>NC_138991.1:49175953-50375953 GCF_964341445.2 Mesoplodon mirus
TTCCCTTATTGAAGTAGAAGAGCTCTTTAAATATTAAAGAAATTAACTACTTGTCTGTGATTTGAGCTACTGATATTTTATCCCAGATATTTTGAGAATTCCTGCTCTAGAGATAGGTTTACCTTCAATACTTGCTTCTAGTCATAGAGATGATCAGACCTAAAGAGTAACATCCAATTACATTTGGCAAGAAAGATGTTTCTTAAACGATGGAATTATTTTTTTTGGAGTTTAATATTTTAAATCACCAAGTAAGTTTTCTGGTGCTAGAGATATAATGAAGTGTGCTCTTTAAAGACCACAAGGCAGACTGTTGATAGAGGAACACAAGCAGAACCCAAGTCAATTCACTTCACTTACTGTAGCTTAAGAGGGGTTTTCCTTTTAACTTCCAAAATTAAACTGTTTGAAAATACTTCCACAGAGTGCTTTCTTTCCAAGGTAAACTCTCTAGCCACAAAATAGATGCATCAATCAATAAAACAGAATCAAATACACCTCAACAGGCCAAATATATATATGATGGCATTAGAAATCAATGGAAATAATGGATTATTTAGTAAACTGTTTTGGATAATTGGTTTACCATTTAGAAAAGAATTAAGATAGATTCCTACTTAATACCATGCATCAAAATAAGATGGCAGAAATATGAAAATCATAATATAAAAAGGAAAATAGTCTAGTTGACTGTGTGGTCTTAGGAATGGGGAAGACCATTCACCTATATATACAGTCAGATTCTATAAAGAAAAAGACCATGACTGTAATTTAAAAGTAAACAATAACCATCGTGCAATACACATGAAGGGGTAATATTCTTTATATATAGTGAGTCCTTTCAAATCAATGTGAAATCAAACACCAAAATGGAAAAATGGACAAAGGATATGAAGGTGGCATACAGGATATCAAAAGGATATATATTTTTTAAAGTTCATGCTTTCCAGTAATCAAAGAAATGCAGACCAAAACAACAAACGCTTAAAAATATCCGTATCTTCCAATCTAATACATATAGGAATTTAGAATACAGTAAAGGTGGCATTTCAAAACATCCGGGAAAAAAATGTGCTAGTCATTGAATAGCACTGGGGCAACTGCCTATAGTTGGGGGAAAAAATAAAAGCTAATTATTTAAAATTATGGATAAAAATAAAATGCTATATATGGCTAAATGTAAAAAAAAACAAAAAACAAAAAACTATAAAGTTGAAAGGACTTTCAAAAGAAAAGAAAAAAAAAAGACACAAAACCCTAAACCCATGAAGAAAAAAAAAGATAATCAAAACCTCTTTATGACAAAAGAAACCATAAACAATATTGAAAAATAAATTTGAAAACCAATGTGAGGCTGGGAGAAAGTATTACAACTATATAACAGTTTAATATCTGGAATATATGAATAGGTACTAGAAATCAATGAGGAAAAATTAAAAACTTCAAGTATACAAACAGAAGAGTGGCCAGTAAGATGAAAAGATGTTCAGGGAATCCCCTGGCGGTCCAGTGGTTGGAACTCCGTGCTTTCACTGCCAAGGGCTCGGGTTTGACCCCTGGTCAGGGAACTAAGATCCCACATGCTGTGGGACGCAGCCAAAAAAAAAAAAAAAGTTCAACTTCATAATAAAGAAATAGAAATTAAGACAAAATACCATGTTTTGGTCATTAAATTGGCAAAAACTAAGATTTATATTAGCCAGTACTAGAAGAGGTATAGAGAAATGAATACTATTTTACACATTGTTGGGATGGTGGGAAGAAAACTGGTACAGTCTTTTGGGAGAGCAATTTGAAATAATAATAATAGCAACAATACCAGTTAATGCTTATGTAGTACACGTCCCAGGTACTTTTTTTTTTTTTTTTTTGCGGTACGCGGGCCTCTCACTGTTGTGGCCTCTCCCGTTGCGGAGCACAGGCTCCGGACGCGCAGGCTCAGTGGCCATGGCTCACGGGCCTAGCCGCTCTGCGGCATGTGGGATCTTCCCGGACCGGGGCACGAACCCGCGTCCCCTGCATCAGCAGGCGGACTCTCAACCACTGCGCCTCCAGGGAAGCCCCCAGGTACTATTCTAATTGCTTAAGATAAACTAGCTCATTTCAGCTCTTTACAATACTATGAGGTAGGTAATATTATTTCTCCAGTTTATAGATGAAAAACCTGAGCCACAGAGATGTTGAGTAAAATCATACACAAAGGAAGTTTGGCTTCCTAGGAAGCCAAAGGAAGTTTGAACCTAGGAAGTTTGGCTCTAGACTCTGCTACTATCCACTATGCTATATTATCCTGCAGTGGTAGCCTTGGAAATACACTGCTCAGATCTCCCTTGAAGACACCTCAAAATTTAACTCCAAAGTGCAATTAGCCTACAGCTGTTAGTGCCTTTAAGATTCACCTAATTTTTCAAGATGGAGCCACTTTTTCCTCAGGCAGCCTCTGGTCAATAACTGAGCATGAAGGAGTTCTAGGGCCTAGCCATTTCTTCCCAACACAGTACTACTCCTCTAAGAAGTAATCTTTACTTCAGAGTATCCTGCTGAGTTGGCTGAGACTCTGATAGATCTGTATCATGATCTGACCACTTTCCCTCTCCTTCAGCTTCTGCCCCTTGTCATTCACAGGCACTAACCCTTGAATACTATTTGCAGTTCTAACTCCATCTCAGTGTCAGCTTCCCAGAGGATCCAACTGATTCATCTGCTTTTCTAACAAAATTTTAAGTGCATATACCCTTCTATCCAGCAATTTCATTTTTACATATGTAATCCAGAGAAAACCCTGCACATATGGATAAAGAAACAGGTACAAAGATATTCACTGCAGAACTGATGAGGATGATTATAATTTTTGTGACTTGCTGTTTGAATAAAAAATAAATAAATAAATAAAAAATTTTTAAAAAGATGTTCACTGCAGTATTACTTATAATAGTGAAAAAAAACCTAAACACTTATCAATAGAGGAATGGTTAATTAAATTGTGGTACATACACACCACAGAATACTGAAAAGAATGAGATAATTCTGTGCATACTGATATGAAAAGATTTCTTAAGACATCATGAGAAAAAAATAAACCATAGAACAGTATGTATCATGAGATCCACTTATTTAAAAATATTTATTTCTGTAAGTACACATATATGTAGATGCATAGGAAACTGAGTAACCACTGTTACTTCTGGAAAGGAAAGATGGAGCTAGGGGTAGGAAAGTTAGAGATGGGCAAGAAAACCCTATATTTTCCCTTTTTTGGGGCTGCACCTCACGGTTTGTGGGATCTTAGTTCCTGGACCAGGGATTGAACCTGGGCCCCGCAGTGAAAGTGCCGAGTCCCAACTACTGGACCATGAGGGAATTCCCTCATTTTTCATTTCAAAATTTAGAATGCATTCATATACAGTTGATCCTCATTATTTACAGATCCCATACTTGCAAATACGTCCACTCATTAAAATTTATTTGTAACCCTGAAATCAATAGTTGTGGCACTTTAGTGGTCATCCAAAGTCATAGCACATGTGCGGGATGGCAAAAAACTGAGTCAGCTGAGACACACACTTTCATCTGAAGTCAAACCAGGTGATGCTCTGCCTTGTTTCAGCTCTCATACAGAAAACAAGGGTCCTTTCCATGGTCTCTTTATACTGTGTTTTTTACACTTTTGTGCTTTTTCTTGGTGATTTTGCTGTTTAAAATGGGCCCCAAGTGTAATGCTGAAGTGCTGCCTAATGTTCCTAAGCGCAGGAAGGCTGTGACGTGCCTTTCAGAGAAAACAGATGTATTAGATATGCTTCATTCAGACACGAGTTATGGTGCTGTTGGCACTACGTTATTCTATATTACTAGTAGTATATAATATGTAATATTATATGTTAATATATAGTTGATTCATTGAATCCTTAAGGTGTCTTTAAACATAAACACTCACGAAACTAGGTTACGTATTGATTAGTTGATGAAATGTGACCATAGGCTCACAACAACCTAACCCCTGGGGACAATAATCCACTATTTACTATCCAGCGTTCACAGTGACTTTATAGAACATAACTACCACATGAGAATCAAGTGTGTTATTAAAGTTTAAAAAAAAAAAAAAGCACAAGAGCTATGTTAACCAGAGTCCTTTAAAAATAGAGCAATAGGGCTTCCCTGGTGGTGCAGTGGTTGAGAGTCCGCCTGCCGATGCAGGGGACACGGGTTCGTGCCCCGGTCCGGGAAGACCCCACATGCCGCGGAGCGGCTGGGCCCATGAGCCACGGCCGCTGGGCCTGCGCTCCACAACGGGAGAGGCCGCAACAGTGAGAGGCCCGTGTACCCCCCGAAAAAAAATAGAGCAATAAAGTCATCAATAGGGGTCAAGTGTCCTTTTAGCTCTCCTGTGCACTCAAATTCCACACCCCTGAGCTGCCTGCTTTTTACATGGTGATGATACAGCTGTTTGGACTTTTATTAACTCAAATTTTCCTTCACAAGTCCCCACAAAAGAATTAAAGAAATCAGAACAAATTACTATTGACACCCTGGGTTCATCCAAAGAGACTTAAGATCTTACTACATAAATGACCCCTTGGTCAGCTTGGACCTAAACTAATATGATAGCCACTAGCCACATGTGGCTATTAAGAACTTGAAATATATCTATCATAAAATTTTTTTAAAACACTAATTAAAGTCCTTTTAAATTTAAGAAATGCAACGAGCAGACACATTTTTATTTTCAGGATCCAATAACTACTCATTTTTATCAGTTTCCAAATATTTTACTACCCACCAATGCCCACAGCCAACATTAGAGAATTCAATACATTTTATTTACAAAGATCATGGAGATCTATTCCAAATACTGCTCTTCTGGGAATTCCCTGGTGGTCCAGTGGTTAGGACTCAGCACTTTCAGTGCCGTGGCCTGGGTTCAATCCTTGGTTGGGGAACTAAGATCCCGCAAGCTGCGCAGCATGGCCGAAAAAAACAAAACGAACACTGCTCTTCTTATGCCTTTCCCACTCTGGTAAAGTGTCACGAGAAAACATGTTGCATTCTTCTCAAATACCCAAACTTCACATTATGAATTAACTACAGATGTTAGAATCTTGACTGTGTATAGGAGATTATAGCGAAGACCTGATTCTTTCTTTTCACTTAGTTATATTATTGCTATTAAACATAAGGTCATCAGATGATGCAGAATAACTTGCTGTTTGAAAATTTATCCTTATTTAACATGAGGGCCAGTGAAAGGCAGCACAGAATACTGGCTAAGAGCATAGTAAACTGGAGAGCAAGTCTGTCTGGGGCTCTGTCACTTACTAGCTCTGTAGCTTTGGGCAAGATATTTATCCTCTCTCAATTTCTTCATCTGTAAAATGGGGATGATAAATAGTACCTACCTTATAGGGTTACTGAAGATTAAATGAGTTTAATCTTGCAAAAAGCTTAGAACAATACCTGGCACACAGAAGGGCTTAATAAATTAGTTACTATTATTAATATTGAGAAGGTGTTTCAACAATACAAACAAAACACTTCTGGATACCTAACTTGGGGAATAGGTAACTAAACAATCATGTATTCCTTCAATGGGTTGCATTCTTGTTTTTTATTTTGTTGTTGTTGTTGGTTTTTTTTTTTTTTTTTTGTGGTACGCGGGCCTCTCACTGCTGTGGCCTCTCCCGTTGCGGGGCACAGGCTCCGGACGCGCAGGCTCAGCGGCCACGGCTCACGGGACCAGCCGCTCTGCAGCATGTGGGATCTTCCCGGACCGGGGCACGAACCCGTGTCCCCTGCGTCGGCAGGCGGACTCTCAACCACTGCGCCACCAGGGAAGCCCTGGGTTGCATTCTTTACAACTATTTTCTATACTATTTTCAGACAACTGATATTTCAGAATTTATCAAACCTACCTCAACTGATCATATATTTGAGGCAATCTAGGCATCTTAGCCTGTCTCCTTATTTGTAAATAGAGATCTCCTATTATCTATTATACAGGCTGTTGAAAGTATTTAGTAAGACAAGTATAGTATAAACAGTATAGTGCCTAGGTGTTCCTCCCCACTTAGTTCCAACTGATTCCTATTTATCCAAATCTACAGAAAGCTACAGAAAGCAGGTTGGTTTCCTTTGCCCTGAGCCAGGGCCCTACATTCACTTGGTAACTTCTGGTGCTCAGGTGAAAATATACACCTTCCACAGAGCTGGCCTTAGAAACGCCAATCTGTAAAATGACAGCAAGCATCATATGAATTGTAATCAAAGTCCATAAAAACTTGAAGAGTATGGAGAAAATGAATGTAATTATGTTTTAGCAAATCACAGGAACTACCTTTTGAGTTGAAAGTCAGGTAAATTTTAAATACTTATAAAGTAAAATACCCTGTGTATGAAGTTCATTATTCCATGAAGTGTGAGACAGGATAAAATTGTCAAAAAAGGTGTAAGTAAATCTACAGATGACAGAGTCATGACGAATTACCAAGAGAAGAAACATGTTTTTAGGACTATTCCTTACTTTGAAAACTGTCAGGTAACTGCTGACTGGGTCCGCCAGTCATGCCACCTAACTTAACAGAAGCCTAATGCTGCTCAGTGGGGCTTAAATTCCTCCTTGGTGACTCTGTTGCATCTCCCACAGCAGCTGTTTTGGACCTTTCCACTCTCCTCAAATTCTCTCTTGCCTGCCCAGAGTAGATAACCTTTCTTCCCACTTAAAGGAAAAAATCAAGGTCATGCAAATGAAGCAAACTTATTTGCCCTCCTCTCCACCTGAAAACATCTTTGAAGCTCAGTGTACAATCTCAGAATTTCTCTGTACCACCTCTTCTGGTTTTTTGCTTTTTGAGCTTAATAGTAACTTTCACAGTTATTCTTTTTTTTTTTAATTGACGTATAGTTGATGTATTTCCTGTTTCTTTTAAAGGAGATGAACTCCTTCTCCTTCCCAAAGCTTAACCCTTAACTAATTCCCTTCCCACCCTTTCTTTTAACTTCAATTACTCCCTGGACCAGTGTTGGTCAGAGTGTGGTCTTAATATTTAAACATATCAGAATCTCTTAAATGGGTACGTGTGCCTGTGTGTGCCTTGGGGTGGGGGTGGGGCCGGCGTGGGAGTTACTTGTTTTAAAATGCTGATATCTGGTACCCAGACCTATTGAATCGGGTTCCCCTTATACGGTGCCAACAACTTGCATTTTAAACAAAACCCTTTTTTTTTTTTTTTTTTTTTTTTTTGGCTGCATGGCATGTGGGATCTTGGTTCCCCGACCAGGGATTGAACCCACACCCCCTGCAGTGGAAGCACAGTCTTAACCACTGGACCACCAGGGAAGTCCAGGCAAAAGCTTCTTGTTATTCTTGTGCACACTAAAATTTGACAACTGTCTTAGACTATCGATCTTTCTTCTGTCTACAAGATGTGTATGTCTTTATATAAAAAACAAAACAAAGCAAACTATACTTCCTTTAAATGATTATCTCAGATTGCCACATTGCCTCTCTTCCTTTAGCTCTGTAGGGGAAATTTATCTCATTATCCACTCATTCCTCACACCCTTTGTAATATGATTTTCACTTCATTGCTCTATGTAGGTTGCTCTTTCCAAGATCATTCTTGTCTTCTCCAGTCCTCATTTTCTTCAGCTTTTCCGAAGCATGCAACATTGGTAGCTCCTTCTTCCTGGCTCTGTCTTGGTTATCTTGAAACCATACTCCTGTTGTTCTCCCATCTCTGGGGTTGCCTCTTCTGTTTAGTTGGTTCTTTCCCCTTAAATGCTGTAAATCCCAAGGCTCTTAATTCTTTACAGAATTTCAGCCTCATCTTCTACCTGCTTGGGTGTCCTATTGTTACTTCAAACACACAATGCATATAAGATGTAACCTTCTGATTTCCCATTTTCCTTCCTTCATTCAAATATTTACTGCCCATCACTATATGCTAGGCACTGTTCTAAGTATTGGACATAAAAAGTTGTAAAAGGAGGGCCTCCCTGGTGGCGCAGTGGTTGAGAGTCCGCCTGCCGATGCAGGGGATACGGGTTCGTGCCCCGGTCCGGGAGGATCCCATATGCCGCGGAGCGGCTGGGCCCGTGAGCCATGGCCACTGAGCCTGAGCATCCAGAGCCTGTGCTCCGCAACGGGAGAGGCCACAACAGTGAGAGGCCCGCATACCGCAAAAAAAAAAAAAAAAAAGTTGTAAAAGGAGATGGTGGCAGACACTTGCAATAATGAAACTGTCACTGCTCCAATCACCCAGTTTGGAAATCATGGAACCATCTTGTTGCTTGCCTCATTCTGTTCCTTCTAATATATTAAAAATCATTCTTTCTTTGTAATTTTTATTTGTTCCTTCCATTTCCACTGCTATCATCCCTATCTAGATCTTCATACCCTAATGTTGAAATTATTCTAATAATTTTTTTAATGTAACCTTTAAAATTTTTATTTATTTATTTTTAATTTATTTTTGGCTGCATTGAGTCTTCGTTGCTGCACGCAGGCTTTCTCTAGTTGTGGTGTGCCGGCTTCTCATTGTGGTGGCTTCTCTTGTTGTGGAGCACGGGCTCTAGGTGCGTGGGCTTCAGTAGTTGTAGCACGCGGGCTCAGTAGTTGTGGCTCATGGGCTTAGTTGCTCCACGGCATGTGGGATCTTCCTAGACTAGGGCTCAAACCCATGTCCCCTGCATTGGCAGGCAGATTCTTAACCACTGAGCCACCAGAGAAGCCCTCTAATAATTTCTTAACTAGTCTCTCTCCTTCTAGTTCCTTCTTATATTTCATTCATTCAACACATATTTACTGAATGGCTTCTATGTGCTAGGCACTCTTCTGGGTAATGGGATACAGCAATAAGGCAAACAGCATCCCTTTTCTCATGAAGCATATATCTCAGCGGAGGGAGACAGGAAAAAAAATAAACAAATAAACAAGGTAATTGTAGATAGTTACAAATGTTACTATGACATTGGAAAATGATATAGGGTAAGGGGTTAAAGATGAGGAGGAAGCAAATCTTAGATTCTCAGGGTGGTTATGGAAGGCATCTCTGAAAAGGTGGTATCTGCCTTAGATTATAAATCCTATCACACTACTAAGTTAATATTCTCAAAACACCACTTTCATGTTATCTCTCTGCTAATGAACTTTTAAAGGCTATCTATTGGGCTTCCCTGGTGGCGCAGTGGTTGAGAGTCCACCTGCCGAGGCAGGGGACACGGGTTCGTGCCCCGGTCCGGGAAGATCCCACATGCCGCGGGGCGGCTGGGCCCGTGAGCCATGGCCGCTGAGCCTGCGCGTCTGGAGCCTGTGCTCCGCAACGGGAGAGACCACAGCAGTGAGAGGCCCGCATACCGCAGAAAAAAAAAAAAAAAAAAAAAAGGCTATCTATTGATTATAAAACAAAGGCCAAAATTCCCACCTAACTTTGCAATTTAATTTTCTAAAAAATCTCCTACAGATTCTGCTCCAACTCAAAGTTACTAAGTGGTGAAAAGGATATGCCTGGCATAGTGCTCTATTTTTTTAAATTTATTTTTGGCTGCGTTGGGTCTTCGTTGCTACACGTGGGCTTTCTCTAGTTGCGGTGAGAGGGGGCTACTCTTCGTTGCGGTGCGCAGGCTTCTCATTGTGGTGGCTTCTCTTGCTGCAAAGCATGGGCTCTAGGGTGTGCAGGCTTCAGCAGCTGTGGCTCACGGGCTCTAGGGCACACAGGCTTAGGTGCTCCGAGGCATGTGGGATCTTCCCAGAGCAGGGCTTGAACCCCTGTCCCCTGCATTGGCAGGCAGATTCTTAACCACTGCACCACCAGGGAAGGCTTGGCATAGTGCTTTTTTCCCTTCAAGATACCCAAATGAATACATACTCCCAACAAGTATTATAATGTCCTTTTTACAAATAAAAAAGGAAGAAACTTGCCTAAAATCATTCAGCTAATAAGGGACAGGACTGGGCCATAAACAACAATAAAAGCTGCTATTTATTAACGTTTATATGCCAAACTATGTGTTAAGGGACTTACTTGTTTGTCTCATTTATTCCTCATCACTGAAAGAGATAGGTATTATTATGACTAGGAAACTGATATGGTTAGGTGTGGTATGATTATTAGGAAACTGAAGCTCAGAGAAGCTTAAGTAATCTTCCTAAATCACTAAGTGGTCAAAATAGGATAAAACTGAGACCTGTCTGATTTAAAAGTCTATTAGACAACTATGCTTAATCAACTCAATGTTATGTGGAACAAACTCCAACCCTGGATCAACACAATGATCTTTTCCCATATCTCCACTTAGTCTGCTGAACTCTACTGGAAAAAAATATATAACCAGAAGACTGGGATCATTAAAAAAAATTTATGCCCCATAGGACCAGCTAGGCCCTCATTATGACCTAGAAACCTTCCTACTTTTCTAGCCAGCTCTCTCTCTCCCATTCTCCATAGCAGCTGTCTCAACCTTTTCCATTCTCCTCAAACTTCCTACCTTATCGTCCCCTTTTCACTCCTAACAAATGACCCCTTCTGTTATACCACAGAGAAAATATAAGCCATCAGAAGTAAACTCCCTCAACTTTCTACCATCAGATCTAGAAACTAACTTAATCTACTTGCCCCTTACTTCCTTTCCTCTTGTCACAAAGGAAAACTTACCTTGTCTCCTGAAGTCTATCTCTCTGCTATGCTCTGTCTACCACTCTGCTTTGTATCATTAGGATCCTTACTCAATCAACAATTCCTTCTCTTTGGTGCATTATCAACCCCTCCCTTTCTACTGACTCCTTATTACCATCAAGATAAGCCCAACTCCTCTCAAGCTAAAATTGACACACCCTGGACCCCACATTCTTTTCTATTTAACTAACCTCCCTCTCTCTTCCACTGGCAAAATTCCATCTCCATTGCTATCCTACTTCACCTAGTCGCTTCTCAACCCACTGTGAATGAGGCTCCTACTCTACCACTTCACTGAAACTTCTTTCATCAAGGTTATTAAAAATCTTTTTAAAACCAATTTCATTTTACTTTGGTAACACTGCTGACCATTTCTTTCTTCTTGAAGGCACTTTCTCCCCATGGTTTCCACAATATCAAATTTTCTTTTGGTTTTCCTCTTAAGTCTAGCTCTTTCTCAGCCTCCTAAAAATGTTGGTAATCTTCAGAGGTTTGTCCCAGGTTCTGTTCTCTTTTCCCCCCCCCTCACTCCTTGTACTCTCCCTGGGAAATACCATCCCTACACAGAGCTTCTAAAATAAATCCTATACTAATGACTATTCTTTATCTTTACTCCAAGTCTGATTTATCAGTTTCAGGTTCACCTATATACCTGCCCAGCAGGCATATTCTCCGGTTTGACAAGCTTTTCAAATTCAAAATATTAAAATTGGGATTAATATTAAAATGGCCCCCTAATACCCTAACAATCAAGTCCAAGTTCTTCAAATAGCTTAAAAGGTTCTTTAGAAAACATGTTGGCAGTTTCTTAAAAAAACTAATCATGCAACTACTATATGACCCAGCAATTGCACTCCTGGGCATTTGTCTCAGAGAAATGAAAACTTAGGTTCATACAAAAACCTGTACATGGGCCTCCCTGGTGGCGCAGTGGTTGAGAGTCCGCCTGCCGATGCAGGGGATACGGGTTCGTGCCCCGGTCTGGGAGGATCCCATGTGCCGCGGAGCGGCTGGGCCCGTGGGCCATGGCCGCTGGGCCTGCGCGTCCGGAGCCTGTGCTCCGCGGCGGGAGAGGCCACAACAGTGAGAGGCCCGCATACCGCAAAAAGAAAAAATAAAAAAAAAAAAAAAAAAAAAAAAAAAAAACCTGTACATGAATGTTCATAGCAGCTTTATTTGTAATAGCCCCAAACTGGAATTAGCCCAGATGCACTTCAGCAGGTAAATGATTAAACAAACTATAAAGAGAAATTAACTACTGACACACACAACTTGGGATGTCTGATCCTGACTGTGGTGGTGGACACATGAAACTACCCAAGTGATAAAACTGGGTAGCACTTATTAATACATAAACACAAGTGAGTACAAGTAAAAGTAAGTAAATCTGGATAAGATCTGTGAAATACATCGATGTCAATAACCTAGTTGTGATATTATACTATAGGTTTGCAAAAATGTAGGTATAGAACAGGAATAGGCTAGGAATAGAAATGAACTTCCTCAACCTGATAAATATCATATATATATATATAACATATTATAACAGTGGGATGTATATATCCCAGCGTTCACATACTTAATGGAGAAAGACTGAATGCTTTCCCCCTAAGATCAGGAATAAGGCAAGGATATCTACTCTTGCTGCCTCTATTCAACACTGTTCTAAAGGTTCTAGCTAAGGCAACTGGGCAAGAAAAATAAATTCATGGAAACACTATTAGAATGAATGATTTTAAAAAGATTGCAGGATATAAGATCAATACATAAAAATTAATTGTTTTTCCATATACTAGTAATGAGCAATCTGAAAATTAAGAGGTAATGAGGGACTTCTCTGGTGGCGCACTGTATAAGACTCCACGCTCCTAATGCAGGGGGCCTGGGTTTGATCCCTGGTCAGGGAACTAGATCCCACATGCATGCCACAACTAAGAGTTCGCATGCCACAACTAAGGTGCTCTGGAGCTGCAACTAAGAAGCCCACGAGCCACAACTAAGGAGCCTGTCTGCCGCAACTAAGACTCCATGTAACTAACTAACTAAATAAATAATTTTTAAAAAAGAAGGTAATGATTGCATTTACAATAACAGCAAAAAAATCAAAATACTCAGGAATAAATTTAACAAAATAAGTGGTGGGCTTCCCTGGTGGCACAGTGGTTGAGAGTCCGCCTGCCGATGCAGGGGACGCGGGTTCGTGCCCGGTCTGGGAAGATCCCACATGCCGCGGAGCGGCTGGGCCCGTGAGCCATGGCTGCTGAGCCTGCGCGTCCGGAGCCTGTGCTCTGCAACGGGAGAGCCACAACAGTGAGAGGCCCGCGTACCGAAAAAAAAAAAAGTGGTAACTTCTGGTTTCTAGACCAGTATGTAAGGAGCTTTGAAGCTGTCATTCTTGCCCACAGAACAAGAAAAGTGATGAACAAACTGAATATCAACAACTCTTCTTAGATCCATCTGAGAACTGAGGACACAGGGAAAACCACTACCTCCAAAATTAGAGAAACAAACAGGCAGATATAGAGAATTACAACCTACTTGAGCAGAAACCTTGAAACTTCCATGGGGACTGATACCAGGGTAGGAAAATCTAAACTGTAATTTATGAATTCTTGGAGGCTCAGTGTGATCAAGTTTAAGAGTTAAAAATTCCAGGAGTGTCTAGTTTTAGAAGGTCTCCCACACTTTTGTGAGTTTTACCTCTGGGAGCTCTACAAGGTTCTCACAGTGGAGATAAAAGAAAAATTTCCTTTTGCATCCAGCATGTAAAAGGAGAAAACAGCTATTTTAAAATAAACCCAGAACATTCTATTCTTAACGAGGCTTGGCCTCAAAAGAAACCATTTCACCAGAGCCTAACAGACTGGGGTTTTTACCAGAGCCTAATGGAGCTGGAGAAAGACAAAGAGCCAACTCCAGCCCTTTTTAGCCTTAATGTCTCACCTAAGGAGGGTAGGGGGACTGAGAAATACTTGCAAAGGTCACAGCCCAGGGGCACAGGCTCACTAGAAGACTCACTAAAAGACCTGACCACAGAACTGTAAAATGCTCTCCCTCCCTACATACCTTGACATCACCCAAATAGGGTTCCTGTATAATAGCAGAAGAATACAACTCAAATAACTGCATGTATCAGATCTTATTTAAGAAGTCTCTAGAGAACCTCCAGACAACACTGAAGACAAAAGACAAAAAAAAAAAAAAAAAAAAGACAAGACACCAAAGGAAATTTTAGCCACTGATACTACAGCTACAGTAAATACAGCCAAGCCCCTAGCCAGATAAACATAAAACCTCACACTAAAAGGCCTATTTATCTTAGTTTCCTTTTACCCAATATATCATGTGCAGCTTTCAACAAAAAATTACAAGACATACTAAAAAGATAAACAGTTTGAAGAGAAAGAGTGAACAAGCATCAGAAGTAGACTCAGATAAGAAAGACATTGGAATTGTCAGACAGGAAATTTAAAATAACTATGATTAATATGCTAAAGGCATATCTAATGGAAAAAGTGGACATCATGCAGAAATAGATGGGCAATGTAAGCAGAGAGACAGAAACTCTAAGAAAGAAAATGCTAGAAATCAAAAACCCTGTAACAGAAATGAAGACTGTCTTTAATGAGTTCTACAATACACTAGACACAGCTGAAAAAAGAATCAGCAAGCTTGAAGAAATGTCAATAGAAACTTCTGAAACTGAAATGCAAGGAGAAAAAAGAAAGAAAAAGACAAAACAGAATATCCAAGAACTGTGGGACAATTACAAAAGTATAACATAGTGTTGCGGGAATACCAGAAGGAGAAGAAAGAGAAAAAGGAACAAAAGAAATATTTGAAGCAATGACCAAGAATTTTCCAAAATTAGTGACACGTACCAACCACAGATCCAGGAAACTCAGAACATCAAGCAGGATAAATACCAAAAAACATACAAGTATATATATTATATTCAAACTGAAGAAAATCAAAGAGAAAATCTTGAAAGAAGCCACAGCAAAAAACACCTTACCTATAGAGGAGCAAGGGTAAGAGTTATATCAGGCACCATGCAAGAAGACAGTGGGGTGAAATATTTAAAGTTTGAAAGAAAAAGCCCCATCAATCTAGAATTCTGCATCCAGTGAAATTATCCTTCAAAAGTAAAGGAGAGAGGAACTTCCCTGGTGGCGCAGTGGTTAAGAATCCACCTGCCAGTGCAGGGGACACAGGTTTGAGCCCTGGTCTAGAAGATTCCACATGCCGCGGAGCAACTAAGCCCGTGCACCACAACTACTGAGCCTGCGTGCCACAACTACTGATGCCCATGCACTCTAGGGCCTGTGTGCCACAGCTACTGAGCCCGTGTGCTGCAACTACTGAAGGCCACTCGCCTAGAGCCCGTGCTCCACAACAAGAGAAGCCACCACAATGAGAAGCCCACATGCTGCAACAAAGAGTTGCTCCACTCGCTGCAACCAGAGAAAGCCCGTGAGCAGCAACGAAGATCCAATGCAGCCCCCAAAAAAGTAAATAAAGGATAGTCTTAAAAAAAAAGTAAAGGAGGAATAAAGACTTTCTCATACAAACAAAATTGAAAGAATTTTCCACCAGTAGACCTGCTTGCAAGAAATATTAAAAAATTCTTCAGAAAGGAAAATTATATAGATGAGAAATTTGAATCTACAAAAAGAAAGGAAGAGCATGAAGGAATAAATGAAGGTAAAATAAAGTCTTTTATTTTTCTTATTCATGATTGCTCTAACAGAAAACAGTTTGCTCAAAGTAATAATAGAAACGATGTATTCAGTGAAGTGAATGACAGCAATGTTACAAGGAGGAACTGGGAATTGAATAATACTTTATAATAAGGTAGCTGCACTACCTCTGAAGTGGTGTAGTGTTATGTGAAAGAGGACTTGGATTAGTTATAAATACATACTGCAAACTTAAGGTCAGTCACTAAAAAAAAATTTTTTTTAAGTATAACTCTTTTACACTGAACACTACAAAATGTTGCTGAAATTAATGAAGTTTTAAATAAATGGTAAGATATCCCATACCCATGGATTGGAAGACTTAGATAATACTCCCCAAATTGATTTATAGATTCAGTGTGATCCTTATCAAAATCCCTGCTGGGTTTTTTGTTTTGTTTTGTTTTGTTACTGTTGCAGCAATCGACAAGATGACCCTAAAATTTATACAGAAATGCAAGGGACTTAGAATAGCCACAAAAATCTTGAAAAAGAACAAAGCTGGAAGACACACTTCTTGACTTCAAACCTACTATAAAACTACAAGTAATCAAAATGGTGTAGCAATGGCATAAGGACAGACATATAGAACAATGGAGTAGAATTGAGAGTCCCAAAATAAACCCTCACATTCATGGCCAATTGATTTTTAACAAGGGTGCCCAGACTATTCAATGAAGAAAGAATAGTCTTTTCAACAAGTGGTGATGGGACACATGTGAAAGAATAAATGTAGACCCCTGCTTCACACCATATATAAAAATTAACTCAAAACTGAAGAGAAATCTAGGGCTTCCCTGGTGGCACAGTGGTTGAGAGTCCGCCTGCCAATGCAGGGAACACAGGTTCGTGCCCTGGTCCAGGAAGATCCTACATGCTGCAGAGTGGCTAGGCCTGTGAGCCATGGCCGCTGGGCCTGCACGTCCGGAGCCTGTGCTCCGCAATGGGAGAGGCCACAACAGTGAGAGGCCCACGTACCACAAAGGAAAAAAAAAAAAAAAAAAAACTGAAGAGAAATCTAAGTGTAAGAGCTAAACCTTCTAGAAGAAAACTTAGGAAAAGACCTTCATGACAGTGGATTAGGCAATAGTTTCTTAGATATGACACCAAAAGCACAAGCAATAAAAGAAACAATAGATAAAATGGACTTCAAAGTTAAAAGCATCTGTGCATCAAAGAATACCATAAAGAAAGAGAAAAGATAACCTATAGGACAGGAGAAAATATTTGCAAGTCATATGTCTAACAATGAGTTACCTTTTATAACTCAATAATAAAAAGACAATTCAACATAAGAATGGGCAGAGGATCAAACAGACATTTTTCCAAAGACAGAAGAGAAATGGCCAAAAGCATATGAAAAATGCTTACCATTATTAGTCATCAGGGAAATGCAAATCAAAACCACAATGAGAACTATTTCATATCCACTAGGATGGCTATAATCAAAATAACAAGTACTGGTGAGACATGGAGAAACTGGAATCCTCATACATTGTTGGTGGGAATGTAAAATGGTGCAACCACTTTGGAAAACAGTCTGTCAGTTCCACATAAAGTTAAAGATACGATCCAGCAATTTCACTCCTAGGAAAGCAAGAGAAATGAAAAGATATGTCCACATAAAAATGTGTACATGAATGTTCACAGTAGCATTACTCATAATAGCTACAAAAGGTAGAAACAACCCAAATGTTCATCAACTGATGAAATGCTGAACAATATGTAGCTTATCTATACAATGGAACATTATTTGGCCATAAAAAGAAGTGAAGTACTGATACATGCTATGACATGGATAAACCTTGAAAACATTATACTGAAAGAAGCCAGTCACAAAAGACTACATATTATATGATTCCATTTATATAAAATCTGCAGAATAGGTAAATATATAGAGATAGAAGGTAGATTAGTAGTTGCTTAGGGCTAGGATAGTTGGTGGGGGGGTTAATAGCTGCAGGGTATAGGGTTTCTTTCTGAGGTGATGAAAATGTTCTAAAATTGACTGTGGGGATGGTTGTACAACCCTGTTAATATACTAAAAACTGTACACTTTAAAGGGATGCACTATGTGGCATGTAAATTATATACCTCAATAAATCTGTTTTTTTAAAAAAAGGAGGAAGAGAGATGGAAAAAATAAGCTCTTCATGATCTAGTCCCTATTTCCCCACCATAATCTGATACCACTCCTCCCTTCAAACTATTGTTATCAGGCACACTGAACTTTCAGGTTTCCTACATATAACTTTTTTTTTTTAAACCTCTGAGGTTTTAAACTTGCGTTTCCTTCTACAAGAAACATTCTTACATTCTTCCCTTCTTTGGCCAATTTATCCCTTAGATCTCAGGTTGGATGTCATTATTCCATGTACCTAGCCATTTCTAACATTCCAAGCCTGAATTAGAGGCACCCCAATGTGCTCCCACAGCAATATGCATTTACTACTATTTCAGCACTCTTCTTACTGAATTCCAATTAACTGTTTGTAGTTCTCACTAAAACTGGGTCTTATTTATTGCATCGTGCTCTAGAATAGGTAAAAAATACTTTGCAAAGGATGGAATAAACTAACCATAAGCCAGAATCACTTTTGTGATCATTAGTCAGCTCAACAGAATACTTTTTTAAAAAGTCCTGAACTACTGGAAATATTTAATTGTAAAGAGAAAAGCAAGGGCACACAATTTGCCTAGAAATATGCATGAAACACTTAATGCTCCGACACTCTAAGTTTTCAAGTGGAGAAATACTGACCTGCCTTAGCTGGTTAAGCTTTATACAGACATACACATTTAACCTGACTGTTTGGAAAATACAGTTTTGATTTTCACATACTTTGACTGTATTTGAATCTTTTCCTGTGGTGATGCATGATAGGTTCTGAATTCCAGTGAGTATCTATCCACAGGTAAGTCTGAAAAATAAAAGACCCAAGAGAATACTAAGGCTCAGAGCACTCTTATCAATTCTGAATCTGGGTCAAGTTTGAATAGATAGCAAAGATTCCATATATATGGAAGATTATATATAACCGTTTCTAAAAGAAAGAGGTTCAGTAGAGTAAGAGGTAATTAAAAAAGGGAAGAGTCACAGATATAGAAAAACTAGTGGTTACCAAAGGGGAGAGGGGCAAATGAAGGGTATGGGATTAAGAAATATAAGTCTAGGGCTTCCCTGGTGGTGCAGTGGTTGAGAGTCCGCCTGCCGATGCAGGGGACACGGGTTCGTGCCCCGGTCCGGGAAGATCCCACATGCCGCAGAGCGGCTGGGCCCGTGAGCCATGACCGCTGAGCCTGCGCCTCCAGAGCCTGTGCTCCGCAACGGGAGAGGCCACAACAATGAGAGGCCCACGTACCGCAAAAAAAAAAAAGAAATATAAGTCTAAAGCAATGTGGTGTTGTCCTTTGTATAGATTTCTTCTAACTTAAGAATGGACTTCAGAAGCAATTTTGCTAGGAAACGTTCTGAATCTGGGGGGTTGGGTAGAGAAACATGGGTTTATGGGGAAGGAATCTGAGAAAATGGTCTTCTTAGCCAAACATTGTTTTGTGTGAAGTTGTTTAGCAATCCTGTAATTTAGAAATTTCTATGAGAGGTCCAAATAACTGCTGAAAAGCCTTTAAGAACACAACAGCATTTTCTGTCCAGAAGATTTAATTGTCTGAAGTTAAAAGTCAATTGATTGCCAAACTACATTTTGGTGACACAATGAAAGGAGAGGTAAAAGCTTTAAAACTGGAAAGGAGATTGAAGAAAGGAGAATTTTCTCAAACCATAAGATCTATGATAATGACATTAAAGTATGTTAGATTTTTTTTTCCCTAGACAGATGATAAGGCTAGAAGACTATAAATGTCAACTCAATTAAGAAAGAAAAACAGGCAACCCTGTTTCATGTTATGAATCATACATGTATCTAACAGCCTTGAGAAAGAGTACTTCTGAACTTGGAAGTATTTAAAATGCTAGGAATGTACATTAAACAATCTGCCTTTTATAACTTTTAAAAACATGAACATTGCAGAAAGTGTAAAGGAAACGATGCTCTGATCATATACACTCATTCACATATACGATAGTGAGGGAATGCTAAGCAGAATGTAAATGTAGAAAACGAAATATATAATTTATCGCCTTTGGGAAAATAAGGTTTTAGAAAAGGAAAAATTAAAGGAAATATGACTGAGAAGGTTTTATATATAACAATTCCTAAAAGAAAGAGGTTCAGTATAGTAAAAGGTAATTAAGAAAGGAAAGAGTCACAGATACAGAAAAACTAGTGGTTACCAAAGGGGAGAGGGGCAAATGAAGGGTATGGGATTAAGAAATATAAGCTGCTATGTATAAAATACATAAACAACAAGGATATATTATATAGCGCAGGGAATTATAGCCATTATCTTATAATAAACTTTAATGGAATATAATCTGTAAAATACTGAATCAATATGCTGCACACCTGAGACTAATCAACTATACTTCAATTTAAAAGAAAGTTGTTTTAGAAATAAGTTTAAGACACCCTTCTGATATTTACAAGGTATTAATTATTATGTGCTTCTGATGTTAGGATCCTCTCTTTTTTTTGGCCATGCTGTGCGGCATGTGGGATCTTCGTTCCCTGACCAGGGATCCGATCCGCACCCCTGCATTGGAAGCATGGAGTCTTAACCACTGGAACTCCAGGGAAGTCCAGGATCCTTTCTCTTTAAAGTCCAGGGACCAGCAGCTTATCCATGACATTGCTGAAATGATTATAAATAAACAAATATCATAACTTCTACTACTTAAAGCAATTGAGTAATCACAATAAAGGAAAATTACATTTGTATGTATGGGTATATATGTATATGCATGTATGTGTTTGGTGTAATGCTTATATTCTGGAACTGAGGTAAGAAGGGAAAACTCCAGTAGTTTAATTGATAATAATAATTTTTATTGATAGTCAACTACATTCTTTGTATTTTCAGCATAAAAGATATACAGCTCTTAAAATGGATGGGCACAACCTAGGAGAACAACTGAAATCAATAATTTAGAACTACAGAAATTTAATGACATAAAATATGATAGACTTTAAAAGCTGAAACTGCATCCAGATGTTCTTCCAGAAAGTTATGGTTAGCTAGCCATACTAAAACTCCTGGAGACTGTTCTTTGTTGTTTCAGTCAGACAAGAATCTCCAAATGAATACAGAAATTTTCATATTGAGACAAAGGAACTGAAGGCAAGGGCTTGAGGCAGGAAACAAATTAGAAATTCAATCTTCTTGCCACTGCACAAGTAGAGTAGATATTTGGCATCTGTCTTTCTCATTTCCCAAACAGAATCTCAAGTGTTTGGGTTCAGAAAACTCTGGTTTTGTCCTAAACTCTCCTTTAAAACCTTGACATTAGAATAAAGGGTGCTCAAAATAAATTCTGTTTCCCTATCACTCATAAATCTGGAGGAGGAAAAAGGATAAATAATAATAGCTGTCACTATATTCTGGGCACTTATTTAGTGCCATTCATGGTATTATTAAGTGTTTTACATATGCTCATTTAATTCTCAAAACAATACAAATGAAGGAACTGAATAACAGGCTAAATGAATAGGTACCAGCTTGAAAAATCTCTGATTCGACACTGTGCTCAAAGTTTACTGTTTAGTAATATTTTGGTAGAACAGTTTAATTTTTTTGTACGTTTGTCCAGAGAGTTAAAACCTTAGAAACATAGGGGCTTCCCTGGTGGCGCAGTGGTTGAGAGTCCGCCTGCCGATGCAGGGGACATGGGTTCGTGCCCCGGTCCGGGAAGATCCCACATGCTGCGGAGCGGCTGGGCCCGTGAGCCATGGCCACTGAGCCTGCACGTCCGGAGCCTGTGCTCCGCAACAGGAGAGGCCACAACAGTGAGAGGCCCACGTACCGAAAAAAAAAAACAAAAAAACAAACCTTAGAAACATCAACAAAGAGGTCTCATAAACCCTGTTTCCACAGACAATGGCACATTCTCCACAAACAACTTTGCACAGGAAATACTAAATTAATTTTCTCCAGGTGTTTAGAAACTCAGTTAATCCAATAAAAGACTATAACACTATTTTACTTTCTTAATTCTAATAAAAAGCAATTTTAAAAAATTAATCTGATTGCCAACCTTACTTCCTTTTAAAATTATATTGAAATTCTGGGCCTAGATCTTCTGGACAATTTTTCTGGTATATTATTTAAAATTACATTTTAAAGCCATGCACTTTTTGATAGTAATTCATGAGTGATTAAAAAATAGACTGAATTCTATTTTGATTCTGCTAATTCAAGAAGTTCTTTAAATTCTGTAATTTACTTAAAAAGTAAGTTAGGAGATTTATGACACGAAGTACTTTAAGCAAGATCCAACTAAATTCTTGTACAGTTTAATTCTTCCTATCATTTTTACTCTGCAAAATCTCAAATAGCAGCTTGTGTACTCAAGTTATTTACATATTTTCTCCCTTAATCATTCACTTTTCAAAGGACAGAGTTCATTTAACAAACAGTTATTATGTCTTTGTTTCATTGCTATTTTTGTTTGCCTTCTTTAATGAATGAATCATTTCAAAATCACAGTTTATAAAGTGATACTTGTTTCTACTATCTCTCATGGAAAAAATGCAGGTCCAACAATTGCATTCTTTATCACTCTCCCCACTACGTCTCACCACCATATCCCCAAAAGATATGTTAAATTACAAATAGATAAACGTCTTTAAGAAGTCAGGTCTCTCATTTACAACTTCCAGGCTCAGTTATCAATAGACTATGCCCGTAAGTAATCGTGACTTTGACACTAGCTGTAATTCAGCAGGAAACTAATTATTGGTGAAGTAGGAGGAATGAGAATCATGAGAAAGATCTGTCAGGCCACCCTAATTCATAAAGAAAAGGGTGGGAAGTGTCACATACCCTTTAATTTAGGAAGGCAGATTTCAAAAAGGTAGGCATGATTGCACGGAATGAAATTCTTGAAGGAAAAGAGATGCGAGAGGTTAGGAAGCTCTTGAAAATGGGGTTCTGACTAATATTACAGATGATGCCAAGAAAAGGGAGGTACTAAAGAAACCAGGGACTCACCTGAACAGCACGCTATAAAAATAAAAAAAAGTAGGGCTTCCCTGATGGTGCAGTGGTTGAGAGTCTGCCTGCTGATGCAGGGGACACAGGTTCGTGCCCCGGTCCGGGAAGATCCCACATGCCGCGGAGCGGCTGGGCCCGTGAGCCATGGCCGCTGAGCCTGCGCGTCCGGAGCCTGTGCTCTGCAACAGGAGAGGCCACAACAGTGAGGCCCATGTACCGCACAAAAAATAAAAATAATAAAAATAAATAAATAAATAAAATTTAAAAAGTAGTGCGGTATAAAGAACAGAGCATGGGCTTTTAAATCCAGGTCTACCACCTAATTAAATGATGCCAAGCAAATCCTTCTCTAAACATGCTTCTTCGTCAGCAAAATGGGAATAACATTTCTTGTGAAGAGCTACTATAGGGGGTTTGCTAAGTTCAATATTTCTTTGCTGGTCTCTTTGCCCTTAGGCTATATACTATTAAGAAAGCACTATGTTCAAAAGTTACTTAATTCTTTTTTCCTTGATAGTTACATTATCAATTTGACATATAGTCAGGCTCACTGGTTTCAATTTGTATTCAATACTAGGATTTACTTTCTTGCTATCATTTTTAATTTATTTTTTTGAATATGTGACACACATATGTGGTTCAAGCAAAGCTTCCTCTTTGCCCTTCATTACAGTAGTGGTACTATTCTTTATATAGGGTAAAAATTTGACCATTTGTCCACGGGCTAGAATCTATATTCTGGTATGGTGACGTTTATATCTATAACCTAAAACTACATAGCATTTATGATCAATTTTAAGATAACTGCCTATGGCTACTGAAAAGATTATAGCAAAGAATCTTCAAAAGTTAGTCCCATTAATTTTAGTTGACACACAGTGCTATGTGCCAAGCACTGTTTTATATACATGAATGTTTTAACCTTCAAAGAGACCTCTGAAGTATGTCGGCCAAGATCATGCTGCTAGCAAGTGGTACAGGTAGAATTTGAATCCAGACTCCAGAGTCTGTGTTATTAGCCACTTAACTATAATGTCTCCTGCATTCTAACCAGTCACACAGATGTTCTTGCCATATGGGGACTACAGAATTTAAACCTTTTCTGGCTTACCTTAAAAAAAAAGTGTGACTTAGGAAAATTACTGTATCACAACTTTTCCCATTATTAATAAAAATTTAAAAGATAAGCAAACATGGGCTTCCCTGGTGGCGCAGTGGTTGAGAGTCCGCCTGCCGATGCAGGGGACACGGGTTCGTGCCCCGGTCCGGGAAGATCCCACATGCCGCGGAGCGGTTAGGCCCATGAGCCATGGCCGCTGAGCCTGCGTGTCCGGAGCCTGTGCTCCGCAACGGGAGAGGCCACAACAGTGAGAGGCCCGTGTACCGCAAAAAAAAAAAAAAAAAAAAAAAAGATAAGCAAATATGGACTAAATCTCTTTTGATTTCTCTCATTCAATTAACATTTATTAAACACCTTTGGGAGATAAAGTGAATCAATTTGCTCTCCTTCCTTCTCCAAATCCCACTGAAATGACCCAAGCAATATATATGTAGAAAAATTCTATAACAGCATGGGAAAATGTCAACAACAAAACAGAATCACTAAAGAATTTCTGGAATGTAGAAGAGAATAAGTTCACAGAAAAGGAGCAAGTGCCTATGTTGCTTATAATAATACAGTTAAAAGACAGTCCTCTTCCTCAGAGAAGTGGACGGATTTTCCTTTTTAGTTTTTTAACTCAGAAAAACCCCAAGCTCAGAAGATTGGAGCCCTCAACCACAGTAGAGGGCTTTGGGTGATATCTAAGGGGATACAAGAAGTTAGTGGGAACTGCACCAGTGTCCTGACCATTTGGGATGGCTGATGACATTTGCAAGCCAGACCTTTTTCACCTGGGTGTGGACTGTTTGAAGTCAAGTTGGGGATCTGCCACATCAAGTTCCTAAAGAGGGAGGGCAGAGGGCAGTAGGAGGCGATATATGAGGGATAAAGTATTTTTGTTAACTCTAGGCTAACAAAGAGAACAAAAGCACCGGCCAACAATTTATAGAGGTAAAAATTAAAAATAAAAATAAATAAAAGAAATAGCACAGTAGGGAAAACCCATAATGCACCCAACCCCCCTGATAACTCTGAAGACATTCACAATAACATTAATTAAAATCTTAAAGGGGGAGGGATAAATTGGGAGATTGGGATTGACATATATACACTACTATATATAAAATAGATAACTAATAAGGACCTACTGTATAGCACAGGGAACTCTACTCAGTACTCTGTAATGACCTATATGGGAAAAGAATCTAAACAAAGAGTAGATATATGTGTATGTATAACTGATTCACTTTGCCATACAGCAGAAACTAACACAACATTGTAAATCAACTATACTCCAATAAAAATTTTAAAATAAAATAAAACTTGAAAAGTCAAAACAATAAAATAAAATGAAGTCTTAAATACAGGGTGGTCCACTTAAAGCAGACATCTTACCGGCTACTGGTGTGATTGTAAATGGTTGATGGATGATAGCTACCTGCTGGATGGTTAGTAGGCAGATACTAGAAATAGTCCTCTAAAGCTCTGGGGGTTAGTCCTATATCAGCGACACTTCAACATACATGAGTTTGTCTTCTGATCCTAACACGTTAAATGTTACTGAGAGTGGGAGTCCTAAAGGTGATCTAACATGACTGTCTACATCTGTTTTAAATAAGATTCATTGCTATGGTTTTTTAAGTGATTCAATTAATGATTTTAAAACTTTAACCTCTCAAAGTAATCATTTTATCTACAGGATAAGAAAATATAAAGAGTTTCTCATTTTATGCTCATAATAAGCAAATGAATAGGACTGTAACAAATTATCTTATAGGCTTGGGCTTCCCTGGTGGCGCAGTGGTTGAGAGTCTGCCTGCCGATGCAGGGGAAACGGGTTCGTGCCCCGGTCCACGAAGATCCCACATGCCGCGGAGCGGCTGGGCCCGTGAGCCATGGCCGCTGGGCCTGTGCGTCCGGAGCCTGTGCTCCGCAACGGGAGAGGCCACAACAGTGAGAGGCCCACATACCGCAAAAAAAAAAAAAAAAAAAAATTATCTTATAGGCTACCTGTGATTATCAATCACCCTTTACTTTTAGAACCCTTTATACTTGGTTACTGACTTCAACTAATGAAGTCGGGGTCATGACTTATATACTTAGCTGGTTAGGGAGAAATCTACTTTAGGACGGCAGACTGCATCCATAACCCACTTAGCAAATGTTAGCTGGAGTAAGAAGGTTGACAGAATATTAATGGTTTAGTATAATATGTCATCATTACTGGAAAATCCCCAAATACATGTTACCTTTGATATGCAGAACAGAACTTGTATAAAAACATTTAAATAGGCTTCCTGGTACTTTTTTCTTAGTGCACTAAGGTGGAAGAAGGCAGCAATCCAGGTTAAGCATCAGGGGCATCATACAGCGTGTATGGTAAAAATGATAGGGTCAACCAGGTCTAACACAGTGATACACCCTAGTTTAAAAAAAAACCAGGACTTCCGTGGTGGCACAGTAGTTAAGAATCCACCTGCCAATGCAGGGGACACGGGTTCGAGCCCTGGTCCGGGAAGATCCCACGTGCCACCGAGCAACTAAGCTCATGTGCCACAACTACTGAGCCCACGTGCCACACTACTGAAGCCTGCACACCCAGAGCCCGCGCTCCACAACAAGAGAAGCCACCATGATGAGAAGCCTGCACACCACAACGAAGAGTAGCCCCTGCCCGCTGCAACTAGAGAAAGCCCCTGTGCAGCAACGAAGACCCAATGCAGCCAAAAATACATAAATAAATATTTTTTTAAAAAATCAGGTTGCTTTTGGTGACAATATGATAGGCAAATAGCCAACTGCAACATTATATTTTATGTATCACAATGTGATAACAGATTAATCCATTTAGTTGCTTAACAACAGCTATCTATCATAGGTGCCTGTACTGTGGTAGGTGTTTCAGGTATATTAACTTTGATTCGTACAGCCACTTTGCAAGGTAAGAGGTATTATCCCCATTTATAGATGAGGAAACTAAAGCTCAGAGGCCAAATAACAAGTCCAAAGCCACATAGTTGGGAAATGGCAGAGCTAGAATTTGAACTGAATCCTGGCTTCACCCCCATACTCCTTTCACTATAACTTTCTTAATAAAATAATTTTCTAAGAATTCAATGTATCATATATACCCACTTTTATTTTAAATCAAGAGATGGGATTCATGAGGGTGAAGGAGGAATACAGAACTATTTTTTGGTTGGGAAAAATAAAGAATAAACATTTAAGTAATTTTTCAAGCACAAACAAAACATCTACAGCAAAGCCTAAACTAGAAGCCAAGTTTCAATAGAGGTACTCCTCAAGTTAAAAATACTTAATTTGTACGATTTTGTACCCCAATTGGCATATAAAATACTGTTTTCCTCCTCCTTCCATCCATTCACAGGGCCCCTCAACAAACAGTAACCATACTAGCCAGGACTCACGGCCCCTCCCATGGGGGTTGAATGAGGAGCACTGGATCTAGCCTATTCTGTATCACTTTGCTTCCCCATGGAGAGATCATTTATCCATTACAAGTTCCTTATCTTCCCCACGTCCACTCACCACCATCATGCACCATACATATCAATCACATGCACATTCATGCACTC
Organism: Mesoplodon mirus; assembly: GCF_964341445.2. Taxonomy (NCBI): domain Eukaryota; kingdom Metazoa; phylum Chordata; class Mammalia; order Artiodactyla; family Ziphiidae; genus Mesoplodon; species Mesoplodon mirus. The sequence goes on from NC_138991.1 coordinate 49,203,171, forward strand.
ATACCAATCTTCCTCATCTCCACTGAGTTAATTATATCTCAGGTTATTCCACTTCAGGAAATCTCTTAAACATACATTTTCTGTAAGTCCTTTTTCTTCCTTTGACAGGGCAATTTGTAAGTAAAAAAATGACCCAAAATATTGTTGACAAATGTAAGAAGAATCTCAGTGAAGCACCTATATCACACAGAAGAAATGCCATAAGTTTTAAAGTCAAACTGACAAATTAAAGGATCAGAGGAATAAGCCACCATTTCTTATTCCTTTTTAACTTTTTAAAAGCTATTTATTAGTAATACAACTGTATTGTTTTCTACTATTTTTTTTTTGATGCAGAAGTAAATGTTTCAGTTATAACATGGCCTTACAGACTTGCTTAGGAATCTAATTTCTGTATTGACCCAGAGAATCAACTAATCAACCTACAAATTAACTTTCATCTTATAATATCTTTTCAAAGTTGGGAATAACTAGATGGTTGCTGGACCTTACTTTCCAAAATAAAAACCAACTGATAATCTGTCAAAAAAATTAAGAATGAATTTTGTGGACATGCAGTTATTGAACAAAAATTTGGCATATGTAACAATGTAAGTATTGTGTTTGTGAAAATAAGACAACTAGGAATGCCAAATAGTCCTCTTTCCTGACTAGCTCCTTTCTGCTTTGATATTCGAATTCTACTCTCACTTCAAACATAACGTCTAAACCAAAATCATCACTTTTGCCCTTAAAGCAGCTCACTCTCCAAAGTTCCCAGCTCTATTCCCTACTCCAGGTTCAAAATCTTAGTGTCAACCATAACACTTCCTCTTTCCTGCCATGTGCAAGCTTGGTGTGAGTGCTACCTAAGTAAGGTACGGAGACGAATAAATTTTATGCCCTGTTCTTAAGGAACTTTAAAAACCTACATTAGGGCTTCCCTGGTGGCGCAGTGGTTGAGAATCCGCCTGCCGATGCAGGGGACACGGGTTTGTGCCCTGGTCCTGGAGGATCCCACATGCCGCGGAGTGGCTGGGCCCGTGAGCTATGGCCGCTGAGCCTGCGTGTCCGGAGCCTGTGCTCCGCAACAGGAGAGGCAGCAGCAGTGAGAGGCCCACGTACCGCAAAAAACAAAACCAAAACAAAAAAAAATCTACATTAGAGGGACTTCCCTGGTGGCGCAGTGGTTAGGAATCTGCCTGCCAATGCAGGGGACACGGGTTTGAGCCCTGGTCAAGGAAGACCCCACATACCATGCAGCAACTAAGCCCGTGCACCACAACTACTGAAGCCTGTGCCTAAAGCCCGTACTCCACAACAAGAGAAGCCACCACAGTAAGAAGCCCCCACTCACTGCAACTAGAGAAAGCCTGTGCGCAGCAACAAAGACCCAACGTGGCCGAAAATAAATAAATTTATTTTAAAAAAATCTACACTAGAAAACAGGGCAAGTAACACACATATAACCATGATATGGATATGCTACCATGAAAAACATGCAAGAGGGAAAAATCACTTTAGGTAGGGGATCAAAAAAGGTTTTTATGAAGACAGCAGTTGACACATGCTTGGAGGATGGGTAGGACGCTGATACAACAGGAACTGCGAAGAGTGAGAGGGCATTTCAGACTGAGAATAAACAACATAAGCAAAGATTTAGAGATGAGACTATAGATTGTATTTAGGAAACCTAAAGTAATACAGAGGGGCTGGAATGTAGATCCACATAGGATCTAAGGCTGGAAAGGTAAGCAAGAGCTGTATTGTGAAGATCCTTGAGTGAGTGCCTTCTGTGCTATGGCAGATGAAGAGTCACTGAAGGTTTCTGTTTCAAGCATATGCAGTGGTTAAGAGCCAGGACTCTGGAGCTAGAGTTCCTGGATTCAAATCTCAGCTCTTCCACTTATCAGCTATGTGACCTTGGGCAAGTTACTTAATTTCTCTATATCTCTGTGGGGCTAATAACAGCACTTAGGGATGCTGTGAGGATTAAATTAGTTCATACATGTAAAGTGCCTAGAAAAGTATCTGTCATAAAGTAAATGCTATATAAGTATTTGCAATTATTATTATCCTTATCCTTTAGAAAGATAAATTTAGCAGCGATGTATAGAAATGAACTGAAATGGAAATTTCCCTGTCCTCTATATAGGTTTACTCACGCCATTCCACTTTCAAGCACTGCCCAAGTCTTCCTAATTATTTAAATACCATCATTGGTACTTCCCTGACGGTCCAGTGGTTAAGACTCCGTACTCCCAATGCAGCGGGCATGCGTTCGATCCCTGCTCAGGGCACTAAGATCCCACATGCCGCACGACGCGGCCAAAAAAAAAAAGAAAGAATTGAGTTTCATAAATACTCATCATTAAATGTATAATCTATTAAGCTCAAATTCTACCTCATCCTCAACCACCTGGGCAGAAAGTAGTTTCATCACCTATGACACTTATTTCATATGTATATAACTTTATCTTCCCAAACACAGTACAGGTTCCTCAAGGATAAAATACTTTTTCATTTGCTTAAATGCAATCCCTCAGAGTATTTAGTACAGTTCCTTACAGACCACACATACCTTAATAAGCATCTGTTGTGAGACTGTCTGGAATAAAGTACAGTGGTATACGAAATATCTACGGGAAGATTTACAGAATACTCATAGTAAATTAAAGATTTATTTTATTAAAACGCATGGTACTTTATAAATGAAATGGTCATATAAATGAAAAGGCTTTGGAAATCTCTGCCTTAATTTGAACATGTCCTATCTATTTTTGAAAAAAATTTCTATTATTATAGCTGAAAGTAGACCCAATCATGTTCCATGTGAATAACTTACTGTGAATAGACCACAAGTGGGGAGACCTAGTGAAATTCTCCTCTCCCATTTTCTTACTTGACCCAACCAACTGCATTTTCTTTACTCTTTTTAAATCTCTAACGATAGCAGTATATGGTCGCTGGTTGAACAGATCTATATTAAAAGTCAGCAGCTGCCTTTTTGCTCAATATACACAACAGCAAGTGTCAAAATACCAAATGTGACCTTTTATTTATAGCAAAGCTAGTATAAAGAGACATAAAAAGTGCAGTCTTTTCCTCCCAATTAAAAAAAAAAATTCAGCAATTCAAAGAAATGTTTGCTTCAAAACTGAAGTCATATACTGAAACTTCATGTAAGCAAATTATACTTGCTGGTTTATATATACTCATAAATACATGTAAGTATCATTGATAGCAACACCCAAATCTTTACTTTGTCAACTCTAAGGCAATAAATCCCAAAGGACTACTGCGTTCTACTTGCCCATGTCATACTCAGTAAGGATATGTAATTTAGCTGTAATTTACAGCTAATGAGAGAATACATAGTAAAGTTTACAGAGGTATATTATTAAAAAAGTGATTTTAATCCAGATATTTACTTTTAGATACCTTGATTTTTAAGGATCCTTAGGTTCCCTCATGCTCTTATCTAACCTCTCTAGTATTTCAACAATAGCTTTGCTAAACATTATTTTTCATCAGTCTACAGTCAATAAAGAATAAAATAATGTTGCCACTACCCCCAATCTGTTGTTACCAGTGGACCAGGTTTTGTAAGTATCAAACTTTTCAGCAGCTAGCTGCTAGTTGGGCAAAGAATTCTAAAAAGTACTTGGGAAAAAATGTGTAATTTCAGAGCTTGAAAATAAAACATTCTGACAACCAAAAAGATATGAATGTCATGTTTACATAAATCATCATAGACAAAGTTGTAAATATGAAATTTATACCTATACATTGTCATTGCTGTCACTGTACAACCTAATTTCTTGGGTTACTTAGAAGATATAAAACAAGGTCACTATGTAAACAATTATCCATTCAGGTTGCATGATTAAGCTCTTATTTATAATTCAATAATAACAATTTCATAAACAGTAATACTTTACTACACGTCTAAATTTCCCCTATAAGATTATGTAATATGGCCCACTGCTTAAGCATGCGTTGAAATGGGGTATGAAAAAATTCAAAGACTCACAGTTGCATTGAAGAAGTTAATGACAACTAGAAGAAATTTTATGCCATAAACAAAAACTAAATTTTCAGTTGTACTATTTGCTATTATACAGTTGTACTATTTGCTATTCAGTTGTACTATTCTATTAAGAAACAACTATCTCATATATTTCAAACTTATTTTCAGCCTTTGAGGTGAGACTAATTGACTCTCTATACTCCAACTGTAAAGCTTTACAGACCACTATATTCCTTTAAAAATAACTTCTGGCCATGTACCGCAACTACTGAGCCCACGCGCCTAGAGCCTGTACTCTGCAACAAGAGAAGCCACCGCAATGAGAAGCCCGTGCACCACAACGAAGAGTAGTAGCCTGCCGCTCACCACAACTAGAGAAAGCCCCCACTCAGCAACGAAGACCCAGCACAGCCAAAAAAAAAAAAAAAAACTTACGAAATAAATGATTTTCACAGTGCACTGCAGATGTTACTCTAATCTACAGAAGAACAGAAAGTTGGGGTCTGAACCTGCGTAACAATCGCAAGTACTGCAAGAGGCATTAAGTACATCTGAATGATATAATTTTTATTAATAAAAAACCCTTAAGGACAACTTGTCTAAGATCAATTACATGGCTAGCAAATAGTGGGACTGGGATTTGACTACATGTTGATTTAGCCCCAAAACCTGTGAGCCCTTTCCACTATGCCAGGCTGCCTTTCACTTAGAAAACCTCTTTAGTCTGTTCCAGGAACATATAAACCCAATGCATTCCTTGGTTTTGGTACTTACGTGTATCCCATTAAGCTTATATCACCACTACAACTGACCTCAGAGTCTGTCTTCCCAGAGACCTCCCCTCCCCAAGTAGGATTTCAGAAACATTCAATACAGACACATCGTGTTGCCTTAAATCTTTTTTAGAACAAGGCAAGATATAAGTAAATAAATAACACAAATAATACAAAAGGGAAATATTTTTAAATTCAGATGTTTTGATCTTTCATATAATAATACTAATATTTGAGCATTTGCTATGTATTAGACCATGTGCTAATTCTTCATATGCCATATTTTATTTTCTCATAAGCATCCTTTGAGATAAATATATCATCCCCATTTTACAGCTGAGAAATCAAATTACATGCCCCAAATCATAAAACTCAAAAAGGGAATCCAAGAATCAAATCTAGATATGTCTGACTCCTATGGGTCCTGACCCTTAGGACCATTTTACTACACTGCAACTCCAATACAAACTCAATATTTATGAGGAAAGGGGTTAAACAACAACACTATTTTAGGACACACTAAGCTGAACAGTGGAGGACTGACGTATATGACTCTTACTATGCCAGCTTTGAAAGGGGCTCAGGCAGTCGAGTGAGGAAAAATTCAACAAGTCTGGTTGCATCTAATAAATGCGACGGCAGTCAACATTCTGTAATATCTTTTTCGGAATTTCCTTCCTCTTAGATTTTTCCATTCTCTCATGGCTTCTGTCCATGTTCTTGGTCCCAAATTCCCCTTCTCCAAAACTTTTAGGCCAACTAGCTTACACCCTTCATCCTGAAGTGGCTACATCTCTGTTGATAATGGTAAAAACAGAGGCTTTCTGGAACTAAGGTTGTAAAGGGAATAAATGCTTTGTTCAGGAAATATAATCTCATATTGGAAAATCTGGCCTATGCTGTGAAATTCACAGTATTATAAGTGATTTCAAGTTTCAAGTATGACCTGTGAACACTGTAAAAAGACTGGCCTTTGATTTGGGGGGTTCTTTTTGGCTGAATTGGGTCTTAGTTGTGGCACATGGGACCTTTCTTGAGGCATGCAGGATCTTTCGTTGTGGTGCGTGGTCTGTTCGTTGCAGTGCAAGGGCTTCTCTCTAGTTGTGGCATGTGGGTTTTCTCTCTCTAGCTGTGAGTCTTTGAATTTTTATTCAAAGTTCTTATTTGATATGTTGAAATAAATAATACTGATGTTACTTTTTAAAAAACCAAGGAGGACTTCCCTGGTGGCGCAGCGGTTAAGAATCCACCTGCCAATGCAGGGGACATGGGCCCGAGCCCTGGTCGGGGAAGATCCCACACGCCACGGGGCAACTAAGCCCATGTGCCACAACTACTGAGCCTGCGAGCCACAACTACTGAGCCCGTGTGCCACAACTACTGAAGCCCACGCTCCTAGAGCCCGTGCTCTGCAACAAGAGAAGCCACCGCAATGAGAAGCCTGCACACCGCAATGAAGAGTAGCCCTGCACAGCAACAAAGACCCAATGCAGCCAAAAAAAAAAAAAAAATCTTCCATTAAAAAAAAAAAAAAGGAAAAAATTTTATACCTCTTTACCATTATGAAGAAATGTTATTCTTTTTTTTTTTTTTTTTTTTTTTTGCGATATGCGGGCATCTCACTGTTGTGGCCTCTCCTGTTGCAGAGCACAGGCTCCGGGCGCGCAGGCTCAGCGGCCATGGGGCACGGGCCCGGCCACTCCGCGGCATGTGGGATCTTCCCAGACCGGGGCACGAACCCGTGTCCCCTGCTTCGGCAGGCGGACTCTCAACCAGTGCGCCACCAGGGAGGTCCCAGAAATGTTATTCTTGGAAGGCAAAGAAATCTACTGGCCCAAATTTCCATCAGCTGATGAATAGATAAATAAATGGGGATATACCACACTATTTGGCAATAAGAAGAAATGAACTGCTGATACTTGCTATAATATGGATAAACCTTGAAAATGTTATGCTAAGTGAAAGAAGCCAATCACAAAAGACCACATATTGTATGACTCCATTTATATGAAATGTCTAGAATAGGCAAATCTACCAAGACAGAAAGCAGACTGCCTAAGAACCAGGAAGGTGGAGGGTGATGGCTACAGCATCTGGGGTTTCTTTTTGGAGTACTGAGAATATTCTAAAATTGACTATGGTGATGGTGGCACAACTTTATGAATATACTAAAAGCCACTGCATTGTACACTTTAAATAGGTTAATTTTATGGTTATGTGAATTTTATGGTTGTGAATTATGTCTCAATAAAGCTGTTTTTAAAAAAGAAATTTACTGGAAAAAGACTCAAAAGCCATTGAGAAAGTTTTGTTAATGCTTTTTAAATTAAAGAAAAGCACAATCTCAAGATTTTTGCCCTCTTAGGTAACCCAATTCTGTCCTTCTCTGTAAGTCATGTCCAAGATGATTAACAAGACAAAGTTATAGATAGGTTTGTTTGCTTAACAACTGATGTTACAGAGCTCCTTCACACCAAACCAACTTTGTGATTACTGAAGTTGTCACAGTTCAGGAGAAAGGGCTTATTATTTAATAATTTTCTAGTATTTAATAAACGGGTCTGCTTGGGAAGCTTGTAATTTTAATGTTTTAAACCAAAGACTCCCAACTTGTAGGCTAGGGTCTACCTAAAGATCTTGAACTCTTATGTGATAGATGTCAAGCCCACAGTCCCCTATCTGTGGTTTACCAGCATTTCCTGTGGAGAGAGTAGTGAGTAACAGAATGGGAAATGAAACCCTCCCCACAAAGTCTTTTATTTCCCCAAGCATCTGCCAGTCTTTGTACTTGAGGAAAAAGAAAATTCTTCCTTGCAAAATGCCAGCCATATCCTGGGTTTCAACCAGGTAATGCTTTTTTCCCATTTCTGATGTTTCTGTCCATGAGGGGCGGGGTAGAGGTGTGGTTGTTAGAATATCTTAGTTTATCTGTGTCCCCTCACTCAATCCTTCTCAGATCAGGAGGAATGACTTCATCTGACTGACAGTTCAGGAGAAAAAACTGGGCATAAGTGGTCCAACTTTTTGCCCTTGGGAGCAAGTTGCCTAAAGGGAGCATTCATCTCTTCTGTTCTTTCATGCTGGAAGTCTTATAGGGCAGGTCCCAAGTCCTGCCTGGGATTGGACAGTTAAGTCTGTTCGATTTTGAGGCCCAGTAAGAGGAAGCGACTTGTCCAAGGATATAAGCCACATTCTCCAATATCGTCTTTATCAATAATAAATAATATTTTGGCTCCTAATTATCTTATTCTTTTTTTTTCTCAATTAGTTCAGAATATAAGTAGGGAAGAGGGTGTTATTGAGACTCCTTAAACACCCTAACATCCAATCTAAACAATTTTAAAAAGAATGAAAGTAAAAAAATAAATAAATAAGGTGGCAGTCATTATAGCTTTAAAAGTTTGTGCATAATCTGCAAGCTATTAGAACAAACTCAGGAAATGCTATCACACACAGATGAAAATTAAAGGAACATGCTTTCTCTGTATTTGGGCCAATACTATAAAAACTGCCGGTATGAAGCACGGTCCATAATCTTATGGAAATATAGTTTATGAGTTGGGATTTTAGGAAGTTCTTCTACTCAGCTTTTTGTTTTGGGATATTTCATTTCCTTTTGTGGTAGTTCAAGTAGAAGCTGAGGAGTAGAGACACTAGAATATGGAGATGAGAGACTGAAAGAGGAGAAACAATGATGGAGAAGTCCAAAGCCAAGAGGGAAGACAAATTTATTTGACTTACACTAAGCCTGGCTATATTATTCTTGATGTTTCTTCATTTCCAAGAACATCTAATAAAGAAACTGTGTCAGTTCTCACAGTAATAAGTTCTGAGCTTTAGTTTCAAAATTGGGATTCTGACACCTGTTATAAACTAGAACAGCAATATAACAATATCTAACTTTTACTGAGCACTTCCTATGTGTCAGGTCACTGTTCTAAATGTTTTACATGGATTAACTCAATCATCACAACAACCCATTGAGATGGATACTATTATTACCCTTATTTTACAGAAGGGGAACTATAAGGAGAGAGGTTAGGTAACTTTTCCAAAGTAACAGAGTTAGTAAGTGATAAAGTCTGGATCTGAATCCTAAACTTTCCCTTACTAGTTTACTGCAGTGGTTTTCAAACTATATTCTACAGAACTTTTCAGGCTCCAGGAGTTATTTTTGAAATATATTTTGTTCATTTAAAAAACTGCAGTAAAAACATCACAATCAAGACTTTTGTACAATGTATAATGCACCAAAGGGAATCAACACATTAACTTTTTGCTACCAGGTGAAGTCACTTTTATGCAGATCTTAGCATAAAGCTAGTCCTGTCACCTCTGAGATCTTAACTGAACTTCCTGTAAATTTTCATTGATTTGGAAAGTATAACTCTGCACTGATTTTTTTTTTTTTTTTAACTCAAGACTGGATCTGTCCAAGTAAAAGTGTACAGTGAGGATACAAGCTCAAACACTAGGCAAAGTTCAGGTGCATCTTATCACAATGCAAAAGCACAAGAGTGAACAAAGGAACATACCATACCATCTCATGTATTTTACATTTTGGGGGGCTTATTGTCTGACATATTTAGCCATAAGAAATACGGATTAGGGAATTCCCTGCCAGTACAGTGGTTAGGCCAAAAAACAAACAAACAAACAAACAAACAACAAAAAAAAACGGGTTAGATACGATTTTGAAAAATTTCCCCCTGTTCTTACTATCTCCTCCTATTCCTCTTTCTAGCCACAGAATATTTAACTGAAGGGTATAAGGGTATCTTGAGATGGCAAGGGAAACTGTTAGAAAAAAAAATCACTGCCTTCACGCCACTTTAGCCACACATCACCACTGTCACACTCTGGACCTTGTGCCCACAATGCCCTGCCCTTCCATTCTGCTGTATCAATCACTCCCAGTCAAGTCTTCAGCTCCATTGGGCCCAGGTCAACTATTCCACTGACCATATACCAACTGCTATTCAATGACCAATATACCGGCTTTTTCCTTTTTCACTTTCACTCTTTATCCAGCTAAGATTTCATGAGCCATCATTACAATATTTTGACTAACACCCTAAACACCTTTGCTCCTCTGTTATTCTGTTGCATGTATCTGGCAAATCTCAACCCTGAATGAAGCCTTCTACTGGCTTTCACCACACACTGGTGACAAAGTAGCTGAGCACTACCAGAGACAGTCAACAAAGCAGATCCGTTATCACACTGTATGTTCATGACCACTGACTTCAATGAAGTGTCCACACTGCTAGATAATCCTACTGTCTCTGGTTGGCATGCTTTCTCTCACAACTATTTATTTATTTCAAACATTTTCTACTTCTTTCAAACCTTGGACTTCTGTCCCTCCCATCTCCAAAGGCAACTCACAGCAGATGACTTTGCCTAATTTGAAGGAGGTGTATTCATCCTATTCTTGCTTTCTTTCAAATATAATAGAGCATAACATCTCAGGAACGTTATGCTATTACTTATCTCTCTCTTCCCTCTCTCAACTCTACCTTTCCCATGGACATTTAGTCTATTTTATACATTGGGGTTCCACTTGAAACTTCTTTACAAAAAAAGATCTGCTAGAACAGTGAACCCCTCTGCCCCTAAGTATGTTAAGTCTCAAAGAAAGTCTCATAAAAGGAGTCATTGCACACATAATCAGGATAAAAACAACAACAGGTCATGAACTGGACATCACGCATATAACTACAAACTAGTACTAACACTGACATCACCAGCATTTTCAGAAACAAAGCCCATAGTTTCCCCAAATTCTAAATCATTGATATTTTCTTTATATGCTTTACAGTTTAAAAAACTGAGATATAATTCACATATAACACTGTGTATGTTTAAGGTGCACAAAGTGTTTGATACATTTATATATTGCAATATTACCACTGTAGCATTAACTAACACCTCTATAGGGTCACATAACAATCATATATGCTTTACAATTAAGAGCTCTGCTAAGACTATATAGGCAAGAAAAGGAGCAGAAGTTTTTAGAGTGTTATTTTAATAACCAGTAAATCTGATGGCATGATTTTGTGTTACTAGGTCTAGATGGGGGAGAGAATGGAGGAGGAAGCAACAAATGTCCCAGCCACAGCTTTTTTTAAGGGCTAAAAATATTGCAGGATAAATACAGAACCACAAGTAATACTTAAGAAGTAAGTTTGACAGCATAGTGATACATTCTTACAACAAATTATTCATGGAGGGAGTCTGACATTCTCACCCCCCGTTATTCCCTTCATCTGCACTGAACAAGCAGTTAGAAAACAAGCTCATTCCTTTATTCCCATCAGCTCTCCTGGCGCTGTTACATTAATTAAAGGTTTGGTCTCACAGGTCTGGGTGAGTGTGAGTGAGTGTGTGTGTGGGAGGGTGGAGGGTGGCCCGAGCTGAGAAAAATTGTGCAAGGGCATTCACGTAGGATACCCTTCAGAAAGATGCCTGCCTCTTTCCTGAGGGCACCACCTTGTCTCTGCTGCCCACAGCTCCGTGGTGTTACAGCAGGCACTGCTACTGGGCTGCCTGCAACTCTAATGTGTTATTTAATTTTGACACTACTATTAGGATCGCTAAAGCGTTTTGTGATGCGCTGGAACGAAAGATGCTCCATAAAATGAAGTTTATTATTAAGGTTATTACAGCTCCGGGGCCTAAAATAAAGCAAAATTATAACCACACAGACGTCAAAGGGAAACTCGGAAGCCACATGCATCTCAAACACTGCCAAGTGGGCAGGGGCTGGGCGGGGGCGCGGGCAGGGGGCTCTCATCCGGCGCCCTCCACCGGCACCACAGCTCCCGGCACCATGAACCCGGCCCCGCCCGGACCTCTCCCCCGGACGCCGCTTCCTGGGGAGGGGTGGGGGGACGTCAGCGGTCGGACCCGACTCCTCTTGGTTTCTCATCGACTATCAGCTCTCGGGTGACTCTCACACTCCATAGGCTGCCTCGCCCCCGGCCCCAGCCTCCCCGGCGGGTTTCTAATTCCTTCACAGTGCGCCTCAGTTTCCTCCCGTCTCCCACACTGAGTTTTGTTTGTTTGTTTAAGTCCAGGACTAAGCTCGTTCCTCCACGGTCTCTCAGGTCGCCGGCTGTCTCCCCTCATTCTCCCTCCCCGGTCCAGGACCGCCAGCCCTGCCCAGGTCTCCTCGTCCCTCCGCCACTTTGCACTCAGCCTGGGGCGCAGCTCCCCTCCGCCCGGGGGTCCCGCTAGCGAACCGCGCGTCCCCTTCGCCATCCCCTCTGCCCCTCGGCCACCCGGCCCGGCAGCCCGGATCGCCTCTCCGCCCCCTTCTCCTCAGGCCGGCCTCCGCCTCGCACCCTCCAGCCCGGTCTTCTCCTCAGCCGGGTCTACCTTCCCCTCCCTTCGCCCTCAGCCAGTCCTCCATCCGGCCCCGCGCGCCCGCCGCTCACCGGCGGACTCCCCGGTGTTGATCCAGTCCGGGTTGGCGATGCTGGCGATGGCGAAGATATCGGCGGCCAGAAAGAGACATCCTGAGATGATGGTCAGTTTATCCATCTCCCCGCCCCGCTCCCCCCACCCCCCGAGCCCCGGGCAGGCCGCGGCCTCACGCCTCCCGCCCCATGGGCCGCCGCCGGGGCCAGGAGACCCCGCGCCGCCGCCTCGCGCCCCCTCGGCCCCCGCGCGCCGCTCGCGCCCTCCGCGCGCCCGGGACCAGCAGCCGCGGCGCGGCCCGCACAGCCGGAACCGCCGCCCGCCCCGGAACTGCTCGGCCCGCCCGCCCCTCACCCGGAAGCGAAGCCGCGGCGCTGGCGAGGCCGGCACCGGCTCCCGGCCGGCGACGACCCTGGTCTGACCTCTCGGTCCTGCCCTGGCACGCGGCCCCGACCCTCCGGCCCGCCCGCCTGGGGCCCCGCTCCGCCCGACTTCTCCTCGGCCGCCCGCCTCGCTGTCCTGGACAGGGCAGGAGCCGCCTGTCTTCTGCAGGAGGCGGCCCCGAGCCCGCGGAGGGAGTCGGTGACAGTGCCTTGTCACCTTGTGTTATCATTGCCTCTGCCCTGTCAGCCCCGGGACTGCCCCTTTTAGGAAATGGCTATGGACACCTGCTGTGCGTCAGGCACTGTAGGTGTAGGTGCTGGGGCTGCTGGAGTGGACCTGAGAGATAAAGTTTTCGTTCTCAGGAAGCTTACCTCCTGGTGGGGAAGAATCGGAAACTGTTAAAAACTGATCTTTAAAATAAAGATAATGTTAGGTGTTGATCTATTAATTAAGTTCGGGGTCGGTCTGATGGGGGGTTTAGGGGGCAGCGGTGGTACATAGGATGGTCAGGGAAGGAAGGTTACACGGAGAACGCCAGGTTCATAAAAACCTGATCTATGAAGATCTGGGCAAGGCTGTTCCAGACAGAGGGAAAAGGAAGTGCAAAGGACATTAGGGGAGCGGGCAAGGAAGAGGTTGGCCTGTTCAAGGAACCGCAATATATCCTGTGTGGCTGGAGAGTGGTAAGAAAAGACAGGTGGGCAGAGACCAGATGTAGGACTTTAAGAGCCATGATAAAGAGTTTGGATTTTGTTCTAAATGCAACGGGAAGGCACCGGAGGGTTTAGAACAGGAGAGTGACAAGGGCTTATTTAATCTGTAAACAGAGTGTCGATTGTAGGGGGGAGGGGTAAGAATGAAAGCAGGGATACCAGTTAAGAAGCACAGTAGTCCAGGAGAGAGAGAAATGTAGCTTTAGCTAGGAAGAGAGTAGTGAAGATAGGGGATGATGGGCAGATTGGATGTTTTGTAGGCAGAGGGAAAGACTTGCTGATAAATGGGGGAGGGGTTGAAAGAAAGAGAGGACTCAGGGAATGACTCCTAAATTTTTGGCCTGAGTAGTGGGGTGTTTGATGATACTAATTTTTGAGGTGGGATGTGGGGAGGGGCTTAGCTTGGATGGAGAAACAGAAAATAAACAAGACATTGGCATAATTTATTAGCAATACAGATGGTCTACCACATACAGTTTTGCTGTCTAGTGGAGATTTCCTTTTCTTCCATGGTTCATGGACTAAATCACCATTAACCCTGACTTTGAGCCCAGCTCTTTCTTTCCCAGTTAGTTCCCCATGAGACGCTCATTTTCTCCATAAACGCCACCTAGGTCATCTCTAGAAAGACCTAGAAGAGTGACATCTGTCTCTATTTTTGGAATGCCTACATGTCCACAGAACTCAGCAAGTTTCAAATTCCACCAATCCAACGGACTTGCAGAAGTGCAGAGTTACCAGTATCACCACATAGATTGGGTAAGGAAGTTTGATTGCTAGCCTGCAGACTTTCCTGTCCAAACATTGGTCTCTTGGGGTGGTGGTGGTGGTAGTTTTTTTATTATTATTATTAAACCATTCATTTTTCCTCTGCCACAGAAACTGATACAAGCTGATTTATGTGTTCCAGGGATTTAGACATAATGTGTATCACATTACTGCAGGAGGTTTCACTGTTTATTGTTGTTTAAACACTGGAGAAGTTTGGTGGAGTCATATTCTTGGCTTCTTTCTGGTGTTTCTGTTGCCAAGTAATAGAAGAAACTCCAACTATACAGTTCTGAATTCTCAAATAATGTCCACTGATGTTCACTACTGGGCAGTTGATGAGAATCCTAGGGTGAAATGTTGGAACATTTGCCTATTCTAACTCCAGCTAAGTGGAACGATGACTTGATTCTTGTGTTTAAACAATACAAGTATAAATCCTTCCTTCTACCCAGGCATCCCTTCCTGGTCCCTCCAGCCTTTGCCCCTCCACGAAATGTTCTGGATCTAGGATTAAAGCATAAAAACAACCAGTACACAGTTAAAAGAATTTAAAACATTTTTTTACCAGGTTAATAGCTCCATATCACTATAGACAATAGTCACCTATCCCATTCCTTACCAACCAGGATGTGGGGTGGGTGGCATGGGCAGGACCAAATACTCTGTTTACAAATTTCCCATTAATCCCATTAATTTGGGGCTGTTTTTAGCCCCAAGTCTCATTCTTGCTTGCCAATGTACCTAGTGTTTCAGAGTCTCAAGGCTCTCAGGACAGGACAGATCAATTCTGTTCTCCTCTATATCTCAGTCTAGATTTTAGTAGAGACAAACCCTAGGAGTTAGGGACAGGTGGTGTGATGGAGTAAAAAGAATACAGAACCATATTTCAGTCCCGCCTGTGCTACTGACTTGAACTTGGGAAAGTCATGTCACCTCTCTGGGCCTCTTTCCCCTATCTGACCAACAGACTCCCAGAGTCAGGCACTCTGCTTCAGTGATAGCACTTCCCCATCCTCTCACCCCAAAGCAAACCAGCTAGGGCTTTTCTATTCAGAGAGAGGATGAGCCATGAGGCTACTTAAGGCAGAAAACCCTTGAGGACCCGGAAGAACATAGAAGGCCCCCAGGATGGAGCTATGCTGGCAGCCTGAAGTCATAAATAGTCATTCTGTGGTTGTTAAAGGGCCGTGAACACAGCGTGCTTTATCGTGATGGATGGTAGGCTTCAGCCCAGCAGAGGCTGAATCCAAATGGGACCTCAGGGAAAGCTGTGGAGGGGAGTGTGCAATCACTCTTCTCTTTAAGGAGGATCTTTGACCTGACAGGATAGAGAACACACTATCTCCCTGGAGGTTAAGTTTACCATCCAGGCCAAGAATGTGGTGGATGCACCACATGTGTTCACCTGGGGTTTCTGGGACTAGACAAAACAAAAGAGCTAAATCCAGAGGTTAATAGTTTGTGCCTTGAGCTCAAGTCTCATGGATTGGGTTCTGTTGGAGCTGACTTGGAGACAAGAGATTATTGTCTACTGTGCAGGAAGTTTATTAGGGTGTGCTCTTAGGATCGACCCCTGTGGGGGAAGAGAAGGAAGCAGGATTGGACAGAGGGAGCAGTTTGACTGTGGTGCAGTCACAGGAGGCTTTGGCAGAGCCCAGGGGGAGCTCTGAAGCTGGGATGGCTGTTCTGAGTTGTTCTGAGTTGGAGTAAAGGGGCCAACCAAGCCTTTGTATCTCTGCATGGACCAGTCATTGGATGTTAGTCATGGGGCATGACCTTGGGTAAGGCGGCTCTCCAGCCAAGGACAATTCCTTGAGAGAGTTGACAGCTGACAGCAGGCAACCTACAACCTCCCCAAGAACTGGGGCCTAGGTTCTCCTGTCCTGAAAGGGGACTAGCATTTGCAACAGTGCACCCACTGTGCTGCACAGATCCACTTGCTTCTCTTTCAGTTCTGAAAGCAGCACCTTTAGGACCCTGGTGGACGTCTTTTCCTGTGGGAAACTTATAAGAGGAAAGTTAGTGGGACAAAGTATAGCTCTTGCTGCTGCTGCTGCTGCTGTAGCTCACCTTAAGGTGTAACTGACATACTCATCGTTTCCCTCCTCTCCTCTCCACCCTAGATTCCTCTCACCCTCTGCTAGCACCTCTAGGTGGCTTATGGTGGGGTGGCCCAGACCTCCATCCCTGAGGGGGGTGAACCACTGGTTGCCATATACGTCTCAGGCTGTGGCTACTGTTTTTGTCCATTTACTGTAAAATAGGCCAAAGGAGAACTAAGGGACACCCAGGTGGATCATGTGGGTGCCATATCATTCCATTTTACTACTGGTGAAAAACTGAACAATCTTAGTGCTTCCCTGTGCTGAAGGCTACGTATGCTTCTCCTCTACCGGGGATGGGGTCCTCATTATTACCTGGACAGAGGGTCCAGCTCCAAAATCCCATCTTAGCATCTACTCTTTCCTGTTGTCCCTGGCACAAGCTGTTGCAGGTTGGGTTCTCTAGGAAATACTCTTGAGTTGCAGGACATTTATTGAGGAGTGCTCTTGGGACCCACATCTGTGGAGGGAGAGAAGGAAGCAGGATCTGGCAGAGGGAGACGTCGGGTTGCAGTGCAGCCATAGGAGGACCTCAGCAGACCCTTTAGGGAGCTCTGAAGCTGGGATGTCCCTCTAGAGTTGTTCAAGTTGGGCTGAGGGAGCCAGGTTTTTTACCCTGCATTGATCAGTCACTGGATGCTAGCTGCCCCGGGTAGGTGTGATGTTGGGGAAGGGGTTCTCTTCAGCTACTGGCAGGGTTGGGGTGGAGGGAAAGTAATAGGTCCTTCAGTCCTGAAGGGGGAATCTGGGCAGCACAGTACCCATAACAGTTTGTATCCTTCAGCTCCACCAATCAGTGTGATCTTGGCATTCACAATATAGAGTTTTCAGTCTGGGATGGAGGGAAGGTGGATGGACCCTGTGTGCCAGGCACTGATATGCTCCCCTCACAGGACCTTAAATGCTGATGTGCTTTATTCCTTCAAACTCTCACCATTCTCTACCGACAGGAAAATGGAGGAAAAGGGTGCATTTTATAATAGAATTAATTTGGTGTCTGGACAGAAGCCTTGCCAGACTGGAGGAGGAAACAGGCGATCTATCACAAGGCGCTACCTGCAGGAGATGCCTTGATGTTGAGAGTAACAGGGAAGGGGATGACTCTTCGCATTTCCTCTATCTCAGCCACTACAACACAAGATTTATCCAACCGGAAATCTGCCCTGGTTTATTGTCTGGGTAGAGCCACAGAAACAGCTGAATAAGCTGGGACCTCCCAATTTACCATGGAAATCTTTGCACACTAATAGGTGCTTGATTACTATTTGCTGAAGCCATGAACACAAGAGGCTTTGCCTTTCAGTTTCATCAGAGTGGGGATGACAATAGGACCTACTACATTACATTGTTTTCTGTTTCTTCTAGAATTTATTTTTGATACTTCATACTTTCCTAAAATTGTCCATTCCATCTGCTTTTTAAATCTAAGTTCCAAGAGGATAGAGCCCTTGCTTGTTTTGTCTACTGTTGTGTCCCCAGCATCAGCAAAAACCACAGAGCGGGCTTCCAGTAAATATTTGCTGTATGAGTAAACGTGTCTGGGGGAGGAAGAATTATTTTGGAAAAAAAAGAAGGAAGAATTAATTCCTCTCCTAATCGTGACTCATTTTTTTCAGGCCACCCTTGGCCTTTTCTTATTCAAAACATCCGTGAAAAAAGTGCAGTTCCAAAGCAGTTGGCGCGGTTGATGTAACAGTATTTGAAAACACCATTATCGGGAGCGCAGCAGGGCATCTGTGCTCTTGTATGAACTAGCTATGATCCTCCTCCGTAGACCATTCACATCTTTGAGACACCCTCCTCGGGGCTTCCTCCACCGTCTCCGTTTCAGTTTCCCAAGAATGGGTGAGGAACCCACTGTGAGCCAGGAACTGTGCTAGTCCGTAGAAGTTTTGTTTTTCTGCACCAAAATTTTCACATACTGCATTTTCCAGGGTCCACTGGGGACCTTGTGGTGACCGCACTGCAGCGCAACGTCTGGGCGGCGTTGTCGCAGCGTCCCCTGGGGGCCAGCCCGAGATCTCCTCGCCGCCCGCGGTCGGCCCGCAGCGCGCCGGCTCCCAGAGGGTTCGAAACAGTTGGGAGTTGGACTGACTCCAGCTTCGGTTCCGGGAGACCCTCCTGATCGGCCTGCCGTCCCGGGGCCATGAAGAAGGCCGTCCACAAAAGCGTTAAGGGTAACTGGGTGATGTCCTGGGGACCAAGACTTCTTCTCTTTTCCTCCTCTGTAAAATGGGAAAGTCACACCCTTGGGCCTCTCACCATCATTTGTTTACCAAACTATAAGTTACATACAGGAAGAGCCCCCCTCCCCTTTTTAGTGTACAGCTTTGTGAGTTTTGATAATCATATACCCACATTTAACCACCACCACAATCAAGATGTGGACGTCTCACCACCCCCAAAATTACCTTGTGATGAAGCCCCTTTGCTGCCAGCGCCTTTCGCCACCCCAGTTCCTGACACTCCTGATTGTTTTCTATAGTTTTGCCCTTTCCATGGAGAATGTCACAAAAATGGAATCATATGGTATGGAGTCTTTTGAATCTGGCTTCTTTCACTTAACACTGCTGTCTTTTGAGACTGGGCTTCAGAGTAGATTATATCATGAGCACTTTAATTTGCAAGCTGAGGTTGGAACTCAGACCATGTCTATGATGCCAGTTCTCTGTTTGCTCAGGAGCCAGAGGCTCGAGGAGGGGATGACCTGTAATCCTGAAAAGTCTTGAAGATGGTACCTTCTTTATACTAGGTTACTTTATTTTCCAGACAGAGAGCATCTGTGGTTTGGGGGAGGGTGAGGTTGGAGATAGGCAAGGACACTTGCTTGGAGTCGAAAGGGCCATGAAACCGCCCAGCTCCCTGCAGCTGGAGATGTGGGAGCATGGGAAGCCCCTCCCCCAGCAGTGGGGAGGACTCCTGGGCCCCCCAAACACCACAGTCACATGGATTTGGCAAAGGTTTGGCAAGGTAGCAGTTTGTCACTTCTCCTTAAGGAAAAGTGTTGTGTGTGTGAAATGCTGGAAGAGTGTGCTGAAAACAAGTTTCCCCAGAAGCTTCCTGTAGACTGAAAATGAGTCTCCTCAGAGGCTTCCTCTTGGGAAAATAACTTGTTTTAAATCACTCCTCCATCTTCGAAACTTTTCTTGTGGGATTTAGTTTTGTAGAAAACATACTTCAACACCTCCCTACCCATTTTTCCTGGATTTTCCTCCCAAATGCTTTTTTTCTACTGTCCATTTCCACTGACATTGCTTGGGTGACATGCTCTGGGTGAACGCAGTAACCCTTTCATTTCTCATTTCCACTCTGGACCCCACAATCCATATAAGAGCCAGAGGTTTTTGTTTGTGTGTTTCTTTGAAGGCAGACCTTAGCTTGTCCTGCTGAAATTGCTTCTAAGCTTTTCCAGTGAGGTAAACCTGCCAAGCAGCCTGTCTGCTCTGCCTTTGCCCCTCCTGCCTGCCCCCTACTGGTCTCCTTTATGTTCTTTCCTGTCTCAGAATCTTGATCTAATTTGCTCTCTCCCATCCTACTTTGCTTAAAGCTTTCCTGTTGGTCTTTTCTACCTCAATTCAGATTTTACCTCCTCTGTGAAGCCTTGACCCACCTTCCTCACGGGAGACGTTAGCCTGTTGGTCACCCTCAGAGCTCTCTGAACTTTTCCTTCATAGCATGTGTCACAGTTTGTTGTTCAAAATATGTTTACATGATTCATTGATATTTGTCTCAGCCACTAGGCTGGAAGATCTATGAAGGCAAGAAACACGTTTCCTAGCACACTGCCCGTATCAATAACTATTTGTTAAGTGAATGGATAATAATAACTAACACTAATTAAATATTCACAATGTGCTAGGCCCTGTGCAAAAGCCCTTTAACTGTCTCCTTTAATTTTCTTAACAACCCTCTGAGTGGGCATTTTTATTATCATCACTTTACTGATGAGGAAACTAAGGAAGAGAGAGGTTGAGTAAGTGCCCCAAGGGTCTGGCTTTCTACTGTTATGCTGATGTCTAGGTGAAGGACTAAAACAAATCTCTCCTTTTTTAGAAAGACAAATCGGCCTCAAGGTCAAGCCATCTGTACACAACTTGAGCAAAACTCTGCAGACCAAACTCACTGTGGGCAGCCTGGGATTAGGCCTGATCATCATCCAGCATGGGCCCTACCTTCAGATCACCCACCTCATTAAGAAGGGGTCTGCAGCCAGGGATGGAAAACTCCAGCCAGGTGACTGTGCTTTCCCCTCGCCTCCCAAACACTCCACCTCTTTCTCCCTCCCATCTGCCTTCAGGGAGACTCAGGTTTCACTGTAACAATGATAATGATGACATTGTGTGAGAGCTTTCAGTGGGCAGGCCAGTTGGTATTGCTTGTATAACCTTCGCTGTTGGGCGTTTTTATTCATTGAATTCTTACAATAAACCTCTAGGTAGGAACTATTATCATCCCCCTTTTACAGGTGAGGAAACTGAGGCTCAGTGAGACTGAGTTCCTTGTCGAGGTTCACCCCCATCTAGCAGGTGGGATTCAAATACAGGCACAGCGTCACTCCAGCGTTTATGGCTCTCTGTGGATAAAGCTTTCTTCTTTTGTAGGCAGTATTAATCATCATTAACATTTAGAAGCATGATCTTATTTCACCCTCCTGGCAATCCCTGAGGTAGATTCTACATTAAAAAAATTTTTTTTAATTTTTTAATAGACCTCTATTAGAGTATAATTGTTTTACAATACTGTGTCAGTTTCTGTTGCACAGCAAAGTGAATCAGCCATATGCATACACATGTCCCCATATCCACTCCCTCTTGAGCCTCCCTCCCATCCTCCCTTTCCCACCCCTCTAGGTCATTGCAAAGCACTGAGCCAGTCTCCCCATGCTATGCTGCTGCTTCCCACCAGCCAACTATTTTACATTCGGTAGTGTATATATGTCGATGCTACTCTCACTTCGCCTCAGCTTCGCCCTCCCACCCCATGTCCTCACGTCCATTTTCTATGTCTATCTCTTTATTCCTGCCCTGCAACTAGGTTCATCAGTACCATTTTTTTTTTTTTTTAGATTCCATATATATGCGTTAGCATATGGTATTTGTTTTTCTCTTTCTGACTTACTTCACTCTGTATGACAGACTCTAGGTCCAGCCACCTCACTGCAAATAACTCAGTTTTGTTTCCTTTTATGGCTGAGTAATACTCAACCGCATGTATGTGCCACATCTTCTTTATGCATTCATCTGTCGATGGACATTTAGGCTGGTTCCATGTCCTGGCTATTGTAAATAGTGCTGCAATGAACACTGTGGTACATGACTCTTTTTGAATTATGGTTTTCTCAGGGTATATGCCCCGTAGTGGGATTGCTGGGTCATATGGTAGTTCTCTTTTTAGTTTTCTAAGGAATCTCCATACTGTTTTCCATAGTGGTTGTATCAATTTACATTCCCACCAACAGTGCAAGGGGCTTCCCTTTTCTCCACACCCTTTCCAGCATTTATTGTTTCTAGACTTTTTGATAATGGCCATTCTGACCGGCATGAGGTGATACCTCATCATAGTTTTGATTTGCATTTCTCTAATAATTAGTGATGTTGACCATCTTTTCATGTGCCTCTTGGCCATCTGTATGTCTTCCTTGGTGAAATGTCTATTTAGGTCTTCTGCCCATTTTTTAACTGGATTGTTTGGTTTTTTGCTATTGAGCTCCATGAGCTGTTTGTATATTTTGGAGATCCTTTGTCTGTTGTTTCAGTTGCAAATATTTTCTCCCATTCTGAGGGTTGTCTTTTTGCCTTGCTTATGATTTCCTTTGCTGTGCAAAAGCTTTTAAGTTTAATTAAGTCCCATTTGTATATTTTTGTTTTTATTTCCATTACTCTAGGAGGTGGGTCAAAAAAGATCTTGCTGTGGTTTATGTCAAAGAGTGTTTTTCCTATGTTTTCCTCTAAGAGTTTTATAGTGTCTGGTCTTACATTTAAGTCTTTAATCCATTTGGAGTTTATTTTTGTGTATGGTGTTAGGTAGTGTTCTGATTTTATTCTTTTACATGTAGCTGTCCGGTTTTCCCAGAACCACTTATTGAAGAGGCTTTCTTTTCTCCATTGTATATTCTTGCCTCCTCTGTCATAAATTAGGTGCCCATATGTGCATGGGTTTATCTCTGGGCATTCTATCTTGTACCATTGATCTAGATTTCTGTTTTTGTGCCAGTACCATAGTGTCTTGATTACTGTAGCTTTGTGGTATAGTTTGAAGTCAGGGAGCCTGATTCCTCCAACTCCGTTTTTCTTTTTCAAGATTGCTTTGGCTGTTCGGGGTCTTTTTTGTTTCCATACGAATTGTAAAATTCCATACGAATTTTTTGTTCTAATTCTTGAAGAATGCCATTGGTAGTTTGATAGGGATTGCATTGAATCTGTAGATTGCTTTGGGTAGTATAGTCATTTTCACAATATTGATTCTTCCAATCCAAGAACATGGTATATTTCTCCATCTGTTTATGTCATCTTTGTTTCATGATTGTCTTATAGTTTTCTGAGTACAGGTCTTTTGCCTCCTTAGGTAGGTTTATTCCTAGGTCTTTTATTCTTTTTGTTGCAGTGGTAAATGGGAGTGTTTCCTTAATTTCTCTTTCTGGTTTTTCATTGTTGGTGTATAGGAATGCCAGAAATTTCTCTGCATTAATTTTGTATCCTGCAACCTTACCAAATTCCTTGATTAGATTCTACATTAAACCACCTTACAGAGAAGGAATCAGATATTTAGTAACTTGTACCTTGCCACACCAAGGAGTGGGGATTTGAACCCTCTCTGTTACACTCTTTGTCAGTACTGCCCTGCTTCTCTTGGCTTTGGGTGAATGAATTTTCCATCCAATTCAAGACATTTTCCCAGTGCCTACTCTGGGCCTGGTGCTGTGCTCAGGAGTCAGGGACGCACAATGGGATGGTAAGGTGGTGGGAAGGAAAGACCATTCAGTGGAAGCTGGCCTGAATTCAGGCCCAGGCTCTGCCACTTTCTAGTTCTGTGACTTTGGACAAAGTCCCTTAACTTTCCTGGCCTTAGTCACCTCATCTCTAAATTGGGATAATACCACCTTTGTCAGAAGTTGCTAGGATTTGATAAGATAATCTTTATGAAAGTGCTTTGAGGACTACAGTGCTATGGAAATACTGGCAGTCATTTCTCTTAGGCTATTCTTACTTAGAGATTCTTTAGACTGGTATCTTTTTAGTTGTTGTTGTTAACTAAAAATGATTGTGGTACAGGAGCCCCCAGTGGATTAAACCACTGGTATGCAACTCTGGTTACCTATTAGAATCACCTGGAGACCTTTTAAAACAAAAATGCCTTGGCCCCATGTCCCCAGAGGTTCTGATTCAATTGGTTTGACTTTGGGGATAGGGCAGTTCATGGTTTAAAAGCTCCTCAGGTGATTCTAATTGCAGCTAGGGTTAGAAGCAGTGGGTTAAAGAATTAAGTAGATCAATGATGCTATTACAAAAGTTTACCTCACCTTAAAATCCAAAGCATTTTCTCCACATAGAAAATGATGCTGGGGAACAAACTGACAGAAAGAGAGTTCTGGACTTTCCAGACCAAAAGAACTCTAGGCCGAGTCCCATGGGCCTTTTCTGCTTGTTCTCCTTAGCTTCTCTGGGGTCAGGGGACAGATGCTGGTTGATAACCAGAGTGCACACTCACTAGAGTGGGACAGGAGTATGCTTTCATGCACATGAAACACAATCTCCTGGTGGGGCTACAGTTAGTGGGCTCCTGGAGGTCAGAGGCAGTCTTGAATTCACCTTTTAAATCCATGACTTACCTACAGCACTGGCACATTTATTATGTCTGTGCTTGATAAATGAATAGCAAGTGAGTATCTGTCCTAGGCATTTTGCAAGGTGTTTCCACATCTATTATCTCATTTAATCCTTGCAACACTCCTGGAAGGTAGAAAACAAAAACATAGAGCCTTCGAGAGATTAAGTAATTTGTTCAATACAGAGCTAAGTGGTCAGAGCTGAGACCTGAAACCATATCTGCTTAGAAAGCCCATACCTTTGACTAGAAAAGAGATTTCAATAGAGAGTAAGTCCAGGGCCCCAAATCTCTTCAAGACAAGTCAGCCACTTCTCTTCAAGGTCTAGGTTTCAAAGATTCTGTAAATCAGTCCTTTTGACAATGATTATGAGATTTTGAGAGGTGATGGTCTTAGAAACCTGATGTTTTTTTGACCCCATTAACTCCCAGCCCCATTATTTCTCATTCATGTGCTTTGAATTTCTCTCTTTTTGGTGTTTAATAATAAGGCTTCATCTTGATTTCCTAATTAGTTTATTCTGGCTAAACTTTAAAATCCTTTTGGCTAGTATAGCTTTAGCAAACTCTGATATCCAGAGTCTTAAGAAATTAATATAGCTTTTTTTCCCTTTTCTCAGAGAAATTAATATAGCTTTGAAGGTAAATACAAGTTATGCACTGGTCACCACCCTTACTAGGCCACATTCATTCAATAAGCATTTCCTGAATGCCTGCTCTGTGTAGGCATCCTGCTACGCACTGTAGTATATTGATGAGCCAGACATACATGGTCTCTAACCACACAGAGCTTATGGAATTTACAGCCTAGTTTGTAGAGATGGTAGTGGCTTGGCTGCTGCAAAGTTGATTAAATATAGGTAATCGAGAAAGTTTATATAATGTGGTTCCTATAGCCCATTAAAACAGAAAGAAAATGTATAATGTTGATATTCATAAATACCAAATTGGTGTTTCTTTATGAAAGGCAATGTTAATGTCCATTGCCAGAGTACTCACATTCACACAATGATATGTCTGGTTTACAGCCAGGACGGTCAGGGAATTAAGCTGTTTATTTTCTGCCCTCTTGATAAAAGTCACCCTTTAACAACATAATCAAGCAGAATGACAAGCCATAAACACTCCTTTTAAGATTAGGCAAGTAGTGCTTCCCTGGTGGCACAGTGGTTGAGAGTCCGCCTGCCGATGCAGGGGACACGGGTTCGTGTCCCGGTCTGGGAAGATCCCACATGCCGCAGAGCGGCTGGGCCCGTGAGCCATGGCCGCTGAGCCTGCGCGTCCGGAGCCTCTGCTCCGCAACGGGAGAGGCCACAGCAGTGAGAGGCCCGCGTACCGCCAAAAAAAAAAAAAAGAAAGAAAAAAAAGATTAGGCAAGTAAGCTCAGTGAGGTTTTCTTCCTCCCCCCACCATTTTAACTAACCTCCTTAGGGTGAACAGTTTTAGATCGCACAATCTGCAGGTTGCCGGGAGAAGCCCTGTTTCATTCTGAAGTTAGCCCCAGCTATTTTTAAAGACCAAAGTAGGTTTTCTTCACCCTTCTAAGTATTCATTTTCTTTAATACTGTGAACTTTTGTTTCTGATAGGATCTAGCACTATGGAAATTTGTCCTTGGCATTCCGTGGAGGCTTCCTTTGGGATGAGAGTAATTCCCAATTATAGCACAGTGGGGAATAGTGTCAGAGAATGTACTTCATCTTGACTCTTTTCTCCTCTGAGGTTAGTCTTCAGCTGTCTTTGAGGTTGATTGAGGGGTCTCTAGCTTCCCATGCACAGAGAGGTGAACATATCCTTTGGGACTCATTGGGGTCACTTTATCCGATGTTAGCTATAAAGTATCCATGACCATTTGGCAGGATGTTAGTACTAGTAAGAGCTGATGACTAAGATTTTACCCAATGTGAGTCTGTCTGTCCTTAAAAAGCAATTTCCCTATATTCCTTCCTCTCTTGCTGAATGCCCTTGTAGTAGTCAGAGGTCTTCAATGCAAGCAATAGAAAAGTTCTGTTAAGGCATTGGATTTAGAACACTGACTCTGACAGAATTGCCAGAAAGCCTGGAGAACCAGGTTTAGAAAATGGTGAGAGAACAAAGGGCCATGGAAACTGGGTGCTCTTGTCACCTCTCTGCATCTCCTGCTCCAGGTTCAGTGACCCAGGGAGACTGACAAATAACCGGACATAGTTTATATGTTCATGCCCTAGCTGCTGCGTACAAGTGAATAATTGGTCTTTTTAACATCCAGTTTGGAGGTCCAGGGGCTTGCTGTCAAGATGTGGCTCTCTTCCTATCTGCTGGGGGCTCAGGAGCTCCATGGTTGGCCATCACCCTCCCCTGCCTGTTCAGCACTGTGCTATGGTAGGGGACCTAGCCGTCAAATCCCTTTGAGCTGACATACTCTCTGTATACATAGCTTAAACTTAATTAAAGCATGCTAATTGTCCAGTGTTTCATGTAGAATTACTTGCTCAATGAATACTATGTAAGGGCAAACATTAAACTGAAAGGCTTGACGTTTAATATGGTCTACTTACTGTGGAGGGCATTGGAAATGGCCAGGCAGGTATAATAGAAAGTAGGTCATTTATTCACTTAGTGCAAGTGGTTTTTTCTTTAATAGTAATAGCCATTTATTTTACTTGAAACAAACACATTTTTAGAATCCTAAAGGATGATTCAGATTATAAATGGTTTTTAGCCTCTGTCACACCAAGGACTTTAGAAATGTTGTAAAAACGTGCTACAATATCTACCACTACACTATTAAGAAACATCTTGCATGTAGTCTTCATTATTCAAAGGATACTTATGTCACTAAGAGAGTCATTTTTATTAAATAAAGGCTGAAGCCTGGCTTTGGTTCAAAATGAACCAACAATATGAACCCATAATATGAAATACCTCACCCCCCCAAAAAAGAAAGAAAAACATCGCCCAATAAAGCCAGAAATGGTATGATCCTTTTAAACCATTATCTTAATTTTACTGATTTTTTTTTCCTTTTTCAGGTGATGTTTTGATTAGTGTTGGCTATGCCAATGTGTTAGGATATACTCTTCGAGAATTTTTAAAGCTTTTGCAACATATCACCATAGGAACAGTGCTACAAATCAAGGTTTACCGAGATTTTATTGACATACCCCAAGACTGGCAAGAAATATATGATTTAATCCCTGAGACCAAATTCCCAATTACACAGTAAGTAGTCAAGTTTAGGAAATCTTTGTTATACTACAGAATTCCCCAGGGTCTATGAAGTAGAGTCTTAGTTTAATGTAAGAACTATCAGTTGGACCATGTAGGAGGGATTGATGACACTGCCACAATTTAGTGGGTTTCTAAGTCCTTTTGGAAAGTACAATCTGTAGGACCTAATATGAGGCAGAATGATAAAGGCAAGAGCCTTGGACATGGAGTTTAAAAAAAGACCAAACTATCCAATGGCAACTCCACTTCCAAACCTACACGCATGACTCCGCCTTCCAAAGTTAGCCCTTAAACATGTGCTGTGAATCCCACTTCCTCATTTGTCTCCGGCATATTCAACTTCTCTCTCTGGATCCTTCCCAATAACATTTAAGCCCTTTTAAAACCTCTACCATCTTAGCAAACCCCACCTAATTCCACTCTCCTCTCCTTTCCCTTCCAGCCACTGCCCTGTCCCTTGACTCCAAACCCATTGAAAGAGCTGTATTAGACTTTGCCATTTCCTCAGGAGACACCATTTCCCCCCTCAGTGCAGGCCTTGGCTGAGAGTCCTTTTTCCCAGCGTCACCTACAACCTTCATATTGCTGATTTCAGTGGACTCTTCTGTCTTTATTTTGCTTGGCTTCTGAGCAGCATTAAGACACTGTACACTCGACTCTCGTTGAAACATCATTTTCCCCAGACTTCTGGGATACCATACTCCCATTATTTTCCTATTTCCTCTAGTCACTTCCTCTTGATCTCCTTTTACCCAACCTTGGAGTTCCTCAAGGTTTAATCTTTGGCTTTCTTCTCTCAATCTCCTAAGCAAACTCCTTGATTTCTCTAAAAATAGAACTACCATATGACCCAGCAATCCCACTACTGGGCATATACCCTGAGAAAACCATAATTCAAAATGAGACATGTACCACAATGTTCATTGCAGCTCTATTTACAATAGCCAGGAATGGAAGCAACGTAAGTGTCCACCGACAGATGAATGGATAGAGAAGATGTGGCACATGTATACATAAAAAGAAATGAAATTGAGTTATTTGTAGTGAGGTGGCTGGACCTAGAGACTGTCATACAGAGTGAATAAGTCAGAAAGAGAAAAACAAATACTGTATGTTAACACAGATACATGGAACCTAAAAAAAAAAAGGTTCTGAAGAACCTAGGGGCAGGACAGGAATAAAGATGCAGATGTAGAGAATGGACTTGAGGACACGGGGAGGGGGAAGGGTAAGCTGGAATGAAGTGAGAGAGTGGCATGGACATATATACACTACCAAATGTAAAACAGATAGCTAGTGGGAAGCAGCCGCATAGAACAGGGAGATCAGCTCGGTGCTTTGTGACCACCTAGAGGGGTGGGGTAGGGAGGGTGGGAGGGAGATGCAAGAGGGAGGAGATATGGGGATATATGCATATGTATAGCTGATTCCCTTTGTTATAAAGCAGAAACTAACACAACATTGTAAAGCAATTATACTTCAATAAAGATGTTAAAAAGGGCTTCCCTGGTGGCGCAGTGGTTGAGAGTCCGCCTGCCGATGCAGGGGACACGGGTTCGTGCCCCGATCCCGGAAGATCCCACATGCCGCGGAGCGGCTGGGCCCGCGAGCCATGGCCGCGGAGCCTGTGTGTCCGGAGCCTGTGCTCCGCAACGGGAGAGGCCACAGCAGTGAGAGGCCCGCGTACAGCAAAAAAAAAAAAAAAAAAAAAAAAGATGTTAAAAAAAACTCCTTGATTTCTGTGGTTTCTATTAGTATCCATAAATTAATAATTTTCAAATTGTATTATCTCCAAACTTGTATAAACACCCACTTGATATCTGCATTTGTATCATAAACCCCTCAAACTCATTATGCCTAAAATCAAAAGCCAGTTTGCCACTGTCCTAGTGGAAGAACACTCACATAGTCAAACAGGTCAGATATTTACGGGTTGTGCTTGATTTCTCCATCTCCCTTTTCTTTAAGTGACAAATACAGTGCTCTGATGCAAGAGTGGTCCTTATTAATTCTGACCAGATTCCTGTCCACTAGTTGCTACAGCTGTGCACCTTTGCTTATTGGGATGGGCTCAAAGAAATATGGCTAGGGACTTTACTAAGACTAAAAAATGGTCCATATTCCATAAACATTACTTTAGAGTCCAATTTGTGGCCCTAGGAACTAATATGGCCAGCAGATGTGCTTTGCTTGTCTCCCTCGGTGTTTTAAACACTGTAGAGAGAAAGGAGGATACGTAGGGGGTGCTTTTCCAGGGGGCAGTAATACGCTATTTCTTGACCTGGGCAGTAGCTACCAAGGTATTTATCATTTTTTTCATTCAACTTTTTTGCATTTTTCTGTGTATTTCAAAAAATTTTTAATGAAAAAATGTTTGAATCGCTAAATTTACAAATCTAAGATTTCATGCAAAGAGTCTTTATCTCTGGTTTCTCCTGAAAAAACTAGAAGATGGGCTTGCATTCCCACATGGTGACAGTGGACTAGAGCTGGGCATTTGTCCCCTTCAGAGAAGGTACAGATTGGGGAAAAAAATTCCCAATAACTAAATCAATCCTGATTTGATTAAAAATCATTAATGATAATAGTGATAACTGCTTACTATGTTGTGGGCACTGCTTTACAAGCATTATACCATTTAATCCTCATGCCAATTCTTTTTATTTATCCTCGTTTTACAGATGAGAAAACTGAAGCCAATAGAGTATATAAACTTGCCAGAGGCCACAGGGCTAAGTGGTATATGTCTGTCTCCAGAGCAGCAATGTCCAATAAGAACTTTCTGTGATAGTGGAAATGTTCTGTATCTGCGTTATCCCATGTGGTAGCCACTAGCCGCAGGTGGCTACTAACCCCTGAAATGTGAAGATTTGTAACTGAGGAATTTTAATTTTTATTCAAGTTTAACCAGTTTAAATTTAGCATCCACACGTAGCTGGCGGACCTTGTATTGGGAGTTCAGCTCCCGAACCTGAGCTCTTAACCATCTGCTTATAGAACAACTACGTTCTAAGCACAGAGTTTGAGATTCAGAGTATTAAAAATCTAAGGATGGCAGATGGACCATTCAAAAGCAAACACAGAACAGCACAGCTTAAGTAAGAGGCTAAAATCCACAAACTTAGGAACAATATCAATCATGTTCTGAATCCCTTTCTTAATTAAGCGAAGTGCTTATAGCTAAGGCATTTTAGCATCTTATGTGGAAGGGGGTGGGGAAGGGGCAGAAGTGGAAGGAGAAGGCTTATTTGGTATGACTTCCTTCCGGAGCAAACAGCACTGTGTGCACAACGGAGAGAATACTCCACATGATGCTCTGGGCAGGCCTAGTCGTATAAAAACTGTTGCCAGCTAACCCTGACCTCTGCTGGCTTGTGGCGTTACTATCTAATGTAGTTCAATAAGAACCTGGCTCTGCCGCCTGTCCTTGATGGTTATCTAATAGTTACAAAGGATGGCCTTTGCACTCTGAAGGCAAACTGTTCTAGTCCTGAGATCTGAATCTCCTTGCACAGCACTAAATCAAGGATTAAAAGAAAATAGTACAATTAAGACTAGCGGCCCTTAGTAAAACTGATTCCATACCAAATGTCATTTCCAGAAGAGATAAACTTTAGGAAAAGCTTCAAAAGCTTAGGAGCAAACAAAACAGGCAGGCCTCCAAGGACGTTAGTGAAAACACCAGTAAGTCTGATGGCTTGGAGGGACTGGGGTAGGGAAGAAATCTATTTCCTATTAGCAGGACAGAAAGTAACAGAGAAAGTAACCGAGGTTCATAATTACAAAGGTCTGGTTTTGGATCTGCTGGCAAATCCAGCACCAGAATGAGGGGTAGCAGGTAACAGACAGCATTTGTTCAGGAAAATAATAGCAGGCACACGTGCTGCCATTAGAAAAGTTCAAGAAACCTGCTGTTGGCAAATTATAAAAAAAAAAATCTTTACAAGTTTTTGGATGGCAACAGCGAGGTGGAATAGTGAATGATGAGACATTTGGATAGAAGGGTGTTCTACAGACCCACATATGTAAACCCAAATGAGAAGCAAAGAAT
This sequence comes from Mesoplodon mirus, assembly GCF_964341445.2. NCBI lineage: Eukaryota > Metazoa > Chordata > Mammalia > Artiodactyla > Ziphiidae > Mesoplodon > Mesoplodon mirus. The sequence goes on from NC_138991.1 coordinate 49,234,431, forward strand.
GATGCTCAGGGGAGGAAAAAAAAAGACTCAGATTAGCATGTTGAAGATCTTTGAGGGCCATTATTTCTGGACATCCCCGTGGAAATCAGTAATATTCTGTTATTGCTGATCCCATGTGACCCATGAAAACTGAGTTCTGTGGAGGAGATGGCCACATTGACCTGTCATTCTGTGTGAAGTGAAATTAACCCACCGTTAAGGCCTGTTAATATTCTGGTCAATAGTCTGGCTTAAGTCTGTGCAAAGCTTTTTAAAGTAATGTGAAATAATTTAGGGCAGAATTTGATTTCCATTTAGGAATGGAAACAAATTTAAAGGTAATTTTTTTTTTGGCCGCATCTCGCGGCTTGTGGGATCTTAGTTCCCCTACCAGGGATTGAACCTGTGCCCTCGGCAGTGAAAGCTCGAGCCCTAACCACTGGACTGCCAGGGAATTCCCTAAAGGTAATTTTAAAAAGAGAAAATTTTCAATAACACAGAAAGGTACTGTTAAAGTTAAATTGTATTCTTTCTTTTATGAACCAAAGCAGGTTGTAAGACATCTCTTAGGTGATAATGAATGTTCAGACATTAAGAATCCATTTCATTCACTATTCTTTTCATTTCAGCACAACAAAGAAAACTGAGGAGGCAAAAGATGACTCTTTCACAAGCAGTGATGACAATGAAGATGCAGTTTTAGATAAAAGACTGTACTATAAATATCCACAGTCCACTGGGCATTACCCTGCAAGGAGACCGATGTCTATCTCCAGAGAATGGCATGGATATAAGAAGAACTGTACTTTTAGTGTAGGAAAAGACAGTAACTGTGACGTGATGATTCACAGAGACCAGAAGAATGAAGTGAGAGCCCCTTCTCCATACTGGACAATTGTGAAGCAAGACAACGAAAGCTCGGCCTCCTCTACCTCAGATGCATTTTGCCTTGAAGACTATGCCCATGTTGAAAAGGGCAAGAGTAAGAGTGAACCTGTATCAAAAGTTGGTTAGGCAGCAGTTTGCAAATCTGTGACCACAGGAGCATTTGTCTTGAAAACACCCATTTTTTGTGCACTGCCATGTATACGTTTGCTATACTTACAGGAATATGTGCAGACTTAACATTTCTCTTTCACGAGTGTGTTGTAAAGCCTTTAGAGACCTTCTTCAATGTGATATCCAAAGATTTCCTTGGGGTTTCACAGGCCTTACAATTATTCAGATCCTTAAGACCCTCCTTTCTGAGAAGAATATCTCATCTTTTAGAAAATGCAGCAGAGGAACCCAATATCAGAATGTGTAAACACAGTAGAGAATTTTACTCGTTAAGGTAAGTATCACATTTTACTTTATTTAGTTTCTCGTTTGTAAACTTCAAGTGCCCTACTTAAAAGAAATGAGAGATTTTTGCCTAGTTGTTCACATTCGTTTTCTTTCCCCTTTTCAGCCCCACTTTTACTTTTTAAAAAATATTTATTTATTTATTTGGCTGCACTGGGTCTTAGTTCTGGCATGCGGGACCTTAGTAGCGGCATGTGGGATCTTTCATTGTGGCGTGCAGGCTCAGTATTTGCGGCACAAGGGCTCTCTAGTTGTGGCGCATGGGCCCTAGAGCACTCGGGCTTAGTTGCCCCACAGTGGGATCTTAGTTCCCCGACCAGGGATTGAACCCGTGTCCCCTGCATTGGAAAGTGGATTCTCAACCACTGGACCACCAGGGAAGTCCCCCTCTGTTACTTTGAATGTTGGGTTGATAGTTAATTACTTGAAAGAGATAGGATAGAAACAGATGAGGCAGAAGTCGAGGAAAAAAACCCACAAAATTCTGCCACAGTGAAGATAAACATAAAATGAAGCAGTGCGAATACAGGATATGACTGGCAGGGAATTTATATTTTTCACAGGTAACTCTTTCAAAAAAACACAAAAAAGGGGGTAAAACCCAGACCATTTAATTATTCTTACCCAAGAAGACAGACTTTTAACTGCGTTTATCTTAAAAAGCCACCAATAATAATCTGGAAATAGTTACTCTGATAGCCACTTATCCTTAATTTTTAATAGTTTCTCATGCTTCTGTACTTTATTATTATATTCCTGTTCTCCTTTCATCTAAAACAAAAACTCAGCATGTAACAAATACTTGTTGATTAGGAAAAACACAAGAAAAACATTTAAACAGAATGTTTTAATGACTTTAGGTCAGCTGGGAACAATTACCTGCATTTATGCTTTACAATATTTCATCTCATTGGAAAAAAAGATAAATGTTATATTAGAGACTTTTCACTTTCATATACTTGCTGCTCTGGGTTGAGAAAATGTTCAGCTCTTTCCTGCAATATGTGTTTCAGTACTACAACTCATCAACGAAAGGTGTATGCCCCAAATTTCCACTTGCTGCCATTGACTTCCGGCCAGAAACAAACTTCTTTGCAGCCTTTAAGTAAACAAACAAAATAAGACAGAAAGTTAATAGAAATAAGCAAGTAGATAAACTTCTGTTCCTTTGAGTATTTCATCCTGTTTGTGACTGAGCAAGTGTGGTGCTCTAAGTATGAGTGTAGCTGTTAAAGAGGGAAAAGGAAAACCCTTCTGACGTTGCAAAATAGGGCAGAGTCTCCTTGAGCAGAGCTGTACTCCCCTGCTTTGGTATTGCAATGGCAAATAGTCTGAGTCAATAAAAATAAACTAATTGTTAACTTAAAAGTTACACTTTATATCCTAGTATTCTTTATGCTGCTACTTTGAGTCCAAAGGCTGGTTGTTTAGGTTAAGTGCAATACCACGAGGAGCAGTCCCACATTATCTCAGGTCAGCTTTTTTAATAAAGAGACAGTGTTGCAGGCAGCTGGGTTGGACTCACATGATAGTATGGTACATAAGATGAGGATAGCCATTTGGAAGAGTATGTAATGATGAACTTATGGGCCAAGTGAAATCAAGTAAGGGTTGCTATCTTAAAATAGCCTGCTTCTTTTTTCTATCCCCAAGGGGAGACCCCTTGGTGAGAAGATGGTTAAGACCTCGACCATGGAAGGGGAGTTGGCATTTTTAATATAGAAAGGACTGATTTTGGGTTCATTCTGTAGTTCATGTACTTGTTAGGCATAGCAGGGAATACAGAGAGGTATAAGACATAGTCCTTGCCCTCAAAACAACTCAATTTTATAGGAAACAATATATGTGAAAAAAAAAAATAGAGCAGGGGCAGGAGAAGGTCTTAGGTTGAGAAGACTAAAGAAAATCTTGAGATGGTAGATTGCGAAGATTGGCAGGATAGAGAGTTTATTTCTTAGGAGTGAGGAGGAAAATACCGAACTCGACAATTAGGTTGAATCGTATGAAACTGCCAATATTTGACTCTTCTTGACCTTTAAGGATTTAAAATGGTTTAATCTAATGGTAATTTAGTTGCATGAGGAAGATACATCACCCTGAGTTGACAAGGAAGCTATCTGCAGATATGGGGATGAGCCCTTCTGCCTCCACACCAAGTACATAGGCACCAAACACCACGAGAACAGCATATACAGCCCAAGGAAGGTTACACATTCCTTCTGAAACTGGATCATTAAGGACAAGTTATTTGATGTTAAATAAATTTTCATTTGCTTACATTTATGACATCAGCGTCAGCTACCGAGTCAATCTGCTGAAGGACTGTGGATGGCGGCACATATGAACCAGCACCTAGAGCCTGGGACCCAACTTCATCCAGGAAACCCTCAGAAGACTCCACTGACATTAGGTACCCAGCTTTCAGCTTGTTCCTGTCCAATAAAAGGTGTGTGACTAAGGCAGAAACCAGTTTTATAGAGCAAGGCAAAGTATGTTCCCAAACCCTTAAACATGTTTGGGTAAATATGCAAACTAACAGCTTTGAAATCTTACAGTGCTAAAGGTCTCCATTCTATTTGTTCAATTCACCAACTATTTTAGATACATTTTTGGTGATGGTTTTAGGCATCTCTATTAAAGAACATCCCTATGTGGGCTCTTCTCACTGTCCCTTTAGCAGAATGCTGTGTGCTGATAATATAACTTCCCTTAACCCCACCCCCAGCCCATTTGCGTGCTGGAATTTGTCTCACTGAGGGTAGGGCACGTGGAGAAGGACAGTATAGGTCTTATAAGTCCCTGTGGCTTAAATATGGGCACAAAAACATCAATTTGAAATAAAACAAAATCCAGTTCATACTTATCCCAGAAAGAAATTGATGTTCAATAAGGCACTTGAGTTATTTAACTCAAACTAATCTCCTTGGCACTCTGTAGCAAGACTTTCATTTAGACATAATTACAATTTAATGTAGCAATTTTACCACACTGTCCACTTAATTGAAAAAAGATTTTACCTGCAATAAACTTTACCAAGTGATTATTAGTTTGTCCCTTCAGCAATGACACCTCACCTTCTCTCTTTCACTATAGGAGGACTAAGAACCTTACAAAAAAAGTATCAACTCCATCAAAATGGCAGAATCTAAATATATCTTGACATTAATAACCAAAATTCCATTTTCTAGATGTTGCTGTACCTGGTAAGAACTGTGCCACACTTATTAAGAAAATACATTTTCTTAAATAAATTAGATTTGAAACAGATTTCTCCTAAGCTTATCCATTGTTTCAATTTATTATAAGGTTTGTTTCTGATGCAATCATGCAGAACTGCATACTATTGATCCTTGGTTCCATGTATACAATATTTAATAAATTGTGTTGTACTTATTTGAGAGATGCACTTCTTAGTGTGTTCAGTATAACAAAAGTAATAATACTAATGAGAACAGAAATGGTAAAAGATTGTTCCCTCCTGGGTTGTAATTCACCCTGTCATATTTCCTTTGTGGGCAATACTAAATGATCATGAAGCCCTCGGAGTTTTAGGATTCACATTCTGAATTGTCCTAAATGGACAGAATCAAATTTAAACTCCTGTATGAAAATGCAAGCTGATTTCCAAACTGTCCAAAGTCTGTCTCTTTTAGAGAAACTTCCAGAGCTACTGACTTAAGAAGTGTTGTTAGCACTTTCAATGAGGACAGTGGGAATTTAAAAATCACCAAATAGGAGACAGATATTGCAATCTTTTAATCAGATATATTTTTTGGTCTATCAAATCAGTAAAGAGGAAAAAGTTGCCAATGGTTATGGTAGAACAGGCACTCTTATATATACTGACGATGTGCTTATCAACTGGTAAAACCTTTCAACATTGTGACTCCAAAATATAAAAATAAAAATATTACATAAACACAAACGTGTATTTTAATGCACAGCCTTTCATTATAATGTTTATAACTCTTGGCCCAGTTGCGAATCTATACCAAGAAAGTAATATGAAATACAGAAATGTTTTAAAACCCAAAGATATCCTTTATAGTTTATAATTTCCAACTGCCAGCTTGTTGAAAATGTCCAACAAGTATATTTTGACATACCAATTAAAATTGTTTATGACAAATTTTTAGTAATAAAAATAAATGGAATAAATGCAAACAGCATTATAATGTTAAAAAAAGAGAAGAATCATTAGTAGGGAATGAAAAATAATTTTTGTCTTTGTTTGTAATTTTCAATTTCTACAATAAACACTAATAAGTATTATTTATTAACAAGTATATACACAATATTAACAATTATGTTTTAAAATGGTCAAGATAATCAAAATGTTAACAATTATATCTCTAGGGGGTAGGACTATATTTCCCTTTCCTTTTAAATACTTTTCTGTACCTTTCAATCCTTTTGTGTATTTATTACAATAGTGTTGTAACTAGAAAAAATACAACTTTCAAATAATTGAAACATGAAACATTAATATTGAAACTTACTTGGCAACTAGGACATCTGTATTAGAAAGGTTTCCTTGAGCAACTGTTTTTACTTGGTTATAGGCAGCCTTGATAACCTAGGATAGACAAGTAAAAGCTGGTCATCTTTGATCAGTACCAAAGTCTGCTGCAGCACTCAAATGCTCCTCTACTGAGGCAAAAAAAAAAAAAGATGGAAGGTTAGTTCCAGAGAAACAGTATAGTGTCCATTTGGAATTCTTAAGTCACTACATGCTGCTTACTCTTCCAATGTTCCATAAAGCAGCTGTTTGTACAATATCCAAGTGGCCAAGTTTCTTAACAAACGTTAAGTGGCAGAGGGCAGAGGATGGCAGTAGGGTTTAGGAAAAGAAAACTTTTCCATCTATAATTCGATCCATCTATAATTTATCTCCTATATTCGCTCCAATTTTCTTTCCTTTCGGTGTGAATGTCTCTTCCTACTTAATCTCTCAGTGGAAACTCTCCTAAAACTACCACCCACCTCCTTACAAGTCTAAGCTCCACCTGCCTGCACCAACTTTGTATTTCTTTCTTCCCATTCATTCCTTAATATTATAAATTTTAGTTCACTTCCAATGCCCTGATAAAAACTGATGGTATCACCAATATTATCCGTTTGCTAAAACTACCAGACCTCTCTGTGGTAACTAAAGGGATGTTAATCCAGAGTAGATTGAAACAGTGTTAACCATTCTCTCTTTCCTGGCCTCCAAACGTGCCAGTTTCTCTTCTTTTTCTTTTTTTTGGCCATTTTCCTTAGCTCGACCTTCAGTTTTCTTCTCCTCCAACCTTTCACATGTAACTCTGACTTCAACACACTCTTTATAATGAGGACTCCCAGTATACATCTTGGCCTTGATCTCAACTGAGTTCTTCATTTAGATATCCCAGAGACAACTCAATGCCACATGTCCACACAGAACGAAAATACCAAGGAAACATTTCCTCCCTCTTTTCTGGAAGCATCAGTATATGCGTTTTTCATTTTTAACTTTCCTCCACAGCAGATAACACTTTAATGATATTACACTATACAGAACTCTGATAAATCATGGCATTCAAACATTCCATGTTCTTACTAAAAATATGTTAATGGGGGAAAAATCTTGTGAGAATTGATGAGTCTGCAACTTACATCTCCAGCAGCTGCAGCCTGCGAGATAGTGTAAATCCCAAAGAGTCCAGAATCTGAGTAACTGGCATTAAAAGCGGAAACCTGAAAATATAATGAAACTTTACTGTATGTCATTCTACCAGGTAAAACAGGGCACAATTTCCCTAAGGCTGTCTAGACAAAAATGTATACCTTCACAGTATAAGCAAAGACATGGATTAATATTTCACTTAAATATTGGTTCTATTAAGGTTAATGGTTCTATTAAGGACTGAAGTGTTCTATATACAGGTTACCTCTTTCACAACTGTAATGTTTTAATTTTTCTCATTTAACTCTTTCTAAAACGACGGCTCACTTCCCTTGGTATTTTCTAACCTTTTGATGATTAAAAGTTAATGCAAACATTAACTTGTGAACATTACTACTGTAGATTCAATACAGCCGAGTGGTATAAATCATGGGCTTTGGCATTAGACAAACCTGCTTTCTTCCCTCTGCTGTTGCTGGTGACTTCCTTTTCACCAATTCGCTTTCACTTCTCCTATAGACTAAAGTTAAAGGGTTAGGAAAAAAATTTCTGCTTAGTATCTATTATTCAGATGTCCAAGGGAGCAAGAAGTTTAGCTTCTGGAAAACAGGGGTATTTCTGTCTGTAGTCTGAGTAGTGTGTTAAGTCCCTTAAGGTGGACATGACACCCTAGTAAAGTGCTTTTCAGTGTTTATGTGGACCGTTTACATAAGGATCACTTGAGTTGTTATTAAAAATGTAGATTTTCAGGTTCCTACAACATATCTACTCACTCAGATCACTAAAGATGCAGTCTGGGATTCCAAATTTTAAACTAGTGTTCCAGATGAAGTTTGAAAACCACTGGTTCGGCCCATATGAAGCATACAAAGATATGCACTTCAATCACCTGAAGTTTAATTACAATTCTGAGACTAACTAGTCAACCTCCAAATTTCTGGCCAAATTCTGAAGTAGGAATTTCTATTAATTTTTTGGGGGGCGGATTTATCTTTTAAATTTATTTATTTATTTATGGCTGCATTGGGTTTTCATTGCTGTGTGCAGGTTTCCTCTAGTTGTGGAGAGCGGGGGCTGCTCTTCGTTGCAGTGCCTGGGCTTCTAATTGCAGTGGCTTCTCTTGTTGCAAAGCATGGGCTCTAGGTGCGCGGGCTTCAGTAGTTGTGGTGTGCAGGCTCAGTAGCTGTGGCTCGCAGACTCTAGAGTGCGGGTTCAGTAGTTGTGGTGCGTGGGCCTAGTTGCTCCGCGGCATGTGGGATCTTCCCAGACCAGGGCTTGAACCTGTGTCCCCTGCATTGGCAGGCGGATTCTTAACCACTGTGCCACCAGGGAAGTCCCAGGAATTTCTATTATATTATGTCACTGGATTAGATTAAACTCCAACTACCCAAAGCATCATTAACATTCAATGGTGAAGAGTAAAGCATGAAGAAAAGAAAACAGAGTAGACCATGAACCAGGAGAAAGAAAATCTGGAGGAAATCTAATTTAGGACTAGGACTAATTTAAGATAATAGTTTTTGGGAGTTCCCTGGTGGTCCAGTGGGTAAGACTCTGAGCTGCAGGGAGCCTGGGTTCAATCCCTGGTCGGAGAACTAGATCCCATGTGCATGCCGCAACTAAGAAGCCCATACGCTACAACTAAAAGATCCCACATGCTACAACTAAACATGCCGCAATGAAGATCCCATGTGCCACAACTAAGACTCAGTGCAGCCAAAATAAATAAACTTAAAAAAAAAAGTAAGACAAAGGTTTTCAAACTGTGCTCCAGGGAACTCTAAGGTTCTGTACAGAAGATTCCAAGGGTTTCACTGTCAAGTAAGCCTTCTAAACTTCTTTAAAAGCAAAAACTTTTGTGTTGGGCATTGCAGCTGGGAAATGGCACTGATGACAAAGGCTCCTCTGCTAAAAAAAAAAAAAAAAAAGTCTGACACTACCACTAAAGTATTAAACAGGAATAGAAAGAGAAGATAACTGATTTTAATTTTCACCATTAAGTGTCAAATGGCCAAAGACTTAGAGGCATAAACCTACCTGTGCCATGTACTATTGCTGAAATTATGAACGATACTTAATCCTACAATTTAGTACATTTGTTACTTTTTAAAGATATAATTGAAAGTCACACGGGGCATTACATTGGGCAAACTATCGTCACTCATTAAATATATTGCCGGTTGACATTTTACATTCTCTTGATTTGAGTATCATTATTTTGAAAGCTTTAGCACTTGCCTCACTGTCATAAAAAGGTGTCTTCTAAGGCAACATAACTTTTGGTTATGGTTAAATGTCATTTTTCTCTTTTAATCTCAAGCTGGAGGAGCAGGTCTGTAAGTAATTTTTTGCTGTATATCTTATACACTTGGTTAGAAAACATGAAGAGCAGTGAAATTCAGGAACTAGCCACAAGAATAGAAGGGGACAGAAGAAATCAGAAAAAAAGACTAATTAGAATCTAGGGGAATGTTTAGTATCTAAAACTTTATTCTAAAGGGGACTGAAGTGTGAATTTCTGACTTTTTAAGCATTCAATTCTTCTTTTTATATTAGAATAACAGTACGTTTTTGATAGACCCACTAAGGTACTAAAATTAAGCCTGGCTGTCTCTTCAATTTTACAAAGATATTCTTTGTGTTCATCTTAATTTTTTTTTTTTTTTTTGGCCACACCGCGTGGCATGCGGGATCTTAGTTCCCTGACCAGGGATAGAACCCGTGCCGCCTGCAGTGGAAGCGTGCTGAGTCTTAACCACTGGACCACCAGAGAAGTCCCTCATCTTAAATTTTAAAAGCAGATTAACATTAAGAGCAAGTTATCAGGACTACACGTAAACACTGAGCCTGTGAAAACAAAAGGAGAGATATCAACTGTTCAGACTCACATCAAATGGCTGGTGAATTCCCTTGGCAACAGCTTGGTATAGAGAGCTGGTAGCATTGCTGCCCCTCTTAACATGTGGTCCAGCACCGAGGACATGCTGGAGAACACTAAACGCATTTGCTTCTGCACTTCCTGCAGCAGCACCTTCTGCTACAAGAGCAGCATGGACGAGACTGTCTCCATTCTGTTCTCGAATTTCACCTGGGGCCGGGTAAGGCAAGAGCGAAGAAAGTGGCTTTTGGTTTTATTCTTCAATATTCTCTACAACACAGTATTAACCCATTAAGATTAAGCTTTTCCCTGGCCTGGTGCTCTCCTTGCTATCCTGCCCTTCCCCCAACACATACACAAACATGTTTAATACATAACACTCAAGCAACCTAATTCTTTCTTTCCACATTGATACTATTTGGTAGTAAATAATCAGGCCTATTATACTCCAATATGCTACTGGGGGGAGAGGCGGCATTCTGGTAAATTAACCTTAATGGAACAAAACGCTTACCTCCACGGTACTTGGTCTTTGCACCAGATAAACCGAGCCCACCCCTCATGTTGAGAAACTGTTCAGCAACTTGCTTTAGAACAGGATGACTCATACCTATTTCAAAAGAAACAAAAACAAACTAGAACCAGAATTTCTAAAACACAATTGTAAAACACTATTTAAAAAATACATTATACAATTCAAATATTACAGAAATAAACAGTAAAGAAAATAACAGCCTCCCATAATGCCATTCTTCCAGACATAATGCATTTACAGCTTTACTATATATTCATCTAGAACTTTTTCTATGCAAATATTATCCTTTTTATTTTTAAAATGGTGTCATTCTATTGATATTGTTTCTAACTTGTCTTTTGTAATTTACACCTAAGTGAATGGACTACACCAAACATTTAATGGTTATAAAGAATTTTATTATATGGATATATCATCATTTATTTAATCAATCTCTTCTTGAGGGACATTAGTATGCTTCTAATAGTTGGCTATTAAAACAGTATGGCAATGTGCATCAAAAGACATTTTCAAAAGAATGAAAAGATAATCCACAAAACGGGAAAAAATCTGGTAAGGATTAGTATCCAGAATATATAAAGAACTCTTATAACTCAACAATTAAAAAAAACAAACAACCCAATTAAAAAATGGGCAAGGGACCTGAATAAGCATTTCTCCAAATAAGATATATAGACGGCCAAAAAGCACAAAAAAATATGTTCAGTGTTATCAATCACTACGGAAATGCATATCAAAACCACAAAGAGACACTACTTCACACCCATTAGGATGGCCATAATCAAAGACAGATAATAAGTGTTGATAAGGATGTGGAGAAATTGGAACCCTTGTGCACTGTTGATGGGACGTAAAATGGTTCAACTGCTTTGGAAAACAGTCTGGCAGTTCTTCAAATGGTTAAACAGAGAGATACCCTATCCTGGCAATTCTACTCCTAGGTATACACCCAAAACAATGAAAAAAATGTTTTGTTAAAAAACTTATATATGAATGTTTATATTCATAAAAGCCAAAACATTCAGAACAACCCAAATGTCCAGCTAATGAATGAATAACAAAATGTGGTAATGAAATATATTTTGCAGCCAGAAAAGGGAATGGAACATTGGTATATGCTACCATATGGATGGACTTTGAAAACATTATGCTAAGTGACTAAGTGAAAGAAGCCAGTTACAAAGGCTATTATTGTATAATTCCCTTTATATGAAATGTCCAGAATAGTCAACTCTATATAGACAGAAAGGAGATTAATGGTTGCCAGAGGCAAGGAGGAGGTGGAACGAGGAGTGACTGCTAATGAGTATGGGGTTTCTTTTGGGGATGGTGAAAATGTTCTGAAATTAGATAGTGGCAATAGTTGCACAACTCTGTGACTATACTAAAAACCACAAACTGTACACTTTAAAAGGGTGAATTTTATGGCATGTGAATTATACCTCAATTAAGCTGTTATTTATAAAACAAATGAACAAAAACCCAATATTGCAAATAATATTCTCATGCAACTATTTTGTAAGCTCGACCAAATGTTTCTGCAGGGTAAATTCTTAAAAGTAAATGCTGGGCCTAAGAGTATAAACAATTACAATTTTAATATATTAAAATAGACCTCCAGGGACTTCCCTGGTAGCGAGATGGTTAAGAATCCACCTGCTGGGCTTCCCTGGTGGCGCAGTGGTTGAGAGTCCGCCTGCCGATGCAGGGGACGCGGGTTCGTGCCCTGGTCCGGGAGGATCGCGGAGCGGCTGGGCCCGTGAGCCATGGCCGCTGGGCCTGCGCATCCGGAGCCTGTGCTCCGCAACGGGAGAGGCCACAGCAGTGAGAGGCCCCTGTACCGCAAAAAAAAAAAAAAGAATCCACCTGCTGATGCAGGGGACACGGGTTCAATCCCTGGTCTGGGAAGATCCCACATGCCGCGGAGCAACAACTACTAAGCCCGTGCACCACAACTGAGCCTGAGCTCTAGAGCCCGTGAGCCACAACTACTGAGGCCATGTGCTTCAACTACTGAAGCCTGCGTGCCTAGAGCCTGTGCTCCGCAACAAGAGAAGCCACCGCAATGAGAAGCCCGCGCACCACAACGAAGAGTACCCCCCACTCGCCACAACTAGAGAAAGCCTGCGTGCAGCAACAAAGACCCAACGCGGCCAAAAAAAAAAAAAGACCTACAAAAATGTACCATTTTACACTCCCACCAATAATTTTTGAGAGTGCCTATTTCTCCATACCATGGTTAATACTGGGCAGTGTCAATCTTTTAATTTTTGTCAATTTCACAGATTAAACATTTAGTTATCACATCTTTTACAATAATTGGCCACACACACACACTTTCCCCACGAATTGGTTGTTCATGCCCTTTGTCTATTTTTCTAAATTGTACTTAAAACGAAGCAAAACAAAAACAAAAGCTCTTTGTAAAAGCTCTTTGCTTAGAGAAATCTGCCCTTTGTCATAGGTTTTGCAAATACTGTAATGAATTTGAAAGCAAGTGCTTTAAAAAGTTAAATGCTGGATTCTGCTTAAAAATAAAAAAGACTAGCTATTTTTTTTTTCAGAGTTGTGGAGGATTTATTTATATGCTATAAAACTGTGTTGGGGAAGTTGTATTTTTTTTAATTTTATTGACGTATAATTGATTTACAATGTTGTGTTAATTTCCGCTATAAAGTGACTCAGTTATACATATATATATTCTTTTTCATATTCTTTTCCATGATGGCTTATCACAGGATATTGAATATAGTTCTCTGTGCTATACAGTGGGACCTTGTTGTTTATCCATTCTACACATAATAGTTTGCACCTACTAATCCCAAACTCCCAATCCTTCCCTTCCCCATCCCCCTCGGCAACCACAAGTCTGTTCTCTGCGTGAGACTGTTTCTATTTCATACATATGTTCATTTGTGTCGTATTTTAGATTCTATGTGTAAGTGATATATGGTATTTGTCCTCTTTCTGACTTACTTTGCTTAGTATGATAATCTCTACATCCATCCATGTTGCTGCAAATAGCATTATTTCATTCTTTTTAATGGCTGAGTGATATTCTATTGTATATATGTACCACACCTTCTTTATCCGTTCATCTGTCAATGGACATTTAGGTTGTTTCCATGAAAGACTAGCTATTAAAATCCTATCACATACGGACTTTCTGACATAAACAGAGGATGAGTTCTGAAATTTTGTTCAATCCTGTGTTCACGTAATTATAGCTTAAAGGACTACTCTTTTTTTTTAATGACTCACATTGAGACAGTGAAACAATACTTTTATTCATAACTATAAGTGTAACATTTAATAGTAGCACATCTTAGAGTTTCTCTTTTTTCAATTAACCACTTTCTAGAATGAGACAGAACAACATAATGGAGAATTGTATAATCAGAATTTAAGAAAATACCCAAGTGAGTATATTATAAATTGAGGCTGGTTACCTCTATAGTGACAGAATTACAATGCACTGGAAAGGTGTTCCATCCCCTACCACACCAAATTATAAAGGAAAAGTCAGCAGCCTCAGTGAATTTTCTGACTATCTACCACTTTCTCTGGGAGCCAAGAACCATGGAACTGTAAATTATCTAGGTATCGATCTATATATAACTATAAAAGGTGTATATATACATAGTCAGTTACATATGATAGTACCTGATTTTACAGAGTTTCAAGGATAATTCTACCTCCTCATTGAATAAGTTAGTCACATGTTTCACTATCTGCCAAGTCATACTTCTTTTTTTTTAACTGAAGATTTACAATGTTGTGTTAGTTTCTGGTATACAGCAAAGTGATTCAGTTATAAATATTCTTTTCCATTATGGTTTATTACAGGATATTGAATATAGTTTCCTATACTATAAAATAGAATCTTGTTGTTTATCCATTCTATATATAACAGTTTATATCTGCTATTCCCAAACTCCCAATCCAACCCTCCCCTGTCCCCCTCCCCGTTGGCAACCAAAAGTCTGTTTTCTATGTCTGTGACTTAAAAAACTACTCTTAAAAGAAGCAAACTGACATACAGGTAATTCCCAACTTACCAAGTCCAATCAAAGCCATTCTTGCACTTGTAAAATGATTCTGTACATAGTCATGTAACTGAGGAAGTAAAAACATTTATTAGGTTATATTGGTATAAATATAAAAAGCTATAAAAACGTGAAACCACAGTTCAGCAGAAGATAAATACTCAGGCTTAAAAGCTGCTATAATGAACTATAAGGGACTACTTAGTACTGAATTAAACTGAGCTTTTAAAAACCATTGCTTAAAAAGAACTAGAACTTAATGTGGTGATAGTTATGTAACTCTGTGAATATAATAAAAACCACTGAATTGTGCATTTTAAATGGGTGAACTGTATGGTATGTGAATTACATCTCAATGAAGCTGTTAATGGGGAAAAAAACAGAATTAAAAATTAGAGCACACATTGGCTTGAACTTGAAGATATGGGCCTATTATGATTTTTATTATAATGTGATTTAAGTAGTACATCAGGTTTCTTTTGTCTTTATACAGGTAGTAATAAAGCACTGTTATTAACATTCTATAGTAGGGCTAATAGAGTTATATCACTATACCCCTATTGGGCATCTTTGAAGGTTTTTTTGCTCTGAGGTTACTGTCTATACCAGGATTTCCAACCTGGATGATTACAGAATTATATGGGGAGCTTAAAAAACAAAAACACTGTCTATGTCTCCCCACCCCATCCCATTCCTGGGCCCACTGTATAGACTGATATAGTAGATTCAATGTGAAATCTTGGAATCTTTATTTAAAACAAACCACCCACCCAGGTGATCTGAGGATCAGCGAGATTTGACAATCACTGGTTTATACTATCAATTTAGACCTAATATACAAAAGTAGAGCTAAAACATGCATTCTAAACAGGCACACTATTGCTCCCAAGGGAGTGAAAATTAGTTCTTCGAGGTAAGAAAAAAACCTTATTCCTTTATATATAAACTACAAATATATATACAGTACATAAACAGATATACAGTATATCCATGGCATTAGTAAGAAGTCAGAAAGAGAAAAACAAATACCATATGCTAACACATATATATGGAATCTAAGAAAAGAAAAAAAAGGTCACGAAGAACCTAGGGGTAAGACGGGAATAAAGACACAGACCTACTAGAGAATGGACTTGAAGGTATGGGGAGGGGGAAGGGTAAGCTGTGAAAAAGTGAGAGAGTGGCATGGACATATATACACCACCAAATGTAAAATCGATAGCTAGTGGGAAGCAGCCGCATAGCACAGGGAGATCAGCTCGGTGCTTTGTGGCCGCCTGGAGGGGTGGGATACGGAGGGTGGGAGGGAGGGAGATGCAAGAGGGAAGAGATATGGGAACATATGTATATGTATAACTGATTCACTTCGTTATGAAGCAGAAACTAACACATCACTGTAAAGCAATTATACTCCAATAAAGATGTTAAAAAAAAAAAAATGAGGGGTGGGTATTGGCTAAAAAGGCTCCTTGGCTGATGTTGAGAACTGTGAAGCTAAGGTAATAAAACTAAACTTTTATTCAATTTATCAGAATCTGTGCCCTAAAATGAATGGTGTCTCCATCTATGGAGCCACCTTGGAAAGTCATATTCTTTTTTTTAATGTTGATGTTTTTCTATTGAATGCTGCCTTTGCTCAAATTATTCTAACAACCATTTCTTTAGAATTTCCTTTAGCCTAGGGATACATTTAAAAAATGCTAATAACTTTGAGATAACCATGGTTAACATTTGGTATTTGTCTATGATGCACACACCTTATTTTTTAAAAAATGGGACACCATGGTACATCCTATTCATAAATTACCTTTCCTTTACTTGACAACAAGTTATGAAAATTTCATTATCAATTAATATTTTTGAATGGTTGAATAGTATTCCATTCTACAGATATTTAATATATTATTTAACTAGTTCTCTAATGTTGGATATTTGATTTGTTACTTCTAATTTTTCACAATTGCATACAATCCCACAATAGACATCCTTGTAGGTAAATGTTTTGTTATGTGCATCCTTTTAGCTACCTCAATAATATATCTTCAATAATATATCTTCACAAGAGTGAATCTGATTTCTGAAAAAATTCAAAAACATACTAGAGGCCAGTCTTATGAAAAATGTTGGGGCTTCCCTGGTGACGCAGTGGTTGAGAGTCTGCCTGCCGATGCAGGGGACGCGGATTCGTGCCCCGGTCTGGGAAGATCCAAAATGCCACGGAACGGCTGGGCCCGTGAGCCATGGCCGCTGAGCCTGCACGTCCGGAGCCTGTGCTCCTCAACAGGGGAGGCCACAGCAGTGAGAGGCCCGCGTACCGCAAAAAAAAAAAAAAAAATGTTGGCTGTTCCGAGTTGGATGATACCAGTTATAATTTTTTTTGAACAGTACCATATGAATGGTAGGCACTAAATTGATAACTGGATAGTTTTCTTAACCAGGAGATAAGTCAAAAGAGGAAAGGGATACAAAATTCAGTTTTCTGTAGTGGATAACCAGAAATGAGAATAAAAGCCTAATTTCTGAGTCATATATACTTGGAAAGTGTTGATAATTCCCAGTTTTTTGTTTTTGTTTTTTTTTTTTTGCGGCACGTGGGCCTCTCACCGGTGCGGCCTCTCCCATTGCAGAGCACAGGCTCCGGACGCGCAGGCTCAGTGGCCATGGCTCACGGGCCCAGCTGCTCTGCAGCATGTGGGATCCTCCCGGACCGGGGCACAAAGCCATGTCCCCTGCATCGGCAGGCAGACTCTCAACCACTGCACCACGAGGGAAGCCCCCCAGTTTTTCTCTTAATGTCTCTTGGTAAAAAGATTTTTTGGGGGTGGGTGAGGGGTAGGAGTAGGAAATTAAGATTATATACACATATCTACACTTGCAAATTTAATGCTCAATGTTTCACATTTTGTAAACAAAGTTCTATGATATATACATGGCTGTGACATGTGACAAATTTGTACTGCCAGCAAAGTGAGGCAGGTGTGCTGGAGAAGGTAAATGAGCTGGTGAGCAGGCTGATGACAGAATGGGAAGCAAGAAAGTGGGCTTCATTCCTACCTATGTATTCAGAGTGGTTAAAGGAAGACTTTTAGTCACATTATGGTATTTAAACACTTACATACTGTTTAAAAGACAGATATACATAGAAAAGGGTCTAGAAGAAAAATACACCTAGGTGCTAACAATGAGTGCCTTTAGGTGTGTGAGATATCTTTTTCCCCCTTTATTTTCTGAAATTTCTGTAAGGAACATGCCCATTTTGTAATAAAAACTTTAGTTGAAAGATACACAGAAATTGTTCAGATGGAATTTTAGTTAAAAAGCAAGCTGATGGATGGGAAATTCCCTGGCGGTCCAGTGGTTAGAACTCTGCTCTTCCACTGCAGGGGGCACTGGTTCAATCACTGGTAGGGGAACTAGGACCCCACAAGCTGCATGGCGTGGCCAAAAAAAAGCAAGCTGATGAAAAAAAAGCAAGCTAGAAAATTTCTTAAATTAGAAGATACAAAAAACTAGCAAACGAAACTGAAGTGGTAGATGAACATTCAATTTAATGGGAAAATAAGCACATTTTAAAATGTAATGTGTTGGAGCCTGAACCAAGATGGCGGAGTAGAAGGACGTGCTCTGACTCCCTCTTGTGAGAACACCAGAATCACAACTAGCTGCTGGACAATCATCGACAGGAAGACACTGGAACTCACCAAAAAAGATACCCCACATCCAAAGACAAAGGAGAAGCCACAATGAGACGGTAGGAGGGGCGCAATCACAGCAAAATCTAATCCCATAACTGCTTGGTGGGTGACTCACAGACTGGAGGACACTTATACCACGGAAGTCCACCCACTGGAGTGAAGGTTCTGAGCCCCATGTCAGGCTTCCCAAACTAGAGGTCTGGCAACGGGAGGAGGAATTCCCAGAGAATCAGACTTTGAAGCCTAGTGGGATTTGACTGCAGGACTTCGACAAGACTGGGGGAAACAGAGACTCCACTCTTGGAGGGCATACACAAAGTAGTGTGTGCATCGGGACCCAGGGGAAGGAGCAGTGACCCCAGGGGAGACTGAACCAGACCTACATGCTAGTGTTGGAGGGTCTCCTGCAGAGGCGGGGTGTAGCTGTGGCTCGCAGTGGGGACAAGGACACTGGCAGCAGAAGTTCTGGGAAGTACACCTTGGCGTGAGCCCTCCCAGAGTCTGCCATTAGCCCCACCAAAGAGCCAAGGTAGGCTCCAGTGTTGGGTTCCCTCAGGCCAAGCAACCAACAGCGAGGGAACCCAGCCCCACCCATCAGCAGTCAAGCAGATTAAAGTTTTACTGAGCTCTGCCCACCAGAGCAAGTCAGCTCTACCCACCACCAGTCCCTCCCATCAGGAAACCTGCACAAGCCTCTTAGATAGCCTCATCCACCAGAGGGCAGACAGCAGAAACAAGAAGAACTACAATCCTGCAACCTGTGGAACAAAAACCACATTCACAGACAGACAGACAAGATGAAAAGGCAGAGGGCTTTATACCAGATGAAGGAACAAGATAAAGCCCCAGAAAAACAACTAAATGAAGTGCAGATAGGCAATCTTCAGAATATGATAGTGAAGATGACCCAGGACCTCGGAAAAAGAATGGAGGCAAAGATCGAGAAGATGCAAGAAATGTTTAACAAAGACCTAGAAGACTTAAAAAACAAACAAACAAAGATGAACAATACAATAACTGAAAAAAAAATACACTAGAAGGAATTAATAGCAGAATAACTGAGGCAGAAGAACGGATAAGTGGCCTGGAAGACAGAATGGTGGAATTCACTGCTGCAGAACAGAATAAAGAAAAAAGAATGAAAAGAAATGAAGACAGCCTAAGAGACCTCTGGGACAACATTAAACACAAAAACATTCGCATTATAGGGGTCCCAGAAGGAGAAGAGAGAGAGAAAGGACCAGAGAAAATATTTGCAGAGATTATAGTCAAAAACTTCTCTAACGTGGGAAGGAAACAGCCACCCAAGTCCAGGAAGTGCAGAGAGTACCATACAGGATAAACCCAAGCAGAAACACGCTGAGACACATAGTAATCAAGTTGGCAAAAATTAAAGAAAAATTATTGAAAGCAGCAAGGGAAAAATGACAAATAACATACAAGGGAACTCCCATAAGGTTAACAGCTGATTTCTCAACAGAAACTCTACAAGCCAGAAGGGAGTGGCATGATATACTTAAAGTGATGAAAGGGAAGTACCTACAACCAAGATTACTCTACCTGGCAAGGATCTCATTCAGATTCGATGGAGAAATCAAAAGCTTTACAGACAAGCAAAAGCTCAGATAATTCAGCACCACCAAAGCAGCTCTACAACAAATGCTAAAGAAACTTCCCTAACTGGGAAACACAGGAGAAGAAAAGGACCTACAAAAACAAACCCAAAACAATTAAGAAAATAGTCATAGGAACATACATATTGAAAATTACCTTAAACGTGAATGGATTAAATGCTCCAAGCAAAAGACACAGGCTTGCTGAATGGATACAAAAACAAGACCCATATATATGCTGTCTACAAGAGACCCACTTCAGACCTAGGGACACATACAGACTGAAAGTGAGGGGATGGAAAAAGATATTCCACGCAAATGGAAATCAAAAGAAAGCTGGAGTAGCAATACTCATATCAGATAAAACAGACTTTAAAATGAAGAATGTTATAAGAGACAAGGAAGGACACTACATAATGATCAAGGGATCAATCCAAGAAGGTAAAACAATTATAAATATATATGCACCCAACATAGGAGCACCTCAATACATAAGGCAACTGCTAACAGCTGTAAAAGAGGAAATCGACAGTAACACAATAATAGTGGAGGCCTTAAACACCTCACTTACACCAATGGACAGATCATCCAAAATGAAAATAAATAAGGAAACAGAAGCTTTAAATGACACAATAGACCAGACAGATATAATAGATATTTATAGGACATTCCATCCAAAAACAGCAGATTACACTTTCTTCTCAAGTGCGCACGGAACATTCTCCAGGATAGATCACATCTTGGGTCACAAATCAAGCTTCAGTAAATTTAAGAAAATTGAAATCATATCAAGCATCTTTTCTGACCACAATGCTATGAGTTTAGAAATGAATTACAGGGGGAAAAAATGTAAAAAACACAAACACATGGATGTTAAACACTACGTTACTAAATGACCAAGAGATCACTGAAGAAATCAAAGAGGAAATCAAAAAATACCTAGAGACAAATGACAATGAAAACATGACAATCCAAAACCTATGGGATGCAGCAAAAGCAGTTCAAAGAGGCAAGTTTATAGCTATAAAAGCCTACCTCAAGAAACAAGAAAAATCTCAAATAAACAATCTAAGCTTACACCTAAAAGAACTAGAGAAAGAACAAACAAAACCCAAAGTTAGCAGAAGGAAAGAAATCATAAAGATCAGAGCAGAAATAAATGAAATAGAAACAAAGAAAACAATAGAAAAGATCAATAAAATTAAAAGCTGGCTCTTTGAGAAGATAAACAAAATTGATAAATCATTAGCCAGACTCATCAAGAAAAAGAGGGAGAGGGCTTCCCTCGTGGCGCAGTGGTTGAGAGTCCGCCTGCCGATGCAGGGGACACGGGTTTGTGCCCCGGTCTGGGAAGATCCGACATGCCGCGGAGCGGCTGGGCCCGTGAGCCATGGCCGCTGAGCCTGCGCGTCCGGAGCTCCGCAGTGGGAGAGGCCACAACAGTGAGAGGCCCGTGTACTGCCAAAAAAAAAAAAAGAAAAAAAGAAAAAGAGGGAGAGGACTCAAATCAATAAAATTAGAAATGAAAAAGGAGAAGTTACAACAGACACTGCAGAAACACAAAGCACCCTAACAGACTACTACAAGCAACTTTATGCCAATAAAATGGACAACCTGGAAGAAATGGACAACTTCTTAGAAAGGTATAACCTTCCAAGACTGAACTAGGAAGAAACAGAAAATATGAACAGACCAATCACAAGTAATAAAGCTGAAACTGTAATTTAAAATCTTCCAACAAACAGAAGTCCAAGACCAGATGGCTTCACAGGTAAATTTTATCATTTAGAGAAGAGCTAACAGCCATCCTTCTCAAACTCTTCTAAAAAATTGCAAAGGAAGGAACACTCCCAAACTCATTCTACAAGGCCACCATCACCCTGATACCAAAACCAGACAGACATACTACAAAAGAAGAAAATTACAGACCAATATCACTGATGAATATAGATGCAAAAATCCTCAAGAAAATACTAGCAAACAGAATCCAACAACACATTAAAAGGATCATACACCATGATCAAGTGGGATTTATCCCAGGGATGTAAGGATTCTTCAATATACGCGAATCAATCAATGTGACACACCATATTAACAAATTGAATAATAAAAACCATATGTCATCTCAATAGACGCAGAAAAAGCTTTTGACAAAATTCAACACCCATTTATGATAAAAACTCTCCAGAAAGTGGGCATAGAGGGAACCTACCTCAACATAATGAAGGCCATATATGACAAGCCCACAGCAAACATCATTCTCAAAGGTGAAAAACTGAAAGTATTTCCTCTAAGATCGGGAACAAGACAAGGATGTCCACTCTCGCCACTATTATTCAACAGTTTTGGAAGTCCTAGCCATGGCAATCAGAGAAGAAAAAGAAATAAAAGGAATACAAATTGGTAAAGAAGAAGTACAACTGTCACTTTTTGCAGATGACATGATACTATACACAGAGAATCCTAAAGATTTCACCAGAAAACTGCTAGAGCTAATGAATGAATTTAGTAAACTTGCAGGATACAAAATTAATGCACAGAAAGCTCTTGCAGTCCTATACACTAATGATGAAAAATCTGGAAGAGAAATTAAGGAAACACTCCCATTCACCACTGCAACAAAAAGAATAAAATACCTAGGAATAAACCTACCTAAGGAGGTAAAAGACCTGTACTCAGAAAACTATAAGACACTGATGAAAGAAATCAAAGATGACACAGACAGATGGAGAGATATATGTTTTTGGATTGGAAGAATCAATATTGTGAAAATGACTATACTACCCAAAGCAATCTACAGATTCAATGCAATCCCTATCAAATTACCAATGGCATTTTTTACAGAACTAGAACAAAAAATCTTAAATTTGAATGGAGACACAAAAGACCCTGAATAGCAAAGGCAATCTTGAGGGAAAAAAACGGAGCTGGAGGAATCAGACTCCCTGACTTCAGACTATACTACAAAGCTACAGCAATCAAGACAATGTGGTCCTGACAAGAAACAGAAATATAGATCAATGGAACAGGATAGAAAGCCCAGAGATAAACCCACACACCTATGGTCAACTAATCTATGACAGAGGCGGCAAGGATATACAATGGAGAAAAGACAGTCTCTTCAATAAGTGGTGCTGGGAAAACTGGACAGCTACATGTAAAAGAATGAAATTAGAACACTCCCTAACACCATACACAAAAATAAACTCAAAATGGATTAGAGACCTAAATGTAAGACCATACAGTATAAAACTCTTAGAGGAAAACACAGGAAGAACACACTTTGACATAAATCACAGCAAGATCTTTTTTGATCCACCTCCTAGAGTAATGGAAATAAAAACAAAAGTAAAAGAATGGGACCTAATGAAACTTATAAGCTTTTGCACAGCAAAGGAAACCATAAACAAGATGAAAAGACAACCCTCAGAATGGGAGAAAATATTTGCAAACGAATCAACGGACAAAGGATTAATCTCCAAAATATATAAATAGCTCGGGCAGCTCAATATTAAAAAAACAAACAGCAACCCTATCCAAAAATGGGCAGAAGACCTAAATAGACATTTCTCCAAAGAAGACATATAGATGGCCAAGAAGCACATGAAAAGATGCTCAACATCACTAATTATTAGAGAAATGCAAATAAGAACTACAATGAGGTATCACCTCACACCAGTTAGAATGGGCATCATCAGAAAATCTACAAAGAACAAATGCTGGACAGGGTGTGGAGAAAAGGGAACCCTCTTGCACTGTTGGTGGGAATGTAAACTGATACAGCCACTATGGAGAACAGTATGGAGGTTCCTAAAAAACTAAAAACACAATTACCATATGATCCAGCAATCCCACTACTGGGCATATATCCAGAGAAAACCACAATTCAAAAAGACACATGCACCTCAGTGTTCACTGCAGCACTATTTACAATAGCCAGGTCATGGAAGCAACCTAAATGCCCATTGACAGAAGAATGGATAAAGAAGTTGTGGTACATATATACAATGGAATATTACTCAGCCATAAAAAGGAATGAAATTGGGTCATTTGTTGAGACGTGGATGGATCTAGAGACTGTCATACAGAGTGAAGTAAGTCAGAAAGAGAAAAACAAATATCACATATTAATGCATATATGTGGAACCTAGAAAAATGGTACAGATGAACCAGTTTGCAGGGCAGAAATTGAGACACAGATGTAGAGAACAAACGTATGGACACCAAGGGGGGAAAGCCGTGGGGGGTGTGGGTGGGGGGTGAGCTGAATTGGGCGATTGGGATTGACATGTATACACTGATGTGTGTAATATTGATGACTAATAAGAACCTGCTGTATAAAAAAATAAATAA
Organism: Mesoplodon mirus; assembly: GCF_964341445.2. Lineage (NCBI taxonomy): Eukaryota > Metazoa > Chordata > Mammalia > Artiodactyla > Ziphiidae > Mesoplodon > Mesoplodon mirus. The sequence goes on from NC_138991.1 coordinate 49,258,521, forward strand.
AATAAAATTTAAAAATTTTTTTTAAAAGTAATGTGTTTTATCAGTACCTCATCTGGTGTCACTTTTCCAATCCTATAATCAGGACAATATAAGGAATTAGCCAAGGCATTTCGGTAAGCTGCAGCATGCAAATTTTCAATGACGTCTGAAAACAAGTAAAGAAGCAGTTACAGAAGTGTGATTAAAATAAAGACAACATGACGTTTAGAGCCTAGAATGCAACTAAACTATACAACTTTGGTCATCGAATTCAAGTATTAAGAGGACTGAAAATATAATTTCATTTAACCTCTAACAACTGTTAAAATTCTGCCACTCGAATGTGCTGAGAAAAATAAAGTTTCTATGATAGCTGCTTCTAAATGTCAGAGTCCACCTAAACCCTTCTCTAACTTTAATCGACCTGGTATGATCTGGAAACCATATATGGGTTTTAGATTCAGAAGTCTGAATCTAATTACAGTTCTGCCACTGATTTGCCGTGTGACCTTGACTAAGTCATCTAATCTGAATTTTGCTTACTTCTAGATTCCCTCTCGAGGTAACAAGGGAGTCGTCAGGGTAAGAGGAGATATGAAAGTATCAGTGTTAGGTCATATTACTAGCTTACAGGGGTCAAATGCTACTGTCAAATTGTACACCTCCCTGGCACTGTTCCTACTTTCCTGGTTCAGTGCCTTTGCTTGAGGTATGTCTCTTTTATTTGCTTATTATTTGGGCGTCCCTCCATGCCAGGCACTGTGCTGGAAATACAGAGACCAGTAAGACACATGTGTGCTGTCAAAATGTTGAGGGGGAAAAACTGTAAAATAAAGTATTATGGGTGTGATGTTAGTAGGTATATCAAAAGTGCAGCGGGGGCACTAGGGAAGGGCAGTGGGAATTGGAAAGGAGTAATAAAAGTAAAATCTGGGATGAGTCTTACAGAATGAGTAGGTGTTTCCCAGGTGAATGATCTGGGAACAGCATTTCAGGCAGAGGACTCAGACAAAGGAATAAAGTATGACAACAGTCTGATTCAAAGGGAAATTGCAGCTAGGAGGGAAAGAGAGCAAGAAACAACGGAGGGAGGCAGAGGCCAGAGTTACCATATATGCTAAGTTAAAGAGTTTGCCTTTAAAGGATTTTCACTGGATTTTCATGTCAGAAGGATCACTGTAATGGCAATGTAAGATGTACATTGCCATTGGTGGAAGATGTACACCTGGGGGCAGAGACACAAGCCAGGAGACTACAATAACTGTCCAGGCAGAAAGGATAAGGGCTAGAGCCTCACTGCTACCAGTGGGGAAGAAAGCTACTCTGGATACTGAAATCATCTTTTGTACAATTTTACCATTCTATCTATTTCTTTGGTAGAGGTCTGGAGTAACGAAGTTATCTCCATGAAATAATATGAGCTAACAGGAACCAAGCACTCATTATGTTCCAGACACTTGACAGGAGACCCTCTCTTGACAGGCCTGCATCTGAGAAGTCCATCCCATTCTGAGCCCCTGCAGCTGGTCACCTGCTTACACCTCAGTGGTCTACCTGCACACTTCCGCTCCTACCAGAAGCGCTACGACTTCTGAGAATCCGTGGTGCTTTTTTTTAAAGATTTGTCTTGCCAGATGTGCTTGTCAAGATTAGATAACTAAACATTATATAAACACAAACATGAATACAAAAAAGTTTTTTTTTAATTAAGTTGATTACTTTGGAAAGACACAATAAAAGTGAGTTGGCTAAACAATAATAGCAGCAGCAGCAACAATAAACTGCTGCCAGATTTAGTGTAAAAGCAAAACAACCACTGAAAAAACACCAGGGGTGGGGTGGGGTGGGCGGTAGGGTGGATGGGTGGGGAGATGGGGGTTGGGGGGAGACACAGGCAAAAGGCCTAGGATTCTATAGTCAGTTTACTTGCTATCAAAGATGAAAAATAACAATACAAATGTTTAGAAATGAATAATATGTTTTAAAAAGTGGACAAATTTTTGGAGAGGGTATTTTCAAACCCAAGGAGAAAAAGAATTTCGATAGCAATTTTATTCTTCTACAAATTGATCTTCTCAAAAACCCAGTATCTTAGAAACAACGGAATATAATCCGAAAGTGTACTTACGAGTCTGAGGATTCTGAAAAGCCGCAGCTTTGTCAATCCTTAGCTGAGACTGAAGGGCAGCTACCTCCCAGCGACGAAATTCTGGTGCTGTGGTGACGTTGAGCAGGAACTCCATTAGAATATCACTACAGAAGATGTGAAAATAAGGGTTACCAGTCAAAAATTTAAAACCAACATCCATTCTACATAACTGTATTGCTCTCATTATTAAACTTTAGGCAGTTTGTGAATAATAATCCGAAACCAACATCGGAGGTCATAATGCCACATTAAAAAAAAGACTACAACTGAGCAACTTAGTATTTCTTTAAAAGCAGATGGTCAAAGGTACTTACACATCATCCCGCAGGCATTCCACAGTATAAGCCATGTTTTCCCTTGTTGAAATCACACTGAGTCAAAAATAAATTACAGTGAATTATCTAAATCAGAAGAACAAGCTTTCCCTTATATCTTCGTTAAGTCAACCAATTCTTTTGGAAAAAATTATTTTGAAGTACATAAAGTATAAATAATAGTATAACAAAAATACACTCAACTAAATCTAAAAGATATTTTTAAAAATCTTAAGAAAACCACAAATATTTCAACCTTAAAAAAAAGGAAGAAAATCCTGACATGTTACACATGGATAAACCTTGAAGACATTTTGCTAAGTGAAGTCAGTCAGTCATGAAAGGACAACAAATACTATATGATTCCACTGATACGAGGTACCTAGAGTCGTCAAAATCATAGAAAGAGAACACAGAATGGTGGTTGCCTGGGGCCGGGGGAAGAGGGGGATGGGGAGTTAGTGTTTAATAGCTACAGAGTTTCAGTTGGGGAAGATGAAAACATTCTGGACATGGGTGGTGGTGATCGTTGCTTAATGACACTTATTGCCATAGAACTATACAATAAAAGATGTTAAATTTTACGTTAAGTATATTTTACCACAACTTAAAAAAAAAGGGCAACTTTAAAGTTGAAGGTCTCTTTGTACCATTCCCAGGCTAACTCTCACACTTTCTCCCACTCTAGAGACAAACATAATCATAGGCATTACATATCATTTTGTTAAAAACCTCATATCTTAAAAAAGTATTGAAACTTGTTTTTCCACAAAACATTTTGTTTTTAAGTCTGCTATGTTGAAACAGATTGAGTTCATTCTTAACTGCTGTGTAGTAGTCCCAGCATATTACTATATCATACTTCACTTATCCATGTCTTTAAAGATAGGCATTTAGATTGTTTCCGGTCTCAATAACGATAAAGAATCCCTTTGTGCATGTGGATTAAAAACTGTTAGGTTGTAGAATATGCTCATGTTCAATATTAATAGTCCTTGATTCTTTCCTATGTAGATGTATCAATTTATACTCCCACCAGCAGTATAAAATGGTTATCACACTGCTGATTATAAGTAAATATCATTGTTTCTGGCTTCCTCTTCTGGGAACAGCCTGTTCCTCTCCTGTCTGTCCATTTACTCTTTGGTTGTTTTTTCCTAATTTGTAGTTCTTTATTTTTCCAAATAATCCTCTCTATGTTACATATGTTGCAAATATCTATTCCTAGTTACTTAAATTTTTACTTTAAGGCATAAAGATGTTTTACATTTTATGCAGTCAAATTCATCAGTCTTTTCCTTCTTGTGCCTTAAGGAATTGTTAACCACCTTGATAACAGAGAAAAGTTCCTTTACAATTGATTATCTTCTAGTGTTTTCACTATTTCCGATTACTTATTTTTAACAAACCTTAATTTGCCACCAACTGCTTCAATTCCACGGGTTATCTTGAAAGATGAAGCTCCTTTTGTAGTCTTAGAAATGAAAAAACAATTGTTTTTAGTAGTTTTTTAATGCTAAGCTTGCCAAACATCACTTTATGTCAAAATCTAAAGTCTAATTGTCATTAAATTCAAAAGGAACGCTAACTGAATAGTGAATCCTTTTTAGTTTAAGAATTATAAAACAAAGTTGACCAAAAATCACAAGTATAGACTTTTATACAAAGTACATTTAGGTAAAAATTCCATTATCAAATAAAGCTTACTGGATTCATCCAATTATTCTGAAAGAGATTTGCATATGAGAAAGAGTAATTTTCTTTCCGTTTCTGGCACTTCTTTTTTAAAATTAAAAATTTTGTTTTTTACTGATTTCTTATGCTCTAGCACTAATATTCGGATGGACACTAATTTAATGCTTCTCTATGGTAAATATCCTGTGGTTTTTTATAATGTATTAGGGGACTGTACTGGGTTGAAAGTGTCCCCCCAATTCATGTCCACCCAGAACCTGCAAATATGACCTTATCTGGAAATAGCCTTTGCAGATATAAATATTTAAAATGAGGTCATGCTGGATTAGAGTGGGCCCTAAATCTAATATGACTGGAAAAATTCAATAAGAGGGATATTTGGACACAGAGACACAGAGAGGGCCATGTGAGAACAGGGGCAGATATTGGAATGATGCAGCTGCAAGCCAAGGAATGCCAAGGATTGCTGGCAACCACCAGAAGCTAGGAGAGACAAGGCACCAAGATTCTTCCTAGAGCCTTTAGAGGGAGCACGGCTCTACTGACACCTTGACTTTGACTTCTAGCCTCTAGAACTGTGAGAGGATAAATTCCTGTTGTTTAAGCCACCCTGTTTGCAGTAATTTGTTATGGCAGCTCCAGGAAACTAATATAGGGATGTTGCTTTTAGTTTTTCTTTTCTGTAGGACCAAGGTGTCACAGATTTCTAAACATATTGAGGTAGTAAAGATGCTTACCAAACTGGATGCAAGACGAAGCAAGTGAGAGGTTCCTAAATTGTTGGAGTCCTCATATCTGCTGCCTGCTTTAATGAACAAACCAATTCTTGATGCAGGAGCATAGTTTTCAAGAGAAGCAATCACTAAACCATTTGGTAATTTGGTAAACTGTATTTAAAATAAAGTAGGGATGTGATTAATGTCTTTATATTACCAAGGACAGTAAGGCACGTATGTGTCCAGTGAGCAACTCAGTGGGACTAACCTCAAGGTCCTGAGGATGTGGAGGCGCTCCTGCAGGGGCAGTTGTGGCTTTAGCTTTGGGAGCAACTTTGAGGGAATAAAATCTCTAAACACAAAAAAGACAGGTTACCACATTTCTCAAAAGAATAGTGCATTGTATCCAAGTGGGCCCAAGCAATAGAGGGTGTTCAGTGGTAAAAGAACTCCATGGGAGGATTTAGCTGATTAACTTTACTATGAAATTACTATCCACCAGTTTACCCATGCCACTCTTAAATCTCTAGTTATTTGTGATTTGTAGAGCCTGAAGGAATACTGAGTTGAACATGTTCATTTCGTACTATGTAAAGAATTACTGTATTTTCTTTTACCTTTTAACTACCTTATTAAAACTTCAAGTGGTCCTCTCTAGCCCTAATGCTTTGGAATTTTTTGAAAAAAAATGTGGAATAGCCACATTCATACCCTTTTATAGATTTCAGCATTATTGCTTTCCTTATCTGCCCAAAAAGTCTCATCTTTTTAGTCTATTTTCCAATATGACTTCATTTCCTTCATCAGTTTAGTAATCTTTAAGAAAGACAAAGTAGGGCTTCCCTGGTGGCGCAGTGGTTGAGAGTCTGCCTGCCGATGCAGGGGACATGGGTTCGTGCCCCGGTCCGGGAGGATCCCACATGCCGCGGAGCAGCTGGGCCCGTGAGCCATGGCCACTGGGCCTGCGCGTCCGGAGCCTGTGCTCTGCAACGGGAGAGGCCACAACAGTGAGAGGCCCGCGTACCGCAAAAAAAAAAAAAAAAAAAAAAAAAAAAGACAAAGTATATATCAAAGAAAACTTCCTCCAGCCCCCAATATTTCCCATAGTATCTTCACTCTCTTGTGTGCTACATTAAGATTATACAACCAAAGGTTTTATCTTCTTTGACTAATATACCCTGAGATTAACAAGAGCTTCATCCATAGTAGATTCTCAGTAATATATAATATGCGGCCACTGGAAGGGTAAAGGGGTCCTCTTAAATGTCAGATAATGGATCCAAAATGCATAACTTTATTCAGTTTTTTTTTTGGCGAATGATACACAATGCCACAGAATTCATTGTGATTATGTCTAAGGATCTTAAGGTTACTAGTGGAGATGCTGAGAGTCAATCCTTGGTACTCCCAGGATCAAATGAACATGCTGCTAGAGTTTCCCAAGGACCCCCCTCAGAGGCTGCAATGCCTCTACTCCGTGTTGTCCAGGACGGCTGTCTGTTGTGCATTCAGCATCAGTGCTATACTATCGATAAGCTGGTTCCTAGTTTTCATTTGCTGTTAGTGCTTTCAAATTATAAATTCTAATTAGCTTTGCTTTATCATCATCAATTTCATTTCCTGGGTGTGGTATAGTTAACCCTACTATTGATTCTAGCTTTTGATTTTCCAGAAAGTAAAAAAACTGCTGTGGGCACAGCAGTTCAAATAATCCATAGTTTTACTGCTAAGGTACATTTAGGTGCTCTCCTCTCAAATGTGCCTGAACAGTGATACTTTGCTGGTTAGGTTCTTCCTATAATTTGCTCCATTCAAATCTGTTGCAAAATATTATCCTAGTAATTGTCCATACAACTCCTATTTTGTTTAAATAACAAAAGATGTATAAATTTATTCTTATATAAAATAAGTGTTGCAAGTAGAAACAATTGCTTTCAAGCTTATTGCAATTTGTTTACATTGGTCCTCTTCAACTGTTATCTTTGAGTTCTTTTTTCTACTGGAAGGTGGGGATGGATGCAATGGAGGAAGATCTTTTGGGGCCTTCTGCCAGTCTAACCGGGCTTCTCTCTAAGGGTTATTAATCACTGGTAGTCTAGGGGTGCTAAGAAAGGTAAGAGAATTACAGCCTAAATTACAGCCATTTGTATAATTCATATTTTATCTATTTAAACATTAAGCACAGGGAAACTCCATTCCCCGGTCTTCTGCACCTCCTTCTAGAAGGTTACCAGGTTACTCAGTAACCCAGGTACTCTTAGCACTTTGGGCTGGAAAATTCTTTGTTGTGGGTGGCTTTGTGCACCGTAGGATGGTCAGCAGTAGCACTCCCCCCCAGGCTGTTACAATCAAAAATGTCTCTAGATACATTGCCAACTGTCCCCTGGGGGGCAAAATTGGCCTCGCTGAACTTTTTTTTTTTTTTTTTTTTTTGCGGTACGCGGGCCTCTCACTGCTGTGGCCTCTCCCTCTGCGGAGCACAGGCTCCGGACGCGCAGGCTCAGCGGCCATGGCTCACGGGCCCATGCCGCTCCGCGGCAAGTGGGATCCTCCCGGACCGGGGCACGAACCCGCGTCTCCTGCATCGGCAGGCGGACTCCCAACCACTGCGCCACCAGGGAAGCCCCTCGCTGAACTTTTTTAATCTCAGAGACTGAGACTGTCCCCCCTTGACAACCACCGGTTCACACTGATATAACACTGACCCTAGAGGAGTTTTCCCCAAGCGACAGCTGTGTTTCACTCGGGCTTGAAGGAGGAGCCTTAAGAAGCTCTAGAGGGCACGCCAAGAAACCCTCCTAGATAAACTCTAACAAGAGATCAAGAAAAGCACACTTTATACAGCCAGGACACCACAGTAACAATCAAGTTCCAGGCACAGTGAAAAAAGCTATAAAGGCATTAGCTCATTTCTTCTTTATGATTTTACTCATAAGCCCACTTAACCGTTGGGGAAGCTGATGCTCCGTGATACGCCAAGAAGCAGAGGCCGCAATTGATAGGTTAGGGATGGGGGACTAGGTCTACGCCGGCCTCCTGCGGCCCAGATCTCGCGGTCTCCTTCTGCACGCCAAGTGCAGCAGTGACCTTCAAAGGTGTCTCCACCCGAGTCGTTTCACCTCTGCTCTTAAGCCCTCCCCCTCTCTTCAGGTTTTCCGGCATTTAGTCTCCCCTGCTCAGAGCAGGAGCTGGCCTTCCAACGCCCGATATCCCCAGCCTGCAGCCCACTTGGCCGGCAGGATTCACCTGAAGGGCAGAACAAAACCCAAGGCCCCGGGACCCCAAACCAGGCACCTCCGGTCCGTATTACCTTGCTGACAATCTGCTCCCCCACCCTCCTCCAAGCCCACCAGATGTACTCACCGAGAGGGACCCGACTCTGGCTATTAACTTCATGGCTCAAGATTCCTCTGGGCCGCGGTCACGACCGCCTTAGAATAAAGCAAGATGGCGGCGGGCGGCGGAAGCGGCCCAGAATGCCCCGCGACACTCTTTCCCACGCCGCCTACGTGAGGGGACTCTCTATACGACCGACCGCACTCTACTGCTCCTTGGAGGAGGTTGGAACAGTCCAACTCCTCCAAGACGCAGGATACGGAGACGCATAATTTCGTAACGCAGTTTTCAGAAGATAATTTAAGTTACCGCTTTTTGGGTTCTCTTCCTGGCCCGGATATCCGCTCTGTAATCCTCTTTTGACTACGTCTGCCACAGCCCATCGCACCCCACCCACTTTGGATTCTTCCGATCCGGCTGTCCAATGAAAGAGCCCCGGTTCGCCAGATTCCACCCGCGGCCTCTGGGCTCCAGCCTTCTGAACGTCAGGACTTCCTGCATTGTGGAAGCCGCTGACTTTAGGAGACTTGTCTGTATCTGCCCTTCTACAGAGACATAGGCTTTGAAGCCGGGTGTGATCGCCTCTTGCTTGGTGAGGTCCTCACTAGCTCATTAGCTCCATAGGAACAGAGCCCTTGTCCAATGAATTCGCCGCTCTAACTCCCAGACCAGGCCTGGGACACACATAGGTGAGACCGAAACCTAGGAAATACTTACGACTAGGGTCTCTGGTTTCATGGAGTTTATATTCTAGGCTGAGATTACGTAGAAAATAAAAACTGAAATATAGTTTTGTCTTAGAAAAGTTAAAATGTTTTGAATAGTAGTGGTGTGTGTGAGAGAGAGACTTCTGATCTGAAGCCTGCATATGGAGAGTCACGTGACAGCTTTTGTGGGAAGAAAATTCTGTGCTGTCTTCAACGAGTGTTAGCTAATAAGTTGCCTGTGCCAGACACTATACTAAAGATTAAGGCACGGTTCCCCCCCTTCAGGGATGTATAATCTCGTACCTTGCAACGTTGCGTGGTTGGGAAACCAACATTAATGTCATTTAGGGGTTCGTTAGAAATGCAGAATCTTCAGATTACATAATGGATCAAAATCTGAGTTTTACAAGGTCCCGAGGTGATTCGTATGCACATTAAAATTTCATAAGGGCTGGTTGTAGGCGTTACAGAGCATAGACAAAATTTATGCTCTCGGCCTGTGTCCGAATTTCTTCACACTTACAAGTGGTTCTCTAACAGGAGATTCCAGGTGACATCTAAGACCCGGTCATTAAGAATCCGGCAGGAGTTCCCTGGTGGCCTAGTGGTTAAGATTCGGTGCTGTCATGGGTTCAGTCCTTGGTCAGGAAGAGAGATCCCGCAAGCCACGGGTGGTGCGGCCAAAATATATTAAAACAAACAAACAAACAAACAGACTTTAAGACTCTGGCACAAAACTGTGGTAGATTTACATAGTGGTGCATGAGATGATTTAAAGTAGGTACATAAATGAACATTGTTCTACTTTAATAGTTATATATTTATTTTGAATATTTTTTATGGCAAGCAATGGTGGTAATGAGTTTCCGCTTGATATACGTTTGTAAAAGAATAAAAGGTTGGTTTGAACAACATTAAGTAAATTAACTATAGGTGATATGAAGATAAGGCAAAAATCATGAAAGTGTTATAATGAGTGAAGTTTGAGAAGCATTTTGCTGATCAAGTCACCCGCCTGCTTAAACTTTTTCACTGATTTCCCATGTTTTTCAGGATAAAGTTCAAATTGATTAACATGGAATACAAATCTCTGTCTCCAGTACTTTTTTGAATTTTTTAATCCCACCACTCTCCCCCACTTTCCCCCCTTGGTGTCCATACGTTTGTTCTCTACATCTGTGTCTCTGTTTCTGCCTTGCAAACCGGTTCATCTGTACCATTTTTCTAGATTCCACATATGTGTGTTAATATATGATATTTGTTTTTCTTTTTCTGACTTACTTCACTCTGTATGACAGTCTCTAGGTCCATCCACATCTCTAAATCACCCAATTTCGTTCCTTTTTATGGCTGAGTAATATTCCATTGTATATATGTACCACATCTTCTTTATCCATTCGTCTGTCGATGGGAATTTAGGTTGCTTCCATACCCTGGTTATTGTAAATAGTGCTGCAATGAACATTGGGGTGCATGCGTCTTTTTGAATTATGGTTTTCTCTGGGTTATGCCCCATAGTAGGATTGCTGGATCATATGGTAATTCTAGTTTTAGTTTTTTAAGGAAACTCCATACTATTCTCCATAGTGGCTGTATCAATTAACATTCCCACCAACAGTGCAAGAGGGTTCCCTTTTCTCCACACCCTCTCCAGCATTTGTTGTTTATAGATTTTCTGATGATGCCCATTCTAACCTGTGTGAGGTGATACCTCATGTAGTCTTGATTTGCATTTCTCTAATAATTAGTGATGTTGAGCAGCTTTTCATGTGCCTCTTTGCCACCTGTATGCCTTCTTTGGAGAGATGTCTATTTAGATCTTCTGCCCATTTTTTGATTGGGTTGTTTGTGTTTTAAACATCGAGCTGCATGAGCTGTTTATATATTTTGGAGATTAGTCCTTTGTCCGTTGATTCATTTGCAAATATTTTCTCCCATTGTGAGGTTTGTCTTTTTGTCTTGTTTATAGTTTCCTTTGCTGTGCAAAAGATTTTAAGTTTCATTCGGTCCCATTTGTTTATTTTTATTTTTATTTTTTTTTGCAGTACGCGGGCCTCTCACTGTTGTGGCCTCTCCCGTTGCAGAGCACAGGCTCCGGACGCGCAGGCTCAGCGGCCATGGCTCACGGGCCCAGCCGCTCCGCGGCATGTGGGATCTTCCCGGACCAGGGCACGAACCCGTGTCCCCTGCATCGGCAGGCGGACTCTCAACCACTGTGCCACCAAGGAAGCCCTATTTTTGTTTTTATTTCCATTACTCTAGGAGGTGGGTCAAAAAAGATCTTGCTGTGGTTTATGTCAAAGAGTGTTCTGCCTATGTTTTTCTCTAAGAGTTTTATAGTGTCTGGTCTTACATTTATGTCTCTAATTCATTTTGAGTTTATTTTTGTGTATGGTGTTAGGGAGTGTTCTAATTTCATTCTTTTACATGTAGCTGTCCAGTTTTCCCAGCACCACTTATTGAAGAGACTGTCTTTTCTCCATTGCATATGCTTGCCTCTTTTGTCATAGATTAGTTGACCATAGGTGCGTGGGTTTATCTCTGGGCTTTCTATCCTGTTCCATTGATCTATATTTCTGTTTTTTGTCAGGACCACATTGTCTTGATTGCTGTAGCTTTGTAGTATAGTCTGAAGTCAGGGAGTCTGATTCCTCCAGCTCCGTTTTTTTCCCTCAAGATTGCCTTTTGCTATTCAGGGTCTTTTGTGTCTCCATACAAATTTTAAGATTTTTTGTTCTAGTTCTGTGAGAAGTGCCATTGGTAATTTGATAGGGATTGCATTGAATCTGTAGATTGCTTTGGATAGTATAGTCATTTTCACAATATTGATTCTTCCAATCCAAAAACATGATATATCTCTCCATCTGTCTGTGTCATCTTTGATTTCTTTCATCAGTGTCTTATAGTTTTCTGAGTACAGGTCTTTTACCTCCTTAGGTAGGTTTATTCCTAGGTATTTTATTCTTTTTGTTGCAGTGGTGAATGGGAGTGTTTCCTTAATTTCTCTTCCAGATTTTTCATCATTAGTGTATAGGACTGCAAGAGATTTCTGTGCATTAATTTTGTATCCTGCAACTTTACTAAATTCATTCATTAGCTCTAGCAGTTTTCTGGTGAAATCTTTAGGATTCTCTGTGTATAGTATCATGTCATCTGCAAAAAGTGACAGTTGTACTTCTTCTTTACCAATTTGTATTCCTTTTATTTCTTTTTCTTCTCTGATTGCCATGGCTAGGACTTCCAAAACTGTTGAATAATAGTGGCGAGAGTGGACATCCTTGCCTTGTTCCTGATCTTAGTGGAAATCCTTTCAGTTTTTCACCTTTGAGAATGATGTTTGCTGTGGGCTTGTCATATATGGCCTTCATTATGTTGAGGTAGGTTCCCTCTATGCCCACTTTCTGGAGAGTTTTTATCATAAATGGGTGTTGAATTTTGTCAAAAGCTTTTTCTGCATCTATGAGATGATCATATGGTTTTTATTATTCAATTTGTTAATATGGTGTGTCACATTGATTGATTCGCGTATATTGAAGAATCCTTACATCCCTGGGATAAATCCTACTTGATCATGGTGTATGATCCTTTTAATGTGTTGTTGGATTCTGTTTGCTAGTATTTCGTTGAGGATTTTTGCATCTATATTCGTCAGTGATATTGGTCTGTAATTTTCTTCTTTTGTAGTATGTCTGTCTGGTTTTGGTATCAAGGTGATGGTGGCCTTGTAGAATGAGTTTGGGAGTGTTCCTTCCTCTGCAATTTTTTAGAAGAGTTTCAGAAGGATGGCTGTTAGCTCTTCTCTAAATGATAGAATTCACCTGTGAAGCCATCTGGTCCTGGACTTTCGTTTGTTGGAAGATTTTTAATTACAATTTCAATTTCATTACTTGTGATTGGTCTGTTCATATTTTCTATTTCTTCCTTGTTCAGTCTTGGAAGGTTATACCTTTCTAAGAATTTGTCCATTTCTTCCAGGTTGTCCATTTTATTGGCATAGAGTTGCTTGTAGTAGTGTCTTAGGATGCTTTGTATTTCTGCAGTGTCTGTTGTAACTTCTCCTTTTTCATTTCTTATATTGTTGATTTGAGTCCTCTCCCTCTTTCTTGATGAGTGTGGCTAAAGGTTTATCAATTTTGTTTATCTTCTTAAAGAACCAGCTTTTAGTTTTATTGATCTTTGCTGTTGTTTTCTTTGTTTCTATTTCATTTATTTCTTCTCTGATCTTTATGATTTCCATCCTTCTACTAACTTTGGGTTTTGTTTGTTCTTCTTTCTCTAGTTACTTTAGGTGTAAGGTTAGATTGTTTATTTGAGATTTTTCTTTTTTCTTGAGGCATTGCTATAAACGACCCTCTTAGAACTGCTTTTGCTGCATCCCATAGGTTTTGGATTGTCGTGTTTTCATTGTCATTTGTCTCTAGGTATGTTTTGGTTTCCTCTTTGATTTCTTCATTGATCTCTTGGTTATTTAGTAACATAGTGGTTAGCCTCCATGTGTTTGTGTTTTTTCCTTTTTCTTCCTTGTAATTGATTTCTAGTCTCATAGAGTTGTGGTCGGAAAAGACTCTTGATATGATTGCAGTTTTCTTAAATTTACTGAGGCTTGATTTGTGACCCAGGATGTGATCTATCCTGGAGAATGTTCTGTGTGCACTTGAGAAGAAATTCTATTCTGTTGTTTTTGGATGGAATGTCCTATAAATATTGATTAAGTCCATGTGGTCTCTTGTGTCATTTAAAGCTTGTGTTTCATTATTAATTTTCTGTCTGGATGATCTGTCCATTGGAGTAAGTGAGGTGTTAAAGTCCCCACTATTATTGTGTTACTGTCGATTTCCTCTTTATAGCCGTTTTATAGCATTTGCCTTATGTATTGAGGTGCTCCTATGTTGGGTGCATATATATTTATAATTTTTATATCTTCTTCTTGGATTGCTCCCTTGATCATTATGTAGTGTCCTTCCTTGTCTCCTGTAACATTCTTCTTCTTTTTTTTAAAATAAATTTATTTGTTTATTTTATTTATTTTTGGCTGCATTGGGTCTGTGTTGCTGCGCACAGGCTTTCTCTAGTTGCAGCGTACAGGGGCTACTCTCTGTTATGGTGCGCGGCTTCTCATTGCAGTGGTTTCTCTTGTTGCAGAGCATGGGCTCTAGGCATGCAGGCTTCAGTGGTTGTGGCACGTGGGCTCAGTAGTTGTGGCTCACCGGCTTAGTTGCTCCACAGCATGTGGGAACTTCCCAGACCAGGGATTGAACGCATATCCCCTGTGTTGGCAGGTGGATTGTTAACCACTGTGCCACCAGGGAAGTCCCCTATTTGTAATTCTATTGATTTGAGTCTTCTCCCTTTTTTTTCATGATGAGTCTGGCTAATGGTTTATCAATTTTGTTCATCTTCTCAAAGAAGCAGCTTTTAGTTTTATTGATCTTTGCTATTGTATCCTTCATTTCTATTTTTTTTTTTTTTTTTTTTTTTGGTACGTGGGCCTCTCACTGTTGTGGCCTCTCCCGTTGTGGAGCACAGGCTCCGGACGCGCAGGCTCAGCGGCCATGGCTCATGGGCCTAGCCGCTCCATGACATGTGGGATCTTCCCGGACCAGGGCATGAACCCATGTCCTCTGCATTGGCAGGTGGACTCTCAACCACTGCGCCACCAGGGAAGCCCCCATTTCTTTTTTATTTATTTCTGATCTGATCTTTATGATTTCTTTCCTTCTGCTAACCTTGGTTTTTTGTTGTTGTTGTTCTCTCTCTAATTGCTTTAGGTGTAAGGTTAGGTTGTTTATTTGAGATGTTTCTTGGTTCTTGAGGTAGGATTGTATTGCTATAAACTTCCCTCTTAGAACTGCTTTTGCTGCATCCCATAAGTTTTGGGTCATCATGTTTTCATTGTCATTGTTTCTAGGTGTATTTTTATTTCATTTTTGATTTCTTCAGTGATCCCTTGGTTTTCTAGTAGCATATTGTTTAGCCTCCATGTGTTTGTATTTTTTACAGTTTTTTTTCCTGTAATTGATATGTAGTCTCATATCATTGTGGTCAGAAAAGATGCCTGATACGATTTCAATTTTCTTAAATTTACTGAGGCTTGAGTTGTGACCCAAGATGTGATCTATCCTGGAGAATGTTCTGTGTGCACTTGAGAAGAATTTCTGTTCTGTTGTTTTTGGATGGAATGTCCTATAAATATTGATTACGTCCATCTGGTCTAATGTGTCATTTAAAGCTTGTGTTTCCTGGGGCTTCCCTGGTGGCACAGTGGTTAAGAATCTGTCTGCCAATGCAGGGGGCACAGGTTCTAGCCTTGGTCTGGGAAGATCCCACATGCCACGGAGCAATTAAGCCCGTGTGCCACAACTTACTGAGCCTGCACTGTAGAACCCATGTGCCACAACTACTGAAGCCCATGCGACTTAGAGCCCATGCTCCAAAACAAGAGAAGCCACTGCATTGAGACACCTGCGCGCTGCACGGAAGAGTGGCCCCACTCACCCCAACTAGAGAAAGCATGCGGGCAGCAACAAAGACCCAACGCAGCCAAAAATAAATAAATAAAGTTAAATTTTCTTAAAAAAGCTTGTGTTTCCTTATTTATTTTCTGTTTGGATGATCAGTCCATTGATGAAAGTGGGGTGTTAAAGTCCTCTAGTATTATTGTGTTACTGTGGATTTCCCCTTTTATGGCTGTTTGCATTTGCCTTACGTATTGAAGTGCTCCTATGTTGGGTGCAATTTACAATTGTCATATCTTCTTCTTGGATTGACCCCTTGATCATTGTGTAGTGTCCTTCCTTGTCTCTTGTAATAGTCTTTATTTTAAAGTCTGTATTGTCCTATATGAGTATTGCTACTCCAGCTTTCTTTTGATTTCCATTTGCATGAGATATCTTTTTCCATTCCCTTACTTTCAGTCTGAATGTGTCCCAAGGTTTGAAGTGGGTCTCTTGTAGACAGCGTACATATGGGTCTTGTTTTTGTATCCATTCATCCAGTCTGTGTCTTTGGTTGGATTGTTTAATCCACTTACAGTTAAGGGAATATTTGATACGTATGTTCCTATTACCATTTTCTAACTGTTTTGGGTTTCTTTTTGTAAGTCTTTTTCTTCTCTTGTTTTTCCTGCCTGGAGAAGTTCCGTTAGCATTTGTTGTACAGCTGGTTTGGTGGTGCTGAATTCTCTTAACTTTTGCTTGTCAGTAAAGCTTTTGATTTCTTCATCGAATCTGAATGAGATCCTTGCCAGGTTGAGTAATCTTGGTTGTAGATTTTTCCCTTTCAACACTTTAAATATATCCTGTCACTCCCTTCCGACCTGCAGAGTTTCTGCCGAAAAATCAGCTGATAACCTTATCGGGATTCCCTTGTATGTCATTTGTTGCTTTTCCCTTGCTGCTTTTAATATTTTTTCTTTGACTTTAATTTTGGTTAGTTTGATTAATATGTATCTTGGTGTGTTTCTCCTAGGGTTTTCCTGTATGGGACTCTCTGTGCTTCCTAAACTTGGGTGGCTATTTCCTTTCCCATGTTAGGGCCGTTTTTGACTATAATCTCTTCAAATATTTTCTCAGACCCTTTCTCTTTCTGTTTTTCTTCTGGGACCCCTATAGTTCAAAAGTTGGTGCATTAACTGTTTCCCAGAGGTCTCTGAAACAGTCCTCATTTCTTTTCATTCTTTTTTCTTTATTCTGTTCCTCGGCAGTTATTTCCACCATTCTGTCCTCCAGCTCACTTATTCATTCTTCTGCCTCAGTTATTCTGCTATTGATTACTTCTAGTGTATTTTTCATTTCAGTTATTGTGTTGTTCATCACCATTTGTTTGTTCTTTAGTTCTATGTCCTTGTTAAACATTTCTTATATTTTCTCAATCCATGCCTCCATTCTATATCCGAGACTATGGATCATCTTTACCATCATCACTCTGAATTCTTTTTCAGGTAGATTGCCTATTTCCTCTTCATTTATTTGGTCTAATAGGCTTTTACCTTGCTCCTTCATCTGTAACACATTTCTCTGTCGTCTCATTTTTGTTGATGGGTGGAGCTGTGTTCCTTTCTTGCTGGTTGTTTGATCCGAGGTGTCCAGCACTGGAGCTTGCAGGCAGTTGGGTGGAGGTGGGTCTTGGTGCTGAGATGAGGACCTCTGGGAGAGCTCACACCAATTAATATTTCCTGGGGCCTGAAGTTCTCTGGTAGTCCAGTGGCTCAGACTCGGTGCTACCACCACAGGGGCTCAGGCCTGACCCCCGACCTGGGAACCAAGATCCCGCAAGCAACATGGCATGGCAAAAAACAAACAAACAAACAAACAAACAGAAAAACCCTAAAATAGACAAAGCCCAAGGCAAATAATAAAAACAAAACCAACCAAACAAAAACAGACAAACAAAAAAAGAAAACAGACAAAACCTGAGACAAATAACAAAAACAAATCCAAGCAAACAAAAAGCAAACCAACAACAACAAAACAACATGGATATCAAGAAACAAAACACCCAAACAGAGGGCCCCCAAACCATAACCAATAATAGAAATGAAACTAAACAGAAACAAGCAATAAAACAAAATAAAAAACAAACCAAAAGAAAAGCTAAGAGAAAAGACAAACACTAAAATGACAAAAACAAACAAAAGATAAAAAGCAAAAAAAAACAATGGAAGAAAACAACACAAAAATATCAAAAGAACAAACCACCACCACCAAGAAAACAAAAACAAAAAACAGACAACAAATGGAAAAGAGCAGAACAATAACAGAATAAAAAACAAAATAAGAAAAATAAAAAATATATTAGAAAAAAATAAAAATGAAGCAATGACAAAACGAAAGAGGACAACAGCAAAAAATAAAATTGAAAAAGTGAAAAATTCCCTGGTGCCTCTGCTATCAGTGTCCTTGTCCCTACAGTGAGCTACATCCAATCCCCGCCTCCCCAGGAGGCCCTCCGAGACGTCTAGGTAGGTCTCTGGACCTGCTGTGTCAGCCCCACCTCTGCATGTGTTCTTTTTACCAGCACCTGCTCCTGAAGCTGGCTTGGAGCACACATGCTCGTGCAGGCCAGGTGGACACAGGCTTCCACAAGTGTGTCCACAGGGGCCAGAGGAGGCTTTGGAGGGTGGTGGCACTTGGCCCGCCTGGACCCATGTGGCCAGAGGAGGCTTTGTCAGGGGTTGCCCATGGGCCACCACAGAGGCTTGGACGGGGGGGAGGGCCGGTGCTTGGGTCCATTGGGACTGTGGGACCCTCAGAGGCTTTGGTGGACATGGGGCTCAGGCCTGGGACCTGTGCAGCCATACTAAAATTCCTAATATGCTTGAGGCAGGAACAGATGTATGTCAGGAGTTTGGGTCTGAGAATAGTGCTCTATGGATGGATTGTGCTCTCTTAGCTTCTTGGATTGTGGCCTTAGCCTTAAACCTTGGGGTTATAGTGCTAGCAAGAAGGGCTCCTTTAACAGGAAGGACGATTGAGAGCCACCGGTGTGGGGATTGGAGACAGGAAAGGAGCTTGGCTTACAGGGTCGAAGATTGGGGGTTCCTTGTGTGTAACGGGGAACCAAGCTTAGGCAATTGCAGGTAGAGAATGCCAAGGAGGGTGGGGTGGGGTGGGTATGGGAAGAAGAAACTGAAGGGAGAGGGAGCCAGGCTTTCTAGGTAGCGTCTTGCACATGCACCTCAGGGTGGCAGTGTTGCACAATTGCGCTGATTCCCTGTAGCTGTTTCTGCAGGATCCTTAGGGCCTCACTGCAGCCTGCTTATGGTAAGAACCTGTCTGTTAGATCTAGCCTGACGGCTGTTTTTTATTTGTTTATTTGTTTTGTTTTATTTTTTCCCAGAACTTGAGGGGAAGCAGGCCCATCCTGTGTACTCTTTCCCTGAGTGAAAAGCAAGGCAAATCCCTATGTAAGAAGGCTTCTGCAAACCTGTCGCAGTCTAACTGGGGTGGCAGAGCCACATCCTCCCTGTAGCGTTGTGTGTCTAAGTTGAATACGTACCTGAATCACTTGGCAGTATGGTTAGCAGGTGGGTTCTAATTCCGTGTGTAGGTCTTGGTGGGGTACAAGCTCTCTGGTGATGTTGATGCTGCTGTTTCAGCAGCACACTTTTGGAGCCATGCTCTAAAGTTCTGCAGAGACTCCTGTTCTGCTCGTTCCCCCCACCTTCTCTGTGAAGGGGTAATTGATTTTGTATAAAACTTTCTATGTAGACAATTGGAGCCAGGAGCTAAGAAAAAGGTCACTCACAGAAGGCTGGGTCTTGCATATGGGTTTTTGTTCTAATTAGCACAGGTCCAGTGAACATTGGGTATTGATCTGCTTGTTCATTTTTCAGTCTTGTGATGCTTAGAGGTTTGGGCAGAGAATGTTGATTGTTTCAGATTGAGGGCCACTGGGGAGCCTAAGCCATTGAACAGCTAGGAACGAAAACATCCTGGAGATCACTGTTGACACTAATGTGTGCTCGCTGTGGGCCATCTGCTGTTAGGTGATGAGCTGTGTCCTGTTACCCCTACTTTATAGATGGGATGCTGAGGTACAAACTGCCCTTAAGTCTCATAACTGGTGAGTGAGGTGGAGCAGGGATTTGTATCTATCCTTTGGCTGCAGAAGTGTGTCCTTAACCAGTATGCTGTGGCTGGTAGAACTCTGAGCCTCGCCCTTCCTCCGCCTCCAATAAAAAGGAAAAATAAAGCCCCCAAGAAGTCTTTCAACTTAGGGGAGCTTCTTCTTAGAACCATACCTTTTGCCTCAGGCCTGCCTTGGTTTTTGTAGCTGCTCTGTTTGAGCATCTGCTATGCAGGGGAGTGTTAGTTATGGCTCCGTCTCATGAGAAGCACTGGGTTCCTGTGAAGTTTTTGAAAAAATCCTCTCTCAGACACTAGACATACACAGTAACTGCTGTTTATTATTTTTCACATGCAAGTCACTGTACAGAGGTTGAAAATATGTCTTTTTATGGGGCTTACTCTAATGGGAGAGTCTTGTGTGAAAATAGACATGACAATATGGTTTGCTCTCCCACAGGGACAGTAGGTGAAAGTGCCACTGGAGACCAGAGGAAGGCCACCTGTGGGCATGCTAGGACAGATGGGTTTCAAGGTGTCCAGAATTAAGGGACCAATGTGTGCTAGGGCATGGGGTATAAGTAGTGTTGGGATCCGGGGGTATGTGAAAAGGAAGGTAGGTGAGGTTGGATGGATCATTCAGGATCAGGCTGGAAGAGGGGCTTAGGTGTCCTAGTGTTAGAAGGGAGTCCATTTCCATCATCAGTTTTGATCACTCAGGCCCTTGAAGGTGGTTGACTAGAAGCGGGGAGATCAGGAAGCCTGTTGTGGGTAAGACATGAAGGCATACGCCAGATGGGGGCAGTGAAGTTGAAAAGGAAGGTGTTTGGGTATAAGCTGGAAGACTGACTAAATCTGGGCTTTATGGAACAGGCTAGGATTTCTTGTTTACTGGTTAGGCTGCTGCTGTTGCCATATGTCGAGATACAGGGGTAGTAAAAGGAAGACAACTTCAGTTTGGGAAATGGTAAGGTCCTTGCAGAACATAAGTGAACAAACACATCTCAGGGATTGAATGTCTTGGTTTATAAGATTTAAGAAGACTTGGTAGAAAAGGGCTGAGGGTGAAATGGGGAGCATCAGCATTTATTTTTTGGGGTGGCTGCCTAAAGAAGATAAGCCCAGGGGATCCTGAGTATTGGGGCCAGTTCCCGATTTGGGGGAAGCTCAGCTTTCCTCCTGGAGTCCTAAATGGCATTAGGAGCAGTCCCATGTGACTGTGTAGCCTTGACAGTGGTCATTAGCTTAGCTTCTTGGTAGCTTCCTCCTACAGCAAATTACTTGTTTTCTCCTGTTGCTCTGGTGATCTGGTCATCAGAATAGGGAAATGTTACAAAGACTCTGTGTGTGTGTGTGTGTGTGGAGGGAGGTGGGGAATAAAAACTACATTTGCTAATTCTTGTGTCTAGGGAGGGTGTTCCAAGTGAAGACTTCATACAGCTTTGTTCATTCTGCACTGGTGTATCATTGTGAATGGTACACCTTGCACCCTCATAACTGGATCCCTGAGTCTGATGATCTGACTCCTAAGGATAGGATAACTGGCTTCCTTGGGGCCTGCCTGTTGCTTTGCATCCACCCCCTGCAGGCCAGAAAGAATTTGGGGGCAAAATGTACTCAGGATGTGGTCCTAGGATCCTGGTTCCCTAACAGCCTCTGGAAAGGCTCCTTAAGTGCTGTTTTCTGGAAATAAATATCCGTATTTTCTTTTGTTGGCACAATTCCATCAAGAGAAGAAACAGCTACTAGAACTCATTTCCTAAAGTTTTGCTTTTGTGGTTGGCATGTTTTCTGGGCAAAGTGTGACCTATAACCCCTCTTGCAGTAGGTGGGAGGGAGCAGAGGGAGGAGTGACGCCTGCTGGTGTCCGTGCCAGAAGGAGCCCTAGGGACACTCGGTGGCTTGTGCTCTTCTGTCCTGTTTAGATGATACTCTTGTCACTTCCCCTGAAAATTGCTCTCATTTTGCAATTTTTTTTCCTGTGAAAAAGTGAGAGATTGAGAAGCTTGGTAGACGAGTCTGTTTCTAGATGCATCTGTCAGATATGGCCCCCCACAGTTCCAGGCCCTTTGTACATATTTCTATTTTAATTTTTAGACCTTGACCACAAGGCTAACTTGTGTTCACAGGTCTCAAGGGCAGACCCTCTGGGGGTGGCGTCAAGGGAGCCACCAAATGGTGAGTGAGGGACCATTCCATGGTGACTTAGGCAGGAAGGATGAAGTGTTTGGGGAGCCTGCTGCCCCAGGAACAGGCAGAGACTAGAGCTTCGTCTGAGCCTCTGCGGGGCTTGGATGTGTAGCTCAGCTCTGCATGTGCTTCCAGGTTGGAAATAGGAAAATACACCAAGTACAAGCTGGTTTTTCATATATCGTGTATAAAAAATAAATCAGAGACTCCAGGTAAGATGGCTGGAACAGCCAGGGGTTGTCTGTGGGACCGCTGCTGGGGAAGATGCCTCAGCTCTGCTCTAGGTCGACCACCAGGTAGGGCTGGGTGTCCCTCAGGGCCTGGAGGAGCAGATCCTTGCAGGTCAGGTTCCAGGCTGGAGCAAAGCTGAAGAGCTTCCTCATCTTGGTAGGACTGGTGCGCTCCGCCCGCACTGCCTGGTACTGCTCCTCTGTCAGGACCTTCCCGTACAGGGCGTCCAGCACCCCGTCCACATCTGTGACCCGCGCAATGAGGGCCGCCCAATGCTGCTCCACAAAGTGCAGTGCTGGGGCGGGAGGGAGGAGAGGGGATAAGCTGGGACCGGGTGGGTGCTGGAGCCTGTCCCTCTTGAACACTAGGCTTCCTTCAGAAATTGCCCTGAATGCAACCCTAAGCGGTGGGGCTCAAGGTGGGCATGCCACCAGGACTCTACCTATAGTGGGATGAGTTTAACTTTGTCTCCCTTTCTCCTCACAACCAGGCTCGGGCCCTGGAGGTGTGTGAGTAGGTGGGTGGGGAGGGTTGGCCTAGCTTTGCGCTCTCTGGCTGCTCTTGGCCTTGGGACAACAGATCTAGGGTGTGCAGGGGTGCAGTGGGGCGGGGCTGGTGAGGTGCCCAGGTAGGTGAGGTTGGGTGTTGAAGGCTTTACTTGGCTTGGCTGCTGTCTGGCGAGGGGCCTTGATCTCGGTTGGCACGGTTCCAGGGCCTGTAAGAAAATGTTAAGTGGTGTCTCCAAGTCTTTCTGGGATCAGGGATCTCTTGGTCCGGAAGCCAAGGTCAGTACCAAGCCTCCCCAGCAGGAGAAGCTTTTATTAAAGGGTAGGAGGAACAGGAAGCGGAAGCGCGGGGAGAGGCAAATGTTCGGGTTGGGAGGAGGGTGCAAATGAGGGCATACTGGTCTGGACCTCTGCACGGAGGGTGGAGGAGGTGAGCTCCCCCTTGACCAAGGTCTCCTGCAGCTGCTCCGCCACCTCCTACATGCCCGTGTCGCGAAGCATGAGCGCCGTGAGCTCGGCACCGTACGCCTCCAGATAGTAGCTGATGAGCTTGTCGGTGAGGTCCACAGCATCCATGGGCAGCAGCATCCCCCGTGGGATGCGTGCATAGCCTTCGCGCAGCGGCACTGAAAGCAGCTTCATCTTGAACTTCTTGAACTCGTCTGCAGTCAGGTTCTCCAGCGCATCCCGGATGTCATCACGCGTGCACCCCATGGCTCCCGGGGTCCCGCACTGTAGCTCACTCGGGCTGTCTGCCAAGCAGGACGTCTGCTCTGCGGCGGGACCTGGAACTCCCCACCTTCTCTCAACTCCGGCCTCTGCCCCAGAACGTTGCCCTCGGGTGTAAGGCTCCCGACTATCCCGTTCCTTCCCATCTTCTCCTGGCCATCGGGGGGTGCCCAGATCGCATCCTTTGGCTGGTCTACAAGGTGGGACCCAGGAGACCGGGTGGAAAAGGGCTCATGGGTGGTGCCTGCCTCTCCAGGCTTGGACTATCTAGCACACATCAGGAACCTGGTTTATTGGAGCGCTAAGGCTTAGAACTGTGGAATTTTAGAACCCTGAAATCTCCATGTTTCCCTAAACCTTAGCATCCTCTCTGACATGTCATAGAATCAGAGTCATAGAATCCTAACAGCCAGACCATGTAGCTTCCCAAATTCTGGGGAATACTGGGGAGAAATGAGGTGTCAAAAAGAAGGTAGAGATAACTGTGTGTGCTTTATCTCTCCAAACCTCAGTTTTGTTATCTATAAAATGGGGATAATAACAGTCACTCTTCCACTTAGTAAATATTCCAGCATAACATGGGCTACCTGATGGTACCTGAGACCTTGCCAAATGCTTCCTGGGAGAGCCAGAATTTGGTCCCCCAGGAATTGAATTTCTTGGGAAGTGATGACAAGAGACACTTGCAATGGTTGAGAAAATTCTTGACTGGAGGGAAAGTCATGGGTAGAGGGCAATTCTGGGGTCAGAGGGCCTGAATCAGAAGAGCAGATGAAAGGTGGTGTGGGATAGCATTGGAGGCCAAGCTGTGCCCAGAATCGTTAACTTGTCCTTAACATGGCTGGGAAGGCCCTGCTGGTCTGCCCCTGTGGACCTCACCAGCCTTGTCTTGCACCACACCCTGCCCCCCACTCCACCTCTGAGTTCCAACCACACTGGCCTCTCAGTTCCTCAAATCTGCCAGGCTCCTTTGCTTCTCCAAGCCTTTGCACATGCTGTTCCCTCAGCCTGGAGCTTTCTTCCCTCACTCTTTGCCTGACAAACTCTCAAGACTTTAGGTCTTAAGTTAAATGCTACTTCCTCTGGGAGGAAGTATATTAACACGTATATGTGGAATCTAGAAAAATGGTACAGATGAACCGGTTTGCAAGGCAGAAATAGCGACACAGATGTAGAGAACAAACGTATGGACACCAAGGGGGGAAAGCAGGGGAGGGGTGGTGGTGGGATGAACTGGGAGATTGGGATTGACATATATACACTAATAAGTATAAAATAGATAGCTAATAAGAACCTGTTGTATAAAAAAATAAAATTCAAAAAATATATATAATGATAAAGGGATCAATTAAGAGGATACAACATTTATAAATATTTATGTACCCTACCTCAGAGCACCTATATAAAGCAAATATTTAAAGAACTGAAGGGAGAAGTAGACAGCAATACAATAATAGTAGATTCCTATCACCAGCCTCTAAGGCAGTGTGCATACCTGTGGCAATATCCTGCAGCCATGGAATTGCACACTGACGGCTGGGGCCCCCACAGCTGCCTGAGGGCTCAGCTCTGGCCTTATCTCCTGTCACTGGCCTGCACCACTAGGCTCACCTGCAGCTGTCCCCATAAACTGTGCACCTGCACCCAGCCAGCTAGATCCCCATTAAGCCTCCATTGTGCATGTCTGATGTGAGATTCTGCAGGCACAGAATGTACATACACCAACATCCAGGGCCTCTGAAGTTGCCTGTGTACCCTCACCTGGCCCTGGCCCTGGCCCCTACCACTGTGTGTGTATCCGCAACCAGCCTCTGCCATTACTTAGGCACCAGTTGGTGGTATGTACACACCACCACCAGCTCCATGCCACTGTTGCCTGCCCTTGTATGTAGCCTCTGGACCTGGAGGCACCACAAGGACCCCAATAGCCCTTGTAGCCATTGCAGATACCACACTATGCTCACCAAGGACCACATAGTTGTCAATGCTGTGGACCCCTGTGGCCTGATCCAGAGAGACATCATGCCCACACCCCCACCCTGGACCCAGAGCTGCCACATGCCTCTGCACTTGGCAGCATGTGCCACTAGATACAGAGTCACAACAGACTCCAGCATGCTCCCACCCACAGAAGGTCTTTCATTACCAGAGTCAGTCCATAAAGTCTGGAAGAGGTGACTATTTCTTCAGCTGTGCAGACACCTACACAAGACTACCAGGGTCACAAAGAATTGGGGAAACATGACACCACCAAAGGAACATAGCAAACTTCCAGTAACTGACCCCAAACAAATGGAGATAATTTAATTGCCTGGCAAAGAATTCAAAATAATTATTCAAAAGATGTTCAGAGAGCTCAAGAGAACACATAAACAATTTAATGAAATCAGGAAGACAATACAAGAACAAAACGACAGGCTCAACAAAGAGACAAAAAACAATCCCATTCACAAAAGCATCAAAAATAATAAAATACTTGAGTAAATTTAAAGAATTGAAAGATCTATTCACTGAAAACAAGACATTAATGAAAGAAATTGAATATACAAATAAATGGAAAGCTATCCCTTGTTCATGGATCAGAAGAGTTATTGTTAAAATGTTCCTACTGCCCAAAGTCATCTATAGATTAAATGTAATCTCTAGGTTGCCATGGCTAAGGGGTGAGGGAGATGGAGAGAGGCTGGCAAAAAAGTACAAACTTTCAGTTATAAGATGAATAAGTTCTGAGGATCTAATGTAAAACATGGTGACTATAGTTGATAATACTGTATTGTATAATTGCAATTTGCTAAGAGAGTAAATTGTAAGTGTTCTTACCAAGAAAGGAGGGGGGCAACTTTGTGAAGTGATTGATATGCTAATGAACTTGAATGTGGGAATTCTTTCACAAAGTATACATTGTTGTACACTTTAAATATAGTACAATTTTATTTGTCAATTATACCTCAATAAAACTGGGGGAAGAGAAATTAAAGAAGACCTAAATAAATGAAGACAGCCCATGTTCATGAAAAATTCAATATTGTTAGCATGGCAGTACTCCCGAAATTGATTTACAGAGTCAGTCAATTCCCAGCTGCCTTTTTTGTAGAAATGCACACACTGATCCTAAAATTCATATAGAATTGCAAGGAACCCTGGATAGCCAAAAATTTCTTTAAAAAGAAGAACAAAGTTTGAGGTCTCACACTTCCTGATTTCAATATTTTCTACAAAAGTGACAGTAATCAAAGCAGTTTGGTACTGGCATAAGCATAGATATATCTTAATCTAATGAAATAGAATTGAGAATCCAAAAATAAGCCCATACATCTATGGTCAATTGATTTTCAACAATAAATAACAGTCTTTTGAACAAACAGTGCTTAAACAACTAAATAGGCGTGAGACTGGAAGACAAGAGTACAGCCATTTTTGAAAAGGACCCAGGGAACGAGCGCAAGCAGGCTTCACAGATCCCTTAAAACAAAGTGCCTAAAGCCTTCCAGTTCCCTCAAAGATATAGATAAAGGCCTGGCAGACATTCCCAAGTTGTTTTTGCAGGAGGCAGATCCCCACCAGATGAAAACTGCTGACCGCAAGTGCATAGACCCCCACACCAGTTGACGGTTGATGATTCTTGAAACTTCATCTTGATGCCAACCAATCTGAAAATCGAGCACAAGCTGATCGGGCACCTGCTGCCCCCTCCCTCACACTCACTTTAAAACCTGTTCGCTGAAAGTCCTTGGGGAGTTGGCACTCTTTTCTGCCTTCTCCCCTGTGCACAAACTATCCTTTTAATAAAAAGCTTTGCTTACCTAAGAGCCTTGTGGGAGTGAAATTCATTTCTATGGTATTGCTGTCCAAGAATCTGGAGAGGGCCTGGTAACAGGCACATGCAAAAGAATAAAGTTGGACTCTTACCTCACAATATATACAAAAATTAATTAAAAATGGATCAAACACCCAAAAGTAAGAGCTAAAACAATAAACTCTTAGAAGAAAACATAGGTAAATCTTCATAACCTGAATTGAGCAATGCATTCTTAGATATGACACCAAAAGACAATATACATTAATTGGGCTTCATCAAAATCAAAACTTTTGAGCATCAAAGGACAAAAATGTGAAAAGACAAGTCATAGAATGGAAAACATATTTTCAAATCATGTATCTGATAAGGATTTCACGTTATGAACGAACCAAGAACTCTTACAACTCAACAACAAAATGACAAACCAATAAAATAAAGGGCAAAAGGATCTATAGACATTTCTCCAAAGAAATTATACAAGCACATGAAAAGATGCTCAACATAGCTGTTAGGGAAATTTAAACCAAAACCACAATGAGAAACCACTTACCCACTAAGAGGGCTATAAATTTAAAAATTTTAATTTTTTAAACAGAAAGTAAGTGTTGGCAAGAATGTAGAAAACTGGAACCTTCACACACGGCTAGTGGGAACGTAACGTGGTATATAGCAGCTGTGGAAAAGTTTGGCCATTCCTCAAAAAGTTAATCATATAATTACCATATTGTAATAGCGGTCTCCCCAGCCCGAACCCAGACTGTGACGGGCCCTTTCCTCCTCCCTCTCTGGCGCCGGCGGCTGCGCAGTTGGGGCAGGGGCTGCTCCGTTGCCCCTCTCCGCGCTCCGGCTGGGCCTAGCCCACCGGCCTGGCCCCGCACCTGCCGGCCACCCACTGCGCAAGCGGGCAGGCGGGCGGGAGCTCCGCTCTGGGGACACCCGCTCCCGGGCCACGTCATCAGTCATGAACTGACTGGTGAGGCCAGCCGCGGGTTGAGCCCAGGGGTCCCGCCGCCTCAGACAGCGATCCTAGGAAAGGGTGTGTCAACCGCCTCCACGTGGCCACCGGGGTCTCAGAGGCTTCTGCGCCTCGCTTCACCTAGTGCTGGAGCACTGGTACTTCTTCAGACCTGGCGGCTTTCTGGGGTCGCACCTTTCTACTCAGGGTGTGAGAGCTAAGAGGCAGCCGCGAGCTGTAGCAGTCCCGCTCAGCCATTGGTCGGTGCCACAGTGGCCCCGCCCCCTCCCACTCTGGTATATAAAAGGAGCTCGAATTCGAACTGAGGTAAGGTGGATTTTTGAGACGCTAGTCTGCCGAGTTCTCGGTCTGCTAGCTTTCCCATTAAAAGCGTTATTCCTTGTTCCAACAACCCCTCTCCCGATTTATTGGCCTGTCGTGCGATGGGCAGAAGGCGCTTGGGTTTGGTAACAATATGACCTTGCAATTCCATCCCTAGGTTTCTAGGAATGGAAAGCATATGTCAACACAAAAACTTGTACACAGTAGTATTATTCATAATACCCAAAAAGTGGAAACAACCCGAAAGTCAATGAGAATGGATGAACAAAATGTGGTATTATCCAAAATGTAATACATGACACAACACTCATGAGTCTTGAAAATATGCTAAGTGGAAGAAGCCAAACACAAAAGACCATATATTATAATGATTCTATATATAAATGTGATGGAAGAAATTTTCACATATTGGGTTATGAGGCAGTCATTCTAGCTTATACAGGATTTAACTTGAATTTTATGCTAGCTAAAACAGTCTGTTTGTATCCTATCAAACATACATTGTACATCTGCTTTAATCATTAAAGAAAAGGGTACCTGAAGTAAAGAATGTCCTTTTTAAAAATAAAGATTAAATGCCTCCCTTCCTGGGATGTCAGTGCTGCATACTTCTTTGATAAGACTCCCTTCCCAGGTGCCAAGGCCATACTGACTCATTGTATACATGCTGATCTGTTTTTTTTGTTTTTGTGAAATCTTGAAGGAATGTATTCTTGACTTGTTTGGTGTTCTTTGTTCTGATGAGATATAAAACTCTGCGGAAAACCATGCTTCTCTGGAGCAGTTCCTCAGAGTTATCTGAGAGACCGTCTCCCAGGCGATCATCCTAAATTTGGCTCTAATTGGCTTATTGATTATTTCCATCCACATAAGAAATGCCCAGAATTGGCAAATCCATACAGACAGAAAGCCGATTTGTGGTTGCCAGTGGGTGGAAATACGGGGAATGAGGAATGACTGCTCACGAGTACAGGGTTTATTTTAGGGAAGATTAAAATGTTCTGGAATGAGTGGTGACAGTTTCACAGCATTGTGAATGTAATAAAAGCCACTGAATTCTAATACTTTAAAATGGTGAATTTTACCTCAATTTTTTTTTTTTTTTTTTTTTTTTTGCGGTACGCGGGCCTCTCACTGTTGTGGCCTCTCCCGTTGCGGAGCACAGGCTCCGGACGCGCAGGCTCAGCGGCCATGGCTCACAGGCCCAGCCGCTTCGCGGCATGTGGGATCTTCCCGGACCGGGGCATGAACCCGGGTCCCCCGCATCGGCAGGCGGACTCTCAACCACTGCGCCACCAGGGAAGCCCTACCTCAATTTTTTTTGAAAAGAAAAATACTATGGGATGGGTAAAATGATGTTCCTACATAATAGCTGAGATTCAGAGGTCAACTCTTTTGTCTAAAGTCAAATTAAAATTAAAGCTGACTGAACCTCCCAAAACCTTCCTTCTAATCACTGTTACAACCAAAATAAAAAATAAAAACAGTTAAAAATTAACTCTAAGTCCCTAGTGGGTTTTTGCGTGTTTGTAGGGCGTTGGGGCGGGGGGCAGGAGAGGAAGCACGCTCTTGGGCTGGAAGGCGGACGGTGAGGTGTAGGCGGAACATCCCGATTAGGAGTGCTTCGGGAGGAGGAGGAAGGGCAAGGAGGTCAGTACACTCACGGCCGAGGCCTTGGTAACTGCCTCCGCCCCGCCGTTGAGGGGCGCCAGTCGACCCAGCGCGGTACCTCCTTCCAACGTTTTTCCCGAGCGCCCCGCCGGCGGCCCCGCGGACAGGTTTGCAGCCTCTGCACCGCTCGGACCCCTCAAAGGCGAGGCCCGACCCCGTACCAGGCGGGCGGGAGGACCCAGCAAGCGCTGCCTCGGCCCCTTTCCCGCCCACGGACCCTGGAGCCCCTACCTTCCTAGCAACCTGCCAGCTCCTGGCTCGCCCAACCCACTTGTCTCAGGTTTCCCAAATATTTTACCACTTGCTCCTCCTGGCCCACCACACAGTCCCCCACTTCCCGAAGACAGACTAGGAGTGAGAGGAGTGAGACACTTGCCTTGGCATTATTAAAATAATGAAAGTAGTATTACTAGTAATGACTTAATAGAAAGAATATTAATAAACTTATTAGTAACGTAGGGGCCAGTAACCAGGATGCCTTGCCTGCCTGTTTAAGGGGAAACCAACTCAATAAGCAAGATAAATACTTTAATATGACATTTAAAAAATTTTTCAAAATAAAAAACTTAAAAGTACCACAAGGTGCTATATGAGAGGCTAAAACAGAAGGAAAAATCAGTAATCCTGATCCTAGCTTTATTTAAAATTTTGGTAGTTTCATTATCATGGAATTTTTTTAGTGTTTTTTTTTTCAATATTACATTTAAAAAGTTTTTTTTCATCTTCAGTACTGAGTATCTTGAGTTCTGAGTATGTCCCTAAATTTTGCACTGGAAGTGAGTACTTCAGTCACTGTGCTTGGCTCACCCTAGTGACAGCCCGGCCCTACTGTCGGCTTCAGTGTGGCAGTGGCAGTAGGGAAGGGTAGGGAAGTGCAAGTGGCCACCTTCTCCCCACAGTCTGTGGAGGCTTAGCAAGGAACTTCCAGAGGTGCCGGCACAGGGGCCTGTAAACGCTCTAGACGTGTCCCAGCACAAGGTCTCAGTGGAGGGCAGGGAAGGAAGAGTTACACCAGCATCCTGGTTACTGGCCCCTACATTACTAATAAGTTTATTAACATTCTTTCCCTTAAGTCATTACGGCTAATAGTAGTTTCATTATTTTAATAATATAAACTAAAAAGCATCAATAATACTTATATAATATAATACTTATTAAACACCTACCAGCTAAACACTTCACAAAATGATTTCATTTATGCCTCACCACAACTCTGGGAGGTTGGCTCTAATATTACTAATACTATCTGATTTTACAGTGCAGGAAGCAGGATCCGAGTGGTTAAATCTCTTGTTTAAGGTCATCCAGCATGTACAGTGGCAGAACTGGTATTCAAATCCAAACTGGCTGACCACAGAGCCCTTACTTGGGAATCACAAAGTACAAAGTTCCTAATCCTCTCCCTGGAAATGACTTGGGGATTTCATCTCCAAAGCATTAGAACTGCAATAAAAACCTTAGAAACAAATTGAGATGTTAGGATATCTGCTCGTACAATGTATCACATCAATGGGTTAAAAAAATATATATGATAATTTCCATGGAAGCTCCTTGTAAACTAAGCCTAGAAAGGTATTTATTTACATGTTATACAAAACTATGCTAACTCCATAGCCCAGCCAAGTGGTGTGGCACCAGCAACCCCCTTCCCTCTGGACAATTTGGGCCAGTGTTGTACACTGGTTAATCTGCTGTCAGTCCACACTGCAAAACAGCTTCTAACCTATATTCTAGATCATTGCTCTTCAGTTGGCCACCAGACCTGTGCTGCTCCCCTGGAATTCCTGCCAGCCTCCCCAGAACCACTGCTGCTACCACCAGGCTGGGAAGGAGGAAGAAGGCTGCCCTCCCCTTTTATGATGACTTCTTTCCAGACCCTTGAGCTAAAACCAGACCACCATGTTTGGCAGCTAAAACTTTGCTGAGGACCTGGGTGATATCACCCAAAGCCGTATGAGGAAGATGATTTGAGGTGACTCACAGACCTACTGTCTTTTGAATAATCATGCATTTATTTTGATGCAAATTCAAAATGATTGAAATAGCCTATTAAACTACAATAGCAGGCTAATTTTGCTCCTAGTGAAGCTAAGAAGAGTAGTAAAAATTTTAACACAATATATTTAAAGTAAATAATAAAAGAGATCTCATGGAGGTATTAGAGCTTCAACAGAACCTGGCAGTTGGACTCTTAGCATATGTGATCACCTAAGAATTCCCTTCTACCTGCCCAGGTTGTACAACTCCTGACCCTAACCAGATATTGCATATTGCATAACTTTCATTTTGGAAAGCCTCTGGATACTTGGGACCAGTTAGTTCCCTGGGTCTCCAGTCCCAACAGAATTAATTCAATCAAGACCAATTTTCCCAGTGCTACTTTAGTGAGGGCTTGGGTGATGGTACGCAAAGCTTTATAAAGAACACGATTTGAGGTATTTACAGACTAGTCCTGTTCCTACAGGATTTGCTAGAAACAAATACAAAAGCTTTCCGCTTGACCAGGGCTCAATTTTTAAATACACAATGGAAACAAACAAACAAAAAACCATCTGGCTTTCCTATTTCATTTCTCTTTTAGTTGGTGAGTATTTGGTTTTGCTTTTTTTTCTCAAGAATAATGAGACACACTGCTATTTTCTTTATACCTCTGTCATTTTTTAAACCCAATAATTGTTAGATCATAATAATTATAACAACATAAATAATGAGCCGTAAACACTTCCATAATCCCAGCAACCCTGGGCCTGCATTTCTAAGGATGGTGAACTGAAGAAACAAATTTGTGTAATTGAAATAAGCTTTTCCAACCACTGCCACATCTTCTTTGCGTTTTGATGATATAAGAGGTTTTCATTTATTATGTGGCTACTCTGTGCCAAGCCTGTGCTAAGTACATTACATGTGATTTATTATTTCATTGGTACATATTTTGACACTTACTACACTGTCTTTCATTATGATGCGACCATTTCCTAAGAAGTGCCCTATGTAGCTCCCAGTGAAAATATCAGGGGAGCACAACTTACGCACTGGAGTCTCCTGACCTGTCTCCCAGGCTACACTCTTGCTCATTTGTTTCACCCTCTGCATTGGTACAAGACCCTTCTATCTAAATGTTTAATCTCTTTAACCATGTAATTCCCTTCCAAAGAATCACCCTCTTAGCTGCTTGACTTCAAGAAGCATCCCAGTTTTATGTATTGGTGCTCCTAGATATCAGTCCCTGATTCCAGTTCAACTCTGGCAAGACACAGTTCTAAGGAGGAGACAACATTCCTTCCACCCCTGGGTTTAACCTGGCCCGAAATGCCCTCTTACACCCTCTCTGCCAATGTAGCCTAATGGCTAGGGGTAGAGTTCTGGAGTCTTACTTCAAGGGCAGATCCCAACTCCTCTGCTGACATGACATCTTATGCATTTGGCAATTTGTGACTAAGGCCGTTATATCTTGTCCTGGGAACTTCCGCCTTTTCTAAAGGTGAAAGTTAGTTCAATTAATTAGCCCAGAAGAATACTGTGCACTCGAAGCGGTCAACAGCCCAGGATCTGGGGGTGGGGATGGGGTAGGGGTGGGAGGGAGGTTGGGATAAGAGACTCCAGATGGGGACAGAATTGGAAGGAAAATGTTTTTTAATAACCTTCTATCTCCTTTCATCTAAGAGCTCCTAAAAAGCAGGCAATAATTTAAGAAATAAGGGAGCCCATCGTTTGCCCCCATCTCCCTCTGTCTCCTCTTTCCTAGGCAGCAGGACCTAGACTGCAAATAGTGGAGTTGGCGGGAGGGAGGAAGGTAGGGCGCCAAACTAACATGTTTTGCAAGGAATGTGACTACAGGTAACTACAGGAATTGAGAAAGTGGACCCAAGAATACTAACTCCCAGCCAGCCCGCCGCCTCAACTCCAGTCTCGGGGAACCTGTGTCTGGAGAGGACCCAGCTCGCCCAGCCCTGCGGATGGGGGTTGGAGGAAACCGGCTTTGCTCCGCCCCCGGAGCTGGGCGGTGACCTGTAGGCGGCAGCGCGCCCTGGGCGCTCTCGCATAGGGCGCAGCGCTGGAAGCGCGGATCCCTGTGAGCTCGCGGAGGTAGAAGGCCCGCGGCGACATGAGCTCTGTGCCAGCGTTCCTGAGCGCGGCAGATGTGCAGGACCACCTCCGCAGCTCCAGCCTACTCATCCCGCCTCTGGAGGCGGCTCTGGCCAACTTCTCCAGCGGCCCCGACGGAGGGGTCATGCAGCCGGTGCGCACCGTGGTGCCCGTGGCCAAGCACAGGGGGTGAGTGAGGAAGGCCGGGCCAGGGGCTGGAGAAACTGGAAAGGAGGAAGAGGAGGGGTGAGAATGGAAGCAGCGGGAGGAAGGAAGGGAGGGCTTACCTAACCACTGCTAATAACAGCTCCCACCTGATTTGTGCGACCCACTGTGTCAAGTGGGCGCTTTACAGGAATTACCTTGTTTAATTCAACACACTCCATATATAGGGAGATATTGATGCAACATTTACTGGTAGGAAAACCGAGACTCAGAGAGGTGAAGTGAATTACCCAAGGTTACGCAGCTAGTAAGTGGCCGAACTGGAGTGATTTTTGCTCATCCAGAGCCGGATTCTTGAACATACTCAGCATACTGCCAAAGGGAATGGCAGACGGATGGGGGTGGGGGGGCGAGGGAGAAGGCCAGTAGGGCATTGAGCAAGGAAAGAGAAAGGAAGGGACATGGGGACTTGATAGGATACCTCAGCATTGACCGGAAGGGGTTGAAGCTGCTCCCTCTCTTCTTGTAGTTTCCTGGGGGTCATGCCCGCCTACAGTGCAGCAGAGGACGCCCTGACCACCAAGTTGGTCACCTTCTATGAGGGCCACAGCACCACCTCCACTGTCCCCTCCCATCAGGCCACTGTGCTACTCTTCCAGCCGAGCGATGGCTCCCTTCTGGCGGTGAGCAACTCCCTGGCCAGGGGTGGGTCAGGGCCCCTGTGCCCAGAGCTAGGCTCAGAAGTTAGTTCTCTGTTGACCAGGGGGAGTTTTGAGTGTGACCACACATGACCCTCTCTGAGTGACTGGATGCCAGTGACAGTGAAGGTTATCTGTGACTGTGTATCTGATTCCAGGACTGCCTAAGGATGCATAACCCAGCACCAGAGCCCACTGCTGCTTTAAGTGTGTGACAGTGTGGAAGTAATAATCTCGTCATTCTTGTAATGTTCTTGTTCTATAGTGGTTACTCCACATATACAGCTTGCACAAACCCAGTAGCCAAGGAAACATTTATTTAGTGAATCTCTGCAATGTGGAGTTACGTGAGTTACAGAGTAGGGGTGCTCTCTAATACCTGGGAGTTTTTTTCTAAGGGGTACACAATGACCTGTTTTAACATTTAATGATAATATCAAAAAATAGTAGTAGTTCAAATTTATTAAGCACCTTGTGTGTGTCAGGCACTGTTCTAAATACTTTGTATGTGTTAATTCTCTTAATACTTAGAACCACTCTGTGAGGTAAGTAAATTTATTACCTCCATTTTGCAGATGAGAAAACTGAGTCATAGAGCAACTATGCCAAACTTACCAAAATTTACATAGCTAATAGTGGCATGGATGGACTTCACACCTACTCTGTGCAAGTCCAAGGCCTATACTGTCTTAAGACTGTGCTCTACTGCCTTTCTCACTGCTGCTTACTGAGCACTTATCATGTGCCAGGCAGGAGAAATTGATCTCATTCAATTCTGACAACACTCCTCTGTGGGGGGTTTTATTACACCCTCACCTTCCCACCCATTTTCTTTTGAGGTTCCTGAGGCTCAGAGTATTAGAGTCACTTTGCTTGAGGTCACACAACTGGTTAGTGAAAGTGCTTTGTGCCCTCCAGCCTGGCTCTGAGGCCAGCCAGTTGAGTCCTCATCAGGGACAGACACCTTAATTCTACCCAAACCACCCCTGGATCCTTAGACTCTCCTTCTCAGAATTTCTGGTTCCCCAAGGAAGCTGGCCATTTATTACTCCCCTGAAAAGAGTATTTAGCTCTTCCCAGTCTCTGCTCATCCAATGGAAATGGCATCCATACTACCTACCAACAGTGCTTCCCCAGGAAATTGGGACCACCTCAGGCTCTGGAACTAAATGACAAGGCCTGAGATTCTTCCTGAATCCAATCAGTAGCCAAGCACTTCACTTCCTTGTCCATAAAATGAGAATACTTATACTACTTGGTGAGGACCAGTTGAGATGATTAATATAAACAGAGAACAGTGCAAAGGATGGTAGTTATTGTTAGCAAGGTGTAATTCAGAATCACCTGGGGAGGTTTTAAAAACAACGATGTCTGGGTCCCATCCCTAGTGTTCAGATTCAGTCAACCTAAGGGTCGTGTCTGGGCATCTGTGTCTTCACAAACCTCCCCACATGTGCAGGAGGAGTTGAGAGCCACTGAGATAGAGTTTCAGGGCCCTTGCACAGATGTCAAGTGACTTACTCTTATTCCTGAAGTTTCTCCTTAATTTGAGGTTTTGAGAATCCCAGGGCAAGTAAAGCAAATGGGCAATTCTTGAGGGCTCGCCATATGCTAGATGTTTTCATGTATGCCAGTGTATTTAATCTTCACAAAAACCCTCTGAGTGGTTGCGATTATCTTTGTTTTTACAGATAGGAAACCGGTGCTTAAAGATTAAGATATTTTTTCAAAGTTGCATTTCTTTTTTTTTTTTTTTTTTTTTTTAAAGAAGATGTTGGGGATAGGAGTTTAGTAATTTATTTATTTTTGCTGTGTTGGGTCTTCGTTTCTGTGCAAGGGCTTTCTCTAGTTGTGGCAAGCGGGGGCCACTCTTCATCGCAGTGCGCGGGCCTTTCACTATCACGGCCTCTCTTGTTGCGGAGCACAGGCTCCAGACGCGCAGGCTCAGTAGTTGTGGCTCACGGGCCTAGTTGCTCCGTGGCATGTGGGATCCTCCCAGACCAGGGCTCGAACCCGTGTCCCCTGCATTAGCAGGCAGACTCTCAACCACTGCGCCACCAGGGAAGCCCCAAAGTTGCATTTCTTATAAGTGGAGGAATTGGATCCAGGCAAAACATTTCTCTTTATAGAATATTATGATGCTTTCTAGGGCTAACTCTTTTAGAGCATCTTCTCTCTGCTTAAGTGGTGGATAGGGGTGCCCCCTTGTTCACTGTCTCTCCTTTCCTCCAAGGTCATGGATGGAAATGTCATAACTGCAAAGAGAACAGCTGCAGTGTCTGCCATCGCCACCAAGGTGAGATTAGTGCCTGGCTGTGCTGAGCTGGTGGGTGGGATTGAGTGTCTCAAGTTTGAATGCCTAAGGTAGAAGTGAGGGACTCATTTTGATCTTTGGACATAGCTGGAACTTCATATGCCAAATATGGGATGTCAGCTGAGCACAGTGATTCACGAAATGATTGGCTACCATTTAATGAGCCCAAGATCCCAGGTACCTCACATGTGCTATTCCTGATCTTCACACCAACCTTGCAAAGTAGATATGGTTATCTCCATTTGCCAGGTATAAGGAATATGGCTCAGAGAGGTTGTGTGAGTTGATCAGGGTCACACAACTAACAAGTGGCAGAGCAAGAATTTAAAACTTGACCTCTGTGACTCCCAGGACTGCTTTCTTTCCCCTCTACCACACTGCTCCTGGCAAATCAGTGTGGTTGCCCCATAGGCCAGAGTCAGTACTGCACAAGAAGCAGAGGGGGAGATAAACAGATCCAAGCCACACAAATGTATCCATTCAGCAAGTATTGACTGAGATCCTACCACATATCAGGCACTGTTCTAAATGTCAGAGATGTGGTAGTGCACGAAACAAGAGAGTTACATGCAGAGGGGAGGTGAGACAATAAATAAAATAAAAAGTAAAATACATAGTATGATTTGCTAAAAAAAATAACCAACAGCAAACCCCTTTTGAGTTTACTAATAGGCTAGGACTTGCTTTAAAAAAATAACATGCCCCCCCCCACCAGCTAGAAGGATGAAAATAAAGCAGAATTGAGAGCATTGGGAAGGGGTGATATTTTAAATTATCGAGGAAAGACCTCACTGAGAAGGTGATATTTGAGTAAAGACCGAAAAAGAAGTGAGTGAGTGAAACAGGAAGAGGGGAGGAGCTCTCCAGGCAGAAGGAAAAGCAAGTGATAGAGGTGATGATATTTCTAAGCAGTGCAAGGGCATCCTACAAGAAGAGCAGTATTTTTAGAGGCTAGGGTTAAGAAGATGAGGTATCTGTAGGAACAGTTAAAGGCTGGAATCTTTCACATTAAAGGTCTGGGAATGCTGGTTTATGAGGCCTAAGCATAAAGGAAATGTGGGGTCTATCGGAGGGTTGGAGGAGCAAAGACCAGGTGTTCAAATTGTGAGTGTGTTAAGGTCTCCTAAACACATAATGGGGAGGGAAGACTGTGGGGATAAATCTGGTAATTATATAGGAAGGAAGTAGACTACAGTGTGCAGCTTGATGAACTGGCTTTGAAAAATTATATCCAGACCCAGTTCAGATTGAAATGATCAAGGGACTCTGAAGTATGTTCCCTGGTAACTTAGGAACAGAGGGACTAACAATACTGCCCTACATTTGAAAAGGACTTTGATCTTTTCCAAAATAATTTCCAAACCATTGTTTGATTTATTTTTGGATTTCTGGGAGGAAGGCAGAGCAAGTATTACTGGCCTCATTTTGTGCAGAAGGAAATGGAGTCTAGGGTTTCCTGTAGTCAGACAACCCAGGTAGCTATGGGTCTTCTCATCCCAGATCAGTAGTTTCCAACCCAGGCTATGCAGCAGCAGCAGCATCTGGGGAATTTTTTTTTTAATTCAGATTCCCAAAACCACTGAATTGAAATCGCTGAGGGTAGGGCCTAAGAAACTAGGTGTTTTGGTTTTTTATGGTAACTGGTTGATTCTGATGATCAACCAGGTTAATTCTTCTGTCAGAGGTTAAAGGTTACTTTACAGGATACTGCAACAATTTCTGAAGCCCACGTGTACTTCCAAGAATAGATTCATATTAACTGAGAACAGAAAAAAAATTTAGTTAGGGAAAAATTACATAATTCTCCTTATTGGACAAGAGCATAAGATTACTTGTGGATATTGTCTTGTGGATATTGTCATTTTGAAAACTTTTCAAATCAAGGTTCTTTGAACTATAGTTGATGGCACAAAATGGTATCTCTCCTTCTGCAGCTACAGGAGACATCATCTCTAATCACCTGCCAATATTTGAGACTCCTTTTTGCAAGTGATTAATAATTAAGAATAGTTTCATTTTTAAGGTTGCACTCCAGAATCTCAATAATTAGCATTGTAAGAAAGAGCAGCCCCAAGGAGCTCAGTTTTTATTAAATGAAATAGAGGAAAGGCAGAAGATGGTCTTATTTAATATGGATGGTTTGAGGAGCAAGTGATGTCATTCCTCAATGCCAGTTGTTCTTAACTGAAAACAATTTGGCCAGCTGCCCCGGAGACAATTAGCAATGTCTGGAGACAGTTTTGGTTGTCACAACTGAGGACATAGGGAGTGCTAATGGACAGAGACCAGGGATGCCACTCAACATCCTATAATGCACAAGACAGCCCACCCACCTGCCAACAAAGAATTATCCAGCCCAAATATCAGTAGTGCTGAGGTCAAGAAACCCTGCTCTATTTCTCATAGGTAATGGTAGATATGTGCCAATTCTGTGCAAATAAGACTACCTCTGTTTTCACAGGGCTTACATACCAGTACAGGAAAATAAATTTGTAAACAAACAAGTGCTATGAAGTGAAATCTATCAGGGTGGTCAGAAAGACTACTGGAGAGTTGATCAGAGAACCTCACTCACAAATAAAGACACACATACACCCTTAGCAGGTGCCACAAATGCCATCTCTACATTCCTCTTTAAAGGAAGACGGAGGCTGAGTCAGGATCCACAGAGAGTGGGCACAGCAAATATAGCTGAGAACCTAGGCTCTCAAGGATTCATGGATTCCAGAAGCAACTAACAGCTCTCAGAAGTAGGTGTGGCTTATCATGCCCCTGAGATGGGGTAGCACAGCAGAAAGCATGTGGGCTTTGGAGAATGAAAGATGTGGTTTTAGAGCCGCACTGTGCCATTCAGTAGTCATAGGGCCCTGAGCAAGTTACTTAACCTCTCTGGACCTCAATTTCTTTATCTGTAAGAGGAGGATAACAATGCGAGTATCTAGCTCATAGGGTCAATTGTCTGGACTAAATGAGATCATGAGGCTTAAGCACTGGCATATGTTAGGTACCCAATGAAGGCTCCTTCCCTCCCTCCCCACTCTGCAGAGTGGAAACGGAAATACACAATGACATCTCCTTGATTGCCTGAGAGGTCTTGAAGTTCACCTGATTCTCAAACTGTATTTGATCTTCTCCTGGCTACTAGAGTCTCCCTTGACCTTTTCTATCTCATTTCTCTCAAATAGTTTTTGAAACCCCCCAGCAGTGAAGTGTTGTGTATCCTTGGAGCTGGCGTCCAGGCTTATAGCCATTATGAGGTCTTCACAGAGCAGTTCTCCTTTAAGGAGGTAGGTCCAGGGAGGGTTGTGGAGGAAGCAGCAGTGACCTTTCTCTGTACTACTTTGTTACAGCATGGATTATGCTGAAATTGTCAGGTTGAGAGTCCCACCATCTAGACCATTCTTTTTTTTTTTTTTTTTTTTAATTTATTTATTTTTGGCTGCATTGGGTCTTTGTTTTGGTGCACGGGCTTCTCACTGTGGTGGATTCTCTTGTTGCAGAGCACAGGCTCTAGGTGCGCGGGCTTCAGCAGTTGTGGCGCACAGGCTTAGTTGCTCCATGGTATGTGGGATCTTCCCAGACCAGGGATCGAACCCGTGTCCCCTGCATCGGCAGGCAGATTCTTAACCACTGCACCACCAGGGAAGTCCCTAGACCATTCTTTTAACAACTTGCCCAGAAGTCCCACTGGACGTGAAGTGTTGGGGGAAAGGCCTGAATCACCTCCTCCAGTTTCTCAGTTTGCAGGGTATGCCGAAGTACGCAGAGAGCCTACTCAGTTACTTAAAGGATTGTGTCATATCCATTACATACATTCAGGTGTTCTTTTGGCCCCTTTCTGTTGTTTCTCTTAGGAGAATCTGGGGTCCTTAAGAATTCAGGCTTAGGGATCCAGGAACTGGGAATGAGGCCTAGAGAGCAGGAGGCCACAGCATGCCCCTTGTGCAGCCTAGATATTAGTCTACTTTTCCCCATTCTGGCTGGCTCACACTTCCTATTATTTTTGATACATTTGATGCCACTTTTATTTTATTTTTTTCTGTGTGTGTGAGAGGGGTGGGGTAGATTTAAGGTATGATTTCTTATGGTAAAAATAATACTTCTGCTTTGAGAAATGAAGACTGTAATGAAGAAAACAAAAGAAAAATTCCCTTTTATCTGTTTTCAAAGACAAGTAGTTAACATTTCCAATCTCATCTGCTTTTTGTAACATAGTTGTATGGTTTTTCTCTGCTTTTTTTATTAAAGTATAATTGACACACGATATCTTATTAATTTCAGGTGTACATTGTAGTGATTCGATATTTATATACATTTTGAAATGGTCACCATAAGTCTAGTTACCATCTGTCACCGTACAAAGTTATTACAATATTATTGACTATATTCTCCATGCTGCACATTATATCCCCATGACTTAATTATTTTGAAACTGGAAGTTTGTACCTGTTAATCCCCTTCACGTGTTTTACCCATCCCCCAACCCTCCCTCCTCTGGAAATCACAAGAAGTGGTTTATTTATTTATTTATTTAACTTATTTATTTATTTAACATCATTATTGGGGTATATTTATTTTTTAACATCTTTATTGGAGGTTATTTATTTATTTTACAATGGTGTGTTAGTTTCTGCTGTATAACAAAGTGAATCAGTTATACGTATACATATATCCCCATATCCCCTCCCTCTTGCGTCTCCCTCCCTCCCTCCCTCCCCCACCCCTCTAGGTGGACACAAAGCACTGAGCTGATCTCCCTGTGCTATGCAGGTGCTTCCCACTAGCTATGTCTTTTACATTTGGTAGTCTATATATGTCAGTGTTGCTCCTTCACTTTGTCCCAGCTTCCCCTTCCCCTTCCCTGTGTCCTCAAGTCCATCCTCTACGTCTGTGTCTTTATTCCTGTCCTGCCCCTAGGTTCTTCAGAACCTTTTTTTTTTTTTCTTAGATTCCATATATATGGGTTAGCATAAAGTATTTGTTTTTCTCTTTTTGACTTACGTCACTCTGTATGACAGACTCTAGGTCCATCCACCTCACTACAAATAACTCAATTTCATTTCTTTTTATTGCCAGGTAATATTCCATTGTATATATGTGCCACATCTTCTTTATCCATTCATCTGTTGATGGGCACTTAGGTTGCTTTCATGTCCTGGCTATTGTAAATTAATAG
This sequence comes from Mesoplodon mirus, assembly GCF_964341445.2. Taxonomy (NCBI): domain Eukaryota; kingdom Metazoa; phylum Chordata; class Mammalia; order Artiodactyla; family Ziphiidae; genus Mesoplodon; species Mesoplodon mirus. The sequence goes on from NC_138991.1 coordinate 49,300,844, forward strand.
CCAGGACACAATGCTGCAATGAACATTGTGGTACATGTCTCTTTTTGGATTATGGTTTTCTCAGGGTATGTGCCCAGTAGTGGGTTGCTGGGTCATATGGTAGCTCTATTTTGAGTTTTTTACGGGAACCTCCATACTGTTCTCCATAGTGGCTGTATCAATTTACATTCCCACCAACAGTGCAAGAGGGTTCCCTTTTCTCCACACCCTCTCCAGCATTTGTTGTTTGTGGACTTTTTGGTGATGGCCATTCTGACTGGTGTGAGGTGATACCTCATTGTACTTTTGATTTGCATTTCTCTAATAATTAGCGATGTTGAGCATCTTTTCATGTGCTTTTTGGCCATCTGTATGTCTTCCTGGAGGAATGTCTATTTAGATTTTCTGCCCTTTTTTTTTTTTTTTTTTTTTTTTTTTTGCGGTACGCGGGCCTCTCACTGCTGTGGCCTCTCCCGTTGTGGAGCACAGGCTCCGGACGCGCAGGCTCAGTGGCCATGGCTCACGGACCCAGCCGCTCCGCGGCATGTGAGATCCTCCCGGACCGGGGCACGAACCCGTGTCCCCAGCATCGGCAGGCGGACTCTCAACCACTGTGCCACCAGGGAAGCCCTGTATGTCTTCTTTGGAAAAATATTTATTCAGGTCCTCTGCCCATTTTTAAATAAGGTTGCTTATTTTTTAATATTAAATTTTATAATTTCTTTGTATATTTTGAATGTTAACCTCTTAAAGTTTTAATCACGTTAGATATATACTGTTGTATATACTGTATTTTCACTGAATGTTGTAACACCATCACCTTTCCAGATTACTTAATTTTTGTATGGTATTTCATATTTTTCTATCAAAGGTTGTATAGTTAACCATTCTCTTATAAATGGACATATTGTTTTTCACCTTAATGAACTTACTCAGACATAACATTTATTTCCATATTTATTATATTTCCTTATGAGAGATTCTTTAGGCCTTATTTTCAGTTGAAGGCTGACAGCTGCCACCACAGACATCAAAATCTGTTAAGCAAGCTAGCAAGTCCTCACCTCCTGGTGATGCCAGTGACCCACCCTCTCCCCGCCAGCGCTTCCCAGGAATCTAATTGTAGCTATTACTCTTGGCCTTCTACTCTGCTGCACCATTCACTCCTGAAACCCTTCCAAATTTTAATTCCCTATATATCCTTCAGAGATCAAGCTATTCCAAGCACAGCCCTGCACATCCTGTTCGTGAATCTCATACCTGTTATGACTCCTTTACAGACTCCCAAACATAAACTGTGAGTTTGATACTGACTTAGCCTGTTATCATTTGTATTTTACAGACATGAAAACTTAGGCTGAATGAAGTTAAATATGCTTCAGGAACAGTAAGTGACAGAGCAAGGATTGATTCTAAGCCTGTCTAGCTCCAGAACTTGCTCTGCTAATTATTAAGCTATATAGTAGCTATTAAGCTACTGAGGCTGTGTGTCCCAAGCTAGAAGTGAAAAACCTCCCCCCTTCTTGAAAGGGGAATGGGATAGAGAAAGGTCATTTTCAAATATCTGGCCCAGACAAATGTACACTCACCATACGGAATGATTTAAATAACTACAGCCCTAACCCCAGAGTGGTTCAACTTTTCCTTGCACCCCTGGGCTTAATGAAACATAAACAGCCAAATAATCATGGCACCAATGTCCCTCTTGTTACCCCCAATGAAGGTGAGGATATGGAACCGCACCAAAGAAAATGCAGAGAAGTTTGCGAACACAGTGCAAGGAGAGGTACGGGTCTGTTCATCGGTTCAGGAGGCTGTGACAGGGGCAGATGTGATCATCACAGTCACCATGGCAACAGAGCCCATTTTGTTTGGTGAATGGGTGAAGCCCGGGGCTCACATCAATGGTAAGCAGAGTGGCTCCATGAGCCTTGGGTGGCCAGACTCTCCCTTGGCTGGACCAAGGGGGCTGCATCTGCAGAGCTGTTTTACCCATGCAAAATGCTTGAGCTTTTTAATAGCCTCAGAAACATCTGAGTCCTGAAAAAAATGATACTCACTCCAAAATATGAAACAAAAATCACAAACCTGAAACTAATAAATTTAATTAAAGTTTTATAACGTGTATCATTATAGCAAAAGATCAATTATAACTCAATTCTTAAATGTCATGAAATTTAAATTACAAAAGCCAAATGACTCACTTGTTCTTTAACAACACTTGGAATTACAAAAACAAATTTTTTAAAATTACAATACAAAAGACATTTAATGTGACATGTGGATGCTTTTTAATATGTGGGATAGGATGGTTGGGACTCTAAACATAATAGTTCCTGGGGCCTCTGAAGATCCTCAAATGGCCCTGGGGGTTATAACAAGATCTGGTCTATATTGAATACTTACTATTGCAGGTGCTGTTCTAAATTCTTTGTATGTACTATATCACTGAATCCTCACAACAACCATATGAAGTAGGAGCTATTATTATCATGACCCCCATTTTACAGGTAGGTAAACCAAGGCATGGAAAGATTAAGAAACTTGCCCAAAGTCAGAGGTTCTTAGAGGCAAAACTGGGATTTGAACTGAGGTAATACACCCTCAGAGCCCAGGATCTTAAATGATACCCTATGTTCTCTTTCAATAAGAAGACTGGATTCTGATGAGCAAGCAATTGAAGACTCAAGAATTTAAACATGGTATCAGTGCCCCATGTTTTAGTGACAAGCACATAGTGTGAACTCAAAATCTAAAATGTCTGCACACACGTGCAAGGGCCAAGAATCATGATTATGCGTTCATTCACAAATATGTATTGAATCCCTACCATGTGTCAGGCACTGTTCTAGATGCTGAGGATGCCACAGTAAACCAGCAATCAAGATCACTGCTTTCCCACTGCTTACATTCCAGAGAAGGGAGGTAGACAACAAACAAGTAAACGAATAGATGAGCTAGATAGTTCCAGCTGAAGATAAGTTCTATAAAGGAAACAAAACGTGGTATGATTGAGGAATGAGCCATAGCAAATTGAAGGTCTCAGCCTGTGTGGGACTGGTATTATGAATGTGGGTCCAGGGGGTAGGTCTTACTATTCATAAAGCCAGACTCAAACAGTAAGACCATTTCTGGAAGGACTTAGGGAATCAATAGAAACCAGTTCTTGGTGAAATGGACAAAAGCTGAATCTTCAGCAAGACTGACTTGATATTTTTTCAGCTTTTTCTTTTTTTTTCCAGCTTAAAACAGCATGTATTTATTATCTCAGTTTCTGTGGTTAGGAGTCTGGGCATGGGTTAGCTAAGTCCTCTGCTCACACAAGGATAAAATCAAGGTGGTGTTCAGGCGGCAATCTTATCCAGAGCCCGGAGTCTTCTTCCCAGCCCACATGGTCATGGCAGTTTCCTTGTGTTGTAGGACAAAGGTGCCCTTTTCCTTGGGGCTGCTCTCAGCTCCTAGAGGCTGTCCACATTCCTTTTCATGTGGACGCTCTACCTTCAAAGCCAACAACAGAGACTCTCCCTCATGTTGGATCCCTCTCACACTTTGAGTGTCTCTCCAGGAAGGGCTGACTTGATTTTGAGTCAAGCCATCTCGTATCTTTCCCTAGCCTAAAGACGAAATTGGTTTATGTATTCACAGAGGCATTAAATATACTTAAGTATATTGTAAGTGCAGTCAACAGGGAAACACCAACAACAGATTTTACTTACTTTACAGCTTGGCTAAAGATACACCCAATTCTAACCTCCCCTGCACGTCCCTCATCCTGTCCCTGCAGCCCAACAGCCAGCGTCTGACCCTCACCCATTCTCACCCCACTGCAGGAAGGCCAAGGCCCAGCCCGAGTCAAGCCCCTCCCTTTGCTACCCAGACCATCTCCATCAGCCTGAGTGGCCTTATGCAGCCCTTTGAGACCTCACCCTGCTCCAGATTGGGGGGAACAAGAGCAATCAGAAGAGGTGGCTTGAGAAGCTAGGGTTTTTCCCACCAGCTTATGATTTATTTATGAGCTTCATTAGTTGGTGCTTCTGTTCTATAGAACTTCTCACACAAACAGCCTTCAAGATGGACATGTTTACATCACTCTCTTTGAAAATTAGAATGAGGGAGAACAGCAGGAGAGGGAACAAGTAGAGAAAACTGGATGGCAGTGAGAGAAGGCTTGTAAATGCTGCCTTATATTTGTATAAAGCTTTATAGCAGTTTCCAAAGACTGGCTGGCATGGGCCGGATCCAGCCAGCAGATGTGTTTTTTTCAGACCATAGAGTGTTCTGAAAATCAAGAACTAACACATGCAAATAGATTTCCTGCTTCTCTTTTAAAAAAGGAGCAGGGGTAGGGGAGGCTTTCTAACAGTGGCCCTGCATTCTCACATGGCAACAATTAGCTTGAGCTGAACAATAACTGTCCCCTTTAGAAGGGTCTGCTTTCTTCTCTGTACCTCAGTCTCCACCATTTCCAATCCACTTCCTCTGACCAGTTCTGCTCATTTTCATTACCTTCCTGGCCCTGCAGGCATTTGGTTGCAGCCTCTGCGTATTCCTGTGTTCCAGTGCCAGGAGTCATGCTTCCTTGGATTCATCATTATGGTTCTGGGCTCTGCAGAGGATGTGAAACCTTGGTGCCAGGGTGCAGCCAGTTTTCTCTTTACTGGGGCTTCTCTCTGACCCTAACACTGGGCTCTTTTCTCGTGAATTAAGAGAGAAGTGGTTGGGGGTGAGGAATGGGAATGATTGAAGAGCAAGCAGACAGACAGAAGATAGAGGAGTGTGGGGTCTGAATAAGCTCCAAGTAATGTCTCTGTTTTAGGGGTTTTGTAAGGAAGTCTCTGTTCCTGTAAGTGGAAGAAGCGTGAGAGGCATGTACTGTCTCAGAGCTATAGATGCATTTATTAGATACTTAACCTTGGCATGTACCACTTCTTTGAGCCTCAGTTTGTGTACTTTTTAAATGGGAATCAGATGTGAAGTGTGCATGTGAGGACTATAAATAGTATGTGTGAAACATCCCACAGATAGTAGGCACACAGTAAATGAATGCTAAGTTGCCTCGAAATCTTTTTTTAGTAATGAGAATGGATATGAAATGGAAAGGAAAAAATGCCCGGGTATCATTCTTATTAGTGAATTCAGTCTTGTCGATTGGGAGGGAGTTGGCCTGGGGAAATGAGGCATTCCACATCTGTTCCCATGTGTCCTCTGTCACCTCCTCCCCCCCCCTTTCATTCTTTGGAGTGTTTGGTATCCCTTGTGACCATTTCTAGGCTCAGGGTCTGTTTTGCTGTCTCTTAGCCATCGGCGCCAGCAGACCTGACTGGAGAGAGCTGGATGATGAGCTCATGACACAGGCTGTGCTGTATGTGGATTCCCAGGAGGCCGCCCTGAAAGAGTCTGGAGATGTCCTCTTGTCAGGGGTGAGCCTCCTTTCTTGTGGGCTGTTGCCTGGATGGCCTCACCTGGATCCCAGGGTTTCATTAACACCCCCTTCTGCATGGCCTGCTTCAGACCTCGGTAACCCTTACCTCTTTGTGGGATGACAACTCCCAAACATCTCTCAACCTTTTCTAATCCCCTCCCAGAATAATGTGGCCATTATGTGGTGATGTGTTTGTTTTCCTGTCCCCTTTGCCTGAAGAGAGCAGCTTGATGGACTTTTCTGTTGGACTGGGCTGTCCTATAAAGCAGTAGGATTGGAAGATAGGAGCCTGTTACAGCCTGGAAACTTTCCCAGTGTGGCCAACAAATTAGGACTAGGGTTGGCCACTTTCTGGCCTTTTTTTTGTAATCAGGGCATAGAGGCAAGAAGGGGGCTGCCAAAATGAGTGCTCAGATAAGAACAGGCCTATTTCCTCACTGACAGTATCCTGGCAGGACATTCCCCTGGCTACAGATTTGTATCTTTGCAATCACAGTATCACAGAGGCAAATGGTACCCGTGCCTGCCCCCCACAACCAAAAAAAAAGGTTTAAGGTGGAGGCTTCCTTCCTGACATCATCCAGTTTACAAAAGGTCTTTTTATCAAGTTTATCCCTTATCCAGTTCAGGGACACCCTGTCCTGGCTTCAGAAGCTGGCCCTGAGCAGACATTAGCCCCATGGCCTGGGTCAGTGTGTGTTCATTTGACAGGCCAAGATCTTCGCTGAGCTCGGAGAAGTGGTAAAGGGAGTGAAACCAGCCCACTGTGAGAAGACTACGGTGTTCAAGTCTTTGGGTAAGAGCCATTGCTCCCAAGGCACAAACTTAACCAGAGCACAAGGTAGGTTTACCCACTGGTGGGAAGAGGAATGAGTCAGAAGGCTCCACAGCTGAAGCATTGTGAAATCTATCACTCAGGTCAATTATTTACGTCGGCATAGTGGTGAAGCCCATGAACTCTGGAACTGGTCAGTCCTGGGTTGGATTCCCTTCTCTGCCACTCCCTGGACACGCGTCCTTGGGCAAGTGACCTCACCTCTCTGAGCCACAGTTTTCTCACCACCTGTTCCCTGGAGTTTTTGTGAGAATTAAGTGAGATGTGTATATAAAACAATGTGCACACAGCAAGTGTCAGCATTAAGACAATGACACTCAGAAGAAGATATCCTTCAGAGATGGGAGGGCAGGAGAAAAAGATGTTTAAAAACAGGGAGCTTAAGAGAAATAGCAGGGAGCCCCAACCTGACAGAGACCCAGACAGGAAGTACAGCCTGAGACCTTATTTTCCCCTCCTTCCCTACCTTTCTGCTTGCTGATTTAAGAAGGTCTTCAGTGGGGAGCCCCATTACTACCTGAGTTAGCACAGGCAGAAGCCCAACAAAGAAGGGGCTCCCAGCGGCTGGTTTGCCCCTCAGCCCAGCTCTCCCATCCCACCAGATTTAAGGAAATGGACACACATGGTAACAGAGCTAATGTTCAGCTCCTACACCTAAAATATTGAAATACTCTCAAAATGGTTGGTAAATATTTGCTGCCCTGAGCCCCTCAGCCTCACCAGACCTTACATATTTTTTAATGATTAAGCAACCAAAGCTTTAATGCCTGGCAGAGTATTAAGAGTACTCTGACCACCCAGCACCCATGCCAATCAGTCCATATCCATGCCTTGCCATCTGTTAAATATTTGTTTTAAATCTCTCATGCACAGAAAGACAGGCAAACACAATATAAGCTTTATCTAGAGCCTGGTTCAAAGACATCACACTGGTCTAGTTGGGTCTGAAAGTCTCATTGTTCCTAGCAGATCAGAGGTCAGCCGGCTCCCTTCAGGAGACACAGCACTGCATAGCCCTGCTCTACACTTCTGAGCAATTTTTACTTTCTCTCCTCTGGGGACTGGTTTATCGGCACATCCGTTCATCTAGCAGGTGCATATTAAATACCTGCTATGTATCAAGCTCCATACTGGGTGCAGTGGTAGCTACAAAAATTAATAAAAACCGGCCCCTGGCCTTTAAGAACATATGTCCCTTCAAGCTTAAGGTATGTGCCCAAAACTATAAGACAAAGGGGACGTTACTGAAGGATTCAGCGTTTGGACTAGACCAGGGGGTCCAACAAACTGCAGACCATGGGCTAAACCCAACCTACCACCTGTTTTTGTACAGCCCACAAGCGAAATGGTTTTTACATGTTCGAATGATTGGGGGAAAAATTAAGAATATTTCGTGACATGTGAAAAGTTAAGAAATTCAAACTAGAGTGTCCATAAAGAAACTTTTCTTGGAGCACAGTCAGGCTCATCTGTTTCCCTGTTGTCTGTGGCTGCCCTTGCACTCCAATGGCAGAGTTGAGTAATTGCAAGTAATTGGCCTGCAAAGCCTGAAGTATTTACCATCTGGCCCTTTACAGAAAGTTTTCTGACCCCTGAACTAACGTCTGAAGGATACGTAAAATTTCTTTGGGGGGCATTGCTTGCCTTGTTCTGCCCTTTGCCAATACTTCAATCCTGAACTCACGTCTGGGCGTCAGTCCTTGTTACCCTGATGGACACTGTATCAGGGGACTGCCAGTTCTGGGATCTGGGCTGTTTGAGGAAACGTTGTTCTGACAAAAGGTGAACCAAATTTCTGTCCATTCCAGGAATGGCGGTGGAAGACATGGTTGCAGCCAAACTTGTGTACGATTCCTGGTCATCTGGTAAATAAAACGAAGGAACTTTGTGTTGAATGGTTGCTACAGCTCAAGGGGTATTAAACTAGTTGTCTCATAATCTCCCGATTAAATGAGGGAGCCCAGTGCCCAGTGATCTATAGTTTTGTGCTTATCCTGTCTTACCTTAAATAATGAGATCCCCTTTTGTGTTTGTAGTTAGAAAGCAAAACTAAGTGGCCATTCTGTGTTATGCCAGATTATATTAGCACTCCCTTTCCCCTGTATTTCACTACCTTTTGTAATTCCTTGAAATAAAGCTTTTTCCAGTTCTGCAGTTCTTGCTTTGGTAACTTCTATCCCTCACAGCAAGGAAAGTGAGGGGATCAAGTGCTCGCATTCACTCCCTGCAGGAGCTCCGATGGCTATAGTTAATTTTTTTCTATTTTATTGAGATACAATTTACATATCATAAAATCCACCAGTTTAAAGTATATAATTCAGTGTTTTCTAGTATATTCACAGGGTTGTGCAACCGTCACCACTGTCTAATTTCAGAACATTTTCATCACTCCAAAAAGAAACCCAGTAGCCATTAGCAGTCAGTCCCCATTCCCCCTTCTTCTCAGCCCCTGGCAACCACTAATCTACTTTCTGTTGTTATGGATTTGCCTTTTCTGGACATTCATATAAGTGGAATCATATATTATGTAGCCTTTTGTTTCTGGCTTCTTATAATTGAAATTTCAAGGAACAGCAGAGCTTCTCTATTGGTCAGAACTCCTTCAGTCACTATCGGTAGAGACCACAACTCACACTACCTTTAGTTGAATGAATGAGTGAAGAATGGAATTCATTGGCTCTTATAATTAAGAAGTACACAGGTAACTGGTTTCAGCTGTGGCTGTATCCAGGGGGTCCAAGTGTCATCAGGACCCAGTCTTGCTCTCTCTGTTCCTTGGCTCTGTTTTCTTTGGTGTTGGCTGCATTATCAAGTAAGCTCTCCCCTGATAGTGGCAGGATGGGTGCCAGCAGCTCTTGAATCATAGTCTGTCCTCTTCAGCAACCTTGGCAGAAAGAGACATCCTCTTCTTTAACAGTTAAAAGTCTCAGAATGGAGACACACCGGACCATCTAGGGCCTAGGCCCATATGCATAACATAGTGGCTAAAGGAAATGGAATATGCTGTTTGGCCAGGTCAGGCCCATATGCTTATTATCCCTGAACCACTGCATCATCCAGGGGGATCTAATTCCCCTATTATCCAGGCCTGGGTCACATGCCCCCCCTTGAAGTCAGCAGTGCAATCAGCCCATCTGACCACATTAGCTAACAAAAGGAAAGGGGTCTCTTAACAAGAAGGGGGAGGACTGTGCATTGGGTAGGCAAAATGTACAGGTGTGCACTACAGTATCACTGTTGAAGGGCCATTAGGAATTATCCAGTCCAACCTCTTCAACTTACAGGTGGGAAAACTGAGGTGCAGCAATGCTTTCCTCAGGTCCCCTGGGTTACTAGCAGAGCTGTGTTGTCCGTGTCCTGTCAAAGACCCATTCAAATACTCTCTCTCCAATCCCTAGGCTGGTTATAAGTCAGCAGTAAAGAGAAGCATATTATTTTGCTTTGTTTTCTTACCCAAATTCCTCCTGGCAGGTCCTCTTCATGCTGTAGGTAGCTTACCCAGAAGTTTATCATGTTTGCCAGACTGTCTAGCCTTTGTGCTAGAACAAAATACCCACGTGATCTGCTCTGCACACCTCAAGTGACTATGGAGTCTTTCTGGGGATCTTAATGGTCACAAGTCTAAGGATGTGTAGAGAAGGGTGTGTGACGATGAGATTATCAAAAGCACCTTAATTTATTCATAGATTTCTTCTTTCATTCATAAGGGTCCCTACAATAACTCATGCTAGGCTGCTAACAGAAAAGAAATAGTCCTCGCACCAAAGAGCACAGATGACTCTCTCCAACTGTATTAGAGTTAGGGCAGGAAATGGATCAAGAGTAGTTTTGCAATAAGAAGTTTTTTGCCTTTCAAAGTTACTCTTTTCCATTTCACATCGCCCACCCACCTCAAATGCCATGTGAACCATTGAAGTCGGTCAGAATCATAGGAATCAACAGACCAGAGTAATCTGCATCCCGCCTTCAGCCTAGGCATCACATTCTGTTGTTCAGCAATATTTATTGACTACCTGCTGTGTGATGGATTGGCACTTGGTACAAGGGATATATCAGTGAATACAGAACAGAGCAAATTCCCTGTCCTAAAGGAGCTTACATTGTAGTATTCTCTGCTAGGGAAGTGGGCATAGGAGAATTCCCAGGAGCTGGAACCGTTTAATTTGCCTCTGCTCCTTGATATGTAAGACCAAAGGTAATTCTGTTTGGTTCATACACTTTAAGCCAGTCTTTGCAATAATCATCAATATAGTATTTACCCTTTCAATGGAACAGGAGTTATTCAGAGAATGGTAGATGAGCCTATGGAGTCTATAAGCTGGGATACCTTAATAAAAATAAAATGCAACTATTGGAAAAAAAAAACACCTTCTAACAACCCATTCTGGCCTCACTGTGTTTTATGTCATTCACTGTTATTATATAAAGGGATTATGTTTTCTCTCTCCTTTTTAATCCAGCAATGTTAAGGAAGTTTTATGTGAGGTTTTAAAACCCACAGAACACGCACTCGCTTGAGGTGTTCTTCAAATTCATATCCCTTTATCTCATCACAGAACTGACATAAAGTCCAATGGGGTGGTCCTGGTGAGAACTTCCAGTCCTGCTGGGCAAACATCCCCTTCCCATATTTCTGAGCAAATTGCTACCCCTCCAGTAGGGCAACATGGACAAATTCCAACTAGAAATAATCAAATCCCATGAAGCAGGACTAAATCCTATAATGCTGAATTCCAGTAACATTTTTGCTGGCCTGTCTTTTCTTATTTTCCGTAAGAGTACCTTTCCATTTACTATTCTATCATCTTCCAAGTAGCAATGCTGGTTGCCAGCTCAAAATTCTTTATGCTACCTCTCATTTGCTAGAATACATTGTCAGGCTTTCTATATTATTTTTACCTCTGACAATGATGTACAAAGCACTGCTGGAAAGCATCCTTTTTGTTAACAGTAGTACTTTCCTAGTGGCTTATACTTCTCCTATATCCTAGCAATGAGTGTCTCATCAGGCAGATTCTGGGGGTTACTTGGAGAGAGGATCCTGGCATCTACAATAAGGACATACTAATAGAGAAAGACTGAGACTACAAACTTTTTCTGAGTGCCTTCTATGTGACTACTGCTTTCATGTACATTATTTCATGTACAACTGCAGTTTATTCCAGAACAATGAAATGCAGTATTTGTAAACATAATCATCCCCTAGTGTAACATATTTATTCAATGACTGACAACCTTTTCGATCCATTCATTGAGGAAGAATGTGCCAATTGTTCATCAGATTTAAGCATCTGTATCCCCCATGGTGCCTCTTAAAGTAACAGAGACAGCTGTGAATCAGGAAGCATGCTGAAGCTTTTTCTATATTATACACATAATCAATGGGAAATTCCATTTAATGCAAGCCTGGCTATAAAAATCCAGTGAAGCTTAGCTATTCAAGTAGGGTTTCCACTTAAATTTGGGATTTCCATTTAAATAACATCAGCAGCAGTATTAGTGTTGACAACTTATATTGTAGAACCTACATGTATTCAGACGTGCAGAAATGGTGATAGACAACAGTAAATAAGAGATACGTATATAATAAGCATAAAAGGTAAAATTTACTTTTACAATTGAATTTTCCCTACAAAGAACCTAGATTTCTTTTTCCTTTTTTTTTTAAGTTTCAGGAGGCACTTACCCTTAGGAAAAATCATCTAACAAGCCAGAGTTCTTTTCTGTATCCTTCTTTCTTTCCTCCCTGACTCTCTTGCTTAAGCGCTGTATTAGTCTGCTAGGGCTGCCGTTACAAAATACCACAGACTGAGTGGCTTAAACAACAGAAATTTATTTTCTTATAGCTCTGGAGGCTGGAAGTCCAAAGATCAAGGTGATAGAAGGTTTGGTTTCTCCTGAGGCTTTCCTCCTTGGCTTTCAGATGGCTGCCTTCTTGCTGTGTCTTCACATAGCCTATTCTGTGTGTGTGCACATCTCCAGTGTCTCTACCCCTTCAAAGGACAACAGTCATATGGAATTAGGGCCTCACCTTTATGACCTCATTTAACCTTAATCAGCTCTTTAATAAAGGTCATATCTTCAAATACAGTCACATTAGGGATTACGGTTTCAACATAAGAATTTTGGAGGGACAAAATTCAGTCCATACAGGTACCATACATTCTGTTTCTTTCTTCTCTCTACCTGCCATCCTCTCTCTGTTCCCAGGCAGGAGTACTATAGACCCATTTCTATTACTTGTAAACGTGTAAATATCTGTTGAAGGGTTAGACACATTTAAGTTGGGCATAACGCCACGGGCCAATGGAGGAACTTTAGTCTCCACCAACAGGTAAAGTCATAGAGCTAAGGACAGAACTGGAGTTAGAATCCCTAGCTATGAGGATCAGAAATTAAGCAGCAGCTAATGTGATGAGAGATTATAATTTTCAGTCCAGAGTTAGGAAAGTGAAGAAAGTTTTTTCCCCTTCTCTGTCATCCATTTAATCCTTTCTATATTCAAAAATATCAAAAAGATAATTGAAGAGAAATGTCATTTTCTTATTCCCAGGTCTCCTTGAGTTTCTCATTAGTGGTTTATGTGGACAGGTATAGAGTATTTCTCAGAGTAGAATTTGGGCCTCTTAGATGGACACCTCCAAAATCCTAGAAACCCAGTAGTCTGGTACTGGGTAGAGAGTGGGTAATGCCTGAAATGTTTCCAGTGGGCCACAGCATCACCCCACTGCTGCAGACTCACCCAGTTGACCCAACACTCCATCAGAGGCTGGTGTCGACCAACTGCCCAGGCTGTTGTAGCACCTGCTTCCTTCTGTTTATGGCATTAAGGACTTTCTTCCTGGGACCCAGCTGCATCTGTATGCTCTGAAGGTCCTCATCAGAGCAAAGCAGCAGAGCTTCCAGATCAATCTGCTCTCTCATGAAAATAGGAAGGAATTCTTCCAGGTAGTGGGACTGCAAGAACACTTCCAGGGGAGTAGCATCAACCACATCTTCCTCCCATTCCACTTCCTCCTCATCCCAAGGCAGATCATCTTCATGGTGGTTTTCCGCTCCCTCTTCATCAGCCTCAGGTCCTCCTTGTCTCTGAAGCAATTCACTGGGCATTTTAAACCCTAACTCCCTCTTGCTGTCTGAGATGTTTTCAGGGCTCAATATTCTGTTCCTTCTAAAAACAACATTTCCGAGACCTGGACGGTTGAGAATGGATTCGTGTTGCGCACAGCTGTCCGCCTTTACTGAGAACTGGAGCTTCTCTTTGAAGTCCCCTGAGAAGGGGTCCTCCTCCTCCTCTCTGAACACTTCCATCACATTCTTCTGCCCACTTGTTCTCTCCTTCCCTAACGGCTCTGCTGTATCTTTGTTCTTCTTGAACCTTATTTTAAAGGTGTCTTTAATGCCCTTAGACAGTGACCCAAATGTGTTGGAAGCAGAAACATTTGAAAGGGATGACCTGGAGAAAGTGCCCTTGGAAGAAGAAAGAGTCCCAGATTCCTCCTTGTTGTAGGTGCGGGCCATCTTATTTTGGTGCTTCTCCTGGAGCCTCTCACACTCTTTGATCTGCCTCCTGGCATTCTTCTGAGCCTGCTCCTTCAGCCTAGTGACCTTCTTGGGGTTCATGATGTTCTGGGCAGTGGCAGCCTTATCCAAGAGACCAACACATTCATTCTGCTCTCTGCTGGCAGCAGCATCCAGTGGAGACCGTAAATCATTGTCCAGGGCAAAGATGTTGGCATCAAAGTTGATCAGAAATGAGACACAGTGGGCATGACCATTGGAGGCTGCATAATGTAAAGGAGTATTTCCCCAGATGTCACATCTATCAGGATCCCCTCTAGAAGAGAAAATATAAAAAATACATGCTAATTTTTTTCTCTGAACATGAGGTCTAAAAAATAAAAACTAAAAGAACAAAATGCATGTTAATCCTGCCTTGACACTGTTACAAGATAACTTCTGAAGGTCCACATATGTCACATCCAGACATCACATGGCCAGAAACAGAAAGAGCCCATATCTACCCTGTATCTCCTCGTTAGAAGCAAGAAAAACTTTCTAAGAAACTCCCAACATGAGCAACTTTCTTGTCTCATTGGCCAGAATTGGGCCACGTGCCTAAGGGAAAGGAAATAGAGCTACCTTGTTTATCTTAAATCAATTAGCTTTTTCTCCTGTATAGGATTACCCTGTGGTGTGCTGGTAAATGTTAACAACCAGCTCACCCAGGAAAAAAATCAAGCTCTGATTTATATAGCATGCGCCAATTTCTGTGGTGTAAACACACCACCATAGCACATTTCAAGCTCCTAATGTGACATTACTGGACACAGAATTTGGAAGAGGTGCACAGTCAATTGAGTATAAATTATTCCCACCACATAGATATTTAATAGATGTGCGTAATCTTAAGAGCAAAGATAACAGTAAAATGTGGTAAAATAATTAGAAAGTAGTAAGTTTTGAGTATTACCTTTTTAATATAGTTTATTAAATTTTAAGTTTATATAATTTTATTTTTAATAATGGATTGTTTATCTGATTCAAACTTCCTAAAATTTAGCAGTCATCTCTCCTGAGCTGGTAAGAGCTGGTTCTGAAACTATACCTTGTACCTTAAAGGATCTTGGTCCCTAAGGTAGAAACAAGATAGAAACAAAAATCATAACATGGAGAACATCAAGCTTGTTTCGCAGAGTATCAGGGAAACCACAGATATGCAAACAACTTGCTGACAGCCCCTCCAGTTGAGCATGAGCATCACACAGGCGCATTGAGGGACTAGAATGACTGATAGCACACTTTGAATGTCGCAGGCTGAAAATCCACTGCATGTTACGTACTGGACTCCTCCACCTCTGAAATTGTACATGCAACCCATGAAGAGGCATGAAGGACTGTCTGGCCTGTGCAGGGAACCCTTGAACTCCCGAAACTTACGTTGAAACTTACACTTACTTTCCATCAATCATTTCTGAGCACCCTTCCCCTCTTGTTCCCTACTTCCAAGATATATACTCCATTCAAATGCCAGTCGAGGAGCCAGATCTAAAGCAGTGCCTCTTGTCTCCTTGTTTTCCACCCCACAATAAAGCCTTTTCTCTCTGCAGAAGACCATTGCCTTGGTCTTTCCATTGCACAGTGGGCAACGAGCCCACGTGCTCGGTTCCAGTTCCAATACACAACTGCTACCCTCCTCTGAGTCATAGGTAGGGAAATGAAAACTGAACAAAACTGGTTCCCCATCAGCAAGAAAGAAGAGAAGAATGGATACTGGGCAGAAAGCAAACAGTGTCTAATACAACTAATATTTGTACAAAGAGTCTATTGATTCCTCAGTTTATTTCCACATAATTATGAGTAGTTCTGCAATGGTTTAAGGTAGAATTGGGGGCATTATTAGATAGCATTATGGCCAGGGACCCCATGCCTGACATAGAATCAGGTACATGGTAGATAAAAAAGATTTGAGGAATGAATATCTACTGGAATCCTGCCCCAGGCTCTAACCCCCATCCCTTGCCCTTCTCCTGTGAGGCCTTGAGTTACAAACAGGCACAAATGAAAAGTAAAGTAATAACTTATTGTTAACTATGGCTCTGACCCCAAGCCACTGTTGAGAACTCTGATAATACAGGTACTAAAGGGCATCTTCCTTCGCCCTAGTCTAGATTCCAAAATCAGGATCTCAGTAAACTTTGGCCAGGCTGGCCCCATGGGATGGCAGGAGAGAGAGCCTGAGAAGGCCTCTTAACATTCCTGGTAAGTAGCAGGTGGAAACAGGAGAGAAGGTCCATGCCCTTGCAACTGGCATGTTTATGCACTGTGGCCCTTCCATTCCTTGCCACTTAAAGTTTGGTCCCTGGACCAGCAGCAGCAGCAGCAGTAACATCACCTGCAAGTTGTTAGAACTGCAGAATCTTGGACCGCATCCCACACTTCCTGAATCAGAAACTGAAGTTTAACAAGATCCCCAGGTTAGGCTCACTGCAGGTTGAGAGCTATACTAGTTAAGGTGACCCAACCAGTGTCCTATAATTTGGTGAATCAGATTTGTAATTCCTCCATGGGAATCCTTGGCTTCTTCATGCTTTTTGGTTACAAAGCACTTACACATTCTCTGCCCGCCCCCCACCAACAAGCACAATCTTTCTCTTAGAGAAGGAAGAAAAGAATAATTATCAGAGGGGTAAAATAAGACTCCAAGCGCGTAATTGATTTTCCCACCAGTACACAGGCAATACACTTTGGATCAGGCCTGCCTCCAAGTCTACTGGTCTCCAACACAATATGGTCTTATGTTAGCTCACCTCCGCTTTTCCCTTTTACCAGCTGTGAGGCCTCAAGTTCAACTTTTCTAGGACTCAGTGTCCTCATCTATAAATTTAGGATGATGTTACCTACTCATAGAACTATTACGTGAATCAGTCAACATACATATAGCATTAGAAACGTGCTTGGTACATAATGAATACTCAATAAACTTTACCTGTTACCATTTCCCTTTGTGTCTAAACTCAAAATCCTTAATTTCATATATTTATTTTTTTCTCACACCCATCTAGTAAATTCCTGCAGCACTGCGATGACTCTTGTGGCTTTTTAACATTTATAGTCTTAATTTGTCAAATATGCCCTGCCCCCCAACTAGATAATATGTCTCAGAGGGCAAAACCTGTGTCTTTTGTCCTTTATATCATCCATATCTCATAGCAGATGTCTCAAACTCAACCTAAAGAAGCCAAGAATGTAATGTAAGTAACTTAATGGGGCCAGGTTTGTTCTTTCAACAAAGTCATAATTAAGTGCAAGTTCCATCTAAAAGAATAGACATTGATCAGCTGTGGCTGATTGCTACCTTGAATAAAAGCAGACACAATATTGCCAGAGTTTCCATTTTCCAAACAAAGCCAGAAATCCAGAATTTCATGTGAAGCTTTTTGATTTTTAAATGTTGGCTCAAATTTAAGAGAAAAATACAGTGAAGTCCAAATAAAACATATTTGTGGGCTAGATCCAGCCATAAGCTGGCAGTTGGCAACTTCCTTCTGAGCAGAGAGAACAGTGTAAGCAGATGCACATATAGGTGATGTTACATATTTGTGGCACCAGGAGTATACTTCAGTGTGACCAGAGATAAGGGAAGGGAAATAAGTTCAAAGAGGAAGGAAAGAAAATAAAATTGAATCTAAGGAAAGCAAATATATTAAATAACACAGTTCTGTTGCACAGTCTTTTTCCTGATTTACTTGTCTTGGATCAAAGGAAACCTCTTTCAACCTTAAAATAGTTGTATATCTTAGGGGAGCACAGTACCTCACCCCCAAAGATGGAGTTTCACTTCTTATTTATTTTAACCAAACACCACACTCAAAAGACATAAAAGAGGGATTGTAAAACATCTAAGACATTACTGTAAACATAAACATATGGATTAAATTTGCCTGAAATTCGATTGGGTAAGTTAAAAGAGAAATTACTGAGAGGAATGAACTGTGGTAAGGATGTTAGAGGTATTAAAATGTTTGGGTTAAATCTACATGCTTCAGGTCATAAAATAGTGGCATTTTCCCATCCTGAGGGATCTTAAATGATCCTTCAAGATAGGAAGAACATGAAGAAAATCTGAGGTGACCCCAAAGACTGTTCTTAAGAAACACAAAATTCCAAATTTAAAGATGAGACTGTCAGTAAGCTGATTCATGAGTTTCCCTGGTACATTTAAGCTATTTCCACTTGAAATAAATTCCATTTACAGACAACTTTCCAAACTGATGTACAACTTAAATCAAAATGTTTACTATTGACAAGTTGGGGGTCCTTCTAAAATCAGTCTTTGTCTTTCAATCCCTGATATCCTTCACATTTCTTGATAGAACCATTACACATACCTGTCCAGATAATCACAAACTCATTTGATGATCTGAGTCCAATACTGATGTTATTCAATATATTGTTTCTTTCAGCTAAATTCATAAAATTTTGATTTGACTTTTTTCCTATCCTTTTTTTCCCAAAAGATAAACTCAGTGAAAAGATTTTAAGTAATCATATTTTGCCCTCGCTTTTTTGTAATTAGTACATTTGGGCAATAATTTTTAGAGCTGGATTGCTATTATTGTCACAAAATAGGCAATTTGCTTATATTAAATTACTCTGAGAATCTGTTCCATTTCAGTTTCTCCTTTTGAAGTTGATTTGATTTTTTTGGAGTTGTTCTCAGAAAAAAAATCACTCTTTCAAGAAATGTTTTTCTACATAGGAAGGAATATTTAGACTCACTAGTAATCAAATAAATGCAAGTGAAAACAATGCACCACCATCTATTTGCCTATCAGATAGGCAACAAATAAAAAGAATAATACTACTCAGTTTTGGCAGGAGTGAGAGGAAATGAACAATGCTGGAGGAAGCATAAAGTGATTCAAATTTCCTGGCACAATATATGCCAAAAGCCTGTAAAACATAGCACCCATTTGAATCAATAATTCTGCCTTAAGGAATTTATCCTGAGGAAATATCAGACCCTTGTGCAAAGAAGAATGATCCAGGATGTTCATTCCAAATTATACAAAAACTGGATTCAAAGTAAATGTCATGAACAAGCAATTGATTAAATAAATTGTGATGAAACCATAAAACAGAATACCATGTAGCCATTAAAAATAATGGCGTGCATCTCTACTTTTAAGTGCAAATGGTCCATGAGGTATTATTAAATAATTAGAAGAAGATTCCAGAACAGTTTGTATAGTGTGATTGCCTTTTTAAGGGCTGAACATATGTACATTTAAGTGCATGTTCTCAAAGGGAAATGTCTGAAGGGATATACACCCAAATGTTAATGACTGAGAGAATTCATGTGAGTTTTACTTTATTAAGTATATTTTCCAATATGACATGAAATGTTACAAAAAGTTTGTATTCCTTTGAGAATCAGAAAGGAAGAAAACATTCCACTTTAGAAAATGAAAAAAAAAAAACTAAAAAAGAAAAATTCATGCACATTTTAAAGGCAAAATGAAATTTTGTGTTATTGAGGCCATCTTCCCAGTGTAGGATAATACATGTAATTGTTGCTTTCCATCTTTAAAATTAAAAAAGAAAGAAAAATAGGTTTTAACAAAGCCAGAGTTTGGATATTAATGGTTGCCACATGATCCATGGTTCAATCAGGTAGCGGCAGGAAAACACTAAAATCATCAGACTGCGATAGACCTCAATAATTGATTCAATTTTTGATTGGTTTCTCTTTTTAGCCCCCTTAAATTTAATGGGCAATTTGTTTTCACACAAGCGCCTAAAGATTGGCTATGGTGAAAATGGGAGGTGACCTATGAAAACCCTTACAAGACATTTTTATAAGACTACACCAGGCCAACTTAACAGATCTTAAATACTTCTGGAGAGAAGGAAACAAAATCTGGGATGTACTAGAATTGATCCAGAAGATAAGAGTTGAGAAGGAAGGACTAGAAAAATCAAGGTTAGAATGTTGATGCCCATAATCAGTTTTTAATAAATATAAATCAATAGACTGGATTTTGACATTACATTGAGAGAAATTACCATGCCAAATAAATAGGTAAAGGGTGGACTATATAACAAAATGTTTAGGGACAAACGACTAACCACTTGGAGAAAGCATAGTCAGATCATAACCCCAAATCTTAAATCAAAGAAGTGATATATGAATTATTTAAAATAAAAACTAAAACTAAAAAAAGTACTAAAGAAAATATCTGTCAATATTTAGACAGGACCTCAAAGTTGGAATTATATAGTAAATTGACAGACTTACGTATATAAAATATATACTTAAATATATTTATATTTTCATTTATAGTAAATATCACTGTCAAAAATATGAATTATGCATTGTGAAAATATTTGGAAATATAATGACAAAAGACTGATATTCTAACTTTAAAATCATTTTTTAATAAATCAGTGAGAAATGTTAAAGACCCCAATATATAAGTGGGACAGGGTTATAAATACATAGCTCACAAAAGTGGAACTATTATGGCCACTAAATATAAAAAAATGTTCAACCTCACCAGTAACCAAAGAAAAGAACATTAAGGGCACATTGATATATCATTCTGGACCTATAATAACGACAAAAATGGGTGCTCACTTTCTGAAGGGCAATTTGTCAGTAGACACCAAAAAAGTCTTTAAATTGTGTACATGCCAATTGATCCAGAAATTTCACTTTGTAGAATTTTTTTTCTGCCTTTTTTTTAGCCAACACTTTGTAGAATTTGTTCTCAAGAAAATGTGAGCAAAGATTTACGTACAAGGATAATCATCACAGTACTGTTTAAACTATGAGAAACAAGTTATTTGTCTGAAAGAGAGACTGACTTAGAAATGTATTTATATATTTATTAACTAGAATACTAAGAAGTCCCTGAAAACTAAATTGTAAAAGCATATACACTGACATGGAAAAAAATGTTCATGATGTATTGAGGAGTAAAAAAAAAAACTGCATACCACAAAAAAAATGTCTACTTAGTATACTATTTCATGTGTGTGCACAAATATACATGCATATTTATTTATACATAATATATATACATATATGCATATATTTATATACACTATATATATACTTATACACACTATATATATGGCATTACAGGACATTTTATTCTTTATAATTTGTGTGCATATATATGGTTTAATTTTCTGGGCTTAGCTTATGTTACTTTTGTGATAAATGAAGACCAGTAGAACAATTTGTATAAGAAAATGTTTCAGGCATACAAAGGGGAGAGAGAGAGAGAGAGAAAGAGAATGTCTAGGCATTCTCATTTAAATTGGACCTCAAAAGTGCAAGGGCTTTCACTGGTTGTGAAGTAACTGACATCTGCACTTGCAGAGGTGGTATACTTTGAGTAGGTGGAGAAAGTTTGGGAGAAGAGGAGAGATGATGCAGTGTTACATCTGGAGAAGGCTGACTAAAGGGGTTGGGGTACAGGGCAGTGTCTGGGAAACGGAAGTTAAACAAAAGGAATGGAGTACATCAACTCTACTTACTTCCTCATTCAGTTTTCAACTCAGGAACTCTCTCCAGCTTTGGTTCCTATAACTTCCTAAAGTGCCCCTCACTTCAATAAAGGGTGCCAACATCCACAAGCTGTCAAAGCCAGGATCTGGGGCCTTGATCCTCCTCTTCCTTCCACCCCCCAGCATCCAGTCAATCATAACCAATTCTACATCACACTTGCCAGTCAAATCCATCCACATCTCTCTATTCCCACTGCCACTATCCTAGTCCAGTTTATTCCTCATCTCAACTGTTAAACCAGCCCCAGAACATTTTCTCTGACCACTGTACAACTGCCTGAGCAAATTTTGTAAACAAAAACCTACATGTATAAATATGTATAAATAAATATGTGTTGGATCGAAATAAATTCACTTGTCTCCTTTACTCACATTTTCTTTTTTTCTTTGTTTAGCCTTTTTGGGTTATAGTTGTCAACACTGCCTAGCCCCTCCAGTAACAAGCAGAAGACAAGAGCTAGCTAATTTCTGCTTCAGAATTTGCAGCGAGAGTATGTGTACGTGTATGTATCTAACAGCCAGAGAGGTAATGAAGTTAAGACAGGCTGAAGGTCCCTTTTATAGCCTATAAAGCCAGAAATTTCACCTAAGAATCATGAGCTTGCACTAGGATTGAATTTTTTTTTAAAAGGCTGTGAGATTTTAATGGCATAGATGAAAAAATAAAAACACATAATTTGTTCCAGTCAAGGTTGACATCTTAAAACCAAGTAGATCAGTGATCTCTTTTTAAAAAGTCAAGAATTTGCACGTCATGGAAAAGATTTTTAAAGACACAGAATTAAAATATCTTCCCCCAAGGCAAATAATAGTGCCTTAGAGTTCAGGATCTGTGTGTGTGTGGCTCATAAAGGATCAGCCAACACATGGTGCCAGTTCTCAGAGTGAAAAGAGAGCATCTCTGGAGAATTTTCTCCTTTTCTCTAAAAAGACAATTTTTTACACAGACTAGAAAGAAAGCAAAGTATTTTCACTTTTTCCCTGCCTCTTGCTGCTGTCTGCAAAATCCTACCATAAACAGTTTCCAATCAAAACCATCAGGTTGATATTACCCTCTGCTGCAGATTATTTCTAGGGCTTCCAAGTTCCCATGGTAGGCTGCCAGGAGTGTGGGAGTCATGCCATCTTCATCAGAAAGATTCAAATCTCTCTTGGTAGCCTCTTTCAGAAGTTCCAGGTAGCTATCACTAGCAGCTTGGTGGTAGCGAGTGGACATTTTTTCTGCTCACCAAAGCTTTGCTAAATATCACTCTCCAGGCAGAGCAGGATGTCAGTGAAGCAGACTTCCTACAAAGCTTGTTAATCAGTGACAAGGAAGAGTGTCAGCCCAGGGCAAAGCTCATTCCAACCTTCCTCCATGGAAGGCAGCCAGAAAGGTTCACAGCACTGAACTTAGACCTTTTCTTTCTGGAATGGCCATGACATTGAATACCGAGGACTGCTGTGTTCATCTTGAATGTTTTGAGGCGCTGTTTTTTTTCTGTCCTTTAACAAGTCCTGAATGTAATATTGGTCATCTAGGCACAGAATGTAGAAAATAATTTCAAAACAACTCAGAACTAGTCTAGTTCTCTGGAGAGGTCTATTTTTTAAAGTGCTGTATTGAGGTATAATTCACAAATTATGAAATTCACCCATTTTAAGTGTACAATTCAATGATCATTACTAAATTTAGAGTTCTGTAAGTATCACCATGAAACCAAGCAGGACACTGTGGGGCCTTCCCAGGGACAGACCCCCTCCTCACCTAGTCCCCCACCTCTTGTTTATAGAAAAGCTGTAGCCTCCTAGGCCTTCCCCGAGTTCTAAAGAGCAAATTTAATCAGAGAAGGGAGAAAAGACAGAAACAAAGGAAAAACCATCAAGCAAAACAAAATAATAACAGTTTAGCCATAAAACAAAGTCAAGGACCTTTAGTTCCTTCTCGAGGACTATAGATAATATCCTGAACCATATCCTTGAGTTGTCTGGCAGATACTAAAACCCTCACCAGGTGAAAAAAGTTAACTGCATGCTGACCACCAGCACATAGACCCCAGAAGAGTTAGAATCAGAAGGTTGATGATTGAGATTCCCCAAATATCACCCTGTTTCCTCACCATCAACCAATAAGAGAATTGTGGATGAGCTGATCGTACACCCTGAGACCCTCTCCCTTACACTGTGTTTAAAAACCTTTCCCTGAAAGCCATTGGTGAGTCTGGGTCTTTTGAGCACAAGCTGCCCACTCTTATTGCTTGGCACCCTGCAATAAATGCTGTATTTTCAGTAGATTGGCTTTGCTGCACTGAGGGTGAGCAGACCCAACTTCTGTTTGGTAACAACCATAATCCAATTTTATAACATATCCATAACCCCCCAAATATCCCTCATGCTAATTTGTAGTCAATCCTCATTCCTACTCCCGGCCCCAGGAAACCACTAATCTGCTTTCTGTCTCTACAGATTTGCTGTTTGTAGGCATTTCATATAAATGGAATCATATAATGTATAGTCTTCTGTGTCTAGCTTTTTTTCAGCTTAAAATAATTTTTTAAGGTTCATCCATTTTATAGCATGTAACAATATTTCCTTCCTTTTCATTTCTGAATAGTTTCTACTATACTAATATACCACATTGGCTTTATTCATTCAACAGTTTATGGACATTTGAATTGTTTCCACATTTTGTTTTTATGAATAATGCTGCTATGAACATACAAGTCTTTGTGTGGACATATATTTTCATGTCTCTTGGGTATATACCGAGGAATGGAATTGCTGAATTACATGACAATTTGTATTTAACTTTTTAAGAAATTGCCAAACTATTTTCCAAAGTGACTGTACGATTTTCATTCCCATCAGCAATGTATGAGGCTTCAAATTTCTCCATATCCTTGCAGCATTTGTTATCTGTCTTTTCATTTTCAGCCATCCTAGTGGGTGTGATATGGTATGATTGTGGTTTAAATTTTCATTTCCTTAATGAATAACAATGTTGAGCATGTTTTTTATGTGCTTATTAACCATTCTTACATCTTTTAAAAAAATTCTTTACTCATTTTTTCATTAGGTTGTCTTATTATTATTGAGTTATAGGAGTTCTTTATATATTCTAGATACAAATTCTTTATCAGATATATTTTGAACTTAATGAAAATGAAAGCAAACATTGAAAAATTTATAGGATGCAGTTAAAACAAAACTTAGGTGGGAAATTTGCAGTTTTTAATGCCTGTGTTAGAAAAGAAGATCTCAAATCCTTAACTTAAACTTCCACCTTACTGAAAGAAGGAAAAGCATAGAAAAATTAGTGTAAATAAAGAGCACAATATAAGACCAAAAACATGGTCCAAATTTATCTGCAATCAAAATAAATGTAAAGAGACCAAATTCACCAGTTAGAAGACTGAGGTATGTTTTATTTACAACAGACATCTAAAATATAAAATTGCAAAAAAAAATTGAAAGTAAAAAATGGAAAAGTTATATCAAGCAAATACTAACAACAAATTGGTATAGCTATATTTATATCAGACAAAAAATAGTTTAAGCCAAAAATATTACCAGGGATAAAGAGAGATAATACATAATGATAAAAGGAACAATTCATCAAGAAAATATGATACTCCTAAACTTGTATGTACCTAATAGCATAACCTCAAAATAGAGAAAACAAACAGTAGTAGAATTTAATGAGAAAGAACAAATCTGCAATCATAATGGGAGATTTTAACATAACTCCTTAATGTTATATATCAGTCAGACTAAAGATTAGGAAAGGTATAAAAAAATTGAACACAATTAAAAAACTTTATCTAACAATCCTATATAGAACACTGCACTCAATAGAAAATGCATGTTCTTTTCAAGCACACAAGAATATTTATAAAAATTGCCCACCTAATAGAACCAGTGCAGGCCTCAACAAACATCAAATAATAGGCTTCATGTAGATCATGTTCTCTGAAGACACTGCAATAAAATTAGAAACCATCATCCTTATACAACTGATTAACTGTTTACATGTTCTCTTGTGATAAAACTTTTACATCATTTTCATCATCAAATACTTACCATTTTGCATTGTAACTTTTCTTCTCTTTAATACGTCATAAATATTTCCCATATTGTTACAAAATATTTAATATGTTTGGATAATAGTCCATGTAATTGATGTGAGGAAGGTATATATTTGAAGTCTGTGACCGTTTATTCCTCTTATCTCTTTTTGTCCAAGTCTTTAGTCCAAGATAAATTATCTGCCCACTCTGAAATAGTACAAAGCTTTCATCTGCAAATTCCTCACAATAATTAGCTCTAAAGGTCATTGTGTGTTCCTTTTTTTGGTTTCTATGAGAACAACAGTGGAAGCTGTAGAAGCAAAACCTGGAAGGCAGCATTATTTGTTTGTTTTTTAAAAAAGGAATTTTTTTAGCCTAGAGAAAGTGAAATATCCAAACATGATTGTGGACACTTTGAGAACAATGTAACACTGTTGCTCTATCATTTTTGCATGAGCCACTTTAGACACAATTGCATTCACTAATGTACTCTAAATAGAAAATCTTATGTAACCTGAGAAAGGGCTTCTCAAAGATGGATTAATAGAAGAGAACACTCTGTTCTATTATACAGTATTCTATTCTATTCTACAGTAATAGAATGCTAAGTGCCAATCAAACAAGGAGTCTGCTGCCAGATAAAGATGATGATGGTGATATTAATGATAATGATACCAATGATGAGAAGAGCAGAATGATAAGAATTAGGGTAGAAGCAAAGGAAAAGGAGGACAAAGCAATTATAGAGGAGGGGAATAAGAATTGGAAATGCAAGACAAAGAGGAGAAGGAAGAGTTTCTCAACTCCAGTAGTACTTACGACTTGGACTTAAACTCTCCTATGAAATGTTAAAAAACTGAGCTTTCTTTTTTTTTTTTTTATGGTGAAGATACTGGCACCCTCTGGCATTTCCTTGGGAAAACTTTTCCTTGAGAGAAGAATGGATGGGGAGGGAGAGGGAAAGCAGAAACAAACCTTTATGAATGTGAAGATCCTCCTTACCTCATCCCTTCAAGATGAGGTTGAGAAAGAGGGCTGAACTTGGAGCTGGAAGGCCTAGAGTCCATATGGTCTGGGACAAGTTATACTATCTATTTGAGTCTCTATTTCTTTGTGGATAAAACTGGAGGAAATTGCTCATGATCCTATCATCATCACCTAAGCTTACAGGAATAGGGTGAAATGAGATTAAAAAAATTCCTTACAGACTATAAAGCATGGTATTACAAACTGGAAGTAGTGTGGCTGTGGCTTAGGGGACAGGGAGAGAGTGCTATAGCTCAATAATTGGTCTACTTCCTTATTCCCCAAAGCCCAAAGAAAGCAAAATTGGTAGAAGATGGTAAGGGCAGAGATTAATGAAAATAACTAACACAGATTTACGTATAATGTAGACGCGAATTCCTTATGAGGGGTTGGATAATTGTGGGGCAATTGTGACTTTTGACTGTTTTTTTCTTACGGAAATAAGTATTTGAGTCTGTTCCAACAGTATGCTGCTGGACTCTTGGAAGGTCAGAGAAGAACTGCCATACACATAGAGACTTTGAGGATTAGATTTAAGTGGTGATGACCCTCCCTTGTATTGTTCTATTAGCTAGCAAGTTAAGGCCCTCATCAACCATCCTATTGGAACCAACCCCGCTGCCCTCAACTCACTACACTCCTGCAATATTAGTATAACTTTAGAGAAACATCCTGCAAGTGTCTTCTGTGTTGTTCTGGTTGCTACTTAGGTTCAGAGGGGTAGACTCTATTTCCTCCTTTGTTTTTCTAAAACTCTAGAAACTCAGCCTATTACCAGGATCCCCAAGAATGTAACTCTGAGACCCCTTCTGCCTAGACACCACTTCTTTTTGCCAAAGACTCATAGGAAAACGGGGTTAATGAGCTTCCAGGGACAGCATTTGGAGAGATTCTCTCACCAGTGGGTCTTCTCTTTCCCACAGAGCAATGCCATTTTCAACTCTTCATTGTTGTGTTTATAATCTGTGACCTATCCTGCTTTAATAGCAGCTACCTGATAGCTAAGTGGTCTGAACAGGAGTCCCATATACCATGAATGCAATCCTGGCCAAGTAGCCCTTGGAGGGAGGATTTATCCAGGGCTTTGACCTATCTATAAAACAGAATCCTGTATGTTCCCTTGCTTCGGGAGAGGAAAAGAAGGGACAAAGACTAGTGGTGGTTGATAATTCCAGTCTACCCCACGAAAAACCAGTGCCAGCAAAGTGGAAAACAAACTTCTCCCTTGTTCTGAAAAACCATTCACTGCTATTTGGGAAAGAAATTCAACAGCCTGTGCAACCTATATTTTTATTAATGGGATTGCTGCCTGCACCGCAAGAGATCTGGCTTTCAAAAGCAGACATTATTTGTTCTTCAAAGCTACTCACATCTAATTACAGAGAAAATTCACTTGTATGGTAGGGAAGCACATTTTTATGTAATAAGGAAAAAGAAAATATCCAAGCAGAACATTTGCTTTTAACAAGATTACTTCATCTAATGAGTATCTTATTATGAATTCTATTGAAAATAAAAACAATAGCAGAAAGTAAATGAAAATAAAGGGGATTACAAAAGCCTTGTTGTTACCCAGAAAACTTAGAGGAATCAGGCAAGAGCAGAACCAAGCATCGTTAACACACTACTGCATGTGCTGAATGGGTTTATGAGAAATATATCTGTTGAGGTAAAAACATTTTCATATGGATTATTAAGAAATGTCACTTACATGTGTATTTTTTCCTCTTTATCACTGTAATAAAACTGTTCAACCTATTTAATGTGGACTTTTTCTATTCAAAAGAGATTTCAACAATCCTGCTTGTCATTTAAACTCATATATAACTCTTAAAATACAGAAACTTTCTTTCCCACACTGAAGATCATTGGTGTTGTTTTCCTTAGAAACATTGTTTAAACACAAACATGAAGCAATAAAAAGAACCATTGTCTTCCCTTTTGTTTTTTCTTCTCCAAATGAAAACATTTATGAAAATATTTAGGTGGATAAGTTGAGTATTGAAATTGTAATGTCCCTGAGGTATTGATTGGGCTTAATTTATTCACATAAGTTTCAAGACACTCAAAGTCCTATTTTTTTCTGCCAGAAAAATAGAGCTGTTATTATACCATCTGGTTTGCATGAGGAATCTCTTGGCATCTCTTAACTGCACATTTTATAAATGCTAAACCCCAGATGGCAGTACATTTTAACAGTGGAGAGTTTCATAAAGGTTTCCAAAAACAAATTCTTTAAAATGTGAATATTAGATAGTCTAAGCAGGGGCTATGAATTTAAATTCCACGCTTGAATTAACTGACTTTGTTAGCTGGACAAATTTCCTTTCATCTTATGTCTTTTCCCCTTCCTAATTAATTATGGTTTTATGAATTGAAGACCTCAATCAACATAATCATATGGCCTAAATCCTCACACAAAGTTTAAGCCCTATAAAAACTTCAGGAACAATGATCACTGGGAAAACTACATCAGCGGCCATTTTGTTTCAAGATGGCAGAATTTACCACAAGGGAGGTGTGGTATAGCACCGTTAAGCAGATTATCAAATACCATCAAAACCATTCAACTTTCTCAAAGCTGATAGTTGGACTGAGAAGACAGGAAAATGTGAATGTCAAGCATTGCACTGAAATAAAGCCAGAGTACAGTATGGTCAAGAACATAGATTCTTAAGTTAGAAACTAGACCCTGCATTTTCTTAAACATTCTTCTCTTTCCTCTGCATTTTTCTTTTTGATAATAAGAACAACAACTTGGTCCTGGGTTTTTTATCATCCTATACATTACAACACAGTAAAAGAGGATATAGTCACACAGAGCTGTATTTCAATCTGGGAGTTCATATTGATTTTCTAAGGCTGCCATAAATAGTACCTCAAAGTGGGTGGCTTAAACATCAGATTTTTTTGCTTATAGTTCTGCAAGCTAGAAGTCTGAGATCCAAGTTTTGGCAGAATTGGTTTCTTCTGAGGGTGATGAGGGAAAGATTTGTTCCAGGCCTCTGTCCTTGACTTGTAAAAGGCCATCTTCCCCGTGTGTCTTCACATTGTCTTCCCTCTGTATATGTCTATGCCCAAATTCCTTCTTCTTATAAGGACACCAGCCATATTGCATTAGGGCCTACCCTAATGACCTCATTTTAAGTTAATCACCTCTGTAAAGACCCTAGCTCAAAACAGAATCACATTCTGAGGTACCTTGGTTTTTGGGGGGGAGGCTTCAACATTAATTTTGAGGGGTATTGCAACTCCCACTTTCTTGTCATTTCCATTTGCATGAAATATCTTTTTCCATCCCCTTACTTTCAATTGATGTGTGTCCTTTGCCCTAAAGTGGGTGTCTTGTAACAGCATATTATAAGCTCTTGTTTTTTATCCAATATGCCACTCTGTCTTTTGATTGGAGCACTTAGTCCATTAACAGTTAAGGTAATCATTGATAGATATATATTTATTGCCATTTTAAATGTTGTTTTCCTACTGATTTTATATTTCTTCTTTATCCCTTTCCTTTTCTTTTCTTTTTTTTTTTTTTTTTTTTTTTGCGGTACGCGGGCCTCTCACTGCTGTGGCCTCTCCCGTTGCGGAGCACAGGCTCCAGACGCACAGGCTCAGCGGCCATGACTCACGAGCCCAGACGCTCCGCGGCATGTGGGATCTTCCGGGACCGGGGCACGAACCCGTGTCCCCTGCATCGGCACGCGGACTCTCAACCACTGCGCCACCAGGAAAGCCCTGATGATTTTTTGTATTATGCTTATGTTCTCTTCTTTTTGGTTTTTGTGAATCTACTGTATGTTTTTGATTTGTGGTTACCCTGTTATTCAAGTATATTAACGCTCTATGCTTCCCGTACCTGGATATCTGTTTCCTTTGTTAGGTTTGGGAAGTTATCAGTCATAATTTCTTCAAATACATTTTCAATCCCTTTTCTCTTTCTTCTCCTTCTGGGATCCCTATTATGTATAGATTGGCACACTTTATGTTATTCCATAGGTCTCCTATATTGCTTTCATTTTGTTCTTCATTTGGCTTTCTATCTGCTGTTCTGACTGGGTGATTTCCATTATTCTATCTTTCAGATCATTTATCCATTCTTCTGCATTTTTCATTCTGCTATTCATTGTCTTTAGCTCAGCTTTCATATCGGCAAATGAGTTCTCTAATTTTTCTTGGTTTCTTTTTATAGTTTCTAGTTCCTTTTTATAGTAATCAGCATTTCTATCAACAGTCATTTGCAATTCCTTCAGTATTTTCATTATCTCTTTTTTCAAAGTCAGTGTCTATTAGACTGAAGAGGTCTATTACATTGTTCTTTCAGGGAAATTCTCTTGATCTTTTCATTAGGAGTGGCTCCTCTGCTTCTTCATTTGACTTATGTCTCTTTCTCTATGAGTTTAGGAGAAACAATTATATACTGTGGTCTTGGAGGGCTATTTTTATGTGGGAGTGTCCTTGTGTAGCTTGCGTGGATTTAATATTTTTTGGTGCGAGGGCTGTTTTTAGTGTGGCTGGCTGCCACCTCTTTCCTCAGTGTATGCTGGCCATTATCCCCTTGATAGGAGGTGTGACTAGTGTTGCGGTGACCAGAGCCTGCACTGGACATTGAGCAGGGCCTCCTCTTTGCTATGTGGTTGTCATGGGCCGGGTCTGTTCCCTAGCTGTTGGAATAGAAGCCCCCAGATCCATTTCTGAGCTGTGTTTCTGAGCTGTCGTGTGAGGCAGGTGGGACTGGAGCTCTCCCATTGGGAGAGGAGCCACTGAGTATTCCTCCACCACAGATGTTCACCGGTGAATGTGCTCTATTGTGTCACCTGTCACCCGTTGTGCAGGCTCACAGAGTACACTGTTGTTGGCATTGCCTTGGCCATGTCTTAACCTTGGGAATGCCAGCAATTGGCCCTGGTATCTATCAGGTATTGTTTTTACAAGGCAACCAGTGCAGATCCACTGAAGTCAGGCCCGAGGACTGCAGTAGGCACGCCCCTGGACCCGCTATGAGTGCTACGGAGCCAGCTCATACCCTGGCCCAGCCCAGGCCCCATGTGCAGGTGCCCACAAAGCCCGCAGCTGCTAAGCCAGAACCATCCCAGCCACAGGAGCACCCGTTGTCCACTCAGATGTCCTGCAGGCACTGAATTTACAAAGCCGGCAGTGGAGGTGTAAATCCGTGGCTTGTGCAGCCAGGGGGAAAGATTTCAGCCTTGCCGCCTAAGCTGCCCAGGCCCTGGGACTCAGCTGTGGTTTCAGCCCTGTCTCTGCATGTGGGCAACCTGATGGCATCTGCTCCCAGAGCCTACCGAGGCAGCGGCTGGGGCACGGGAGGCCACCGAGGTGGCAGCTGGGGCACAGAAGCCTGCTGAGCTGGCAGCTGGGATGCCCTCTCCCTGAGCCCCTGTAGGCAGGGAGTGGCGCATGGAGAAAAAAGCTACCAAGGCAGCACCACCCCTCCCTTTGTGGGCCACTTAACAATGGCGCTTCACTTCCGTGGTGGCCCGGGTTTCTTTCACAAACAATCCCCGTTGAGGCTGTAGCGTGCTCCAGCTCCTTCAGGCTGTCTCCATGCAGCCAACAGCACTCCTCTCCCGGGGTCTGTCCTCTAAACCCCGAGTTTTGGCTCCCAGCCCCACCCATAACAGCGGACTCATGTCTCAGGCTACGATGAGCAGGGTGGTGGCACAAATGTCTGTGTAAATCTCTCTCTGTTCTGCCTGCCACCAACCAGTTGTGGTGCTCTCCTCTGAGCCTCTGAAGCTCACTTTCTGTCACAGCTGGTCTCCCTGCCAGTGAGGCAGCTTCCCACGGTGTGTGGGAACGTTTCCTCTTTTTCAGCTCCCTCCCAAGGCTGCAGGTCCCATCCCACTTCCTCTTTTTTTTCCCCTCTCATCCTACCTGGTTACATGGAGATCTTTCTTGTCTTTTCAGGTATTTGAGGTCTTCTGCTAGTGTTCAGCAGGTGTTCTGTGAGAACTGTTCCATTTGTAGATGTATTTGTGGGAGGAGGTGAGATCCAAATCCTTCTACTCCGCCATCCTGATGTAAATGGATTAAATGCTCCAACCAAAAAACATAGCCTGGCTGAATGGATACAAAAACAAGATCTGTATGTATGCTGTCTACAAGAGACCCACTTCAGACTTAGGGACACATACAGACTGAAAGTGAGGGGATAGAAAAAGATATTCCCTGCAAATGGAAATCAAAAGAAAGCTGGAGTAGCAATACTCATAGCAGACAAAATAGACTTTAAAATAAAGACTGTTACAAGAGACAAGGAAGGACACTACATAATGATCAGGGGATAAACCCAGGTAGAAGATATAACAATTGTAAATATATATGCACCCAACATAGGAGCACCTCAATACATAAGGCAAATGCTAACAGCCATAAAAGGGGAAATAGACAGTAACATAATTATAGTGGAGGATTTTATTTTTATTTATTTATTTTTATTTTTATTTTTTTTTAAGAAGATGTTGGGGGTAGGAGTTTATTAATTAATTTATTTATTTTTGCTGTGTTGGGTCTTTGTTTCTGTGCGAGGGCTTTCTCTAGTTGCGGCGAGCGGGGGCCACTCTTCATCGCGGTGCGCGGGCCTCTCACTATCGCAGCCTCTCTTGTTGCGGAGCACAGGCTCCAGACGCGCAGGCTCAGTAGTTGTGGCTCACGGGCCTAGTTGCTCCGCGACATGTGGGATCCTCCCAGACCAGGGCTCGAACCCGTGTCCCCTTGCATTAGCAGGCAGATTCTCAACCACTGCACCACCAGGGAAGCCCATAGTGGAGGATTTTAACACCCCACTTTCACCAATGGACAGATAATCCAGACCAAAAATAAATAAGGAAACACAAGCCCTAAATGACACCTTAAATCAGATAGACTTAATTGATATTTATAGGACATTCCATCCAAAAGCAGCAGAATACACTTTCTTCTCAAGTGCACACAGAACATTCTCCAGGATAGATCACATCTTGGGTTATAAATAAAGCCTTGGTAAATTAAAGAAAATTGAAATTGTACCAAGCATCTTTTCTGACCACAACACTATGAGATTAGAAATCAATTACAGAAAAAAAAAAAACACCTGTAAAAAACACAAACACATGGAGGCTAAATAAATATGCTACTAAGTAACCAATGGACCACTGAAGAAATCAAAGTGGAAATCAAAAAATACCTAGAAACAATTGACAATGAAAACACGACAACCCAGAACCTGTGGGATGCAGCAAAAGCAGTTCTAAGAAGGAAGTATATAGCAATACAATCCCACCTCAAGAAACAAGAAAAATCTCAAATAAACAAATCTAACCTTACACCTAAAGAAACTAACTTTACACCTAAAGAAACTAGAAAAAGAAGAACAAACAAAGTTAGTAGAATTTTATAAATTTTTATAAATTTATTAAAAAAAACCCAAAGTTAGTAGAAGGAAAGAAACCCAAAGTTAGTAGAAGGAAAGAAATCATAAAGATCAGAGCAGAAATAAATGAAATAGAAACAAAGAAAACAATAGCAAAGATCAACGAAACTAAAAGCTGGTTCTCTGAGAAGATAAACAAAATTGATAAACCTTTAGCCAGACCCATCAAGAAAAAAAGGGAGAGGGCTCAAATTAATAAAATTAAAAGTGAAAAAGGAGAAGTTACAATGGACACAGAAATACAAAGAATCATAAGAGACTACTACAAGCAACTATATGCCAATAAAATGGACAACCTGGAAGAAATGGACAAATTCTTAGAAAGGTACAATCTTCCAAGACTGAACCAGGAAGAAATAGAAAATATAAACAGACCAATCACAAGTACTAAAACTGAAATGGTGATTTAAAAACTTCCAAAAAACAAAAGTCCAGGACCAGATGGCTTCACAGGCGAATTCTATCAAACATTTAGAGAAGAGTTAACACCTATTCTTCTGAAACTGTTTCAAAAAAATTGCAGCGGAAGGAACACTCCCAAACTCATTCTATGTGGCCATAATTATCCTGGAACCAAAACCAGACAAAGATACTGCAAAAAAAAGAAAACTATAAGCCAATATGACTGATGAACATATGATCCAGAAATCCCACTCCTGGGCATATATCCAGAGAAAACCGTAATTCAAAAACATACATGCACCCCAGTGTTCATTGCAGAACTATTTACAATAGCCAAGACATGGAAGCAACCTAAATGTCTATCAACGGAGGAATGGATTAAGAAGATGTGGTACAGGGACTTCCCTGGTGGCTCAGTGGTTAAGAATCTGCCTGCCAATGCAGGGGACATGGGTTCAAGCCCCGGTCGGGGAAGAACCCACATGCCGCAGAGCAACTAAGCCCGTGCACCACAACTACTGAGCCTGCGCTCTAGAGCCTGCGAGCCACAACTACTGACACCTGCACGCCTAGAGCCCGTGCTCCACAACAGGAGAAGCCACCGCAATGAGAAGCCCACACACCGCAACAAAGAGTAGTCCCTGCTCGCCACAACTAGAGAAAGCCCTCACGCAGCAACGAAGACCAAATGCAGCCCAAAATAAACAAATAAATAAAGTTATTTTTTTAAAAAGCTGTGGTACATATATACAATGGAATATTACTCAGCCATAAAAAAGAATGAAATAATGCCATTTGCAGCAACATGGATGGACTAGATTATATTACCATACTAAACAAAGTAAGTCAAAAAGAGAAAGACAAATTCCATATGATATCACCTATATGTGGAATCTAAAAATGACACAAATAAACATATCTATGAAACAGAAGCAGAATCACAGACATAGAGAACAGACTTTCTCTATGTGGTTGTCAAGGGGGATGGTGGTTTGGGGAGGGAAGGATTGGGAGTTCGGACTTAGCAGATGCAAACTAGTATTTATAGGATGGATAAACAACAAGGTCCTACTGTATAGCACAGGGAACTATATTCAATATCTTGTGATAAACAGTAATGGAAAAGAATATGAAAAAGAATATATATACATATGTATAACTGAATCACTTTGCTGTACAGCAGAAATTAACACAACATTTAAGTCAACTATACTTCAATAAAATATAAAAAAATTTTGAGGAGGACAAATTCATTCCATAACAGCTTTCTACTTAGTAGCTATCAACTTGGGGGAAATTCACCGTGAGGAGCCTTAATTTCCTTTTCTTATTCCTACCTTGAAGGTGTTTATACATCAGTGTCCAGCACAGGACCTATACACAATGGACCTGAACAAAAGTTCCCTTCCCTCTTTCCTGCAGAGACTCATCAAATCACAGGGTTTCTGAGGACCACCTACTCTTTCCCAGTACTCTGTGTGAAATGTGAATTATAAAGGCATGGATTTATAAAACCCGCAGGGAAACCCAAAGGGAAAGGGGTGGATTACAAAGATTTAGTGAAGGGAGATTTAACAGAATTAGGAGTTACTTGAATAAGAGACAACCCTTCAGGAAATGGGCTGAGTTTCAACCTGGGTTACCCTGAGCAAGACTGAAATTCCATAGACCTTGTTTGATTAGCTTTAGTCATGTGCCTACCATTTGTCCAAAGGGCGATGGAGGCAGCTTGACTGAAAGTCTCACCAAGACTATATCTAATGGGAAAGAGAGTTCCTACCAAAAGAAGAGAAAAGGATACCAGGCAGAAAAGAATATACCTGTGTGTATTTAAGTTTACTTATTTATGCTTAGGTTTTATTCGTTACATAAGTAGTCATTTGGTCTCTCCCATCAGAAAGCAAACCCCTTAAAGACAGTCTTTTTTTTTTTTTTTTTTTTGCGGTACGCGGGCCTTTCACTGTTGTGGCCTCTCCCGCTGCGGAGCACAGGCTCCGGATGCGCAGGCTCAGCGGCCATGGCTCACGGGCCCAGCCGCCCCGCGGCATGTGGGATCTTCCTAGACCAGGGCACGAACCCGTGTCCCCTGCATCGGCAGGCGGACTCTCAACCACTGCACCACCAGGGAAGTCCTAAAGACAGTCTTTGTCTGCACTTGGACAAATGTGTGTGTTGCTTCTTTTGAGACTTCACAGTTTTATAGTTGCTCGGTAAATGCTCCCTCGGAGAATACCCACAGTTTCATAATGTAAAATTGGGCTCATTTTGAAACAGGAATTTGAAATAATAGTCATGGACAAGTACTGCCACAGTCATGCTGCTTAACAAACACCCAAAATTAAGTGGCTTAAAAGAATAAGCATTGATTTAGCTCACAAATCTACAGTCAACTGGTCAATTCCTCTGTGCTCAGCTGACCTCGGCTTGTCTCGCTCATTCATTAGCAGTCAACTGGCAGGTCGGCTGGGAACTAGTTGCTCTAGGATGGCCTCAGCCTAGATGACCTGTCTCTGTTCCTTGTGATTGTTTATCATCTGGCAGGATACCCTGGGTTTGTTGTCACAGTGAATGCAGAATGCTAAGAGACAGTGCATATGTGTACAGGCCTCAAGAGACCGAGTCGCAGAACTGGCATACCATCACTTCCACCACATTCTGTTGGCCAAAGCAAGTTACAAAGCCAGTCAGATTCAGCGGTGGGGAGGACCAGGCTAACTGCAAACCATGCTGCTAAGGATGGGAGTCCAGGGAGGGGTGGAAGATCGGCACTTTTACAATTAATCTACCATATCACCTTAAGAACTTTAACATTTCATATTCTATCAACTAAAAGGACTATGATGTATTGCATTTTCTTTATTTCTATGGTAACCATTACCCTAGCTACTACTCATAGAGTAATCTGTGTTAATATTTGTACGTAAATGAGCTTTTATTTAGAACTTCTGAGCCTTCTCTGTCATTCATTTACCTAAGCTGCCCTATTTTTTTTTTTTTTTTTTTTTTGCAGTACGCGGGCCTCTCACTGTTGTGGCCTCTCCTGTTGCGGAGCACAGGCTCCGGACACGCAGGCTCAGCGGCCATGGCTCACGGGCTCAGCCGCTCTGCGGCACATGGGATCCTCCCAGACCTGGACCGGGACACGAACCCGTGTTCCCTGAATCGGCAGGCGGACTCTCAACCACTGCGCCACCAGGGAAGCCCTAAGCTGCCCTATTTTTACATTAACAGATCAATGAAGCCTTTTATGCCCTTGTCCTATTTCTTTCTGAGTCCATCACCGTTACAAGGCTCATTCAGTTTTGATCTGTCTAAAGATCCAAAGGTGGAAAATGACATTAACGTTGTATAGTTACATTGTATAGTTAAAGGAACTACTATATGATGCTCAAGAACATTCTTATTAACATAGTCTATCTTATTTTTCTAAGTTAAATTCATATTTCATATTTGAAAGCTATTTTAAGCTATGTTAGCCTGATAGAAGATTCTGTATTTCTTATTTATCTAATACTGCTGAATTCTAATTAATGCCATCTTGTACTTTTAAAGCTAAGTGAACTGCAAGAGAAGCATTGAGTTTTAAAACACCCCCTAATACACACACACAGAAAATCATAATGAATTAGAATGAGCCTGGGAGTAGATATCAGAAGATCTGGTTTCTCCCTGGAGCTCTGCTACTAACTTTCTGTATGACCTTGGGCAAGTCACAGAACCTCTTAGGCTTAATTTCCTCATTTTATATTGGGGAGTTGGACTTTGAAAGCCTCATAAACCAAATCTACTCACTTGGGCAATATACCTTTATACCATGAAGCTTGAATTCATCGGCCTTTCATTCTATAGCTTCTATAGATCACTTATATACAAATCAGGTTTACTGTTATCACTTTTAAATTACTTTAATTGGTTGTTTATCACCAAGATAACTCAATCAATACAGAAGTGAATGAAGTTTAAAAAAAAAGTATGATGATACCAAATGTAAAGTAGCTAGTGGGAAGCAGCCACATAGCACAGGGAGATCAGCTCAGTGCTTTGTGACCAACTAGAGGGGTGGGATAGGGAGGGAGGGAGGGAGACGCAAGAGGGAGGGGATATGGGGATATATGTATACCTATAGCTGA
The DNA here is from genome assembly GCF_964341445.2 of Mesoplodon mirus. Taxonomy (NCBI): domain Eukaryota; kingdom Metazoa; phylum Chordata; class Mammalia; order Artiodactyla; family Ziphiidae; genus Mesoplodon; species Mesoplodon mirus. Next base: position 49,339,194 of record NC_138991.1, read on the forward strand.
TTCACTTTGTTATACAGCAGAAACTAACACACCATTGTAGAGCAATTATACTCCAATAAAGATGTCAAAAAAAAAAAGTATGAGTCTCCCATCTCCTTATTCCTATTCCGGGAATGATGCATCACATATATTTATAACCAGTACAGCAAAAGCACAAACAAAGCAGAACAGATGAGTTGTGAATGTCCAGCATAGCTGGATTGGTGTGGATGGCCTGGATGCCTGCACTGTCTTCTCCCTCAGGTAACGTGTTGGCTCCCCGGCATATAAATGCAAACACACATTTCTATACCCACACATAGACACATAAATGGATAGAAAATACACATGTTTCTCATTTTTTTTAAGTAAAATGTGACAACATACTAATCATACAGCCCTAACACTCCAATTTATTGTGGATGTCTTTAATATCAGCATTTATAGATCCAGTTGAATCCATAGATTTATTTTAGTATCTGAAGAGTATTCCAGAGTTTATCTAACCATCTCCTGATGATAACAGTTAGGTCATCTTCAATTAATACTTTTACAATTGTTGTGGAAAGTAAGGCAACAGGATTGGAAATTAAGAATTATGAACTATTGTTTGAAAGAACTGCATTTCAGAAAGTAAGGAGGGCACCTGCCCAAAAGAGGCAAAAATATTGCATTGTTGTTATGCATTACAACCTAAAACTCTCTTCAAGAAATGCCTGGTGATTAGCAACAGGTGAGAAGAGGCCTCATAAGTCAAGCAGAGACCAGGGCATTCACAGGAGAGGGAACACATTGTAGTTATAAACACAGTTAAAAAGTCTCATTGAAAAGAATGTGGAAAAAAGAAATACATCTGAAAGAGATCCTACTGTTTATTTAGTAAAATATTAAGGATCTATTATTTTTGTAAAGGTTTTAGTTTTCCTAACTAGTGATATGAGACACCATCTTATTGTAGAGAGCCATGTTTTCTTCATTCTCAAAGCTGGCTACACTGAACACATTTGTATCCTTGTGCCCTTATGCCGAATTGATTCTTAAGGGCCTGGAGCTAGTTGTTCAGTGACTGTCCCAAGCACAGCATTGGATGGGTCAGGCAAGGCAAGTGAAATTAATCTCTGGTGTGCTCACCACCCTCACCAACTCTCACAGTGGTCCTCCTTCTCTCCATGCCTCCTGCTCAGGGCCTTTGTGCTGCCCCTTAGTCTCCCAGAGCCCCCAGTTTAGGGCTCTGACCAGAGCTGCCTTTTCCTAGGCAAGACCTCACACTCTGGAAAAAAGGTACTGTATTGGGGGAAGCAAGCCTGTGGGTGGGGCCCGGGAAGGAGGAGCAGCACATTAATCTATTACCTCTCTGACCACCTTCTTAATAGGTCTCTCTGAATCTTGCTCCTGCATTCCATCCTCTAATGGCTGGAATGGTCTTCTAATCTCGCCAATGGTCTTCTTATCATAGTCTTAACCATCGTGGTAACAAATTACCTTCACAGTTGTAGAAAAGGTCCCACTCTTTGGAAAATATGCTTAGGAGTAACTATTGCTATCATGCTTCTGCTCAGAATCTAAATCCTTTCACCATCTCTATCCTCAAAATCCTGCTTATCCTGGATTTTGCTCCCTCTCCCCCATTCCACTGGTATATAATCAACTGATTCCCATAAAGAAGTTAATCACTGGCAATCATTCAGTTTCTTGCCTGCCTCCCTCCAGATATTTCCCAAATTTTCCTGATCATAAGACTCACCTGGCTTGTTAAACATACAGTACCCCAGGCCCCTCCCCCAGAGAGCCTGATTCAGCAGATTTTGGGTGGGCCCCAGGAATCTGTGATGTTAACAAGAGCCCCATGTGATCGTTTTGATCAAGGAAGTTGGGGAAACCACTACTCTAACCAACAATATTTCAGACACCTATAACAGGGAATGAAGATTACTCCTCAAGTTATATCATAAAGACATAAAAAACAACACATAAATAAATATTTCAAGTGCCACCACACTACTTGCACCGAATTTGAGCATTATCACCTGTTAGGGAACATGGACTGCAGACACCTAGGTATCTCAGTCTGGCCCTGGCCCTGACACCCACCTTGGGCAAATTGCTTTTCCTCAGTTTCCCCACCTGTAAACTCCCAATTGCTACACAGTGACATTCTTATTTAGATCACTATTCCCTTTGACCCAGAATTTCTACTTCCAGGAATTTATCCTGAGAGTTAACCAGGGAAATGTACAAGAATGTCCATCAGATTATTGTTTATAATGATGAAAAATAGGAAGCTATATTAATGTCCATCATTAGGGAACAGTTAAACACTGATTTATCTAGACATCGAATACTATGCAACCCTAAAACTGGTAATGGAGATCTTTATGTTTGAGATGGAAAGTGTACATGACATATAAAGTAGTAAAAGCAGGTTACAAACATAATTTATACTTCAATCTCAGGTTGCTTTTAAGTGTGTGTGGTGTTTGTAGAAAAAGACCATAGAGTTACATACCTAAGTATTAGCAGTGGTAAAATTTGGATGACTTTTTCCTTTTCTCTATATCCTTCTGTAATTGTCGACACTTTTTGAAGTAAGCTTAAAATCTATACTTGGGGGAAATAATGCTTCATCCATTTTTTTTTTAAAGGTACTTCTTCATGCACATTGCCAGGATGGTGTCCACAATAGCCAGGAGACCAGGAGTCACTTAAAGGAAAGGTTTACTTAAAGATAGTGTGAATAAGAGATGTTCTTTCCTCAAAAAAATCCCACCACATTCTTTCACTGTGCATTTGAGTTGTAAAGATTTTGTCCAAAAGATCCTAATTTTTCCCAGTGTTACAGAAAAAAAGCACCAATTCATTCACCTGGAGCCAGTTTCAAGGAACTCTGGTTTCATGGCTGGCCCGCAGAGCAGCTGGTGTACCAGCAAGGCAAGTGTCAGAAAGCGCAGAACTCTGCTTATTTCAGGCCTTTCAGAAAGGCCCTCCCTTCCCAAATCCCCTCCTCTCAGCTGGGAGGGCTGGAGAAGATTCAGGTGACTCCAGTGGGGAGAGGGCGGGATCGTGTCCTGCTTCCTGCTATAAAAGCACAGAGCAGCACACCCCTCTGCCTGGCTGATTTGGTGGTGTCTTCGGTCATGGCGTGCAGGCAGAGAGGAGACAGTGGGAGACCCTCAAGCTGGTTCAGTGCAGACTGGAGGTAACTGGGGGCAGAAGGGAGAGGACATAATGGCCTTGTCTGCTGAAGTTTGTCCCTCTTTAACTCTCTCCCCCATGCCCTCCAGCACCTACAGGTCATTTCCTCTATTCTTCGCTCTTTTGACTTCGGTGAACTCAATACGTGTTGATCAGTTGGTGGATCCTGCCTTCCCAGGTAGGTCTCTTGGGTGAGGGAAGTGCTCTTAAGCATCTCTCTAACAGATTGCACCTAGGGTGCCTAGATGGCCAGGAAACACAAACATAAGTTAGACAATCTCCACTCATTCCCTTTATAACCTTGATCAAGTCACTACAGTTTTTCCATTGCTTACCTAGGGCTTGCTCTACCAGCTAAATGGAGGACTATGCAAAAACACCTGTACTACCTTCTATTCCCTCACTGCCTCAAGCTTTACGGCATCCAAAGAGTAGCAAACCACACACTAAGCCCCCATCTTTGGGAGCAGTCGTCTTCAAACACATGCTCATGCTTAAGGAGAGTGTCAACATAACAGACAAAATCAGAGCTGTTGCACTTGTAATGAGTTTTTCAAAATTTTCATCTGAGCCAGAGGATGCACAGTGTCAGGTTATAGGCAGGTTGGTTAGTCTTTAAAAAGTGTGTCCTTGGGCTTACTTAGGGCATTTTTTAAACTTCAGGTTGAAAAATCTTAGACAAAACTTTTCTCCAGTTCTTCACAGACCTACCATCCCCATCTCCATCAGGGTTCCAGCCTGGTTCCTGCATGCATGCGTGTTAACCCGAATCCAGGCTTATCCTGGAGTACTTCAGAAAGCCCTAGGCACCTAATTGATACCTTCCTTAAGTTCTTGGTATCTTGCATTGTAGTTATATCTTTCCCACCAATCTGTAAGTTCCTGATGGTACTTCAGGGTGGTAGGCAAGCTTTGCCTCTCCCAACTGGCATCTTCCCTGTTGTCTGTTGGAGAGGAGAGTTCCCTCAATACACTTCTGTAGGAATCATGCCTCTTGTGTTCAAAGATGCCCCATGTGTTTCCTTTGCTCTTCAGGTACTGTCACTTGCTATGAAAATAGAATGATAGTGGAGTTTCAAAGCATTCTTGCCAACAAGATACAGCACGCATCTGTGGTGGGTAAGTAATGTGTATTATCTCATCTTAGTCTTACTTAATAGAAGCCCTTGGCTCAAGGCCATCTCCATTTTCTGGTGAGCGGAGCACACAAACCCTGGAGCAACTGGCACCCAAAACCCATGATGACACAGGGGCCCTGAATTGCATGATACCTCCAAGAGTGGAAGACCCTGTCTTTCTTTGGAAATCTGTCTTATCTCAGAATCCCCTAGGAAACATCTATCTTCAAATCACAGCATTTCCCAGAGTTTGGGTTATACCACTCAGGTGGGAAAGTAAAAAGTGAAGTGATTGAAGTACCTTAGAAATGGATTGGCAGTCTTGGCTATGTACCTCTGGTCGACTCAATGTCACTGAAATGTACTTCTTGGCCATCTCTTGTCTAAATTGCTCTTGCTTCTGTAGATCCCCTTGGTCTTGAAATGCCGAACTGCACTTATGTTCTGGACCCAGAAAAGCTCACCCTGAAGGCCCCATATGAAACCTGTACCAAAAGAGTAGTAAGTAATTGTTTGAGGAGTGATTTGGGAAGCAGCAACTTAGGAGTTAAGGCTTTGGGGTAGAGCAGTAGTTCTCAGTCAGGGTGATTTCTTTTGTCCCAGAGAACATCCTGCAATGTCTGGAGACAGTTCTGGTTATCACAGGTGGTTGAGGGGTGGGGCGGGAAAGGGCCGCTACTGGCCCTCTAGTGGGTACAAGCCAAGGATACTGCTAAATAGCCTCCATTGCCCAGAGGAGCCCTCAGTAACAGACATGTTAGAACCCAAATGCCAACGCTGAGGTTAAGAGACCCTGGAGTTGAGGATTTGGGCTTGATTTCTGGCTCTGCCACTATCTAGATGTGATTTGGGGTAAGTTAGCTAACCTTTCTAAGCCTCTACTTGCCCATTGGAAAATGGATTATGATATCTCTCCATAAGGTGTCTAAAGATTAATGACATAATACAGATGAAGGACTTGGCATAGCATCTAGACACAACAAATCATCAAACGTGAGCTATTTTGATCTGTAACCCCCATGGAAAAGGGGAGGCTATTTTGGGGCTGGCAAATAGAGTGCTGGTACCTCTAGGCTGTAAAAACGTGTTGGAAGGCCAGCAGAAGCTGAACAGTAGGATTTTCTACTGTTAAGCAATAGTACTGCCCAATCAGGGTTATTAGGAGCAGTAAAAGCAACCTAAGTCATTTCCAAGTTTTAGTGTGCAAACAATCAGGGAACTTGGAAAGTACAGAATTATTTCATTTAGTTGATGACTTAATAGGTCTGGGGTGCATTCTAGAAGTCTGCAAGTTTAACAGTCTACTTCATCTGATTCTATAGTGAAGATCTCCAGTAATTAAAACTTTCCCTTCTGAAATGGCCTTTCCCAACTTCAGGGAGCTTAGGGTTGCATTCCTTTAGACCAGAGACCTACAGAGTATCACCTGTGGGTGGCCACATCCAGCCCATGATCTGTGTGTGTGATGGTCCTCAAGCTAAGAATGTTTTCTGTTTTTTTAAAGAGTTTTTAAAACATGTTAGCACTCGTATGTGGTCTACAAAGTCTATATATTTACTAACACTTAACAGAAAATTGTTGGCTGACTCCTGCTTTAGACTGTGAGTTCCTTGGGCCAGGGGAAATGGCAAAGATGGCTCCGTCCAGCACCCAGCACAATGGCTGCTACATAGGTGCTCAATAAGTGTATCTGAATCTCTTGGTACAGGCCCCAAACCAAACAGGACCTTGATACTCAGATATAGGGTGAATGTAAAAAGAAAATAAAAACTGGACTCTGAGCCTTGAAACTCAAGGAACTATTCTCTGCCAATGTATGAGTCTTTCCTGGGATATCTAAAGAGGCTATAGAATCTCCTGGTACAGGAATGAGGGATCTTCTGGAACCCGTGGTACTGATAACTGAAGGGTTTTGCCGACGTTAAGGGTTTTACCAATCAGCTGGGTCAGATGGTACTCTGGAGCCCCCTTTCTCACTGAGGTACTAGCCCTGTCCTTACTATGGCGTTTTCATACAGCTCGGCCAGCATCAGATGACCATCAAGCTCATGGACGGCAATGCTGCTTTAAGACAAGAGGCTTTCATGTATGACATCAGCTGTCCAGTTACGCAAGCAGAAAGCCATGAGCAGCATTTGGGATCCACAGTCTGCTTGAAGGATTTCATGTCTGTGAGTGAAGCAGGCTGACTGCTTCTCACCCAGCTACTGCGGGGGAAATGTGGTCTAGACAGAGCTGGGCTTCAGAACAAGATCAGGATTGCAGTCTGTATTTTACTACTGACTTGCTGTGTAGCTTTGGATTGATTTCTTAACCACACTGAGACTTTGTTTCTAAGTCTGAAGTGGGGGACAACAACACCTCATAGGATGGCTTTAAGAATTGACTGAGAAGGCAGATACAGCACTCAGCACATCATGTCTAGCAATAAAAAGGATTCAGTTGGTAGCTTGACAAACTGGATACTTATCATGTGCCAGGCCCTACGCCAGATACTAGGATATAGCGAATGAGCAAAACACACCAATCACATACTCGTGGACTTTATAGTCTAACAGCTAACATCAACAGTGGACAAAAACAATCATACTTTATTAACAGTGATGGAACTGCATGGCTTGACAGAGTATTTGATTTCTATGCACATAGTAAAAAGCTGTACATTTAAGGACTTAGCGTCTCAGCTTACAACTGGAAGGGAGCTTAGATCTTCCAATTGCTTTTTGGTATCAAAAGCTCAAAGAGGAAATGATGTCTAAGGGCATTGCTAGGATTCATGACTGCCTGTGCTTCTACTACATCCCACAACTAGGCGTGGTGGTGTAAGAATCACACAGCAGTTGCTCTGGGTGTTTTCCACATACTCTCAGGTAACATGATTTCAGAAATCTCCAAATCAAAGCCTCACATCATCTTTTTTTTCTTCCAGTTTACCTTTCACTTTTTTCCTGGCATGGCTGATGAAAGTGCGGTATGAAAGTTATTTTTTAAATTACAAGCCTAAGTAACCTTTAATTCTATATTAAAGGTGACATAACTTCAATCCTGGTTAAAATATTAAATAGAAAATAGTCTTGGGGTTAAGGTGAGCACCAGCCCTCTAAATGAAACTTTTGACTTTAGGATCCCAAACCTCAGATGGGATGGACCTTTGCAGTTGGTGATGGTGAAAGAGCCCAAACTCTGACCCTTCAGGAGGCTATGACACAAGGATATAATCTCCTGATTGACAACCAGAAGATAAACGTCCAAGTGTCATTCCATGCCACTGGAGTGACTCACTACTCGGTAGGTGTGAATCTTTTTGTACCACAATCCAGGCACAAAGCAATATTTCTAAATCCAAGCATGATCTCAACCATGTCCTCAATTGAGAATACAACTCATTCAACAGGTATCTTAGTGCTTATTGCGTGCCAAGCACTGTACTAAGTACTAAAGATAAAATGGTGAGATACAATGGTGAACAAAATAGATATGGTCCTTACTTCAATCTGTTCTCCCTCTTCCTCCATAGATCTAAATTAACTACATAATATGGAGCTAGGGTACTACTAAATTCTTTTACGAATTAAGGTGTTCTGTTTTATCATTGCCCTGTATTGTGTTTACAGTAGGTACCGGCACTTTGGGGACCAACAATCATGACACTACATTAAATCAGTTAATGTGCCAAAATACTTAGAACAGGTCTTGGCACCTATGTCAGCCATGTTAACAGTCCTGTTATACACTGAGTATATGCTGAATCTTATAAACATTCTCTCTGAATGCTGATACCATAAGATAGTCATAAAACAAGAGCTCATATCTGCTTATAAATGATCAGCTACAGGTCATATCAGTAGACACTACTTTGCCAGATGTTATGAAGTACAAGATTTTAAAACTAGAGCACCTGCAGAACAGTTGGGACAAAATGCCTGAACTCTACTTGGGCCAAGACAGTGCCCAATAGTTGAGTATGTTTGCCCTGACTATTCCAGCACTGGTTAGAAATTCAAGTAATTCAGGTAAACCAATGTCTTTGAAAATGCCTCTCCTCAGCAAGGTAACAGCCGCCTCTACATGGTGCCTCTGAAGCTTACGCATGTATCTCCTGGGCAGACGATCGCCTTATCATCACGACTCATTTGTGTGTCAGGTAAGTGCCTAGGAAGGGACGACTCCAGTTGTGGAAGACACTGGTCTAGGGGCTTTTAATCAAAACCGATCCTTCTGTTATTCCTTCCAGATCCTGTGACTTGTAACGCCACACACATGACTCTCACCATACCAGAGTTTCCTGGGAAGTTAAAATCCGTGAGCTTTGAAAATAGGAACATTGCTGTGAGCCAGCTGCACAACAGTGGGGTTGATATGGAAACAACAAATGGCTTGAGGTTGCATTTCAGCAAAACTCTCCTCAAAACAAAAGTACGTTCCATTGTCAATCACTGAGCTTTATGGAAGCCTGACTTGAAGCACAGCCTTTTAGGCTACCCTGATACAGCTGCTGACTTGTCCATAAATTCTAATTGCCGGTGTAAAAAAATTCAAAATTTGGAAGGCCTCATTTGAACACCTTGCATAAGTGAATTCTCAAGTAACTGAAATTTACTCTCAAACACCAAGCTTCTTTAACTGCAATGGAAGTTTTCCTAAGTTTCTTAGTTCACTGAATAGTACAAACTGCTATCAAGCTTCTAATGATGAACCTCTCATGCCCTATTAAAACAGGACAGCTTGAGCCCAACAAGTATCCCCAGCTGTCCTCCCTGAGGCCAGTCTTGACTAAGGCAATTGCCAGGGTCACCAAAGAATAATTTTATGTTGGTGTGTACTTTGCAATAACATTTTATAACTCCTGGATTGGCAGCTCTTTAGAGGTTGAATTAACAGATCAAATTCCAGTGTCTAGTACAAAGAGCATACAATACTGGGTACTTGAGGGCATGAGCTTAAAGAAATTTCCTTCCTAGGCAAGGATCCTGATCTGGAGAAGTGATAGGGTCTCTTGTTCTGGCTTAAAGGGAAACCATAATAAGTCTGGAGCGTGCCTTGAAGGTTTCAGTGTACTTCCTTCCTACTTCCTTTGACTGCTCTGGGTCCCAACAGGCTGTGGCTGCTAACGGACATTCTTTCATTTCAGTTCTCTGAAGAATGCCTACCCTATCAGTTCTACTTACCGTCACTCAAGCTGACCTTTTACATTCAACTGGAGATGGTATCCATGGTGATTTATCCGGAGTGTCTCTGTGAGTCAACAGTTTCTATCGGTAAAGACCATTTTTCTTAAACGGTTTCCTACATTCTTTCTCTTTTAGCTCTTTCATGTGGGAAAGTGTATAGAAGTTCAGACTCTGCATTGCTTATACTTTGAGGAAATGAAAGGCTGGTTAGACCAGAAATGTCAGTCTAAGCTGCTGTGATAGGGATCTAAGAAAGATAACACTTCTAAAATACACATACAGGTAGGTTTCACAACTGTTTCCTGTTTTTAAGTAACCTGGATATACTTCATGTTAGGAGCCTAAGCCTAGCATCTAAATAAGATTGCTTCAAACCTGAAACTACAGGGACTACAAGTATTTCCCCAAACTCCTGAAAATTCCTCAAAGAATATGGAAGTAGGTATTTCCTCTTGTGTAGTATTGCTTCTGCCTCTTTTTGCTCCTATTATTTGCTGACCTGTATCGGGTCAAGCCAAATAGGAAAAGTTAGTTGCTTCTTCAACTTCCCCTTAAACCACCAAGATTTGTGAGCCTTGAAAGAAGGGACATTATGTCACAAGGCACTGCACTTTAAGCCTCATCAGGTTTTTATCATGGGTCTCTTACCTCACCTGGTGCTTCTTCCCATGTCTCCTGTTGCCTCTTCCTTTGGATGAAAAATCCTTCTGCTCATACAGAGCAGCCTCACTCTTGTCTTGGTACCTTAAGGGTCTCCCCTTGTAACTCAAGCTGCTTATCAAGGTATTTTCCCAAACAGAGACTTAAGACAAATTCTGTTGCCTCCTGATAAAAATTCAAACTTCCATCACACTTCAAATTAGTAGATGACAATAGTCACATGGCAGACAGATTTTTTTTTTTTTTTTTTTAACTCTCACCACTATCTAGTTTCAGGGGAGCTATGTACTCAGGATGGGTTTATGGACGTTGAGGTCTACAGCCATCAAACAAAACCAGCTCTCAACTTGGATACCCTCAGGGTGGGAGACTCATCCTGCCGGCCAATCTTTAAAGCTCCATCTCAGGGGCTGGTGCGGTTTCACATACCCCTGAATGGATGTGGAACAAGACATAAGGTTAGTACTGGCCCACAGCAAGAGGTTAAGACTTACTTTTGAGATAACTAATTAACCACTTTCTCTAACCTTACTCTAAGTTCAAGAATGACAAAGTCATCTATGAAAATGAAATCCATGCTTTCTGGGCAGATCTTCCTCCAAGCACAGTTTCCAGAGATAGTGAGTTCAGGTGTGAACGCAACTGCTACTTGACTTTTTAAGCCCCAGCTTAAACTCAAGCAGTTTTTTAATCTAAAACTCTTAACAACCCCACCCACCCACTCTTACAGAATGACGGTGAGGTGCTATTACAGCAGCAGTAACACGCTAATAAATACCAGTGTTGAAAGCCTTCCTCCTCCAGTGGCCTCAGTGAAGCCGGGTCCACTTGCCTTGACCCTGCAAACCTACCCAGGTGAGACATTATAACCTAAAAAATCTGCTTAAATACTTTCAGGGAACTCTTCCCTAAAATGAACTTTGATGCCACCAGATTGGAGTAGTAGCGATGCTTAAGCTTCTGTTGTGACCATCAACTACTTGAGTACCAGAGGGGCTTCTCCTCCATTTCAGATAACTCCTACCTGCAACCATATGGGGACAAGGAGTACCCTGTCGTGAAATACCTCCGCCAACCAATTTACCTAGAAGTGAGAGTCATAAACAGGACTGACCCCAACATCAAGCTGGTCTTAGATGACTGCTGGGCAACATCCACCATGGATCCAGCCTCTCTCCCTCAGTGGAATATTGTCGTGGATGGGTATGTATTCTCCATATAAGGTAGCCCAGCTCATCAAACTGCCAGTGAAAAGAATAAAATGCTCTTGGGCTTGAGAGGAGCACTATATCAAAGGCCCTGATTTTTGTTCTTGTTTCTTAGCAACCAGTCCTTGGTCTAATAAGGTGACTCATGCTTTCCTATTACCCTTGAATCTAAAAGTATAAGATCCTTCCCAAGGAAATCTGGCTTTAATATGCCAGCATCTGGAGAGAAGAGATTTCTAGTTCCTATTCATTTATTGAATACCTACCATATGCCAAACATGGTGCTATGTACTCCAGATGCATTATTTGAATCTCATCACTCTATGAGAGACACTAGCCACCTCACTTCATAAAGAAACCCAAGCTTGCTACTTAAATAACTAGCCCAAAGTAATATCTAGTAAATGGTAGAACATGAATGCCCTTCTGACTCTAGATCTGAATATCACAATGCTCTGAAGTTGTGACTACCCACTTGTATGTTGGTGTTTGTCTTCTTGGCTCTGCTGGCACCTAGATAGAACTGCACCTTATCTTTCTTTGAATCTGTTGTAATCTGTTAAGCTTGTATCCGCCAGGTGCACTCCTGCTTCACGATCATGGTGGCCAGCACACTCATGCAGCTCATTCCTTCACCCCATTAAAAGCTTGCTCGAGTGTCCACTTCTCCTTGAAGCCTACCCTGACCCTCCTGCACCCTTACCCTGGTCTAACTCTTCTTTTGTTAGTACTTACATGCTACCTAACATACTAATTTATAGCTACTATACTCTGCTAGCATCTAAGATATAAAATGGCAGGAGTTCTCCACCTTGTTTTTTCAGCAACATATACTAACTGCCTGGGACAAAAAAGATACTCAGACTAATAAGAATTAAGCCAGTGTCATCTGAAGAGTTACATAATTCTTGATGAATTTAGCTGGCAAACAAATTGGTACTGAAATTGTATTAACACATAGTAGAAGAAAAACTAGCATGAACAACTTATAACTTCATGAATATTGTTGGATAGGCCAAATCAGAGGTACATTAAAAAAAAAAAAAGGTACAGGTAGAAGGTGTTACGTGTGACTGCATTTGAGCAAATGCTGAGTTAGACTCTGGGGTGAATTCAGCTGATGTCCCTTCCTGAAATGTACCTTCCAGCTGTGAATACAACCTGGACAACCACAGAACCACCTTCCATCCGGTTGGCTCCTCTGTGACCTATCCTAATCACTACCAGAGGTTTGATGTGAAGACCTTTGCCTTTGTGTCAGAGGCTCAAGGGTTCTCTCACTTGGTAAGTGATTAACAAGTCACCTGGGGGACAGGTCGAATGTGAGACATCAGTTTTATTCAACTCTTGTTCCATCTCCAGGTCTACTTCCACTGCAGTGCCTTAATCTGCAATCAACTGTCTCCTGACTTCCCTCTGTGTTCTGTGACTTGCCTTGTGTCATCGAGAAGCAGGCGAGGTAAAAATTTCAAGTCCTCATTAATGTGAGTTTACAGCAAGCCTCAACCTTTCAGAATTTAAGAATGAGTGCCCTTGCTCTTCACCTAGTCCCAAGAGCACAAACCTGAGTCTGAGATAGACAGGTTCTCCATCAGTCCTATGGACAAGTTTTTTTTTGCACATGAGCTGTAGCCTGATGTTCTGTAGACTTCAAAGTTACTCTTCCTGAGTCGCTCTTCCTGAGTCTAGGTAGACTCAGAACTTTGTCTTCCGATATTCTTTGATAGTTCATCCTGCTTTTACAGTAAGGTGTATGCCCTCTCCTGTGAAGGCAGGCAAAACCACCTAGAGCAGGGGCTCCATGGGGAGCTGCTCTAGGTAATCCCTCAGCACACTTCTTACCACTACTCATTATCCCAGAGGTCAAACTATCTGTTTCCAGCCACAGGAGCCACTGAGGAAGAGAAAATGATAGTGAGTCTCCCAGGTCCCATCCTCCTGTTGTCAGACAGCTCTTCACTCAGAGGTATGGATTTAAAGCCTTGGGTACTTCTTGGACTCAAGTTCTTGGTTTTATGTCAAATTTAACTGTGCATAGATAACACATGCTCCTGATTAGACAAGAAGAGGAGGAGTCTCTTCCCAGCAATAGGTTCTGTTAAGTCTCTTGTGTGCCCTTCCAAAAATCCCCATTTAACACAAGTGGAATCATATACTTTACCTACTGTTCTGTAATGTTTTTTACTTGTTTTAGCCATCTTATATCTGTACAGAGACCTCTCACTGTTAGTAACTAAAGGATTCCAGTTTTGTCACTAATGCCACATTAGAATCCTCAAATCTTGGTCCTCAAATCTTGGCCTACTATACAAGAACTTCAGACTATGTTTCTAAAAAAAAAAAATACGACTAATAGGTCAGAAGACATGTGCTTGCTACTATTAAACTTAAGTCTTTACTGGATTATGTTACTGTTAATATTTTATATCTTCAGCCCAGATAGTCTTAATTTTAGGCCTAGAACTTGAAATTAAGCTCTCAAATCCCTAGCTAATAAGCTGCAAGAAATCATACACTTGGGAGAACTAATCATGTCTGTTAGTGCCAGAATGTTAAACAATGAGCTGGGACTGTAAAGTCCTTTCCAGGTGTCAGCCCATCTGATCTGAGTGAAAGCAAGTAGGAAGTGGGAACAGCTGTGGGAGTGGAGTAGGGAGAGGAGGAGGTTGGCTTGAGGGATAAGACTATACCCTGTTGCAAGCTTCCCAAATGAGCTCTTTGAAGCTTAACTTCACTTCCTTCTCTGGGGAGATTTAATGTGTAAAACTTCAGCTTCAACTTACACTTCGTTTCAATGATCTTAAGACTTGAATGTCTGCTTCCTTTCCAGACGCTGTGGACTCTAAAGGGCATGAGACTGCTGGATATGTTGCTTTTAAAACTATGGCTGTTGTGGTTGCCTTAGCAGGCATTGTGGCAATTCTAAGCCTCATCAGCTACCTGCACAAGAAAAGAACCATAATGCTAAGTCACTAATTGGATATTCAAACAAAGTGGTCAACATAAGCCTCTTGCTTCTTTCTTATTAAATTTAGATGGAATTCAAGGACTGTTTCTTGCAATCATTCTTCTTTAGAGAATATAGTACCTTTCCACAATCCTCTGGGCAGGCCTTGTTCTGTGTGGACATGAATAAGGATATTTCTGACTTAAGTGCTTCCTGTCACTCAGCTTTTTCTGAACTCCATCCCCAAAACTGGCAGTGCCAGAGAATTCAATCACTAATGGGGCTTGGTGACAGCCCACCTCTAGGGGTGTATTTAGGTGACTTTAATGTCTTTTACCCCCTCCATTCATATATACAAGATGAGGAGGGCAAGAAGTCACCCCTAATCCTTGGCATAACTTCCCTTCTCTACAGAGGAAGGGAAGCCAGGTATTCCCAAGGAAGTAATCTAGTATCATACTTAAGTAATATTTCCTAATTCAAATTAGTCTTTCCAGTGAGTAGAAAACTTTCCCTGAGAACTTAAGGGATTTATTCTCCCGTGTACTCCCATTCCAATTAAAGGCCAGCAATCTCCTTTGGGGGAGGGAAAGGAATAATAAAAGATTCTAGCTTCATTAAGTGCAATTACAACATTCCTGGTCTCATTAAGACTACACAGCTGGACATGAGCCTCTTAGCTGAGCCTGGAGAGCTGCTTTCCCACTACCTAGCACTCAGTTATTACCTCCTCCTGAGGCTGCTCCATCTTCTTCCTGAGGGTGCCCCATCTTAACTAGGCTGTAATTATGTCAAAATGACTAGTCTGCCTCACACTGTAGCTCTAAAAGACCACATTCAAGATATCTAATATAGACATTAACTTGAATACTTCAACTAGAAAAAGTCTGGATCTAAACAAGGACTTCTGCTATGAAAAAAGTTGTAAAGCTTCTAAATCTCTGTACATGGTGGAGGTGAACAGAAATATGAACATCTTTAGTGTTTGGACTTCATCCCTCAATTGTGAGTTGTTATACTCCTGGGTTTCTCAAAACCTTGAAAGAATATTATACTTGGTCATCTTATGATACTGTAGGTCTTTAATAATGAATCCTTCTGCCTTTTCTTCAACACAACCTTTGATTCTAAATCCTTTTAAGAGTTATATGGTAAAACTCAACCCTGGTATGGGGAAGGAAACAGCTGCATTCATATTGTATAAAAGGTCTGGTCTTCCTATAGTAATAAGGGCCAAAATTTCGAGTTCTCATCAAGGCCATTCTTTAGACATTTCTTTATAAGAGAATAAGGCATTAATCTGTCACTGATAAAACAAATGGTCTTGGATTCAAACTTTTTCTGTGACTACGTCATATTAGTGTTACATATTAGAATCAGAAATATTGCATTGCTGCGTGCACTTCTTAAAACAGCATTTAAAAAACTGTTGGCCACTTACATGGCTCCCTGATCTCATGTGGTAGGCTGAATAATGACCACCCCCAACATGTCCACATCCTATTCACCAAAAACTGAATATTGTTACCTAGTCATGGCCCCAAATGGACTTTGCAGATGTGGTAAAGGTCTTGACATGGGAAGATTATCCAAGTGGGCCCAATTACAAGGCTCCCTATGAAATAGGAGAGTCAGAAAAGATGCCCCAGTGGAAGCAGAAGTCAGAGTGATATTGTCCACAAGCCAAGAAATGTGGGCAGCCTGTAATAGCTGGTAATGGCAAAGAAATGGATTCTCCCCTAGAGCCTCCAGAAGAACACAGCTCTGCTGCCCCATTTTGGACTTGTGAATTCCAGAGATATAAAATAACTTGGTTCAAACCATTTAGCTTGTATTAGTTTGTTACGATGGAAACAGAAAACTAATATACCCTCTAATGAGTCATTACCCACAAGTTGAAAAACACTTTGCTAGAAATGCACATTTTACAGATGAGCAACTTGAGCCCTAGCAAGCTTGTCTAAGGTATCAGAGTATCTTGGCTGTAGAGGTGGAGCCTCTCATCCCCAATCTGGTCTATTTGTGTAGAGTCACAAGCCAGGATCAGAGTGACCTGGGCCCCAAGGCTGCCGCATGGCAGGTTGGTTCTGATGTGTTTGCAAATGTTGAGGCAGAAATTTGAGAGAGGAAAGCCAAGCTGGCTGTGGAGCAGCTGCTGGAATGAACACTAGTTGCCATGGTATCCTAGAACAAATATAATGAGCAGTTGTTTAAAGTCGTGTTCTCATCTTCTTAAGGTACCTATCCTACTGTACATGGGGGGAGGCAGCCTAATAAGCAGAGAGGAGCTGTGTGGGCAGAGAGGGAGTTCAAATCCCAAGAAGCTGCTCCTTCATCCAAACTTGTGTTTGCAATCTCCCTCACCAGGTAGGGACTGGCTGTAATTGTAACTCAGGTGGCAGGAGGTAGATGAAAGGCATTTGGGATTCTAATATTCTACTGGGCAGCTCTGTTGGTGCAGTTTACAGGGGCTGGGAGCAGACTTGTGTGCCTTGGGAAGCCCTCTTTAATGCTGAACTTCTCTTCCCTGCCCTGTTCTGCTGCTTCAAGCTGTTTTAACTTCAAGCTGTTTTAGCTTCTGTTCATCTTTGAACGTATACAGCTCTAGAACAAGAGCTGGGCTTGGGTTCTGGATCTGTCTTCCATACTGTATGACCTTGGGCAGATGGAACAATTTCCAAGCCTATTTCCACACCTGGAAAATGTGAATAAAACCTATTTTGCAAGCATGCAAGGGTTCAATGAAATAGTCAACGTATTAGTGTATTTGCATTGGAGCCACCTAGATAAAACCTCATAATACTATAAACAATAACTGAAGGTTGAATAAAATTCTGTGACAGATGAGAGGTTCTTGATCATGCACATATTTTGTAAAATATAGATGCCCTGACGTCACCTACTGAACTAGAATCTTTAAGGAGTGGGGTCTAAGCATGTTTAGGCTCTGTGGGAGGCTGAATAATGGCCCCAAAATATCTATGTCCTCATCCCAGGAACCTGTGACTGTTACCTTTCATGGCAAAAGGGACTTTGCACACATGATTAATCTAAGGATCTTGGACCGAGAAATTATCTGGATTATCCAGGTGGGCCTGAATGTAATCACAAGCATCTTTATACAAGGGAGACAGAATGAGATTCACCTACAGAGAGGAGAAGGCGATACGATGATGGAGATAAAGACTGATGCACTTTGAAGATGGAGGAAAGGGCTCCAGCCAAGGAACACAGGCGGACACAAGAAGCTGAAAAAGTCAAGGAAACAATCCCCCAGAGCCTCCAGAAGGAAATAGCCCCACTGACACCTTGACGTCAGCCCAGTGAAACTGTAAGAGGCCACCAGATTTGTAGGACAGTAAATCTGTGTTATTTTTAAGCCACTAAGCTTGTAATTTGTTACAGCAGGGAGAGGAAACGAACACAAGCTCCTCAGACGGTTCTGACCCGTACCCTGGATAAGAATCACTGCGCTAGACAAACGCAAAGGCTGTGTGGACAAAGAATGTTGCCTGCCATCAAGCCCTCAGCCACTGCAGCTGCCCCCACGGTGCGCCCTGAGGGGAATTCAGGATGGAAAAAAACAAGATACTGGCCCTAGATAGTTAAGACGCATATCAAAGGAATAATTTCAAAGAGCCCAGACTCTTGCATCTACACATACACAGAAAAGCACTAAAATCATTAACTCGAGATGTCTGTTTCTCGTGATTAGCAATATTTTGATGTTTGACAGCAACGTTTGTTTGTTTTCAGCAAATCTCCTATACGTCCAGACTCTTCCCTTACCTCTTTGCAACAGTTCCTCAGAGCTATCTGAAAGGCTGTTTCTGAGCTAAAGTCCTCAGTAATGTCCTTGAATAAAACATAATTCTCAACTTCTGGCTTGTGCATTTTTTTCAGTCGACACTTGACTTTGTTCATAGCATGCCCCTAGTATCCTGATTGGGCTAAATAATCAAGATAAAGCCTCTGACAGAGAAAGGGGAAAAAAAAAAAGATAAAGCCTCAATTCCCCTTGCAGATATTTATGTAGTGGTAGGTACATGATACTGTTCTGTTCAATGAGATTTAAGGGAGAAACTGGGAGGGGGTTTCTGTCTTTTTCCTCATTTCAAAAAAAAGGTATATAAGGCTAGCCCTTTTCTCCCTGTCTTTGGCTGTGGTTGTGTGAACTGTGATTCCCTGAGCTGTGCCAGCTTTCTTGTGACCATGAGGAAACAAATCTAAAGATGTTCTCTGAGAATGGTGGAGTAATAACACAGAAAGCCTAGATCCCTGATTACTTCACTGTGTTTCCTAAATCAACCCTAGAACCACCGGTATCTGGATTTCATGTTTAGTGAGATGCTAAGAGTTCTTATTTTTTAAGGGAGGCACTCTGTTTCCTGTAGGTAAAAGCATTCCAAATCATTCAGGCTTAAAGAACCCTTATTTTGGGCTTCCCTGGTGGTGCAGTGGTTGAGAGTCCGCCTGCCGATGCAGGGGACATGGGTTCGTGCCCCAGTCCGGGAAGATCCCACATGCCGCGGAGCGGCTGGGCCAGTGAGCCATGGCCGCAGAGCCTGTGCTCTGCAACGGCAGAGGCCACAACGGTGGGAGGCCCGCGTACCGCAAAACAACAACAACAACAAAAAAAAACCCCTTATTTTTAGAATAAAGTTTATGACTATAATTTGCATCTATAAGAACACACCAAGTTATATGTAAGCTTTTCTTTGGGTTAACAGCCAAATTTGTATAAACCAAAAAAATAAGAAAACCTTTTGTTAACAAATTTATTTTGCTTTGGCTCCCTCAAGGCTCAAGAGGTCCAGAGTCTGATTCTGTTCATCTTTGAACTCCCACTGATACTTCTGTGAGGGAAGTGATTTGACCAAAAATGCAATGCAAAGAAGCTTGATTCAAAGTAAACAGTATAGTCACTTACTTCTCACCCTTTCTTAGAGATGAATCCTCCTGCCTTAATTCTGTTCCAGGGTCAAAGGAGCAGGGAAGATGTCATAAAGCAAGAACTGGATGCAGGAGACATGGGTTCTATCCCTGGCACTGCAGACTTACAGTGTGCACTTCCTCTCTGGGCCTCAGGTGTACCAGCTGTAGAAGGAGAAGACTGGAGAGAGCATCTATTACCTTGCTATTCAGGGTGTGAGCAGTGGAAGGCTTTGAAACCGAGGGCAGTCATCAGTTAGATTCCCTTAGACTGTAACGTGCTTAATAAATAATATCCTGTAAACTGCCTTCACTGACCAAGCTTACTTTGTTTTGCAAATTGCATACCCTCCAAACTTCATGTAGCTTGGACAATACATATCAAGACTCCTTTAACAGCCCCTTATAGAAAACACCTCTGAGAGTAATGTTTGCTTAAGTTGTTTTTAAGGAACATGGAGCTAGTCTTACCCAGTTCAAACCGGTTGAGACCACCAACCATTCAGCTGGGCCTGCACAAGTGTCTGATGGGCGGCTTTTTGACGTCAGAGGCCAAAAACTCCACCTCAGATCATGCTACTGCCACCATTTGCTAAGCATGTGTCCCATGAAGAAGCATGTAACTCAGATATGCTTGTGCAGATCACTGATTACCTCGCCTTTTTCCTGCCTCCAATCACCTTCCCCTGGACCTTCGACCACCCTATACTCTCTACCCACAAATATCCCAAGCCTCTTGCCTTTGAGGAGGCAGAACCTGAGACCTATTCTCCTGTCTCCTTGCTTGGCTGCCTTGTGAATAAACTTTTTCTCTGCTGTAAACCTCAGCGTCTCAGCGCTGGTCGGGCAAACAAAACTAGTTCAGTAACAGCTTTGCCAGGAGCTGGTGAGCCATGTAGAAGCTCAGGTCCTGCTCCAGACCTACAGACTCAGAATCTGCCTTTTAACCCCTTGTACACATGCACATTAACGTTTAAGAAGCACAGTCTAGGGCTCCCCTGGTGGCGCAGTGGTTGAGAGTCCGCCTGCTGATGCAGGGGACGCGGGTTCGTTCCCTGGTCCGGGAGGATCCCACATGCAGCGGAGCGGCTGGGCCAGTGAGCCATGGCCACTGAGCCTGCATGTCCGGAGGCTGTGCTCCGCAATGGGAGAGACCACGGCAGTGAGAGGCCCGCATACCACACACAAAAAAAGAATCACAGTCTAAAGCTTCTTCCAGCTCTCAGTTGAGTCACCTTCAGATCACCTGATGTGAGCGCCCTCTACTGGCTTTAGGAAACATTTTCTTTAGGAAACACTTCTGTTCATTTCCCTCTGCTGGTTCTTTAAGGTTTTCAAATGGGACTTGAAGCTCCTAAATAGGGCCATAAGGACTACTAGAGCATATGTATGGGGCTTGAGTCTCCTCTGCAGTTTTGGGAAGCTGATGAATGTCTACTGCCCGAGCAGAGGGGCCCATGCCCTCTCTAGCTCAGATGGCTCTCTGATTCCCAATTACCGAGTAGTCTACCTTCCTGATGTCTCACCCTTGCCACTTCTGCTTTAGCAAAAAGCAGGGAGTGGAGGAAGAGCATCTGAGTGGGCCAGGTGATGGTGGGTCCCTGGCTTAATCACTAGCTATCTCTGAGACCTTCAGAAAATGACTTGCTTGTTCGCCCAGTTTCTTCTGCTGCCAGTTGACTAGTAAGGCATGGAAATGAGAAGAGGAGGACCTCTCAGGACTCTTACGAAAGGTCAGAGATGATAACATATGTGAAAGCTTTTTTTTTTTTTTTTTTTTTTTTTTTTGCGGTACGCGGGCCTCTCACTGTTGTGGCCTCTCCCGTTGCGGAGCACAGGCTCCGGACGCGCAGGCTCAGCGGCCATGGCTCACGGGCCCAGCCGCTCCGCGGCACGTGGGATCTTCCCGGACTGGGGCACGAACCCGTGTCCCCTGCATCGGCAGGCAGACTCTCAATCACTGCGCCACCAGGGAAGCCCTGTGAAAGCTCTTTGAAACCCTGAAACATTTCACAAACGTGAAGGTGTATGTGTCCCTGAAGCCGCTAGTGTAACCAGCTGCTCTGGTGCAGACCTGGCCAACTCCAGCCCCGCCTCAGCCTGATACCAACCAGGGTTCTTAGCCTTCCCCAATCGATAGAAATTGACTAGAGGCAAGACAAGAAACTCAGGTAAGGCTTTACTGGGGACCCTGCTGCAGCCGAGGGGAGTGAGAACAAACAACAGTTTCCCTTGATTGCTTGCTCCCTGAGGGGGTCGAGCTTATTCCTTACATGGGGTGAGGGTAGGGGTGTGTCCAGAGGTCAAGCCGAAGGCGTGGCTTAGGTGGTTTGCCCACCCCTTAGGTGGTGTTGGGTGCAGGGGTCATGCTTGGTACCCTGCTTTTGTTCCCCACATTCAGTTTTTGCTCTGGGCTCTTCAAAATTGGCAGTTGGGTTTTTTTGGTCTCTTTGTATCTTTTGTCCAGAATTTGCCCCAAGTTATCACGCAGTTATTTTTAGTTCCATACAGTTTCTTTGTATTTTGTTGCTTGAGAGGTGTGTCCAGGTGCAAGCACTGCAGAACTGCAGCACTGCAGCAAAGGACCCCAGGTCCCAGCCTGTCTCAAGCCCAGCTCTGCTGTTGTGTGGTCTAATGCTCTAAATTCTCATTATTTGTCTAGATCAGGGATTCTCAGCCTTGGCACTGGTGTTTGGGCCCCTTAGTTCTTTGTTGTAAAGGGCTGTCCTGTGCATTGAAGAATGTTGAGCAGCATCCATGACCTTGACCCACTAGATGCCAGCAGCATCTCCCCCAAACACACACAGTCATGACAATCAAAAATGCCTCCAGGGCTTCCCTGGTGGCACAGTGGTTGAGAGTCCGCCTGCGGATGCAGGGGACGCAGGTTCGTGCCCTGGCCTGGGAAGATCCCACATGCCGCGGAGCGGCTGGGCCTATGAGCCATGGCCGCTGAGCCTGCGCGTCCGGAGCCTGTGCTCCCCAACAGGAGAGGCCCGTGTACCACAAAAAAAAAAAAAAAAAAAAATGCCTCCAGACACTGCCAAATGTCCCAGGGTGGCGGTGGGAAACGTCACCCCCGATGGATAACTCCTCTAGGTTCAGTTTCCTCAGTCTTTCTAGTCAATGCAAAATATTGTGCAGGGGTTTCTATATTTAAGTTTCTGGGCTACCCAAAGGGAAAGATACAGACACTGTTTCCATTCCCAGAGCACTAGAAGAGAGGAAGCAGGTAGGGCAGATGGGAGGAAGGACAAATATAAGGGAATAGTGGCAAACAAGAGACAATCTAGTCAAGCAAGGGTTTATCGTCTAGTGTTTTGTAGCACTTTTATAATTTAGAGATCACTTGCCTCAGTTCCCAATGACAGGTTGGGCGGCATTCTCGTTACTGACTGAGGAAACCAATGCCCAGAGAGGTTGTCATTTGCTTAACATGCCTGGTCCATGAGGGCTGTAAGTGTAGAGACAGTGTACATAGTGAGACATGACTTCACTGAGGGATGAGCCTTGAGCTGGATCGTGGAAGGTGGAAATGTTTGGAAACAGGAGGTGGGGAGTGGGATGCTCCAACATCATTGATTTTCAACCTCCACACACACGATGGATAATATTCACCATAAAGACATATCCAAGAGGCATGCCAGATTTGGATGTAATCCCCACCTCCTATCTTTCCCCCAAGAAGGCAAAGAAAGCACTTCAATAATTTGTAATTATCAGAATTCTTACCAACCACTCAGGGTGTGTGTGTGTGTGTGTGTGTGTGTGTGTGTGTTTGCACACATGCTTACTCAGGTATGTGTGTGCACATATTTAATCACTCGGGGTATGTGTGTGCCTACACACGCACGTGTTTTGGGGGGATGCTGTGGAATAGGTAAGAAAAAGCAGGTTATTCTCAAATTCCACCCTCTGTCTCTAGTTCCACCTGTTACCTCCTGCTCGAGGAAGCACAGCAGAATATGTGAAGTAGTTAGTCATCCTCAACCTTGTGACAACTCACACCTGATCATACCTTGCTGGGGTCGCAACATCCGGGCTGAATCTCCTGTTCTATGTGGAGCAGATAGTAGAATCCATGCAGAGGCGGTGGTTGAAACAGTACTTCTATGTGCACAACTCTAGGGGGAACCAACGGTTCACGTCCTATTTTATGAAAACAGGGGTTCCCGAAGTTATTCGACACAGCAGCAAAGGTTATAGGAACTGTTGCAGACAATGTCTATTAGGGCATGGGTCCACATCCCAGGCCTTAAAGGCAGGTGGAGGCATTAACATTTAATAGCACACTGGTTACAAGGGTGGGCTCTTCAGTCAGGCGAACTGGGCTTGAGTCCCACTTCTGCTTCTATGTGCCCTTAAACAATTTAACATCTCAATCTTTCAGCTTCCTCATCTCTAAAATGAGTGGTAGTGAGAACTGACTGAAAACGTGCACTGAAGTGTAGAGGGCTTAAGGTAGCGCCCGACTCATGGCAAAAACAAACACCTATAGTTATACTGATAAATTAACATTCCGACTGTACAAAGTCAGTGTCGTGCTTTTAATTACCTTTCCAAATAAAGAACACATTGAACTGTGCCTAAAAGGCCAACAATATCTATTTTTTACTTAAGTATAATTGACACACAATGTTAGTTTCAGGTGTACATCAGTGAGCGAATGTCTTTGTACATTACAAAATGGTCATCACAAGTGTAGTTACCATGTCACCATACAAAGCTAATTCAATATTATTGACTATCTTCCCCATGGTTAACCTTACAACTGTTCCACTCAGTTTCAAATGATGGTGCACCGTGCACTTTGACAACTATTGTTTGTGGGCCTGTTCTGTGGCAGGCACTGTGCTGGGTTCTGTATCTTACTTCGTTTGATCGGCAAAGGCCTCAGGCTCCAGGCAGTGTGGCAGACAGCCTGAACTGCGAAGCTCTGATTTAGATGCCACCTTTCTTGGCAGAATTGGTGAATCATTTCTGCTCTGAACCTTCGCTTCATTCACCTCTAAAATCCAGAGGCTAAGGGAATATGAAAAATGAGAACCTGGCAGGTGCAGCTTGGGATGGGAAGGAGTTAGCACTTTTAAGTGCAGTGGGAAGGCAACTTGTACTCTGCAGAGTTTGAAGCAAGGCTGTTTATGTGATCAGAAGTATGTTATAAAATGATCTCTTGGCTTCTCTCAGGAGAGCATTCCGTAAGAAGGCTGTGTAAAGCTCTCAGTACTGAAAATACTCCTAAATCTTGTATCCCCAGCCCATACCTACTCTCTAAGCCACTGTTCATTTGTCACATCCTCTTGGTGTCAAAAAGGCATATCTGACTTAATATGAGCAAAGCAGATTTTGACTATTCACACAGCCCCCATATCAGAAAATAGTGTCACTGACTACCCACTGGCTCAAATTAAAAATTGATGTGCCATCCTTGTGTCTCCATTTCCTTCACTACCCACATACAATCCATCACCAACTGCTGCTAGCTCTCCAAATGAGGAGGGTCTCCATTACTTCCACTCTAGTGTAAGCCACACCATCCTCTGCTCTGGACCTCCACAGACCTCCTAACTGGACTTTTGACTCCCAATCCATTGGCCACACGTGACCTTTAAAAATCTAATTATGTCCCTCTTAACACAAAGTGTAAAATTCTTCATCATCTTCCCTTTGCTTTTTGCTGTAAATTTCTTTCCTACAAGGTCCTGCCTGATGGGCTCCTATCTCTCCTCCATTTACCCTTTACTCACCAAGCCCAGTCACACTGATATTTCTTTTCCTTAAACACATTTAGCTCCTTCCAGTCTTGGGGCCTTTGTTTTGCTGCGCCCTCTGCTGGGAATACCTGCCCCCACCAGCTCTTAGTACAGTGGCAACTTCTCATTATGTGGTTCAAAGAAAAGACTGCTGTGGCTGACACGGCCTGCCCCTTCTACTTTCTTCAATGCACTTATCATAATAATCTTGTTGTAGCAGGTAGAATCTAAGGTGGGGCCCATGATCCCCAACTGTGGTATGCATTCCCTTGTGTGAGCCCTCCTCTTCGTGTGAGTGGGACCTGACTGCTGCTAGCCCACAGAATGTGGTGAGAGTGATGGGATGTATGTGCTTATGCATACATGATTATGTGTTATAAGAATGTGACGTCCATCTTGCTAAGAGACATTCTCCCTTGGTGGTTTTGAAGAAGCAAGCTGTCAGGCTGTGAGCTGCCATATGACAGGGACTGAGGGCCTCAGCCCCAAAGCCTACAAAGAAACGGGTGTTGCCAATGACCATGTGAGCTTGGATGTGGATCCTTCCGCCGGCGAGCCTCAAAGGAGAAGCAATGTGGCAGCGCTGCTGTTGTAGTCTTGCAAAGGACTCAGCTAAGGCAGGCCTGTACTCCTAACACACCGAAAACGTAGGAGGACAAAAGTGCTCTTTGTAAACCGTTACGCAACAATAGATAACTAGTACACTTGTTAGCTGACTCCTGCATTGCAAAGTAAACTTCAGGAGGCCAGGGCCCTCTTCATTCTTCTTTTCTGAAGCCTCAGAACCCAGCAGGGTATTTAGCTTAGACAGCTAATAGCAGACACTTGCAGGTCAGAAAGAAGCATTCAGTAAATAGTAACTGTTAATATTAATACCCCCATGTATTGGCAGGAAAAGGCAGTTCTTGTTCTCTAATAGAGTTGAAGGCCCCTTTAGTGACAGGTGTGGCTGACTGTCATGGGATACAGAAAAGTTTGAGTACCAAATTAAGGCCTTTATGCCCTCCTGAATCGAAGAGCAAGTATTTGCTTCTGTCTGCCTGGCATACATTTCCTTTCCTTGCAATACTCCTCTGGGATCGGATCGTCCTCCCAGCTCTACATACTCTAGCACTCCCACCTATGCAGAACCAGTGGGGCTGACCCACCCCCTCCCCTGGTTCCAGAATGCACACATGTCCCAGCCCTGACCTGTCAGCATATTCCATCCCCCCTGGCCACAGTGTTTGGTTTGAGGTTGCTCACATGACCCAAGTCTGTCTAATCGGAGCCAAAAATCTAAATGTACTACTGGAAAAGAACAGCTTCCTTGTCCAGTAGGGAGTGCTAACTATAAGGCTGATGTAAAATTAGAGCTGCTGGGACCTCCACATGGGGAGGGCCTGCCTAAAACTCAGCTCACACTGAGAAAAGCAGCGCTGAGAGATGGAGGGAGAGAGATGCCTAATGACACCACTTGAGCCCTGGATCCAGCAGTGCCTAAAGACCTACCTTTTGGCTTTTTAGTTCAGTGAAACGAATCCATCCCCCTCTGCCCCCACTTTTTAAATCCATTTTGAGTTGAGTGTCCATCACTAGCAACTAAAAAAGCCTTATTACCCAGGATCTGCCACGAAATTGACACAGAAGGAAAAAATGGGTTTGATGTCTAGAAAGGGGGTATTTTGAAATAGAGTGAAGAAAAAAAGCTCATCTAAATAAATATTTTTAATAAACTACCACAGGAAATAAACCACTGAAGTAGATATCCCATAGGATTTAAAAAATTTTTGTAGTCTTTTATCATTTTCATGGGAGTTTTTGAAGAAATTGCTTAACAAGCCAAGTCCTTAAAACAATAAAAAAGTATCAAGTGCAAATATTTTAAAGAGTAACATCACTTAACAATACTCAACAGTGGAAACCGTACCTTTAGACTTAGAAAAAAATGCTCTTGGCCGTAAGGTTAAGTTTGGACTCTATTATCTAACTTTGTCTGAGAGGCTATTATTCCCAAATGTTGTTTGTCTTTCTGACAAAAGGCTAATAAGGCAGAGAGCTTGTTCTGTTTTGGATTCTTCCCCCCACCTCTTTTTTCAAATGAGTGAAGAAATAAGCAGCTCTCATTTAAAAAAAAAAAGGAAGAAAGAAAAAGGAAAAACAACCTGTGGCTGTCCCAAATTGGGGCCTCGGATACAAGATCTGAGCCTTTGGGGTCAAGTCACTGGCCTGTAGAGGCTCAGAACCCTGCCAAGGTCAGGTGTGCATCTCTGGGGAGGAGGAGGTGAGAGGCGCGAGGAGCTGCCACGCCACCGAGATTCTCTGCTGATTATCCATGTGAGGGCCGGTCAGCTGATGGAACTGACCAAGAGCAACAAGATCCCCAGAACTGTCCACTGCAGGACCCTACAAATAAGTGAAAAAGCTAGAGGACACCTCCAGGAAGAGATTGACTACCCAGTCCCTTCTGAGTCATAATCCCAAGGGGCAAGGATGATCCAACAGCTTCCCAGAGGTGCTTGAAAAAAAGCTTTGGTTCCATTCAGCTGGTCATTCCTGGTAGAGCCCATTTAAGTGTGTAGACTTCACGGCCAGCTAACAGTCGCCACTGGAGTTGTGTTGTGTCCAAAGTCTGTTTGGCAACAAGAGGAAATGATCAGCTCTAAGGCCTCTTTAAAGAGCAATGCTGAGAGTATACATGGCGGAATGAATGACGTCCTTTGTTGGTTTAGTTTGGGTTTGTGGTTGCTTCTTGCAACCACACCAGATTTTGGGCTACACTGACTTTACAGATGAGGAAACTGGGGGCCCGAGAGGTTAAAATGCCTGAATTAGGGGCAGGGGTTACGATCCTTTTTCCCATTCTAATTTGGATACTGCATTTTCTCCAAATTCTTGTTTGCGTCCTCATGACAATCCAGCGAGAGAGGCAGAGCAAGGAGTAGCCCTATGTTACCAATGAAAGAAAACTGAGAACGGAGATGTTGAACAGCTTGTTCAAGATCACACAGGTAAAAAACGGCATAGCTGGGATGCAAAGTCTAATTAATTGACCATTTCTTTACATCTTTAACAGAAGGGAGATGGAGCAGGGAGAGAAATAGGTCTGTCTTTTTTCATCCCAGTGATGGTAGGTTTCAGAGCTAAGTGAGAGAGGAGGTAGCACTATTGATATTAACTTAACTGGCTCTATGGATTCTCTTTGAATTTCAAGCAGCCTTGCTAATAACACTTATACCCCAAGCGGGGGAGCTATGGCACACACCAGAGCTTGGCTGACCAACACACATTCCCGAGGCCCTTCTCCTTGTGGGTTTATACTCCGTTTCCCAGCCTCCCTTCCAGCTTACGGTGGCTACCTGCCAAAATTCCAGCCAATGAGGTTGGTTGGGATAAGAAGGGGGTAGGTTCTGGGAAAGATTTCATTTACTTGACAAAAAAGGTCAGACTCAATTGGTGAGTGAGGACTCATTTTTTTTTCCTCTCTTCATCCTGCCTTGAATGAAGTTGGTGTAGCCAGCAGCAGCTTTCTTGTGGCCATGAGGTGACAAGTCAGTGTGGTAAGGATGGCAACACAGAACGGCAGAAGGTGCCTGGTACCTGGATGACACTAGAGAGGCTGTGCCAGGACTGGGCTATCTCCAGCTTTCTGTTATGCAATAAAAATAAATCCCGGGCTTCCCTGGTGGCGCAGTGGTTGAGAGTCTGCCTGCCGATGCAGGGGACGTGGGTTCGTGCCCCGGTCCGGGAGGATCCCACGTGCCGCGGAGCGGCTGGGCCCGTGAGCCATGGCCGCTGAGCCTGCACCTCTGGAGCCTGTGCTCCACAACGGGAGAGGCCACAACAGTGAGAGCTCGCATAACGCAAAAACATAAATAAATAAATAAATAAAACAAACAAACAAATAAATAAATCCCTATTTGTTTAAGCTAGTATCTACTTAGGTTTTTCATTACTTGCCACCAAAGCATTCCTACCTGATAATTTTAAAAAAAGAGAGAAAGAAACCTTACCTCTTTTTAAGTAGAGATGTGAAGAGGCTAGGGCACCTCCTATCTTGGGAGACTGAGTATGATGTGACCAGGGTTAGGGTGTTACTTGTGAAAATCTCCCCAAATAGTAAAGATTAAATTATTGCACTGACATGTATTTACCTGGGAGAAAACCAGTAGTTGACGAGGCTGGAGACTACCATGTAGGACACTATGATTGTCCCTGACATGATGAGTGACATGAAGCCCAAGCCACAGAGGACACAAAGCAGTGAGAGGCTGCCCACAGAGATGACCAGTCCTAGAGGAAAGCATGTCAAAAGAATCATTCATCTAAAACAGACTGAAAACACCAGACCCTGCACCACTGTGTTTAAAACAACAGTTAACTCAGATGTTTTAAGTGAGGAGGTTTTCCACAAAAATCCAGACTTCTGGTATCGCTTAAAAAGGAGGCAATCTCAATACCCAAGTGAGCATCACTGCATGGCAACAACTGCTGGCCTTCCAGTCTCCTCCAGGCCCCACTGTTCCCAACTGTATTATTCTTGGACCGCTTTGCTCACTTCTGTTACCTGTCTTGCCCATGGGTGTTTGAATTTGAAACTCCCTCATTCTCAAGGTCAGGGATGGGCTCCCAATGGAATCCTCTAGAAGGAATTAGCCAAGACAGTAATGGGGGTGGTAAATCACGACCAGTGTTTCAAACTGCCTACCAAATACTATAATTTACACTTACCTACAACCTATGGAAATAAAGGCTATGCAGGATAAATAAAGTAAAATCTAAACATAACTTTTGATTACATCCTTTACAACCCAGCCTGGCAACTATCACACAGTAACCATAGGTCTGAATGGTCATTTTACCCACCATTAAATAAGTTTTTAATGGGAATATTAATGAATTACCATCTAATAAGTGCAGAGAAAATACATTTTTATAACATGGGGTCTATGGGAGAAAAATAATAAAAGGTACCATGGAAAGAGGATGGATTTTCATAGTTGACACGCCTGAGTTTGATCCTAGTTAAGTCATTTATGGTGAGACTTTGGGCCGCTTGGAGCTTTAGTTTAACTCATCTGTAAAAAGAATATAGTAATAACTACCTCTAAGTGTTGACGTGACAATTAAGAGACTATCATATATGTGACTCACTGTGGCAGTTTTTGTCTGCCCAGCACACTTTCTCTTGCCTTCCTCATAACAAAATTCCTCTTTCCAATGCAGAACTAATAACATGGCAAATGTTGCATGGCAGACATCCTTTCCCTTGCCTCACGAGTTGTCAAATAGCCCACCCAGTACTCCACAGTGACAGTTTCAGGGATGGACTCTGGAAAGGAAGGAAAGTAGAGAATGTAAACAGACGTGCTGCCTTTTCATAAAGATTTACAAAATCTTAGATCAGTATTTTTCAGAGGATGGCTAACCACCACCGGTATCAGAATCAGAATCAGATGCATTAGGGAATCTTGTTGAAAATTTGCATTTCTGGACCCCACTCCAGACCTACTAAATAACAATCTCTGGATGACACATGAAAGTCCACATGTTCAAAAAGCAAGTAAGATTTATGCAGACTCAAGTTGCAAAACCACTGCTCTAAAGTGGAACAGCTTTGCACATGCTGTTCCTCCTATCTAGAAAGCCCTTCCTTGTCTACTCTGGGACAAAGTTGTTATACATCTTTAAAGTGCTCTCTCCTGTAAAACTTTGTATGATACCACAAAAAGGTAGTGGCTCTCTTATTTCTTTCTAAATTTACCTTTGTTTTAATATTGATTCATCTTTCGCCCATCTATCCATCAATATTTACTGAACCACCACTCTGCCATACTGTATTTGGCTCATCCACCTACTGTGCCTGCCTTCTTCTTCAAGTGTAAACTGCCTTGTCCACAATCCCTTTGGTAGGGAAGCAACCCTGGGTGCTCTTAGCTCTGGGAAGCCACAGAATGAGCCAGAGGTGATCACCTGAGCAGATGGCAACCATCTCTTTGTGGACTGTGATCTGATTTGAAAAGGCAAACTGAGCCAATCAGATTTACTTTCTTAGTAATTTTAACTTAGCAACTCAGGGAGAAGCTGACAATTGGCAGTGGGACTTCAGGAGGAAAGGTGGAGAAGGGGGAACCTCAGTACATAGCAAGGCACCTGGCATGCAACAGGTGCTCAATAACTATCTGTGGAGTGAATGGCTTCTCTGTTTAATGACAATAGTTAGCATTCATGGAGAAGCTACTCTGTGCCAAGGATTGTGCTAAGTACTTTATGCAACTGTAAGTTTCAATCCTCACAACCCTCTGAGATAGTATTATTATACCCCTATTTTACATATGAGGAATTTGAGGCTCAGAGAGGGTAAATAATGTGTCCAAAATCACACCGGGGGAGGTGGGATTCTAATAGACTCCAGAGCCCATGTTTTAACTACTCTGACAACCTGCCTTGGTCGATGTGATTTTGACAAGAACAGGAACCTTTGACAAGAGTGGCAGATGCCCAATAAATACTGTCATCCCAAGTGAGTCATTTTCCAAGGGGGAGAGTAACTGAGTAGGATACCTTCTAGTAATATGACTCCCACAAATGCAGCCAGGGAGGCAAGCACCACAAGGAGCAGGAAGCAGCCAACAGGAACGGCCGACACAGCAGCAAACACCAGCAAGGTGAGGGTCAGAAAAGGATGCCTGTCCAGGTACTCGCCCACTGGAGACTTCATAAAGGCAATCACCTGTGGGCAAAGGAGACGAGCAGGACTGAATGCCATGTCTGAACCCCAGGTTGATGAATTCACCCAAGCTATAGGAAGTATAAGCCAAGGTCATAAAGTTGGAAGGCCCATAGCTAAGAAGTCAACAATAATAATCCTCCCAAGACATGAGCTGCCCCAGCAACAACTTAAGGCAGCTGTGGACAGGGGCAAGTTTGAGGGCTCCACACAACCTCAAGTCTTGTGAAAGGAGGAAAGACCCAGGCATGGCTCTGCTGCTTCACACACACCCTCTCAGAAGGCATCCTCAGCATATGTGTGCTCTGATGTAATATACGTACAATTGGCTGCTTACTTCACAGCTGAGGCCACTGAGGCACAGAGAGGTTAAGTCCTAGCTACTTGGCATCACCTGGGAGCTTGTTAGAAATGCAATATCTTGGGCCCTGACCCAGACCTGCCAAATCAGATTCTGTTTTTTAATGAGATCACCAGGTGATTTGTACACACATTAAAGTTTGAGAAACGGTGGGACAAAATGACTCACCTAGAGTCACACGGCTTCCAAGTGGCAAAATCTAGGCATTCAAAGCTAAATCTCTTCACTTCAGATGTCAGATGTTTGCAATGGCTGCCACTTCATTAGGAGAAAATGTTTTTATGTCATCAACCTGGATACCACAGTCAGGCCACAGCCTGATGACTACTGCAAGCTTATGCTGCGTTAATAAGTAGCTTATCTTCCTCCACCAGGCAAAAGGGTTCTGGAGCTGGCTCAGTGAGGGGTTGGGGGGGCTGCTTTAATACAGAGCTGGCCCTAGGCATCCTCACAAGGATGGGCTTCCCCCTCTTCTTAGGGTCCACGCCATCTCTCTCCTCAGTGCTGGCATGCTAGTTCCCGTTCCCTTGAAAGCTTCCATCATTCCAGAACTTTTCCCCATCAAAACTGGTCCTTCCTGTGTCTCATTCCTTAGGGCCATGTAGGCCAGCAGGTGAACTGAAGATATAATTTAAGCTTCAGTGATGGTGGGTGCCACTAACCAAAACGCACGTTCTCCTAGAAAGAGTTGTTCACCCAAGTGATTCAAATGGAGGAAACTGTGGGCAAGCTGGAAGGCAGGAGGATTTTGGAGCTCAAGTTGATGGTGACAAAGCACAGGACTCACTCTGCTTAACTAGAAAAGGCTGTTCCACAAAGCCACCGTTCTCAGTCCTGGGGCTTCAGCATTGACAAACTTCACTTCCGGGCCCAAAATGGCATAACGCCTACGGGCTACACTGCCTCCAGCTACTCCTTTCTGACAAAAGCTATCTAAGACTTGGCTGTTCAGCTTCTCTCGCCAGAGGTGACTGTGCCAGGAACCACCTCTGAGCTGGAAATACCCAGCTTGGATACCCTAGGATCAGAACCCAGTGAGATCTTCCCGTTAGGGCGGCTGAAGGTGAGAGAGAGGCATAGGGGCCGCGGGAGTGGGGCTGGATGGTCCTTCGAGCTGTCTCAGGTCTTGACTGCTTTCTAGCTCTAGTCTATGTGTATCCTTAGTAAACCTCCAGGGGTCATCTGACAGACTGAACTGCTCTCTCTGATCCTTAAAATCAAGAGACCCAGTAACCACAGTGGCAGGGGAGCAGATGAGGCTGGAACACCAGAATGCCAGGCTTATGACTTTATACCTAGACTGTCCAGCACAGAAGCCACAT
Organism: Mesoplodon mirus; assembly: GCF_964341445.2. Classification (NCBI taxonomy): domain Eukaryota; kingdom Metazoa; phylum Chordata; class Mammalia; order Artiodactyla; family Ziphiidae; genus Mesoplodon; species Mesoplodon mirus. Next base: position 49,372,546 of record NC_138991.1, read on the forward strand.
GTGGCCACTGAGCACTTGAAATGTGGCTAGCCTGACCGATGAATTGGATGTTTAATCTAATTTAAATTTAAAAACTGATGTTTGATTCAGTCATTGAAAAAATTTTAATTACATTTCAAATAAGGTGGGTATGTTTCAAATAAGTTTTTCAATGATCAATTTTATGAAATCTGAATAGAGACCAAGTATTTCCAATGGAAAATCAGCATGTGAATTGAGATGTGCACTGAGTGTATTAAAAAAAGAATGTAAAATATCTCATCAATGATTTTTTAATATTGATTACATGTTCAAATTATATTGTTTTGGATATACTGGGTTATATAAAATATATTATTAAAGTTAATTTTACATGTTTCTTTTTATGTTTTTTAATATGGCTACTAGAAAACTTAAAACTATATATGTGGTTCACATAATATTTCTGTTGAAAAGCGCTCACTCAAATTTTACCTAGAAAAAAAACAAGAAGCGAACTGTTGGCATTTGAGCAGGACTGTGATGCAATCAAAGGAATAATTTAAAAAAGATGAACCTGGTGGTCCTGTGCAAGAGGCAGTGAGGAAGATTTGCAGGGAAGCCAGCAAGAGATAATCATGGCCAAAACTAGGCTGATGGCAGGGAGGGAAGAGGAGGAGGAGATGCAGTATGAAAGTGGAATGACAAAAGAAAATTCAACAGGACCAGGAGACAGTTTGGCATGGGGATCCAAGAGGAGAAAAGCAGGAAGGAACTACTTGTAGTCCTTAAGAAATCTAATTTTTTCTTAGCCTCTTCTAAATCTGGGCCCTACAAGGAAAAAATAGAAAGTTATTCAGATATGCAGAGAGACCAATTTAAGATGCAGACAATTAAGCCCAGCAATTGTCTTCCCCTAGGGAGGATGGCCCTGCTCAGACCAGTCTGTCTCAGAAGAGGAAGATATGATTCAGTTATGCCTAATAATAATACAGAACATTCATTAAACACTCAAGTGCCAAGCACTATTTTAAGAGCTTTCAATAAACCTCCTTATTTTTTTCTCTCTACAATGCTATGAGGTAGATAACAAGGCAAAATTTAACATTATTTAAATCCGGGAATTAGACCATAGCAATTAACTTTTTATTCTCCCAGGCAACAGAGGGTGACACAATGGAAGGATGGAAAGTGGGAGAGCTTATTATTCAGCAACATTTTCCATCGCCCTCCTGGAAGCAGACACAGGTTATCCAACCTAGATTTTACAGGCATGGTGCGGTGCTAAATAACCCAGGAATGCCAGGCTGGGACAGACTGGCACCATTATGTTCCAGACTCTGTGCTAAGGCCTTCTCAAACGACATCTGAGATCATCCTCACAACAAAGCTATGAGCCTGGCATTGCTTAATTTAGAGAAGATGAGATGGAGAGTCAATGAGCCCAAGCAACTTGCCCAAGGTCAAACACAGGTGATTTATTTTAAAATGCACACATGAGTATGGGAGGTTCCAAAATAGGGACAACATGGCCAGTGTTTAAGGACATGAAGGCTCCATCTGGAACTATTCAGAAGAGAGGCTAATTCCCTGGTGTTAGAATGCAAAAGATCATCAGTATCCACTGTCTTTGCTACCAGAGGGGTGGAGGGCAGAGGAGTCAGCATTATTTAAAACCACTGGTAATGACAAGTCCAAGGTGCTGCGTGACAATTTCTCCCAGATTTTGGTCCTTGTGATTCAGGATTAGAATACAGGTGCCAAGGAGGTAATTCAAAAACATCCTTTGTGGAAGGAAAGGGCCAGCATGAGAGCAAAACTATTTTGTCCTAGGTAATCCACACAAGGAGATACCATTGGGAAGGCACCTGCCCAGCCCATGCTCCATCTCTCTTACCTCCTCTGTGAAAACTGCCCCCTCTCACAGCAGGGGTAGGCCCCTGAAGCCATGTTTATACCAGTGAAATGGAAAGCCCCAGCCCAACTGCCACCTCCCTGGCCATAGGTGACTTGGTCAAGCAGAGTCTTGCTCCTAGGAATCAAGCACTCCCAAGACCAGGTCCCATAGAGGATTTCAGCTGGGAGCTGGAGGAGACAAGGGGAGTTGAAGGTACCATCCTGGGCGATCATGTCTGCCCATGTGAATGGAAGAGCAAAGGAAGCCAGGCTGCAAAGAGAGGAGAATGAAGCTGATATACAAGGAAGAGTTACGATGAGGAACAATATATCTCAAGAGAGGGCACTGAGGGCTTCCCTGGTGGAGCAGTGGTTGAGAGTCCGCCTGCTGATGCAGGGGACACGGGTTCGTGCCCCTGTCCGGGAGGATCCCACATGCCGCGGAGCGGCTGGGCCCGTGAGCCACGGCCGCTGGACCTGCATGTCCGGAGCCTGTGCTCCGCAACGGGAGAGGCCACAACAGTGAGAGGCCCGTGTACCGCAAAAAAAAAAAAAAAGAAAAAAAGAGAGGGCACTGAGAGTTATCTCTGACCCCAGTGACCTGCCAGACCCTGGTTCTAACCCCTCCTGAGGCTCCGCCCTGTTTACTTCCTGCCTTGGCTTCTACGATAGCCTTACATTTCCCCAAAGCCCTGGCAGATCTCACTGTTTGTTTGTTTAAGCTATTTGGAACAGGTTTCTGACTCTGTCAGTCTAAAAGTAAGACAATTAAGACTTGACATTCCAGAGGTTTCCTGGAAGAGATGATGGAGTTGTTTCACAAACACTCCATCTGGAAGCCATCTATTCTTATCTGGAACTCAAAGGGTTTATTAACTCTGAGAAAAGATTATAAATTACTTGGGGGAAAGAAATCATCTAAATATCACAGAAGCAAGGGGATGACTATGTAAATTATGGTATGTCAATCTAAGGGAAGGTTCTACCACCAAGAAAAGCAATTGTTCAGAAGACCTATGCTTTAATATGGAAAAATACCAATATACAATATCAAGCAAAAATAAAAATACAGAACTACATCTGCCACAATTAAAACCACTAGATCTAAAAATTACATACTAAAGCGTCCTAATAATAATAACAACAGTAATGATAATACCACCACTGGATTTGTTAGTGATGGGTTTACAGGTGACTTCCTTTCCTTTACTGACAATATTACTCTATTGAGTAAACACAATTAATATAATTAATTCAATTAATATAATTTAAAAATTTAAAAGAAACGACCTCAGGACTACCTGAAGAACATCAGGGCTTAGCCAACTGATGATCTGTCCCATCATTCTGGGAGTCAACTGCCCTGGAAGTTATCTGGTCCAAATCTATTCCAATGACCATGGCTGAGGATCTAAGGTGAAAAAATGAAGAAATGTCAAGAAGTCAGAGTTCACATGTTTTGAAATGCCTACCTTAGAAGGTAGACACGAATATTAACTAAGTTAAGATATGCCAAGTGCGTAGCACAGTGCTTTGCATATAATGAGTGCTCAACGAAGGTTAATTAATGTACAGTCAGTCCCTATTATTTGCAGATTCCATATTTGTGAATTTGCCTACCCACTAAAATTGATCTGTAACCCCAGAATCAACACTTTGAGTTGCTTTCATGGACGTGCACACGGCAGTGAAAAACGTGAGCCACCTGACACACATGTTCCCAGCTGAGGCCAAACTAGGCAACACTGTGCCTTCTTGTTTCAGCTCTTTATACAACTGTCCCTTTCATGGTTTATTTAGTGCCATCTTTTTCTGCATTTTTATGTTTTCTGTTGATGATTTTGACATTTAAAATGTGTAGCAGTACTGTCTAGTGTTCCTAAGTATAAGAAGGCTGTGACGTGCCTTATAGAGAAAATACCGTACGTGTATTAGATAAACTTCATTCAGGCAGGAGTTATAGCTGCCTGTATAGTACAGGCTGTTGGCCTGGAGTTCAATGTTAATGAATCAATAATATCTACAGAATAAAGGTGACTTTAAGACACACAAAACAGGTTATGGTTTGATTGGTTGATGAAAATGTTGCCACCAGAAGTTTGCCAGAACCTAATCCTGTACTACCCGTTTGAGCAATTGTTCAGTATGTGCTAATTCAGTGTTTGAGGTGACTCAACAGAACAGAACTAACACAAATTATATAACGAGAATCAACTGAACATGTAGATGAGTATGAGGACCTTTCTCACGGAGCTAACTTTTAGTAACAAGAGTCTCAGCCTGCTGGCTAGAAAGCTGCTTGTCCAACCTAAAAATATCTTGCTAAATCCACAAAGAGTGCCAGAGGCATTTGGGGATGAGTTCAGAAAAGATCTCTATAGAGTATATTGCCCTAGACTGCAAAGGTCTGGCTCCTCAAATAGATACTAGTGGTGTCCAATACGAAAAACAGATCACCAACCAGTTCACTTTCTTACATATACATATGTATTTTATGGGTATATTGCATAGAAAAAAAGTCTAGAAGAACATACAACAAAATGTTAATAATATTATCTCTGAGAGCTGTTATTTTTTTCCCTGAAAAAATGCTGAAAGGCACATAGAAGAAAGCAATAAAGATAAAAATTCAAGAAAGCAGAATATACTACCTCAAGTCCCATTGGCATTGAATGGCTATTGAGCACTTGTAAAATGGCTAGTTCAAATGGAAATGTGCTGTTAAGTGTAAAATACAGACTGGATTTCAAAGACTTAGTACAAAAAAGAATGTAAAACATCTCAATAATTTTTTCATTAATATTTTTTATAATGATTACATGTTGAAATATGTTTTATATAGGTTCAATAAAATACACTATTGAAATTAATTTCACCTGCTTCTTTTTACTTTTTAAATGCGGCTACTAGATAATTTTAAATTACTTCTGTGGCTTATGTCGTATTTCTATTGAACACTGGATTTCTAGTGGAACACTGGGCTCAAAGTAGACGTTAGCCTCTCATTTTCAGGGTAACAGGTCAAAATTAACAGCAAAATAAAAAAAAAGGATGTTATCTGTGGCACAGACTAAGAGTTGCCTCTATTTCCAGCTAAAGAATTCATTTGCTACAAGGGCTGATCATAAGACTAAATTTTGGTCTATGAGATGCAACTGGAAGCTTTGTGTGTGTATGACTTCCAGGAAGTCTCCTTAAATTGGAGGTGGTATGCAAGTCTTTCTCTCCCCACATCTTATTGCCTAGAATATGGATACAATGGCTGATACTCTAGCAGTCATCTTGGACAGTGAGTTTGAAGGTCACAACTCAGACATGACAAGGTGGTGAGTTAGAGAGATTCCTGACCTACCTCCAAATTTCTTCTACTTGAGAGAGAAATAACTTTCCATGGTGTTTAAGCTAGTATTATTTTGGGATCTTCCATTATATGCTCTGATTGGAAACTGACCTTTGAGTTACTCTGGACAGACGCTATCAGCAAAGACACCCTCCTCTGCAGCTCCTGCAAGTCCTTTGAAGTACTCGGGGGCTCTTCTTTCACCATCCTGAAACCCACTTCAGGTCTCTTTAGGGATGAATTCTACCAGTAAGCTCTTCAGTGCAGGGCACAGTCAAATCTCTCATGTCACCTTGTCTCTTGCTGTCACTGGAGGAAATGAAAAGTATCTTAAACCATTAGTGGTCTTCACCCAACTGACCCAACAAGAGATTCTACTATCCTCACACACTGATGGTGGGCATGCAGATGGAGGGTAACTTGGCAATATCTATCAAAATTTCAAACTGCACATACCTTGATCCAACAATTTACTTTCCAGGAACTTGAAGGAAATAATCAGTTATATCAAAACATGCCAAAAGGATGTGCAGTGTACCCCTGTTCCTAATACATAATAAGTAGTAAAACAGTGGAAAGAAGCTAACTGTCTACTAATAGGAAATAGGTTAAATAATGATAAATTCATAGAATGGAGTATTGTATAGCCATTAAAATGATATTGATATTTATTTAGTGAAATAAAAATACATCTATGATGTGAAAAAATTATAGAATACTATATATTGTTACATATTTTATGCATATATCCATAATATAAAATACATATATGTAGTTATGTATTCTATGTATATATCCATAGTAAAATAAAAGATCTAGATGGACATATAACAAAATGTTAATGGTATTGTCTCTGAGAGCTTATGTTTTTTTAGCCTGACAAAATTGTGAAAAGAATGTGGAAGAAAGTAAGAAAGCTGAATACACTATTTCAAGTCCTATTGTCTTTTTTCTTTTTTGGCCAGAAAACCTTTTTCAAACAAGTGGCAGTGGCCAATACACTAAACAGGTTGGCTCCCAATTACATTGTGCCATAAATTATTCTCTATTTACTTGTAAGTCTCAGCTCCATAACAAGAGAGGCACCTGAGGGACAGACTTTGCCACAATTATACCCTGTGACTCAACAGCCTGGAATATCCAGGACTGTCCCAATCTCACATAATTATTTATTTTTAATAAAAGCTTTTTGTTAAGTTAGATATCTATCTTTTAAACCCTTTTTTATTTTCATATAAACTAATATATTGTTATTTTATATTTTCCAGAACAACACTGTAGGGCTGGACACAGATATCTTTTCCATTTCTCCCTTACAACTGATCTCCTGACCTATAGCACAAATGCCTAAAAGATTGTCACAGTGGACAAAATTAACTGAGAGAGGCTCACATTTATTTACCACACTGAACGTCCCCCATGCTAATTATGTGAGATAGGAAGAGGTATCTCCTAATATCTATAGGGTCTAGCACCAAATTAAAGCACACTTTAATCTCCCCAGCTAGAGATTCTCTGCTACAATCCCTTTTGTGAAACAGGAATCCCCTGAACAGGGCAGGACTAAACTCCCATTCCCATACTGTCTCTGAAGCTACAGCTGGCACAGATTTGAACTTGCGATGTTCCCAGCACTCAATTCCCCTAATCTCCAATCTGCAAGGGTCAGAAACAAGCCCAGCTCCCCTACTGGTCTCCCAGGGCCTTGGAAACCCAAGCGCCAGCCGGGCACCCAAGCGCACTGAGAGGTCTCGGGAGGAGGGAAGACGGCAACCCCTTAACCCGACGCAGCGCACAGTTTCCCGCCTTCTGCCTTCTCCGCGCCTTCCGGGCTGAGCCAGGAGAACACGAGCCAACCCGCCCTTCCCCTTCCACGCCCCCCCCCACTCCAAAAGCCCCCGGCTCTTCCACTACTGCCCATCCCGGGACAAAAGGAAACCCTGAGCATTCCAGCCGGGCGGGGGAGGGGTCGCATCTCTGGCTTGAGGCCGGGAACCGCCGGGCGCTCGGGCCTATCCAGACCTCCCCCTCCCCATCTGGTTCCAGTCTCTCAGCCTTCCTAGACGCGAGAGGGGACAGGCGGCCAGTTTCTTGGGATCCAAGGAGAGGGGAAAAGGGGGGTGATGCAGGTACAGAGGGGGCTCTGCGCCTGAGGGGGCGCCGAGGCTGAGAAATGGGAGCTCGGGGACGGGGAGTCGAATACCACCTGTGGTACTTGGAATTCCCCTCTCTGCCGTGAGGGGGGAGGGGCCCTCCATAGAAAAGAGGAACCCGGGAGGGAGGAGGGCACCCATTTTCATTAATCCTAAAGAGGGAGTTCGGAGTCTTCCCAACCAGGTTTCCCAAGAAGGGGAAGGGTCCGGGGTGGGATGGGGATAACAACCCTTTTACCAAATGTAGTAGTAGGTGTAAGGGTGTGTGTGTGTGTATGGGGGTCTCGCAGGGGCTCGGAGGGATGAGAGTCCCCTTATTACCAAACGTCGTGCTGAAGGCTTCGGGCGTGGGACACCGACTATCCTCTCAACCGACCCCCGCCCTCCTCCAAAATTTGTCCCGCCCGGCGAGGAGGGTGTCTAGCCAGCTGGGTCCCCTGCGCCCAAGCTGCCAGCTCTCACCTGGTCCCGGCGGCCGCACTGCAGGCCGCGCTGCGTGTGCGGGCAGCTGGAGGAGACACGCCCAAGCGGCGGCTCTGAAGCGGGAGCCTGCGCTCTCACTCCACCCCCGCCAGCAGTATTCCTCCGCCGCGCGGCCCCGCGCCGTCCCTCCTCTCCCCTTCTCTCCCCTCCCCTCCCCTCCCCTCCGCTTGGCTCTCCCCGCCTGCAGCTCTTGCAGAGGACGCTGTCTCCCTCAGCTTTTTGGAGCCTCCCGGACAAGCCACGAGTGAGGAGCACGTGAGGAAACTTGAGGCTCAGAGAGAGTTGCCCTTCCTACACTCTTGGCTTGGAGTGAGGGCGCCCAGGCCGTCTCTGAGGCAGGTGGACTGGCAGCTGAGAACGGCTTTTCCCAGGGTCTCAGGGCTTCCCCTGCCTAAATACCCTGAACCAGCTCTTCTGGAAGCATCTCTGGAGCTCAGAACAGACAAGTGATGAGGTACGACCTTGACTGGAAGGTTTTAACCATTACTTCCCAAACGCAAATATCATGAGCCAGTGAGATCCCTAAAGATCGGTTCGATTAGTATCTCCATTTTATAAATGAAAAAGTCTAATCCCAAATCCTTCAGTTTCAAGTCAGAGCCAGAATACATGTTCCTTGGCCTGAAATCCAGCCCATACAGCAGGGTTTCTCAAGGGGCAGCGCTATTGACATTTTGGGCAAGAAAATTCTGTGTTGAGTGGGCTGTCCTGTGTATTGTAGGATGTTTAGCAGCATCCCTGGCCTCCAACCGCTAGATGCCAGTAGTACTTTCCTTCCCTGCAGACCCCCAAACATTGGCAGATGTCCCCTGGGGGGCACAGTTGTCTAGGTTGAGAACAGCTGCCATAGAACATACTCGTAAAGACCGTGAACTGAGGTCCAACGGTCCTGGACTCTGATCCCAGGTCAGTCTTGCTGTGTGGATGAGTTAACCTCGCTGAGCTTCACCTTTATCTGTAAAATGGAGAGGGGTAGACTTGAGAATTGGCCTGCTACTTACTGCACAGTTCTCATGCCCTTTCCATCCAGGGACCTTTGTTGATCTGTTTCTCCTCTGTGACTTGTGTCCGTAGGCACCTGAAAAATAACTCTTTAGGAAAGAGAAAAGCAATCACAGGGTTGTAGTGAGGACTGGTGCAATAATGGCTGTAAAGAACTTAGCACCTATCGGGAACATAGGAGGAGCTCAAAAATATTTAACGTATTGGGCTTTTTTTCTGTGTCTTATCATGGTTACTTGGTTTATTTTTCTTTTTTGTTTATTTTTATTTATTTATTTATTTTTTTGCGGTACGCTGGCCTCTCACTGTTGTGGCCTCTCCCGTTGCGGAGCACAGGCTCCGGACGCGCAGGCCCAGTGGCCATGGCTCACGGGCCCAGCTGCTCTGTGGCATGTGGGATCTTCCCGGACCAGGGCACGAACCCGCGTCCCCTGCATCGGCAGGCGGACTCTCAACCACTGCACCACCAGGGAAGCCCTTTTTTGTTTATTTTTATATTGCTGTATAGTTAACATATAACATTGTATTAGCTTCAGATGTACAACATAATGATTTGATGTTTGTGTATATTGCAAAGTAATCACCACAATAAGCCTAGTTCACACCTGTCACCATACACAGTGACAGAAGTTTTTTTCTTGTGATGAGAACATTTAAGATTTGCTCTCTTAGCAACTTTCAAATATGCGATACAGTTTTATTTTGACTTCTTTCACTGATTTTGCCCACCCACCAATGATGTATTATTTCTACCAACTAATATTTCTAGAAATAATCAGGCTGGTGGATAGAGAAATAAGCTTGGGGATAATAATAATAAGCTAAGGGATCCTGCTCTCACTCCACAAGAGCCAAGAAGGCGGGAGCTAATGGTGAAGATAGGAGGACATGGACGGAAAAGTGTCCCTAAATTTTTACCGTTTCAGGCAGTCCTGTCCGGTTTCATGCCTTTTGTTCAGCTGCAGTGTGATGGGTGCCCCAGCCAGGAAAGGGTTGGTTACTGTTTGGGTTTGGAGGGTTTTTTTCTTGACAAAACTGCAACCCTCCTTCCCTGGTGGGTGTTGCTTTGGGAAGCTGAATTGAGGCCTTCACTGGAAATTTTGTCCAAGGGTGCCATCTAGGGGAACCTCTGTGAAGCTTCTAGTTCCTTTCACTTGCATTTTTGTAGGGCCAGCCAGATTTTGCTTTTCCTTGTGTGTTGGCTGCCTTCTCTACCGCACTATATATTACCCAACGGTGGGAATCTTAGCGTCTCTCAGTAGCACAAGGACTTGGCTCTTGCTGACCATTGGATGGGTCAATAAAATAAGTCCCTGGATAAGCAACTGTTTCAAGCCTCAGAAAAGATCTGCCAGAAACACTGGGCTCTGAATTACAAATGTGTGAAAATTTCCAGCAACAGATTGAGACTTTAAGCTGTTAACACCACAAAGATGGGGATAACCTAGAGGCTAGCTGACCTCTTCTCCCCATATTGCCAGATTTAGCAAATAAAAATACAGGACAACCAGTTCAATTTGAATTTCAGGTGAGTAACAGATAACTTTTTAGTCTAAGTACGTCTGGGCATCCTGTGTTTTATCTGGCAACCCTATGTACTTGAAGTTGATTAAGGGATTTGAGGCCTGCATCCTCACTTGGAAATTGCTGAACAGAAGATTAAGTCAGCAAGCAATTCTGGTGCCAGTGAGGTGGCCTGGGGCAGAGGGGAGATGATGGAATTTTCATTCTCTTTGGCAGATCTTTTGTTTATTTTCTATCTTTCTTCAGACTACATGTAGGCTTTTGGTGAAAGCCATGGAGCAGATTCCATAATCAGGTGAAGTTCTAACTTTGCCACTGACCTAGCTGAGTGACTATGGGCAAATTACTTAACCTCCCTGTTTCTCAGTTCCCTCAGTCATAAAACTTGGGATAGTTGTATTCATCTTCTCCATTGTTGAGAAGATTTGGAAAGATGATGCTCATTAAGTGCTTACCACAGTGCCGACAGCTAATATACGTCAATAAATGAAAGCTGTAATGATTGCTTTGATGTTTTTGGACACAGGTAGACTTAAAGCACACAGAATTTTAAAGGGAGGTGTGTCTCCTACTCACCCACAAGGCCACGGGGCTCATGGGCACCCTACCAGGCCCCTTCTAAAGTTCTTTACTTTGTTGGGTTACAGTTGCTGGGTTTTTTGTGGGACATGGGGTTTCATATCCTATTATAGGAGGCCTGGTAATAACCCCATTTCCATCTAAAGTCTCAAACCCTGTCACTGGCTCATTTATTCCAAACACTATTTGAAACTGTATGTATACCTTATGGTAGAGAGTGCAAATGTAAGGAATGAGGAGCCTCAAGGTGATTTTGAAGGTATGGAAAGCCAAACTTTGAGGGAAAAGTAAGAAAAAGGAGAAATGGAAGTACTTGGTACTATGTAATGCTCATCGTAAGATCTCAGAAATGTTTGTTTTATGGGCAGGTACTTTATGGAAAGAACACTGGACTCTGGAGTCATAAGGACAGGGTTCACATTGTATCAGCACTACTTACAAGTCCTGGCAGTTTAGGAAAATTATGTTTCTCAGTTGTGGTTTCGTCAATCATAAAATGGCAACATCGTGGAGTTTGGGGAAAAATTGAATGACAAAACATACATATATATATATATATATATATATACATACATAAACCTGTCTCCCAAAAAGAGCTCAATAAGTCTAACTTGATTTTGAGAGAATTTTGAAAGTGACCGCTTAACGTGTGCTTTGAATGTCTGGGCAGCAGCTAATTGTATCTTGTGTGTGTGAGCGTACGTGTGCATGTGTTCCTGTGTTTATCATGAGAATGATGTTAGCCACACTTATAGAGTGCCTACTGTGTTGAGTGACCAAGCTGTCTCAGTTTGCCCAGGACTGAGGGAGTTCTCAGGGTGCAGGACTTGCAGTATTAAAACCCAGAAAGTCCCAGGAAACTGGGACAAGTTGGTCATCCTTCTACTATGTGCAGGTTGCTTTACAGGTATTATCTCATTAACTCTCAAGCCCACCTATGAGGTAGGTTGTCACATTGTTGGCATTTTACATTGTAAAGGACACTTGGAGAGATTAAGCAATTTGCTCAAGCCACATAGCTAATTAAATGGGAAGGGCAGGATCTGAACCCAGACCTGTCTGACTCTAGGGCCCAAGAATTTAACCACCACTCTGTGTGCATTTAGGCCCCTCCAAAGGCACAACTTCTTTTGCCATTCACCTCCTGGATCATTGCTAAACACCTTCCCACCTTCCCTCCTCTCACCGAAACTTCCTGCTGGACAGCTGGCCTACAGCAAAGGGAGAGACCTGGACACAAAGCTGAGTCAAGACCAGTCTTGTATCTGGGCACAACAGAGGCCCTTCCTTCCCTAGCAACAGACACTGAAGCCTTGTGACTGGCCCCAGGACCTGGGCACAAGCTCCTCCAGTGTTAGAAATAACCCGAGAAGAGGAGAGAGAAGAGTTCAGGCTGCCAGGGGGAATGTTTGGTGGGGTGCTTCCTCCCTCTTCTCTGTGTTAGTATGTAACTCTGCTTCAGTTTTTCCTCTACAGTGAACTCCGTGTATTCCTGGAAAAGTTCCAAGGGAGGTGATGCTCAGTGGAAGGGAAGAGCAGCCATCACAGGGAAGCTACAGCACAGAGCCCAGCAGAGCCCCAAGGCTGCTCCTTCATTCTCTAGCTTCCCTTTCTCTCCTCTTCTACCTGGAAACTCCTCAGGGGGCTGAAGTCCATGACCTCGGAGAGGCAGCCCTGTGAACAGAGCTTTCAGAACATCTGGAAAGTTCCATAATCTGTGTCATCCCCATTATGCTATAAGGAATTTCAGAGGCACTGATAGGAGAGGAAGAAACTGAGAGCTCTTTGTTCCTTTTTTTATATTTTTATAGGTCCAGTTAGAATGGACAACATGAGTGACATGGATTGCTCATCTCAGAAGGTAGGTATGAATTTTAAGGTGTATTTCTTTTTTCATACCTGTAGTATTTTCAACATGTAGGGAAATTGGAAGTGGGTGGGAAGGGGATGTTTCAGTCATAAACCAATTGCCATGTTAGATCTCCTTAACCAGGCATATATGTTAATCACATAGCGTCCTTGAATTATGCTTTGTTCTGAATTAGGCTTTTGGACATCTTCAAGTTTTGCTGAGAAAATTTCAGGAATAGACACCTTTCTTTCCCTTCCTTTTCAAGGCCATTAGACCATATGTTCCATCCAGCAGTTCCCAGCACTGGAGGTACATAAATAAGAATATACTGGGGAGTATCTTGAAAATATAGAGACTTGGCCTCACTTCCAAAGATTCTGATCTCAAAGGTCTGGAGTGGAGCCCTGTAGTCTGTATTTTTAGCTAAGACTCTAGTGACTCTGCTGTTGCAGGTCCTTAAGTGAGCATTTGGAAACTGCTTCCGTGAAGGACTTGCAAACATCACATGTAGTCAGAAATAAGCACCTGAAAGTAACAGTTCTACCCAATCTAGGTGCCAGAATCTTGGTGGAGAAGCCAAGATCCACTAAGTTGCCATACATTGAAGTGTATGGAGCATTTTACACTCTAGAGGAGCATTTTAAATCAAAACTTTGTAAAATTAAAGTGGATTCGGTGATAATTACTGAGCCCACTCCCTGAAATGGAAATGCTCTGCAATTTACCAGAGAGAACACTTACGCATTACTATTTTTAACAAACCGTTTTGGATAGCCAGGTAGTTCTTACAAAAATCTCCATCTCTTTCACCTTGAAGGTGCCACAGAGGATTCTTAACCAGGTGTGTTCAAGAAAACTCTGTTTTATGAATTGATTTCTAGATCTGCTAATCTTGTATGTGTCCCATGTGTCCCTGTCCCATGAACTGAGCTGTTTTCTGCTATCATGGTTTAATGGCTCTGTGTGTATAAGTCTTAGTCTGTGCCCATGAACTAGCTTAAAGTTTAATTTGTTCTTCAGCGGTTCTGCTTCTCTCCATTGTGCTCTGCAAAATGCTCAATGTTAGTTTGCTTTCTTTTTTTAATATAAATTTTATTTATTTATTTATTTATTTATTTATTTATTTATTTATTTTTGGCTGCATTGTGTCTCCGTTGCTGCGTGTGGGCTTTGTCTAATTGCAGTGAGTGGGGACTACTCTTTGTTTAGGTGCGGGTGGTTCTCATTGTGGTGGCTTCTCTTGTTGTGGAGCATGGGCTCTAGGCACATGGCCTTCAGTAGTTGTGGCTTGCAGGCTCTAGAGCGCAGGCTCAGTAGTTGCAGCACATGGGCTGAGTTGCTCCACAGCATGTGGGATCTTCCCGGACCAGGGCTCGAACCCACGTCCCCTGCATTGGCAGGCGGATTCTTAACCACTGTGCCACCAGGAAAGTGCCTAGTTTGCTTTCTTGCAAAATGTTGTTTTCTTTCTTTATTATCCCAAGAATGGCTTTTCTCTTTATATGATGACTCAGCTGCCTCTGTGTCTATCTCTTGGATGACTGGCTCTCAGTATGGAGGGACTTACATATGATTCAGTCTGGCTCAAACCCAAAAAGGAATCTATGGGCTCAAGTAATTGAGAAGTCCAAGTTGGATCCTAGGGTCCAGTTGATGTCATTGGGAGTCTGCCTTTGTCCTTCTGGTGCTTTTTTTTCTTTTATGTTGGCTTTAATCTAAGGAAGACTTTTTTCACATAAGGCAAAGATGGCTGTTGAGAGTACCTCTTTCTCAATAGCACTATCAAAAGTGTCAGGAATGATTGTGATTAGCCCAGCTTGGGTTACACACCTATCCCTGAACCAATCACAGTGTCTAGGAGGAGAGAGTATTCTGACTGACCAGACCTTTATCACATGCTCTACCCTGGACACAGGCTGGAAACTACACAGCATGGACAGAAATTGGAGTAGAACCAGTTATGTCCACTAGGGCTCTATTCTGCCTGTTTTGCTGGGAAGAGTAACTTCCCAGTATATGTCAAGGCTGAAATCAGGTTTACGCCAACCACGAGCAGAAGCATGAATGCCAAGCCACCTCCTGAATAATGCTAATATTCTCCTCAACTGCAAAAGAGTCTCCTCAACTGTAACTTACTCAAGATGTCTGAAATTTGTGGTGTTTGCTTGTTGTTCTTTTAATGAATATTTTTATTTGAAACAGATTTAAAAGCTAGGCCAAGGGAAAGATTTCCACTGACCACAAAACCTTCTTGCTTGCAAAGACAAAATGCAGACAGCCCTAACTTATCAATCAGTATATGTCAGTATATGTCCCAGTCACATCTGAGATCCTGAAGGAAACCATGAATGACTTCATTTCCCTGAAAATACTGCTGCCAAAATCTACCTTGGATGGTATAGTACCCATTTTGGGTGACCAGGTTCCTTTCAAGTTGATGCTGAGTTTTTTCATTTTGTTTCACCTCATCAGTGCAGATCTGATATTAATTTCAGTAGTGAAAGAGAAGGCTCTTGGAGATGATTCATCGATTCTTAGATCCTTGAAATTGAGGTCAAGAGCAGAGAGACAGGCACAGTGCTAAGCTGAAAACAACAGGGTCACCTTGTTTAAGGTGGAGCCTGAGCATCCCCATGTTTAATAAAGTTCTGTTAGTGGGTCTGAAATTTTTGAAAACCACTGAATTAGGCCATCAGATCAGTGAACCTATTATGTTTTTGAAAACTCCCAGGCTCAGTATGCGTTTTGTTTAAGAGTGTGCATGTTTTTGTTTAATTTTAAGATCAACACATTCCCAGAGTAATTTGCCATGTAAGTGATACTTGCCATTTCCAGTGTGTTGGGATGCTGAGTGATGTATTTAAAAGCACCTCTGGGGACTTCCCTGTTGGTCCAGTGGTTAAGACTTCGCCTTCCAATGTAGGGGGTGCGGGTTCAGTCCCTGGTCGGGGAGCTAAGATCCCACGTGCCTCATGGCCAAAAAACCAAAACATAAAACAGAAGCAATATTGTAACAAGTTCAATAAAGAGTTTAAAAATGGTCCACATCAAAAAAAATCTTTAAAGAAATAAAAGCACCTCTGTGTGGCTAGTATGTGTTACCTATCCTCTGTGAGCCTTGGTTTCAGCTAGAACATGGGTATAAAAAAATCTCATAAGTGCCTGGTGCATAATATTTAGAATGATGGCAGATGTTATTGTTAATGTTATTATTTTATGAGGTTGAGTCATCAGTGAGGGATTGGTTGGGGCATGGGATAGTTAATATCTGATTCATATACCCCCTACCTCTCTACCTTCAGTTACCCTGCATGACTTAATTTGCTGACCCAAATAAATCAAATCTGTCCAATAATGTCTCATCTTACACAGTCATTGCCTAAGGTAAAAAATCACAAAGAGCCAAAATTATACTTGCAGATCCATTAAACCATCTTTAAGGTGCTGTATAGCAACACCTCTCAGTAGGTCCAGCCCAGAAGTTTTCCTCCATCACAGCCCCAGATGAAGTAGTTGTCTTGCTTATAGTGGCTGGGTGTAGGACAGAAACACACACAGCATTGGTCAACACTGAAATCACCTTCAGCTCTGAGGTGAAATGGCGCCGGGAACTGAGAGTGGCCATGGGAGCCACAGGTTCACCTCTGTCTGAGGCTCACTCTCAAGTATACACTCACTGAATGGCATGGTGGACCTACATGCCACACTCTTTAAATGATACTTTTTCTTTCCACGGGAAGCACAGAGTTACTTATGCCACTGCACAAGCAAATTTCTATTTGGAATTTTGCCAATGTGAAATGCAAGAGTCGATTTTTTAAAGTCAACCCCTTTAATTACAACCCAGGGTAGGGTACCTGGAGG
This sequence comes from Mesoplodon mirus, assembly GCF_964341445.2. NCBI lineage: Eukaryota > Metazoa > Chordata > Mammalia > Artiodactyla > Ziphiidae > Mesoplodon > Mesoplodon mirus. The sequence goes on from NC_138991.1 coordinate 49,389,197, forward strand.
TGCCCTCAGATTTGGGCTCTTCCCAGGGGAAAAAAAAATATCTGAATTTGCTCATTGAAGTGTAGCCAAGGAGGAGATGCTAGAGGAGAGACATTAACAATTAAGAAATGAAACCTACACAGTGGATAGGGGTGAGAAAGGTGCTGTATGGCAGAACTTTGTGCCTAAAACCTTTCCTGAGGACCTTTTTACTCCTTATCAACCTCAGAAGTTTGGAAATCTTTCCTAATTCCTGAAGAGTGGCTTTGTGTCTGTTTCCCACAGATCCACAAAAGTGACTCGATACATCACATGAGCCACTCCCAGATGCGGCCAGAGTTGCCTCCTCTTCCTGCTTCTGCTAACGAGGAACCATCTGAACTCTATCAGGTATGTTCACCTGGCTGCTCCTCTTCTGCTGGTACTAGTTTGGGGGCAAACAGTCAGACTTGACAAGTGGCATTAGAGGCCTTGGTCATTTTTGCCACTGGAAGAGGCTACAGCACCATGGGAGAAAGCTATGCAGTAACACAAAGGTGAGTTAGCATCTGGCCTTCTCACTTACCTGCTGCATTACTTAAACTCTCTGAACTTCTCCATGTTCGGCTGTAAAATGAGAACAGTTATTTCTACCTTATAGCCAAGTCCATAGCAATAAAGACAGTAGATGTAAATTATCTGACCACAAATTTACTGAATATTGAAAGCAAGCTGTTATCCTTGTCATCAGAAATCATGCTCACAGTGGTCAGAGAAGTACAGTTGGTGTCCATTCCGAAAGTATTTGCACTCAGTGTGCAGAAGGTAGAGCCACCGTGTAAGGCATGTGGGATGCCATGAGTCTCAGTGTGAGTGGAGCCTGGCCCTAAGGAGCCCAGGCCCCCTGAGTGATGTCCCTCATCATGTGTCACTCTGCATTTCTTCCCTTGTAGACAGTCATGTCGCACAGCTTTTACCCACCCTTGATGCAACGCACATCATGGACCCTGGCTGCACCCTTCAAAGAGCAGCACCACCACTGTGGACCCAGCAACTCCATTGCCAACAACTACTCCTTGATGGCCCGGGACCTGAAGCTGAAGGACCTGCTGAAGGTCTACCAGCCTGTCACCATCCATGTCCCCAGGGAGAAGATTGTTCAGGGGCTGCCATTAGGTATTTCTGGCTGTGTGCCATACCACTTAGAATAGGGCTTTGGAGTGAGATTTCTAATGCCGGATTTTAGTCCTGGCTCCACCTTTTGCTGCAGCTAACTTTGGGTAACCTCATGGAGCCTCAGTCTCCTCGTCTCTGAAATGGGAATGATTGTAATGGCTAGCATGACATTTACCATACACCAAGCACTGCTCCATGTGCTTCTTGTTGATTGCTGCATAACAAGTTATCCCCAAACTTAATAGTTTAAAACAACTACCATTTGTTATCTTACAGTTTCTGTCAGGAATCTGGGCATGGCTTAACTGGCTCAGAATCTCTCACAGGTGTGCAATCAAGGTGTCAGCCAGGGCCACAGTCATTGAAAGGCAACTAAGGAAGGATCCTCTTCCAATCTCACTCACATCCTCCACTGCTTGTTGGCCATAAACATAAGTTTCTTACCATATGGGCCTATCCATAGTGCAGTTCACAGTATGACTTCTGGCTTCCCTTAGAGGGAACGAGGGAGAGAGCAAGAGAGAGAAGAGAGCCAGCAAGATAGAAACCACTGTCTTTTTGGAACTTAAATATGGAAGTGACATCCTATCACTTTTGCCATTTTCTCTTTGTTAGAAGTGAGTTGGTAGGTCCCGCCCACACTTAAGAGGATTACACAAGGGCATGATTCCAAGAAGTGAGGCTTCTTGGGGACCATCTTGGAAGCTGCTTACCACAGTACTTTATACGTATTAATTTGTTTAGTCCCACTGGGTACAGCTATGTCTGCTTAAGGATATCCTTTAGTAGTTTTTGTTAGAGGTGTGCTGGAGACTTTCAATCTGCCTGCTGTCTCCAACTCATTATCATGTTTTTCTTTATCCTCTCTGCTGTGTCTCAGTGAATTCCTCAAATATATCTTCCAGCTCACTAATTTGCTCTTCAACTGTGTTCAGTCTTGAGTTTAACGTGTCTAATGAATGGGCTTTGTTTTAATAACAACATTTTTTTTATTTTTTACCTTTTTTTTTTTTTTTTGTGGTACATGGGCCTCTCACTGTTGTGGCCTCTCCCGTTGCGGAGCACAGGCTCCGGACACGCAGGCTCAGCAGCCATGGCTCACAGGCCCAGCCGCTCTGCGGCATGTGGGATCTTCCTGGACCGGGGCACGAACCCATGTCCCCTGCATCGGCAGGCGGACTCTCAACCACTGCGCCACCAGGGAAGCCCTAATAACAACATCTTTTTATTTTTCAGATTTCCTAATTGGTTCTATTTATGAGGACCACACTTGCCAATTTATTATTCTTTTCTTATGGACATAGCCCTTCCAATATCAATCACTTGGAGGATCTTAAACATTAATTTTAGAGAATTATTAGTATTGCTGTATTATTTCCATTTTGTAAATATGTCCCTCAATTGTTGAGTTTATTTGCTATCTTTCTTAGTATTGGTTTTTCTCATGTGTTATGAGATTTTAGTTTGCAGATTTATATTGAGGGTTTTTCCCTTTCTTGCTACATGCATTCCCCATTGGTTGAGGTATAATTCACATACAATAAAATGCACAGATCTTAAGTGTTCAGTTCAATGAGTTTTGACAGTTGTTTACACCATATAGCCACCACCCAAATAAGATATAGGGTATTTCCATCACTAGAGAAAGTTCCCTTGTGCTCCTTTCCCATCAGTTCCTTCCTCTACCCAACACCATCCCACCCCAGGGTAACCACTTTCTGATTTCGGTCACCATAGGTTAGTTTTGGTTGCTTTCACATATAAATGTACTCAAACAGTGTATTCTTTTGACAGACCTTTTAAAATCTTGCCTTTTCCCCTTATGCCTTCATCTGGCATCTTGGACCCCAAATTAGTACCAGATCTTATATTGGTGGCTTAGGACTCCCATCCTAAGGTGGTGTTTGGGGATTGTAGATCTGGTCCCTGAGGCAATGTTAGGCTTGGCCTAGATATTACCAGCCTCTCTTTGCTATCTGTGGCCACCATGTGAATTGAGGATAACAAGTGCTTTATCTGCATGACAGTGTTGCTGTCTTTTCAGCGTGTCTTCGTGGGTAGGGCAGCCCTGGCTTCATGCTGTGAGCCTACCTGCAGTCCCCACAATCATGGTGTGTTTTGGGTTCTGTTATTCCCCCCAGGTATCAAACACCTAACTAATTCTGCCTGCTTCTGGAGCCAGAAGCCAAGTTTAAGACTTTTAGTTCACAATGTGTTTATTTTTAGTCCACGCAGAAGAGCATCTTTTCGAACAATGCACTGTCTTTTTAATTTTAAAGAATATTTTTTCTATTATTGTTATATTTGGAGTAGGTTGAGGAAATAAAAGTGTGAACTCAAAATACATCTTAACCAAGAGTCTTCAATCCTCTGATTCCCTCAAAATGTCAATTTCATATTAGTATGTCTTTAACATGTCTCTATGACATGTTAGTTTCCTTAGGCTAGAATCTTAAGCAAGTATCCAGTTAAAGTTTAATAGTAGAGTTTTATATTATTTGTTGAATTTATTTATCACAAATGATATTTATTGCAATATCTTCTGTTTATTACAAATGACATCGGTTTTTCTATTTGCAATAATTATATTTATTGCAAATGATACTGTTTTTTCTACTTGTGATAATCATAATATTTCCTTTAAAATAAATATATTAGGTTTAAAGTCTGAATCTATTTAAAGAAAAATATTAAGCAGTAATACACCTGATGTTTAGAAAATAGAGCATATAGGATTGGGGAGTGAATTGAGCAATTATTAATACTTGTCCAATGTATGGGATAGCAGAAGGTATGCTCATCCCCATTTCACAGTTGGGGAAGCTGAGGCTTGGAGTGATGGTCACTTCTTCAGGGTCACACAGGTAATTAGTGGTACAGGGCCCACATCACCTGTGTCATCCCACCACACCAAGTCCACCCTGCTTAGTGTTCTCCTGCACTACCCTGAGACTGGCATCCCTGTGGACAGAGGACCACCCAAGGCCACTGCTCATCACTGATGTCTTTCTTCTCTACTGTTCTAGCAAATAAAAGCTCATCAAAGCCTAACAAGAAGAAAATGAAGTTCTTCCCCAAAGACAAAGAGGATCTCACTGGGTAAGGTGTCCCTATGGGCACAGGGGATTGCAGGACGCTGGGCTGAACCGAAGAAGGCTGTGGTCTCTTGAAAGCCATGCTCTGCTTCTTGACTTTAAAGCATTCCTGGATACCTAGTTACTCATGTTTTTTCCCAACAATCCTCTTAATCCAATTTTTGAGGCTCTAAATAAAAATAAATTAGCCAATTAAGCAAAACCAATGCTAACAAACCTATGAGGTGTTCCATGGAACCAAGGACTGAGCTTATGTCTACTTTTCAGGACGAGGTTGGCCTGCAACACCTCAGCCTCCTTACCTATGAGGACAGAGGTGGTGACAACTTTGACTCTCCCAGGAAGCAGACCAATGAGTCCAGAAGAACAGATTGATGTGATGTTACAGCAGGAGATGGAAATAGAAAGTCAAGAAACCAAACCAACTGAATCAGACTTGGAGGTACATTCTTATTGCCTCCTTTCTCTCAATTTGCTAAGTATTACTCTTGGCATCTCAGTGATTCTAAACTGGAGAAAAACAGCAGAGTCACCTAGGGAATGTTTTAAAAATACTGAGGTCCAGACCCCATGACAGACTACTGAATGAAGGTGTGCGTGCCTGAATTCTCTGCTCTAATAAGTCTTAGAAATCGGTGCCTTTGTGTCCTCATAGAATGTAGGTTGCAGAATGGTGACCCATAGGCTGGGGTTGCCAGATTTTGCAAAACAAAAATAAAACAAAAAACAAGACACCAGTTAAATTTGAATTTCAGATAAACAATGAATAATTTTTTAGTATAAATATATCCCAGTGCATCCTGTATTTTATCCGGCAACCCTACCATAAGCTGAATTTGGCCTATAGATGTGTTTTGAAAATAAAGGAAATCTCACATAAGCTAGATTTCTAACCTCTCTTGAAAAAATTAAAAAATTTTGAAGCTGAACAGTAGCCACTTCCTTTAGATGAGAAATACATTCTCTGGTTTGTCAGTCTCCACAATTCCTTATTATTTTCTTATGTACAGCCAACTTTCAGTTATTAACATTACCTGCTTGGTCCCAGGTAGACTTCTGAGCTTCCAACCCCTGTCTTAAAAGAACAAATAGGGGCTTCCCTGGTGGTGCAGTGGTTGAGAGTCCGCCTGCCAGTGCAGGGGACGCGGGTTCGTGCCCCGGTCCGGGAGGATTCCACGTGCCGCGGAGCGGCTGGGCCCGTGAGCCATGGCCGCTGAGCCTGCGCGTCCGGAGCCTCTGCTCCGCAGCGGGAGAGGCCACAACTGTGGGAGGCCCGCGTACCGCAAAAAAAAAAAAAAAAAAAAAAAAAAAGAACAAATAGCTTGCGAATTTATAGTGTATAGTAAAATGATTAATAATAAAAACCCACAGTGACTGAGCATGTGCTATTAGCAAAATTCCATGCTAAACCCTCTAGATGCTTGACCCCATTCAAGACCTGGGGACTATGATTATTCCTATTGTCCAGTTGTGGAAATTGGGGTGGGGACTGATTAAGTAACTTGCTCAAGGTTATACTGTCAGTAAGAGGCAAAACTAGAACTTAGACCAGGTCTGGCTGATACTGACATCTCTGTGCTCTTAGGAGCTACACAGCATTTCTCAAACTTGCCTGAAAATAAGAATCACCTGGGGCGCTTGTTAACACATCCCAAATGCCCTAGCAGGGGGCCTATGAATCTTCATTTTAACAGGAGCCTCTCCTCACCCCACGCAGTTCTTATAATGGGGGAAGTTTGTAAGTTTGTCCTGTATTAAGGTTGAAGAGATGTAAGCTCAGCCTCTTCTGACCACAGACAATTGGCACTGAAGGTCAAATCTGATTTCAAACCCTTTCCTATACTTTGTGCTTCTTATCCATCTGAAATTATTCATTTCCAGAGCCACTCAGCCATCTAGCAGCTTAGAGGCAAGCCCTAAATAAACCACACTTCCTAACGTCACCAGGTCCCACTGGGCATTTTTGTTCAGTTCCTGTGTTTGTGTGGCTTTTCTAAACTCAAAAGTCCCATTGTTGGATTAGAAGAGCTAACCCCCAAGTCTCACTCAGACTTGGGGGTTTTTCCCCATGGACAGCTACAAGCCACAGGATCAAGTGCTTTCTTTGTATAGGAGCATTGTTGTTGAGGAGGGTGAATTATTTGAGTCCACTTGAGGAGCTTGTCATTCCTCTTCTTAAAGCTCACCAGATAATGCCACCTCCATCCCTGGCCTCAGTCCTCCTTCCACTGTTCCTATCTGCATGGCACTTGACAAGTCCTTCCTTATACCACGCTGAGATCTCTCTGGCTTTGTTTGACTCCTCCAGAGTCATGGGGAATACTCGCCAATGATTTATTGCAATGAGTGTGAAGTCACAGGCCCAGGAGCGAGTGAAGGATGGAGATAGGCGCTGTATGAACAGGGTCCCTTGGTGGCTGATGGATGTGGGCAAGTGGGCACAGTTAGCCAATTGATCGTGATCATTTTCTTGTTGGTGGTTTGTTTATGGAAGAGATACTATTACTCTTTGACCAATGGAGTCCAAAAAGACATGATTGCCCCTGAGGAGGATGAAGTGATGGTTCGGATTTCAAAGCTGATTTCTAACACACTGCTGACAAGTCCCTTCCTGGAACCCCTGATGACTGTCCTTGTGGAGGAGAAGGAAAATGACTATTACAGTAGCCTCATGAAAAGCATTGGTAAGGCTGGGCATAAATGGGACAGGGGTTCCTATGTGGAGGGCACCTTCTTTCCTCTCACTGTCAGTCCTTCACCCTGGTTACTCTGAAAATGCCAAAAACATTGTTTAACTTTTCATTCAAATGCTCCCCACCATCATCACTCATGTCCACACCAGTACTTACCACGCTTTAATGTGCATCTCCGTAACCTAAAGATCTTGTTAAAGTGCAGATTCTGATTCAGTAGAGTTTGGGAGAGGCCCAAGATTCTGCACTTCTAACAAGCTCCCAGGTGATGCGGGTGCTACTCGGGTGCGACTTACTGTAAGTAGCAACACTAAGAAGTAGGGGCCTACTCACATTTAAAATCTAGTTCAAGACCTGCCTCTTCCCTCAAGTATTTTGATCTCTGCAACCCTCAGTGATGAATCCACCCTCTGCATTCATAGCACTTCTTGTTTCTACTTTCAGCTCATCCCACTTTGGAACTTCTCCCATGCCACTGTTTCTCTACGGTTATTTAACACTGGCATTGTCTTTCTTATGGGTCTCAGCTCTCTTATTAGACATTAGCTGATATATCATCAATCCTCCCTCCCCTTCATATTTAGCCCCATGTCTTGTGCACACAGTAGGTCATTGGGAAATGTTTGATGATGGTGAATAATGTGAGAAACACATCAAAGGGGAGAGGTGATCATATTAGTTCCTCACCTTCCCATTTTATCTGGAACACAGCTATACTTACCAAGTTGTCTAGTTATTTTTAATTTCTTAATTAACCTTCTAATGGTGTCAGTGTAATGGCTCCTTGTCTGCTATGGGCTAGAACCAAACTTATAAGGATAAACATGTAAAACCCTTCAAATTTTAGCCTCAACCTACTTCTCCAGTCTTATCACCTTGAACTCTACCACTTGTATCTGTTATTTCTGCCACAGAATGACTCACAGCACCTTGAGTATATTATACAAAAGTCATGGAACTGCACTTCTTATCCTTCAGACAAAATCCTACTCATTCTTTATGACCCAGCTTAAATGGTACTTCCTCTGTGAGGCTTTTGCCAGTCCTTAGCACATGAAATATTTGGCCTCTAAATTTCCATTCATAGGTATCTGGTGTCATCCATTGTGTTTATTTTTTATGTAACTATTTTGGTGTGAGAAATCAGTTAATGAGTAATGAGGTATCAGCAAATACTAATTCACTGATATGCATGATGCTAGATATCCTAACAGGACTCAACTCCAGATTCGAAGTACTCCAGACTGTAAAGTTATATTCCTCTTTCCCTGAAATATCTCACATACCAACAGAGTGGAACCTACCCAATTTAGTTATACCCAGGGGATTACCACTGACCTTGTAAATGAGGGAGCATTCCCAAGTGTAAATGGACAGAGGCACATTTACCTTTGAAGTGTTGAAGCTAAGAGCACAGAGTGTTCAAGGTCCCTGCTTAATAACAAGTGTTTGCCCTGTTGGTTATAGTTGATTACATCCTCATGGATCCAATGGAGAGGAAAAGACTCTTCATCAAGAGCATCCCCCGAGCATTTCCTCAAAGAGTGATCCGGGCCCCTGTGCCCTGGCACAGTGTCTACAGGAATGCCAAGAAGTGGAACAAGGACCATCTGCACACAGTGAACCCCATGATGCTCAGCCTGAAACAGCTGTGGTTTACAGAGTAAGAAGTGCTTTCTGTCCCTTTTCTTCCCCTTCTTTATTGCTTCCACACATAAGAGATCATCTTATGTGGGAGTAGCCTTGCCCTTGAAGTAAAATGACAAACATCCCAGACCCAAAGTGCATATGAACAGCAAGTGACAACTCTCCATGCAGGGCTAAGTGGCCCTCCTTTGTGCCTTCACAGCACCCAGTGCCTGTCTGTAGGCACTGGAGCATACTGGTTAAGAGCACTCACATGGAGCCAGCCTGCTCAGGTCCGCCTCTAACTGTGCTGCTTCATAAGTAACATCCTTATCTCTAAATTTGGGATAATAAGACTTCCTACTTCATAGTGTTGGTAGGAGGGATAAATAATTTAATACATGCAAAGTACTTAGAATAGTGCCTGATATAAGTATCCAGTAGGTGTTAATTAGACCTTCATTATGAAATGTATCACACTGAATTATAATTGCATGTTTACGACTTTGACTCTCTCTAGCCTATGAAATGTATGGGGGCTTGAGTCTTTTTGTTTTTTTCCTTTCCAAATTCTTTTTTTAAATTTACTTTATTGAAGTATAGTTGATCTACAATGTTGTGTTAATTTCTACTGTATGGCAAAGCAATTCGGTCATACATGTATATATTCTTTTTCATATTCTTTTCTGTTATGGTTTATTACAGGTTTATCTAACATAGTTCCCTGTGCTATATAGTAGGACCTTGTTGCTCATCCATTCTATATATAATAGTTTGCATCCACTAACCCCAAACTCCCACTCTGTCCCTCTCCCACTCTCCCTCCCCCTTGGCAACCACAAGTCTGTTCTCTATGTCTGTGAGTCTGTTTCTGTTTCATAGAGAAGTTCATTTGTGTCATATTTTAGATTCCATATATGTGATATCATCTGATTTTTGTCTTTCTGACTTACTTTACTTAGTATGATAATCTCTAGTTCCATCCATGTTGCTGCAAAAGGCATTATTTCATTCTTTTTATGGCTGAGTAATATTCCAGTGTGTGTGTGTGTGTGTGTGTGTGTGTGTACCACATCTTCCTTTTTTTTTTTTTTTTTTTTTTTTTTGTGGTATGCGGGCCTCTCACTGTTGTGGCCTCTCCTGTTGCGGAGCACAGGCTCCGGACGCGCAGGCTCAGCAGCCATGGCTTACGGGCCCAACTGCTCCGCAGCATGTGGGATCTTCCTGGACTGGGGCACGAACCCGTGTCCCCTGCATTGACAGGCGGACTCTCAACCACTGCGCCACCAGGGAAGCCCACCACATCTTCTTTATCTATTCATCTGTCGATGGACATTTAGCTTGTTTCCATATCTTGGCTATTGTAAATAGTGCTGCTGTGAACATAGGGGTGCATATTCCTTTTCAAATTATAGTTTTGTCTGGATACATGCCCAGGAGTGGGATTGCTAGATCATATGGCAACTCTGTGTTTAGTTTTTTGAGGTTATTCCTTTATGTAACTCAGGGCCAGCACAGGGTTAGAAACAGTAGTCTCATTTATATTCATCAGTGACTAAATTTGCCACAGGTATTGGTAGAAGTCCAGAGGAGGCAGGAGCCACTTTTTTTCTCTTTCATTTTTCTAAATTGTTATTCACATACTTTAAAATTCACCCTTTTGAAGTGTACAATACAGTAATTTTGAGTATACTCACAGATTTGTGCAACTTTCCTGAAAATATTGGGAATATTTTCATTATCCCTAAAAGAAACCCTGTACCCATTAGCAGTCACCCTCTCTTCTCCCTTCCACTCAGCCCCTGGCAATATTAATCTGCTTTCTGTCTCCATGGATTTGCCTATTTTAGATATTTCATATAAGTGGAATCATACAATATGTGGCCTTTCATGTCTGGCTGCTTTCACTTAGCATCATGTTTTCAAGATTCATCCATATTGAAGCATGTATCAGTACTTCATTCCTTTCTATGGCTGAATAATATTCGATTTTATGGCTATACCACATTTTGTTTATCCATTCACCAATTGCACTGGGAAGAAAGACTGATTTTTTATTATGAATCCCTCAAGAAGGGGTGTGAAGCCTGGTGGGAGAATGAGGCCACCAGAGTTCACCAAAGGCAGGCTAATGAAATGATGAACTGCCACCATCTGGGCTTTTTATTAGAAAAATTAGAGGCCGATATGTTTATGTAATTTTGATTGGGTGAACTTAATCAGTAGCTCAAATATTTTGTCTGGGGAGGATCTATAGCTGTGAATGTGTTTAGTCTTTGGAGAGCCTTGTTACTTGGATAACTTACTTGTTTTTTTCACATTCTTAGTTTTACCTATATTTTAAAAAGGAATTGCAGGTGGGGTCAACGTAGGACAGAGCCCACCAATGATAAGAAATAAACACATTCCCTCTTTGAACTGAATTCAGTTTTCTAAGGCATTGGAGGTACTAGTAAGGACATTGGGGGAAAAATGTAATTTTTTAATGAGGCAGAAGTATATAATAATAATTTATAGAGGAGTAATAATTTATAGAGTGGGCTCTGAAACTAGACAGCCTAGGTTCTGGTTCTTGCTCTGTCCCTGATGAACTGTGTGATTTGGGGAAGTTAATCTTTCTGGACCCCTGTTTCTTTATATGCAAAATGAGAATTATAACAATACTTCCCTCATGGGGTTGTTGGGTGAAGTGCTTAGAACAGTGCTTGGCATACAGTAGTTGTTCAATAAATGAAGATACTGCTTTAACTACAAGCATGTTTATGGCCTCAAAAAATAAATTAACCTAGAAATTAACAAGAAAATCAGTCACAGGGCTGGTAAAATTGCCAGAAGTTCATTACCAAGAGGATGTACACGTGAATTTAATTTGATCATATAGTGAAGATGACAAATTATTGAACATATAGCTTCTACTATGAGAAGGATTCTTATCACTTGCTTTTCATGGTTCCCTGAAGAAGATTATATAGGCAACAAAGGCACAAAAGTGAACCAAAATCATTTAGGTTTTTGTCAGCTGAACCAAAAAATCATCAAGGAGGAAGATTTGTTAAGGAAATGCTACAGAAAAATGTTCTTATATGACCTGCAGCATTTAGCTTTAAACATTTTAAGAGGTCACCTAGTGATCAGTGAAGGGTGAGGGGTTTAGGGGCCAGAATGAGGGTCGTGATCTGAAGAAAGAGTAGATTTTTCTGGCCAGTGTGGGAAGATTTTTAGGATGGAACTAAAGATGAGTAACATAGTTATCAGGTTGTGACCAGGGCCATGCTAGAGTTGGACATCAAAGTGTGTGGAGGGTGAGGTCCTCAAATTCTGCTCTCCCCTAGCAGTGCTTTGTGACTGGCCAGACAAGATGAAGACTAAGTTCACCACCTCCACCAAAAAGGAGTAGAAATGTAGGCTGCGGGATTTTAGAAGGATGAGGGAAAGTGCCTAATGGGTCCTTACAGTGGACGATGAAAATGAGAAGCGAGAACTGAGGCAAGCTAAGAAAGTGAGCAGAGATCTAGTTTGGGAAGTTGTAGGCACTGATGATTTAAAAGACTGATTATTAATGAATGAATAGGTGTCAGGAAGAGAAATGGTGGCCCTGTAAGCTAAAAAAGGCCTTGGGGAGTGTGGTAAAGGGCAGAACCTCCATTAATCTGAGAGAAATAGGAGAAGGTAAGATTATCATCAGAGAGGGCAGGAAGAGATTCATGTGTTCATTTAACAAGTATTTATTGAGTACCTGCACTATGTAAGGTACTGTGTCTGGGATGCTGTGGGTGTCTCAGTGAGCCTGTCAGCTGTCAGGGGCAGGTCTATAGGGTTTTCTGGGTTCAGACCAAAGTGGACCTCCAAGTTGTTTTGAGTAGCTCACCCAGGGGCCACACTGAGGATTGAGGGGAACCCACTTGATCATGAAGGTGGTGCTTTGCTTGCCCTGTCCTCTGTGTCTTCACTGTTAGAAAGAGCTTTGATTTGTCCACTTGATATCCCAGTTCCCAGCCAGCCAAATTCCAGGTCAGTGTCAAAACCCCACTCCCCAGATGGGTTACCTGGATCAGGACACATAGGAAGGCTCAGTAATACCTGCTGAGTTTATCTACTCCTTGCAAGAGTTCTTGTCAACTATCCACTCCCTCCTCAGACTCCCAGATTTTTCAGATATAATTCGTTTTAATCTGTTTATATCTCCTCTCACTGAAAAATGAAAATATATTTCCTTTGAACCCATCGTACACAGTTTGTTATAAAGCATCTCCTTAGCTTAGGAAGTTTTTCCCTCTCTTTCTGCAGATTTAAAGACCTCAGATTTGTTCGAACAGCAGAATTACTGGCAGGAAAATTACCTCTGCAGCCTCACGAATATCAGGATGTCATCCAGAAACACTGCATGGAAGCACGCCAAATTCTTCTCAACAAGTCAGTATCTGGCCTCAGAATGGGGCTGTATCACAGTATCATAAAGATCAAAAACTCTGTGAAGTGAAAACGTATCCAACCTGGGGGGTGCACAGATTTTGCTGACTTCTCACTGACATCTTCCTCTGTTCTCTTCCTCCCATGTTCCCATCCCCGACAGCCTCTGTGCCTCCTCATGTACACTGGTCTTTGACCCTCACTCCTAGTCTTCCTCTGCCTTTTTGAAACTCTCTCACTACCATTCCTCGATGAGAGTACCACTTCCATTCCCTCCCTCTGAAATCCTGCAGGCCTTGCTGGGTTACAGGACAATGCATTTAAATGACTTGTGTTCAGGTGGCCCAGACAAATACCTGCAAGGTTCCAAGGATGGGAGTTTTTAGTCACTTAATTCTTTTTTCCTTTGCAAATGCATGCAGGACTGTGTCCAGAGCCAGAGAAATTCCCTTATGTGAGATGATGGTGATAATACCTACCAACGGGTTTTTATTATCAGAGAAAATGTTTATACAATAGCTGGCACATAGTAGCTATTAAATATAATTATTACATCTACAACTATGACTATTACCAGTACTTCTCTGATTGTTAGAGTAGTACTTTTCTAGCAGTCAGAAAAGAGAAGTGATAGGTTGCAAATGCCAGTGGTTCCCATTGGGAATTAGAACTTGGGGGAAGTAGGATGAAAGGGACAATGAGGCATCCATTTCTTCTTTGGGTTTTCTAATTTCTGCTCTCAACTTCTGAGCAGCCACTGCCACACTGGAGTTTCTCCTCCCAAGTTTCCTTCCTTTTCTCCTCTTTCTCTTTCCCCCTATAAAGTCTCAATCAGAAAACAGACATCTGCCAGGGAGGGAAGTTGGAGAGAACATTCCAGTTCCTTATACCCCTTTACCCCAATCTCTGAATATAATGAAGAAACTATAGACACTTTCATCTTTCAGCAGGACTGTTCATTTGGGTATTGCTAATGGGAGAATAGCCTCTCAATCCAAATCTTATTACTATCTTCCCCAGAAAGGGATGTTGGCAGGTGAAGTGGCCAGGGATATGAAAGTACCAATTTGCAAAGCTGCTTAATGGGAAGGGAGCCATCTGCCTTGTTGTGGAGAGTGGGGAGTGGCTGAGAGGACTTCTTGGAGCTTGGAAGAGATTCTTAGTTAGATGCCCTGCTTTCTTTACAGATGGATCCCCACCTGTGCCCAGCTTTTCATCTCCCAGAAGGAGCAGTGGATCCTTTTTGCTCCCAAGAGTGACCATGACTCCTCTCGTCGCATTGAGGAATATTTTGCTTCTGTTGCATCCTTCATGTCACTCCAGCTCAGGGAGTTGGTTATTAAGTCTCTGAAGGACCTCGTTTCCTTTTTCTTGATACACAAGGTATGTAGGGGACCAGCAGTAGACCCTTTGGAGTGGAATCAACTGAGATAGACTCAGGATTCAGTCATGTAAGGTCCTCAGCTGTAAGCCAAGCCAAAAAGTAAAATTCTTGATTTGAACACATATCAGGTGACTATTAGTTTATAAAAATGATTTATTTAAACACACAGCAACCTTTCCTGAGATAATTACCTCCTACTATATTGGTAAAAATCTACAGAACTAGAGAAATTAAGAAAATTTAAAGGAAGATTGAATAAAATGGAATGCATACCTCCTACAGTAGAGGAAGTGGTCACTTTTTCATCCTCTCTATTAAAAGAGGGGGTTGAAAACGGTTTGTTATCAATTTTTGACTTGATATTTAGGGAGTGTTTTGTGTGTTCATTGCAGATATTGGCTTTTGTTCTTCAGTCTTTGAAAGGGTACCTCTAAAAACAAAAGGCTTTATTGACCTAATAACTTCTTTCATGAAACTACTTCAGTGAAGTCTATATAAAAACTAAAACACTAAGTCCTGGTTTTCAAAGCATCCCTTAAATTTAGATAACCTGGGAGATCAAGGAATATTCTTTTGGATTTTATATTATGTGCCATTTTATCTTAAAAAGAGCTATAAAATTTAAAATTGCCTGTTAGAAAAGGTCAAGTTCTAAGCATTTTTACAAATAGAGTAAAAATGAACAATTGCCCTTTTGCTCAAAAGAATGTAGAACCAATGCTATTGAATTTAGACTGCACTGTTAGCACTCTGCAGTGGACTAATCTATACATGTCATTGTAATCATCTACTGGCTAAGCAGAAGAAGCTCAGATGTGGGAACAAGTCTCACTCTAAAATGCCACACAAAGGGAAAACTAATATCTTCATATATCTTAAAGAAAGAAATTTATGGGTATTTGGTACATAGTAGGCATTCAACTAATGCTTATCAATAATCCTTAAACCAATCTAGATACCTCTAGAATCAATTACTTGGACAATTACTTTACAACTGCCCCATGCCAATTTCGTTAGGCACTGTAGTTTATGAAAGGTATTTTGTGTTACTAACCTGTGTTGGGGATTAGAAATATCTCCACACCAATATTTCTACTGCAGGAAGGTTGACAATTTTCAGTGTCTAAAATATACTATATGCTAATTAGCAACTTCATGTGAGGTATACAGATAAACTATACTTGTGGATTCAGTCAACAAATTTTTATTGAGCACCTATGATGTACTAAATGATATTTTGGATATTTTGGAGGACATAGATGGATCAGAGACAAATCCTGCCCTTAAGGTTAGTGTAGAGAAGATGTGCATGTAAATCTCACGAGAGAAAGATAAAATACCATAAGGAAGTGGAAATATGGAAGTCCAGAAGTGGAAGATTATTTCTTGCTGCGGAACAGGGAGGCTTCCCAGGGGAGGGGATTTTGAGCTGAATTTTAAAGGATGGGGAGGATTTGGAAATACTGACAAAGGAATTTCCAAGCAAAGTAAACATACTGAATCAAAGCTTTGAAGAAGGGAGAGAGGGTGAACTCAGGTGGGCTAAGACATACTTTGCCCTTATTTTAAATATGAACAGTGCATGGTACCTTTCATTTCCTTTTCTGGTGCCCATGTAGTACTATAAATGGGTAAGATTCGCTCCCTTGATTCTAGAAGGTTCCATTTTGTAATAATTTCCATATCTTATGTCTCCTGAAGGATGGGAATGATTTCGAGGAACCCTACCAAGAGATGGAGTTCTTTATACCTCAGCTGATCATGATCAAGCTTGAAGTCAATGAGCCCATTATTGTCTTTAATCCATCTTTTGATGACTGCTGGGAATTAATACACAACTCTTTCTTGGAAATTATTAAGAACTCTAGGGGGATTCCCAAGGTATAGTATTCACTTAATTATTCATTTGTATTTTTATTCACATATTGAATAAAATATATTTAAAATGGCTGCTTGTACAAGGTAGGGTTTTATTGATACTTTGGGAGATATATCCTGAGTACACCCACTTGACTCCCAGAAAGAGGATTTGGGCCTTAAAGAAATGTTCACACATCCCATTAACAAGGACACTAAGAGTTACTTTGTAAGAAAGTAGAGTTCCCCACATGATGCCAACCTCAAAAGGGCAGATATGTCCCAAGCCATATCCATCTTGGGTTAATAATTCATGATGGATCAATTGCCATGTACTTTGCCAAGAATTTTCATAAGACTATATCTAATTTAGTTGTTGAATTTCCATTTGTTTGTTTATTTAACTCACTGTAGGCTTCTAGGGGAGAGATTAAAGCTTCCCTTCCTGGCCCAAGCCCTTTTCCAGGTTTCCTTTCCAGGGTGACATTACTTACCAGATTACAGACAGTTATTAGCAGACTTTTAGAACTGGGCAGGATCACCCACATGAGTGTGACTCTTTGGCATTCCATCTTCTGCCCCCTCTGGGTGGTTGGTGTGGCAAGAGGGCCAGGGTCCAGCCCCACATAGGGAAGGGACTTGCGGGGTGTTTCTCCCCTCCCCATCCCTCCCTCTCCCTTCTTCCCCATGCATTATGTATGATGCTTGGATGCTTTTAAGCACTCTTCTCTTTGCAGTCCTGTGCTTAGAGGGTTCTAAGAGCTCATGATTAGAGTTGGACTTTGTAGGGAAGCATGTGAAGCCACATGTTCCAGTTGATTTCACCAGAGAACTCTAAATTGGGGGTTTTGAACCAAACCAAGTCAGTCTAACAGGAAAACTGGATATTCAGAGGGGGAAGAAACGTGGGCAGCTCTCCTACAATCAGTATCCTTAGGAAGGAAATGAAAGAGAAGACCCTGTAATTTGGAAGAATAAGTGTGGGGCTTGGAGACAGTTAAAGTACATACCACTCAAGTTCCCCTTCACTGCTGGTGATCAGCAATGTTTGCGAGCAGCTGGGCTGGGAGAGCCCAGGGCTTATGTGGCTGCTGCTGCTAACAGCCTGGCAGGGGCTGGTAGTAGATTTAGTGGGTTGTAATGCCAAGAAGACATAGTCATAGGTCATAGTTTGTACCAGGTTTGAAAGCTAGGCCCAAGTAAATGCTGATGACTCTACTAGACTATGAGAAAAAGCAGCCCAGGATCTGAATTCTCCATCTAGAGATGCCTATAGCACAGTCTGCTTCCCTGAACCCCTCACACTGTATTATCTCTGATCTGGGTAGTGATATTTTATTTTATTTTATTTTATTTTTTTATTTTTTGCTTTATAACAAATTTAATCAGTTATACATATGTTCCCATATCCCCTCCCTTTTGCGTCTCCCTCCCACCCTCCCTATCCCACCCCTCCAGGCGGTCACAAAGCACCGAGCTGATCTCCCTGTGCTATGCGGCTGCTTCCCACTAGCTATCTACCTTACGTTTGGTAGTGTATATATGTCCATGCCGCTCTTTCACTTCGTCACAGCTTACCCTTCCCCCTCCCCATATCCTCAAGTCCATTCTCTAGTAGGTCTGTGTCTTTATTCCTGTCTTACCCCTATGTTCTTCATGATATTTTTTTTTCTTAAGTTCCATATATATGTATCAGCATACAGTATTTGTCTTTCTCTTTCTGACTTACTTCACTCTGTATGACAGGCTCTAGGTCCATCCACCTCATTACAAATAGCTCAATTTCATTTCTTTTTATGGCTGAGTAATATTCCATTGTATATATTTGCACAGCAAAGGAAACTATAAACAAGACAAAAAGACAACCCTCGGGATGGGAGAAAATATTTGCAAACGAATCAACAGACAACAGATTAATCTCCAAAATATATAAACAGCTCATGCAGCTCAATATCAAAAAAACAAACAGCCCAAACAAAAAATGGGCAGAAGACCTAAATAGACATTTCTCCAAGAAGACATACGGATGGCCCAGAGGCATATGAAAAGCTGCTCAACATCACTAATTATTAGAGAAATGCAAATCAAAACTACAGTGAAGAATCACCTCACACTGGTTAGAATGGGCATCATCAGAAAATGTATAAACAACAGATGCTGGAGAGGGTGTGGAGAAAAGGGAACCCTCTTGCACTGTTGATGGGAATGTAAATTGATACAGCCACTATGGAGAACAATATGGAGGTTCCTTAAAAAACTAAAAATAAAATTACCATATGACCCAGAAATCCTACTACTGAGCACATAACCAGAGAAAACCATAATTCAAAAAGACACATGCACCCCAATGTTCATTGCAGCACTCTTTACAACAACCAGGTCATGGAAGCAACCTAAATGCCCATCGACAGACAAATGGATAAAGAAGATGTGGTACCTATATACAGTGGACTATTACTCAGCCATAAAAAGGAACGAAACTGGGTCATTTGTAGAGACATGGATGGACCTAGAGACTGTCGTGCAGAGCGAAGTAAGTCAGAAAGAGAAAGACAAGTATCATATGTTAACGCATATATGTGGAATCTAGAAAAATGGTACAGATGAACCAGTTTGCAAGGCAGAAATAGAGACACAGATGTAGAGAACAGACATATGGACACCAAGGGGGGAAAGTGGCGGGGGTGGTGGTGGTAGTGATGTGATTAATTGGGAGATTGGGATTGAGATATATACACTAATATATAATAGATAACTAATAAGAATTTGCTGTATTAAAAAAATAAAATTCAACAACAACAGAAAAAGAATTGGGGTGGAATGGTAGAAAATGGAGTGGGCAGAATTAGAAATAACATTTCTTGTATATAGCCTTCTGTGTTTTTAATACAATGTAAGATTTTTACCCTAAGGATGGTATTGTTGACAGTGGCAGATTGAAAGCCACATTTTATATTGGTTCCAATATTTAAATAGAAATCTGAATTGACTTTTATGTGAATTTATTCCTGAAAATCCATGCTGAAGGACATTGGAGTGTGGATCATCAAAAAGTTTTTAGCTTTTGTAAATAAAGTTGTAATCAACAATTGTAAAAAAAAAAAAAAAAGCAAGGTAAAACAACCACAACAGCAAAACAAAACAAAACAAAAAGCTGGAAAAGGTCTTAGCTGTGTAGAGGTGGGGGGGCTTAGGTCCGGCCGGAGCTTAGGCGGGGGCAGGGCCTAGGCTCAGGACCAGAGCAGAGGTAAAAGCGGGGGTGGTGGTGGGGTAATGCCTAAGCTCAGTGCAGCCAGAGAGGGCCTTGGAGTGCTGAGGATCAGGCCTCGGACCTCAGCAGGCCCCCTGGGGCCAGAGTGGGCAGGGGAAACACTGGCCTATTTCCTTCTGACCCTCCTATCCCCCGAGTGTCTCTCTCCCTTCCTGCTGGCTGATCTCACCTTGGATGGGCCCCTCCCAAGCGAGTGTGGGAACCCCTCCCCTCCCCCAGCTTCCCATTAGGGGCACTGGCCCTGTCTACGCTCTACTTTTCCTCCCCCTCCCTTCCTCCCACGCCCCCAGGGCCCAGCAGCAGGAAGGGGCCTCAGAGGGCAGAGGATCAGACCCTGGATCTCAGCAGGCTCCCTGGGCCCAAGTGGGCAGGGGAAACGCTGGCTGTGTTCCCTTCTGATCCTCCGATCCCCAGAGGATCTCTCCCCATCCCCACTGATCCCCTCGCTGTGAGTGTGTCCCTCCAGGCATGGGAGCCCCTCCCCTCCCCCAGCCACCCCTCAGGGGCACCTGTCCTGTCCAGCCTCCACTTCTCCTTCCCCCTCCCTCCCCCCATGTCCTACCCAGTCGCTTGGGGGTTCCTCCTGTCCCCTGAGGTGTCCAAGGTCCCCCACCAGCACCTGGTAGATGCCCTAGTGGTGAGGACACATGAACTCCATGTCCTCCTACTCTGCCATCTTGACTCCCCCCCTGCTTTACTTTTATATAGAACACTTCATTCTTGTCACTACTGATCACCAAATGTGTGGAGGATTTTCTCCACACCACACAATTCTGTAACACCAGCTAGGTGCCCTACAATTCAACTTAATTCTGACACTGTCTACCCAGAGATAGCATCAGCTTGCACAGGTTAAGGGCTCAGTCCTATAAAACTGCCCCCCATTACTTCAGACTGTTGCCTTGCTTCTGATCAGCCAGCTATAGATTGAAGGTTCCAATGACCCCCTTCTTGGGTTTGATTAATTTGCTCCAAGCTTCTAATCATGGCTCGGTGTTTCCGGTGACCCACTTCTCATCCAGGAGCCATCTAGGAGCCCACCCTGAGTCACCTCACTAGAACAAAAGATACTCTTATTATCCATGAAATTACAGGGGTTTCATGGGCTCTGTGCTAGGAACCTGGGGCAGAGACCAATATATATTTTTCCTTTATTTCGCAGTGGGTCTGCTACCACTCTTCTGGGCCCTTGCAAGAAGCTGATAGGTTAGCCACATGATATTTACTCTATGCTTTCTCATACAAAAGGAAAGAAGAATGGATTCTTATCAGAGGGAGTCTATCACACTGAGAGGATCTACCTATATTAGGCTAGGCTACATGCTGTAACAAAGAAACCCAAGATGTCATGATTGAAAATAATAGTTTATTCTTGCTTGGGATAGCTCCAGATTGGCGGGAAGATATATTGTGTGCATTCAGAGACTCAAGGAGATGGTGACTTTACATCTTTAACATATAGCCTTCAAGGTCATTCTAAGTGTTGATATCCTAGACTGTTGGCAGGAAGAAAGAGCATGGAGGAACATGCAAGGACAGTTTCATGTGCTGTACCTGAAAGTGATACCTATCACTGCTTCCTACTTCCCACTGACTGGAACTCAATCACATGACCGTACCTACTATGGACTGAATTGTGTCTCCCCCAGATTCATATGTTGAATACTGTCTTAGTCCATTCAGGCTGCTATAACAGAGTACCATTGGCTGAGTAGCTTATAAACAATAGAAATCTATTTCTAACAGTTCTGGTGGCTGGGAAGTCCAAAATCAAGGCTCTAGCAGATTTGTTGTTTGTTGAGAGCCTGCTTCCTTGTTCACAGACCACCATCTTCTCATTGTATGCTCACATGGAAGAATGGGTGAGGGGTCTCTGAGGTCTCTTTTATAAAAACACTAATCCCATTCATGAGAGCATAGCCCTCATGACCTAATTATCTCCCAAAGGCCACCTCAAAATAACTGTTACAGGCTTCAGGACACAGGGGGGAAGGGGAAGCTGGGACAAAGTGAGAGAGTAGCAATGACATATATACACTACCAAATGTAAAATGGATGGCTAGTGGGAAGCTGTTGCATAGCACAGGGAGATCAGCTCGATGCTTTGTGACGACCTAAAGGGGTGAGAAAGGGAGGGTGAGAGAGAGGCTCAAGAGGGAGGGGATATGGGGATATATGTATACATATAGCTGATTCACTTTGTTGTTGTACAGCAGAAACTAACACAACATTGTAAAGCAATTATACTCCAATAAAGATTAAAAAATTTTTTTTAAATGCTGTTACATTAGGGATTAATTTCAACATACAAATTTTGGGAATACACAAACATTCAGTCTGTAGCAAAGCACTAATGCCCTATGTGACTGTATTTGGAGACAGGGCCTATAAGGAGATAATAGGACTAAAGAAGGTAAAAGGATGAGGCCCTAATCCAATAGGGTTGGTGCCCTTACAAGAAGAGAAAAGACAGAGCTTCTTTCCTCTCCACCATGTGAGGACACAGCGAAAAGGCGGCTATCTGCAAGCCAGGAAGAGAGCCTTCACTAGGGACCAAATAGGTCAGTACCTTGACCTTGGACTTCCCAACCTCTAGAACTATGAGAAAATACATTTTTTGTTGTTTAAACCACCCAGTCTGTAATATTTTGTTATGGTAGTCCAAACTGACTGGTAAAATACTCAACTAAAAATACAGAGGAGGCTGGGAAATATAATCCAGCTCTGAGTCCAAAAGTGGAGAATACTATGAATCCATGTAGCACAATAGATAAGTTCTGTATAGCAAGTTTCTGAATTGTATAAAAATTCATTTCTAAAATCCCAGCATCATCTGTAAAGATGTTTTAATCATTTTCTCATCAGTTTGATACAATTAGCTTCATTGTGGAGGGGTCTCCACCCATTAAGAAGGAACATCAAGGACTGAAAACGTTGAGAGGAGTGGTTTTTATCCATCTATAGTGTATGACCATCAACATGTAATGATCAATTAATAATGACAAAAACTATTATAGCTATTATTGCTAACACTTCTTGAGGGCTACTAGGCATGTGCTAGGCATGGGTATATTGCAAATAATTTGTTCCTAATTGTAGTTAAAATGCTGAAGACTGTCATTCATTAGCTTTTGTATAAATTAGAGCATATTCAAATTATCCCTGTAATAACATTTTTTCACAGTCTTGTGTTCGAGGATAAGTGGGCAGTTAGATCTAGTGGTCCCAGTAGTTCAATGTAAATTTCTCTATGCCACCAGGAATTACCTGCAGCACATGAGGATAAACTTGCTGGTGTACTGTTAAGAGGAGTGATTACAAATTAATTTAGTATTCTACTTCAACATAAAATTGAGGAGTTGCTGCTGTTGGTAGTGGTGATATTGGCTATTGTTTTGGTCTAAATCTGTATTTTACCCATGGTATATCTGTTAAGAGTATAAGCTTTGGAATCAATTAAACTAGTTCAAATCCTGGCTCTAACATCTACACATCATGTTGCTTTGGATAAAGTTACTCAGCCTCCCTTTCTTCCATTATAAAATGTTGATAATAATAGTTCCTAACTCTTGGAATTTTCGTGAAGATTAAATGAGTTAATATTCATTCAGTGATTAGAATGGGGCATGGCACATAGTAAAGGGCCTAGTACATGTCATATATTATTATCATTTCTACTGTTATTATTTCTAAAATATGCTATGTATGTGAATATTATCCATCAAGAATTTTCAGGTAGAGAAAAGTTGGAAAACATTGTTCTAGTCTCCAAATAGGAACCATGTTTGTTTAGTATAGTGGGTCTTATAAGAAAACTATTTTTAGATAATGATGATGGCTGTTTCTTTCCCTGTAGCATCTGTAATCAGTACAGCATCGTTGCAGACAAAGTCAGTGAGATTCCTGTCAACACTGGGGAGCTAGTATTCCTCATAGAATTCTTAAAGAAATCCAGCGATGTCACCGTGTTCAAACTCAGGAGGCAACTTAGAGATGCAGCTGAACGGCTAGAGTTCCTGATGGACTATGCAGACTTGCCCCGTAAGTCCAATGTCACGTGTGTACATGCAACTGTTTGTGTATATTTATATTTTTAAGGATAAGGAGCCAGGGGAAAGAGAGTTAGCAATTCTACCACTAAATATCAGTATCAGGAGAGCTACTTTTCAAGTGTGTCCATATAGTAGAGGCACTAATTCCACACCGGAATTTGAATCAAAGAGAATCTTATTGGGCTTCCCTGGTGGCGAAGTGGTTGGGAGTCCACCTGCTAATGCGGGGGACGCGGGTTTGTGCCCCAGTCCAGGAGGATCCCGCATGCTGCGGAGCGGCTGGGCCCGTGGGCCATGGCCGCTGAGCCTGCGTGTCCGGAGCCTGTGCTCCACTACGGGAGAGGCCACAGCGGTGGGAGGCCCACGTACCGCAAAAAAAAAAAAAAAAACAACCCAAAGAGAATCCTATTGTTAGACAAAAAGAAGAAATATCTAGGGACTTGACTGGTTCTTAGATGCCTGTCTTTGCATCTTGTGCCTGGTGTTCCTGGAAAAGTCACTTTCAAATGCAGAGTCCTTTTATAAGTGGGTAGGTTGAATTCATCTATAATCTAAATACAATCCCACCTTTGAGGAGGCCAGGGCACTTTCCTTCATGCTCCTGCATATATTAAAAGGAAAGAAATGATCAGGGCCCCTTCAAGGCTTATTGAGCCAAGTTAGGACTCAGTAAGGACCTAACTTTGTAAGGACCAGGTTCTGAAGGAAAAACTAATATGCCCTCTACAAGCCAAGTTTCAGAGCCTTTTTCCATCTGGAAATACCTGTGAATTACCTGGTGTTCACAGTGTTTAGGGGGGATGGTTATGGAAGGTAGAGATAGGGACTGGGAGTGAAAAGTGGTCCACCATAACCATCCACCTGCACATTCATGAGCTGTGCTCTTGACCATGTGAACACACACTGGACTCTCTCACTGTGGTCTCTGCCTCCTAAATTCCCAAGGGTACAGAGGGAACCCAGGGCATTTTAACTGACCAGAGCCATAAGATGGGTAGGGCATCTGGCATTGATATTATCACTGACCTTTAACCAAAAGGGAGACTGAAACTCAGATGAGGTGAAATAGTTTAAAGAATAGTACTGAACTTCAACGTAGGTTTCTACTCAGACCTAGCCTGGGAAGATAATGAAGCACAGTGGTTAGAACATAGGCTTTGGAGTTGGTTAGACTTAGACCTGGGTTTGAAATCTGCTCTGCTGTCTCTTACTGGTGTGACCTTGACCACTTGGCTTAACTTTGTTTCCCATCTGTAAAAACGAGGATGATAATACCGTCTACCTTCTAGCCTGCCCTGTAGAAAGTGTTCAATAAATGTTGGCTATCATTCATCAATAATGGGCCCATTCATTAATTGCCACCCCATACTCAATTCTGTTGACCTCTTGTTCTGCTGAATTAATTCCCTGCGAGTTGACCGACCTATGCTGAGCATTGTCCTAGAACAGACTGTGTGTGTTTTGCAGAAGAGGATATCAAACTGAACAGTACTCTGTTCCTCTGGCCAGACCAGATTGAAGATATCTTTGAAAACAGCCGAAACCTTCTCCTTAGCAAGAGGGATCAGGCAGAGATGGACCTCATTAAAAGGTACAGGGAAAGTCTGAGGTTGTTTTAGACATGATACTCAGCTTCATAACATGCCACATGTTCCTGGTTCTGTCTAGAGCCACCCCACCCAGCAGTGCGTGGGTGAAGTCGCAAGACAATTGGTGGGGAAGGAATTTCCTTTTGTTTCCCATTGAATTATGTTCTCTTTAAGCCTGCTTCACTGTAGTGACGCTGGCCAATGCCTTCTCTCCCTGCCTTGAACAATTGGAATTTAGTGGTGCAGAGAGAAAAACACAAAAATAGTAACATGTAATAATAGCCTCACAATAATAATAGCAAAATTGTCAGCCTTACATTGGAGACTACAGATATGTGAGATATCAAGATAGGATAATAAAGGCATGGTTGGAGGCTGAGAAACTGCCTGTTTTGCAGCTGGTCTCGTTCAGTGCTAATGTGCCTGTAATCATTTATTCATTGAGTATTTATTATGGATTTTTACTATGTGCTATGCTCTATTCTAGACACATAAGTGTGTTTGACTGCTAAATAAATATTTTAATGCAGTGACAAAATATTGCACACTGAAAAAGTCAGACAATATCAAGTGAAGTGGGCCAAGTATGACGTATATGGTAAAGACACACCTGTGTGCATGTGCGTGCATGCACACACAAACACACACATTCCAGCTTGTAACACTTTGTTTAGGAACTTCAGATTCATACCAGTTACCATCCCCATCACACATGAAACTCCCACTACCCAACTTTAGGTTCCATAATCCCTGCAAATACTCAGGAGAAAGGAAAAGGGTAGATAAAAGCAGGGATTTTGTTGTAGTTGTTCAGTCAGGGACGAAAATGAGTCCAACACATGAGATGTATGTGTTAAAGCACAGTGGTAGAGGGCCCATGTCCTCAGTTACCCTGCTACAGATTTCTACACAGAATGGGAGTTTGGGCAGAAGGATAAACCCACTTAGTTGCTACCTTCAAAATATGACTTAGGTCTGTTGCCCAGAAAAACAACAAGAACAACAACAACAAAAGATGTGTGTGTGCGAGTATTTGTTTCTTCCTACAGCCTCCTCCTTCCTCTACCTAAATGGCTACTGTCCCCAGAACCCAGAATTTAGCCCAATGAGTAGAACTGATTTCTTTCAACTAATAGATTTTTAGTTTTAGAACAGTTTTAGGTTCACAAAAAAATTGAGCACAAAATATAGGATCCCCCTATACCCCCTCACCCCTTGCACACAGCCTCCCCCATGGAACTGAGTTTTGATGCCTCACCAAGAAGCAGAACCATTTTGTAAGTTAGATGAACAGGAGCAAATTTCTTCATCTTTTTGAGCCTCAGTGTCCTCATCTGGAAAATGGGCTAGTAGAACCAATCTCAGATCATCTCATTTTATGAGAGGTGTCATTGTATTGAAGGATGAAATGAAATGGTCTGAAGTGGCGCCTAGGTGGTGTCCAGCACATGACAGGCATTCAAGAGTGGTCAGCTTCTTTTACACTTAAACAATGACTTCTTTGGGGAGAAAATGCTTCTTAACTTCCAAACCACTACCTTGTGAGCGTACTTCTAGAACATTGCTGTAAGGCCATTTACAGTAACTGTTGAAGTTAAGAGGAGTGAGGGGTGTCTCCGGAAGAAATGGGAACAAGTGTCATTTATGATGAGAGGAGAGTGCCAAGCTTCTTCTTCTTGGAGGGGCAACTCTAGCTTGACCCCATCAACTGGTCCCTGAGCTCTCAACCACAGAACTCAGCAGAGGAGCAGCTCTAGGGGATACCTGCAGCCCTGGGCTCAGCCCTCTCTTTGGTGGAGTCTTAAACTTGCTGTCCATCATTTTTGCATAAATCCTGAGAAAAACCTTTGAGAAGGGCTTAACAATATTCATTGATTCATTCATCTTCTGTGGAAACAATCCCATTCCCTCTCTAAGAGACTTGACCTTATTTTTCCAGCCCACGATAATTTTTTGGCTTCAATGCTTATTTTTCTCCACTTGCTGTCCCCACTCCCTCTCCCAATTTCTTTTCCACCTTTCCTCTGTCCACTCCATGCCTGGTTGGCTGATACCTGCAGTCTGTAGCCTCTGGCTCCCGTGTCTGTTGGATCCAGACAGGGCCAGGCCAGTGGAGAGCACTCAGGAGGTTAGAGAGTGACTGCTGGGCTTCTTCCCCTCTCCCTCCCTGCTTGTTCCTGGGGCTCTGGCCAGTAGCTCCCTCCCTCCTGGACGACAATTCTTGCTCCTCCATGGTTCCAGTTCTCATTGTCCCCTCAGCCCTAGGGATCATAATGGCTTCCCTCTGAGGCTAGTCTCTGGGTGCTTCACTCTCCCCTCTTTGTTCCTTTAACCCTACCCACATCTCACCTCTGTAAGTAGTCCCTTAATTAAAGTCTCTTTCTTTGAACATCAAAGTGAATTCTATTTCCCGCCAGAATTCTGACCAATCCACCATTTTAAAATTCTTGCATTATTCTCCCATAGACTCCAGGTGGTCCCACGAATAGAACTCAATTTACTTAACTGAATTTCCTGAGTATCTACTATTTACTAATGACATACACTTATATATGTATATATTATGGACATGAGAGCACTTTAGAAACTGTAATGTGCTAAGCAATTATAAAAAATTTAAAACAGTACGAACTGTCAGTTATAAAATATGTTACAGGGATGTAATGCACAGCACAAGGAATAGAGTCAATATTTTATAATAACTTTGTATGGTGTGTAATCTATAAAAATATCAAATCACTGTGTTATACACCTGAGACCAATATATCAATAATATTGTTAGTCAACTATACATCAATAAAATTTTAAAAAAGAAATTTAAAACAATAATAATCATAATATTTTACAATAATCACTGACTTTGTATACCATTTCCCTCTGGGAAGAATTCAAGAGTGCTTTTATCAGAGATTTATCTTTGTGTGTGTGTCTGTGTTTGGAGCCTCAAGAAGAATCTTAAGGATGTGAAAAGGCACCCAGCAGCACCTAATTGTGTAGATAACAGGAGAATCAGCTTTCCCCTCATTTTGTTCCACTCAGTGGTAGGTTCCACGGGCCTGGAAGTGACCTGGAATATACATGACGGACATCTCAGGAATGTGAGCTGCTCTTTGCCATAAGAGTGCATCTTCTGGGAAGAAAGAAAGGTGCCTTAGGGGGAGTACCCAGATTGTGTTCTGGGATCCAGATAGAGCACAGTGCCTTGCAAATAGCAGGTGCTTACTCTTTTGATGAATGAATGAATGAGTGAATGAATGAGACTTTTTTCCAGTAAGGATATTCTCTAATACCTACCAGAGTCTAAAATCAGAGATTATTACAAAACAAAACAAAACAAAAATCTGAGAAGAAGCAGGCTGTCTCTCATAGCACTTATGTTCTCTATCTCTGAATCCTTAAGACTTTGGTAAAAAACAATCAGGGGAAGGAGAGGGTGGCAGTGGCCACCTTGCCCAGTTTCCTCTTGGGCTCCTGTCTCCATTCCTCTTCTCTGAGGATACAGAGAACAAAAGGGGCATGGGAGATGGAAGATAAAGCAGATAAATACTGAAGCTCTATGAAGGAAAAGAACAGGGTAACAGAGCACACTGATTGCATTCAATGGGCAAGCCAGGGAAAGGCTCATGTAAATAAGACTTGAAGGATGAGAAGGATCCCATCAAGGGAAGATGTGGGGAGGGAGAGAGTAGAAGGGGGTCCTGTCCAGGCATCGAGCATAGCGTGAGCAATGGCTCCACCACGGGAATACCTTTGCCTAAGAAGGAGAGTAGCTATAAAAGGAGGCTGAAGAGTTAGGGGAGCACGTCCTTGAAGTTGTGGTAATGAGTTTGGGTTCCTTATTAAGTATGGTAGAAAGTCACTGATGGTTTTTAATCTGGGGACCAAAATGATCTAATTAATTTTTTTCTTTTTGTGGTTTGTTTACTTGAATCAGAATTCAAAAATGTCTACAGCATTGCAATTCGTTGACATGTCTCTTAGATTTCTTTTTATCTGTAGGTCCCCCCTCCATCTCCTTTGTTTTTTTCCTTGTAATTTATTTATTGAAGAAACCAAGTCTTTTGTCCCCAGATCTAGACTTTCCTGATTGTACCTCTGTGGTGTCATTTAATATGTTCCTCTGTCCTCTGTATTTCCTATAAAATTTTAATAACTGATTTAAATCCTGTTACTAATCTTTGTCCCTGATCTCCTGTGCTAATAGGTAGCAAAGAAAATTTAAGTTTGTCTGTGGGCAAGAGTACTGCATGCAAATATGAGGAAAAAATTTGTTATAAAGCAAAAAAAAAAAAAAAAAAAAGTCAGCCAACAGATCAAGATATTTCTGTAAATTTTCATTTGGATATAATGGTGATGAAAAATAAAATCTGAAAAGAGATAATCAAATTAAAAAAAATATATGAGGAAAAAGAAAACGGAGTCAGCCATATTAATATCAGATAGAGTCAAAGTCAAGGCAAAAACGTTAGTGATTCAAACATGGTTACTTAGGTGGGTGAAATAATGTTAAAGCAGTCATCAACCCTTTTATATCAAATAATCAATCAATTAAAAATAAATGAAGTGAAACTTGAATAAGGAGATAATGGAAGTAAATAATTAAGAACCTTAATTTGTTGGATATGTATCAAACCTTCTACTCTACAATGGAAAAAACTATTCTTAAACGTCCTTAGGGGACTTCCCTGGTGGCGCAGTGGTTAAGAATCTGCCTGCCAATGCAGGAACACGGGTTCGATCCCTGGTCCGGGGATATCCCACATGCTGTGGAACAACTAAGCCCGTGCACCATAGCTACTGAGCCTGCGCTCTAGAGCCCGCAAGCCGCAACTACTGAGCCCGCGTGCCACAACTACTGAAGCCCGCATGCCTAGAACCCGTGCTTTGCAACAAGAGGAGCCACTGCAATGAGAAGCCTGCACACTGCAACGAAGAGTAGCCCCTGCTTGCCGCAGCTAGAGAAAGCCCGCATGCGGCAACGAAGACCCAACACAGCCAAAAATAAATAAATAAATAAATTTATTTTAAAAAATGTCCTTAGAACATTTACAAAACTGACCATATTTTAGGAACCTGTCCCCAAGAAAAAATATTTAAAGAAGCAGAAATGATATTCGCCATACTCTGTTATAATAGTGTGTATTAGTTATCTATTTCTGCATGACAAATCATTCTGAAAAATAGCAACTTAAAACAACAAACATTCATTATCTCACAGTTTCTGTGGGTCAGAAATCTAGGTGCAGCTTAGAGTATACCTCTGGCTCAAGGTCTCTTACGAAGTTGCAGTCAGAATGTCAGCCAAGGCTGCAGTCTCATCTTAGGGCTCAACTGGGTGAGGATCTACATCCAGGCTCACACACATGATTGTTAGTAGGATTCAGCTCCTCATAAGCTGTTGGCCAGAAACTTCCCTCTATTCCTTGCTATATGGACCTCGCCATAGAGTAGCTCGTAACATGGCAGCTGGCTTCCTTCAGAGAGAGAGAGGGAGAGAGACAGAGAGAGACAGAGAGAAAGTCACAGTCTTTTTGTAACCTAATCTTGGGAGTAACATCCCATCACTTTTGCCATATTCTTTGTTAGAAGTGAGTTACTAGGTCTAGCCCAACTCCAAAGGAGACAGCTACAGAAGGATATGAAGTACCAGGGGGTGTGGCTCTTTGGGGACCTTACCAGAGGCTGCTTACCACACAGTGCAATTAGAAATAAAACCCAAATCAAACCATTGAAAATTAACTCTCTTAAATTACTTTTAAGAAAAAAAAGAAAATCAAAACTGCCATAACAGAATTAAGTGTTCTTAAGATAATAGCCAAATTTATGGTATGTTACTATAGCTGTTCTGAATGGCAAATCCCCTTACTCATTCAATGGGTATTGATTGTTTTATGCCAGACACTCTTCTAAGTGCTGGAGATACAAAAAGGCATTAAGGAGATTAAAACTGCATTGATAGAGTTTAAATTCTGGTGAATGAGACTAAACATTTTTATAGTGATTATTATGTACCAGGCTTAATTCTGAGCATTTTGTATATGTTAGCTTATTAAATACTAATGTAGGTACTTTATCCATCCCTGTTTTCTTTAGCTGAGGCATACAGAGGTTAAAGGACTTGACCAAGGTCACATAGCTACTGTGTTGCAATCTTGAACCTAACCTATCCAGCTCTAGAACCTGACTTAACACTGTGTTAATCTACCTCATTAGGAAAAGGGAGAAGTAAATTTGAGAACTGCTTTGTTGATAATATGGATGAAGTAGATAAATCTCTGGAAAAGTCTTCCCTGATCACTCTAGCTAAAGTAGCCCTTCACTTGCATCCACTAGGCACTCTGCCCTGTTCTATTTTCTTCAGAACATTTATCACTATCAGAAATATTTCGGGCTTCCCTGGTGGCGTGGTGGTTGGGAGTCCGCCTGCTGATGCAGGGGACGCGGGTTCATGCCCCGGTCTGGGAAGATCCCACATGCCGCGGAGCGGCTGGGCCCGTGAGCCATGGCCGCTGAGCCTGCGCGTCCGGAGCCTGTGCTCCGCAACGGGAGAGGCCAAAACAGTGAGAGGCCCGCGTACCGCAAAAAAAAAAAGAAATATTTCACTTTTATCTATGTATGGATTTATCCATCCATCCATCTGTCCATCCATTCATCCATTCATTCATCCATTCATATATGTTTACTGTCTGGGTTTCCCCAAACTAAAATACAAGCTCCATGAGGGTAGGGAGCTTCATAGTGTACTTCACAAATATATTCCTGATGCCTAGAGCAGTTCTTGATATTAGGCACTTAATAATAAATACCTAATGGATAAATGAATAATATGTATATACATAAATTTTATACATGTATATATTGTATAGCATATGTATTATATATTTTTGATATATATTTACCTATATGAGAAACATCTGGAAATATTTAACCACGATCGGTTCAAAGCAGCTGTCTCTGGGAGGTGGGATTACAAATTATATATAATAACATATATTTATAAGTTTTACATATATTGTATCAGAAGATCAAATTCTCCCCAGGCTTGAATTGGGTGAGCAATGCTGATAAATGGAAAGTCCAAGTGTGATTGGGCTGTCTTTACTTTCAGATGCTCAGAATTTGAGGCAAAACTTGAGGGCTACAATAAGGAACTGGAAGGTTTTAGGAAACGTGAAGTGATGACTACAGAAGGAATGAAGAGCAATGTTGAAAAGCTTAATGAGCTTTCAAAGAATCTAGATCAAGCACTGGTGGAATTTGAGGTTTGGGGTCTTGGGATGGGGACTTATGACTGTACTGCTCTGTTGGTTCTGGCCCTTGGTTTTGTGTTTTCCTAACATCACCTGTCAGGTGGATAGTATTAGTTGATTGACCAGTTCTTTCATTGGTGCTTTCGACTACCTTTTTCCACACCCCTACATTATACCAGCTTTTTTGTTAGTCACTGAGTACACAAAGAAGAATTATAATGGAATAATTGCTTATGTGTATTGAGCATGTATTATGTGCACAATGTGCAAAGGACTTCATATGTGATATATCACTTAATATCCATAATAAACCTTTGTGGTAGGTACTGTATCTTCATTTATCCCTATTTAAAATGGGAGAACTAAGTCTTGGAGAAGCTAAGTAACTTGCCCTGAAGTTCACTAGTAAGTTCTTTAATCATTAAAGTTCTTACATTTGAGGCAATTCAGCACAAGAAGGCAACATTGTGTTAACAGTTTCATATGTACTTTAACTAAAGTACATATGAAAATTGGGAAAATGGGGATATGGATATGATACAGTTGGAGGCAAGGTGATGGAGCAAGTGGCAAATTATCATAAAGTTTCCCCCAGCTAGATCTCAGCTGCCATGGCCCTCAGAGGTAGCACAGGGACATTCTTGCTTGAGTTCATGCCTTATTTTTCTGTCTTACTCTCCAGATGAACACGCATCTTCCTCAGCTTGGTTTTCAAAGCCCTGGGGAACTTGCCATGGTGGCTTCTAGGGTTCAGGAGAACCACCTACCCAATAAATAGCATCCCCTTTTGCCCTGCAGTTGATCAATAAGGAGGAGGAGCTGTTGGAAAAGGAGGAGAGTACCTTCCCTCTTCTACAAAGTGTGATGACCAACAAAGTGCCTTACGAGCAGCTGTGCGTGACAGCCTACGAGTTTAGCATCAAGTCGGAGGAATGGATGAATGGTATACAGCATTTTCACTCTGCTGGGTCAGGATGGCGATGGGGTAGCAGATTCAACCCAGCCAGTTCTGAAATAAGATTGGGACCTCAGATTCTGGCTGGACTTTTTATCATATTCTCATACTCTGGATTAAGGCAACCATAGTTAAATTTTTCTGATGTGATAATGATGGAAGGTGGGGATCAAAGCGCCACATCTATTGCCAGGGTAAAATAGAATAGGCAGCCACCCACAGCCATGGGTTGGGTAGTGACTCAGAGAGGCAGGTGGTGGGAGAATAAGATGGCAGTTCCCCTATGCAAGAAAGGCCAGAGTGCCATAGGTATCTGTAAACTACCTCTTTTACTATAGATCCTGGACATTAGAGAGAGATTGAGGTGGTAGAGTCAACAGGACTTAATGATTGATCTGATACGGGGCAGGGAGCAGTGAGGGAGAGGAAAGCACCTAGGGTGAATTCCAGGTTATTAGCTCAGGCAGTCTGGTGGATAATGCCATCACTGAATAAGAGAAATGACAGATTTGTTGGGAAAAAAACATCAGGTTCAATACACTGAGTTAGGTGTCTGCAAACATCCAAATGGGAATATTAATTAGCAGTTCAGTATATCAGTCTGGATTGAAGTTATAGTGGGGGTGGGATTTATATTAGGGAATAATTGATATGTAAGAGTACAATTAAAAACCATCAATGACATCACCTGGGTAGAGTATTTAGGAGCAGAGGACAAAATCTGAGACCTCCGGGGTTGAGCCTTTAGCTTATGTCCAGTGCTTCCATATTTTTTAAAATTAATTTATTTATTTTTGGCTGCATTGGGTCTTCGTTGTTCCGCATGGGCTTTTCTCTAGTTGCGGCGAGCAGGGGCTACTCTTTGATGCAGTGCATGGGCTTCTTATTGCGGTGGCTTCTCTTGTTGCGGAGCACGGGCTCTCGGCACGCGGGCTTCAGTAGTTGTGGCACACAGGCTCAGTAGTTGTGGCTCGCGGGCTCTAGAGTGCAGGCTCAGCAGTTATGGTGCACAGGCTTAGTTGTTCCACAGCATGTGGAATCTCCCCGGATCAGGGCTCAAACCCATGTCCCCTGCATTTGCAGGTGGATTCTTAACTACTGCGCCACGAAGGAAGTCCCGAGCTTTGATATTATAAGAACAACTGTGATGAACATCTTTGTTGCCAATTTTCAGTATACAATAATGATCATTTTCTTAGGATAAATTACCAAAAGTGAAACGGCTAGATCAAAGGGATGTAATAAAAATTATTAGGATTTTGGAAAATGCTTTTGTTATTGGTATTGCCTTACAGAAAAGTTACATGTTTTAATTTATTATTCTTCTAGCAGTATTTGAGGGCCCATTCCTCATACCCTCAACAAACTTGGGAAGTAATAGCTTTAAGAACTATTTTTGCTCATTTGATGTTTAAAGTGGTATTTTCTTTTTCACAACTTTTAAGTATGCTTTTTCATTATTAAAAAGCATTCTTGGGACTTCCCTGGCGGTCCAGTGGTTAAGAGTCTGCACTTCCCCTGCAGGGGGCGGGGCACGGGTTCCATCCCTGGCTGGAGAACTAAGATCCTGCATGCCGTGCAGCCAAAAAAAAAAAATTGGTCAGATGAATTCCTTACTTTATAAAAGGCTATTCATTTGCTCTCCCACTTTTTCTCTATTACTAAACCACCTTATTTAAATAATTTTCCGTTTTGAATAATTTTTTTTTTTTTTTTTTGCTGTACGCGGGCCTCTCACTGTTGTGGCTTCTCCCATTGCGGAGCACAGGCTCCGGACACGCAGGCTCAGCAGCCATGGCTCACGGGCCCAGCCTCTCCGCGGCATGTGGGATCTTCCCGGACCGGGGCACGAACCCGTGTCCCCTGCATCGGCAGGCAGACTCTCAACAACTGCGCCACCAGGAAAGCCCCAAGATAATCTATTTTTAAATAATTTCAAACTTACATAAAAGCTGTCAGAACTGTACAGTTAACTCCTGTGTCCCTATTCATCCACATTCCCCAGTTGTTAATATTTCACAGCATTTGTGAAGCACCTTTTGATACTTCTATAATATAGCATCTATAACTTATACTAACAATTGATTCCCTAACTACTCTTGCATTGTATGCCAGGCAATATGTTAGCCACTTTACTTATATCATGTAGTTTTTACAGTCACCCTCCAAGATATCCAGTATTACCCCTGTGTCACAGGTGAGACTGCTGAGGCTTAGAAAAGTTCAGTCAGTATCCCCAAGGCTTCACTGGCTAAGTAGAGGTTTCAGACCCAACTCTAAAGCCTGTGCTTGTTCCACTATCCATACCATCGACACAATTCTAAATTCAGGGAATTAAAGGTATATGTGACTAACACTACTTGGTGATCTGACCTTTCCCTCACCCCATCTTTTCTATTTCAGGACCCCTCTTTTTACTGAATGCTGAGGAAATCGCAGAGAAAATAGGGAATATGTGGAGGACGATATACAAATTGACCAAGACCTTATCTGACGTGCCTGCATCCAGGCGCTTAGCAGAGAATGTGAAAATAAAGATTGATAAATTCAAGCAGCACATCCCTATCCTCAGCATTTCCTGCAACCCAGGAGTGAAAGACGGGCACTGGCAGCAGGCCCCTGTCACTGCCCTCCCCCAGCCAGCCCAGCCCAGCCCAGCCCAGCCCTGGTCCTGGTAGCCCTTTGGAAGGCAGAAACCATTAATGGGTCAAGCTTCTTCTTTCTAAAAGGAGAATCTACTTGAGGCCAAGGGAGTAGTAAAGGGGGTGATAGCCTTTTGAAGGAAGGGAATAACTTCCTGCCTCTCCACATAAACAGGCTGATCCTTTTCTTTGGGGACCCCATTGTTGGTGGTTGAGTATTGTTCCAGCCAGTGACCACAAAGCCTCTCCTAATCTGCTTTCCTAAGCAAATGGCTGTTCAGCATCCTAAAAGGTGATTAGGGTGTTGAATTACAATGGGAGGGGCCTGGTTTTGTTCCTTAACCTAGGCTACACAAAAGAGAAAGTCACATTTATCCCTGGGGGCTCCTAACAATGCCAGATGATTCCTACTTCAGCTTCCTCAACCAGCAGGCTATGTTCAGAAGTAACTTTGCACTCTTTTTTCAGCCCTTTGAGTCTGTAAATGAGAATAATAAATATTCTCCCTGAAAATGATGGGATTTTTATAAGCAACCAAATGTGAGGGTGATAAATGTAGTATGATACTAAACAGAAGAAAGAAAACTCACTGTGTTTCTAAAATAACGGTCACATTCAAGAGCTAGCAATGGCCTTGAAACATCTTCTACCAGGGAATTGCTCTGTGTGGAGGTGAAGAAAAGACTGGCTCTCCATAGGCAAATTGCTCTCTGACAGGGCCTGAAATTCTCTCTCCGGGAACCATGCACAAGACTGAGAACATTGTCTCTAGAAGGACTCAGTCTGAGAGCATAACCATTAGGAGTATTTTGATCTCCCTGGGACAACAGAGATCTTGGTACACGAGAGATTCAAGATTTTTCTGTAGAGAGGAGCTGCTATCAGTTTCCCAGAAAGCCTTGAAATTTGCTTAAAGACTTAAGCAAAGATGTAAAGAAGTCAGAGCAAAGGTCATCTGGTAGACTTTGGGTCTTGAGCTGCCCCAGCAGAGGGATCTGCACAGCGGCAGCTGCCCTCACTTGGTACTCATAGGGTGCCTCTCCCTGCGGATCTAGCCTGACTAGAGCTTTGACCATTTAGAGAGTTAGGTAGACAGGTGCCCTCCAGCAGTGCTAGGTCTCTCCATGAGATGACATTATAGAAAGTGCCCTCATCAATGGCATTTAAACAGTGCTCTAGGGGTGCTCAGAAAGCCATCCCCTCCATCTGGTGCTCCCCCTGTGATGATAGTATTCTCACACATGGGCACTTTAAAAATCCCAAGCATTCCTAGACATTAATAATTCTCATTTATAGGCCACTTAGTTGGACAGATTGGGGAAAAAAAATTCCTGGAATTAAAATAATAATAACAATAATAGCTAAAGTGTATTGAGTACCAACTTTGTACTGGGTGCTGTTATATACTTTATGTGGATTCTCTCATTTCATCCTCCCAACAACCCTTTGAAGTAGGGACAATAAATTGTCACGTGGCCAGTGAGGGGTGGGGAAGAGAATTGGAATCTAGGTGTTTTTGACTCAGCCTTGATGTGTGAAAAGGGGGCAAGAAATATCAGGTCAGAGAGAGGGAGTGGACAGTAGGGGGCCGTGAGCTATAGATAAGAATGGAATGTGCTATATTCCACTTACTATAGGCAAGAGGTAAGGTGGCTCCTGAGTAAAGAGCACCTACAGTGGAACCTCAATGGGCTAAACAGTTGAAGATAAGCTCAGAAAGGACAAAGGCCACAAGGTACCCTCAGGGTTGCCCCCACTCAGAGCCCATTTCTGCCTGTACTGTAGGTCACACAACAAGCCCGCCCAGTGACAGCCCCAGGCTTGGGGAAGCCTTCTCAGTTCTAATGCCTAACTCAGGAGATCCTTGTGCACAGATTTGGCTCTGGCAGGGGGGCTCTGTAGGCTAAACCACCTGTAGCTCTCAAGACTACAAAATGGATCTTCTGGGGCCATGAGGTGGTTGTGTTGAGATTTCTGACCATTTCCCAGAACTTAAGCAGGAAAGGCTAGTCTCCGTATTTGAGACATAGACTTTACTGCTACTGTGGTGTAAAACAAGATGGAACAAGGTAACACTGTACTGATATGTACCAAAGCTGGCCTCTAGGACACTGCTGCCCAGTGGAAATATACTATAAACATATGTATAATTTTCAAGTTTCTAGTAGCCACATTTTTTAAAGTATAAGCAAGGTGAAATAAACTGTATGAATAGATTTAACCAAACATATCTAAATCACTATCAGTTCAATAAGTAATCAATATAAAAATGTTAATGTGATCTTTTACATTACAGTTTTCATCCTAAGTCTTTGAAATATGGTGTGCTTTTACCTACAGCACATTTTGATATGGACTAGTTGCATTTCAAGTTCTCAATAGCTACAAGGGGCTAGTGGCTACATATTGGACAGCCTAACCTCAGTTTCTTAGAATTAGACCAGATGCCTGTTAACCTCTATAATTAACAAAAGCAATTTTAAAAATAAAACTACAGATCTCTGAGTCCTTCCATAGGCCAAGTATTTACTATGTCAGTGCTTTACACAGTTATGTCATTTAATCCTAGAGATAGTGTGTTTTTCTAAGCCATACTTGCAGGTATTAGAGAATAAATGAGAGCCCTGGGCCACCAGGAATAATTGTGAAGTTTATGCTCTAGGGAATGCTATTTTTGTGCACTACAGTGGGAATTGTACTTTCTACAGTTATGCAGTATATAATCTGCACAATTATACATAGAAGACCTGCAGGAAACACTAGCATATGATGGATGAGAGCTTTGGAGTCAGAATCAGATACAAGTCCCAATTCTGCATTGCAATTCTGCAATGGCTGTTATGGTCTATTAGCTAGATGATCATAAACTTAATTTCTTTGTCTCAGTTTCCTTGTATATCAAATGGGAGTAATGGGAGTAATAATATACCAGTACCTTCCTCACCATGTTGGGAGAATGAAATAAGTACATAAAGCTCTTAAAACCAGCCTACCTCATAATAAGCCCTCAATAAATGTTAATTACTTTTATTATTTCCATTACCTCAGTGGTCCTCCAGGGGACCTCAGAACCCAGATTGGAATCTGTTTGAATTAGCTGGTTCACTCATGCTTTCACTCCACAAGTGCTTATTGATGCCTACTGCATATCAGGCCCCAGGGACACAGGGCCGAATAAGACAGAACATGATGTGACTTTCATGTCTCCTCCTGCTCTTTAGTCCTGCTGGAGCTGGACAGAGACAAAACTGGGCAGTAGGTGAGGTTTTTTACAGAGCCTCATTCCCGTTAACCCCTGTGCTCTTCTTGAGCACACATAACCCTCGTACTGCCCACATCTCTCAGTCCCTGAGAAAAATGTTCAAAGCCATCAGAGACTTCATCAAAGAACTTTCACAGGGATATTTTCACTTAAAAGATAAGGTTGGGGGCCTCCCTGGTGGCGCAGTGGTTGAGAGTCCGCCTGCCGATGCAGGGGATGCGGGTTCGTGCCCCGGTCTGGGAGGATCCCATATGCCGCGGAGCGGCTGGGCCCGTGAGCCATGGCCGCTGGGCCTGCGCGTCCGGAGCCTGTGCTCCGCAACGGGAGAGGCCACAGCAGTGAGAGGCCCGCATACCACAAAAAAAAA
Organism: Mesoplodon mirus; assembly: GCF_964341445.2. Classification (NCBI taxonomy): domain Eukaryota; kingdom Metazoa; phylum Chordata; class Mammalia; order Artiodactyla; family Ziphiidae; genus Mesoplodon; species Mesoplodon mirus. The sequence goes on from NC_138991.1 coordinate 49,428,784, forward strand.
AAAAAAAAAAAAAAGATAAGGTTGGGGTAATATTTACACCAAAGGAATGGGCACAGGTGCTAACATTTCCAAAAAGTTAGCACACTGGGTTGGAAAGGAAGATTTTGGTGGGGGAGTCCTTCCTCCTTCCCAATATCCTCGGATCACAGGATTTCGGAATCCGCCTGTCCCATTTACTCATGACTTCCTCCTTTCATTCAGCAAATGCTTACAGCAGCTTCTGTCATGGATCAGGTTTTGCAATCAGCCCTGGGAGCACAAAAACAAACCAGACCTGGTTGTGAGCCTGTAAGGTGCCCACAAGTTTGCATTATGCCAATTCCTGGTGGGAGAACAACCCCCAGCAAACCAGACGCAATGCAGGGTGGGCCCTAGGCCACCGCCCAAAACCTTAGACCTGCGCTGTCCAATTCAGTAGCCACTAGCTACACGTAGCTATTTAAATATAAATTAAGTAAAATTAAATAAAATTTGAAAATCAGTTCCTCAGTCACACTAGCCACCTTTCCAGTGCTCAACAGCTGAATGTGACTGGTGGCTCCTGCACAAGACAGCACAGATATAGAACATTTCAGTCATCACAGAAGGTCTACTGGACAACACTACCTTGGACAATACACACTTGTTTTTCTCTTTGCAGATTAGTGAGATTGTCGGCTATGAAATAAAGCCCACTGGAACGACTTGTCTCTCAAATATGCTGGAATTTGGATTTGGCAAATTCATTGAAAAGTAAGTCTTCTCCCTTCAGAAAGTGTTTTCGTCAAAGTATCTATAAATTTTCACAGTTGTATAACTGAATGGCCTCATAGCAGGCTGCTTTTCTCATTCTGGTTTAGGGTAACCTCTACTTCAGCTGACTAGCTGCTGGTGAAGCTTTCATTTCCAGCTGCAGAGTTGATGTCAGATTATGACTAGAAAATTGAGTCAGAGATTTTATTTCAAAAAGAAATTTTTTTAAATAGTTCTCTGAACCTGAGCTGCAAGCCCAGCTCTCAGTGACTTTGGGCAAAACCATTTCACCTTTCTGGGCCTCAGTTTCTTCCTCTTTAAACAAACAACAGCAACAAACAGGAGTGGCTCTCTGAGCTCTAAAATTTCATGAAATATGGTCAAATGAGAGATCTCTTCACTTGCTTTCTCTCCTCCAAATGCCCCTGGAGTTCATATGTGAGAATTTGAACTATTTGATCTACTGTTTTTAGGACCAGAGATTCAGGACCCTGTTTGTTTTTCCATACTTCCTTCAGGGTGATGCATAGGGAGATGTATTGCTAAGACTAGAGACCCTGTTAGGCAACTGGGTTTGTTTCTCACTCAACACGTGAGGTTCTCAGACTGTGATCCCAGACCAGAGGCATCAGCATCACCTGAGAACTTGTTAGAAATGCACATTCTCAGGCCCTACCCCAATCTGCTGAATCAGAAATTTGGGGAATTGAAAGCTGAAATCTGGGTTTAAACAAATCCTCCATATCAGCGCTGTTCAGTGCAGGAGCCACTAGCCACATGTGGCTACTCAGCCTTTGAAATGTAGCTATTCTGAACTTGATGTGCTGAATGTGTAAACTATAGGCTGGATTTCAAAGACTTATTAAGGAGGGAGAAAAAGCAAAATATCTAATTATTTTAAATATTGATTGTATGTTGAAATGATAATATTTTGGATTTATTGAGTTAAATAAAATAGTTTCTTTTTACTTGTGTTAAATTGGCTACCAGAAACTTTGAAATGACATATGTGGCTCAGGTTATATTTCGAACAGACAGCACTGCTCTAGGTGATAGTGATGCCTGCTAGAGTTTGAAAGCCCTTCCTTTATACTGGGGCAAAGCAAGCACCTAAGCTAAGGTCCTTCCAGGCCCCCAAATCTGTCTGCCACCTGAATACTCTGATGACCCCCAATACCACCACTACTGTCCCTCTTTAAGGAGCAGGTCTACAGACACAGGCTTTTATTTTATTTTTAAAAATTTTTATTGGAGTATAGCTGATTTACAATGTTGTGTTACTTTCTGCTGTACAGCAAAGTGAATCAGTTATACATATACATGTATCCATACTTTTTTAGATTCTGCATAGGCCATTACAGAATATTGAGTAGAGTTCCTGTGCTATACAGTAGGTCCTTATTAGTTATCTATTTTCTATATAGTAGTGTGTATATGTCAATCCCAATCTCCCAATTTATCCCTTCTCCCCTTTCCCCTCTGGTAGCCATAAGGTTGTTTTCTACATCTGTGACTCTATTTCTGTTTTCTTAGTAAGTTCATTTGTACCATTTTTTAAAATTCCACATATAAGTGATATCATACAAGACACATGCATTTTTACCAGATTTATGCTATTTTATTAAAGGGCCTCAATTTCCCCAATAAGATGTTCCCAAGAAATACCAACTCTAGAACACTTATGCCGCACTGAGCATTTTATATGAATTAACCAACTTATCCATCACAACACCCTAATATTCTAGCAATTTTATTCACATTTTACAGATGAGGAAATAATTTGATTAGAGAGATTAAGCAAATATCCAGAGGTCACAAGAACCAAGACCCAAGCCCAGGCTAGCTAACTTCAGAGCATTAACCATTACCCTTTACTGCCTGAAAAGATAAACCCATCAAAGGAGACAGAGACTGAGCATATACACAGCACACTGCCATGCTTCATGCCAATGTGCTCAGCTGTGACAGATCTAGTGGTGTTTCCTTGGCCAAGTTGTTTACCTCTATGTGCCCGGTCTCCTTATCTGTAAAATGGAAATAATAATAGTAGCTAGGTGATTGGAGTTATTGTGAGGATTATGAGATAAGGCATGTAAGCTGAACTGATTTAACGTCTAAGTTCTCAGCTACTACCTGTTAGTGAAGTGTGATGTTCCTTGTATCCCACTATCCCATAGTTAAGGCAGTTTTATCACAGCCCACAGTTAGTGAGCATCTTGAGGACATTTGGATAAGGTCAACTCGATATACTTCATGGACTCCCAACCTCATTAATTCCTCCCCTGTGCAATTATTTGCATAATTATAAGTCATAAGGCACATTACAAGCATTTTATCTTATTTACTTATACCAACAATGCTTCATATGAGCAGATGGGGACTGAAAGCCTGTCAAGTGACTTGGTCATGGCCACACCGCCAGCCTATTTGTCTCATACTCATCTGGATTGGCACCTGCCTTTATTATTCTCTATATGCACGCTCATTTTGGTTGTCTCCCAAGAAAGCCACATTTAGAATGAAGACCATGCTGCTGAGGTGTTGATCAGTCATTGTCTGGCATTATCCGTGCCTCTTCTACCTCCCTACATGAGGCTAGATGAGGGTTTTCAGCTCTATTTAGTTGAGCTGTTTGGCTGACCACAGGTGAGCAATATTCTTTTGCTCCTCTGACAAAGAGAGAGGAGAAGGCACATAGTAGGGGAGGAAGAAACACCAGATTAGGAGTCAGAGGAACTGGTTCTCCCCAGCTGTGTGTGTAGCTTTGGACATGTCACTTGCTTCCTCTGGGCTTCAGTTTCCTGACGTGAATGTAAAGACCAGATGGTCAAGGATACAATGAAAGACAGTGCTGAGAAAGAATAATCCCTCCTTTTCCCTCCAAAACCTTTGCTTCCCAATTTTTTAGCCACGCCTGCATTTAGTACCCAGCTCTCCTGTGGAAACAAGAAGAAAGGAATTTATCTTCCCCTTCTCTCCCTCCCTCCCCCTTTCTATAGAACAGAGGGACTGTAGATGGATGGGCCCAGTGCATCAGGAAGATAGCAGGTGTTTTTTTTTTTTTTTTTTTTTTTTGCGGTATGCGGGCCTCTCACTGTTGTGGCCTCTCCCGTTGCGGAGCACAGGCTCCGGATGCGCAGGCCCAGCGGCCATGGCTCACGGGCCCAGCCGCTCCGCGGCATATGGGATCCTCCCAGACCGGGGCACGAACCTGTATCCCCTGCATCGGCAGGCGGACTCTCAACCACTGCGCCACCAGGGAGGCCCTAGCAGGTGTTTTTTTAAGAGGTAGGGACAGGGAGTGGGAAAAAAGCCATCATATAAATTAACAGAAAGTCTAAGACCTGAATAAGAAGTCAATAATAATTCTGAAGTAAATAGGAATAATAAGGAGTAAATGAAAATGGAAAAAGGAAGTCTTGTTTTCATGGCCTTAGAACAGTTGTTCTCAACTGGGGGTATCCACCCCCAGGGGACACCTGGCAACATCTGGAGACATTTTTGGGTTGTTTTTTTTTTGCGGTACACAGACCTCTCACTGTTGTGGCCTCTCCCGTTGCGGAGCACAGGCTCCGGACGCGCAGGCTCAGAGGCCTCGGCTCACGGGCCCGGCCACTCCGCGGCATGCGGGATCCTCCCAGACCGGGGCACGAACCCGCGTCCCCTGCATTGGCAGGCGGACGCTCAACCACCGCGCCACCAGGGAAGCCCTGGAGACATTTTTGGTTGGCACAACTGGCAAGAGGTGGGGACTGGGGGAGTCAGCTCCTGGCATCTAGTGGATTGAGGCCAAGGATGCTGCTAAGCCTCCTGCAGTGCACAGGACAGCTCCTCGCACCAAAGAATTATCCCACCTGTATTAGTTTTCTAGGGCTGCTATAACAAATACCATAGGCTTAAGCAACAGAAATTTATTTTCTCACAACTCTGGAGGTTGGAAGTCCAAGGTCAAGGTTTTCAGGGGGTTGATTTCTTCTGAGGCCTCTCTCCTTTTCTTTCAGATAGCTGCCTTCTCCCTGTGTCCTCACATGGTCTTCCCTCTGTGCGTATCTGTGTCTTAATCTCCTCTTCTTATAAGGACACCAGTTATGTTGGATTAGGACCCACCCTAATGATGTCATTTTAACTTAACTACCTCTTTAAAGACCCTGTGTCCAAATAGGGTACCTCACATTCTCAGGTACTGCTGGTTAGGACTTCAACATATGATTTTTGGAGGGATACAATTCAGCACATAACACAGCCCCAAAAGCCACTAGTGCCAAGTGTAAAGAAACCCTGCAAAACACTGGAGCTAGCTGGTAAATATTAGAGTAGGATGGTAAACATTTTAGTAAAATTAAAGCCTTTTTAAATTTCTCTAATGGCTGAGCTGAAATTCCTCCTTTGATGTGTTTTGAGGCCTCCTCCGTTGATGTTACTGTCGCTGTGTTCTCTCTTTAGACTGGAACCCATTGGTGCAGCTGCCAGTAAGGAATACTCTCTGGAGAAAAACTTGGAGAAAATGAAGTTAGACTGGGTTAACATGACGTTCAGCTTCGTGAAGTACAGGGACACCGTGAGTCTCAGTCCAGCTGTTCAGCCCCCTGAGAGCAGCCCATTTATTATGTAGTAAATTACAGAAGGGATTCATTTCAGAACTGCAACAGAGCTCAAAGAAGAAGGATCTCTAACTAATCTGTTTTAAAATTTTTTATTGAGATATAATTGACATATAACATTGTGTAAGTTTACCGTGTACAGTGTGTTGATGTAATACTTTTACGTATTGCAGTATGATTACCACCCTAGCTAACACCTCTATCACCTCACATAATTATCCTTCCTTTTTTGTGGTAGGATAATTAAGGTCGAGTCTCTTAGCAGCATTGGAGTTTTTAATCCAGTATTGTTGTCTATAATCACTATGCCGTTGCATCAGATTGTTTCCTCCTGTCCGCCTTCCTGTGCCAGTCAGCCTTCCTCCCAGACACCATGGAGGGATGCATTTTCAAGTGAGAAAAGCCTTTTGATTCAGAGCAACAAGATTTCTGTTGAAAAAGAGCTGAGCAAGCCTCCTGAATTAGCATCTCCCTGGGAGGGCACCCCAGGTCCCTTAAAAGTATATCTGAGGTAGACAGTACTTAGCACTTCTCCAGTGTTATTATATTAAGTGCAGAAATCACCTGAGAATCTTTCTAAAGTGCAGGTTCTGAGTCAGCAGGTTTCGGCTGGGGCCTGAGGTTCTGCAGTTCCAACAAGCTCCCAGATAATACTGAAGCTGTGGTCTCTGGACCATATTTTGAAGAGCAAAGCTGTAGACTTTCTTGTCACTGACACTTGTAGAAAACATATAAGTTCACAGAGTGCCTGTGGAGGTGCATAAACCTGAAGGGTTTGCTCAGCCATCTCCGGGGTCTGGCTTGCTCTTGGGATGGGCCATGGGTAGGACTTGCTGCTTGGGTGAGCTGTACATCATGGAAGCAACAGGCAGAAACTCACATACTGCAGGCCGTCAGCTCTTAAACCAGTGCATTTCAACCCTGGTACATTTCTGGTCACTCAGTTCCAATGTGTGTGTGTTTGGGGTAGGTGGCTGGAGTTCCCACACTACCACACAATTCTCTGACACCAGCTGGGTGCCTTCCAACTCCACTCAACTCTGACACTATCTACCTGGAGACAGCATCAGATCCCACAAGGTAAGGGCTCAGTCCTACAAGACTGCGAACCCCCTCACCCCCCTTCAGATGCCAGTCTCAAGCCCAGGGTATCACCTGTGCTTCTGACCGACCAGCTATAGATTGGAGGTCCCAAGGACACCCTCCTTGGGCCCAATTAATTTGTTAGAACTCAGAGAAACAGTTTACTTACTAGATCACTGGGTTGTTATAAAAGGATATAGGACCCAGGAACAGCCAGATGGAATGCCTATGGGGAAGTGGTGTGAGCTTCCATGCTCTCTCTGAGCATGCCACTCTCCCCAGATCTCTACATGTTCACCAACTCAGAAGCTCTCTGGACCCTCTCCTTTTGTGTGTTTTTTTTTAATTTAATTTTTTTAACATCTTTATTGGAGTATAATTGCTTTACAATGGTGTGTTAGTTTCTGCTGTATAATAAAGTGAATCAGTTATACATATACATATGTTCCCATATCTCTTCCTCCTTTTGTGTTTTTATAGAGGCTTCATTACTTTGGCATAGTTGATTAAATCATTGGCCGCTGGTGACTGAACTCAGTCTCTATCCCTTTTCCCCTCCCAGGAGGTCAGGATGGTAGAACTAAAAGTTCCAACGCTCTAATCCCAGGGTTGGCTCTCCTGGCAACCAGCCCCCAACCTTTGGTGTGGTCCAAAAAGCCACCTCAATAACAAAACAAAAGATGCCTTTATTACTCTCATCCCTTAGGAAATTCCAAGAGTTTTAGGAGCTGTGCTGGCAACAAAGACCAAAGATACGTTTCTTATTATAAATCACAATATCACTCTGGCCTGAGCATCTGTATTTTTAAGGCACCCCTGGTTTTTCTAAAGTGCAGTGTGGATTGAGAACTAAAACCCTAAAGGCTCCCATACTCCTCCCTCCCCTAGGCTGCATGTTATTCTTTTGTGACTTCTTTTCCTTTTTGTCTTGATGCCTTGATTTCACTTGACTAAGAACTGTAGACAAGCCAGTGGGAGGGAGGAGAACTGGGGGCCTCTCCCAGCAAGACCAGGCGACCGTGTGTCCTAGCAACTTGGTGTCACAGGATCTGATTGGATTAGATACTGCTAGAGGCTGTGGGGCTGAGATGAGGAGTTAAGTCGGGGAACCTGATAACAGCTCAGTTACATCTGGCCAGTCTTCAGAGTTTTTGACTGAAGTAGCCATAGACAAGGGTCAACAGCAAAATGGGAATTGAGGTACCACTTCATTAATAGCTGGACACCCGTCAGTGCAGAGCTGCTGGTAAAAGGTGGATGAGAGAATATGTCCTTGCTCCAAATTAACCACACAGATGTAGGTTTGAAAGAAGTGAAAACAGAGCAAGAAAGACCAGACCTATTACAAAGGGACAGACCCTTATCAGCTTTCTTGCCACGTGGCCCAGGAGGAAAAGTCCATCTACAGGGGCTAACCTTTAAGGCACAGTAACCCTAACTACCAGTAAAATATGACCAAAAAATTATTTAGTCAGAGGTTCCCAAACTTTCTTGGTTCACGGTGCTGTTGGTATCTGAGTACTTTTTAAATGGTTCCCTTCTCTAGTCCAAAAGAAATACTTAACAGCTTTGTTTATGAAGTAATTGGGTTCAAACAACTTAAGTATTTGTGTCCCATCAACTGCACAAAGGTCTGGCAAAAAGTGCATATAAATTAAAAGAAAAACATTTGTATTTTGTTTTAAAATAACCACAGTTATTTGCTGTGAGTTTGCTGCAGTGCCCTGGGGCACAAGGTTTGGGAACCAAAGGTCTAGACCTAACCAGATTAGCAGTTGATTCTACCTGAGGGAGAGCCGGGAAAACAAGTGAACAGAAAAGCAGGAACACAGGGAAGGGGACAGAACTCCTCCTCTTCTAAACAGATGCTAGTTGCAGGTCTAGGCTCGGACCGTATTTGATTTCTGCAAAGGAGGTAAAAAAGTCTTTAAGAATATTTTCAAGGAAGAAAATAGAAAATTCCACCTCCTACAAGACATAGTGTCCCACAAGGGTGGAGATCTGAGCTATGAGGACTTTGAGGATCAGCATGAAAATCTGTGGGGGAGAGGTCTTGCGATTTTGACGGGGTGCTCATTTTTATTCACAGGATACAAGCATCTTGTGTGCAGCTGATGACATTCAACTGCTACTTGATGATCACGTGATAAAGACCCAGACCATGTGTGGCTCTCCATTTGTCAAACCAATAGAAACAGAATGCCGGGTAAGAGGAAATGAGGTTGAATGTTTTGTGATGGCCCGTTAGCTCCGGGTTTCTTGGAGGAGCAAGAAGGGTTTTTTTTGTTTGTTTTGTTTTCTGGCTGTGTGGCATGAGGGATCTTAGTTCCCTGACCAGGGATCCAACCCGTGCCCCCTGCAGTGGAAGAGCGGAGTCTTAACCACCGGACCGCCAGGGAAGTCCCGGAAGAAGGTTTTTAAGTCCAATTAACAAAGAAACTCACTTTCTCTTGATTAGAAAAAAACAACAACAAAAGACTGAAAGCAATAACCATCCAAGTAAGCCTTTATAACAGTCTGCCAGACTGAGCTTTTGCAACAGTCTGCTAAAAGAGAAGATGAGATTATTTGAATGCACCAAACAAAAGTACATATGGAAAGTATCTTATGGGCTGTAGTAATCTAGAATGTAAATTACACAAGGTTTGGCCTCCTTTGCTCTTTGTTTGAGGAAGTGGGATAGGCTAAGGACACAAACTTGAGCCAGACTGCCTGGGTTCAAATTCTGACTCTGCCCCTTATCAGTTGTGTGACCTTGGACAAGTTACTTGAATTAGTTGTATGTCAGTTTCTGCACCTGTGAAGTGAGCTTTGTAATAGTATCTCCCTTATAAATCTGTTGGATTAAATTGGTTTCACATACATAAAGTACTCAGACCATCACTTGTCACAGAGTAAGCCTTATAGATATTACTGTTGTTGTTATTGTTATGATTATTCCACTAGGAAAAGAACTCTATGAGGGCAAGGACTCTTGTTTTTTTCTCTAAGTGCTGTATCCACTTTGCCTAGAAGAGTGACCAGGACATAGTGGGCACTCAATAAGTATTTGTGGAACAAGTGAATGAGTGAATGCATCAATTTGTCGGTGGGTCTGTGGTGCAGAGTGGCATGTTAATGACTCAGATATGAAATGCTAAATTTGCAGAACTGGGAAGAAAAGCTAGTTCGCGTGCAGGAAATTTTGGATGCCTGGTTAAAATGCCAAGCCACCTAGCTATACCTGGAACCAATCTTCAGTTCGGAGGACATCACAGCCCAGATGCCAGAAGAGGGCAGGAAATTTGCCATCATTGATAGTTACTGGAAATCACTCATGTCCCAAGCCGTGAGTTTTTACTACCTAGCACATCTCACCATCAGGAATGTGGGATGCCATACACATGTTCCTCATTGTGCAACGCAGCCATGTCCCTTGAAACCTATTAGTAAACTGGATTTTTGAAAATTCAATATCTTTATAAATTTTTTCTAATTTCAAATGTTATTATTAAAAATTCAAACATGGAAATAGGAAATATAAAAAGTAGAGGCCTTTTGAAATCCCAACTTCGTAGAGGTAACTATTAGCAGTTTGGATAATTTAGCTCTCATTCCTAACGAGGTATAAGATTTTATTTGTTACACGATAATGCAATAAAGCTTTTATAGATTGAGAATAATTTCAGAATTCAGATAATTCTCTGTATTCAGTTACTCAGTTGTTTAACAAATGTTCAAGGGACCAGCGCAGACTAGTATAGAATGTCGTGGTCTGAATTGCACAGTACCAGAAGTTAAAATATAATTGGCTTCATTGGTTTCAGGTGCCCAACCCCAGCCCAGTCAACCATGGCGAGAGGAAGAGGATCATGTTATATGAGCAGTCAACCTTGTGGGATTAGGAGGTGATTAGGGTAGGAGGGTCATTAGTTGATGGGCTGGTCGCACACTCATTACAATAACCAGTCTCAGAATCTGGGAACCCCATGATGATTATCACCTTTTTTTATGGAACCTAGGTAAAAGATACCAGGGTTCTGATGGCAGCAGACCAACCACGGATGGCTGAGAGGCTTCCAGAAGCCAACCTTCTGTTGGAGGACATCCAGAAGGGGCTGAATGATTACTTGGAGAAGAAGAGACTATTCTTCCCCAGGTATCCAGTATCATTCTCTTGCTTGAAGTTACCCTCTTGACCCATATATAGGTAGAATTACATTTTTTCATACTGAGAGTTAGCTTCTACTCATCTATTCCATATTCTTTCTAGGTTTTCCATTACCCAAAAGACAGCTCTCAGGGGTAAGGTGTGTCTTCACGGTCACTATTTAGAGTGAGGTTGAATGGACACCAATGGAACCAGCATGGTCAAATACCCAATTAGAAGGGTATAGTACTCAAGAGCCTGGCCTTTGGAGTTAAACAGACCTCAGTTTGAGTCCTTAGCCACACGTGGCTATCCAGTGCTTGAAATGTGGCTAGCGTAACTTAGAAAGCAAATTTTTAACCTATTTAATATTAATTTTTAAAATGTAAATAGTCACATTTGGCTAATTGCTTCAGTGTTGGACAACACAGGTATAGCACAAATAGTGGAAAGAACCTCGATTTGGAAGCACAAAACTTAGTGAGAGGAGACCTCTGAAATTTGGGCTTCTAGTCCTATACCCACTACAGTTATTCCTAATAAAAATATGAATAATAGCCAACACCCATACAGCATTTACCATATGCTAGGTCACCACTTTAAGTGCTTACACGAATTATCTGATTTAACCCTTAAAATAATCCGATGAGGTTGCTAACATTATTTTTACCCCCATTTTACGAATGAGAAAACAAACAGTAACTTGCCAAAAAACACAAGACTGGTAAAAGAACAAGCTAGAATTCAAATTCAGGTAGTCTGGATAAGGCAGTCAGTTATTTAAATTCTCTGAGCTTCATTTTCTCCCTAAGTTAATTAAACACATACACGAAGTATCTCAATATTTCTTTGTGCATTTTTATGGCATAAAATTAAGCACTCTCAACAAACACTTTGAAACTGTTATTGATAGTCACATATTTTCTATTAATTTTAGCTTGAAAATACAGTGCTAAATAATGATTTTAGTTTTAAATTATACAGATATATTAATTATTACTCTTATGGCCATTGGCCTTATTCATTATCATACATGATGAATCCATAGAGGTCAACTATTTGAATTTCACTTGGAAGTGGGAGAAATTGGCATCCTCATTAGATATTGGTTAGTCAACCAGCCAACAAGTAATTATTGAGCTATTCCTACCCATTCAACGCTGCAGTTATAGTGTATTAATTTGCTTTGCTGCATAACAAGCCACCCCAAAACTTAGAAGCTTAAAACAATAGCTATTTTACTTAGCTCACAATTCTGTGGGTTGGAAAACTGGGCTGAGCTCAGCTGGGTAGTTCTTCTGGTCTCATCAGGGCTCACTCAAGTGACTATAGTCACCTGGCAGTCAGTGGCCTCAGTCACTTGTCTGGTGGTTAGCTTCCTGTTGACCAGGGCAGTGAGGATAATTGGGCCACATGTCTTTTATCCTCCAGAAGGCTAGCCTGGGTTTATTCACATGGTGGTGGTTATAGGGTTCCCAAGAGCAGCAAGAGTGGAAGCTTCAAGGCCTCTTGATGTTTAAGCTTGGAACTAGTACAAATTCATGTTTGCCACAGTCTGTTGGCCAAAGCAGGACACAGACCCAGCCAAGGTGCAAGAGATGTGAAAACAAACTCCGCCTCTTAAAGAGAGAAGGTGCAAATATTGTGGTCTTTTTGTAATCCACCAAATACAGTGAAAACCATCATCATATGAGCCCTCCTTATGAAACTTAAAACCTAGTGGTTACAGTAGAGGTTTGTCCCTTGAACATTTTCTGAAGGTTTGCTGTTGCTTAGGGTATAAGCAAGAGAATGAAGCTATCTTATTACCTCTAATATAAAACATGATAAATCCCTCTGCACATGAAGAGGCTCATTATTAACATGCACTTCTTACTTCCCACCTGTAACATTTTTCTGGAGATAAGGAAAGAAGTCTTTTCTCCTCCTACCCAGCAGTTCTCAACACTGACTGCACATTAGAATCACCTGGAACTTTTAAAAATACAAATTCCCAGACCCAATCCCAGATCAGTTATATTGCAATCTCTGGGAAGTGGAACCTTGGCATTGGAATTTTTTTTATAAGCTCTGCAGATGATTCTAAAGTGCAGCCAAGGTTAAGAACCACTGCTCTATCCAGGTTTCTTTCACCTGGTAGCAACCCCTCTCTCTCAGACATATAAAATCCACACATACCAGCTTTCTTCCTTTCTTTTGCTCTGAGTCAAAACCATCTCCACCCTCTATGCTCTAGATGAAAAATGGTGAAGAGGAGTGGGCCTTAGATAAGACTCTAGAAGTAGCTGGCATTCACGGGAGTGTCATCTACCTGTTGGGGAGTATCACCTTGTTGGAAAAAGAAGCTCTTAGAAGGGATTCCAGTAGCCATCTTCCTTTGCTTTGCAATAGGTTCTTCCTATCAAATGATGAGCTGTTGGAGATCTTGTCAGAGACAAAGGACCCCCTCCGAGTTCAACCACACTTGAAGAAGTGCTTTGAAGGAATTGCCAAGCTGGAGTTTACAGACAGTCTGGAGATTGTGGGCATGATCAGCTCAGAAAAAGAAATCGTTCCATTCAAACAGAAAATCTCCCCAGCTCAAGCCAAAGTAACTCCACTTACCCATTTTTGGTTCTTATCATCATAACAGAGCGAAACAGAGAGAGTCAGATTGTATGTTGGTTAAACATTTGGACTCTGGTTCCAGACTGCCTGGGTGTGGAACACTTAGATTACACAGCTTAATGACGGGGTTACTTTGGGGAACTAATCTTTCTGAGTCCGCTTGCTCATCTCTAGGATGGAGATTATACTGCAATTCACATGGCATCCTAAATCTGTGGAAGGATTTCAACCAAACTTCATGGGGAATCAGATCCAAACAACTAATGCTGTTTAAATCCCCATGAGCAGAGCCCAGTTTAAAGAGATCTGGTCAGATGGGGCAGGTGTTTTTTTTTTTTTTTCTTTTGCAGTACACGGGCCTCTCACTGTTGTGGCCTCTCCCATTGCAGAGCACAGGCTCTGGATGCGCAGGCTCAGCGGCCATGGCTCACGGGCCCAGCCGCTCCGCGGCATGTGTGATCTTCCTGGACCGGGGCACGAACCTGTGTCCCCTGCATTGGCAGGCGGACTCTCAACCACTGCGCCACCAGGGAAGCCCGGGGCAGGTATTTTTAAAGGTCAATAATATTTCATGGAATTAATGCCATTTAACTCAGATTTTTCATACATGTGCCCTTATCAAATGAGTAAAATGTAAGTTACTTCCACTCTTGCTGAACATGACAGCACCCCAGCGTAGAAACAGACAAGCACTCTTGCCTTGCCGTTTTTGCCACCCACACATTTAAGTTGCAACAACCAGGGATCATATACCTTAAAACCAGACACCAGCTAGCTCACAAGCACCTGAGGTCAGCAGGTACAGTTGCCTGAAATTCTAACACTGAATAATATGCTGCACATTCAAATTACCTGTAGAGCTTTAAAAAAATCCAAATGCCCTGCTTGCATCCCATACCAATTAAATCAGAATGTCTGGGAGCGGGAGTCAGGCATCCATAATTTTTAAAGATCTCCAGATGATTCCAGTGCACAGCAAAGTTTGGGGACCACTGGAATAATGCAAGAATTAGAACTGTTCAATTAGAAATGAGTCATTTATTTTATGAACTTGTCGACTAAAAAAAAATGCACAACCTAAACGTTAAGAGTTGTGTTTTGTTCAGCGGACATTCTTAGGACTTCAAGCTGGAGAGGCAGCATCTCAAGTAACCCTGAGAAAACTGCTTGGAGGAGGCAAGGAGGGGAGATACATAGGAGTTTTGCAACAAAGGGCAGGTAGTCTGAACTTCAAAAGATTGTTGTTCATTAAAGAAAACCAGATATCTCAAGGTATTTAGTGCTTTTCTATGGATGGGAAAATGCAAAAGTCTAGGCTCACTGAAATCATTCCTTTGATATGCATGTCAGCTATCTGGGGCCAGTATCCTGTTTTCTCATCCTGAGTTCCCTCAGGGCTCACCAGCTCACTTTGGGAGGTGGTGGCTGCAGTCATTGATAGCTGCAGCATCTTTTGATTACTGATACGGCAGAGGCAACATTTTATTTCTCAACTGAAGTATAAATGGGTCATTTGTCTCCTGAGAGAGACATAAATAACTTTATTTACAGTTGTCTTCCAGAAAATGATATGAAAGAAGTGCATGTTAAAAACTCCCTATTGCCCCTTTTTTGAGACATACACTTAGAATACACTAAATAAGTGTAAAACCAATAGTTAAAGAATACTGACTTGAAGGTGTGCAAACCTTTGGCCTCCCTCCAGCCCTGTCCAGAGAGAAAGCTGGCTTCTGCCCATGGTCCCTCCCTCCAGGCTTGGCTGTCACTGCCTCTCTGTCTGTCTCAACCCACAGGGCATGGTGGAAAGATGGCTCCAGCAGGTGGAACAGATGATACTTGCCAGTATGCGGGAAGTTATTAGACTTGGGATTGAAGCATATGTCCAGGTAAATGAAAATTGGGGTACACATGCCAGGGTGTTGGTACACCAACAAGAACTTTGGGGACAAGGTTAAATGGAAGCCTGTCTTCTGCTAAAACCCACCCCTCTCCTGCTGGGTAACACCTGACCCCTCTGTGCCTCTTTCTCCTTTCCCTGTAAATCCTGGGGCAGTGTATGTATTTCTGAATATAAAACGTTTGCAGTTAGAAGCAGCTGACACTAGCATAGCCTGTGAGCCAGAACCCTTTGTTTGCTGTGGGGCAGTCCTTTCTGTGAAAATAATTGATGGCAAGCGGTTTATTTAGAGCCCCTCCCCAATTAAACATCCCTTTCCCCAGGCTTTTATTAACATTACACATGCCCTGAAGGGCACAACTCATTAAGCTCCCAAAGCTTTAGGTGACCTGTATAACAGAAGACCTAAGGGAAAAGAACCTGTTGCAATTACTCTTTAGCCAGCTCCCAGCAAGGTTAATGTTGGCAGGCTAGATATTGTCTCCTCTACTTTAGGTGCTTCTCACTTTGGGGCCCCCACCCCTATCCCCAGGACTTTTTCCATCAAAAAAAGGGGTATTCAATTAACACCTTCCCACTAAGTACCAAGGACTGACCCTGCTGCCCCTCTCAGTAGTATGTGCCTTATAAGTGAAAGACCAGTCCTTTGTCCCGTGACATATTACAAATCAAAAATTAAAGAGGGGCTTCCCTGGTGGCGCAGTGATTGAGAATCTGCCTGCCAATGCAGGGGACACGGGTTCGAGCCCTGGTCTGGGAGGATCCCACATGCCGCGGAGCAACTAGGCCCGTGAGCCACAACTAATGAGCCTGCGCATCTGGAGCCTGTGCTCCGCAACAAGAGAGGCCGCCATAGTGAGAGGCCCGCGCACTGCGATGAAGAGTGGCCCCCGCTTGCCACAACTAGAGAAAGCCCTCGCACAGAAACGAAGACCCAACACAGCAAAAATAAATACATTAATTTAAAAAATTAAGTTAAAGAAAAACGGCTACCTGCATGAAGTTATTTCATGCAATTGCATCTGTAGCCAGACACAGCAAACTTTTTCTGTAAAGGACCAGATAGTAAATGTTTTCAGCTCTGCAGGCAATATACACCAGGCACAACTATTTATCCTTGCCTTTCTAATAGAAAAGCAGCCTTGGATGATGGGTTCAACAGTGGGCATGGCTGTATTACAATATAACTTTATTTACAAAAACAGATATGGCCATATTTGGCCCTCAGGCTATAATTTCCCTATCTATAGTTTAAAAAAAGTTAGGGCGGTCATGGCTAAGAAAATAGCGGGGCAGTACTGCAATGTTTTGTAGCTATCAAAAGGAGTAGTTATATAAATACTTTCTGAACAACACCTTGATTATAACTATGTAACATCCCTGGATGGGAGTATTAAAAAAAAAAAAAAAGAAAGAAAGGAGTCGTTGACTGAAAAAAAAATGCACGACATAAGAGTTGTGAGTTAAGTTTTATTTGGGGCAAAATGAGGACTATAGACTGGGAGACAGCATTTCAGATATCTCTCAGAAAATGCTCCAAAGAAGTAGGGGGGAAGGTCAGTATATATGTGATTTTGGTGAAGGGGGAGTACATGCAATCATCACATATTTTTTGCAGAAGGTTTCTGCTAGTCACGAGGAGCAGACGTCACCATGAAGGGTTTTAGTGCTTTCCTAGATACAGGAGATGCAAGAATTGGGCTCATAAAATGGTTTCCTGAAAATATCTAATTATCTGAAGACCTGTTCTGCCAGTTTTTCCCAGAGCACAGAGTGCCTCATTCCTGATCTCCACCCTGAACTCCTTGCAGGGGGTGTTGAAGGTCAGCAGCTGCAGCAGGTCATAACTTAATCCTTGTAGAGGTAGATGGCAAGTGACAACCTATAGGTGACAGAGTTAGTGAAATTGTTGGTGATGATCCTTTTCTTTTTCATAAAATTCAGGGAGGAAGACATAAATCTGTAATCCCAGAAATGTCAAGCCTTGTAGCTTCTGAGGTTGGGGATGACTTTTGTTTTTGTTGAGGGGGTAAGATGGTGGTAGATGTTTTTAGGAAGTCAGTTTAAATCACACAAGATGAACTGACCCTATAATGTGCCCCACTGCACTTTCCCAGGTCCCTCGTAATCACTGGGTCTTGCAGTGGCCTGGCCAGGTGGTTCTCTGTGTCTCCTCCATCTTTTGGACCCAGGAGGTTTCCCAAGCCCTCGTTGAAAAGACCCTACCGGTAAGTGAGCCTGTCATGAAGCTTGTAGAGGAGCTTGATTATGATTTGAATGACATATAATTAGAGTAGCCATTTTTCTAAACAAAAAAATAAACAGCCCCATGGTGTCACAGAAGGCAGGGTTCTCTTCGGGACAGAGATTTGGGAATTAGGGCTGTCCTGGAGTTCTGTAGTATAAGAACTCTCACGTTTCTTCCCAGATGGAAATTCTAGGCTGCAGTATCCTAAGTTTCATCAGCCTTTGCTTCCAAGTGTCAACCTGGCAGAATTTCTACCAACAGAGACTGCTCATCTTCTTCCTGGGCCAAGAAGCCACCTGATCCTGTTTTCCTCTCCTCTTCCTCCACCATATCCCTTCTTACCACCTCCAGTCCAACACTAACCCACCTCCAGCTTTTCCTTCAGCTTTCTCTTGAGACCAAGAATGCTCAGGTCCTGCTTGTCTTCAGATCCGGACACACATATTTCCAGCTAACTCTGCCACCGATGCCTGTACTTGAGGGTTCAAGACCTGGATGGGTTTGAGTTCAAATTCTGACACCTCCACCTGTTAGATATGTGACCATGGTCAAGTTACGTAACCTGAACCTCAGTCTCCTTGTCTATAAAATGGAAGGAATTGTAGCACCACACCTTACTACTGTGAAGGGTTAAATGAGGTGCTAGTAAATTATTCAGTACTTAGATCCTAGGCTATAAACCCCATAGGGCAGGGGGCATGTCTTCTTGGCTCACTATTATATCTCAAGGGGTTATTGCAGTGTCAAGCACATAGTAGTTGCTCAGTAAATATTTTTTGACTGAATACATGGTAACTCCATTCCCAACATTTTTACCACGGTATAATTTCCCATGATTATCTCATCAGAATTCCTGTTATTCCCCCTATATACAATATGATTGCCTGTGGCTAGAATATATTTTAATTTACTATATTTTGCTTTATACATTAAAATTAGAACATTAGTATTTGACCAAGTTTCACTTTTTACAGATATCTTGTTGATAATTCCTAAAAGATGTGTTGCACTTTACACGTGCAAACTGCTTTCACGTACATCATTTCAAACCTCAGAAACACTAAAAAATTCTGACTTTTGTGACTGTATCTCTGTGCCCCAGTTTTCCTACCTGTAAAAGAGGAGAGTGCTTCCCATCACACACTCAAGCCCTGGAGTACAATGAATACTGAATGATGTGCCTTGGCATCCTAAAGGTGTTGGTACAGAATTGCTATCCATCCATCCATCTACCCATTGTTCATTTAACAAATATTTTTTGACGTTGCAACTGGGACTTCGCTGCTAGGCAAAGGGAATTAGAGGTGAATGAGACAATCATGGTCCCTGTCCTCACGGATTTACAGTCTAGTGGGGGGAGATTAAAAGGCTCTTTTATAGAACTATGATACTGAAAGTACAGGGATCCAGAAAGCATGGGAAGGAAGGAGAAAAGTAAGAGAGGGGAAGATTTCCCAGAAAAACAGTGTCTAAGAGGAGACATAAAATATGAATAGGGAGTAGCCAAGCAAAGAACAGGAGAAAGAGCACTCCTGAGAGAGAGAGAGAGAGAGAAGAGAGAGGAGAGAGGAGAGAGAGGAGAGAGAGACCAGAGAGTGCAAAAGTCCGACGATGAAAAGTACGGTGCATTTCAGGCAAACTGAAGGCAGTTTGGTCCAGAATTGCTGTGGAATGCATGTGGTTAAGAGAGATGCAGGGGGCAGTTTCATCACCAATGGCTTTACAGACACACCAAGAGTGATGGGGACACATCAAAAAGGCTTTTTTTTTTTTTTTTTTGCTATGTGCTACGGATATTATAATTAATAACAATAACAACCACCACTATTTACTGTGTGCTTTATTCACACCAGACATTGTGCCAAGTGCTTTACATACACTATCTTATTTAATCCTCAAAACCACTTGAAGAATAGCTATAATTATCGGGATTTGACAGATCAGGAGACTGAGACTCAGAGGGTTAAAATCATTTGCCAAAGAAGACCATAACAGGAAAGTGGGGAAAATGATATGAGCCTAGGGTGGTCTCACTTATTTTTAATTCTCTTTTTTTTTCAGTTCTAATTTATTTATTTATTTATTTTTGGCTGTGTTGGGTTTTCGTTGCTGCGTGCGGGCTTTCTCTAGTTGCGGTGAGCAGGGGCTACTCTTTGTTGGAGTGCGAGGACTTATTGTGGTGGCTTCTCTTATTGCGGAGCATGGGCTCTAGGCACGTGGGCTCAGTAGTTGTGGCTCGTGGGCTCTAGAGCGCAGGCTCAGTAGTTGTGGCACACAGGCTTAGTTGCTCCGTGGCATGTGGGATCTTCCCAGACCAGGGCTCAAACCTGTGTACCCTGCATTGGCAGGTGGATTCTTAACCACTGCACCACCAGGGAAGTCCCATTTTTAATTCATTTTTATTGTTTAATTCTTTATTTTGAAATAACGTCAGACCTGCAAATAACGTTGCAAAAATAATACAAAGAATTCCCATACACCCTTCATCCAGATTCACCACATATTAACATCTTACATAACCACAGTACAGTTATCCAAATCAGGAAATCAACATTGATACAATATTATTATCTATTCTATAAACCTTTTATACTCATCCTGGTTCAGGATCCAATCCAGGATTACATGTTTACATGCATTTAGTTTTCATATCTCCTCTGTCTACTTTAATCTGAGTTTCAGGCATTTTTGTTAATTCTGGTTTACTACCTAATTTATATATAGTAAAATTCACCCTTTTTAGTGTGCATCTCTTTCTTTTTTTTTTTTTTTTTTTTGCGTTATGTGGGCCTCTCACTTTTGTGGCCTCTCCCATTGCGGAGCACAGGCTCCAGACGCGCAGGCTCAATGGCCATGGCTCACGGCCCCAGCCGCTCCGCTGCATGTGGGATCTTCCCGGATCAGGGCATGAACCCGTGTCCCCTGCATTGGCAGGTGGACTCTCAACCAGTGCGCCACCAGGGAAGCCCTTTAGTGTGCATTTCTGAATTTTGACAAGCACATACAGTTGTGTAACCACCATCACAGTCAAGACATAGAACAGTTCCAAACATCCTAAAATTTTCTTCATACCCTTTGTAGTCAACCCTTTCCCCTATTCTCAGCCTCTGGCAACTACCATTTTGTTTTCTGTCCCTATAGTTTTGTCTTTTCCACAATATTATAAAATGAAATCATATAGTATCTAGGTTTTCAAATCTGAATTCTTTCAGTTAGCATAATGCATTTGAAATTTGTCTCAATGTTAATGACTGGGGGTGAGGGAAAGGGAGCTTGAGGGATGAAATCCAGGAGTCTGGTTTGGACCATGGGGTGGTGGATGGTGTCATTCCAGAAAAGGGATTACCAGAAGAGAATCCAGTTTAACCCATTGTTCCATCTTACTCCCCTGCTAGGATTTTCTGAAAAAGAGCAATGATCAGATTGCACAGATTGTCCAGCTGGTGCGAGGAAAGCTGAGCAGTGGGGCTCGACTCACCCTTGGGGCCCTCACGGTCATTGATGTCCATGGTAAGCAAGGAGGTTTCCCTCGCATTACTGACTGTCCAGTAAGAGCTGCCAGGCTTGCCTCTCTCCCTTCTGGATGGAATGACTCAGGTCCCTTTTCTCATTAGGAAGACGCTTCTCCAACTGAAAGTAAGTGAGGGGGTAAGGAGAGGAGTCAGTGCTTCTGTGTATCTCCATCTTATGTTTTCCCCTCCCATCCCCAACCTTTCTGAGATCTACCAACTCGAATCAATTTCCTTGTACTGATCTTAATGAACATTTTTGAATACTTACTTGGTGCCAAGCTTTGTGCTAAGTGCTTGACATACATTGTCTTATTTTTATACACATTTCACAGATTAAGAGCCTGAGGTTTATAGAGGCAAATAACTTGCTGAGAGGCACACAGCTAGTAAGTAGCAGAGATGCTTTTGTAATTTGAACTTATGTCTGATTCCAAACCCAGAGACTGGAAATGGGCAGTGATGCAGGGAGGGAATGGGTAAGAGAGGATGCCTTCCAGCTCTTCCTAAAAAAGAGAGAGAGAGAGAAGGAGAGAAGGAGGAAAGGGGGAAGAAGAACCAGGGTCTTTATATAGAGCAAACAACCTCCACACCGTCTCGCCATCATCACCAAGGAAACTAGGGCTGGACCAAACTGGTTGCCTGGGAACAGTGTCTCTTTTGCTTACACACCCAGCTTCCTACTGGCAGTTCATGCATCTTACTCTCTGTGAGGCTGATGCTCGTTTCTTTTTTGGCTACATGGCTTGTGGGACCTCAGTTCCCTGACCAGGGATTGAATGCTCATTTCAATCTGATTTCATTTAGGTAGACTAGCATAAAATCCGGAGGAGAGAAGGGAGAATGTGATCTTCATCTGGCTACATATTTAACTGGTGGGAGTAACAAGTGCAAGCATGGTTACTGCCCAGGATACCTCAGAGTGGTTGGTTTACACACACGCACACACACATTCATGCACAAACACACGAACATACACTGCATAAGGAAGGTATCCCCAACCGAGTGCCTTGAGATTCACCTTCCTCTTGGATCTCTCACACATACCCTGCTCCTGCCACCACTCTCTGGGTTCTCCCAGGAATCTGGTGTGGAATTAAATTCCTTGGGGTGAATGGAAGAGCTGTCGGTGTAATCTTCTGCAAGGACTCTTCTCTGTAGGGTTTTGGATTTTATTGTAATAAAGACTTCTCTCACAGAGAGGCAGTAGACTTACAGAAGTGTCCCTTTGCAAAGTTATATGTCTGAGATCCTGATTTCAAGCTGCTCTACTAGTTCTAAGATCACAATAGCACTTGCCCTGTGAGTTACCTAAAAAATAATGAGGGGCTTCCCTGGTGGCACAGTGGTTGAGAATCTGCCTGCTAATGCAGGGGACACGGGTTCGAGCCCCGGTCTGGGAGGATCCCACATGCCGCGGAACAACTAGGCCTGTGAGCCACAACTACTGAGCCTGCGCGTCTGGAGCCTGTGCTCCGCAACAAGAGAGGCCGCCATAGTGAGAGGCCCACGCACCGCGATGAAGAGTGGCCCCGGCTTGCCACAACTAGAGAAAGCCCTCGCACAGAAACGAAGACCCAACACAGCAAAAATAAATAAATTAATAAACTCCTACCCCCAACATCTTCATTAAAAAAATAATAATAATAATGAATGATTCTCATAAACTTATGTCCACTCATCAACTTCAGGGCTCCCATCACTGTGAGAAAATTAAATTAGGCTCACAATCCCATGACAGAAAGGAGAAAACCTAGAAATGTATCTCCTAGTTAGTTTCTCAGACACCCCCCTTCATGGAAAGAATACATCTAACAAGGATTCATGGGACCCCTGCCCTTGCTAACTGTATCAGGCAAGGCAGATCGTGTTCTCCTAGGATATCTAGAGACCTGGAACAAGGCCAAAAGGGTCACACTGGGGATAAGATAGCATTTGGGGCAACTACATATTGCAAACCCCTCTGGTTCAGCCTCCCAAGAGTTTGGGAATGATAACAGTAGCTAATACTATAAATTTATATAATACATAAGTACAGATGTTGCTTGAAGTTTGGGGATGGGCAAGGAGGATAGTTGAGCCTAAAATTGTCGAGATAGTGAGGGGTGGCCTCAGTCAGACCCTTCTGAGGAATCCGTGAAGACGGGAGGATGCTGATGGCTCCGCAAGTGTGTGTTTCCACGTCTGTGTCCCCACAGCTCGTGATGTGGTCGCCAAGTTATCTGAAGACAGTGTCTGTGATCTGAATGATTTCCAGTGGATCTCCCAGCTGCGCTACTACTGGGATGCCAAGGATGTACAGGTGCAGATGGTCACTACAGAAGCCTTATACGGCTATGAGTACCTGGGAAACTCCCCCCGGCTGGTGATTACACCCCTCACTGACCGCTGCTACAGGTAGACTCTGGGGCTCCCCCAGACCTGAAGGGTGAATAGAGAATTCCAAAAGGAAAACCTGGGGAAGAAGGTTAGAGCATCTTGAGTTTGTTACCTTTACCGTCTATATTTTAGTTTCTCAGATTTTAGAATTTTCCCCTTCGTCACCATGGTCCCACAGATGGGCATGGAAACTGGGCCTTAGGCCAGAAATGAGAACCCAGTAGGAGTCCTAATGCAAATTAATGTGTTCAAACCAACAATTAGCACGTTGATGCCTCTCCTTGAAAATGGCACCATGCTTAAATAGAAAGGTCTCCAGTGGCAGGAATCAAGATGGTGCCTGGAGATCCCATGGCCAGAGATAGAAAAGGGGCCAGGTAAAGGACCCAGGCAAGGAGTCTCTGGGCTCTGCCACCCAGTCTGATGAAGAGGTATGGCCATTCTGTGCTCAGCAAAGTGCTTTGCCACTTCGCTTGGAATTTATAACTTTAGAAATCTGGACTTTGTGAACTTGTCAATTTTGTGATGTTTAGATTTTTCTTTGATTTTATACATTCCTTAGAGTGGAATTTTTTTAATTATAAAAATAGTACTTGAGTATTTTTTAAATTTCAGAGTCCTCAGTCACTTGTTTTCTATGTTCTATGATTTCCGTTCTTCATTCATTTATCTATTCCACTCATTATTCAACAACCATTTCTTGAACTTTCCTGTGCATGATGTATGACATCCAGGAACCCTCAACCTAATGGGGTGGAGGAGAGACACACCCTCAGGTGATAACAAGAAAGTGTGTTAACTGAAATTATAGAGGCTCATACAAGGGGCTGTGGAACCACAGTTAACACATTCATTTCTAGCATTTATCTTGTGCCTACCATATGGAACTGAATCAAATATGGGTCCTGAACTCAAGAGTTCATAACCTAGTGGGAGAAGTATATTTATTTTTCATCATTCCATTGGCATTGGTGATCTTTAGAATGTGGAGTTTATGAGGATTTTTTACTTTTATTTGATTCATTCAGTAAGTATATATTCATTTATCCATTCAATCATTCATTCAAACAAATGCTTATAGGTGTCACCCAGGTACCAGGCGCCGAGGTTACAACACTGAGTAAAATAGAACTTTTTACAATGATGATGTATTGCTCATATAATCAGGGAAAAATATTTAATTACTTGTCTGAGTCAAAACAAAATAAACCAAAAGCAACTTTCTTTCCTGTGCCTTAGGACTTGGCACTGAGTTCTTATTCTCTTCTCCTTAGGACACTGATGGGGGCTTTGAAGCTGAACCTTGGAGGAGCCCCAGAGGGTCCAGCTGGGACAGGCAAGACAGAAACCACCAAAGATCTAGCCAGAGCTTTGGCCAAGCAGGTAGGGAAATGCTGTCCATCCGCACACTCTTTTTCCCATCCCTCTCTGGACCCCTGTCCAGGGGAATTGGCATGAAGTTTAAGATGGCTCAGAGTAACAGGCAGAGTGGGGCTCTACCTCCTTCAGTGGAACAGGAAGAGGGGAGCCCCACCTCTGTTTCATGGTACAGGGTGATTCAGATGGGAGGAAACCCATCCTGAATGGTGCCCACATCCTCCCTCTCTCTAGTGTGTGGTCTTCAACTGCTCAGATGGTCTAGATTACAAAGCCATGGGGAAGTTCTTCAAAGGGCTGGCCCAGGCTGGAGCATGGGCCTGCTTTGATGAGTTCAACAGGATTGAGGTAACTCTGCTACTGGGCTACTGAATGGAGGGTTTGGACATGCAGGGACTTTTTTCTGGGCTCTCAGTTCCTCAGTGACAGGGAATTATGTCTCCTCTAAGGCCCATTGCACAGAGTAAGTACTCAATGAACCAAACAAAAACAGCCCCAAGGAGACAAAATGCATATTTTATAAACATTCTCACCAAATTGATTCCCTCACTCGCTCATTCAAAAATTTATTGAGCAGGGCTTCCCTGGTGGTGCAGTGGTTGAGAGTCCGCCTGCTGATGCAGGGGCCATGGGTTCGTGCCCCGGTCCGGGAAGATCCCACATGCTGCGGAGCGGCTGGCCCATGAGCCATGGCTGCTGAGCCTGCACGTCCAGAGCCTGTGCTCCGCAACGGGAGAGGCCACAACAGTGAGAGGCCCGTGTACCACACAAAAAAATAATAATAAATAAAAATTTATTGAGCAGCTACTCTATGTCAGATACTCTGCATGTGTTCATGATACAAAGATGAGCAAAAAATGGTTTTGCCCTCTAGACTGTTACAGTCTAGCAAAGGGAAATAAAAATTAAACGATACAAATAGAATATGAGAGAAGTCTATAGCAGTGGTACAGAGGAGTCATCACAAAAGAGGGGGTGGTTAATTCTATTTGGGTAGGGAATTGAGATTAGGAAATGTAAACATGCAACTTGAACCAATAAACACATACTGTGGGTGAAGCATTATGCTAGGTGCTGGAACCAAGGTAAAACAAAGATAAGATACTATGGAAACTACTTACACACACACACGTATGCACATGTATGCATGCATATACACACCATTTTTCTTTTCCTTTACCAAAACCCTAAATCATGCTCCTAATTTTGAATGTGAAGGTCTTATTCTCAGGTGATGGGGTTCTTTCTTTGCTAAGTGAAGGGTACTTTGGCATAGTGGGGTTGGTGGCTGTCAGAAGCAGGAGCTCAAATCAACCAGCCATTCTCACTCCAGGTAGAAGTGCTGTCTGTGGTAGCTCAGCAGATTCTCAGCATTCAACAAGCCATTATCCGGAAGCTAAAGATGTTCATCTTTGAAGGCACTGAGCTCTCTCTGAACCCAACCTGTGCTGTCTTCATCACCATGAACCCTGGGTATGCTGGCAGGGCTGAGCTGCCAGATAACCTCAAGGTAAATACTGAGTGTGTAACTACTGGGTGTACCTTATGGTATAGAAACCTTTGGAAGTATCCGAGGGTCTCACAGAGAAGCCAAAAATAGTAGGACCAGTTGACATTTTTCAGCTGTGAGGAGTAAACCATCTCCCCAACTAGGTCTCATGAGATGGGAGGAAATATATACATAATAACCAATGGCAAAGAGGAAACAGTGAACACTGGAATAAGTATCACTATTTCTGTTGTCTACAGGGGTCAGACAGTTAATATAAATGAGAAAAGCCAGCTGGGCCTGGTAGGGACTCTGACAAATGCCCCATCTAGAGGCAGCAGCCCCTACTTAGCCCCAGCCTACTGTTGCCAAGCAGGAATTGTCAGATCTTCTCATTTTCCAGGAGAAGCCAGAAATTTGGATTTTTACATGAATCTTATTTTTAGATCCTGACTCAATGCAAAAATAAATAAATAAATCACTGTAGGCCAAATAAAACAGATCTGCTTATAAGAGAGCATCAAAGTTCAACACAGAGAATGCTGGTAGACCAAGACTAGAGCACATGGAGCTAAGCTGGTTAAGCCTAAGTGGTGTCCACACCAAAGCAGGCTGTTCCAACCAGCTAGAGAGATAACAAGAGAGCTTGTGTGTCCCTGGTACCTACTGCTGAGCTGGCCTGAGCTACAGCTGAGGCAATAAGCATTGGCCCTGCTGCTAGTGGGAGAAGGAAAGTGCCTCTGAAGGGGGAGAGAGAGAATTCCAACCAGGCCATCTTTTTTTTTTTTTTTTTTTGCGGTATGCGGGCCTCTCACTGTTGTGGCCTCTCCCGTTGCGGAGCACAGGCTCCGGATGCGCAGGCCCAGCGGCCATGGCTCACGGGCCCAGCCGCTCCGCGGCATATGGGATCCTCCCAGACCGGGGCACGAACCCATATCCCCTGCATCGGCAGGCGGACTCTCAACCACTGCGCCACCAGGGAGGCCCCAACCAGGCCATCTTAAGGGAACAGGCACTAGATGACCTTAGCATGCTGCTCTCATGGAAGGAAAAAACACAAAGTGCAAGATGAATGGGTCTCCACCTTGGGAAGAGCACCTAGCACCCCAACGGCACGAAAAGAGCAACCAGAGGGAAAATTCTAGGCCTGCTTCTTTATGGATTTCCTTTCAAGGTATTGCTCCATTCCCTTGCGTGAAAGATGTAAGAGAGACCTGGACAAAACCCACATTCACTGACTTTAGTACATGATGCTCCATCTGCTAGAAGCACATTCTGATTAGTTCCCTGGAATCTAATTCAGACAAGCCACTCCTCCTCCTCCGTGGGAATGGAAAAGAAGTCAAAGGGATCCCTAAGGGTGACTCTTCCTTTCTAGGTCAGCATAGGCCAGGGGACACCAAAGTAGAATCTGGACCCACATTTCTCATTTTAGAGTGCCCAGTTGATGTAACTCCCCCCTGCACCCCTCCCAGCCAACAACCATGTTAGATCTGCACAAACAACTTTCATGAGACAGTGTGGCACAGTAGAAGGTACCCAGGGTTGGTGTCAGGAAGCCTGGATTCTAGTCCTGGCTCTACCTCTAATGGAATGACTTGGGCAAGTCACTTCTCCTCTAAGATCTAAGATATTAGAAACAATAGCTGATGTTTATTGAGCCCTCACTATGTGCCACACACCTTTTTAAGCACTTCACTTACATAATATCATTTGTTCTCATGAAAACTATGAAGAGGACACAGTTGTTAGTACATTTTGAGATGAAAGACCTGAGGTCTAGAGGGGTTACATAACTTACCCACAGTTAGTAGCTAGCAGAACAAGGACTCAAATCAAGATTTGTCTGACTTCAGGATTCTTCTGATACATAATTATCCTGCATCCCTGAATGACTTCTACTGTCTACATTGAACACCAGAAAGCTCCAACAGTTGAATGATGCTCATTTGGCATAGGAGGATGAGGTGTTGCTAGGATACCAGCACCTAAGGCCTTCCACACAACCACTGAGGGACCCAATGTGACACATGTACCTGGACAAGGCTAGTGGGGAGGTTCATGGAGCAGTGGATCTGTCCAGTAAAGACAGTCCTTCTTCACTGATTTGTCCTCCAGGCCTCCTTTCCTTGATTGTCACTGGGTGGTCTGAACGATCAGGTTACTTCTCTTTGCCTCTGTAGTTGTACCTTCCCCCATTTTCACCTTATGTGTTCAGGTTCTTTACATGAAATCTTATTTTTAGAAGGCTGTTTCTTTTCCAGGCCTTGTTGCGGACAGTGGCCATGATGGTGCCAGATTATGCCCTCATTGGAGAAATCTCCCTCTACTCTATGGGGTTTCTAGACTCCAGAAGGTATGTTATATTGGCTTTCTAGTGGGTTCTAAAGAAAGAGTGACAGAGTGGCTTTTTGTGGGGTGGATTCAAGGTAAATTGTCCATTGGAAAAAAAAGAGAGAAACTTGAGAAACTGCTTTTACTCACAAGTTGATCTGAAAGCACATAGCCCTGGTCTTGGTCCTGACCCCATCCCTGACTAGGAAATGGCTCAGATTACCAAGAAAGGGCCTCCACTCTGTTTGTATACACCTGATTTCTTCTAAGGAAGAATCGCTCATCTCTTCTCTACCCTTCACTCTAACATACACACACACACACACACACACACACACACTCCTAAATGACTTAAGGCGAGACTGAAAAACATGAAGTTATTCCAAGATTGAAGAGGAAAAATTAATATAATTTAGAATTAACATTGTTATCAATATAATATTTATTTACTCAAATCAACTTGGTTATCTCTCATTCAAGTATTACCCAGTTTTCTAAGATGGAGATATACACAAGCATCAGTGTCTTTATCATATGCACCCAGAGTTGTGAATATTTATTGTAAAATGCCTTTTATTGATCTATTTCAAATTTTACATTTGTCTTTTTACATGTCTTGCCCATAATCAATTGATTTTTTGTTACTGCAGTTATCTCCACAAGGCCCACAGTGTCTTTGTGGCCTGGAGGTCCTTGCTGTTAATGCAAGGGGCTGCAGATGTTCTCAACAGAATGTGCCATCCTTCCAAGGCTAAGAGGCTGCCTCAGTTGTAAGAGGTTTATTTTTTCTATAGGAGACTAGGGTTACATTGATTTGCCTGTTCAATTCATTTATTTATTCAATTGGCAAACCACCTACCTTATGCCCAGCCCTGTGCTAGGTGCTGATGAGCAACACAGTCTTTGCTTTTGAAGTAAATCAGTCTTGTTAGAGAGGAGCCCTGCAAGGGGAATGTGCATAAGTACATTAGTTAGGGTAAACCTCCCCTCCAAATGCCAATGGGTTAGCATAGCAAAAGTTTATTTTTCACTCCCTAGAAATCTAAAATGGGTGTTTGTGATCAGAGGAGTTCTTCCCCAGGGACCCAGGTTACTTATATCTCACAGCTACAACACATGAGCATAGAAGATCTTATGGAGGAGGTTTTTATGGACCAGCCCTCAAAGTGGCATACTTCCCTTTCATTCATATGCCACTGGCTAGGACTCAGTGATGTGGCCACCCGTAACTGTGGGAGGCTAGGAAATGTGGTCCCCCCCGTGTGCCCAGGAAAAATAAGATATGGCAGTGCACATGAGCATACATGTATTGTGTGCTGAGTATATTAAATTTTGAATTGGTTTTCTTAAATTAAAAAAGTAAAACATGGATATTGTAAAAAATTGTAATGTTACAGAAATGCAAAAATGAGTGTCCCCTTTGTGACCCTTTGTCCTACTCTTTAGGCATTAACATTGTTAATCGTTTGATGTAATCTTCCCAAGTGTGTGTTTGTGTGTGTGTGTGTGTGTGTGTGTGTGTGGTGTACACATACATTCATATATACAGATAAAAGTATAAACACATATAGCTTCTTGTACAGTATATGTTATACATATGTATGTGCTTGCTGTTCTTCATCCTGCCTTTGAAAGAAAGTTACAGAGCTTCCTTAGCTCATTATGGTAACTCTGTGAAGAGGCCTTCAAATGATAGGGTTTCTCCATCAAGTTCGTGGGCAGGCCTGGCTTCTGAAGGGACAGGGCACAAGCATGTTGGGAATGTCTGCTGAGCAGGACATGGTCCTCTCTAGAGGGTCTGCAGACATGTCTTTGCCCTCCCAGTCTTGCCCAGAAGATTGTTGCAACCTACCGCCTGTGTTCAGAGCAACTTTCTTCCCAGCATCACTATGACTATGGCATGCGTGCTGTCAAGTCTGTGCTCACTACCGCTGGCAACCTGAAGCTGAAGTATCCAGAGGAGAATGAGAGTGTCCTGCTGCTCCGGGCCTTGCTTGATGTCAACCTGGCCAAGTTCTTGGCTCAAGATGTCCCTCTATTTCAGGTGTGTAGTGGTTTGGGACCTTGGCTAAGCACTGAGACTCAACATTCAAAGATGAAAAATTTTTTCGGCACCTCTTCCACCTCCTGACACCCCCTCCATTCTCTAGCCAGCATACCTATTGCCAGATACCCTCCCCCAAATGTTAAATAATAATGGTAATAGCAATGTCCCTAATTCCTGATTTTAATAAATAGTTTCATGGCTAGGATGTTTGCTGTTGAGTGTGAGTAATTGTTTATATCAAATGTAATTAGTTTTTTGGGGGAATTATTTTAATGCCTATCTTCCTTACTAGGCTGTAAGCTCTTGGAGACAGAAATCTTGACTGTCTTGTTCATTGCTAGTAAATGACTG
Organism: Mesoplodon mirus; assembly: GCF_964341445.2. Classification (NCBI taxonomy): domain Eukaryota; kingdom Metazoa; phylum Chordata; class Mammalia; order Artiodactyla; family Ziphiidae; genus Mesoplodon; species Mesoplodon mirus. The sequence goes on from NC_138991.1 coordinate 49,459,567, forward strand.
AAAGACAGCACAGACTTATTAAATATTTGCTGACTTTTAAAATTTTGGGGAAGGAAAATCATGTTTAACAGATATTGTTGGAATTTGTAATTGTAGATAAGTTTTGGTACAGGAAAAATGAGGTTTGGAATTTTCCAAGGATTCCTGCTACCTGTAGATCTCATTTTAGAAAAATGTTGAGGTTATGTATCTGATAATTCATCTTTTTCACATCTTGAATTTTTGTTAACAGGGAATTATATCAGATTTGTTTCCTGGAATTGTTCTTCCAAAGCCAGACTATGAAGTTTTTATGGAAGTGCTGAATGAGAACATCAAAAAGATGAAGCTCCAGCCAGTACCTTGGTTTATTGGAAAAATTATCCAGGTTGATTCCTAGTACCCATGTGGGAATGTACCTGTTTACTGTTTGCTGAGGTCAGGAATTAGAAAGAACTATGGCAGATTGGAACTGAACTGACAGCAATTGGAGATGCCTGATTAGAGATGAAGACACTCAACAATCTGTTGTGCCTTCAGTTTTCATTTCCAGGAGTTGACTTTTAAAATCCAATATTTTTCCTATGACCATCTTCGCTGGGGTTTCTTTTTCATCATTTGGGAATGAAACAGACCTTTCAGGGCATTGGGCTTTGAATTAGTCAAAAACCAACTTTTTTGGTTCCCAGTGACAGAAATCCAATTCAAACTGTCTTAGTCAACAAAAGGGAATTTACTCATTAACCTAACTTGGAAAGTATAGAAATATGTTGGTTTCACGCATAGTGAGATACAGGTTTTTAGATAATGTCATCAGGAATCTGCCTGTCCTCATTTCTGGATTCTGCCTCTCTCTGTATGAAAAATTCATTTTCAGTTGGGCCCCCAGTAGCCTCACACTTAGATTGTCCCATGTTCAAGCCCAGAAGGAAAAAGAGCATCATTCTTGGAGTGTCCTCAGCAAAAGTCTCAGGATTAGCTTTGAATGGTGCTCATAAAGTCACGTGACCATCCCTGAACCCATTACAGAGACAAGAAGTAGACCATAACCACCCCACCTCTGACAGAAGTGGAGGTGGAGTCAGAGCCACCCAAGTCATGTGGACTGAACCATGAAGTAGTGGTTCCTCAGGGAAAATCAGGGTGCTCTTATCAATAGGTGAAAGAAATGTTTCTACAGTCTTGACCCTGGAGAACCTTAGTGAAACTTCACCCTAATTTCAGGGATCCTTCCCTAGGATCACTTTCTATGTAAAACTGACTTAAAGTCATAAGTTGAATAAAATAAGCCCCAAATGCACTTCTTCTACAGAATCACAGGACAGAACTACAAGGGACCTTAAATGCCATCTGCTCCTGGATCCTTAAGAACACTGGCATCCAGAGAGGGAACAGATTTGGATTCATATAAACCTAGTTTCAAATCTCACCTCCATCAGTTTTTTGCTGTGAGATTTTAGGCAAGTTAGTTCACCATTCTGAGCCCTAGTTTCTTCATCTGTAAAATGGAGGGAGTAAAACCTTCCCCACAGAGTAATTTTGAGACAAGAAGTACATAAAGTGCTAGATATAGTGCCTGATTACTATATCAAAATCAACCTCACCATCTCCAAAAACATCAGAAATATCATCATTTCCCAAAATCATATTGTTATTTAGAATTAAACGTCAAGGTAGGACCCAGGTCTCCAGATTCTGAGATTTTTTCCCTACTATTCATCAAATGTGCTAGTCTTGACACAATTCATTTAACTCAATATTGAATCCCAATCTATTCGTTGGGATTTTATAGATGGACTTTTTAAAACTAGGCATGAGCTTTTATTTCCAATATTTTATAATAAAAAATTTAAACATGCAGAAAAATTGAAAGAATTTTACTGAGAATACCCATGTACCCACCACCTAGATTTTATAATTAACATTTTATAATACTTGCTTTATCACTTACCTATCCATCCATCCATCCATCAACTTATCTTACTTTTTTATGTATTCCAAAGTAATTTCCAGACCTACAGATGAACTTTTATATAGTTTAGTACCAATTTTCAAAAGCAAAATATATGGAGCTACCTTCCCTTTCGTATATTGATAACTTGATAATCCATTTAAAGTTATGTGAGGGGGAAGGTGAGAGGCTATTGAATCATAAGTGCTTTTCTCTCTTTTTTCTAATGCACGGTCAACTCCATTTATCTTTATTCAATCTGAGATGTCTTTGCAGTCTACTTGAATATAAACCTTACTTGATGGTTGGGGATTTTGTTGTTTTGTCCTCTCTGTAGAACTTAGAACAGTATCTGGCACATAATAGGTGTTTAACAAATATTTGCTGACTCACTTTTGTCAGTACCTGTACCACCCCCATTGTCCTAATTTACACCTTCTGTATAACTCACTTCCAAGGTGAAAAATAATGCAAACAATCCTTAAAATAAAAAGCTTCATATATTCCCTTTTGCTGAGAGACTCACAGTTTAAAAGGAGAGAGAAAACATTTCACATTAATATAAATGACCAAAACATTTGCATTTCAACTGTCATGGACTACTTGTCACAGACAAAACAATTAGAAAATTCAAAAAATGAGCTTCCACTTAGCTGTTGATTCTCAAGGGTAGGGGCTAAAGTTACATGGAAGTTCATTTATATTTTATAGCATTGCCCCTGGCTCAGAAAATACATTTTAATCTATTGAGAGTTCCAATCAAGTCAGAATAGCATTTAGGCCTTGAGAAAGGAAATTTCCAATAGAAATGCATTTGGCTAAAATGTTTCCTTTTCCTCTTTAAAAGCAAGTAGAAATGGTGCAATGAAAAGATTAGTGGCATTGAAGTCAGAGAGCCCTGTGGTCAAATCCTGGTTCCACCACTGATGAGCTTGGGCAAGTTAGTTAGCCTCTCTTGGGCTCAGTGTTCCCACCATTTAAAAGTAGTTAATGATACCTGAGTGGATTAAATGAAATAACTTAGGTAAGTCACTGCTGCTTAGCACATAGATAGGTGCAGAGCAAACAGTATTTCCCATCCCTTAAATAATCTGAGATGCACACATATAGTTATTCATCCAAAAAATATTTAAACAATAGATGACAAATAAAGGACTGCAGTCCTTGTTCCTTGTAGACATCTGACTAATTGCAGTTTTGGGAGGTTTGCGATGATTAACTTCTTATATATATGTCTCCTCCCAGATCTACGAGATGATTCTGGTAAGACATGGCTATATGATTGTTGGAGACCCCATGGGTGGCAAGACCTGTGCTTATAAAGTGTTGGCTGCAGCTCTGGGTGATTTACACGAAGGTAAAACTCATATCCCTGGCTTCCAGGGAGGACAGGAGTCCCCACTCAGTTGACTGGCTCCATAGAGATGATGCCAGGCTGTTAACTTTACCATCCCTGATTTGTGACATTAGAGCCAGGAGTAGAACATGGCACACAGAGGTCTGCAGGCAGAGAATAAAGAGGGGGAGAGCTTCTAACGGGGGATTTTATGTGCATCACTAAAGCTGGAGGAATTTTCTCAAATGCTGAACAGTGGCTTCTCCAAAGGTTTCCCAATGAGAGGGAAACTCCTGCCACTTGCCTAAACAAAACTGTTCTAAAAGCAGATCATTGCATGGTTTCTTTTCTTTTTCTTTTTTTTCCTTCAATCCCTTCTTTCCCTCTCCTTTCCTTTTTTCTCCCTCCCATTCTCCCACCCTCCCATCCACCCTGCCTCCCTCCTTCCCTCCCTCCTTCTTTCCTTCCTTCAATTTAATGTAAAAGATAAGACCTCAGACTTTTGAATGAAACTCAGACCTTGAACAAATGACTAAACCTCTCTTTGCCTCTGTTTTCCCAGCTGTAAAATGGGATTGTTGTGATAATTAAATGAGATTATGCAGGTAAATAACCTAGCTCGACAAATAAAAGCCATGTTTATTGCCAGAGAAACAGTTTTGAAGTTTTTTTCTTTTATAAAACACAAGGCTGTGGTTTTGAAAAGCAGTGCCTTGCTGTGCTGTGTTTACAGGATCCCTTCCACTATGCTTCATTTTAATATTTCTTTCTAATAACATTGAGTTACTGCTGATTGAATTACTGTGGAATTTTTGAGTGTTTTGTTTTGGGCACTAACTTGGCCTTAATAACTTGTTATTTAATAACTTGGGCATTTCAAACTTAAGTAATAATTTTGGCATTGAATATAATTTAGGAAACTAAATGAAGAGAAAGGAGGTTACTCCACTGTCTTTGCCTTAGAATTCTGCAGAAATTATTCTTTATTTAGTTCATGGCTCAGGCACTCCAGTTTTTCCTTACTTTGAAGGATCATGTAAAAGTGTGGTTATTTTCTGTTATTAAATACATACAGTGTGCCATCCATCAGCCTGTGTATTCTGGTTGGGTCCTGGTGCTCCATTTCTCAGGGGATACTTATTGGGCAGCTAAAGAAGAGGTTTTAGGGCTAAGCTAGCCCTTCAGATAGACAAAAGGAAAGTAACCATCATTTTCCAAAATCTTTTACCTGTCAGCTGTTTCCTCATCTCAAGTCAAAGCCAAGGTTCTAGGGTAGCCAGGTACATAAAGAGACCTGATTATATGGCATCTCTCTCCTTTACTGCCTGAGTTCTTTTAGGCCCAGGCAGACTTCTTTAGATCTGACTGGCACATTTGACTTGTTTAAAATGAGCCTCAGAAAACAATATGGTGAGACACTAATAGCTGTAATAACCTAACAACTTAAGGCTTTGCCTATCCAGTTATCCCAATTTTTATACAGACTGAGTACAAATTTTAAGGACTATCCTTGGATGGCATATTGATAAAAGTTGTTTGGTCTTTTAGATGGCATTATTTCTTGTCCTAATGTTCTGGTGTCACCAGAACTTTTGTAACTTGTGTTGGACCTTCTTGCCCAGCCAACCAGATGGAGGAATTTGCTGTGGAGTATAAGATCATTAACCCCAAGGCTATCACCATGGGGCAGCTGTATGGGTGCTTTGACCAAGTGAGCCATGAGTGGACAGATGGTGTCCTTGCCAATGCTTTTCGGGAGCAAGCATCTACTTCGTCTGATGACCGCAAGTGGATTATATTTGATGGGCCAGTGGATGCTGTTGGGATTGAAAATATGAACACTGTTCTGGATGACAATAAAAAGGTACCTGTCTGATATCACTTTTACATGGATGTGCAATAAACTCTTTTACTGAAGTTAGTCATTGATCAAAACTATATAACAATGGACTATTACTCAGCCATAAAAAGAAATGAAATTGAGTTATTTGTAGTGAGGTGGATGGACCTAGAGTCTGTCATACAGAGTGAAGTAAGTCTGAAAGAGAAAAACAAATACCGTATGCTAACACATATATATGGAATCTAAAAAAAAAAAAAAGGTCATGAAGAACCTAGGGGCAAGACGGGAATAAAGATGCAGACCTACTAGAGCATGGACTTGAGGATATGGGGAGGGGAAGGGTAAGCTGGGACAAAGTGAGAGAGTGGTAGTGTATATATGTCCATATGTCCAAATGTAAAATAGATAGCTAGTGGGAAGCAGCCGCATAGCACAGGGAGATCAGCTCGGTGCTTTGTGACTGCCTGGAGGGGTGGGATAGGGAGGGTGGGAGGGAGAGAGACGCAAGAGGGAAGGGATGTGGGAACAGATGTATATGTATGACTGATTCACTTTGTTATAAAGCAGAAACTAATAAAAAAAAGTTTAATCAGGTCCCACTTGTTTAGTTTTGATTTTGTTTCCTTTGCCTTAGGAGACAAATCAAAAAAATATTGCTATGATTTATGTCAGAGTGTTCTGCCTATGTTTTCTTCTAGGAGTTTTATGGTTTATGGTCTTACATTTAGGTCTTTAATCCATTTTGAGTTTGTTTTTTGTGTATGATGCGAGAAAATGTTCTGATTTTATTCTTTTACATATAGCCGTCCTATTGTCCCAGCACCACTTACTGAAGAGACTGTCTTTTCTCCATTATATATTCTTGCCTCCTTTGTCATAGATTAATTGACCATAAGTGTATGGGTTTATTTCTGGGCTCCCTATTCTGTTCAATGATCTATATTTCTGTTTTTGTACCAGCACCATACTGTCTTGATTACTGTAGCTTTGTAGTATAGTCTGAAGTCTGGGAGCATGATGCCTCCAGCTCTGTTCTTCTTTCTTAAGATTGCTTTGGCTATTAGGGGGTCTTATGTGTTTACATACAACTTTTAGAATTATTTGTTCTAGTTCTGTGAAAAATGCCTTTGATATTTTGATAAGGATTGCATTGAATCTGTAGATTACCTTGGGTAGCATGGTCATTTTAACAATATTAATTCTTCCAATCCATGAACACAGTATATCTTTCCATCTGTTTGTGTCGTTTTCAGTTTTTTATCAGTGTCTCGTAGTTTTCTGAATATAGATCTCTTACTTCCTTATTTAGATTTATTCCTAGATATTTTCTTCTTTTTGATGCAATGTTAAATGGGATTCTTTCCTTAATTTCTCTTTATAATAGTTTGTTTTCGGTGTATAGAAGTGCAACCAACTTCTGCATATTAATTTTGAATCCTGCAATTTTACTGAATTTATTGGTGAACTGTAGTAGTTTTTTGGTGATGTCTTTAGGATTTTCTATATATAGTATCATGTCATCTGCAAGCACTGACAGTTTTACATCTCCTTTCCAATTTGGATTCCTTTTATTTCTTTTTCATGTCTGATTGCTGTGGCTAGGACTTTCAATACTATGTTGAATAAAAGTGCTGAGAGTGGGCATCTTTGTCTTGTTCCTGATCTTATAGGAAATGCTTTCAGCTTTTCACCATTGAGTATGATATTTGCTGTGGGCTTATCATATATGACCTTTATTATGTTGAGGTATGTTTCCTCTATACCCACTTTGTGGAGATTTTTTTTAATCATAAATGGATACTGTATATATTTTATCAAAAGCTTTTTTGCATCTATTGAGATGATCATATGGTTTTTATTCTTCAATTTGTTAATGTGATCACACTGATTGATTTGTGATATTGAAAAATCTTTGCATCCCTGGGATAAATCCCACTTAATCACGGTGTATGATCTTTTTTTTTTTTTTTTTTTTTTTTTTTTTTTTTGGTGGTACGCAGGCCTCTCACTGTTGTGGCCTCTCCCGTTGCGGAGCACAGGCTCCGGACCCGCAGGCTCAGCGGCCATGGCTCACGGGCCCAGCCGCTCCGCGGCATGTGGGATCTTCCCGGACGGGGGCACGAACCCGTGTCCCCTGCATCGGCAGGCGGACTCTCAACCACTGCGCCACCAGGGAAGCCCTGATCTTTTTAATGTATTGTTCAATTCAGTTTGCTAATATTTTGTTGAGGGTTTTTGCATCTATGTTCATCAGTGATATTGGCCTGTAATTTTCTTTTTTTGTGATATCTTTGGTTTTGGTATCAGGGTAATGCTGGCATCATAGAATGAGTTAGAAAGTGTTCCTGCCTCTGCAATTTTTCAGAATAGTTTGAGAAGGTAGGTTTTAACTCTTCCCTGAATGTTTGGTAGAATTCACCTGTGAAGCCCTCTGGTCCTAGACTTTCATTTGTTGGGAGTTTTTAAATTACTTATTCAATTTTATTACTGGTAATTGGTCTGTTCATATTTTCTTTTTCTTCGTGGTTCAGTCTTGTACCTTTCTAAGAATTTGTCCATTTTTTTCTAGGTTGTCCATTTTATTGGTGTATAGTTGTTCATAGTAATCTCTACAATTACTTTGTATTTCTGTGGTGTTGATTATAAGTTCTCCTTTTTCATTTTTGACTTTATTGATTTGGGCTTTCTCTCTTTCTTTCTTGATGAATCTGGCTAAAGATTTAGATGACTGGCCTTAAATGACATTAGGCTAGATGGACCCAATAGACATGTATAGAACATTCCATCCAAAAGCAGCAGAATACACATTATTTTCAAGTGCATACAAAACATTCTCCAGGATAGATAACATGCTAGGCCACAAACAAACCTTGGTAAATTTAAGAAAATTGAAATCATATCAAGCATCTCTTCCAACCACAATGCTATGAGACTAGAAATCAGGTACAAGAAAAAAACTGCAAAAAGTACAAAGAGGCTAAACAATATGCTATTAAACAACCAATGGATAACTGAATAAATCAAAGAGGAAATCACAAAATACCTGGAGACAAATGAAAACAAACAACAATCCGAAATCTGTGGGACACAGCAAAAGCAATTATAAGAGGGAAGTTTGCGGTGATACAAACCTGAGCAACAAGAAAAATCTCAGGGCTTCCCTGGTGGTGCATTGGTTGAGAGTCCGCCTGCCGATGCAGGGGACATCGGTTCATGCCCCGGACCGGGAAGGTCCCACATGCCGCGGAGCGGCTGGGCCCGTGAGCCCTGGCCGCTGAGCCTGTGCGTCTGGAGCCTGTGCTCCACAACGGGAGAGGCCACAACAGTGAGAGGCCCGCATACCGCAAAAAAAAAAAAAAAAAGAAAAGAAAAATCTCAAATAAACGACCTAAGCTTATACCCGAAGAAACTAGGAAAAGAATAACGAAACACAAAGTTAGCAGAAGGAAAGAAATCTTAAAGATCAGAGCAGAATGAAATGAAATAGAGACAAACAAACAAACAAAAAAACAATAGAAAAGATCAATGAAACTAAGAGCTGGTTCTTTGAAAAGCTAAACAAAAATCAAGATTTGCATTTTTAGTGAGAATACCACAGAAGTGATGATGTATCCTCAGTGCATCATCAGTGGGTACATGATATTGATCTATCTTATTACTGGTGAAGGCTCTGGTCAAAATTAACTTTGTTCATAGTTATATTTCTCCACTGTTAATGTTACTATTTTTTCCTTTGTTATCAATAAGTACATTGGGGAAGATAATTTGAAACTATGCAGATATCCTATTTCTCCTCAAACTTTCATGCACTGGTTTTAACATTCATTGGTAGATCTTGCCTACAACAGTAATTATGGTGGCATTTCCTAATGTAAATTTTCTATTTATATTTATATTCCTTTTACAAATTAGAATTCTTCTGTAAAGAAAAACTGTTCTTCCATACTTATTTACTTATTTAATTATTTATTGATCAAAGTATGGACTCATGGATATTTATTTTATTCTATGGATTATAATCCAATGCTATAATTATTTATTTTGCTGTTCAAATGGTTTTTGCCATTGGGAGCACCTTCAGGTTGGTTCCTGTGTCCCTTCAGCATGTCTTTATCCTCAAATTACTAAAATCAGATATGAAAATGGGGACATTACTACTCATTGTACAGAAATAAAAAGGATTATAAGAGAATACTGTGAACAATTTTATGCCAACAAATTGGATTACTTAAATGAAATGGACAAATGCCTACCAAGACACAAAACCTACCAAGACTGCATCATGAAGAAATCTGAATAGACCAGTGACTAGTTTTGGTCAGTTATCAAAAAGCTCCCAACAAAGAAAAGACCTGGATCTGATGGCTTCACTGGTGAATTCAACCAACATTTAGAGAACTAATATCAATCCTTCTCAAACTTTTCCAAAATGTTTAAAAGAGAACACTTCCTCACTCATTCTATGAGGCCAGCATTACCCTGATACCAAAGCCAGACAAAGACACTACAAGAAAATTACAGACCAATATCCCTTGTGAAGATTAATGCAAAAATTCCCCCCAAAATACCAGAAAACCAAATTAAGCAGCATATTAAAAGGATTATACACTGTGACCAGCTAAGATTTATTTCTGTAGTGCAACGATGGTTCAAGGTATGAAAATTGATCAATGTGTGATACATGTCATACAGTGTAATAGAATGAAGGGAAAAACACATTATCTCAATTAATGCAGAGAATCATTTGACAATATTCATGAAATCATGATAAACAACACTGAACAAAGTAAGAATAGAAGGATACTACCTCAACATAATAAAAGCCATATATGAAAAACCCACAGTGAACATTATACTCAATGTTGAAAGACTTAAAGCTTTTCAGCTAAGATAAAGAACAGGGAAAGGATGCTTGCTTTCACCACTTCAATTCAACTTAGTATTGGAAGTACTAGCCAGAGTAATTAGGCAAGAAAAAGAAATTAAAATATATATCCACGGCTTCCCTGGTGGCACAGTGGTTGAGAGTCTGCCTGCCGATGTAGGGGACATGGGTTCGTGTCCCGGGCTGGGAAGATCCCACATGCCGCAGAGCGGCTGGGCCCGTGAGCCGTGGTTGCTGAGCCTGCGCGTCTGGAGCCTGTGCTCCTCAACGGGAGAGGCCACAACAGTGAGAGGCCCGCGTACTGCAAAAAAAAAAAAAAAAAAAAAAAAAAAAATATATATATATATATATATATATCCACATTAGAAAGGAAGAAGTAAAATTATCTGTTTGCAGATTATATGATCTAATGCGTAGTAAATCCTAAAGATTTCATGCACACACACAAAAACTGTTAGAAACAAATTCAGCAAAGTGGCAGGATACAAAATCAACACACAAAATCAGTGTATTTCTGTACACTGACAATGAACAATCCGAAATCTAAATTAAGAAAGCAGGGCTTCCCTGGTGGCGCAGTGGTTGAGAGTCCGCCTGCCGATGCAGGGTACACGGGTTCGTGCCCCGGTCCGGGAAGATCCCACGTGCCGCGGAGCGGCTAGGCCCCGTGAGCCATGGCCGCTGAGCCTGCGCGTCCGGAGCCTGTGCTCCGCGGCGGGAGAGGCCACAACAGTGAGAGGCCCGCGTACCGGAAAAAAAAAAAAAAAAAAAAAAAAAAGAAAGCAATGCCACTTACAATAGCCTAACAAAGAATAAAATACATAGGAATTAACTTAACCAAGAAGGTGATAGACTTCTACAATGAAAACTACAAAACATTGCTGAAAGAAATTATAGAACACTTTAATAGAAAGGCATTCCAAGTTCATGTATTGGAAGACTAAACATTGTTAATATGTCAATAGTACCCAAAATAATCTACAGATTCAGTGCAATTTCTATTAAAATCCCAATTACATTTTTTGCAGAAATATAAAAATCCATCCTAAAATTCATATGGAATTTCAAAGACCCTGAATAGCCAAAACAATCTTGAAAAAGAAACAGAAAGTTGGAGAACAAAGAACACTTTCTGATTTCAAAACTTAATGCAAAGCTAAAATAATCAAAACAGTGCAGAACTCATACAGACAGATGTATAAACCAATGGAATGGAACAGAAAGTCTAGATATAAACCCTTACATGTATTGTCAAATGATTTTCCACAAGGATACCAAGACATTTCAATGGGGAAAGGACAGTCTTTTCAACAAATGGTGTCAGGAAACCTGGATATCCACTTACAAAAGAATGAAGTTGGACCCTTAATACCATCTACAAAGATTAACTCACAACAGATGAAAGACCTAAACATAAGAACTAAACCTATAAACTTTCTAGAAGACATAAGATGGAAAGCTATTTGGCAATGATTCCTTGGATATGACACCAAAGTCACAGGCAACAAAGGAAAAAAGACAAATACATCGCATGAAAATTGAAAACTTCTGTAAATCAAAAGACTCTAGCAACAGAATAAAAAGGCAGCCCACAAGTGGGAGAAAATATTTACAAATCTTATATATGATAAGGGATGAATACCCGGAATATATAGAGAACTCCTAAAATTTAACAACACAAAAACAAATAATATGATAAATAATAGGCAAAGGACTTAAATAGACATTTCTCCAAAGAAGATACACAAATGGTTAATAACCACATGAAAAGATGCTCAGCATCACTAATTATTAGGAAAATGCAAATCAAAACCACATTGAGATACCACCTCATACCTATTAGGATGGATACTATCCAAACAACAAGAACAACAGCATCAACAACCAAAAGAACAAGTGTTGATGAGGGTGTAGAGAAATTGGAACCCTTGTGCACTGTTGATGGAAATGTAAAATGGTACAGTTGCTATGGAAAATAGTTTGTCAGATCCTCAGAATTAAAAATAGAATTACCAGATGACTTAGCACTTCTACTTTTGGTATATATACAAAGGAATTGAAAGTAGGGACATAAACAGATATTTGTACACCCATGTTCATAGCAGCATTATTCACAGTAGCCAAAGGTGGAAGCAACCCAAGTGTCCATCAACCAATGAATGGATAAATAAATCTAGTATATACATATGGTGAAATATTATTCAGCCTTAAAAAATGAAGGAAATTCTGGGGAGTTCCCTAGTGGTCTAGTGGTTAGTATTTGGCACTTTCACTGCTGTGGCCTGGGTTCAATCCCTGGTTGAGGAACAGAGATCCCACAAGCCGCATGGTGCGGCCAAAATAAAAAAAAGAAAGAAATTCTGATACATGCTGCAACATGGATGAACCTTAAGGACATTATGCTAAGAGAAATAAGCCAGTCAGAAAAAGACTATATGATGTCACCTCTAAGACATATCTAGGTTAGTCAAATTTATAAAGACAGAAAGTAGAATGCTGTTTGCCAGGCCGTTGGGGAGAGGGTAATGAATTAATGTTTCATGAATACAGAGTTTCAGCTTTGCAAGATGAAAATAGTGCTGGATATGAATAGTGGTGATGGTTGCACAACAACATGAATGTATTTAATACCACTGAACTTTAAAATGGTTAAGATGGTCATTTTTATGTTATGCATATCTTACCACAGTTAAAAAAAATTTTTTTTAATGTATGTGGATAAAGGATCTGGCAGGTGATGCCACTCAACCAGTATCAATCCTCTTCCCAGGCCCCTCACAGACAAAACTGCCCAATTCATATCTATTGCACTCTGCAGCTTTTCCTGAGATTCCTTTTCTTGCTTTTAGATGAAATCAGGGAAATAGAAGAGAAGGAAAGTGAATTATTTGAAAGCCTGACAAGCCAACAGATCTTCCTCTGGCTGCAAGGTCTGTTCCTTTTTGCCTTGGTGTGGACCGGGGCCGGCACCATCAACGCAGACAGCAGAAAGAAATTTGATCTGTTTTTCCGCAACCTCATCATGGGTATGGATAATAACAACCCAAGACCCAAAAGCGTCAAACTCACCAAAAACAACATCTTTCCAGAAAGAGGTAACTTAATACCTGTTTGTTTTGTCTTACTATAGTGGTTTGGAGCATATGTTCCAAACCCAACCAAAATGTGTGGCCCATGTGAGGCCTTTACAAAAGTCAGGAAAGACTTTGTAGCTTGCCTGAGAGGGTTCACTTCTTCAGAGCTGGCCCGTGTATGTAGAGATGGGTGACCCTGAAGTCAGGGTCTTATGGGTTATTTTAACTACTAATTTTTAGTGTAGAAAAAGTCGATATAACTTTTTTTTTAATTACCCATAATCTCATCACTCTAACAGGCCCCAGGGAACAGCATGAGAAATATAGCCACTTTTTTTTCTTATGCCCTTCTAGTCCTGTTCTATGTGTATACACGTCATATCATGGTGATTATGGTATTAACATTTCCTTTAATTTTTTCATTGTAATCTAATATTATATTAAAATATTTATAATTTTGCTACATACATTATCTTCAGAATGATTACTTTAATGATGTATTAATATTCTTATATGTGTGACATCATTCATAAAAAGATTGAAAGATGTTTGTTTTCTTTTAAGTAGCTTTTACTGCTTTTTTTCTTACCACCCAAGTAATACATTACATCAAATTTAGAAAATACAGAGAAAGGAATAGAAGAAAATAAGTATCAATGGTAATCCCACTATCCAGAAATAATCACTTTTTATATTTTTTCCTCCAGTTTTTTTCTGTATTTCTATAGCAAAAATGGGGATCATACTATATATACATTCCAAATAGTTTTACATTTTTTTAATTATGAAAAAGTATATGATGGGCCCATGAGGGAACTCCCTGGGGTGATGGTAATGTTGTATATGTTGAGAGAGATTTGGGTTACACAAATACGTGCAATTCTCAAAACTCAGTGAATGAACACAAGACTTGTGCATTTCATTGTATGCAAATTTTTTAGCAAATGAAAAAATATAAATATTGAACAGTTAATGATATACATGCCAAAGTATTTATGAGGAAGTGTATATATTTTCTTTGAAATGTGTCAAAAAATAAGATGCCTTAATGGATGGATAGAGGGATGAAGAGGTATGTGATAAAACAAGTGAAAAACTAATGGTAAAATCTAGGAGATGGGTATACAAATGTTCACTGTACAGGGTTTTCAGTGTTTCTTTATGTTTGAAACTTTACATAATAATTTTTAAAAATGAATGAGCAAGTAGTTGCCGTTGTCCCCCTAAACACACACTTCCCCCAGCACACCTGGTACACTTCAAATATGTGATACATGGTTATCTGTCAGATGAACTGCATGGAGGCCCTGTACCAATCCCCTTGTTAGATGGTAGTACATCCATTCTTTTTTTTTTTTTTTTTTTTTTTGCGGTATGTGGGCCTCTCACTGTGGCCTCTCCTGCTGCGGAGCACAGGCTCTGGACGCGCAGGCTCAGCGGCCATGACCCACGGGCCCAGCCACTCCGCGTTATGTGGGATCCTCCCAGACCGGGGCACGAACCCGTGTCCCCTGCATCGGCAGGTGGACTCTCAACCACTACACCACCAGGGAAGCCTCATTCTTTTTTTCGTTTTCCTCTGTTTTTTTTTTTTTTTTTTTTTTTTTTTTTTTTTTCTGTACGCGGGCCTCTCACTGCTGTGGCCTCTCCCGTTGCGGAGCACAGGCTCCGGACACACAGGCTCCGCGGCCATGGCTCGCGGGCCAAGCCGCTCCGCGGCATGTGGGATCTTCCGGGATCGGGGCACGAACCCGTGTCCCCTGCATCGGCAGGCGGACTCTCAACCACTGCGCCACCAGGGAAGCCCCTCCTCTGTTTTTTTAATTCAGAAGATTTTCTTTTTTTCTTTTATTTTTATTTATTTATTTATTTTTTGCCGTACGCGTGCCTCTCACCGTCGTGGCCTCTCCTGTTGTGGAGCACAGGCTCCGGACGCGCAGGCCCAGCGGCCACGGCTCACGGGCCCAGCAGCTCCGCGGCATGTGGGATCCTCCCGGACCAGGACACGAACCCAGGTCCCCTGCATCGGCAGGCAGACTCCCAACCACTGCGCCACCAGGGAAGCCCTGTTCTCATTTCTTTTCATTCTTTTTTCTTTTTTCTGTTCAGCAACAGTGATTTCCACTACTTTGTCTTCCAGCTCACTGATCCGTTCCTCTGTATCATTTAGTCTACTCTTGATTCCTTCTAATGTATTTTTTCATTTCATTTATTATACTCTTCATCTCTCTTTGGTTGTTCTTTGTATATTCTAACTCTTTGTTAAAAACTTCTAACTTCTCACTCTGTGCATCCATTCTTCTCCCAAGTTCTTTCATCATCTTTACAATCATTATCTGAACTCTTTCTTAGGTAGATTGCCTATCTCCACGTCACTTAGTTTTCTTCTGGGGTTTTATCTTGTTCCTTCATCTGGAACATGTTCCTCTGCTGCCTCATTTTGTCTGAGTTGCTATTTGTATTTTTATGTATGTGGTAGGTTAGTCACATTTCTCAACTTGGAGAAGTAGCCTTCCTTAGGAGATATCCTGTGTGTCCCAGCAGTACACTCCCCTGTTGTCATCCAAACTGTGTGCTCTAGGGATTCCCTCTAAGAGTGTTGCTTGGGTACTTCAGTTATGGTGGGCTATGTGGGCAGTCTGGTACACTTGGTTGGTCCCTAGCCCAGTAGGTTGCCAGGCCCTGCCTTGTGCAGATGCTGCTGGCTGCTGGTTAGCAGGGCCTGGTCACAAGGCACTGATTGCAGGGTCCCTGGGGCTAGTGCTGGCTCACTGGTGCATGGTGTCAAGGTCCAGAAGACTTTGGGGCTGTTGATTCCCCCCACTGGTGGGTGAAGCCAGGTTCTAGGGTTAGTTCTGGACTACTGTCAGGCAGAGCCAGGTCTTGGAGTCTGGCTGTAGAGCCCAGGGATCCCAGAGCTGGTGTCAGATCCCTGGTGGGGCAGGGCAGTTCCTGACAGTTAGCTGTGAGGTCCATGGTGTCCCGAAGCTTGTGTTGGCCTGCCACTGGGCAGGACCAGGGCCCAGCTGGTCCCAGGGTAGGATCTGGCCTGTTGTGGGAAGACAGGGTCTGTGAGATTGTGGTTTTCTTGCATGTGGTGTTTGCCCCCTGATGGGTGAGGCTGGTCTTGAGGCTAGTGCAGGTCTCCTGGAGGGCCAGGCCAGTGCCTGTCCACTGGTGGGTAGAGCTGGGTCTTGACCCTCTGGTGGGCAGGGCTGTGTCTAGAGGCATGTCTAGAGGGGCTGTGAGCTCAGGAAGTCTTTAGGAAGCCTGTCTGCTGATGGGTGGAGCTGTGTCTCCACCCAGTTAGTTGTGGCCTGAGGCAGCCCAGCACTGGTGCCTACAGTCTATTGGGTGGGGCCAGGTCTTGCTAATGAGGTAGAGGTAGGATCCCACTATGGTTGCTGACAGCAGCATTGTCTACATGGTACAAAGCTCCCAAATATGGCTGCTTCCAGTGTCTATGTCCCCAAGGTAAGCCACTGCTGCAGTGTCCCCCCACCCCCCGGCCTCTCTGCAAGACTCTCCAAGACCAGCAGGTAGGTCTGGCCCAGGCTCCTATCAAATTACTGCTTTTGCCCTGAGTCCCAGTGCATGGGATATTGTGTGTGTGCCTTTTAAGAGTGAAGTCTCTATTTCCTGCAGTCCTTTGGGACTCCCAAAATTAAGCCCCACTGACCTTCAAAGCCAAATACTCTGGGGGTGGGGGGTCATCCCAGGCTGGGGAGCCCGATTTGGGGCTCCAAACTCTCGCTCCTGTGGGAGAACCTCTGCACTATAATTATTCTCCAGTTTCTGGGTCACCCTCACCCCACAGGTATGGGACTTGATTATATTTCCAGTCCATCCCTCCTACCTGTCTCATTGTGGTTCCTTCTTTATGTCTTTAGTTGTAGAAGATCTTTTCTTGTAGGTTTCAGTCTTTTTCAAAGATAGTTGCTCTGGGCTTCCCTGGTGGCGCAGTGGTTGAGAGTCTGCCTGCCAATGCAGGGGACACGGGTTCGAGCCCTGGTCTGGGAAGATCCCACATGCCGTGGAGCAACTAGGCCCGTGCACCACAACTACTGAGCCTGCGTGTCTGGAGCTTGTGCTCCGCAACAAGAGAGGCCGCGATAGTGAGAGCCCCGCGCACCGCGATGAAGAGTGGCCCCCGCTCGCCGCAACTGGAGAAAGCCCACGCACAGAAACGAAGACCCAACACAGCCATGAATAAATGAATGAATGAATGAATGAATAAATAAATAAATAAATAAATAATTTAAAAAAAAAAAGAGCACTTAGGTCAATTAGTTTACCCTTCCAGGGGCTCATCCCTGTCTACGTTGTGATAAAAAAAAAAAAAAAAAAAAAAAAGATAGTTGCTCTGCAGATAGTTGTGATTTGGGTATGCTTGTGAGAGTTGAACTCTTTCTATTCTTCCATCTTGCCAATCCCCACGTTTCTTCTCTTTTTAAAAAATGTTTAATAGACTTTAATTTTAGAGCAGTTTTGGTTTATAGAAAAATTGAGCAGAAAGTACAGAGTTCTTTCTAGTTTAACTGCATTCTAGTCTGAGAGTATACACTGTGTGATTTCTGTTCATTAAAAATTTTTAAGATGTGTTTTATGGCCCAGAATATGGTCTATCTTGGTGAATGGTCCACGTGAGCTTGAGAAGAGTATATTTTACTCTTGTTAGATGAAGTAATCTATAGATGCCAGTCAGTTCCAGTTGACTGATGATGATACTGCTTAGTTTAACTATATCCTTAATCATTTTCTGCCAGCTACCTGTCAATTACTGAGAGGGGGGTATTGAAGTCTCCAACTGTTATAGTGGATTTTTCTGTTTCTCCTTGTAGTTCTTGTAGTTTTACCTCAGGTATATTGATGTTCTGTTCACGTTTGAAGTTTGAAAATAGTATCTAATTTAAATTTCTTCTCTTTTTAATTAGAGTGAGATTGACTTTTATATATCTATAGTGGTTGTTTTTCACAGGTTTTTTTTTTAATAGATTTAATTAACTAATTTATTTATTTATTTTTGGCTGTGTTGGGTCTTCATTGCTGCGCACGGGCTTTCTCTAGTTGTGGCGAGCAGGGACTACTCTTCATTGATGTGCGCAGGCTTCTCATTGCGATGGCTGCTCTTGTTGCGGAGCACGGGCTCTAGGCGCGTGGGCTCCAGTAGTTGTGGCTTGCAGGCTCTAGAGCGCAGGCTCAGTAGTTGTGGTGCACAGGCTTAGTTGCTCCACAGCATGTGGGATCTTCCCGGACCAGGGCTTGAACCCGTGTCCCTTGCATTGGCAGGTGGATTTTAACCACTGCCCCACCAGGGACGTCCTTTTCACAGGTTCTTATTGGCCTGTTGATGTTCTTCTTTGTAATGTTCTATCATAGTTTTATTTTTAACAGACTATGTCTAGATGTAGGTATTCTTTTGTTTATTTTTCCTAGAACATGATGAGTCCTTTCAGTCATCAAGGGAAAGTTTTAGTCTCTGGCTTCCATATCTATCATCTCCTCTTTCCTTATTTTTGTGTTTTTTGCATTTTTTATACCGATTTTTCATTTTAATATGATTCACCCACAACTTCAATTATGCTTTTACTGCCTTGAGTGATTTTAATTCTGCTGTGTGTCTTTTGTTTCCTCACTATCCTTTCTTAGTGTATGATTAAAAGCACAGGCCATGAAGTCAAATTGTCAGAGCTTGAATCCTGGCTTCAGTATTTACTAGTTGGGTGACTTTGAGCAAGTTCCCTAATATCTCTCAGTTTCCTCAATTATGAAATGAGGGCAATGATAATACTATGCATTCATGGTGTTCTTGTAAGAATTAAACAGGTTAACACATGTAAAAGCATTTAGAATAAAGCGTGGTACACAGGAAGTGTTAAATAAATATTAGCAACTTTTATTGCTGTTTTTCTCCTCATCATCATCTCTGTTAGCTCATTCATCTCCCTTTTTTAATCTCATTTTGCCTTTTCATCTAAGCCTATTTTTTCCTTATGGTTTTCTATTCCTATTTCATGGAAAAATTATGTCTTTTGGCACCCTATTTAGGATATCAAACAGTTTTCTGAAATTTGGTTGTGAGTCCTGCATTAAACAAGGTTCAGAGGTATACTCTTCAATTTTGATCTCCATATTATATTCCTTTACATTGCAACATTTTTTCACAGGTTCCATGTGTTATTGTCTGCTTCCCCATGCTTCAAGATCAATCTCTTCATGCTCTGTGTCAGCAAATTGGTACATGAAGTACCCTTGACCCCATTCTTGGTTCACTTTGTGGCAACATCTTTCCTTTCCTTCTGTAGCTGAGCTAATTATGTGCACAGCTTCCAAGTTCCCTACAGCATCTCCTGCCTACTGTAATGGGCTCGTCTCCTTCCTCCATGTCCTATTCAACTGATGCAGTATTAAAAAGACCCCATAATTTCCAGCGTGTACTGCAGACTAGTTTCTTCATATACCTTCTTTTGCAACAACTACTCTACTTAAAAGTAGGTTTGGTTCTGAAAAAGCTGTTTGTAAGAGCAAAATGACACCTTACAAGTGACCAATGTGAACATATCCATTGAAAGTTAAGCTTTACTTTTGTCTCCATTGTAATCATACATCTCTCTTTTTGCTGGTTTTCAAAACTCTCCACTACTTTTGGACATGATAAGGGTAAATGGTATTCATAAACCCCCTTAAAAAAAACCCAAATGCTGTAAACTCTAGAGTCAGGAACAATGGGATGGCCAAGATCCAAAGACCACATGTGATCAACTAATGCCATCTGTTGGAAGCAGCCTTTTTATTTGTTTCATCTGTGAACATTCTAAAAAAGGACATTTTTGAACTGAGGAGCGACTGTGCTTCTTTACCTTGGAAGACCATACCTCACTGAATTTAAAGTGCCACGACTATCTCCTTCCTCATTGTGGTCTGGGACCCTGCCACCCCTATCAGCTGTAGAAAGATGGCCTGGCAAGGCAAGGATGAGAAAAAAATGAGACAGTTCTTCCAGTTCTCCCAGAGTAGTACCTGGCAGGGCAAAGCAACAGCTGCCTAATTTTCTATGTGGGATGTCACCTGCATCTCTGCATCTCTGTATCTGGGGGTGGGGGGAGGGGGGACTAGGAGTATACCCAGTGGGCCTGTTGCTCTTTCTCATGCAGTCTCTTGAGGTAAAATTTCTCAGTCCAACTCATCTACTACTTAGTTAGAGGAGATTCTGCCTAGGTTCTTTTAGTCTTTGTTTTCAGTGACATTATTCCATTCCTTTCTCTTGTGCCTTCCTAAATATTTTACAATAGGAAATTACAAAGCTCCTAGAACCCATTTGAATCCAAAGATGTGTTTTAATTGCCAAGTGTGAATTCGTTCTAAAATAACAGCTTTATTGAGGTATAATTTACATATCATAAAATTCATTCATTTAAGTGAGCAAATCAGTGGTTTTTAGCAAATTTGCCTAGTTGTGCAACTGTCTAATCCAATTTTAGAATATTGGAACATTAAAACAAATTTAGAACATTGATCACCCCAGTAAGATCCTTCATGCCCATTTTCAATGAATCCCTGTTCCCATCCTCAGCCCCAGGCAACCATTCATCTGCTCTCTATAGATTTGCCTTTTCTGGACATTTCAAATGCATAGAATCATGTAGTATGTGGCCTCTTGATCTGGCTTTGATTTTACTTTCTTATTACCATCTTAAAAAGCTTAAAATGTCTTTCTAGCCTTTCCACAGGGTTTAAAATTCTTATGGTGAGAGCTCCAGGGAGGCCTCCTCTGACCTCAGGGGATGTTGTTTTCTGGGCTTTTCATGATCTAGGAGCCTTGGGGCACATGGATCTCTCAAATAAGTGCTGAAGGAACTGTGTTGGGGAATGCACACTAAAGAAAGCCAGCAGTCCTTTGGGGAATTCCCTCAAGGTTGGGTTAACATCATCTAACATTGATCTTTATTTGTCCAGAAGTGCTGAATCTCCCTTTATTCTTTTGTTTGTTTTTACATTTTTTTAAAGTCTTTATTGAATTTGTTACAATACTGCTTCTGTTTTATGTTTTGGGTTTTTGGCCATGAGGAATGTGGGATCTTAGCTCCCTGACCAGGGATCGAACCCGTACCCCCTGCGTTTGAAGGTGAAGTCTTAACCACTGGACTGCCAGGGAAGTCCCCCATTGTGTGTCTTTTGAAAACCCACTCACCTCTCTGTTGAAGTTTATCTTGTTCTCCCAAGTGAAGGCGAGGAAAACAGCTGGGGCAGGGGGTGGTCAGAGGTGATAGAACTAATTTGTCTTCCTGGATTTCTACTACTATTCTCCCCATTCCACCCCTTCACTTGCATCAGAGTTTGAGTTAAAATCACAGTGCAGAGCGAACAGGAGCACTGCTCTGATGAGGACCAAACAGACCTAGAGCTAAATGTTCTCAAGTGCCTCTCTGTGTGCCCACAGCTCTGCTAAATGTCTGACACATATATCTCATTCACCTTCCACAGGGATTCTCTAAGCTTTATATCAAATCAGGCCCATTTTACAGATATGCAAATGGTAACCTTGGCCAAGATCACACAGCAGTAAATCCACTTTTACTCAGTTGGACCTTTTCTCCTTGGCCAAAATATTCCTGTATCAAGCCACAAATTAACTCTAGCTAATAACATCAGCAAGAGAAGGGGATAAATGCTTTTCTGAATCATGCTTTTTCTATCTCTTTTTTTATTATAAAAACAATTTAATTCTATTAAATAAAAATGATCAGGGCTTCCCTGGTGGCCAAGTGGTTGAGAGTCCGCCTGCTGATGCAGGGGACACGGGTTCGTGCCCCGGTCTGGGAAGATCCCACATGCCGCGGAGCGGCTGGGCCCGTGAGCCATGGCCGCTGAGCCTGCGCGTCCTGAGCCTGTGCTCCGCAACGGGAGAGGCCACAACAGTGAGAGGCTCGCGTACCGCAAAAAAAAAAAAAAAAAAAAAAAATGATCAAAAATATTTTTGTTCATACCACACTATCACAAGTATTTCAGTTTTCAAAATATCTTTCTCTATCTTGTCCATCTGCTTTCATCTCTTTATATAGTGGCCATAATGGTATATATTCCATTATTATTATTATTTTTTTTTCTGCGGTATGCAGGCCTCTCACTGCTGTGGCCTCTCCCATTGCGGAGCACAGGCTCCGGACGCGCAGGCTCAGCGGCCACGGCTCACGGGCCCAGCTGCTCCGCAGCATGTGGGATCCTCCCAGACCAGGGCATGAACCCGTGTCCCCTGCATCGGCAGGCAGACTCCCAACCACTGCACCACCAGGGAAGCCCTATATGTTCCATTTTTTATTCTTCTATTTTATCTGTCATTGTTTCTTGAATGTATTTTTCTATATTAATACTTAGATTTTGTAGCTATCATTTTTAAGTATTTAATAGATAATTTATTTTAAAACTTCATGTTTTAGTTTTCTATTTTACTTAAGTATTAATTGGGTATATATCTCATTATCTTCCTCTTAGTTCTAGATAATGTGAATTCTCTTCTTAAGATCACTTCATCTCTCTAGAATGTGCATCTACATCATTGCCCCTAGTTCTCTTTTTTTTTTAATATATTTTATTTCTTTCTTTATTTATTTTGGATCTGTTGGGTCTTTGTTGCTGCACGCCGGCTTTCCCCAGTTGCGGCAAGCGGGGGCTACTCTTCGCTGCGGTGTGCAGGCCTCTCATTGCAGTAGTTTCTCTTGTTGCAGAGCACGGGCTCTAGGTGCGTAGGCTTCAGTAGTTGCAGCATGCAGGCTCAGTAGTTGTGGCACACGGGCTCTAAAGCGCAGGCTCAGTAGCTGTGGTGCACGGGCTTAGTTGCTCTGCAGCATGTGGGATCTTCCTGGACCAGGGCTTGAACCCGTGTCCCCTGCATTGGCTGGCGGATTCTTAACCACTGCGCCATCAGGGAAGTCCCGCTCTTTTTTTTAATTGAAGTATAGTTGATTTACACTGCTTCAGGTGTACAGCAAAGTGATTCAGTTATATATATATATAAATATATTTATATAAACACACATATATATGCATATGGCTATTCTTTTTCAGATTCTTTTCCATTACAGGTTTTTACAAGATACTGAATATAGTTCCCTGTGCTATATAGTAGGTTCTTGTTGTTTACCTATCTTAGATTTAGTGGTATCTGTTAATCCCAAATTCTTAATTTATCCCTCCCCCCTCCTTTCCCCTTTGGTAACCATAAGTTTGTTTTCTATGTCTGTGCATCTATTTCTGTTTTGTAAATAATGTAATTACCATTTTAATGACTGCAAAATATTCCATTCATTTTATAAGACATAATTTTGACTGGTCTTCTAATGTGGGACATGTAAATTATTTTCAAATTTTTGTTATCACAGATGGTGCTGTATACTCATGTATTGAGATTATTTTCATTATGAATTATTTCCTTATGATAAATTCCCAGAATGTGATTTCTGACTTGGACTAGAGACATTTTTGTAGCTCTGTAAGCATAGTGCCAGATTGCTTTCTAAAAGTGTTGTACCAGATTGACTTCTAGGTAGAGCTGCACAGTGACGTAGGATAATAGAAACTCTCTCCTATAATACATAATGATATGAACAATAACAACAGTTTAAGCCTAAAAATTTCCCAGTTACAGCATGATTCTTTAAACATTGAGAAGTAGAGGATAAGGAGAGAAACAAAAGATCCTGCATGTTGTATCTCTCAACCCAGAACCCACAACCCCACTGTCCTTCTAAAAGTGATGCTGAGAGGAAAGGGAGTGAGTTGACAAAATTCTGAGAGTTCTCACTGGTAATCACCAGTGTGGAAAAAGCAGATGGCAGTGGTGACTGGGCAGCTGCAAAAAAAATGTCTAAGAGAAACCTTTGAGCATGAAACCCCTCCATAATTTGGTAGAACCTTATTAGGAGTGGGAGAAACTACCAGGGTTTGCATCTTCCAGAGCTCCATGCTGAGTGGGGGATGTGAGCTGAATTTTTCAGGAGTGAATCATGTCTCTAACTGGGGTGGGAGTGGGATGGACCCATGGTTCTGGAAAATTGGCCAAATTTTAGAAAGAGAGTGCAAAGCCCAGGTTTCCTGGCAAGGGCAACTGAGTATTTCCTTTTACCCAACCCCTGTACCCTCAGGCTACAGAAAAGAAATCCACACAAATCCACACACCAGTCCTTGAATTGTGGCCAAGAAAGTGAGGGAAATAAACTCACCCTAGATAATGGTGGGGAAAATGTCAAGATTTTACCTGATTATATCAGAGTAAGAACATCAGAAAGAAAGAGACAGAGACAGAGAATGAGAATCTAAAAGAAAAACATGACCTAAGAAACATAAATTATTTGTGTTGCAAGAACTTAGTAATAATATAAATCTAATTTTTAAAATTTATAGATGAACAATGTGCTACTGGCAAAGGGATAGATATATAGATCAATGGAATAGAATTGAGAGTCCAGAGATAAGCCCCTCATATTTATAGTGACTTGATTTTTGACAAGGGTACCAAGATAATTTTATGGAAAAAGAATAATCCTTTCAACACATGGTGCTGGAATAAATGAATATACACATGTAAAATAATGAATTTGGACCTCTACTTTACACCATGGTCAAAAATTAACTCAAAATGGATCAAAGATCTAAATTCAAAAGTTAAAATTATGAAAGCTTAGAAGAAAACATAGGTGCAAATGTTCATGACCTTGGACTAGGCAACAATGTCTTAGGACACCAAAAGCACAAGCAACAAAAGAAAAAATAGTTAAACTGAATTTCATCAAAATTTAAAACTTTTGTGCTTCATAGGACAACATCAAGAAAGTGAAAAGACAACTCACAGAATGGGTGAAAATTTTTTTGCAAATCATATATCTGATAGGGGACTTGTATACAGAATGTATAAAGAAGTATTATAATTCAATGATAAAAAGATAAATAACACAATTTTTAAATGGGCAAAGTAACTGAATAGACATTTCTCCAAAGAAGATATATAAAGGGCCAATAAGCACATGACAAGAACTCAGCATTACTAGCATTATTAGCCATCAGGAAAATGCAAATCAAAAACATGAGATACGGGGCTTCCCTGGTGGTGCAGTGGTTGAGAATCTGCCTGCCAATGCAGGGGACACGGGTTCGAGCCCTGGTCTGGGAGGATCCCACATGCCGCGGAGCAACTGGGCCTGTGAGCCACAACTACTGAGCCTGTGTGTCTGGAGCCTGTGCTCCACAACAAGAGAGGCCGCGACAGTGAGAGGCCCGCACACCGCGATGAAGAGTGGCCCCCGCTCGCTGCAACTAGGGAAAGCCCACACACAGAAATGAAACCCCAACACAGCCAAAAAAATTAATTAATTAATTAATTTAAAAAAAAGAACGAGATACAAACTCACAACTACAATGAGAATAATAAAAAAGATGGAAAACAACAAGTGTTGGTGAGAATGTGGGAAAATTGGAATGCCCACATGTTATAATGGAAATGTAAAATAGTACAACAGCTTTGGAAAACAGCATTTGGCAGTTCCTCAAAAGTTAAACATAGAGTTACCATATGACCAAACAATTCCACTCCTAGATATATTCCCAAGAGAAATAAAAACAGGTGTCCACACAAAGACTTGTACACAAATGTTCATAACAGCATAATTCATAATGACCAAAAAGTGGAAACAATCCAAATGTCCATCAACTGATGAATGAATAAATAAAATATAGTATATCCATCCAATTAAACATTATTCAACAATAAGAAGAAATGAAGTAATAATACATGATACAACGTGGATAAACCTTAAAAACATTATGATGAGTAAAAGAAGCCAATCACAAAAGAACATCTATTGGATGACTTCAATTATATGAAATGTCCAGAATAGCAAATCTATAGAGACAGAAAGTATGTTAGTGGTTGCCTAGTGTTGTGGGCAAGCGGGGAGATGAGGGACGAGAAGAGGATTTGGGAGGTGACAGCTAAGAGGTATGAGGTTTCTTTTTGGTGCAATGAAGTGTTCTAAAATTGATTATGGTAATGACTGTACAACTCTGTGAATATTAGTATATTCATACATACATGTATTTTTAGTAAACGATTGAATTGTACATTGAAATGGGTGAATTATATCATGTGTGAATTATATCTTAATAAATCTGTCATTTTAAAGTTTGTACATGAGGTGATAAAACCACAGAATCAGAGAAAAAGAGGGGTTGAGAAACCAAAGAAACAAACTGAGACCTAAACAATGCTATTAATGATCTAATAAATTAGAACCAGCAAGCAATAAAGCATACAAGTCTAGACAGCTAACAAATGGCTTAGAGGAAAGGTTTCAGATAACTACACTTGCTACAGAAGACGAAGTCTAAGAGCAATTATAAAGAATATGATTAATATGGAGACCAAACAGTGCTAATTCCTTTAGTAGGTAACCCAATAAATAGCGTAGACAATATATACTAAGATATAAATGCAGAAATTTTTCCTAAAATGAAGAACTGCTTCTGTAAATTTTAAGAGTATGCTGTATTCCAAGAAAAACTGATACAGAATAATTCACCAAAAGAAATAATATGATTAAATTATTGGACTTCCAGGATAAAAGAGATTCCATCATGCATCTGTATAGGAAAGAAAAATCAATAAAAGTGGAAATATTTGATGGGCCTCAAACTTCTACACAGCAACCTAGAATGCAAGAAAACACACTGGAACAATGGTCTGCAACATTCTGAAGGAAAGAAAATGTGACATAAGAATACTACTCTTGGGCTTTCCTGGTGGCGCAGTGGTTGAGAGTCCACCTGCCGATGCAGGGGACACGGGTTCGTGCCCCGGTCCGGGAAGATCCCACATGCCGCAGAGCGTCTAGGCCCGTGAGCCATGGCCGCTGAGCCTGCACATCCGGAGCCTGTGCTCCGCAATGGGAGAGGCCACAACAGTGAGAGGCCCGCGTACCGCAAAAAAAAAAAAGTTTTCCTCATAAGAAAAACAATTCTATGTATGGTGACAGATTTTATAAGAATAGAATCATTTGATATTATATGCATTATATATTACATATACAATCTTTATTAATATAATTTTATAATGTGATCAGTTCACTGTATATATAAATATTGAATCGTTATATTTTATACCTGAAATTAATATAATGTTATTTGTCAATTATACCTCAACTGAATAAAAAAAAAAAAAGAAACCACTTTTAGGAACCAATATCTCTTGTAGTGAATAATAATTATCTGAAGTTCAGCAGGTGCTTCAGTTTCATTTTAGTCTCCTTTTCTTCTAATTTAAGTAAAATTAGATTTAATGTTTTTATTTTTAATAGTATAATATATAAAAATATAATTATATTTTATGTTGTATTAATATAAATCATATATATATACATAGTGTATGATATATAATATCAAATGATCCTATTCTAATAAAATCCTTTCTTTCATCTACCTATACTTCCATCTTTAATATGTTTGTGTGCCTTGAGAGAGTACTGGAAGGGTTGCCATCAAAAGTTACCTCTAGGGCTTCCCTGGTGGCTCAGTGGTTGAGAGTCCGCCTGCTGATGCAGGGGACGCAGGTTCGTACCCCGGTCCGGGAGAATCCCACATGCCACGGAGCTGCCAAGTCCGTGAGCCATGGCCACTGAGCCTGCGCGTCCGGAGCCTGTGCTCCGCAGCGGGAGAGGCCACAACAGTGAGAGGCCCGCATACCGCGAAAAAAAAAAAAAAAAGTTGTCTCTAGATGTGAGATTTGGAGCGATTTGTTTTCTTCCTTTTTTGCTCTTTTCAATACTTCCTCTTTATATTATTAAGAATAATTATTTGTATAATTAGCACCGATTATTTTTATACATATAATAAAGTTATTACTCTTTATAAGGTGTTGTTCCAGGTTATACCATTACACAACTATGCCAGTACTGGTAGGTATACATTTCAGATGCCTATGGCTGAGGTAGTTAAATATCTCAAATATGAAATGTAAACCCCTGATGTACTAATAACCTATTCTATTTCTTTGGGTCCAGGAAGCATCTATGATTTTTATTTCCTCAAGCGGGTGGTGGACATTGGTACACATGGACAGAGTATATCACTAAAGAGGAGGAAAATATCCCAGCAGATGCAAAGGTAAAAGAGAGTTATTGGCCATGGAACTTTGGTAATGACCTGATATTCAGCAAAGTGGAGAGGTTAACAGCAGGTCTGTGTTAGCATTTTTAAGAACTTACTTTAGAAAAAGGTTCAAACATGAGCTGGACTGAGCCTTCAAAACATGGACTTTAGAATCAGAGAGTCCCAGATTCCTTACTCAGCCTTCACTCTCTCTGCCTCAATTTACTCAACTACACAATAGCAGAAAAAAATACCTAAAGGATGGCTGCAAGGATTGAAGACATTATACATGAATTTGTGGCACACACTGTGTGCTAGATTATGCTGTTGCTATTCTGGTTATTATCACTGTCTATAATGCCAGATGGTCATCAGTCCACCTCTCAGATATCTCAGCCAAAAAGATCCTTGCCTTTTCTTTAAAATCCCCAGAGAAAGATTTCTTTAATCAGAATTCTCAGAAAAATGGGTACTGATTAGTAGATTTTCTGGTTAGCAGACAATTCATCTACAACTCCTGCTCATTTCCTTGTGGAAAATTTTTTCCAGATGTGCAATTTCATGCCTCTAGTTGAAGTTATCTAGTGGACATAATTTATCTTTCTGGGGGTGATTGTAGATTGTTCAGGCCCCAGATTGAGTAGTAGGAGGTGGATGGGAAAGTGGAAATACTGACGACAAAGTCAGACACCAGACAGGAGCACAGCTGCTTGTGAAAAGGGTGCAATAAGCAGGAGGGAATGTGTGTTGAGTTCAGGACACACCCTGGAGGTTGAGTCTTGTAAAGAACCCCGCAGCACTGAGGCCCTAAACTTTCATTCTCCTTAAAGAGCTTCATCACCTGAGTTCCAGGGGTTTGAAATCTTGCTGGATTCATACAAATAAAAGTCCAATGCAGAAAATATTTTAGTTCTGCTGGGAATTTTTCCTTTGTCAAAAAATTGTTCTAGCCCCTGAAAATAAAAATCTAAGAAACAAATCCTGCTTTAAATTCCTAGTCTTGGTACTTGGTTCTGCATTCAGTATCACTTACTGGCTATGTGCCTTTGGACAAGTTAGCCAGCCATCCTCCAGTCTCAATTTTTTCATTTGAAAAAGTGAGCTAATAATATACCTGCCTCAGAGGGTTATTGGGAAAGCTGCAGGGAATAACAGAGGCAAAACATCTATAGCTCAACACCCGTTAATTCTCTTCCTCACCACTTCAATTCCTTTGTTCTATCTGCTCCTTAATTTTTTTTTTTTTTTTTTTTTTTTTTTTTTTTGCGGTACACGGGCCTCTCACTGTTGTGGCCTCTCCCGTTGTGGAGCACAGGCTCCAGACGGGCAGGCTCAGCGGCCATGGCTCACGGGCCCAGCCGCTCCGCGGCATGTGGGATCTTCCCGGACTGGGGCACAAACCTGTGCCCCCTGCATCGGCAGGCGGACTCTCAACCACTGCGCCACCAGGGAAGCCCCCTGCTCCTTTTACTTTGATCAAATTATTTATCAAAAGAAGCCAAGACTTTGTCTACCAGTATACACAAGGCCACCATGTTGCACAGTCCCTGTTGGTGCCACTTGCATTATGGTCTAGTTTTGCTTTAGGAGCACCATTTACATAAACCATAGTGTGAATGGTGCTCCCTAGAGTTGCACAACACAGGGGCTCCATGTTCACTAGCCCCTTCTAGTCTAGACATTTAAGTAATAGACATATAAGTAATAGGGATTCCAGGAGCTCAAGACCAAGCCCTTAGAGCCCAATTGGAGCCTGAATACCAGGAATAGTATTGCAATTTACATATTGGAAAAGGAGTTAATAGGAACAACCAAGAATCTGAGCATTAGGAAAAGCAGATGAGGAACAAGCACAGGGAATAGGGGTCAAGGGTCACACCTAACCTTTCTTGAACAAGCAGTATAGGTGGCGTATGAGAGGTGGATCTTTCCTGGGGCAAGGCAGACAGCTTGGTTCAGAGCAGTGGTCTCAGATGGCAGTAGCTATAGACCCATCCTTACTGTAATTGGTGTTTATAATATGACATTTCAGTGGTTAAGAATATAAACCTTGGAATCAGACAAGCTGGAATTAAAATCCTTGCATTTCCACTTACTTGGTGTGTAAGTGAACTCTGTATCTCAGTTTCCTCATCTCTAAAACAGAGTTTCCTCATCTCTAAAATGCCCATATTTACATGCAAGATTTAATTTCATCCTCAAAACAGCTCAGTGAACTAGTTGCCATTATTATCCCCATTTTACAGATGAAGAAACTAAGGCCCCTGGAGAGGTAAAATACTTAAAATCATAAAGATAAATAAGAGATGGAGCTGAATGGATAGTAAGGATAGAACCCAAGTCTCCTGAATTCTAAGACCCAATCTCCTGGGCTCAGTACCAAGACTCACCATGTCTTTGTGGCACAGGTCTCAGAACTCATCATCCCCACAATGGAAACAGCCCAGCAGTCCTTCTTCTTGAAAACCTACCTGGACCATGAGATTCCAATGCTGTTCGTAGGACCCACGGGCACTGGCAAATCAGTCATCACCAACAACTTCCTTTTCCACCTTCCCAAAAATACTAATCTGCCCAACTGCATCAATTTCTCTGCCAGAACTTCAGCCAGTCAGACCCAGGATATCATCATGTCCAAGCTGGATCGACGGCGGAAGGGCCTTTTTGGGCCTCCCATAGGGAAGTAAGCAATGGTATTTGTGGGTAAGGCATTAGCCTGGATCTGGACACACCAAATTCTTCTAAGCTGCAGCAAAACAGAATCTCCCCTTGTAGGGCCACTGTATAGTCCTTTTACTCTCTCTGGGAGATAAAATATTTCTGGTTAATATAATTCAGCATTCCTTCCCTCCCCTCCTATTTTCTTTCCTCCCTTCCTTCCTTCCCTCCATCTTTCCATCCCTTCTTCTCTCCCTTCCCTCCCTCTCTTCCTTCTTTCATTTTTTGTTTCCTGTCCTTTCCTTCATTCATTACCAAGTATTTGTTAACCATGTACTATAAGCCAAATTTTCAGTAAGTGAGGCATGGTCCAGGCCTTTTTGCCTGAGGGAGGATCCCAGTTTCTCCTGGAATGAAGTTGAGCCCGTGGATCAGGCAAAGTTACTTTGTAGTGAGAAGCAGTTAGGTCCAGAAGGGGATTGTGGTATTTGCCCTCTTGCATCTCCAGAAGCAACTCACACTTTGTGATGAGCTCCTTTTCCATTATGTGCCAGATAAATATGTTATCAGTATATGAAGAAATCTAATAGTTGCTAAATAAATATTTGTGAAATAAGCACATTGAATTTTCCCAGGATTTTATGTTTACAAAGCACTTCCTCATTTATTTTGCTTGAGCCTCACAGCCCCATCAGTTTATTAGCCACCATTATCACTTTACTAGTCAGTTATTTGAGGCTCCAGAGGTTAAATTCCCTGTTCAGGGTCCAACATCTAGAAAATTCTGGAACCACGAGCCAAAACCAGGTTTCTTGGTGCCAAATACATTATCTTTTCCACTCTCTTACTGCTGACTCATAAAATTCTCATTTAGTAATAGTAATGCCCTGCCCTTCTGGGTTATCTCATGTCCTGTCTTTAAAATTCACGTATTGATAGTAAATGTTGCATGTATTTATATCCTTGCCAATTAGCAACAGCTCCTTAAAGGCAGGGATCCTATTTCGTTTCCCTTTCTTTTCCCCTTTTCTCCTTTCCTCCAATCTTTTCTCCCTTCCTATTTTTATGGTATATCCAAAAACAGATTAAGCTTTGCAGCCAAACAGACCTAGGTCCAAATCTCACTTTTTAACCCTAAGCATGTTGTGACCCTAAGCATACTATTCCATGACCTTCAGTTCCTCACCTCTAACATAAAGGTAATACTCTCTTCCTTATAAAGTCATTATTTTGATTAGATGAGATAATATGTATAAAACTCCTAAAATCTTACATGACACAAAATTGGGCATTTAATCAATGTTCATTGGAGTTTATTGAGTGCCTTCTATGTGCCAGGACTGAGCAATATGCTATTTTAGAAAATTAATCCCTACCCTGGAGGAAATATGGGAAAAAATTAAATGTCTGTTTGTTAATGCCAATCCGTCAATAAAGCAGGAGAGCCCAGAACCCAGGAAAAGCTCTTCCATTATTGTGAGAATGTCCAGTGGCTGAGCCCTGCCTAGAGTGAGGATGTAACAACTGGGCACAGACTCTCCCATGAAGGGATAATCATCTGCTACCTCCTGTGAGAGCAAAGGATCCCATAGACTTACAATCTGTGGCCATGGCTTCTTTCCCCAGCTGACCTCAACATGTCAGCCAAAGAGATATATGGGGCCCAGCCCCCCATTGAGCTCCTGAGGCAATGGATTGACCACGGTTACTGGTTTGACAAGAAGGACACAAACAAGCTGGACATCGTTGATGTGCTGCTTGTGACAGCCATGGGCCCCCCTGGTGGAGGAAGAAATGACATTACTGGTACGTGAAGGAGAGAGTTCATTACTCTTCACCCACCCCCTGCAGAGCCAGACCACCTTCATGAATGGAGGATTGGTGCAGGGCACTCATCCTGATGGAAGGTGGAGAAAGGTGTGTTTAGGCTGTAGCCAGAGACACTTGAGTCAGCTTCAAGGAGTGACATTTGAATATTTCATGTTGGTAGTTGTATGAAATAGGATGGGAAGATGAAAAGAGGATTTGAGGAGTCTTTGGCTAGGGCTTAGAGGAACAGAGAGTCCTATGAAGAGGGGAGTTCAGTGTGGACAGCATGTGTTCCAGGAGGGAGGCTAGATCAGAGGTTCTCAACTAAGGGTGCATGACAGATTCACCTGTTGTGTTTCTATAATTCTTTGGATTGTCAGAGATAGCACACCTAACCAAAAGTGGCCTAAGGAAAATCATAATGATAATAAACAAACAAATAAATAAGATTTTTTCCCCTGTCATCTAACACTTCAGGAATATATTTTGCTTCAGGTGCAACTTGATCCATCTAGGTCTACAGATTTTCATACTTTTATTCTGAGATACATCCTTGGTTAAGAATCTTAATGCCATTTCCAGACTTAAGATTCTGTGACCTTGCTCTCCCCTGTGGCATTTGTCTTTTTCATTTGTAAAATAAGGAAAATAAGGGTGATTTTACTTGGGTACACAAACCCATCACCTTCCACTTCAAGTACAGAGTCCAGGGGTACCTTTGCCTTGGGTTTGAATATAACAGGATCTCAGGCACTTAGCGTCTATAAATTCAACACTTCTCTCACTAGTGAGAGGGAGAGGAACTTGGTATATTACTTTTCTCTAAGACCTAGTCAGTCATTCAATAGGAGAAAATATTTGCAAACCATCTCTCTGATAAGGATTTAATATACAAACTATGTAAGGAATTCATACGACTCAATAGCTAAACAACAAACAATCTGATTTGAAAATGGATAGAGAATTCGAATAGACATTTTTCTAAAGAAGACATACAAATGGCTAAGATGTTCAATATTGCTAATTATTAGAGAAATGAAAATCAGAATCACAGTGAGATATCACCTCACACCTGATAGAATGGCTATTAACAAAAAGTCAAGAGATAACAAGTGCCCTTGTACACTGTTGGTGGGAATGTAAATTGGTGCAGCCACTATGAAAAACAGTAGGAGGTTCCTCAAGAAATTAAAAATAACACTACCATATGATCCAGCAATGCCACTTCTGGGTATATCTGAAGGAAATGAAATCACCATCTTGAAGAAATATCTGCACTCCCATGTTCATTGCAACATTATTCACAATAGTCAAGTCATGGAAACAACCAAAGGGTCCATCGATGGATGAATGGATAAAGATGTGTATACACACACACACACACACACACACACACAATGGGATATTATTCAGCCATAAAAAAGAATGAAATCCTACCCTTTGTGACAACATGGATGGACCTTGAGAACATTATGCTAAGTGAAATAAGTCAGAGAAAAACAAATACTATATGATATCACTTACATGTGGTATCTAAGAAAGCCAAACTCATAGAAACAGGAGTAGAATGGTGGTTGCCAGGGGTTAGGGGATGGGGGAAATGGGGAGATGTTGGTCAAAGTGTACAAATTTCCAGTTATAAGATGAATAAGCTTTGGGAATCTAATGTATAGCATGGTGACTCTAGTTAACAACAACAGCAACAATGGAATTGTTACGTAACCTTATTGTGGCAAATCATTTTGCATATCTATATGCATCAAATCATCATGTTGTAAACCTTCAGCTCATATATGTTATATGTCAACTATATCTCAATAAAACTGGCAGGGGGTGGAGATCTATTCAAAAGGGAATATCTGTTTCCAGTACATATCATGGAAACAGTAATTATTAACATTTGTGCAGCAATTGACAGTTTTCAGGCTATGTCACATATATGACATTTGAAAAGATCCTATAATAAAGACCAGTTTCCAAAGTCTGCCAGGAACACGTTGTAGTCAAGTGAAACTGAGTTTATTAATTTGCTGCAGAAAGGGTGTCTGCACAGCATGGAGAACCATGAGAGTGCCTGGTGAAAGAGAGTTAAATGGGCTTATGCTGGGTGATGTGAGGAAAGGCTTAAGGAACCAGGGACTCTGTTTGGGATTGGGTAATCTCAAGAAGTGGGGACAATTTGATGAGTGGGTATCTTAATTTTTTTCTCTGCTTGGTAAAGAAGTAGAGTCACTCATATTAGCTAGGGTGGAAGTTTTCATGGTTTCAGAGCAAATTTGTTTCTATCTTGTTCCATCATAGCTAGGGAGTGACATCATCTGATGTTGATATTTAATGAAATTGTGTTCAGTGGAGAACTAACAGCCTAGCTGATATTTGCCAGACCAGCTGCCAGCTTTCAGGGCTGAGATGGGAAACCTGAAGCTCAAGGCAATATAGTATGGTGGTTGAGAGTATGGCTTGGCAGAAGACTGATCTGGGTTTAGGTAACATTAACAAACATTAAGTACTATTAGTAACCTTATCATCAAAAGAGTAAGTGAATTTCTCAAGTTCACACAACTGTAAATGGTTCCATATCAATGTGTAAAATATTATTCTGGCTTTTTTTTTTAAAAAAAGAAAAACCTACAAATGTCAATACATAAGTATAGTGGAGTATATATATATATATATATATATATATATATATATATATATATAAATATGTACTGACATATGTATTTTCCTTTTTAAAAAAAAATGCCATATACATATATATATATATATTGAAAAGAGTTTTGGGAAAAATGGCAGCAACTGTGCCAGAATCATCATTTTTGGCTCTTTCCAAATTCCCATAAACAGAGCAACTAGATAGCAAAACCAAAAACCTATAAACAACATTTACAACAAAACTAGTTGGCAGAGTATTCCCCACATATTCTAAAGTATAATTGGTGGGAACAAACCACTGGCAGCTACAAGACCCACATGTTATCTGCATCTGTGCGGGAGAAAGCAGAGGGAAGTATTGAGACATCTAACAGACCTGAGAATGGTTGAACCCAAAAGTAGCAAACAGATATTCACTGATAAGCATGGCAGCCAATTTGAGTACAGGAGCTGAAGTTGGCAGGACTTTTACCTTCTCAAGTAACAAGTAAGCACAATGAACCTGCAGTGAGCTCTGAGGGACTAGAGCATTATAGCCAGTTGTGATTTCTCTAAACTAACAACCCAGGTCTCCCATACAAGGTGAGACCCTGCACTGAAGAGAAACTGGAGTTGAATCAGAATTGAGCAAGTTAAGATTACTAGAAACAAAGGAAAGAGAAGGTCAAAATGAGAGTGAGAGAGAGGAACAGAGGCAGGAAAGTTCAGAAATCAAGTCACTATATTTTTGAACACTTAAGAAATCAACAGAAAAGGAAACTTTGTGGAGTTAGAAAAGCCATCTGAGTCAAGCCTTCTCTAATTGCATATATAAAAATGAGCAAAGAAAAGTATTGAGGTCATGTTTCATAAAAATTAATGTAGGAAGGAAGAGAATAAAGAAAAACACCCCTACTTCAAAAGCACAACAGAAAGACATACTTTAAAAACTTTAATCTATTACTTCAAAATAATCTGAAAGACATTGATGAGATAATACAAGACAGGAAAGAATGACATAAATCAGAATTAGAAAAACTTAGAAATTAAATGATGGAACTCAAGAATTAGGGAAAAAAGTTACCTTAGAAATGAAGCCAAAACTAAAAGGAGCAAAAATAGAATAAATACAATCAGTAATGCCTTAAGAAATAAAAAATTAGAAGGAATTTTTAAATCAGAAAATAAATAAAGACATGCTACAACATGGATGAACCTTAAAGACATTATGTTAGTGAAATAAGCCAGTTACAAAAGGACAAATATTGTATGATTTCACTTATAAGAGGTACTAAGGTTCGCAGGGACAAAAAGTAGAATGGTTGTTAGCAGAGGCTAGGGAGAGGGAAATGGGAAGTTAGTGCTTAATGAGTTTCAGTTTCAGAAGATGAAAAGATTCTGGAGATAGGTGGTGGTGATGTTCACACAACAGTGTGAATGTGCTTGATGCCACTAAACTGTACACTTAAAAAATGGCTAAAGTGGTAAATTTTATGTTATGTATATTTTATCACAATAAAATTTTTTTCTAGAAATGAAGAAAGGAACTAAAAGGTTTGAGAGAAAGTAACAAATATTAAAGTTAGGTAGAGAAAATCCAGCATACAACTAACAGGAGTGTCTAAAGAAGAAAACCGAAGTTTCTTCGAAGAAGAAAACAGAACTAATAATAAAAGCTATAATCCAATAAAATGCGCCCCCCAAAAAAGTATTTTTGAAAATTACATATTGAAAAGGTACATTGTGTACCTAAGAATACAGACTCAAAAATGATCATTATCAAGACTAGTAAAATCACTGGACTTTAAAGAAAAAGAAAATTAGATCATCTTAAGAATTTTCAACTGCAATCTTTATGCTAGAGAAAACAGAATAACATATTTATGATACTTGAGGGAATACAATGAGAGTCAAGGCTTTTATTGCCAGCAAAGCTGACCTTCAAGTATAAAATAAAAACTATTATCAACATGCAAGAACTCAGAGACTTATTTCCATAAGCCCTTTCTCAGGAATCTGTTAGAAAATGGGTTTCACATGATCAAAATAGCTATAAAGAGATCAATATAACAACTGGTAGTGAGCATTACTTAATGTGGTTATTTGTTGAACTAAGACTACATGGGAGAGATTATAACATATAAAGCCTATATGATCTGATGATGTAGACATTGAACAGTTGAAGATGGAGGGGGATGAGGATAGCACATACAAGAAGTTTTAAACTCTTCCATTATAGTAATTGGTGGCGGTAGTATATTCTTATTCTGAGTGTGTTGTATGTATAAAGTAGGATTATATGAATGAGTAACTATAGTATTGTGTCCTTGTGTCCTTGAGAACCAGGACTCAGTGTGGAGAAAAGGAAATCAAGACGTAATATAGAAGAAGTTAAGAAAAAGCTCCTGAGTCCTAAATTTGAAA
Organism: Mesoplodon mirus; assembly: GCF_964341445.2. Classification (NCBI taxonomy): domain Eukaryota; kingdom Metazoa; phylum Chordata; class Mammalia; order Artiodactyla; family Ziphiidae; genus Mesoplodon; species Mesoplodon mirus. Next base: position 49,497,295 of record NC_138991.1, read on the forward strand.
TATCAGTACTAACTCATGTTCCAGGTCTAAAAAGTAATAACCAACTCATTAACAATAAGAATTCTTAGCACCCAGACTGTGGTCTTGAAATCCAGTTTCCTACTAAAATAAACCAGGCTTCTTGGAGAAATGGCTTATTGCATGTCTGGGGCAGGAAATATACAAGATATGCCTGTAACGTCTTCATATATGCCTGTAACGTTTTCATATATCCAATCATGAGAAAGCTTTCAAAGACTACAGAGTCATGTCAAAAGCATTCAGTTAACAGCACAAGGAGGCTCTAACTGGCAAATATGGGGAAATTTGACCTTCAACAATGATAGTAATTTAAATGGATTGAAATATATCATAAGATATTTAAATCTATGAATCAGTAATAACAATCATAGCTGGTCATCTTCAGAGGATGATAAAAAACCAGTTCATTATCTTGAAAACTGATAAATAAATGGAAAGAAGCAAGCATTTATTGACTTTCTTATATGAAGTATACCACTGTATAAGCAAATAGTAGATGAAGGGGAAGTGTCCCTTTCTAAAAATATTCCTAATATTTTAATAAACTATATAGTAAATGAAAAAGAAATAATAGAATCAGAATATCACCATTTGGCAAACTTCAGTGAATTAATGGATCTAGCCATTGAGAATCAGTAGCTACCAACATTGCAAAGGGAGAGACAACATCATGTGCCCTCTGATGAAGGACTACACCACCACCTATAGTCTGGCCAAAGAGATGGAACCTGAATCTGATTAAGTCTCTGGATACAGCTGCAAATTGGTAGGAAATACGAAGGGCAGAGGAACCAAATAAATTACACCATGAATATGCAATCAACAAAGTCCTGACTGTGGAAACTTCTACAGATCAAACAGTCCAGCTATTCAAAAGAAGATAAAAGAAAGGGATGGAGGGGGGAACCTATAGATTAAAAGAGACTTAAAAGACATATCAATTTTTTTTAATTAGTGGGATTAAACTCTGGTATCTATAAATGAACACATGATTAATAAAGATGCAAGATAGAAATTACTTTAAAAGTCAGGATAGTGGCAACTTTTGGAGGGAGAAATGGAGAGGTCTGTGATTGGGATGGGATATATGGAGGGGCTTCTATAGAGGGCTGGCAAAGTTGTATTTCTTGACATGGATGGTAGATGTAAGGATGTTAACTTTATAATGATTCACTAAACTATACATTTGTTTTGTGTGGTTTTCTATATCTGTGCTTTATATAGAAAAATACTTTTAAAAGAAGATATGCAGGCAAATCTATAGAGACAAAAAATAGATTATTGTCAAGGGCTGCAAGGAAATGGGGAGTGACTGCTAGTGGGTAAAGGATTTCTTTTTGGGGTGATTAAAATGTTCTGCTATTGATTGTGGTAATGGTTGCACAGCTAAAATACTAAAAAATCATTGAATTGTGTACTTTAAATGGATGAATTATATAGTATGTGAATTACATCTCAATAAAGCTGATGCATAGTATAACTATAAATATATGGTTATCTAACATTGGGTACATAGATACAGATACAGAGATGTAAGAATGTCAGACTAACAGTGGGGAGGGGAGAGAGAATGGATTTCGTGTGTGGGAGGTAAGGGATACTTTCTATAAAAGTATTTCTGAATTGTTTGATTATTTTACAATGACCATATATTGCCTTTACCTTTTAACAACCTGGAGCACTGGACTAGCACTACTACCAGGACTTCTGCAATCATGGAGACTTTCTATATCTGTACTGTGCAATACAACAACCACTAGTCACATGTTATGCTTGAGTAGTTGAAATGTGGCAAGTGAGACTGAGGAAATAAATTTTAATGTTATTTAATTTTCATAAGGCTGCCATATTGGACAGCACAGCTCTAGAACATTAAGGCAGAGGGAAAACTCTTCTGTATCTCAGGATCTCTAGGCCCAGGAGGTAAGTGTGAGAATATATGCACACTCATACCTGTGCATGTTTTCCAGGACGATTCACTTGCCACCTGAATATCATTTCCATCAATGCCTTTGAGGATGACATTTTAACCAAGATTTTCAATTCAATCGCTGACTGGCACTTTGGAAAAGGGTTTGATGTGATGTTCTTAAGGTAAGAGGTTCCTGTGTTATTGGCCTGGGGTCCTCAGTTCTGGCCCCTCTTTAACTGGTCTGCCTTCTCCTTCCTCCCAAGGTATGGAAAGTTGCTGGTACAAGCTACGATGACAATTTATAAAGCTGCAGTGGAGAATTTCTTGCCAACTCCCTCCAAGTCACACTATGTCTTTAACCTGAGGGACTTCTCACGGGTGATCCAAGGGGTATTGCTCTGCCCTCACACCCACCTACGGGTCAGCCGCTATCATTTCTGTTATCAAGTTCATTCAGTGATATCCTTGGCTACATGGAATATACAATGATAAGAGTAATATCTAACTTTTATCAAGCATTTAATCTATGCTAAGCATTGTGCTAAGTATTTTGTAAGCATTATCTCATTAAAGCCCCATATCGACCCCAGGATTTAGAAACTATTTGAGAACTACCACCTCAGTCACCACCTGCCATTTATTCAAATAATTAACTGGATTTTCAGGATGTAGAAAAATTTATCCGGCTTTGGATCCATGAGGTTTACCGGGTCTTCTATGACCGTCTGATTGATCATGAGGACAGACAGGTCTTTTTCAACACGGTGAGGGAAACCACCTCCAATTGCTTCAAACAGTCTGTGGAAAAGGTAAGCCAGACCCTGTAATCATTTGGCCTCAGAAATTGCCCCAAATATTTTATCATGCTAGTCTCAGATCTCAGATTGTCTTCCTACTAGAGATTTACAGCTCCACTTTCTGAATCTCAAGAAACAGTGTATTGAGCCAACTAATCACTCAATTTGGTGATATAATAGTTGGCCCATTTTCACTTCACTTCCCTGGTAACATGTAAGTTTGGATACATTCAAACTTATGATTTATGATATGATTTTATTGTTTATGATTAACGTAAAATGCATTTGCAAGGTCAGTTAATTTGTGAGTTGAGAAATAAATACACCATGAATTTTCATGGTTTGATTGATGCCCTGGTAAAGCCTGAGTGAAAGATTGTCATGGTTTCCCGTTTGTAAATATTTTCTCTTTTTCTATTTTGATATAAGAAGTTTTAAGCCTATGTATTTGCATCATCTAGTTCCACCTCTATTCTTAAGAAGCTACGATTTCTCCATAGAAAAAATTGCAAGTGTTTCATGTTGCATCCAGAGGCCAAGTGCAAAAGCACTGCCAGTTTCTAATATCAGGAAGAAGAGGCATCTAAAACATTTCTACTCTAGGGCTTCCCTGGTGGTGCAGTGGTTAAGAATCTGCCTGCCAATGCAGGGGACATGGGTTTGAGCCCTGATCTGGGAAGATCCCACATGCTGCGGAGCAACTACGCCCGTGCGCCGCAACTACTGAGCCTGCGCTCTAGAGCCCGTGCTCCAGCAACAAGAGAAGCCACCGCAATGAGAAGCCCATGCACCGCAATGAGGAGTAGCCCCTGCTCACCACAACTAGAGAAAGCCCTTGCGCAGCAACGAAGACCCAACGCAGCCAATCAATCAATAAAATAAATAAAATTTAAATAAATAAATAAATAAAAATAAAACATTTCTACTCTAGGTACAGAGTGGGGACCAGGGAAATGCCTGCACTTCTATTTGGTGAAGGAACAAGTACATTAAAAATGATGCCATCTTTCGACTACCTCCTCTTGGGATCTTACAATCTGACCACCAATGTTTTAATCACTTAGCAAACAGATTGACCCTTGCTTTCACACTCTTTTCTCAAATGTCCTTTCATCATAGTCTTTACAACCACGAGATCCACATATTTTGTTTAAAGAAAAAAAAAATGTTGATGAACCATGACTTTGAAGAATGCTCAGAGGAAACAAATACATCCCCTGCTCCCTCCCTCTACACCTCCCAGCACCATGGTGGCTGGGGCTACTGGCTGAATGCCTAGCTGAGACTTGCCTTTCCCACAGGTCCTCATCCACCTGTCACCCGCTGGAAAGATAGTTGATGATAATATCTGTAGCCTCTTCTTTGGAGATTTCTTCAAGCCAGAAAGTGACCAAAAAATCTATGATGAGATCACTGACTTAAAACAACTCAAAGTGGTCATGGAGTGTTACCTGGAAGAGTTCAACAAGACCAGCAAGGCCCCCATGTCCTTGGTCATGTTCAGGTTCGCCATTGAGCACATCTCCAGGATATGCAGGGTCCTGAAGCAGGACAAAGACCACTTGCTCCTGGTGGGCATTGGGGGCAGTGGGCGGCAAAGTGCCAGCAAACTGTCCACATTCATGAACTCATATGAGCTGTACCAGATCGAGTTCACCAAGAGCTACTCAGGCAATGACTGGCGAGAGGACCTGAGGAAGATCATGCTGCAGGTCGGTGTGGCCTCCAAGCATACTGTGTTCCTCCTCACCGATAACCAGATCAAGGACGAGTCATTCATTGAGGACATCAACGTGCTTCTGAACACGGGAGACGTGCCCAACATCTTCCCCGCTGACGAGAAGGCTGACCTGTGGAGACGATGCACATGGCAGCAAGGACAGAAAGCGAGAAGATCGAAGCCACTCCTCTTTCTATGTGTAACTTCTTTATTGAGAGAGTGAAAAACAACCTTCACATTGTCCTTGGTAAGAAGAAGCAAATTCGGTTTGCCCTTTTCCTCTGGGTATTTCAGGATCTCCTGTGCCTTAAGCCCGTTCCTCTTACAGTGGTGCCAGGAATGATCCAGCCAAGGCACTCACTCACCCACGGGTCAGTGCCTAGAATTCCTTTGGAAACTTCCACTCTCCTGAACAACTGTTTTAAACCTGTTCCACTCTCCTCAGTCCTCTGAATTCTCCTCTGAACCCTCTCCTTCCTTTTAGTACATTACCTGGCAACCTCACAGAACAGCACCTGGAGTTCTTCTCTCTATGAACGATATCTCCAATCTATCCAGAAACTTAGCGGTCATGTTTAATACTTCTCTCTTGTTACCATGTCCTGTCAATTTTTGCCTTCTCTCTCGCATATCTACCCACTTATCTCTATCTCTACCACCTTCATATTAGCTAAGCCACTACCATCTCGCCCAGACCTCACCTCTACAGCCTTCTAACTGTTCTATGTCCACTCTGTCCATTCCAGACCTTTATGTTCCACTGAGTCAGGATGGGGATTTTTTTTCATGTATTGCAAATGTGAGCATTGTATATTTACACACATACACAAATTAAAACACCTAAATTGCTTTCTATTCAGATAAAGAGCAAAATTCCTAACCTATAGTCTTATAAAGCCACCTGCCAGGCTGTCCCCTGCATCCTCTCCACTCTCATCTCCAACCAAGCTTCCCCTTCTCTCTTTTTTAGCCACACTGACCTCCTCACACTTTCACCTGGGCATTATGCTTCCTCCCACCACACTGGGTCTAAATAAACAGTGAACAGAACTTGGGGCATAGAATCCGACCTTCGTGGTTGGATGGGGATGGGGTCAGAAACAAGCTGATGGCCCCACAGCTCTGTTATGTCTGTGAGTCAGAACAAACAGAGCACGTGGGTCAAAGGGCTCAAACCACTCTGGCTATGTGACCCTAAGGATCTGGAAGGGACAATGTGGATACTGGAGACGAGCCAGAAGGTGTTGTAATAAACTGAATTCCCATCACAAAATTTCCTGAAAATATCCCAGGATTCCCCTGTGCTTCCCAGGCACTCATCCTGACTATTCCCAATCACACCCTGGAGTGCCAATAGGAAACATGACTGCTCCCTTACCCCACCAGAATCCTTGGAAAGACCTGCCTGTCCCTTTCAGCCTCCTTGACTTGGAGAAAGAGAACTAACGAAGTCTACTTTTCATTAGCCATGAGTCCGATTGGGTATGCCTTCCGGAACCCCCTGCGGATGTTCCCTTCCCTGATCAATTGCTGCACAATTTACTGGTTCCAGTCTTGGCCCACAGATGCCCTGGAATTGGTAGCCAACACATTTCTAGAAGATGTGGAGCTCGATGACAATGTTCGGAGAGAGTAAGTGTTGGCTGCATTTTAGTACAGCAACCAAATATTTCAAATGAAAATCTAGATATTGGCTCTATTCTTGTTGCTGTTTCAAAACTTACCATTTTATGTATAGAAAATGTCTTATATTTTAAAATCACATTTAGATATTTAATAAAACATCTTTGCTGAAAAAGAATAACATTTCATTGTTCAGAATTGTCCTTGAGATGCACTGTTGTCATAGCTATGAGAACCTGGATATAATACTATAGCTATTTCAACAGTCCTAGAGCATGCATTCTCAAGAGGGATGATATTGCTGCCAAGGGGATGAAAACTGGTTCTTGTGAGGATTTTTTGTTATGAAAATAACTTACTCTTTTTTTGTATAAAGCACAGATGATATACAAACGAAAAAAAAAAAGCACTGAATTTTGGCTACAGTAAGAGAAGGGTTAAGACTGTTGACCTCTCTAGGTGTCCCATGAAGGCAGGGGTCCTATCACCTTCCTGTATACTTCTGTATCCTTAGTGCCTAGCAAGTGCCTGGTACACAGTAGGTTCAATTACTGCTTATTAAATGAATGAACAGAAAACGAAGAAATAGGTAGCGGTCAGAATATTCATGGCTTTTAAGAACTTTGAACTTTGTTCTCTAGGCCAGAAGACCCTTAACCTGGGTCCATAGGCTCATGAACAGAATTCAGAGGGACAGTGAATGTGAGTGGGGGAAAAAGTACATCTTCATTTTCACTGACATCTAACTGATACTTTGCGTTTCTTTCAATGATGAATGTAGGCAATAAACCCCAGTAGGGTTGTGTGACTTTGTTACCAGTAGGAGTCACAGTTATTTTCATAACTCATTCAGTCATTACAGATGCCCCAAATATATCATTTCCTTCAAAATGATGGTAGTTGTTAGACCTACTGTCCAATCTTACTATTTAATGCCACAGTCGGCAAATGATGATCCATGGGCCAAGTCTAGTTCACAGCCTATTTTCGTAAATAATGTTTTATTGGGAAACAGCCATACACACTACAGTGGCAGAGTTGAATAGTTGCTCTTGAGACCATGTGGCTCACAAGGCCTAAATTTTTTATTTTTTAATTTTTGGCTGCGTTGGGTCTTAGTTGCGGCACATGGGATCTTGGCTGAGGCATGCGGGATCTTTCGTTGCAGCGCACAGGCTCTTTGTTGTGGTGCACAGGTTTCTCTTTAGTTGTGGTGTGCGGGTTTTCTCTCTCTAGTTGTGGTGCACAGGCTCCAGGGTGCGTGGGCTCTGTAGTTTTGGCATGCGGTTCCAGAGCACGTGGGCTCTGTAGTTTGCGGCACACAGGCTCTCTAGGTGAGGCGCGTGAGCTCAGTAGTTGTGGTGCGGGCTTAGTTGCCCCGCGGCATGTGGGATCTTAGTTCCCTGACCGGGGATCAAACCCACGTCCCCTGCATTGGAAGGTGGATTCTTTACCACTGGACCACCAGGGAAGCCTAAAATATTTACTATCTGGTCCTTACCAGGAAAAGTCTGCTGATCCCTGATTTAATGCATAAATAAAAGCACACATATTACTATATCATAAATTTGGTTTTTAAAATATTTTGAGGGCTTCCCTGGTGGCGCAGTGGTTGAGAGTCTACCTGCTGATGCAGGGGACACGGGTTCATGCCCCGGTCCGGGAAAATCCCACATGCCTCGGAGCGGCTGGGCCCGTGAGCCATGGCCGCTGAGCCTGCGCGTCCAGAGCCTGTGCTCCACAACGGGAGAGGCCACAACAGTGAGAGGCCTGCGTACCGCAAAAAAAAAAAAAAAATTTGAAAACTCTTTCAACATAATTGGATTCCTCTGTAACCATCTATATATTATTTTATGCATTTAAAAACATTATTCTGCGAAGTCCAGAGGCTTCACCAGACTGACAAATGTTAAGAACTCCAGCTTAAGCCCTGGTGAGTCACAAAAGTGATTAAAGATAGAAATTACCTAATCACAGATCATTCTAGTAAGAATATATACTTCCCCAATCATTCTCAAGCTCTGTTGACATGCTTCAGAGAATTTGGGATTCTAGTGGGCCATAGTGAGTGGCTTTCTCACATCCTCACATCTGTGAACCAAGGCTGTACTGGATCTCTCTGGAGCAAGTTGGGCCTGCCTAACCACCTTTGTGTCCTCGGCAGGGTCATCTCCATGTGCAAATATTTCCAGGAGAGTGCGAAAAAGCTGTCGTTTGATTATTACAACACACTTCGCAGACACAACTATGTTACCCCCACCTCCTACCTCGAATTGATCCTAACCTTCAAGACGCTCCTGAATAGGAAAAGGCAAGAGGTGGATATGATGAGGAACTGCTACCGGACAGGCCTGCAGAAACTTGAATTTGCCGCTTCACAGGTGAGCGCTGCCAAAATAGTACAGGGACAAAGAGGTCCAAGACTAATTGGATGCGGTAAAGCACTTGTTCAGGTGCAGAAGTCAAGAGAGCACCAAATAAAATAAAGACAGCCTCTGACCCTGTGCTCGCAGAACTCACCCCACTTGCTTGGCCTAAACCCAGCCCTGTCTGTCTTTAAGATTTTGATGTTTTGTTCATCATGGATCTTTTTGAGCTCATTTTAACTTTTTACAACATTACAGTAAAATACTATTTATCTTGAATACTGAGTGTTTTGGAGCCCCCTTAAATTTTGTGCCCAAGGCAAGTGCCTTACTCACCTCACCCTTGCCCCAGCCCTGGATACTCTCGTGGGGAACTGGGCAGAATAAGGCAGTGGTTAAGAGCAGGGCCTGGACTCACATTCCAGCTTTATAACTTATCAGCTACAGAACCTTGAAGTTGTTATTTCACCGCTTAGAGCCTTAGTTCCCTCTTCTATAAAAAGAAGTGATAAGAACAGTCTTCACTTCATAGGGCTATTGTGAAGATTAAATGAGGTGACACAGTGTAACCCTTAGCAAAATGTGTGGCATATAAATTAGTAACTGATTTGTGCTTCAGCCACTTGACAAAACCATATTAAGACGTGGGTTTTCAGCACCAATAAAGAACTAAGGAAGGGATATATGTATATGTATAACTGATTCACTTCGTTATAAAGCAGAAACTAACACACCATTGTAAAGCATTTATACTCCAATAAAAACGTTAAAAAAAGAACTCAGGCACCTGAATGGTTTGCAGTAGGTTGACCTGTCACTGAGTATAGCAGACCCACCAATGCGCAGCACAGGGATGGGAAAGAACATCACGGGTGCCTCTGTTGCTCGGCTCCTGCAGTTGCTGGGTCCAATTCAGGGTCCTTAGCTTTTAGAGAGATGCTGAAAATTGGAGTCTATCCAGACAAGGGTGAGCAAACTGTGTTGAGCAGCAAAATGACCTGAGACAGTCTAGACCAGTAAAGAGAATGTGGTGCCAATTAACATTACTTGAGCCCTACCACATGCCTGGTGCTCTATATGAGGAAAGTACTGTTATCACCACATTACACACAGAGATCAAGGACCCAGAGAGGCCAGGCAACTTGCCCATGATCACACAGCTTCGTGAGTAGCTGGTGCAAGTTGTGAGGCCATAACTGAAACTTAGGTCTGCATGACTGCAGTGTCTGTGTTCCTAATCAGGCCAGCATGCTATGCTTCTTCTCTCATGTGGGCTTTCTGTGGACAGTGGCTTCAAGGTCATGAAACTCTCTTCAGATAAGCATCTGAGCTGCCTTAGAAGGCAGAATCAGGACCAGTGGGGAAAAACTGCCTGGAGGTAAATTCCAGCTCCTTATCAGGAAATCTAATGTGTTCAGCTGCCTGAAAAATGGCCCAGCTCCCCTGAGAGGTGGCGAGCTCCCCACCATAGGAGTGTTCAAACAGTGGCCAGAAAACTACTTGACAGGAATTTTCTAGAGAGAGAGCATCAGACTGTTGGGAAAAAATGGCCTTGAAAGTTCCTTCTATCCCAGCTCTCTCAGCCGTGTATGATTCCTTCACAGCCTTAAAAAATGTAGAGGTTTTTTCCCCCTAACTTACTTTTGTTCTGTCTTTCACTGCCCCCAACACTAGAGTGTAGGCTCAATGCAGGAGGGATATCTTTTTTTAAGTGTTGTATCTTTAAAAAAATTTTTTTTGTTTACTGTTATATGTATAGTGCCTACCACAGAGCTTGGTCACTACAACACATAGCATGAACTCAGTAACGAAATATTGAAAGATCAAAGAGAGAAACTCCAGCCAACAAATATGTACCCAGTACCATTAAAATCATTAGTATTTTCTGCGTGTATCATAGGTTAGAGAATCGTTTCAACTTTTGCCAGCCATGCCATTTTCGGCATTGACATAGCTGACCCTGCACCCCTCCCACCTTCCTCTCCTTGTTAGGTGGCCGTCATACAAGTAGAACTGACTGCCCTCCAACCCCAACTCATTCAGACCTCTGAGGAGACCGCTAAGATGATGGTGAAAATTGAAGGGGAGAGGCGAGAAGCCGATGCCAAGAAACTTCTGGTGCAAGCCGATGAAGAAGAAGCCAATGCTGCTGCCGCCATTGCTCAAGGAATCAAGGTATACACTGCTGAGAGAGAAGAAAGGGAGTCAGCATTTTCAGGGTTCATCTGTTATCTCACTAGAGCCTAACAAAGTCTTGCAGAATATGCACGGTCATGCCCATCTTGCAGAGGAAAAATGTGAGGCTTGAAAGGATGCTTTCCCAGCATCACATAGCTAGTAAATGACACCTGGCTCTCTCCAGGAAGCATTATTGTTTTACAAATACTCTCCATCTCACTCAGAGTCAAGTCCTATAAGCCCCAACGAGATCTAACCTTATCTCTTATTACTTTCCCCTCATTGACTCTTCTGGCCACACCAGCCTCCTAGCTATTCCCCAAACAAACAAAAGGCATGTTCCCATCCCAGGGCCCTTGCACTGGCTGTTCCCTCTGGCTATCTCCTTCACCTCAATCATGTTTTTGCTCAAATGTGGCTGGCATGTCATAGGTGTGGAGTAAATATTTGTCAAATGACAGATTGTTGAATCTAGAGGACCCCATTTGAAGGTAATTCTTATACCAAAGAAGAACAGTCCTGGGAAGGGCTTCACCTATATTCAGGTATTAGAAGAAAATCTGATTAATGTTCATGTTATATATTTCCCCAAGCACTTTCAAGTATACGGTTCCATTATCACAATGACTTTGGACTTACTAATGACAGCCATCAATGTCTAGAAGTCAACAACACTGAGGTTCAGTGGTAAATTGACTTTGCAGAGCCACACAGCTAGTTGGTAGGATCAGACTCCAGGGTCTTGGCACTTAGCTGAAGATGCTTGTCCCTGTGTCTCAACTTAGCAGTTAGAAAATTCTTCTGACCATTCTTCAAACAAGAGCTTGCTTCCAAGTAAAATGGTTTGCTTACATTGGTCGATTCTTTTTTTTTTTTTTTTTTTTTTTTTTTTTGCGGTACGCGGGCCACTCACTGTTGTAGCCTCTCCCGTTGTGGAGCACAGGCTCCGGACGCGCAGGCTCAGTGGCGATGGCTCACGGGCCCAGCCGCTCCGCGACATGTGGGATCCTCCCGGACCGGGGCACAAACCCGTGTCCCCTGCATCAGCAGGCAGACTCTCAGCCACTGCGCCACCAGGGAAGCCCTGGTCAATTCTTTTTAAGCTAATGTATCATTTCTTTCCCCCGTAACAAGGATAATAAATGATGTCACGAGTACTGCAGAGTTGATTACATTTCATCTGCAAGCACTGTGCTTCACACGCCTCAAACAGCCCTGCTGCTCTGTGCACTGCTAAGCCACAGAGGTCATTTTTATTTTATTTTTTGGGGTGTTTTTTTTGGAGGGGCCTGTGTCAGGTCTTAGTTGCAGCCCACACGTGGGATCTTCATTGTGCAGCATGTGGGCTCCAGAGCGTGTGGACTCACGCGCTTCTCTCTAGTTGTGGCTGGTGAGCTCAGTAGTTGCTGCATGCGGGCTTAGTTGCCCCACCCTGTGGCATGTGAGATCTTAGCTTCCCGACCAGAGATCGAACCTGCACCCCCTGCATTGTAAGGCGGATTCTCAAAAACTGGATCACCAGAGAAGTCCCCACAGAAGTCTTTTTTTTTTTTTTTTTTGCAGTACGCGGGCCTCTCACTGTTGTGGCCTCTCCCGCTGCGGAGCACAGGCTCAGGATGCGCAGGGTCAGCGGCCACGGCTCACGGGCCCAGCCGCTCCGGGGCATGTGGGACCCTCCAGGACCGGGGAACGAACCCGCGTCCCCTGCATCGGCAGGCAGACTCTCAACCACTGCGCCACCAGGGAAGCCCAGAAGTAGTTTTTAATTATAATTTTTTTTATCATAGAAACAAATGGTGTCATAACACATACAAAAGAATTTTTAAGAGCTCAGCTTTAACACCTTTCCAATTTTCCAAGTTTTCCTTTAGCTCCTGTCTGTACACATGGATAGTTTTGTTATTGCAATCATAGCATAATTGTAATTTGCTTTATGCTTTTTAATTTCCTTAACAGCTTATCACAAATGTTTTTCCAAAATGTCATATAATCATTTTAATGACCATTTTAAGTAGGTGCTTCACCTATCAAGTAGCTATTCCCCTATTGGGCATTGAAGTCTGTTCCTTCCTGCCTTGTTTTCAGTGTTTCCAGAGTATCAACTGGAATCTCTCAACAGAGCTTTGGAGTTTTAAAAATGCAAATGCCCAGACCCCACCCAGACTGAATGAATCAGAGTCTCTGGGTGTGGAGCCTGACCATGAGGATGTCCTAAATGCTCCTCAGTGACTCTGATGCAGAGTCAGGGTTGAGAATCACTGCTAGAGATAATGTTACAATTAGAGGCCTTTTAGAGTCACTTAACAAACAAACTTGCTAGAATCCATGCCTTACCCTTAGGAAAGAAGCAGAGCTACCGGGCCACTGGGAGGCATAATGTGAACGCGGGCCACTAGTTGTCTGGCACATTATAAGAAAGTGACACAGAACTATCAATAATAGGACACCAGGGGCACCTGGGATGATTGAAATCTACTGAGAATCCAAAGATGTAGCTGAGCCAATACCTGTAGTCTCCTCTGCCACCACACCCTTTCTGAAGCTGGTCATGAGAAGCAGCAGGGGTCAGCTCTGGTCCTTCCCCTTGTCTTGCACTCTGGCACATATCCTAGGGCTGAAGAAGGGGCAAACTAAATTGCCCCTGGGACTGAGCCATTCTTACCGTCCAAAGCAGGACGCTCCATTTTGATACTGGGGACATCTAACGTGGCTCATCTGGGGGTGGGGGTTAATATAAGGAAGCCAAATAAAACCTTGCTATAAGTTTATAGGAAAAGCAGAAAACCTCAAATAAAGAATCCATGATATACACACGCGTGTATATATACACATGTGCACACACCTGTATGTAAGAAGGTGGAACCTCCTTTATTTTGTTTGCTTATCACAATAAACGTGCAGGACATAGACTTCGACACATGCTGCTTTTAACATTCTCTTTTGAAGTTTCACTTCAGTCATGGCTGTGTGATCAGTCCCTGTGCTGGGAGATTAACAGAAAATTCACTGAGTGGGGAGCCAGGGGCCCAGGGTTGGAGCTTGGCTCGTTGACTAACCAGCTTTGTGACCTTGGCTAACTCATTTTACTTCTCGAGTCCTCGTTTCATTGTTGTTATTGGAGGAAGATTTGGTAATTGAGCTGCTAAATGCAGTTGTATTTGCAGGGGATTGGGTCCAGCCCTCCCCACCGCCCCCCGGCCCCTGACCCCACAGATACCAAAATCCACAGATGCTCAAGCCCCTGCAGTCTGCCCTCTGGACCCGTGGTTCCAAATCTACGGGTACAGAGGGCCAACTGTAATCTATAAAATTCTGAAATCTTATAAAGTTAATCTTCCCTTTTTTAAAAAAAATTGAGATATAATTCACATACCATTAATATTCACCTTTTTAAATCATGCAATTCAGAGGTTTTAGTATATTCACAAAGTTGTACAACAGTCACCACTATCTACTTCTAGAACATTTTCATTACCCAAAAAGAAACCTGTACCCATTAGCAGTCACTAGCCATTTCTCCCTCTCCCCAGCCCCTGGCAACCACTAACCTACCTTCTGCCTCTGTGGATTTTCCTTTTATGCACATTTCATGTGAATAGAATCATAGAGCAGGTGGCATTTTGTGTCTATCTGGCTGCTTTCACTTAGCATAATGTTCTCAAGGTTTATCTGTGTTGTTGCATGAATTGTTACTTCATTTCTTTTTATGGCTGAATAATATTCCATTATATTAGCTTTGTTTTCAAACAAAGAAATAATGGACAAAACATATACGGTCTCCTTTTCCCAGAACTCACTATCCAGCTCTAATCTCTATCCCCATTCCTCCTCCTTAAAGTCTTGCCTTAAACTCCACCCTGTCCCCAGCTCCACGCCTACCCCATCTCTGAGCTACAGTGCATCCCAGACCCTCACCCCATCTCTGACATTCTCCCACCCCTCATGCCTTATTCTTCCCCAAACTTGCCCTAATCCCCTTCCCATCTGTCACTCACCCCTAGGCTTCATTCTTTACCTCATCTTCTCAACCCATCCTTGGTCAATGGGTATGAGGTCACTCACTGCATATATCTCTTGGGAATTCGTTAAAAACCTAAAGCTTGATTTTTTTAAGATCGCAAAACTGGTAAATTCTCAAATGTCCAAGGCATCCAAACCACAGCTCCCAAATGCATGCATGCTTCCCTGCTGCCTGTGAGAGCCACCCTCGCCATGCAAACCTCCGGGATGGAGCAGTGTCCTGGAAGGACACTGGGGCGGGAGGCACCTCTTATCACTTCTGCTGCTTCCCCCAGGAGCAGAGCTTGCTTCACCCGCAGTGTGCCGGGCACCAGGCACTCACCCCTTCTGTCTCTGTGCCGCCTGCAGAACGAATGTGAAGGGGATGTGGCAAAGGCGATGCCGGCCCTGGAGGCTGCACTCGCTGCACTGGACACCCTGAACCCAGCAGACATCTCACTGGTGAAGTCGATGCAGAACCCACCAGGTCCTGTCAAGCTGGTCATGGAGAGCATCTGTGTGATGAAGGGGCTGAGACCAGAGAGGAAGCCAGACTCCAGTGGCAGCGGTAACCACACCCCGCCCAGCACCCCTCCCAACCCAGCGGCCTGCACGGGCTGTGCTCCCCTGGCAGGAAGGCTGCCAGCACCCCCGCTCATCCGGCTCCAGGCCTGCAGGCAGTATCGTGGTGTCTCGGGGGAAATAAGAAAGGCACTAGGATGCGTGTGCGCTCACTTGTGTTTCTTCACCATCCTCTCTCCTCTCAGTCAGTAAGGAAAATGCAGGCATCTTTGGGTGAAGCCAAGCTCAGTCAAGGCCCCTGCCTACAAATCGTTACAAAAATGAAGGTCATGGAGACAAGAGGACTGATAGAGAGCAAGCACACAGAGTAGTGTGTGGGTGAGAGGAAGAGAGGGAAACAGAAAGAGCTAGAGAGAAAGATAAGGGAGAAACAGAAAAAGAGACATGGAAAGAGATACCCAGAGGAAAAAAAGATAAGAGAAAGAGACAGAGATAGAGAGAGGGAGAGAGATGGAGAGAAAGAGATAGAGACTGAGAAATAAATGGGGAGAGACCTGGACACCTAGATGCCTTCATATGCATGCACATAGACACGAAGAGATCGTGAACAGGAGAGGGAGGTTGGGAGGGAAAGAAATCAGGAGGGAGAAAGACAAAAGGTGGGGAGGTGAATGAGGGAGGGAGAGACTCTTACAATGTCAGATACAGAGAGATGGAAAGAGAAAGATATGGGCGGGAGAGAGAAACAAAAACAGGCAGAGAGACAGAAAAGCTGAAAGTGAGAAATGGAGACAGAGACCCCCAGAGATACAGAGACATACGAAAACAGAGAGTGAGTGGGAAGAAAAGAGACCAGAAAGAAGAGAGACAGAGACAGGGAGACAAAGACACAGAGAGAACAGGAGAGGTCTGGGTTGGGGACGGGGTGAGGAGGAACATGAGCTGCTGGTGAAGGATTAGAGGGAGAGAGACAGGGAGGGGCAAGGGAGGGAAAGACTGAAACTGATGGGCCTGAGGAAGACAAGGAAACAGAAACTTAGAAGAGGGGAGAAAGGAATAGGAGAGGGAAAGAGGAAAGCTTATATAATCAAGCCTTAGAAGCATGAATAGGTGAAAATTCATTCTTAAAATCCAAATTAGATGTAGGATCTTGCAGTAAAACCAGTGTCTTAGAATTGAACAAGGACTTTATAAACCATCTCCAGTGATATTTCCTATCTTTTGAATCCTCGTATCCTTCAAACAGTCCTGCTGTTCCTCCATTCCTTCGGATATGTTAGAAATTTCTGATCCCTCATTTGGGAGACTCTGCCTTCTGCTTCCCATTGTTTAGCATTCCCTCTTCCCTGGCTGGTTTCAGGCCAAAAACCACATGAAGAAATGCAAAGGTGACCAGGATGGACAAGCAGGGAGCAGACATTACAGGAGACTCCTCTAGGGAAGCAGCTGAGGTATAATCTGGCTGCACCCTGGAATCACCTGGCAGCTTAAAGAATGCTAAAGCCCCTGCCCCCACTCCTAGAGATTCTTATTCCTTTGGTCTAGGGTGTGGACTGAGCATTAGTATTTTTCTTAAAGCTCCCAGGTGATTCTAAGGTGCAGCCAGGATTGAGAACTGCTGAGATATGCAAAGCATGGCCAGGTCACAAAAAATCAGTTCTCTTCTTGGATCATTGATGGTGGGCACAGGATGCATCATTCACCTTTCTTATTTTAAAATTGAAGTGAATTTTGTGTACTATTCATGTAATCCACAGAATTTAGCCAGTACATTGGGACGGGGCAGAAGAGCAGTTAAATTAGTTTTGGGTGCCGTGAATTTAAACAAAGCAGATCATTTCCTAGAATGCAGACAACAACTTCCATGGGGGCTTCCCTGGTGGCGCACTGGTTGAGAGTCCGCCTGCCGATGCAGGGGACACGGGTTCGTGCCCCGGTCTGGGAAGATCCCACGTGCCGCGGAGCGGCTGGGCCTGTGAGCCATGGCCACTGATCCTGCGCGTCCGGAGCCTGTGCTCCGCAACGGGAGAGGCCAAAACAGTGAGAGGCCCGCGTACCACAAAAAAAAAAAAAAAAAAAACTTTCATGGGAAATATTTGTTTGGTGTCAAATCTTGCTTTAGGAATAGGACATATTTGACCTGTTGTACCTAATATGATATCTCAAGTACAATTTTTTTTGATGAGCCTGAGCTTAGCAAGGGTTTATAATTACCTGAGTCAAAGAGTTTGACTTTTTTCTAACACATTAACAAAAGGAGCACTGCCCTGGGATGGGATCGGGGCTCACTCATTTATTAGTCATCATGAAGGCTGCTAAGGTGAATAGGGCCCTGCTTTGTTTCTGGGCAGGCCAAGGACAGCCTTCTGTTTTGTTGCAAGTCTGCAAGCTGCTTCCCCCACCCTCACTCTTTGTCTGGAGACAGCCTCACTCACTTACTCACTCACTAGAAGGACTGATTCATCACAAGGACGGCCTAATGCGCTCCATCTGACCCACCTCCCATATTTGAAAAAGAATATTCAAAACACATACCCCTGGATCCAGTTGCCCTCTTCATCTGTGACTGGGATAAGGGGCAACATTCATTCAATACATACTGAAAACTGATAATTAGGCACTGTGCCAGACTGTAGTAAACACACAAGGAGCATACACATTTTTTAAAATTTATACTTGATTTATTATATTATGTTAATTTCGAGTGTACAGCATAGTGACTCAAAATTATTTTAGACTATATGCCATTTAAAGTTATTATAAGGGGACTTCCCTAGTGGCGCAGTGGTTAAGAATCCGCCTGCCAATGCAGGGGAGACAAGTTCGAGCCCTGGTCTAGGAAGATCCCACATGCTGCGGAGCAACTAAGCCTGTGCGCCACAACTACTGAGCCTGCGCTCTAGAGCCTGCGAGCCACAACTACTGAGCCCGTGTGCCACAATTACCAAAGCCCACATGCCTGGACCCCATGCTTCACAACAAGAGGCCACCGCAATGAGAAGACCACGCACCACAACGAAGAGTAGCACCTGCTCGCCACAACTAGAGAAAACCTGCGCCCAGCAACAAAGACTCAGTGCAGCCAAAAATAAATAAATAAATAAATATAATATAAATTTAAAAAATAGTTTTTATAGGAATAAACCTACCTAAGGAGACAAAAGACCTGTATGCAGATAACTATAAGACACTGATGAAAGAAATTAAAGCTGATACAAACAGATGGAGAGATATACCATGTTCTCGGACTGGAAGAATCAACATTGTGAAAATGACTGTACTACCCAAAGCAATCTACAGATTCAAAGCAATCCCTATCAAACTACCAATGGCATTTTTCACAGAACTAGAACAAAAAATTTCACAATTTGTATGGAAACACAAAAAAACCCCAAATAGCCAAAGCAATCTTGAGAAAGAAAAACGGAGCTGGAGGAATCAGGCTCCCTGACTTCAGGCTATACTACAAAGCTACAGTAATCAAGACAGTATGGTACTGGCACAAAAACAGAAATATAGATCAATGGAACAGGAGAGAAAGCCCAGAGATGAACTCACGCACATATGGTCACTTTATGTTTGATAAAGGAGGCAAGAGTATACAATGGAGAAAAGACAGCCCTTCAATAAGTGGTGCTGGGAAAACTGGACAGCTGCATGTTAAAGAATGAAATTAGAACACCTCCTAACACCATACACAAAAAGAAACTCGAAACGGATTAAAGACCTAAATGTAAGGCCAGAAACTATCAAACTCTTAGAGGAAAACCTAGGCAGAACACTCTATGACATAAATTACTGCAAGATCCTTTTTGACCCACCTCCTAGAGAAATGGAAATAAAAACAAAAATAAACAAATGGGACCTAATGAAACTTAAAAGCTTTTGCACAGCAAAGGAAACTATAAACAAGAGGAAAAGAAAACCCTCAGAATGGAAGAAACTATTTGCAAATGAAGCAACTGACAAAGGATTAATCTCCAAAATATACAGGAAACTCATGCAGCTCAATATCAAAAAAACAAACAACCCAATCCAAAAATGGGCAGAAGACCTAAACAGACATTTCTCCAAAGAAGATATACAGATTGCCAACAAACACATGAAAGGATGCTCAACATCACTAATCATTAGAGAAATGCAAATCAAAACTACAATGAGGTATCACCTCACACCGGTCAGAATGGCCATCATCAAAAAATCTACAAACAATAAATGCTGGAGAGGATGTGGAGAAGAGGGAACCCTCTTACACTGTTGGTGGGAATGTAAATTGATACAGTCACTATGGAGAACAGTATGGAGGTTCCTTAAAAAACTAAAAATAGAATTACCATATGACCCAGCAACCCCACTACTGGGCACATACCCTGAGAAAATCATAATTCAAAAAGAGTCATGTACCACAGTGTTCATTGCAGCACTATTTACAATAGCCAGGACATGGAAGCAACCTAAGTGTCCACTGACAGATGAATGGATAAAGAAGATGTGGCAAATATATACAATGGAATATTACTCAGCAAGAAAAAGAAATGAAATTGAGTTATTTGTAGTGAAGTGGGTGGACCTAGAGTCTGTCATACAAAATGAAGTAAGTCAGAAAGAGAAAAACAAGTACCATATGCTAACACATATATATGGAATCTAAAAAAAAAAAATTCTGAAGAACCTAGAGGCAGGACAGGAATAAAGATGCAGATGTAGAGAACGGACTTGAGCACACGGGGAGGGGGAAGGGTAAGCTGGGACGAAGTGAGAGGGTGGCACTGACATATATACACTACCAAATGTAAAATAGATCGCTAGTAGGAAGCAGCCACATAGCACAATGAGATCAGCTCGGTGCTTTGTGACCACCTAGAGGGGTGGGATAGGGAGTGTGGGAGGGAGACACAAGAGGGAGGGGATATGGGGATATATGTATACGTATAGCTGATTCACTGTGTTGTACAGCAGAAACTAACACAACATTGTAAAGCAATTATACTCCAATAAAGATGTTAAAAAAATAAAATGATGCCATTCTAGAAGAATTAATTTATAATAAAATAGTGACTATATTCCCTATGTTATACAATATATCCTTGTAGCTTATTTACTTTATTCATAGTCGTTTGTACCTCGTAATCCCCTGCCCCTAAATTGCTCCTCTCCCTCTCCCCTCCCCACTGGTAACCACTACTTTGTTCTCTATATCTGTGAGTCTGTTTGTTTTGTTATATTCATTAATTTGCTTTGTTCTTTAGATTCCATGTATCAGTGATAACATACAGTACTTGTCTTTCTCTGTTGGACTTATTTCCCTAAGCATAATAGCCTCCAGATTCATCCACATTGCTGTGTGGCAGTATTTCATTCTTTTTTATGACTAAGTAATATTCCATTGTATATATGTATACCATATCTTCTTAATCCCATCGTCTCTTGATGGGCACTTGGGTTGTTTCCATATCTTGGCTATTGTAAGTAATGCTGCCATGAACCTTGGGGTGCATGTGTCTTTTTGAATTACTGTTTTTGTTTTTTCTGGATATATATCCAGGAGTGTAATTGCTGGATCAATTTTTAGTCTTTTGAGGAACCTCCATACTGTTTTCCATAGTGGCTGTACCAATTTACATTCCCACCAGTGTATTTGAGGGTTCCTTTTTCTCCACATCCTCTCCAACATTTGTTATTTGTGGTCTGTTTGATGATAACCGTTCTGACAGGTGTGATGTGATACCTCACTGTGGTTTTGATTTGCATTTCTCTAATAATTAGAGATGTTGAGCATCTTTTCAGTGCCTGTTAGCCATCTGTATGTCTACTTGGGAAAAATGTCTTTTCAAGTCTTCTGCCCATTTTTTGGTTGGATTGTTTGTTTTTTTAATATAGAGTTGTATGAACTGTTTATATATATTGGATATTAACCCCTTATCAGTCATATCATTTGCAAATATTTTCCCCCATTCAGTAGGTTGTCTTTTTGTTTTGTCCATAGTTTCCTTTGCTGTGCAAAAGCTTTTAAGTTTCATAAGGTCCCATTTGTTTAGTTTTGCTTTTGTTTCCTTTGCATTAGGAGATGAATCCAAAAAAATATTGCTATGATTTATGTCAAAGAGTGTTCTGCCTATGTTTCCTTCTAGGACTTTTACGGTTTCCAGTCTCATATTTAGTTTTTAATCCATTTTGAGCTTATTTTTGTATATGGTGTGAGAAAATGTTCTAATGTCATTCTTTACATGTAACTGTCTAGTTTTCCCAGCAGCACTTATTGAAGAGGTTGTCTTTTCCCCATTGTATATTCTTGTTGCCTATGTTGTAGATTAATGGACTGTGAGTGTGTTTATTTCTGGACTCTCTATTCTGTTCCATTGATCTTTGTATCTTTTTTTTTTGTATCAATACCATAATGTAGCCTTGATTACTGTAGCCTTGTAATATAGTCTGAAGTCAAGGACTGTGATACCTTCACCTTTGTTCTTTTTTCTCAAGATTGCTTTGGCTATTCAGGGTCTTTTGTGGTTCTATGTATGTTTTAGGATTATTTGTTCTAGTTCTGTTTTTGGTATTTTGATAGGTTTTTGCATTAAATCTATAGATCCCTTAGGGTAATATGGACATTTTAACAATATTAATTCTTCCAATCCAAGAACGTGGGACATCTTTCCATTTATTTGTGTCGTTTTCAGTTTCCTTCATCAGTGTTTTATAGTTTTCAGAGTACAGGTCATTCACCTCCTTGGTTAAGTTTATTCCTAGGTATTTTATTCTTTTTGACATGATTTTAATGAGATTATTTTCTTGTTTTCTCTTTCATTATTAATGTATAGAAAAGCAACAGCTTTCTATATATTAATCTTGTATCCTGCAACATTATTGAATTCATTTATCAGTTATTTATTGGTTAAATTTAATTTATCAGTTAAAATTATTATTTTTCTTGGAGACTTTAGGGTTTTCTATATATAGTATCATGTCATCTGGAAATAGTGACAATTTTCCTTCTTCCCTTCCAATCTGGGTGCCTTTTATTTCTTTTCCTTGTCCAATTGCTGTGGCTAGAACTTCCAATACTATATTAAATAGAAGTGGCCAAAGTGAGCATCCTTATCTTGTTCCTGATTTTAGAGGAAAAGCTTTCAGCTTTTCACCATTGAGTATGATGTTAGCTGTGGGTTTGTCATAAATGACCTTAGTTATGTTGAGATATGTTC
Organism: Mesoplodon mirus; assembly: GCF_964341445.2. Taxonomy (NCBI): domain Eukaryota; kingdom Metazoa; phylum Chordata; class Mammalia; order Artiodactyla; family Ziphiidae; genus Mesoplodon; species Mesoplodon mirus. Next base: position 49,519,635 of record NC_138991.1, read on the forward strand.
CCTCTATACCAATTTGGATGAGTGTTTTTAATCATGAATAAATATTGAATTTTGACACATGCTTTTTCTGCATCTATTGAGATGATCATGTGATTTTCATCTTTCCTTTGGTTAATGTGGTGTATCACATTGATTGATTTGTGGATATTGAACCATCCTTGCATTCTTGGAATAAATCCCACTTGATTATGGTGTATGATCCTTTTTACATATTGTTGAATTCAGTTTGTTAATATTTTGTTGAGGATTTTTGCATCTATATTCATCAGAATTTATTGGTCTGTAAATTTCTTTTTTTGTAGTGTCTTTGTCTGGTTTTGGTATCAGGGTAATGGTGGCCTCATGGAGTGAATTTGGGAGTGTTCCATCCTCTTCAGTTTTTTGGAATAGTTTGAGAAGGATAGGTATTAGCCATTCTTTATATGTCTGGTAGAATTCCCCTGTGAAGCCATCCAGTCCTGGACTTTTGTTTGCTGGGAGTTTTTTAATTGATTACCAATTTGATTTCACTACTAGTGATTAGTCTGTTCAGATTGTCTATTTATTCCTGATTCAGTCTTGAATGATTGTATGTTTCTAGGAATTTATCCATTTCTTCTAGGTTGCCCTGTTTGTTGGCATATAATTATTTATAATATTATTTTATGATGGTTTGTATTTCTGTGATATCTGTTGTTATTTCTCCTCTTTTATTTCTTATTTCATTTATTTTTGTCCTCTTTTTTTGTGATGAGCCTGACTAAAGGCTTATCATTTTTGTTTATCTTTTCAAAAAAAAACCCAGCTCTTCATTTCATTGGTCTTTTCTATTTTCTTATCTCTATTTTATTTGTTTTTCTCTAATCTCTATTATTTCCTTCCTTCTGCTGACTTTAGGCTTTGACTGTTCTTTTTCTAACTCCTTTAGTTGGCAGATTAGTTTGATTATTTGAGATTTTTCTTGTTTCTTGAGGTAGGCCTGTATCTCTATAAAATTCCCTCTTAGAGCTGCTTTTGCTTTGTTCCATAGGTTTTGGAAAGCTGTTTTTATTTTCATTTGTCTCAAGGTGTTTTCTGATTTCTTCTTTGATTTCTTCATTGACCCATTGATTTTAATAGTATGTTGCTTAGTCTCAACGTGTTTGTGTTTTTACCATTTTTCTTCCTGTAGTTGCTTTCTAGTTTCATACTGTTGTGATCAGAAAAAATGCTTGATATAATATCTAGCCTCTTAAATTTGTTGAGACTTGTTTTGTGGCCTACCATGTGATCTATTCTGGAGAACATTCCATGTGCACTTGAAAAGAATGTGTATTCTGTTGTTTTTGGATGGAATTTCCTGTAGATATCTGTTAAGTTCAATTGGTCTAATGTGTCATTTAAGACCATTGTTTCTTTATTGATTTTCTGTCTTGGTGATCTGTCTAATGATGTAAGTAGGGTGTTATTAAAGTCCCTTACTAATATTGTATTATTGTCAATTTCTCCCCTATGTCTGTTAATATTTGCTTTATATATTTGGGTGCTCCTATGTTAGGTGCATATATGTCAACAAATGTTATATCTTCTTATGTGGATCCCTTTATCATTATATAATGCTCTTCTTTGTCTTTTGTTATAGACTTTGTTTCAAAGTCTACTTTGTCTGATATGAGTATTGCTACCCCCACTTTCTTTTCATTTTCATTTTTTGTGAAATATCTTTTTCATCCCCTCACTTTCAGTCTGTGTGTCTTCAGCTCTAAAGTGAGCCTCTTATAAGCAGCAGTCTTGTTTTTTTATCCAATCAGCCATTCTGTGTCTTTTGATTGGAGCATTTAGTCCATTGACATTTAAAGTGATTATTGATAGGTATGTACTTAATTGCCATTTTGTTACTTCTTTTCTGGTTGTTTTTGTAGTTCTCAGTTCTTTTCTTCTTTTAGTCTCTTGTGGTTTGATCAGTTTCTTTAGTCTTATGCTATGTTCCTTTCTGTTTTTTGTGTATCTATTGTAGATTTTTGATTTGTGCTTAACCATGGGGGTCATATACATTGACCTATAATTGTATCTACTTGTCTTAAACTGATAGTCATTTAAGCTTGAACACATTTTAAATGAGCTATATTTTTCTACTCCCCTCCCCCATGTTTTGTGTTTTTGATGTCATACTTTACATCTTCATGTTTATCCCTTAACTGTTTATTGTAGTTATAATTGATTAAATAATTTTTGTCTTTTAATCTTCATACTAGCTTATTTAAGTGGTTGATCCACAGCCTCTTCTATATATTTGCCTTCACTAGTGGGATTTTCCCTTTCCTATAAATTCTTACTTCTTGTTATAGCCTTTTCTTTTCCACTTAAAGAAGACATTTTAACACTTCTTTTAGGTTTGGCTAGTATTGATGAACTCTTAGGTTTTGCTTGTCTGAGAAGTTCTTTATCTCTCCTTCAATTCTGAATGATAATCTTGCTGGTAGAGCATCCTAGGTTGTAAGGTTTTTCCTTTAAGCACTTTAAATATATAATTTCACTGCCTTCTGGCTTGCAAAGGCTTGCCAAGTTTCAGCAGGAAAATCAGCTGATAGCTTTATGGGGGTTCCCTTGTATGTTACTCTGTTTTTCTCTTGCTGCCTTTAGAATCCTCTCATTAATTTTTGCCATTTTAATTATATGTCTTGGCACAGGTCTCTTTGGGTTCACCTTGTTTGGGACTCTCTGTGATTCCTGGATCTGGATATTCGTTTCCTTCTTCAGGTTCAAGAAGTTTTCAGCCATGATTTCATCCAATACATTTTGCCCCTTTTCTCTCTCTCTCTTCTCCTCCTGGAACCCCTATAATTCAAATGTTTGGCACATTTAATGTTATTCCAGAGTTCTCATACATTGCTTTCTATTTTTCTTCTTATTTGTCTTTCTTTCTGCTCTTCTGATTGGGTGATATCCATTATTCTATCTTCCAGATCACTAATGTGTTCCTCTGTATCATCTAGTCTGGTGTTAATTCCTTCCATTGTGTTTTTCATTTCAGTTATTGTATTCTTAGCTCTGACTGGTTCTTTTTTATATTTTCTAGTTCCTTGTCAAATTTTTCACTGTGCTTATTTATTCTTTTCCCAAGTTCAGTTAGCATTCTTATTACTAATGCTTTGAACTCTTTATCTGGTAAATTATTTATTCCTGTTTCATTAGTTGTTTTTTAGGGTTTTTTCCTTGTTCTTTTGTTTCAAACATATTCCTCTGTCTTCTCATTTTGTTTAACTGTCTCTGTCTCTATGAAAGTACATGAAACAGTTACCTATCCCAGTCTCGAAGGAGTGTTCTTGTGTGGGAGTGTCCCTATGCAGTCTATGTGTGCCCAGTGGCTTTGGTGGAAGAGCTGAATCTTGAAGTGAACATGAGTCACATCTTTCCCCAGGGTCTGCTGGCAGCTATCACCCTGGTGGGAAGAGGGCTGGAGATGGAGGGGCTAGAGCTAGAGCCAGGTGTGAGATGAGCCTTCTCCTATGCTCAGTGGTCATCACCACCCTGTCAGGGGCAGGGCAGGTCCCATGGTGCTGGAGCAGAAACCCTGTGGGTTGGGTCCAAGCTGGTTCCATTCTCTGTAAATGTGTGTTCTCCCCCTCCCAGCAATGGCACCTTTATCCCAGAGGGGAGCAGTTCTGGAGCAAGGGAGGCCAGAGCAGGCACCCTGTATGGGCTAGGTGTGTGCTGGGATGGTCCCAGCACACCAGTCGGAGCTCCAGACAGCTCCTGATCCACTGCCTCCATAAGCTCCAGCAATGGATACGCTCATCCCATTAAGATGCAGTGCCAGGGCTTCCCTGGTGGCGCAGTGGTTGAGAGTCCGCCTGCCGATGCAGGGGACATGGGTTCGTGCCCCGGTCCGGGAAGATCCCACATGCCGCGAGGCTGGGCCCGTGAGCCATGGCCACTGAGCCTGCGCGTCCGGAGCCTGTGCTCCGCAGCGGGAAAGGCCACAACAATGAGAGGCCCACGTACTGCAAAAAAAAAAAAAAAAAAAAAAAAAAGATGCAGTGCCAGGTCTGGACCAGCTCTGTCCACCCCCACCCCACCCCCACAAGTGCACACTCTCCTCAGCAATGGAAGCCTTCACCCTAGTGGGGAGCTACACCAGAGCTAGAGGAGCTGGAGCAAGCACTTGGTGCAGGCCAGGCACATACTGGGGCAGTGGTGGGAAGCTGGTCAGTGCCCCAGGCAGTTTCAATCTGCTTTCTTCATCTTGTTCCCGGGAGTAGGCAAGCTTGTGTGCACTCTTTATGAGTGGAGTCTCAGTTTGTCCTAAAAGTCCCACTGGTTTTCAAATCAGCTAAAGGAATTTATCTTCCTGGTTCCAGACCCCAAGGGTACCCAATATGTGTTTGAACTCCTCACTCCCAGGGAGGATCTCCAAGCCTGTGATATCCCCTCCTCTTCTGTATCTCCTCCTAGGGGCACAGGTCCCAACCTGATTTCTTCTCCTCCCTTCCTACCCAACTCCATGCGGATCTCTGTTTATAACCTTGGTTGTAGAAGAGTCTTTCTGCCAGTCTACAGTTGGTTTTCAGTGAGATTTGCTCCACGTGTAGATGTATTTTTGATATGTTCATGGAGGGAAGCGAGCTCAGTGTCATACTACTCCGCCATCTTGTTCTCCCCAGAAGCTTACAGCTTTGAGGGAGAGACAGACAATTAAAACTAAACCAAAAAAAATCACAGATTGCCATCAATGCTATAAAGAGAATGGATGGTCTAGCCTCTGAGATGAAAGAAAATGCTCCACAGAGAGGTGGCTTTTAAAATGAGCCTGAAGTCTGGTCAGGAGCCATCTAGATGCCATTTACAGCCTAGGTGAAGAGCTCATGGTAGCGAAGCACTTGGGATCATCAAGGAATTGAAGGAAGGTTCTTGTGACTGAAGACCAGGGAGCAAGGCAAAGATGAGGTGGGTAAGGTTGGTGGGCCACCCAGACCATGGTAAGAAGCTTGGGCTTTGTTTTTTGTTTTTTGTTTTTTTTGCAGTACGCGGGCCTCTCACTGTTGCGGCCTCTCCTGTTGCGGAGCATAGGCTCCGGATGCGTAGGCTCAGCGGCCATGGCTCATGGGCCCAGCCGCTCTGCGGCATGTGGGATCTTCCCAGACCAGGGCACAAACCCGTGTCCCCTGCATCGGCAGACAGACTCTCAACCACTGCACCACCAGGGAAGCCGTGGGCTTTTTTTTTTTTAATTAAGATTTTATTTTTTCAGAACAGTTGTAAGTTCATAGCAAAATTGAGTTGAAGATACAGAGATTTCCCATATACCCCCTATTCCCATACATGCCTAGCTTCCCTCATTATCAACATCCCCCACCAGAGTGGTATATTTGTTACAACTGATGAACCTACATGGACACATCATTATATCCAAAGTCCATAGTTTACATTAGTATTCATTCTTGGTGTTATACATTCTACAAGTTTGGACAAATATGTAATGACATGTGTCCATCATTATGGTATCATACAACATATCTTCTGCCTAAAAATCCTCTGTAGGACCTTGGATTTTTTTTTTTTCTTTGCCAAATATGAGAAGTAGCCACTGTAGGGCTATAAGTTTCAGGCAGAATGTCTTAATAATAGTCTTATCTCTGTTTTTTGTCCCAAACAGGTAAAATGATAGAAGATTACTGGGGGGTATCAAGAAAGATTCTCAGAGATCTGAAATTCTTGGAGAATCTTAAGACATATGACAAAGACAACATCCCACCAATGATCATGAAGTGGATCCGGGAAAGGTTTATTGATCACCCAGATTTCCAGCCGGCTGTTATTAAAAATGTGTCATCTGCATGTGAGGGTCTGTGCAAGTGGGTGAGGGCCATGGAGGTGTATGATCATGTGGCCAAAGTGGTAGCTCCTAAACGGGAGCGGCTGAAGGAGGCTGAGGGGAAGCTGGACACACAGATGCAAAAACTGAACCAGAAGCGAGCAGAGCTGAAGCTGGTGGAAGGCCGCCTCCAGGCCCTGAACGATGACTTTGAAGAGATGAATACCAAGAAAAAGATGTTGGAGGAAAACATTGAAATCTGTTCCCAAAAGTTGATCAGAGCAGAAAAACTGATCAGTGGTCTTGGGGGAGAGAAGGACAGATGGACAGAAGCTGCCCGGCAGCTGGGTGTCCGCTATACTAATCTGACAGGGGATGTGTTGTTGTCCTCTGGGACTGTGGCTTACCTGGGGGCCTTTACCGTGGATTATCAGGCTGAGTGCCAAAAGTGGTGGTTGGCCCAATGTAAGGTGGCTTACCTGGGGGCCTTTACCGTGGATTATCAGGCTGAGTGCCAAAAGTGGTGGTTGGCCCAATGTAAGGACAAGGTCATCCCCAGCTCCGATGACTTTAGTCTTAGCAACACATTAGGAGACCCTGTAAAAATTCGTGCCTGGCAGATTGCTGGGCTGCCCACTGACTCCTTCTCCATTGACAATGGCATCATTGTATCCAATTCCAGGTGCTGGGCCTTAATGATTGACCCTCAGGGGCAGGCCAATAAGTGGATCAAGAATATGGAGAAAGCAAATAGGCTGTCAGTCATCAAGTTCTCAGATACCAACTATGTGAGGACGCTGGAACACGCTCTGCAGTTTGGTTCCCCGGTCTTACTAGAAAATGTTGGGGAAGAGCTGGATGCCTTTATTGAACCCATCTTGCTCAAGTCCACATTCAGACAGCGAGGGGTTGAGTACATGAGGCTTGGTGAAAACATCATTGAATATTCCAGGGACTTTAAGTTATACATCACAACCCGTTTGAGGAATCCACATTATCTCCCTGAAGTCGCCGTGAAAGTCTGTCTCCTCAACTTTATGATCACCCCCTTGGGCCTCCAAGATCAACTGCTTGGCATCGTGGCCTCCAAGGAGAAGCCGGAACTGGAAGAGAAAAAGAACAAGTTGATTGTGGAAAGTGCCAAGAACAAGAAGCAGCTAAAGGAAATTGAAGATAAGATCTTGGAGGTCCTTTCCCTTTCTAAGGGCAACATCCTTGAGGACGAGACTGCCATCAAAATTTTGTCCTCCTCCAAACTGCTTTCCGAAGAAATCTCTGAGAAACAGGAAATTGCTTCAATGACAGAAATGCAGATCGATGAGACTCGGATGGGCTACCAGCCAGTGGCTGTCCGCTCTGCCACCATCTTCTTTTGTATCTCTGACCTGGTCCACATTGAACCCATGTACCAGTACTCCCTGACATGGTTCATAAACCTCTACGTGCACTCCCTGGCCCATAGCAGGAGGAGCAAGGAACTAGAGCTACGAATTGAGTACATCATTGAACATTTCACTCTAAGCATCTACAACAATGTCTGCCGCTCTCTGTTTGAGAAGGACAAGCTGCTTTCCTCCCTCCTCTTGACGATAGGCATCATGAAAGAGAAAAAGCAAATTAACGAGGAAATTTGGTACTTTCTTCTAACTGGAGGCGTTGCCCTGGACAACCCCTTCCCCAACCCAGTTTCCGAATGGCTGTCTGAGAAGGCGTGGGCAGAAGTGGTTCGTGCATCCGCGTTGCCAAAACTGAAGGGCCTCAGGGAACATTTGGAACAAAATGTTAATGAATGGAAGCTCATCTATGACTCAGCCTGGCCCCATGAGGAGATGTTCCCTGGGTCTTGGAAATTTCTTCAAGGTTTGGAGAGGATGGTGATTCTCTGATGTCTGCGGCCTGACAAAATGATTCCAGCCATTTGGAAGTTCATTGCTGAACACATGGGAAACGTATACACTGAAGCCCCTACGTTTGATCTCCAGAGGTCCTACAGTGATTCCAGCTGCTGCACACCATTGATATTCGTGTTGTCTCCGGGTGCAGACCCAATGGCAGGTAAGGGCAGAATGTTGTGTGAGGAATATTAAAAGCCCAGAATGCATGGATGGATGACAACAGCATGTCCCTTACAGCAGGGATCTCAAATTCAGATGGCTTTGAGGGTCAAGCAGCTAACAGACTAAGGCAGGGCTGTGGCAACATAGGACTTCTTTTCCTGCCTAAAGTGGGCAGCTGCTACTCAGCTCTTGGGCATTGTGCCATCTGATAATGTGACCTCAGGATGACCAGATCATCTGCTTTTTCAAGAGGCACCAGAAAGGTAGAAATCACCCATTTTTAAATCTTGATATCTCATTCAGATTTTTTCTTAAAAACTTTATAAGGGTTAAGCCAGGGCTAGATTTAGCCAAGTGACTGCTAGTTTATCACCTTTGTCTTAGACCATTTTCTCAGACTGTTGCTTCTCTCAGCTACACTTCTTTCTTTTCTTTCAATTTTTAAATATTTTGAGTAATTAATGCTGCATGTAGTAAAAAAATAAAATAAAATCAAACAGTGCAAAAAGTATAGGACTATGGCTCCATTTTGTCCCCTCAAGGGACATTTGGGGAAACCTTTTTTTTTGGGGGGGGAAACATTTTTGTTGTCAAAACTAGGGGGTGCTACTGGCATCTAGTAGATAGAAACAAAGGATGCTGCTAACTATCCTACAATGCCCAGGGCAGTCCCCCACAACAAAATATTATCCAGCCTAAAATGTAAATAGTACTGGGGTTGAGAAACCCTGGTATAAAGTGAAAGGTACATCTTCCTCCTAACCCTCTTAGAGATAACCACTACTAACAGTTTGTGTATGTTTCCAGAAAGTGTTTGTGCATATAAAAGGGTGTGAGTTGTTGACAGAAATAGATTTGTTTTCTGTTCTGCTGGGGAATCTTAAAGCTTTAGTTTTCTCTGTTGCTGAGTGAAGAAAGAATACCAGAAATGCAAATGACATAGTTGGCAGTTCAGTGAAAGCTGAGGAATTTGACATGTATCCTGACCCGGTTAGAAAGCCAGCACTTCTCCTCAAAGGCAATCAGAGGAAGGCACTGAAATGAACTGGTACCCTTTCCAGGTTCCTACACCCAAATTATTGTTATTGTCAAAGCTCAATTCATGACCCCTTTCTAGCATCTTTTCTCCTTCCCCTATGTCCTTTCTGTGGCAGGCTTATACAAGAGAAATGAGGGGAAACCAGGAAAAGTAGAGAAGAGAAATGGGGACAAGGTCAGAATATGGTCTGTAAAATGATGATGCTGTGTTGGGAGAGGACAGGCCTGTAAAATCCAAGGGTGTATGTAGCTTGTTCCTGTCCCTCTGTGCTAGAGGCTTGATTAGATTCAGCTGCGATAACTTCCCAGGAAACTGCAGGTACTGTGTCCCTCAGAGTGTGCCATATTAGGAGGCACATACTGTCTGGTCATCTTTTTTCATTAAGATTGATCAGTGGGTTCAGGCATTGTCAGTGTGATTCAGCTCGCTACTCCTCCACCGCCTCCTTTATAAAGTTTCCCATCAGCCTTTCACCTAATATGGTGGTTCTCAATCTTGGCTGCACATTGAAATCACCTAGGGAGCTTTAAGAAAATCTCCATGGAAAGACAAATACCATATGATATCACTTATATGTGGAATCTAAAATATGGCACAAATGAACCTATCTATGAAACAGAAACAGACTCGCAGACATAGGGAACAGACTGGTGGTTGCCTAGGGGGTGGGGGGTGGGAGAGGGATGAGTTGGGAGTTCGGGGTTAGTAGATGCAAACTATTATATGTAGAATGGATAAACAATAAGGTCCTATTGTATAGTGCAGGGGACTATATTCAGTATCCTGGGACAGAACATAATGGAAAAGAATATAAAAAAGAATGTATATATGTGTATAACTGAGTCACTTTGCTGTACAGCAGAAATTAACACAACATTGTAAATTAACTATATACTTCAGTAAAAAAAATAAGTCAAAAGCAGTCCGTGAGAAAAACAAGATTATCTCTAAAGAACAGCAGTTAGACTGGCAACAAATGTCTCAATAGCAACAGTGCAATTTGTGGAATAATACCATCATTGTGCTAAAAGAAAATATGCAAACATAAAATCTGTCTTTCAAGAATGAGAGTGAAATAAAGAGAACGTCTCAATTAAAAATTGAAAGAAAGAAAAAAAAAAAGAAAATCTCTATGTGCAGGCCTCACCCTCAACCAATTAAATTAAAATCTTTGTAGGTGAGACCCAGGCACTGTTTTTGTTTGTTTGTTTGTTTTTGCGGTACGCTGGCCTCTCACTGTTGTGGCCTCTCCCGTTGCGGAGCACAGGCTCTGGACGCGCAGGCTCAGCGGCCATGGCTCACGGGCCCAGCCGCTCCATGGCATGTGGGATCTTCCCGGACCGGGGCACGAACCCATGTCCCCTGCATCAACAGGTGGACTCTCAACCACTGAGCCACCAGGGAAGCCCAGGCACTGTGTTTTATAAAGCTTTTCAGGTAATTTCAGTGTGCAGCCAATGGGAACCACTGACCTAATGGTTTTATCAGCCTTAGAAAATCATTACCCAGATCCATTATTTCATTAGGGGCTGCAAAATGATGATATTTTAATTCTATCATTCCTCCCACATTTATTAGCTGGAACTCTTCTATAAAGAATAATTTTTCTTTATCAACTCTTTGGTTTACTCTAAATATAGTTCAAAAAGGACAGGCAGAAAAGATGCTTGGTTCATACTCTTTATTTACCAGCTTTCAGAATAATGAATTGGTGCCCTAGTAACCTCCAAAGTTACTTAAGCACTAAGATGGGGTTTTTTGGTACAATTATTAATGTATTGGTTTTAACATATTGGATGTTTCAAATATAGTGGTATTTTACTCCACTGCTGTCATTATTCTTTTTGATGCTCAGATTATTCAGTCTTTGGCCTGTGGTAGCACCTCTGTGTCAATATCCTTTTCACATACCCCAGTGGTTTTTGATAACTTCCTTGCCGTGTAGAACTACCATATATATTTCAGGCTTATCGTGAACAAACGTTTCTCCAAGGAACTCCAGTTCCTTTAGCAGGTGATGGTATTTGGAGACCTGGGGTTCCCAACACTACTGAATGCATCATTGATTGCAGACCTTACTTTCCACTAATTCTCTTTTTGGCTGTATCTAACCTGCTTTGTTAATCAGTGCTTTGAGTTTTTATCTTCAATGACAGTGCTTTCCATTTCTAGAGGTTTTGTTTTGTTCCAAATCCATGTATTTTTTTTTTTCCATAGAACTCTGAATTTTAGGCTACTGACTCAAGAAGCAATGTGGAAGCTTATCACTGGCCTGGAGCTTGGGTGGAAAAAGTAAACAATTCTTCAGTGAGAAATTAAAACTCCAAGCCTATGCTACATGCAGATGAGGGGTGTAGATTTACAGTACCCTATGGTATGGGATTCTCAAGCTGAGAAATTTCCCATAAAATTGATCCAGAATGGCAAGACGCTGGGGACACCAGTGTCTGCATATGCAAAATTGTTCTGTTAGGGCACTCCTAAAACCCAAGATATATCAGACTCCCACAGAATAACACAAACTTGCTGATTGTGAACTCAACAATAAAAATATTATAAACTACATGAGGAAATACATCACTATAAGGCATAATCAGCACATGAACAATCAAAAGAATTAACCCCCAGTATTATGGGGGTATTATGGGCTGAATTGTGTCCCTCCCAAATCTGTATGTTAAAACCTAATTCCCAGTACCTCAGAATGTGACTGTATTTGGAGATAAAGTCCTTAAAGAGTTAGTTGTGAGGTCATTAGGGTAGGTCCAAATCCAATATGACTGGTGTCCTTATAAGAGAAGATTAGAACACAGACACACTGACAGGAAGAAGACCATGTAAGGACACAGTGAAAATATGACATGAGAAAATGGCCACAAACAAGCCAGGGAGAGAAGCCGCAGAGGAAACCAACCCTGCCAGCACCTTGATTTTGGATTTCTAGCCTCCAGAATTGAGAGAAAATAGATTTCTGTTGTTTAAGCCACCCAATCTTTGGTTGTTTGTTATGGCAGCCCTAGCAGATTAATATTGTCTCTAAAAAAGATCATAAAAGAAACTCATCTAAAAATCATTAAAGAAAGAACACAAAGCAGATTTCTGGCCTTCTTACATGAGAGTGCAGCCGTTTGAGGATCCTAACTTTATAAAAAAGTCTCAGATCTAGCGTCCCACCCTGGGTAAGGGCAAAGCTATATTCCCTGTGGACAAACTCCAACCACTAGACTGGTTAAATAAAGTATGGTATTTTCCAAAGGTGAAATACTATGTAACCATGAAAAAGAATATAGCCTTTATATATGTACTGATGTGGAAAAGATCTAAGTGAAAAAAGCAAATATAGTGTTCTACAATTCATGTAAGTATAATAGAGTATACATATTTACTTAAATGCGTGAAATATCTCTGGAAGGACTCACAAAAAGGTGTAACATCAGCTGCCTCTGAGGAAAAAAGATGTGAAAGAGATCTATTTGAAATTTCACTGTCCAAATACCTGTTTTCCTAGTAAAATAAATTTACAAAAACCCAGTTCCTAAATGAACTTATTTGCAAAACAGAAATAGAGTCACAGATGTAGAAAACAAACTTATGGTTACCAGAGGGTAAGGGGGGGGAGGGATAAATTGAGAGATTGGGATTGACATATACACACTACTATATCTAAAATAGATAACTAATAAGGACCAACTGTATAGCACAGGGAACTCTTACTCAATACTCTGTAATGGTCAATATGGGAAATAATCTAAAAAAGAGTGGGTATATGTATATGTATAACTGATTCAGTTTGCTGTACACCTGAATCTAACACAACATTGTAAATCAACTATACTCCAATAAAAATTAAAAAAAAAAGAAAAACCCAGTTCTTAGTTCTTTGGCTATGTGCTAACCTTTCTAGTTTGGAGTTCCCTCTTCATTTTTGGCACCTGGGAATTTCTCTTCCTTTCAAACTCTTATTATTATTTTTTTTCAGTTTGTGTCTTTTTTTTTTTTTCATGAAGAACGTCTATCTATTTAAAGCAAAAGAAGAATCAGTAGTATCTTCGTTCACTATCTTACCAGAAGTCTAAAGCTTCCTCAGAAAGATGCTAATTTCATAATTAACAAAAGCCAGTGGCTTTCTTTCTGAGTCCAGAATTTTAATGTAACCCCTTCTTCTGTGTTGTTATTTTTAATACGGTCTTTTTTCTTCCTGATCTCAGGCCTGCTGAAATTTGCTGATGATCTTGGCATGGGAGGTGCCAAAACACAGACCATCTCCCTTGGCCAAGGCCAAGGCCCTATATTGCTGCCAAAATGATTAACACTGCTATCAAAGATGGGACCTGGGTGGTCTTACAGAACTGTCATCTGGCCACGAGCTGGATGCCTGTGCTGGAGAAGATCTATGAGGAGGTGATTGTTCCTGAGAGCACCAATATGGGATTCAGGTGAGATGCTGCCCCACCACTGTGTCTCTGGGCCCCACCCTTGAGTTCCAGACATCATGCTAATGGCTGGGAATGCAAAGATGAACAAGACACAGTTCTACCCTTAAAGAAGCTCTCAGTCTAGTAGAAGGCAGACCATAGATGAATAATGTTGATACCATGCAATACCTGCTGTACTTGTTTGAATAAGAATGGAAAAGGGAGGGAAAATTTGGGGAAGACCTGGAGTACCGAAAGATGAATAGGAGTTTTCCAGGAAGGACATTCCAGGCAGAAAGGGCAGCATTTATAAAAGCAAAGGAAAGACCAAGAAGTTATCCTATGATTCCTGGTTATACACCGTGAGAAATTGTTTTGGGGAGGTGATAGGAGATGTGCCTGGGAAGGTAGATTAAATGCCAGCAAATCGGAGTGTTAAAACTTATTTGCCTAAAAACAAAAAAAATCCACCTGTAGTCTAGGCACTTGATCTATCCCATACTTGTTTAGATCCATGGAATTTTAATCATTATTGGAAACAGCTATTTATTTTCTGTGAACTTTAAAGCCCAGCAAGACTGGGCCTAAGTATTTGCATTTAGAGAATGAGATGAAACAGACTTCAAAGCCCCTTTTAACTCAAATGTTCAGTGATTCTTTCATTCTGGGCCAAGGGTCAGCAAACTATGGCCAAATCCAGTCTGCTGCCTGTGTTTGTACAGCTTGCAATCTGAGAATAGCTTTTACATTTTTTATGGTTGAAAAAAATTGAAAGAAGTATATTTCATGACATGTGAAAATTATATGAAATTCAAATTTCAGTGTCTATAAATAAAGTTTTATTGAAATACAGCCATGTTCACTCATATACTGTCTACGACTGCTTTTATGCTTCAAGTAGTTGTGACAGAGACCATATGGCATGCAAAGTCTAAAACATTTACTCTTTGATCCTTCATAGGAAAAGTTTGCCAACTCCTGCTCTAGGCAACAAAGTTTGCCGGTTATTTTTATTTTAGTCATGCCTGCCTGAAAATAGAAAAGTGTTTGGTGTTTATTTACAAAGCCAGATTAGGCCGTAGTTGATTGTATTCATGTAAGGCTCATATAAGATTCATGTAAGAGTTTAAGAGGAAATCCATTAATTTCAAGGATTCTATTTGGTTTTGGATGCTGAGTTGACTCATTGACCATCAATGACATACTCAATGAAGAAAAAATTATTCATGTTGACATTTAAGGTCTCCTGTAATATGATCTTAACCCAAGTCACACACTCAAGTGCCTATACAATGAGGAATGTAACATAAATTAGTGAAGAGGACTGGGCACAAGAAATATTCCACTTTCCACAGTACAATAGCTATCATCATGGACAGTCAGCCTCAGTGTTGAATACCGATAGAGAGTGGTGGGGACTGTGGTGAACTAGAGGCACATGCCCTGTAGAGAAGAACAGTTACTGCCTACTACCAGCTGTTGCCAAGCAGGAATACAGGCCTCTTGTATCCAGATTTTATGACTATTTTAAAGGAAAGACGGGAATCTAGAACTTTAAAAGAAAGCCCTAGATTTTTAAAAGTTGGCAACTACTTCAAAAATATGTTACAGCATTGTGTTGGTTTGCATGGTGAGAGTTAAACATCACCCATCTGCAGACTGAAGTCAGGCCACAGGCCCCCAGGTTATGGCCTCTTCCCTCCCCTCTGAGGCCTGTGCCTGGACCACAGCAGGCTGCCCACTATAGGCCTTGCCACATCCCCAACTTTTCCTCCTCCGTGCAGTTGCTCAGCCTGTGTCCTGTGTCTTTAATGACCTTCCATCCCCAAATCCTCCTGTTGGAAACCTCTCTAATGTCTAGCAAAAAAGAAAAACAAACCCACAAAAATGAAACAAAACAGGATGCCACAGTGTGTATGTAACCTGAGCTTGAGTAAGAAAAACAAATGAATAAAAGCCTGGAAGACAATATGCCAAAATGTTAACCTGTAGATGGTAAAATCATGTATTTTTTTCCTTTCTAAATACTTTTACCTATGCTCCCATTTCTCATGGGCATAGATATATTTTTATTATTTAAGAAAAGAAATCTTCCATATTCTCAAGACCCATTTCTAATGCCATTGGCCTCTATGACAGGGGTCAGCAAACTTTTCCTATAAGGGCCCAGATAGTAAATATTTTAGGTTTTGCAGGACATGTTGTCAGTTGCAACTATTCAGCTGTGCTGTTGTGGCATGAAAGCATCCATAAATAATTTGTAAATGAAGAGTTGTGGCCATGTTCCAATAATATTTTATTTACAAAAACAGGCTAAGGCTAGATTTGGCTCCCTGGCAGTAGTTTGCAGACTTTTGCTCTCTCCACCCCGTGGAAATCTCTTCTTCCCATGGACCCCAATGGCCCATTATTTCCCTCCCTCCCTGTGGTCTTGATTTTATAACTCCTTGGCATTCTGTTTGCTTGTCTTTTCTCCCCTCCCCAGCTCCCATTTCCCCTCCTAGCAGCAAGGCTGTGAGTATCTAGAAGCAAGAAACAATTCTTTGCTCATTTCGGCCACTCCTGGAGTGCCAGGTGTAGTATTTGACCATAATAGGTGCTCAGAAAGTCCAGCAGGGCAGGAACATGGTGTAGTGAATAGGACAGGGCCTTTGGAGTCAGGGAGCCCTGAGTTCATCTCAGTTCTGCTGCTTCTAAGTGGTGTGTCCTTGAAAACCCCACTTGACTTCTCCATGTCTCTGTTTCCTCACTGGTAAAGGGGATCATAGGGTGGCTGTGAGGATTAAAGTAAATGAAGGGACATAAATTAAATTCTTAGCATGGGGTTCAGCATCTAGTGATGCTTAATAAATGGTAGTTATTATTTTTTGTTACTGTTTTTCAATATAATGTATTGCATTGCTGTAAATAATTGGGTCTCTTGTTCTTCCAGACTCTGGTTAACCAGCTATCCATCAGAGAAGTTTCCAGTCAGCATCCTCCAGAATGGGATTAAAATGACCAATGAGCCCCCCAAAGGGCTCCGGGCCAACCTTTTGCGCTCTTACCTCAATGACCCCATCTCAGACCCCGTGTTCTTCCAAAGCTGTACAAAAGCAGTGATGTGGCAAAAGCTGTTGTTTAGCCTTTGCTTCTTCCATGCCGTCGTTCAAAAGAGGAGAAATTCTGGACCCCTAGGTGAGAGATGACAGCATACCTGGATTGCCCGGGGGAAAGATCACAGACAGATACAGGGGTGCGTTCAAGTTTGTACTCAGGGTTGCCAGTAAAATAGGGTATAAGTATGTTCCATGCAATATTTGGGACATATTTATACTAAATATGATTTGTCGTTTATCTGAAATTAAATTTCACTGAGTGTCCCTGTATTTTTACTTAACAAGTCTGGCACTCCTATAACCAGGTCAATATCAATGTCAGGGAAAGAGGTGATGCTTCAGAATCAGAGGTCCTCTAATTACTGAAGTAATATGATAATGAGAAGAGTGGAGGCCCTTCCCTTTGGTGTATTTGCCTAGCTTGGGTATCACGGCCACTCTCCAGGGAATCGTCACCAGGTAATTTATAAAATTTTAGGTTGCTCTCTTTACCTGTGCATAACAATGAAAGAAATACAGCTGGGACATCTGTTTGTGTTTCTCCTTGAAAAAATAAACATACATTTCTTTATTAATGTAACTTATCCATGGCCTAACTTAAGTGACTCAATATTCTTGTTAGAGCAGATCATCTGCTAAATACAGATCCCATATCACCATGGTTTTAAGGCTGGATTATTTTTCTCTCACCCATGGGCTGCGTCTGATTCTTTTCTTGAAATGACCCACCTTAAGGTATTCTTAGCCATTCTTTTGGGTTACAAAAGGAGGCAAATTGTCCTTTTGGTGATTCTCTCAGAACATCCTCTTTCCTTCTACCTGCCCCAGTTAGCTCCACAGACCACCTGACCCTTCAACTGAGGGTTTCAGAGGTGAGACAGCCAAAGGGGACACTCCCTCTACATCTGCATCTCACACACCACATTCTCCCACCACCATTCTCCCACCCGTGCCAGACCTCCAAACATCCATACAACAGTTTGGCTTATAGTCAACTGCCCAGTTGTGTTCTCTTTGCCAGAACCGAAGTTTTTGTTGTCTTATTGTATTTTTAATTTGAATGTGAATGTTTAGGAGGAAATTAAACATCTCCATTGAGCACAGGTCCTACCATACCCTAGTGTCTTACATCCGGCCTGATTCATACATTTATGTCACTTGTGCAGCCCCACTGGGCATTTACCATTATAACACTTGAAAATACAAGCAATAGTTTCTTCAAGGCCAGCCATCTAGTTCTCCCATGAGTGGGAGGAGGGGAATTCCCAAAGCTAACTTAGTTCTATTGCCCAATCACAGATAGTGCTCTCTAGCTATGCTTTGGTGTTATTTTTGGCGTTCTGTGCATTACCACAGTATTTCTGCCAGGGTGAATAACTCTCATTCCACAAATCCCAGGATGTTAACATCTTCCTTATCAAATGGGGGAGATCCATAAGGAAATTGACTTTAGAATGGATGTTTTCTCAGGCAGAATGTCTCCCACGTTGGCAGTAAATGTCAAAGCTAATAGTTGGCATGGTGCTTGATATTCACAGGGCTGAAAGAAGCTCTTGATCCATAATGATGCTTAATTCCACCAGATCAATCTCTGAGTGGAAATTAAGAGCTCTCATCCCTGAAGCATCTAATTTATCTCTGCCTCATGCAGGTTGGAATATTCCTTATGAATTCAACGAATCCGACCTGAGGATTAGTATGAGGCAGACCCAGATGTTTCTGAATGACTACAAGGAGGTGCCGTTGGATGCTCTGACCTACCTGACAGGTATTTACGGAAGGAGGCTTTGGCAACCATAAACGTCCACGATTATGCTCCACCTTCCTCCTCCTCTGCTTCCACCTCCATTTGTTTACTTACTCACTCATGCTTTCAACAGACATGGAGCTCTTAATGATGCTGGTCCCCACGCTGGATATTGTAAAACAAACAAACCAACAAAAACAAAACACACACACAGAAAAATCAAGATCAATCCCTCCCTTTAAGGGGTGCACAGTCTAAAAAGCGAGGGAAATACAACAAAATCAATAACAGTACAGTGATAAGTTCAGTAAGAGAAACATAAGATAGCACAATGGTTAAATTTCAGACATGGGGTGGGGATGATTAGGGAAAACTTCCTGAAGGCGTGAAAGATGGTTTTGAGGGATAAGTAGGAGTTTTACAAGTGGAAGAAGAAAGCAGGGGCAGGTGGTGGGAAAAAGGAAGGAGAGCAGTCCCAGCAGAGGTACCCTGAGGTGAAAATGACATGTGCTGTTTTGTATTAAAGCAATTCATCAGCAATCTTTTATCAGTCATCCAGTATATACTAGTACATAATATGGAAGAATGTAAATATATAAGACTTGGTCACTGCCCTCAAGAAGCACACCATGTAATCCCAGAGATAGGAGGTAAACTATAGATGAGCTAAATGAATGGATTACCATGGCCAAAAGTCAAAATGCAGCTCAATAGAAAAACCTGGGCATCTTCCAGGTCACACACAAGTTCCTCCCTCAACTCTGGATCCTTTCCCCAGTCATACGGCAGGCACTTTATCTACATCATTCAGTCTTCACAGCAATCTTATGAGCTTCACTTTAGTGACCCTGTTTTACAACTGACAAGACCGAGGCCTTAGAGCAGTGGTTCTCAACCAAGGGTGATTTTGTCTCCTAGGGGACATCTGACAAACTGAGGAGACATTTTTTGTTGTCACAACTAAATGGATGTGCTACTGGGTAGAGGCCAAGGATGCTGCTAAACATCCTACAATGCACAGGACAGCCCCCTACAACACAGAGCTACCCAGTCCAACATGTTAATCGTGCCAAGATTGAGAAATCCTGCTTTAGAGTGATTAAATTCATTTGTAAAAGGTGACAGAGACCTTAACTCAGCAGAGTGTCTCCTAAACCAAAACCCCAAGTGACACACAACATAAGTTCAGTGGATTTTAGTTAGGTGAAAGAACTTTTCCAAAGAAGTGAGCCATATTCCCATTATTCCAGACCACACAGAAGCACATCCCAGAGCTCCCCTTCAGATCACAGAATGAGTGCATAATTGCCCTGGGATGAGGTCTTAGTATTGAACTGCCTGCCGCTCATAAACCAACCTGCTCCAACTGTGCCAGCTGGCTTGAGGATAGTCACTTTCCAACTGCACCAGTCAGGATAGACTAGTTAGTCTGAGATAACAAGCAATCCCCAAATCTCAAGGGTGTAAGACATTTCTTGCCCATTCTGCATGTCCAGTGTGAATTGGCAAGGGTCTCTGCTCATTGTAATTATCTATCAGGGGCACAGTTGGCAAAGGCTCCACCAACTTTTGATGCCACCATCTCAACATACACTTATGTGGTCACTGCCACAGGGTAGCACTGAAAAGCTCATGCCAGGAGTTAAATGTGCAAGAACTTGTCACCTGGCCCCACCTCACTGCCAGAGGCCCCGGGAGTTATAACCTTCCTATGTACCTGGAAGGAAAGAAGATCAGATAGAGATGATTATTAGAGCTCTGTACTGACCGCAAGAGACAGACTAACCAAAGAGACAGGTCTTATTTGGAGAGTGGTTATCGAATTAGATGGGCCAAAGTCAAATACATTCTTAATCTGGTACCCCCAACCCTGTAGCAGAGCCAATGGAGAATCTAGAAGAGATATAGGCACATCCAGACCCCTTTAGGAACTTGTGCTCTTGCTACAAAGAGGAGACATATAAGTAAAGAAATGTACCTTCCTTCATAAACATAAAACCCAGAGCCTATAAGGGTATCCCCTGAAGTAAAATTTGCTGATGAGAGAGTGGAGGTGGGACCCTGAATCATGACTCTGTACCTAAGGTTTACCTTCACTTGTAGTCCCTCTTTGGTACTCTCTAGCACTGCCATGCTGACTTCAGGGGGGAGCTACTCTCCCTTTAATATTATAGTTCTAGTGTTGTCATAAATCTCTTTACAGCTGGGACAAACTATAATGTTCAAACTAAACTTTGCTAAAGGCCTGAGAGGTCAACAGAGAGAGAGATCTAGATGGTCTGGCTTAAGGTCAAACAGTTTTTGTAGGGCTCAAATTACTCAGTAGGTATGAGCTTACCCTTAGTCTCTTACTTCTTCCTTAATGAGCCACCAGGATGCTCCTCCTAGACATTTAGACCCCTCCAATACCAAGAGAGGCTGAGGCCTCCTCAACTTGAGTCATACTTCCTGTTTCATGTCCGTAGACCTTCCCCTTCCTAGAATGATTGGAATTGGAAATGAGCCCACCCTTCAGAGGAGCCCTTGCATGCAAACACACACCACACACACACACACACACACACACACACACACAGAGATGTCTTTTCCTTGCAGACTAGTGTGTTGTCCCCAGCTTCCAGATACCAGGTGGTACCCACATACTGTGGAATCTGATCCAGCTAGAAAATGTATCCTGGGTTGGTGAGACGGATTTGATGGCCCCTCAAAAAATTACCTAATTCTTTTTGTAGAAATCTGAGTGTAGAAACCTGAGTCTCAGAGAATGATGTTGATGATGGGGATGGGGGTAGGAGAGTCATATCCCAAAGAAGTATATATAGGATAATCTTAATTTTCTAAACTATATGTATTTGTAAAAGCTGTAATTGAATGCTTTCTATATGCTAAGCATTGTACTAAATGCTTTATAAGCGTTGTTAACCACAACGATGTAAGATAGGTATGCAGTTATCTCTACTTCTAGACAGATGAGAAACTGCTAATAAATGGCAAAAGTTGGAGCCCAGAAACTGGCTGTAATTGGAGCTCAGTACTGTCTCATGCCAGAGTTCTTGCCCTGAACCACATTTCTATAATGCCTTTCACATTTATGTACACATACACCCAAATGTCCAGACAAATGTCTGGAAGATGCCTAAATGTTAACAGTTACCTTTGTTGGAATTATTGGTGATTGTATTGCTTTTCTTTCAGTTTATCACTATTTTCTAATTTCTAATATGGTGAACATGTATTATTTTTGTAGCAACCATAATACCAAAAAGGCCTGGTCTCATCCCAAGCTGAGCATGGTTTTAGCAACCCTGTGTCTCAGCAGAGCTCCTTGGCTGGAAGAATCCTCTATTTTAGGTTATTGACCAAGTTCATTATGGGCTCAACTTCTTCTGTTGGTTGTCCCCAGGGGAATGTAATTATGGAGGCAGAGTGACAGATGACAAAGACAGAAGGCTCCTGCTATCCCTTCTGCCCACGTTCTACTGTAAGGATATTGAGCAGGACCATTACTGTCTTGCTCCTGGAGACACTTACTACATCCCTTCTCATGGCTCCTACCAGGTGAGGGGCAGGGGAGGGAGAGGTCCCTCTGTCCCCCCAGAGGGGCTTGGCAGTCTCCATGTGGCTAGGGTTGCAGTGTATCCAAGGAGGGCCCAGGGATAGCTTGGGCTTCCTGACTCAGGTCCATAAGCTATTTCAAATCTTCCCAAAAGCCTACAAGATAGATATTATTACTGTTTAATGGATGCTGGGCATTTGGTAGACAAGATCTTTCAAAATATCTTTCCATCTGGGGAGAAGGGGGAGGGATGTTTAAGATGAAGCCTTGGTGGTGAACAGGATGGAAATTGCTACTTGAAATCAAAGGTTCAGAAGGTGGCAAAGGGAGGGACAGAAAAACTGGATGGGAGAATGATAAAAGGAAGAAGAAAACAAGAAATCTGAAGGCAGAATGAAAAGGGCTTACTTTCATCGAGTACCTGTTAATGTGCCAAAGCCTTATTCCTTCATAACCTCATTCATTTTCCCACTTACAGATAAGGAAACTGGGCTTTCAGGTGACTAGCTCAAGGTTACACAGTTGGTTTAAGATGGAGCTAGGATCCAAATCCTGTTCTGCCTGAATCCAAACCCAGTTTTTGTCTCCAAAGCTAAGACTGCTGGGGGAGCAGGGAGGAAGCCAGCAGAGGTGGGAGGGGAGATATTCAGTCGATCTACCTTCATACTCATGCTCACTCCTCCGAAACCTGTATGAGGGAAAGCTTGGAATGTCTTGGCCCCAGCGTTGTGTGCGTGTGTGCGTCTGTGGCCTGTGCTACCGAAACAGTGTGATTCCTGCGTGGGTCTGCTCTGGCAAAACCTTGGGTGATCTGTGGGACCCCAAGGAACCTGAACTTATGTCAACTGAAGATTTCCTTTCCAGTCCTATATTGAATATCTCAGGAACCTCTCTATCACAGCCCACCCAGACGTGTTTGGCCTGCACGAGAATGCCGATATCACCAAAGACAACCAGGAAACCAACCAGCTGTTTCAAGGGGTGCTGCTGACCCTCCCTAGGCAGTCAGGAGGGAGTGGCAAGTCCCCTCAGGTAACCAGGCTTGAGTTCAATTTCCCAGGCAATTTTTCATCTAGTGGGCATGCAGGATTGTGGCTGATGACCAAGAAGGCAGAAGAGTGGAGGCCTGGCAGACCCCTGAGGGAGGATATGGGTGCTCTGGTCTTACTGCTGAGAGTCTTTAAATACTGAGCTGGAAGAGCACCAGTGTTTCTAAAATGTCAGCTATTCCTATATAACCTTCATGATTCATTGCTATATCCACATATCATCTGTATTCCATTTACATAATACTTAAAACTAAATCTCTTTTGCTTAAAAACATTTATTTAAAAAACTGCACATCAGGAAAATAAGTGGAAACCCAGTACCATTTCCATAATATCGTGACAGCCACAAAAACAAAACAAAGGCTAAACATTAGTAGGTTCTTCCAGATGCTGCTGCTGCTGTCTTTCTGGCTCCTTGGGAAAACGGGAGGATCAGCAAGTGTTACAGAGCAGTCTCAGCCCTGACCTGAGACTTTCTCCTTGAAGGGAATGAAAAGAAAAGGGTAGCCAAAACTTGACAAGAGAGTGACTTTCTCATCACGTGATTCAACATTATTTGCTCTATGTCCTGGAAACACCTGGAATCATTTTGGGTGTCTCTTGTGATCATTCCACACATTGTGAAGGACTGATCCTGTCCACCCTCCTTGGTCTACAGATGAGGGCAAAACAAACCCTACAAGAAGTGACCCACTTCAAGGCATTCAGAAACACAGAGGCAGTGCCAGGCCCAGAACCACATCTCCTGACTCCACCCTGATCTCTCCTTTCCTTCTCTTCCCTTCTCCAGCTTCTGAGCTACTCCATGTTCAACCCTGCTCAGCTGTGGACTTTGCATACAGTTGGCCTTGCATATCCACAGGTTCTGCATCCTTGAATTAGACCAAAGATTGAAATATTCAGAAAAAAAATTCCAGAAATTTCCAAAAAGCAAAACTTGCATTCACCCCACTTCAGCAATTATTAAAAAGCATTTACATTGTACTCACAATTATTTACATAGCATTTAATTGTATTAGGTATTATAAGTAATCTAGAAATGATTTAAAGTAGGGGGGGAGGGGTGATGTGTGTAGGTTCTATGCAAATACTACACCATTTTCTATTAGGGACTTGACCATCTGTGGAGTTTGGTCTTGCAGCCAATCCCTAGTTGATACCAAGGGATGATTGTATTTGGTTTCTCAGTTTGGTTCATACTACCATAAGTGGTAATATGTGTGAAGATAAAGCAGCCTGGTTTGTGTGTCTCAGCTTAGGGATGGAAATTCCCCTCACAGTGGGAAGAGGGAAGGAAGTGTACATTCCAGCCTCCTCGAGCCAAAGGATGGCAGAGCTGTGTTTCTCTCCCACACCCACACCCACGTCCCACTCCTCCTCTTCCTACTCTTCCTCTAGGCCTATCCCCTCCCTACTTGGCTAAACTCACTGCCATGGGCTATTCTTAATGCTGAGGAATGGCCTACTGCCTTCCCAGGTGTCCATGTCACTGGCACAGAGCAAAGTCCCACCTGCACCAGGAGCTGGTCCTAAGGGGCTGGCTATGAGAGCCTTGGGAGATTGTCTCCCAGGGGTGACCTTGAAGATTGGAGGAGTTCTGCAGGGTTCAGCACTGCCCTGAGCCTACCTGGCTCGCTGAGCACGAATTCCCCACCTGGCCCTCAGGCCCTTGCTCAGGACTTTCATTTTTCAGCTTAGAGGTGATGTCTTCCCTAAGGCTGGGGGCAGGGGTGGGGGTGTGGGAGTGGGTGGGATGGGTATCCTCCTTCCCCTCAGGGCAGAATTGGCTTCTGTAGGAGAGTTCCCAGAAAGGTCCTGTAGACTGTGTTTAAAAAGACAAAGGCTCACTGCTTCAGGTTTAACCGGACGAAGCCACAGCCCGCTGGCCTTGTGTCTCATTCACCTCTCTAATGCTTACACTTTAAGGAAGTGGTTGAGGAGCTGGCCCAGGACCTACTCTCCAAGCTTCCCAATGACTTTGACTTGGAGTTGGTCGTGAAGTTGTACCCTGTGGTCTATGATGAATCTATGAACACTGTCCTAAGGCAAGAGATCATCAGATTCAACAGGTGGGCTGTATGGTCTTACTTGGATCCTGGGAGTTAGTGTGAGGGGTAGCATCTAATGGGCAGTAACTAGAATGGATACTTGATAAGGGTTGCTGTGCAGAGTTGGTTTGCCCTACCTTGTAGGGAGGGCTGTAAATAGGGCCATCCCAGCATGTGTTGGCCCAGGGTTAAATCAGTTCCTTCTATTCATTCTCTCTTGTTCATTCATATGACATCTGTAAACTGGGGTTAAAACCAATACCAAGCACAGGCTAATAGTAAAAGTAATCATTAAAGCCACTTTTATTGAGCCTTTAGTGCTAGATATGGCTCCAAGCACCACTCATGCCTTTGCATTCAAACCACACAACAGTCTTTAAAAATATGCACAGTTAGTAATCCCTCTACCACTATTTTACAAATGAGAAAACTGAGACAGAAGGGCTAAGTAACTTGCTCAAGGTCACACAGTCATTCAGTGGCAGAACTGAGTTTGAATCCAGGCTCTCTGATTCCAGAGCCCATGCACTTAGCCAGTATGTGAAATCAGGGTAAACTTAGAAAGGGGTGAGGAACAGTTCATCCCATTGCCGCTACCACAGGGGTAAGGAAGGGCTATTATAAGATGGCCATGGGGCTAAGGGTCTCTGGCCTTCTATTCTAGTCCCTCCTCACTTCTCCTCCAGGTACTAGAGCATAGAGCCCAGTGGGATCACCTTGATTTGATTTCTAGATAGTCAAAACTGAAAGAGTTCCCAAACACCATCTAGGCCAGATTAGGAAATTCATCACTTCTGCCTCCAAGTCAAGGTTCTTGCTGCTCCAAATACTCTTAAGTGCTGCTGTCTCCATTTTGCTTCATTGGTCATTGCTCAGTTTTAGGGACAGT
This sequence comes from Mesoplodon mirus, assembly GCF_964341445.2. Taxonomy (NCBI): domain Eukaryota; kingdom Metazoa; phylum Chordata; class Mammalia; order Artiodactyla; family Ziphiidae; genus Mesoplodon; species Mesoplodon mirus. Next base: position 49,545,306 of record NC_138991.1, read on the forward strand.
CCTGATGCCGAAAGCCTGGTGAACTTGAAGAATGTCAACTAAGAATTTCTTGAGCCCCTTAGTCTTAGGGTTACTCCCTAGAGTCAGTAGGCAGTTGCCGTGTGGATGACCAAGCGAAGTATGGGGTGTGAGTCAAGGATGCGGACTACTTGAGTCAGATACCTTGGTATGATGGGTTGTAGTCCTCATTCATCCAGACACCAGGCCAATGGCTTTCCTCCTCGGCCACTCATTCTCTGCTAAGGTCACTGGAGCTCTTGGTGGTTACAGGGGCCTTCACTAGCCTTTACCACTGGCCATTGTAATATAAGAAAAGAGGGTAACAGCAATCTTATATTCCAGTGATGCTCAGGATTAACTACTTTGGGCAATATTGTAACATACTTCCCCACTACCTTTTTTTTGCCTACTCACCCAGTGGTATGAGAAGCCCAAAATGACAGTTCAGCTTCCAATTCAGGGGAACCATTATTGTGTCTTCTAGGGCAAATATTCCTTCCTTGAGTACTAAAAATCTTGAAACTAGCAGAGCTCATAGTTTCAAGAATAGAAAGAAAACTTTTTCCAGTAGGTTTCAGGTATAATAGAGGTCTGTGGTATAATCCCACAGAGGGTAGTTTTGCTCTTGACTCCTCAGCCAAGCACATACACCAATAACACGTTTGAACCTTAAATTCCTCTTAATATAAATGTTTAGTGGAATCAGGAATCCCTTTCTTGCATTTGAGCATTCTCATGTCCATTTGGCTGGGATTCCATAAGTCTTTGGACATGACAAGCTCTCTCTGGTAGCAGAGTCTTTGGCACTCTCAGCTGAATTCCCTCTGGACTTGATGAGGCCTCATAACAGAGGCCAGAGAGAGAGAGACAGGCGATCTTGGCATCTTTCAGGCTGCCCTTCAGCTGCCTTTTCTCAGGTATGCATGCACCTCATAGTCTATAAAAAGAACTTTGGCAATATAGATCAGAAGCCTTAAAATTGCATTATCCTTTGACCCAGAAATTCTACTTTTAGTAAGAATATCATTATAAATTTCCACAGTGATTAATATAGATGGATGTTCCTAGTAATGTTGTTTGCAGTGACAACAGTCTAGAAATAATATGTTTCAGTGATAGAGGAACAGTTAAATTAAATGGAACACCTTGCAGTCATTAAAAAGGACGATTTTAGTTTGGTTTCTATTGAATTGGAAAGATGTTCCTTATATGCTAAGAGAGAAAAACAACTTACAAAAAACACATATATAGTATGATCCCATTAAAAAATAATTTGTGTTTACATATAGAAAAATCTAGAAAGATATACATCAAAGTTATCTTTAGGTGGTGAGATAATGGGTGATTTAATTTTTTCTCATCTTTACAATTCTTCTGTCATGAATGTATATTATCTGACTTTTTAAAGGGAGGAAAAGTAAAAGGAGACTTGGAGTCAGTGTACTTGGGGTAGAATGAAGTCACTGGGGAGCCAGGCTGAGTCTGCTCCTTTGTTCTTGCAGATTGACCAAAGTGGTTCGCATAAGCCTCATCGACGTTGGCCGAGCAATTAAAGGGCAGGTTTTGATGTTCTCGGAGCTGGAGGATGTCTTCAGTAGCATGCTTGTGGGTAAAGTGCCAGCCATGTGGATGGCCAAGTCCTACCCATCACTGAAGCCCCTGGGAGGCTACGTGGCTGACCTGCTAGCCTGCTTGGCCTTCTTCCAGGTACCTTGGAGTCAGGGTAACTGGGCACCTGGCATTCTCATTCAGGTGGAGAGGACGTTCTGAAATGATGGATCAGAGGCAGAGGGAGTAGGGCAGCCTCACAGCATCCTGGACTGAGCACCTACTGGAAACAGTCTTACCAGGGTTGAGGGCAGGAGGGAGACTTTTCAAAGTCCCTGAAAAGATTATAGCCTCTAGAGGCAGGAGTGGGAACCAGAATAAATGTCAAAAACTGGTGTCTCATGGGGCACAGCTCATGGGCTAGTAGATAGATTTGGTTTGGTTGCTTGGTTATTTAAAAATTTGAGCTAGCATATGAACACTGGATTGTTACATATCAAAATACAGATGTTTGTCCTGCAAAAACAGGAAGACCTGAAACGATGGACCTGCATTCCTGCATGGCAACTATTGCTGGAGATGAGTGGCTGTGGCTCAGTTTAGACAAGGCACACACTCTCCACTGCTACGGTCCCTACCACGCTCTACCGTATCCCTGACACCCACCTGCACCGTGCTTTTCTTAAAGTAGAGATATATTTCATTGTACTTTCGTTTCAGAGGGGGAAAATATAAGCTAAACTGAGAGGGCTGCCTGTTTCAAGAAAAATGAGAAAAAGCGTATTTCTTTATGGGACTTGTTGTATTACCTGCCTTTGAACAATCTTTGTTGTGTTGTTGACTTTGCATTTTTATTTCTGTGGCTCTCCAGGAATGGATTGACAAAGGGCCTCCTGTGGTCTTTTGGATCTCTGGATTCTACTTTACACAGTCTTTTTTGACAGGTGTCTCTCTGAATTACGCTCGGAAATACGCCATCCCCATTGACCACATCGGATTTGAGTTTGAGGTAAGGGGCGTCTTGAGTTAGATCAACTCAAAGGGCCAACCAGAGAAAGCAGTGCTGTCCCTTTCCTTGAGTCCAAACATTTGGATCTGTTAAGGCTCAAATACTTCCGAGATGGTACAAATGAATTATTTAGCATGACTTAAAGTAGCTCCAAAAGTTATTCCCAACAGAATCAGAGGATTCCTAAGCCTTTGTCTCTGTGTGTATAAAAAGGAATCTTTCCAGAGGAAAATTCTGCCACAGTTCTACAGAGAAAAATGAAAGCACCTTCCACATTGCTTATTCAACATGGTGGACTCTTCATTTGGAAGGATGTTAATGGTCTTGTGTAGTGCTTTGCTTAAAGTCAAAGGAATGGCCAATAGTCAAGTATCACCCAGTCCATATTTGGAGAGAAAGTAGTAAGATGGACTGTTATAGAGCATTGTAGAATTTTAAATTCTATAGAAAGATTCTTTGAAATCATCTAGTCCGGAGGTCACAAACTGATTGCCCTAGGTCTTTATTTAGTTTATAAATGAACTTACCTTGATTGGCCTTTGAAGACAATGCTAGGCCAAAATTAATGCAATAAGAAAGCAAAATAACGGGAATAAACACTGGAAAAAAGATAAAACTATCGTTTTTTGATGTTGAAATGATTGTATACCTAGAAATCCTAAAAACACACCTATCAGAATTAATAGAATTTGTAAGATGACTGGATACTGGTTAAATATACAAAAATCCTTTTCCTATTCTAGCAATAAATACTTAGAAATAGAAATGGGAAAAACATTCCATTAACAATAACAAAAAGATTAGAATTTGAATGATTTTAAATGGAGCTCGTGCTCTCTGCTTCACCATAATCCCCTCCACCCCGCTATTCTCCTACACCTAGACCATTTTCTGCATTTACCAGAAGAAATTTATCACCTCTGAATCTAAACAGTTGTATGCTGGAGCTGGCTCATACTAACTCACCAGAACCTGTTAAAGCTGGTTGTTAAACAATTGATAGGCTGAAATTGACCATGGTGGGAGTCTTTATGCCACAGAAATTGACAGAAACTACAAATCAAGCTTTCACTTCTCCTGCTAGAGAACTGTTTTACCAGCATGCATCTGAACCTAACCCCTCACTACAGATCCAGGTTCAGAAAGAGGAAAGATTGTGCAAGGCCACTAAGCTAGGTAACAGTTAATGTGGCCTCCTGGCTCTTACTTTAGTGCATTCTCTGTGCCTGCCATATATAAGGGCAGCATGCTAACTAGATATCAGACCTGGCCCATGTAGCAGGCAGGAATATTATCAGAGAAGCCCCAGTGTCCTGGGAAATGCATCCTGGGAAAGGCAGACAGTAAAGCCAGTTTGTACTTTCTCAATCTCTTAATGCTGCCTCATTTAGGAAAATGGCAGATAATGGAACTCACAGCTTCCTGTCTTCCAGGTAACCACACAAGAAACAGTCATGGAGAATAACCCAGAAGATGGGGCCTACATAAAAGGACTCTTCTTAGAAGGTGCCCGTTGGGATAGGGAAAGGATGCAGATCGGGGAGTCTCTCCCCAGAATCCTCTATGACCCATTGCCCATTATTTGGCTGAAACCTGGGGAAAATGCAATGTTTCTGCACCAGAACATTTATGTGTGCCCAGTCTATAAAACAAGTGCCCGAAGAGGTACCCTCTCCACCACAGGCCACTCCACAAACTATGTCCTATCCATTGAACTCCCAACTGACAGGCCCCAGAAGCACTGGATAAACCGAGGAGTAGCCTCACTGTGCCAGCTAGATAACTGATGGCATCTGTCTCAACACAGAAAATAAAAGGAACTTCATTCTTTTTTCTTTTTTTTTTTTAAGAAGACATTGGGGGTAGGAGTTTATTAATTAATTTATTTATTTTTGCTGTGTTGGGTCTTCATTTCTGTGCGAGGGCTTTCTCTAGTTGTGGCAAGCAGGGGCCAATCTTCATCGCGTTGCGCGGGCCTCTCACTATCACGGCCTCTCTTGTTGTGGAGCACAGGCTCCAGACGCGCAGGCTCAGTAGTTGTGGCTCATGGGCCTAGTTGCTCCGCGGCATGTGGGATCCTCCCAGACCAGGGCTCGAACCCGTGTCCCCTGCATTAGCAGGCAGATTCTCAACTACTGCGCCACCAGGGAAGCCCAGGAACTTCATTCTTGACTGAAATCTAGCTTTCCTTTCTTGATAGTCACATGGGATGATGATGATGATGATGATGATAACCATTATATTAATGGAGCACTTGCTATGAGCCAGGTATTTTAGAGCATTCCTATAAAATGGGTTATTATCCTTAATTTATGGCTGCAGAAACCATGATATAGAGAAAGCAATATTTTCCAAATCAGATAGCTACTAAAATAGTGGAGCCTAGATTTGAACACAGGCAGTGGGACTCTTCAACCTAGACCTTTAGTCATGTGGCTAAGCTCCCTGGTGGGTTTTTTTTTTTTCTCCTATTATTTTGCCGTAACTGTCACTGATCTTTAATTGCTTCTCTCCTAGTCTATTCACATGGGCTAACATTAGGGCTTCTCACAGGTTGAAAGATGCTTGGGTGATTTTTATTTTTTAAAGGCTCTTGATGTATTTAAAATGTACTTCTCACAACAATCTTAGGCAGTATTATCGTTATCTCCATTTCAGTGATTCAGAGATGGAGGCTTAGAAAAGTAACTAGCTCAGTTTTACAGCTAGCCAGTGGTAGAACTGGGACCCCAATTCTTCTCCACTAGCCTACACAGATGGGCAGAAATTCCAGGAAGGAAGGAGACATGAGAGAACCATTATTTGTTGCTTGCCATGGTTTGTCCCTGGGCCTTTAGATATTTTGCTTGTACCTATGTTGGATATGATTGTCTCCCCCTCTAGAGGTTCAAGGAGACTAACTTGCCTACAATTATCCAGCTCTTTCACATTGAAAAGCCAGGTTTTGAGCCAAGGTCTGTCTGGCTCTAGAACCTGTGCATTTTTCACTGCTTCACGCTGCCTCCTTGCTGAGGACTTCGCTATATTGTGATGTAGAATCTTAGAAGAGGTGTGTAGTTCCAACAACCATGTCCAAGGAATTTCTAGTTTATCACTGTTTCTCCCCAGGGCCAGCTGGAAGAGAATCCTGAGGGAGATAAAAATCAAATTCTTGATATATTCTCAACCAACTCTCTCTTGTGGCTCTTTGGCTCTAAATGGCTACTTCTAGGGCATTCCCTTGGTCAGTCCATAGATGAGCAAAGACATAAGGCTTTTGGGGAATCTTAATGTGTCTGGCCTGGCTTCCCTGCCTCTTCACTAGAAGAAATGTCCTGACTTGGGGTCTTTGATTTTTCTTAAACGAAGCTTCTGAGAACCACATAAACATATTCCAGAAAACTTGTTTCTTCATGGGAATGTGGAGCCAATCAAATTCTGATTGAGGACTCTGAATTCTGAGATCAGCAAATCATCTAATTGATCCTGAGTGCAAAAGGGGAGTTCTCCAAATCTTGCCTGGGGCCGATAAAGAGACAGTGAGGTGGAGCCACTCTCTTTCAGCTCCAAGTAGGTAGCTTAAAAGCTGTTTCTCGAAGAAACATAACTTTTTCCAATAGAGGAAAGACAATCAGAATTAATAAATAGCTGGAACTGCCTTATTGTCTACTATTCCAAATAGATTGCTAAGCCATGTGAGATGGAAAGACGGTCAGGATCCCAAATCCCTGAATCTTCGACTAGCTAGGTAAGTCACATTGTAAGCCATAAGGCAGTGAGAAGGTTGCTAAGAGAACAACTGAATTTCTCTTACAGTTATCTAACTCCACCTTCAGTGGCAAAAGCTGAGGGAGGCAGGGACTGTTTCGTTCCTCAGGGGTCAAGGGACAGAATGTTCCTGTACGATGGATTAAATTTTTGTAACTTAAAAAATTTCCCTCAATTCAAAAGATTCCCCTAAATTTAAGGTCATTTTCTGTTGGGGTCCATGTGTTAATTAATGTCCCCCCCCCCACCAAGAGAGAGCAGTAGGTTCTTCAGGAGTCCTGGTGAATTAGAGGCTGGGGCCCTGGGGCAGAGATGGCCAGAGATCAGCTCCATGAGAAGCTGTAGGCCCTGGCTATAAACACCTCAGCAGATGACATCAGACAAACCTTGTCACCAAGCTAGTCCTTGCTCTTTAAAAACCTAGCTGTTGAGTAAATAGTTTTCAGTCCTTGTCAGCACTGGAAGAAAATTTCATTGAAAGAGGGGATGTAGGGGATACCTTTAAAAGACCAAAGAAGGAGATTTTATAGGGTTGGAGAGAAAATGAAAAGAAAAAATTATAAACAAATAGGTTTCATGGAAAGTTTAGCAGGAAATTATGTTTCTGTGTAATAGAATATGCATCTCTGCAAAGGAGGCTAGGCATATAAAATTCACATTTAGGGAAGATTCCTGGCACACAGAAGGTACTTAGAAGTTAGCTAGCATTAGATGGACTTCCACTTTGGAAGAGTCTGGGTAGGAAGGATGGTTTCTAACCCCTACAGCGTAAAACAAAAATTGCATATTCAAAATCACCTTGAATTACTTAGAAAGGGACAATGATGGAGACAGCAAGTCATGTTTCACTCAGTTCAGCACAGCCAGTTTTTCCTCCAATGTAAGAACAGGTCAGTGTTTCATTGATTGACCACCAGATAAAGCAGTTGGCTTGAGTTCACAGGCCTTATATTGCTTTAGAAATACTTAACTTTAAACATCAGAACCACCTCTTGGTAGGGAAATGCTTCCACAATGAGATCAGATAGGAGAGTGACTGATGGAATAGCAGACTGATGTCTCCTAATTGAAGCGAGGCTGGGGTATGTGCTCACCGAATGGCCATGGAGGGGCCGACATGCCTGCCAGCACATTTACATTTCTCTCTCTCCATCAAAGGCCTATAGCTGCACTTGTGTTAAATATGTACATGCTGTATCTCTACTGACACAGTATGATATTTGCTCTCCATGTCACTGCCAAACCCTGTAATACTTACTTATCCTGAGCATGAAAAAGTATGTTCCTGCTCACAGGAACGGGTTTTGAAATTGAAATATACGTATTTTAAATTAGAGAATCTGTGTGACAAGTGAATCCTAAATCTAGGTATGGGCAGGAAGTTATCAACTGCTGCTTCTGAGGATCACAAGGCGATTCTGGAAAACAGTACAGAGAGACCAAAATCACTAGAGATTTTTCTTTATTGGTGATTACTCAGCCCCTTTGGAGGTAAGGGGGAATGACGCTGACGTACAAATGAACTGCCATGGGAAGCTCACCTGTGTCCACACATGCAGAGGTGTAAGTCCTTTGTGTTTTGATCTCTACTTGTCCCATTTCAGTCTGGATATAATTTGAAAGCCAGCTTAGCTCTTGTACTTCCTAATTATGTTAATGTAAAATTCTCATAATGAATGCAGTATGAGTTTCTAGTGAGCCTTTCAGATCCTAAGTGTATCCAAAGTAATTATAGGCTTTAAGATAAACTAAACATATGCATTTACCTAAGACATGAACTTTTGTGTATGTGTATGTCTGGGGCAGAGATGGGTCTCATATAAAATTTCAATGAAAAACCATGATTGATCCAATGATGCGCTTTTTAAGGGGAGTTTATGTGGAAATTGGAAGTGTCAAAAGACAACAAAGCACACACAAAAAGCCCACTTTTGGGCTTCCCTGGTGGCGCAGTGGTTGAGAGTCCGCCTGCCGATGCAGGGGACACGGGTTCGTGCCCCGGTCCGGGAAGATCCCACTGGGCCCGTGAGCCATGGCCGCAGAGCCTGCGCATCTGGAACCTGTGCTCCGCAACGGGAGAGGCCACAACAGTGAGAGGCCCGCGTACCACAAAAAAACAAAACAAACAAAAAAAACCCCTCACTTTTAAGCAAATCTATAACTTGAAAAAAAAAAGCCTAAAAATATTCTGAGGGGTGGTGTATAGTTTTATAGTAGCCATGAGAACTTCCAGCAACTGGCTAATTTCTTCATATCAGCTGGCATGTCTGGTGATCGGCATTCCCTTGAAGAGCTTTGTCACCCTTCTGTCTTCTGCCCACAGGCCTTAGTCTTGTTTCCAGATGATGCTTCAGTGAGGATATAAGGTCCACGGCCTCTAGGGTTAGTGTTGTCCACTCAGGCAGCAAGATCCAAACTGTAGTGATGTGTGAGCACACATCATGGGGTGAGTACCAGTATTTCAAAGGTTTTAAGAAGATATTTGGATTTTTGCTCCTAATCAAGAAGAGCTTTGTTGTCTGGTTTACATTTAAGACCTAGTTGGCTCATCATTCTCAGAAAAAAACTTTTTTTCTGGGTTAGGAAACTTCATCGTGAGACTTGAGATATACTGGTTTGGAAAATTTCCTCAATTTCTCCTGGCTTCGAAGTCCCCGGCCTCGTAGTGGGGTAAGGCCCATAGGAGGTAGATAAATCTGAATAATAATAATAATATTAAGAATTATATTCATTGCAACAGCTTATATTCACTGAAGACTTACTAAGTACCATGCTCTCTGCTAAGTGCTAACTCTATACTGACTCATTATTCCTTATAGTCCTTATACACATTAATCCTCAATATAATCTCATAGAGAATTATTATTCTAATATTCACAGATGAGAAAATGGAGGTTCAGGTTAAATAACTTGCTCAAGATTATACACTAAGTGGTAGAACCAGGATTTGAACCCAGATCTGTATGATTCCAAAACTTGTGCTCTTCTTTGCCATATTTCCTGATGGAGGAAAAAACCACAGATCACACAGTGAGATGAGAGTCCAAAGAAGGTGAGGAAAAAAGTGTATACACAAAGGTGTTCTTTGCATAGTGGAAAACTGGGACCAACATAAATGTCTAGTGAAAGGGTGCTGGTTAAATTATGGCATATTCTTACAATAGGATACAATGCATCCATTTAAAAAGATATCCAAAAGAGAGGAAGTAAAATAAATAGGCAATAAACAGTATGCCTAGGGTCCCATGTACTTTAAGTAAAGAAAATGTATGTACATGAGTATAGAAAAAAAGACTAAAAGGATATATTACCAAACTGTTAGGCTGAGCAAATACAATATAAAATTGCTGTTTTTGTAGGTCAAGAGTAGAATATTGGCAATTTCATATGGTCCAACTCAACAGTTATAGTGGTCACTTCCACAGGGTGAGAATTTTTGACAATTTTCACTTTCTACCTTATGCATTCCTTTAATACTTGAATTTTATTCTTTCATTAACAATAAACCTGTGTTTTACAATAAGGAAAATAAAAATATTTCCATAAAAAAGGTGAAAGTCAGAAGAGAAAGCTATGTAAATGTGAGCTGGCTTTCCCGTCCATATAAGGGAAAGTTGTTCAAGTAGGAGAAATCAGGCGTTCATTGACATTTTAGTCTGTTGTGATGGGCTGGTAGCCACGCAAGGGTAGCTTACTTCCAACATGCCTGCTACAGTAGCTCTAGATTTCTCAGCAAACACTAGCCCTCTTGGTACACATTCTTGGAAATAACTGGGTTGACAAGGATAAGTACACACCACATGTTAACTGGAGTCACACTTACTGGCCTTGGATAAGGAATCTGGTAATGTAGTCCAATTTCAATCCTGGCTGTGCACTCATCTATACACTGTTTAATCAGGTCTGTGTCTGTAAGCTATTAAAAGGGAAAAATAGGTGAGACTGTTAGCATCTTTCCAATGCTACATAAAGTATAGGTATACATTTTCTTAAACTTTTTTCAGTTCATTAGCCACTAAATTAAATATTGGTAATTTAAAAATTCAAAAGCAATTTAGTATAAAATTTCCTGTGGATTTAACTTTTAAAAATTATTGAGGTAGATAATACAAGCACATGGTAAAAATAATTCAAATAATACAAAAGGATATAATGTAAAACAAAGTCTAAAGTCTCCCTCTTCTTCCTGTCTCCCAGTTCCCCTTCTCAGAGACAACAATTATCAGAAGTTCTTGTTTGTTCTTCCAGGGATATTCTATGCATATATAAGTATACCTCTGTAAACTTAGCGTTTTTTCTTATAAAAATGAAAGTTCTGAACCTTGCCTTTTCACTAACAACTTGAAGCTCCTTCTATATTTACACATACAGAGCTGCCCCATTCTTTTTAACAGCTGCACAAAATTCCAACATAAGGCTGTATTATAATTTAACCAATTCTACTGATGGACATTTAGGTTATTTCCCATCTTTTGCCATTATAAACAGTGGATCCCTCTAAAAATTTTTTTGGCTCACATGCAAATATATTTGAAAGATCATTTCCTAGAGAGAGAACTGCTAGGTTAAAGGGTTCATGCTTTTTTAATTCTCACAGATATTCCCTGTAGATTCAAATTACCCTCTAAGAGGCTGTACCAATTTACATTCCCTAAGAACAATCCATAAATTATATTCCCACCAACAATGAACACCAGTGCTCCTTCATATCCTCCCCTTGTTGATCAAGTTACTTTCAAGTAACCCAATTATCAGCAAGTGCTGTCTAGAAACCCCGAGTAAGATTGGAGAATGATCCACCTTCTGTTTTGAACTGTAAACTGTCTTGCTCATTAGTGAGGAAAAGAAATGGCATTTGAAATTTAAAAACAGTTAAATTGTGGTAGTCCAATTTCAAGTAAAGGAATGAAAAGTTCATTCTGAAAAACAGAAAGCCAGGTAGAAGGGGAGAAACCGTTTCATTCCGAGGATGGAAAATGAGTCAACACGTGCCTCTGCTAAGAGTTTGTAAGTGGGCCTCAAAGCAGAGCTGGGACTGCATCAGCCCCAGATGACACCCACAGTGAAGTCTGGGCCATCGTGGCTTGGAAATTCCAAGGGCATTCTGTCCTATGGTACCTCTTGGAGTAAAGTTCCAGAAACTGCAACACATAGAAAGAACCACAGCTGAGTCCCTTGGGACAGAGGCTCAGCTTTCTGACCTCTGTATTTCTCAGAAGCTATTGCTCTGATGTCCACCTTGGGAGTAGGTTTCCATGTTCTCATTTGCTCATTAGGATTTAGACCAATTAATGAGATACCTTTGGGTTATTATTAAGCACTTATAGCAAGTGAGGTTACAAGGGACTACTTATGTCTACATGAGGGATTAGGAAGAAAGAAGCCCCTAATAAAGATGTGGTTAAGGGGGCTGAGGGCTCCTGGGGCTCCAGCTGTCCATTTGAACAAGCTGGGTTAGAGTTCTCCAAATCAGTCATTCAGAGGCTGCCTGCATGATTCTGCCATATCCACAACTACCTATACTAATATTAAACTTTTTCTGTAAATGGACTCTCTAAGCACAGTACTTGCAAAATTATCTGATACTGTTTTCTTTCTAATACATGGTAAAACAAGTATGTATTTCATTTTTTATAAATTTATTTATTTTATTTATTTTTGGCTGTGTCAGGTCTCTGTTGCTGCACACGGGCTTTTTCTAGTTGCGGTGAGCAGCGGCCACTCTTTGTTGAGGCATGCAGGCTTCTCATTGCGGTGGCTTCTCTTGTTGCGGCGCACAGGCTCTAGGCACGTGGGCTTCACCACTGGCAAATACACCTCCCTCTGGCTCACACCACATTGGGCCAATTCAAGCAGAGGCAAATGAAGGATTATTATTGCCTTAACTGAAAACCCAAAGGGTCTTGGGCAGTAGTTAGGTGAGTGAACCTGCAAAGGTTTACTGGGCACATACTACTACTATGATATCCCCAGCACCAGACTAGACACTGTGAGGCCATGGTCCCTGCCTTCAACTATCAAGGATATTACTTTGGCAGAACAACTCTGACAAAATGGTATATAATCAACAAGGGCAATGACTGCTACAGACTGCTATCTAGATTCCTATATAGCAGAGTAGGTGGCCATCATGGGGTTGGGTGAGGGCAGAGAACTTGAGGAAGACTTCCTGGAGAAGATCAACTGAATCAAAGTATTTGTAAATGCTCATTAATTTAGTGACAACCACAAGGCAGGGCCCATGAGATATACTAGAAAAGGATAAGAAACTGTCTCTGTGCTCAAGGAACTGACAATCTCGTTAAGGAGACCATACCAACATAAATGAAACAAACAAGAAAAAAAAAGAGAATATCACCAACTACTTAGGAGTAGGTATAGCTCAGTAGTCTGCAAAGTTTTTGATCATCTACTTCTTTCAATAAAAAATTTCTGAGCCCTGAGAATTCCCTGGTGGTCCAGTGGTTAGGACTTGGCACTTTCACTGCTGTGGCCTGGGTTCAATCCCTGGTCGGGGAACTAAGATTCCACGAGCCACACAGTGTGGCAAAAAAAAAAAAAAAAAAAAAAAAAAAAAAAAAAAAAAATTCTGAGCCCCATATGTGTATTTATAAGTTTATTAGATATATTAATAATTCCATTATAAATATATATAAAATAGACATTTTTAAAAGAGCAATAAAAATAAATAGAAACAGCTCTTACAATATTTTACTTCTATTCCTCAAAGGACTATTTCAGGACCTTGGGGGGTACATACACTCTGATGTGGTATGCATGGTCTATGGTAAGAGCAGAAAAAGTTCACAAGCAGGTTGGTATTAAAAGCAGGGAGACTTCAGGGATTATGAGAAGGGAAGGATATTGTAGATCGAGACAGTTTCTTGTGTAGCACTACCCCAATTGTAATTTTACATTTCTATCTAACTCTGAAACATCTTTCAGGGACCCTGTCTCGGTTTTGCTCAGTTATATCCCTGATGACTAGTCTGGTGTTTGGAACATCGTAGACACTCAGCTACTTGTTGAATGAAAGAATGAGAGCAGTGGGTCACAAAATAGTGGCAGGAGCTATGACAGAAATGGGAAAGCTGGGAAGTGGAGGTGTTCTTGTGGAAAGATGAGTTCTGCTTTGGGCTATTATGCTTGTGGTGAGTTCCTGCAGGTGGCTGATGACAGGTCAAGATATGGGATCTGGAACCATGGTCTCTGGGCCTCTCAGTGCAGAGGGCTGACCTTCAGAGGACACTTACAACTGGTAGGAGTGTGTGTGAAGAAGACAGGGCAGAAAAGGAGACTGAGATGGAGCCAGAGAGGGAAAAGTAAAGAGAGTAAATTGTCAGGAAGTTTCACGAAGTGAACAGTGACAGTGCTGAATCCATGAGATCAATGAGAAAGAGGCAAGAAAAGTCAGGAGCTGAAAGCCTCCTTCCATGCTTAGGGCCAGGCAGTCTTCCTAAGGAGCTGACAGCTAGATGCTTTACAGTTTGTCAAATCAAGCCTCTTGGAACGGTTTTTGGCTCCCTGGTGTCTGGGTTCAACTAGCAAATGGAGGCACGATTTTACCCAATTTTGAGGTCCCAAAGGGCAAAGTCTCTCCGCTAGCCAAAGAGGCTTGAGTTCAAAGCTAAGTTATGAAGGGAACCCCATCTTAAACCTATTCTCTTCCCTCTGAATGGGTTTGTAATTGGAGGCTCTGAATAGCTTATGAATTGAAAAAAAAACCAAATTTAAGTGCGCACCTCCTGTGGGAGTGGCTGACAACAGGCACAGTGTGAGGAACCTATCCTACCCTGAAAATGCTCATTGGCCTGACTCAAGTCACCTGGCTCATGGGGTCTTCTGAAGATGCTGAGCCACTTAACCGCTGGACTGAGACCTGAAAAGAGTGAAGAGAGAAGCCCGGGCTGGGCTCTACATTTCAGTGGTTGGGCAAGCCAGCTAGGCTGTGCCTCTGGCCCCTTCCTGCTCCACACTCTGTCACTCTGACTTGTGCTGCTCAGTCCTCTCAACTTTAGGACAGAAAAGAAATGAACAAGCACCAGAAGAAATTGCTCTCCTCCTTGCAATCTCCAGCTAGAACCTACTTACATTTTTGTTTTTCTGAAACAGTGTTCTGGCTTCATTTAATATGTACTGTTTTTCTTTAATGGTGTCTTCCATCTGCCCTGATGCAGCCTGCCATTTCCTCGCAAGCCTGAAAATTCTGCGGTAGAGGCCAAGAACTTCTTGTCGTGTTGCCGTTGTCATCTTCCGACCCACCAAAATAGAAGAGGAAAAATTTGCATAAAAATTCAATTTGACAGTAGGCAGGGAGGCAGCTGTACATTTTAAAAAATCAAGCTCTTTAATTAGCCTAGAAATAACTGCTCTTTCTGAACAGATCTGTTTGCTAGCATTGCCAGAATGGTGTTATATGAATACCACAGTCTCTTAGATGGCCTTGTGCATCATCCCATGGCTGAAGGTTGCTCAACCTTGCTGTTTGCCATGATGGCCATTTTTATGAACATGACAACACCAAAATGCACATTTAGTGTTCGTTAAACCAGTATATTCTTTGCCAGAATATCTTAGGAATGATGCTTTTAGTGTGTATTCTGGTAAAATTACATCACTAAACTGAATGCATAGGAGAAGCCACATTTTGAATAACTGCATTTTCTAGTTAAGTGTGAACTTGAGTTTAATGCAGGGATTGCAAACTCAAGTGCCTCTGGAGCCTGGAAGGTAACAAAATGAGGGAAACCGGCTGGGTGGGGACAGTGGCCAACTAGAGAAGATGTACCCCCTTGAAAGGGGACAGTTGCTACTCTGCCCCAGCCAGCTGCTGTCATGTAGAATTGAGGGCCTAAGGGTGCCAAATTTCCTGATATCTTAACAATAGGTGGCAGTCGAGATTTTTAAAATATGAACCTTCAAAAAAGACGGTAATTCCTTATTTTTGAAAATGTGAGTACCAAACATAAAATGAATCTGCAGGCTCAGTTCCACCCAGAGTTTGTCAGGTTGCAAACTGTTTTTTAGTTCATCATAACCTTGTTGAAAATACTTCTCAAAATTGTTGGTCTACTTCCTTGTCCACATAAGAACTGTATAATAAGTACAACTGAAAATCTCTCTGATGACTGAAGATCTTGGGGCCCTCTGGGATTTGACTGCAGGACTTCAACAGGACTGGGGGAAAAAGAGACTCCTCTCACTCTTGGAGGGCACACACAATGCAGTGTCAGCATCAGGACCTGGGGAAAGGAGCAGTGACCCAATAGGAGACTGAACCAGACCTACCTGCTAGTGTTGGACGGTCTCCTGCAGAGGTGGGGGGCAGCTGTGGCTCACCCCAAGGACAAGAACATTAGCAGCAGAAGTTCTGGGA
This sequence comes from Mesoplodon mirus, assembly GCF_964341445.2. Taxonomy (NCBI): domain Eukaryota; kingdom Metazoa; phylum Chordata; class Mammalia; order Artiodactyla; family Ziphiidae; genus Mesoplodon; species Mesoplodon mirus. The sequence goes on from NC_138991.1 coordinate 49,560,986, forward strand.
AGTACTCCTTGGTGCTAGCCCTCCCAGAGTCCACCATTAGCCCCACCAGAGAGCCTGTAGGCTCCAGTGCTGGGTCTCCTCAGGCCAAACAACCAAAAGGGAGGGAACTCAGCCCCACCCATCAGCAGACAAGTGGATTAAAGTTTTACTGAGCTCTGCCCACCAGAGCAACACCCAGCTCTACCCACCACTAGTCCCTCCCATCAGTCCCTCCCTCTTAGATAGCATCATCCACCAGAGGGCAGACAGCAGAAGCAAGAAGATCTGCAATCCTGCAGCCTGTGGGATGTAAACCACATTCGCAGAAAGACAGAAAAAATGAAAAGGCAGAGGACTACATACCAGATGAAGAAACAAGATAAAACCCCAGAAAAACAACTAAATGAAGTGGAGATAGGCAACCTTCCAGAAAAATAATTCAGAATAATGATAGTGAAGATGATCCAGGACCTCAGAAACAGAATGGAGGCAAAGATCGAGAAGATGCAGGAAATGTTTAACAAAGACGTAGAAGAATTAAAGAACAAACACCTAGAAGAATTAAAGAAGAAACAGAAATGAACATTACAATAATTGAAATAAAAAATACACTAGAAGAAATCAATAGCAGAACAGTTGAGGCAGAAGAATGGATAAGTGACCTGGAAGACAGAATGGTGGAATTCACTGCCGCACAACAGAATAAAGAAAAAAGAATTAAAAGAAATTAAAACAGCATAAGAGACCTCTGGGACAACATTAAACACACTAACATTAGCACTATAGAGGTCCCAGAAGGAAAAGAGAGAGGGAAAGGACCCGAGGAAATATTTGAAGAGATTATAGTTGAAAACTTCCCTAACATGGGAAAGGAAATAGCCACCCAAGTCCAGGAAGTGCAGAGAGTCCCAGGCAGGATAAACCCAAAGAGAAACATGCTGAGACACATAGTAATCAAATAGACAAAAATTAAAGACAAAGAAAAATTATTAAAAGCAACAAGGGAAAAATGAAAAATAATATACAAGGGAACTCCCATAAGGTTAACAGCTGATTACTCAGAAGAAACTCTACAAGCCAGAAGGGAGTGGCACGATATATTTAAAGTGATGAAAGGGAAGAACATACAACCAAGCTTACTTTACCCAGCAAGGATCTCATTCAGATTCAGTGGAGAAATCAAAAGCTTTACAGACAAGCAGAAGCTAAGAGAATTCAGCACCACCAAACCAGATCTACAACAAATGCTAAAGGAACTTCTCTAAGTGGGAAACACAAGGGAAGAAAAGGACCTACAAAAAGAAACCTAAAACAATTAAGAAAGTGGTAATAGGAACATACATATCGATAATTACCTTACATGTGAATGGATTAAATGCTCCAACAAAAAGACACAGGCTCACTGAGTGGATACAAAAAGAAGACTCATATATATGCTGTCTACAAGTGACCCACTTCAGACCTAGGGACACATACAGACTGAAAGTGAGGGGATGGAAAATGATATTCCATGCAAATGGAAATCAAAAGAAAGCTGGAGTAGCAATACTTGTATCAGATAAAATAGACTTTAAAATAAAGAGTCTTACAAGAGACAAGGAAGGACACTACATAATGATCAAGGGATCAATCCAAGAAGAAGATATAACAATTATAGATATATACGTACCCAACATAGGAGCACCTCAATACATAAGGCGAATGCTAACAGCCATAAAAGAGGAAATCGACAGTAACACAATAGTGGGGGACTTTAACACCTCACTTACACCAATGGACAGATCATCCAGACAGAAAATTAATAAGGAAACACAAGCTTTAAATGACACAATAGACCAGACAGATTTAATTGATATTTATAGGACATTCTATCCAAAAACAGCAGATTACACTTTCTTCTCAAGTGCACACGGAACATTCTCCAGGATAGATCACATTTTGGGTCACAAATCAAGCCTTGGTAAATTTAAGAAAACTGAAATCATATCAAGCATCTTTTCCGACCACAACTCTATGAGATTAGAAATAACTTATAGGGAAATAAAACGTAAAAAACACAAACACGTGGAGGCTAAACAATACATTATTAAATAACCAAGAGATCACTGAAGAAATCATAGAGGAAATCAAAACAATGCCTAGAGACAAATGACAATGAAACACAATGATCCAAAACTTATGGGATGCAACAAAAGCAGTTCTAAGAGGGAAGTTTATAGCAGTACAATCCTACCTCAAGAAACAAGAAAAATCTCAAATAAACAATCTAACCTAACACCTAAAGGAACCAGAGAAAGGAAAACAAATAAAACCCAAAGTTAGCAGAAGGAAAGAAATCATAAAGATCAGAGCAGAAATAAATGAAATAGAAGCAAAGAAAACAAAAGCAAAGATCAATAAAACTAAAAGCTGGTTCTCTGAGAAAAAAACAAAATTGATAAACCTTTAGCCAGACTCATCAAGAAAATGAGGGAGAGGACTCAAATCAATAACATTAGAAATGAAAAAGGAGAAGTTACAATGGACACTGCAGAAATACAAAGCATCATAAGAGAGTACTACAAGCAACTCTATGCCAATAAAGTGGACAACCTGGAAGAAATGGACAAATTCTTAGAAAGGTATACCTTCCAAGACCGAACCAGGAAGAAATAGAATATATGAACAGACCAATCACAAGTAGTGAAATTGAAACTGTGATTAAAAATCTCCCAACAGGGCTTCCCAGGTGGCGCAGTGGTTGAGAGTCCACCTGGTGATGCAGGGGACACAGGTTCGTGCCCCAGTCCGGGAAGATCCCACATGCCTCAGAGCGGCTAGGCCCGTGAGCCATGGCTGCTGAGCCTGCGCATCCGGAGCCTGTGCTCTGCAACGGGAGAGGCTACAGCACAGAGAGGCCCACGTACAGAAAAAAAAAAAAAAAAAATCTCCCAACAAACAAAAGTCCAGGACCAGATGGCTTCACAGGTGAATTTTATCAAACATTTAGAGAAGAGCTCACACCCATCCTTCTCAAACTCTTCCAAAAAATTGCAGAGGAAGGAACACTCCCAAACTCATTCTACGAGGCCACCATCACCCTGAGACCAAAACCAGTCAAAGATACTACAAAAAAAGAAAATTACAGACCAATATCACTGATGAATATAGATGCAAAAATCCTCAACAAAATGCTAGCAAACCAAATGCAACAACACATTAAAAGGATCATACACCATGATCAAGTGGGATTTATCCCAGGGATGCAAGGATTCTTCAATATACGCGAATCAATCAATGTGATACACCATATTAACAAACTGAAGAATAAAAACCATATGATCATCTCAATAGATGCAGAAAAAGCATTTGAAAAAATTCAACACCGATTCATGATAAAAGTCTCCAGAAAGTGGGCACAGAGGGAACCTATCTCAACATAATAAAGTCCATATACGACAAGCCCACAGCAAATGTCATTCTCATAGGTGAAAAACTGAAAGCATTTCCTCTAAGATCAGAAACAAGTCAAGGATGTCCACTATTGCCACTATTATTCAACATAGTTTTGGAAGTCCTAGCCATGGCAATCAGAGAAGAAAAAGAAAAGGAATACAAATTGGAAAAGAAGAAGTAAAACTGTCACTGTTTGCAGATGACATGATACTATACATATATAATCTTAAAGATGCCACCAGAAAACTTCTAGAGCTAATCAATGAATTTGGTAAAGTTGCAGCATACAAACAATGCACAGAAATCTCTTGCATTCCTATACACTAACAACGAAAAATCAGAGAAATTAAGAAAACAATCCCATTCACCATTGCAACAAAAAGAATTAAATACCTAGGAATAAACCTACCTAGGGAGGTAAAAGACCTGTACTCAGGAAACTATAACACACTGATGAAAGAAATCAAAGATGACACAAACAGATGAAGAGATATACCATGTTCTTGGACTGGAAGAATCAATATTGAGAAAATGAATATGCTACCCAAAGCAATCTAGGATTTCAATGCAATCCCTATGAAATTACCAGTGGCATTTTTTACAGAACTAGAACAAAAAATCTTAAAATTTGTGTGAAGACACAAAAGACCCTGAATAGACAAAGGAATCTTGAGGGAAAAAAACAGAGTTGTAGGAATCAGACTCCCTGACTTCAGACTATACTACAAAGCTACAGTCACTGAGACAATATGGTACTGGCACAAAAACAGAACTATAGAACAGGAACAGGATAGAAAGCCCAGAGATAAACCCACACACCTATGGTAAACTAATCTATTATGAAGGTGGCGAGGATATACAATGGAGAGGAGACAGTCTCTTCAATAGTGGTGTTGGGAAAACTGGACGGCTACATGTAAAAGAATGAAATTAGAACAGTCCCTAACACCACACACAAAAATAAACTCAAAATGGATTAAAGAGCTAAATATAAGACCAGACGCTATAAAACTCTTAGAGGAAAACACAGTCAGAACACTCTTACATAAATCACAGCAAGATCTTTTTTGACCCACCTCTTACAGTAATGAAAACAAAACCAAAAATAAACAAATGGGACCTAATGAAACTTAAAAGCTTTTGCACAACAAAGGAAACTATAAAAAATACAACCCTCAGGATGGGAGAAAATATTTGCAAAGGATTAATCTCCAAAATATAGAAACAGCTCATGCAGCTCAATATTAAAAATACAAAGAACCCAATCAAAAAATGGGCAGAAAGGGCTTCCCTGGTGGCGCAGTGGTTGAGAGTCCGCCTGCCGATGCAGGGGACACGGGTTCGTGCCCCGATCCCGGAAGATCCCACATGCCGCGGAGCGGCTGGGCCCGCGAGCCATGGCCGCGGAGCCTGTGTGTCCGGAGCCTGTGCTCCGCAACGGGAGAGGCCACAGCAGTGAGAGGCCCGCGTACAGCAAAAAAAAAAAAAAAAAAAAAAAAAAGGGCAGAAGACCTAAATAGACATTTCTCCAAAGAAGACATACAGATAGTCAAGAGGCACATGAAAAGCTGCTCAACATCACTAATTATTAGAGAATGCAAATCAAAACTATAATGAGGTATCACCTCACACTGGTTAGAATGGGCATCATCAGAAAATCTATAAACAACAAATGCTGGAGAGGATGTGGAGAAAAGGGAACCCTCTTGAACTGTTGGTGGGAATGTAAATTGATACAGCCACTATGGAGAACAGTATGGAAGTTCCTTAGAAAACTAAAAATAGAATTACCATATGACCCAGCAATCCCACTACTGGGCTTATACCCTGAGAAAACCATAATTCAAAAAGACACATGCACCACAATGTTCACTGCAGCATTATTTACAATAGCCAGGACATGGAAGAACCTAAGTGTCCATCGACAGATGAATGCATAAAGATGATATGGCACATATACACAATGGAATATTACTCAGCTATAAAAAGAAACAAAATTGAACTATCTGTAGTGAGGTGGATGGACCTAGAGTCTGTCATACACAGTGAAGTAAGTTAGAAAGAGAAAAACAAATACCGTATGCTAACACATATATATGGAATCTAAAAAAAAAAAATTCTGAAGAACCTAGGGGCAGGACAGGAATAAAGAAGCAGACATACAGAATGGACTTGAGGACATGGGGAGGGGGAAGGGTAAGCTGGGACAAAGTGAGAGGGTGGCATTGACATATATACACTACCAAATGTAAAATAGCTAGTGGGAAGCAGCCGCATAGCACAGGGAGATCAGCTCGGTGCTTTGTGACCACCTAGAGGGGTGGGATAGGGAGGGTGGGAGGGAGACACAAGAGGGAAGGGATATGGGGATATATGTATACGCATAGCTGATTCACTGTGTTGTACAACAGAAACTAACACAACATTGTAGAGCAATTATACTCCAATAAAGATGTTAAAAAAATAAGGCAATAAATATAATATTTCACTTTCACATTTTTTAGTAAAAATAATTGTAGTTTCTTCAAAAAAACCCCACTAAACATAGAATTACCATATGACCCAACAATCCCACTACTGGGCATATAACCAGAGAAAACCATAATTCAAAAAGACACATGCACTCCAATGTTCACTGCAGCCCTATTTACAATAGCCAGGTCATGGAAGCAACCTAAATGTCCATCGACAGACAAATGGATAAAGAAGATGTCATACATATATACAATGGAACATTACTCAGCCATAAAAAGGAACGAAATTGGGTCATTTGTAGAGATGTGGATGGACCTAGAGACTGTGATATTGAGTGAAGTAAGTCAGAAAGAGAAAAACAAATATCATATATTAACGCATATATGTGGAATCCAGAAAAATGGTACAGATGAACCAGTTTGCAAGGCAGCAATAGAGACACATATGTAGAGAACAAACGTGGACACCAAGGGGGGAAAGTGGCAGAGGAGGGTGGTGGTGGTGGTGGGATGAATTGGGAGATTGGGATTGACATCTATACACTAATACGTATAATATAGATAACTAATAAGAACCTGCTATATAAAAAAAATAAATAAAATAAAATTCAAAAAAAAAAAGAAAAAGGGGCTTCCCTGGTGGCGCACTGGTTGAGAGTCCGCCTGCCGATGCAGGGGACACGGGTTCGTGCCCCTGTCCGGGAAGATCCCACGTGCTGTGGAGCGGCTGGGCCCGTGAGCCATGGCCGCTGAGCCTGCGTGTCCGGAGCCTGTGCTCCACAACGGGAGAGGCCACAGCAGTGAGAGGCCCGCGTACCGCAAAAAAAAAAAAAAAAAAAAAAAAAGAAAAAGAAAGTATGAACAGGCCAATTACCAGTAATGAAATTGAATCAGTAATTTAAAAATTCCCAGTAAACAAAAATCCAGGACCAGAGGGCTTCACAGGTGAAATCTACAAAACATTTAGAGAAGAGTTAACACCTATCCTTCTCAAACTATTCCAAAAAATTCCACAGGAAGGAACACTTCTGAACTTATTCTATGAGGCCAGCATCACCCTGATATCAAAAACAGACAAAGATATCACAAAAAAGAGATAATTACAGGCCAATATCATTGATGAATGTAGATGCAAAAATCCTCAACAAATTATTAGCAAACCGAATCCAACAAGACACCAAAACGATCATACACCATGATTAAGTGGGATTTCAATATCTGCAAATCAATCAATGTGATACACCATGTCAACAAATTAAAAATTAAAAATCACAGGATCATATCAATAGATGCAGAAAAAGCTTTTGACAAAATTCAACATCCATTTGGGACTTCCCTGGTGGTCCAGTGGTTAAGACTCCATGCTTCCACTGCAGGGGGCATGGGTTCGATCCCTGGTCAGGGAACTAATATCCTGCATGCTACCTGGCATGGCCAAAAAAAAAAAAAAAAGTGAAAAAAAAATTCAACATCCATTTATGATAAAAACTCCCCAGAAAGTGGGCATAGAGGGGACATCCCTCAAAACAATAAAGGTCATATATGACAAACCCACAGGTAACATACTCAATGATGAAAAGCAGAAAGCAGCCCACTCTCACCAATTTTTTAATTCAACATAGTTTTGGAAGTCCTAGCCACAGCAATCAGAGAAGCAAAAGAAATAAAAGGAATCCAAATTGGAAAGGAAGAAGTAAAACTGTCACTGTGTGCAGATGGCATGAAACCATAAATAAAAAATTCTAAAGATGCCACCAGAAAACTACTGGAGCTCATCAATAAGTTCAGTAGTGTTGCGGGATACAAAATTAATATATAGAAATTTGTTGCACTTGTCTATACTAACAACAAACTATCAGAGAAATCAAGGAAACAATCCTATTTAGCATCATATCAAAAAGAATAAACTATCTCAGAATAAACCTACCAAGAAGGTAAAAGACCTGTACTCAGAAAACTATAAGGCACTGATGAAAGAAACTGAAGAGGATGCAAACAGATGAAAAGATATACCATGTTCTTGGATTGGAAGAATTAACATTGTTAAAATGACCATACTACTCAAGGCAATCTACATATTCAATGCAATCCCTGTCAAAATACCAATGGCATTTTTCACAGAACTAGAACAAATAATTTTAAAATTTGTATGGAAACACAAAAGACTCTGAATAACCAAAGCATCTTCAGAAAGAACAGAGCTGGAGGTATCATGCTCCTTGACATCAGACTATACTACCAAGCTACAGTTATCAAAATAGCATCATACATCATTTATAAAAATAAACTCAACATGGATTAAAGACCTAAATATAGGACTGAAAACCATAACACTCCTAGGAGAAATCATAGGCAGAACACTCTTTGACATAAATCGTAGCAAATTTTTTTTGACTTGTCTTCTAAGACAAAGGAAACAAAAGCAAAACTAAACAAATGGGACCTAAGTAAACTTATAAGCTTTTTCACAGAAAAGGAAACCATTGACAAAATGAAAAGACAAGCTACTGAATCGGAGAAAATGTTTGCAAATGATATGACCAATAAGGGGTTAACATGCAAAATATATAAACAGCTCATACAACTAAACATCAAAAAAACAACCTGATTAAAAAATGGGCAGAAGACCTGAATAGACATTTGTCCAAAGAAGGCACAGAGATGGCCAACAGTCACATGATGCTCAACATCGCTAATCATCAGAGAGATGCAAATCAAAACCATGATGAGATATCACCTCACACCTGTCACATGGCTATCATCAAAAAGAACATAAACAACAAATGTTGGCGAGGGTGTGGAGAAAAGGGAACTGTTGGTGGGAATGCAACTTGGTGTAGCTACTATGGAAAACAGTATGGAGGTTCCTCAAAAAACTAAAAATAGAATTACCATATGATCCAGCAATTCCACTCCTGGGGTACATATCTGAAAAAAACACTAATTCAAAAAGATAAGTGCACCCAGTGTTCATAGCAGCATTATTTACAACAGACAAGATAGGGAAGCAACCTAAGTGTCCATCAACAGATGAATGGATAAAGAAGATGTGATATATACTATGTTGTACACCTGAAACTAATATAATATTGTAAATCAACTATACCTCGATTTTAAAAAAAAAGGAAATTCGGAGAAGATATGAAAAAAAATCCCACTACTAGAGGATTGTGATTAGTCAAATTTAGGTGAATGAATACTGTACTGCCTTTAACAAATTACCAGGCTGGGAAGACAAGGAAGACAGATTTAGCAAGTGAGTAGCAGGACCAGGCACTGGGACACCTCATTATGAGTCCTGGGCTTTCCTCAAACAGGTCATCTGTTGAGCAGTAGGCTGCTCATTGCCCTTTGAGAACAGACCCATTTCCAACCCAAGGGGGAGGGGTAATACATGGAGACTGCATGCTTTAGGGTGGTCCTGAGCTTATGAGAATTTAGGCAGCTAAAGAAAGCAGATGGGAGCTGGAAGGAGCTGTGTTTATCTAGAAATTCTAAGTAATTGCAAGGACTTCACCTTAGAGAGAATGTCTCTTTTGAGTATGATTGCACCTCTTACTTATCCTGACCCTGGTGACCTTTCTTAAGCAATGAGGAATGAACCAAGGCTTACCCATTTGATGAAAAGCTTGAAATTACTACTTCACCCAATTCAAAAGTTAAAAGGACATACCTGATACCCATTCTGATATCCATTATACCTCACAGGAAAAAATGCTTAAAAGGAATTCATACAAAGCAAGAGAGATCATCATGCATTGTGGCTAACTGTAATGAAAACTCAGATGAATTGATGATGTTTTTCCTGGTAAGGAAACAGGTTTCTGAGTTTCTGGCTCTCCCTGAAACTCCATGGTTTCATATGAAAATACATGAGTCAGTTCCTGTGAGGAACAGTCTGCAACTAACCTCTATTAATGACTGCTTCACTTCCCTGTCATTAACAGATGAAACTTCCTTGACTGCATGACACTTGAGGAAAGTGAAGGCGGTATGGCATATTAAAACAGCAGCAACTTCTCCGAAGTCTGACTTTCATTTCTTTGTTTTTACTACTGTCTGAACCACAGCTTCAAACTATAACTGATCACATACCATAAGCTGATACACACGCCCTGCAAGTATGGTATTTAAGGTAACAAGCAGAACTAACAATTGATATTTAATAAGACCATTTTCAAAACACTTTAACGTTTAAGTGTTTTGAAAACTAATCCTGAAAGGGAAATAAGTGATGTCTTCCTCTCCAACATCAGGTGATCTGGAAAACACAGTCCATAAGATTTCCATAGTCTAAAACTGTGTTCTCCATTATGTACTATTCGCAAGTCGTTGTTACAAAGCTTGTGATTCTAGAAACAAAATCAGCCATATAAATTTAAAAAATGTTAAAAAGCTCTCTTCTTTTTGGTTTATTTTTTAATTTTTTTGAAGATGTTGGGGGTAGGAGTTTATTAATTAATTTATTTATTTTTGCTGTGTTGGGTCTTCGTTTCTGTGCGAGGGCTTTCTCTAGTTGTGGCAAGCGGGGGCCACTCTTCATCGCGGTGCGCGGGCCTCTCACTATCGCAGCCTCTCTTGTTGCGGAGCACAGGCTCCAGACGCGCAGGCTCAGTAGTTGTGGCTCATGGGCCTAGTTGCTCCGCGGCATGTGGGATCCTCCCAGACCAGGGCTCGAACCCGTGTCCCCTGCATTAGCAGGCAGACTCTCAACCACTGCGCCACCAGGGAAGCCCCTGGTTTATATTTTTATTCCCAGGAAGCAACTTGTTTAGGAAAAGTGACTTTTCCCTGAGAGTCTTCCTCCCTATGGTATGATGGCTTGAAACCAACACTTATTCCTCTAAAACTATCAATGACCTCTCACTATTGATGAAAGGCCAAGTCAGCCCTTCTTCTTCTTCCCTAGTATCAGGGGTTGACCTGATGCAGTGGGGTCTGCTGGGATTCTCCCATGGTCGACATCAGGAATGTGAAATTGTTTAGAGGACCACAACTGAACTTCAGTCTCAACTGCCTGTGAAGTCAGTTCTTATAGAATTTTTACAGTTAAAGTTTTATAACTTTTATTCTGAGACTGATATTTTTTCAAATTCTGCGTTTCACTTCCTTAACCCTCAAATCCCAGAATGAGGAAACGTAAGAGATAGGAAGTGTGCCTGGGAGGAATTGTGACTGGAAACTGGGCTCTTTTCTTCAAATCGTATTTCATGCATAAACACAGCGCCAGGATAAAACTCATTACCAAGCACCTACCATGTGCATCCTGTACCATTAAAAAAGGGCCGACAAATATTGCTGCTAGTACATTTTGGCTTCAGGTCATAGTCAGAAGTTCCCCTTAAAGCAAGTGTCCCAAAGACTGGTTGGGGAGGTAATTTTTGATGTACAAGAAAATATTTATTTTCTTAGTGTGATTCCCTTAATGTGTTTTAATAGCCCAACAAACACATGATTTAAAGTGATTTCTATTTTGTAGTGATATAGAGCTACCTTTAAACATATTACAGAAACTTTTAAGCTGGTTTAAAACTTCCAGGACTTCCCTGGTGTCCAGTGCTTAAGACTGCGCTCCCACTGCAGGGGGCACGGGGTTCAATCCCTGGTCGGGGTAAGATCCGGCATGCTGCGCAGTGTGGCCAAAAAAACAAAACAAAACAAAACAAAAAAACATAGGTAAATAATAGCAGAAATTGTGGAGTCCCCAAAAACCTGAGTCTGGGAACTGTAGCTATAAGGCACCCTGCTGTGGTGTTTGTTCTGCTGAAACTTTTCACTTAGAATGCCTGTTTTCTGCTGGCCACCTCAACTTGTAGACAAGAGTTTATCCTCAGGCTTTTCTGGAGCACCTTTTTCTCTGCTTCTATCACATCCAGCTATTGTTCTTTTGCAGTTTCACTGTCCTTTTTTTCCCCAGAGTCTCTGAATTCCTGGAGGGCAGGGACTGCATTTTGCTCATTAAAGGAATAAAAATAAGGATAAGAATGATAATAATAACAGTACTAGCTACATTTACTTTGCACTTCCTCTGTGCTAGGCTTCCTAGGTACTTTACATACATATATTAACTCCCATAATCGTCACAGTTCTATAAGGTAAATACCTCATTATCCTGTTTTACAAAGGAGGAACCTGATGCCAAAAGAGGTTAAGTAACTTGAGCAAGGTCACATGGCGAGGAAGAGGTGGAGCCAGGATCCAAGACCAGATAGTGTGGAGTCAGAGCCCCAACTTTTAATCACTAAATAGGCTGCTCAATCTCAGTAAATGTGGTTGAATGTCTGCTGATTGCTTTAGAGAGCTTAGCCAGTTGTGACAATGGGAACTAAATTCTATTCCCTTCCTACAAAGAGCAAAAGACCAATCTTTTTGCACCCTGATTGAATTGCAATTACCCTTTTATAAGGTTTTCCATATACCATCTGCCCCTCTGCTGCAACTGTCCTTCCTCAGTAACGATGTTATACACCAGCACCTTTAGAGGAGGCTGTGCACTTAGCTGGACTGCTGTGCTCTTCTGTTCCCTGCGGCAACCCTGTCCCTGACACTCCAAAGGAGCTGACGTCACATAAGATACCAGCACTCCTTACAGTGCTACTACCCTGCAGGCCCTACTTTCCTCCCAAGCATCTACCCACCCATCCAGCATTTATTCAGTGCCCATGTGCCAGGCTAGGCATACAGTGATAAACACGCAGCCACGGTCCCTGTCCTCCTAGAGCTTATATCCTAGTGGCAGAGGCAGATGAGATACAAGTAAAATGTTTGTATATATTTGTGTATAATTTTGGTTATATGTGCTCTCAAGGAATGAAACAGTAATATGATATGAATGAGCAGAGGTGGGGGTTATTTTATTTTGGGTGGTCAGTGACGTTTGAGCTGAGTCTTGAATGGTGTTCAGGAACCTATTAGTGGCAAGAGTTCAGGGGAAGGTGATGCAGGAAGAAAGAACAGCAGGAACAAAGGCTATGAGGTGGGAACCAACCTCAGTGTTAATACAGTTGAGAGCCTATGGGGGAAGAGGGACCACAGGTGGATAGGATCCAGCACAGGCTGGGAGAGTAGGCCTTGGAAAGGAGTTTGATTTGTAGTCTAAGAGCAAAAGGAAGACATTGGCAGGTTTTAAGCAAGTAAGAGTATCATGGTCTGATTTACATTTTTAAAAACATGCTGGATTTCAAACTGTATCATAAGTACTTGTGATTCTACCAGTCTTGCAGATGAAGAGTCTTGCCTAATGCTGCTTAACTGACAGGAGAACTGGGATTAAGAGCCAAAAAAGCTGAATGATTATTTCCCTGACTGAAAGCTTTTCCCTGTTTTTATTTTGGAGTCAGTAATGGGGACTCCAAACAGGCAGTGATCAATTTCCTAGGGGAAAAAAAAAAAAAAGCACCACCCACTCACTCTTGCACTTGCTGTGGAGAATGAAAATACAGTGAAAGGGTCTATGTACTTGGCATGTCTAGATCTAGTTTTGCAGGAGACCTATAGGAAGATTTGCCAGGACTCGGGGCTTTATCCACTTCACCCTTGAACAGTTTCTTTCACCTTTGGAAAGAGCATCACTGCATGAACACTTAGAAGTTTAAGAGCAGAGATGAAAATTCCCTTTCCTCAGATGAAATTTATAGAAGTATGACTCTGGTCTCAGGAATGTCAAAATTCCAAATGTTGCACTCCCATGAGGCTTTGCCTTCTACTGAAGAAAAAGTGTTGCAGTACAAACAAGGGACAGAAAAGGCAAGGGAAATTAACTGACTTTCAAACCCCAGGTGGAAGGAGACTCCATTCTTTCAAGATCTGTCCTTAAGTGTAAATTTATAAAATCATAACCAATGAATACAATGTAGTCAGATTTCTCTCCCAGCTACTTTATGATTTTGGGGGAGGGTGATAATGAAACTCACCCAGTGAAATCCATCACATGTGTTCACCATGTACCAATGGTGACCTATCCCGTGTCCTGCTGCCCTATCTTCTTAGATCTGGGACTCCTTCTTTTTGCCAAATGGAAGGCCCCAACCTGTACAACTGAAATATTCTTTTTTTTGCTTAACTGCTGATTCTCATCCTTTGGCTTTCATCACTTTTCATGGGGTGCCTTCTTCACATTGGGTCAGCGTCCCTTCTCTGGTGTATATGCCTATCATAATGTTCATTCTACTCTATTGTAATTTTCTGTTTGACTTATGTTTCTTCCTCCACTGTGTGTGTTTTGGGAGAGAGAGAAGCAGGTTGGGACCCTGTCTCATCCATTACACTCCTAGGCCTGGCCCAGAGTTGGAGCTTGAAATACATTTGTTAGAAGAAAAAATTTACCCACAAAGAATAATCACCAGTAATAACCATTCTCATCCTGAGATATATGCAGTGGTATTTGGATCAGGTTTCACAACAGAAGACCCTAGAGCATTTAAAAATACTAATTAACCCTCACAATGATGTTTTCAAGAGTGGTACTGTGGGTGTCAGGGTGAGAATTGAAGATTAAGTGTTATCTAGCAAGGCAGTCTTCTCACTTCCATCTAGGGCAGTATACACAGCTGTTACATAACCCTCGCTCTTAAGTTCTCTTAAGGCCACTTAGGGTTTGTCCACAGGACTGAAATGATATACTATATTTCCAGGAAGCTTAGAATCAAACATATAGAAAAATGAGTTTTTGATATTTTTTTTCTTAAAAACAATCCTTTGGGGGAATAAGGTCCATTGCAACCAAATGATGAGGGTTCAAAACCAACCTAAAAAATTATAATTTAAAGCTTTTGTCATTTGGAAAACCTCCAGGGAACTGAAGCATTCTTACAATGTCAAAGCAAACAGATTTTCTTGCTCCAGATAGCAGAAGAGAGAATGACTACCTTGATTTTAGGCATTCAAAATTTTCCCACAGATGTAAAGGACAGGAGATATAATACAAACAATGAACTAATGGGCTCTGGAATGATCTGGGTTTGAATCCTGACTTCACCACATCAGGCAAGATATTAATCTTCCTGAGCCTCAGTTTCTTAAAATGGGGAAACAACAGAACCTTCTTCAAAGAGTTGTTTTAAGGATTGTTCATAATAATCCATGTAAATCACTTAGCATTGGGAGTTAACAAAGGCAAATGTTACCTGAAAAGGAGGAAATAAAGGAGGAACAGTGAGGCCTCTTTTATATCTGCTAAACTTTGCTGCCTGCTGGTGAAATTATCGCTTTGTGGCAGTAATGGATTTTCCTAAAGCTGTTTCCCTCTGATCATTAATAATCCCTGCACAGTAAAGAGCTATTGTTCTTCAGTATGAGTAAATAACCCTGCCCGAGGCATCGCTTATCTTCAGACCACAGAGCAGACTTCTTACTGGAAATACAATGCAGGTGCCAACACCAAGGGCATGAGCAAGCTTCCCTTCCTATTTTTCTTCCTTTATCTCTTACTCCTTGCTTATCCTTCGGTGCACTTTTCTCCTAGATCCGTTATCCCTCCTTACTTTCTGATGTATTCCCATACCCTATACAGTATCATCTTACCTAAATTGAATAACCTTCAAGCTAAACTAAGTGCCCCCATCTCCCAGCCCCACACACGCCCCATGGACTTGTTTCCTGACCTGGATTCAGTTTTTGGTTACTAGAATCCAAAAGGGGAAGTGTAATGCCACACACTGTTTTGTATATCTCAGGATATGCTTGTGTGGTGTACTTAATCATACGACGGCTATTCTCTGAAACAGCATCTTTTTACACAGAAATTGACAATATGGTATGTCAGAGATACGGGTCAGGGAGGAAAGGGTATATCATATTTTTATCTAAAGGAAAAGAAATTAGGTTAGGCCCTGTAACATGGGAAATCTTCAGAAGACAGGGAAAAACCAAAAATATTTATGTCTGAAAGATTTCTAAACTATCCCAAACAAGCTCATGTAAGGCACATATATTCATCCTAAATCAGCACAGAAGCACACACAAGATTATACTTGTAAGGGGAACTCCAATCAGGCTCTCGTATCCAAGAGATGTACAGCAATTTGCCCCCTCGGGGATAGAAATTCCAAATGGAAACCAAGTTTCAGTCTCTCAATTCAAAAGAAATGGAAGCAACTGTTTCTTTATCATCATATTTTAAGAGACAAAGACAAGGTAAGGGTCAATCAGAGGTAGTGAGAACAAGTTACCAGAAGTAGGAGGTGTGTGTCTGGGGTGTTGTGTGTATGTGCTGGCAATGGATGAAAACTTGGTCAATGCTGAAGATCAACCCCAGTCATTCGTTCGTAACTACCCAGGATTTGAACCCTTCATAGGAACTAGGGAAGTCAAGAGAACACAAAACATTTAAATTAAAACATTCAAACCCCTTCTTTGTGATAATTTCCTAAGAAACTGGATTAAGAAACAGACAAAAGGGCTCTGGTTATAACATTAGATACACCTAACCCTTGATCCAACCACCTGATATATAACCCTCACCCTGCACAGGGGGTCTCTGCCTTCACGACAGTTTCCAAGTACCCTCCACCTACTGAATAAGCAACTTTCCCCACCTGCAGAAGCACGGGAGCTCTTTACTAGACAAAGTTCCTTTAGGAGCAATGACTGTCCATCTTTAGTGCGCAGAATGATTAGCAACCAGAGTACCTTCGAGTTTCTCCAGTCCAACAATGACCAACAGAATGTTCTTCAATGATGGAAATATTCTATATCTTCGCTGTCCAACAGGGTAGCCACTGGCACTGGGCACCTGAAATACGGTTAGTACATCTGAGGACCTGCATTTAAAATTTTATTTCATTTAAATTTAAATAGCTACATGTAGCTTGTGGCTACATATGGACAGCAGAGCTCTAGACCAAAAAATTGCAAATCAAATGCCCACAGGGGTTAGGCTGGTAGAAGAAGGGAGAAGAGTTTCATTGGCTCCAGCTGACTGTTGCTCTGTAGGAACCTCAAGCTGGTGTTGCCAGATTGTCTAATTTTTCAAAGGAAGCCGAAAATCAGATTTTTTAATTTGGCAAGTAAATTTTAAAAAATAATTTAAATCAATCTGTGGGCCAAACTACGTTTGCAGGCAATATCTGTCTCGCTAGTTTGTAATCTGTAATCTAGGCCAACCCCTAAACTCAAAGAAAAGGGTTTTATTCAAGGCCATCCTGCTGGTCAGTAGAGATGCAAGACTGAAACCCAGGCCTTCTGATTATTCTTCTGATACCCTTTCTAGAGTTTATGAAATCAACCATATCTAGTGGTGGAGGTGGCAGCAACAGCGGGGACAAATGCCCCTTTGTCAGAAGCTGTTGAAGTCCACGGTTGATACATTATGGACACAGTGTTCCTATATGTTGGGTCCATGGGCAAGGCTCTGAAATAGGAGTCAGCAGGGCACAAAGAAGAAATAGTTCCCAGGGTAGTCAGACCTATAAACAATTAATAAGCAAAGTAAGGTTTGCTATAATGAACACAAATCACCTAAGCAGGAGTCCAAAAGCACTGACGGCTGGGAGAGGAGAGGAAAGAGATCTGAGACAGGCCTTTGAGGATCAGTCTTGATGATTATGAGGGTGGGTCCCATTATTCAAGGATATTACGGGGCCTCCTTCTATCTTGGAGGCTTTGTGTGTGAAGAGTCTCCTCTGCTGGCTTTTCCTTCTCTGGATCATCTCTACATGTAAAGAGCCCCAAGGAGTTTAGAGGTCTTCCTCTTTATCTGCACCCTCTTCTTAGGTGATCCAGGAATAAACTGCTACATTTATTATCTCTCTGAGTTTTCCCTTGACTTGTATATTTAACTTCTCAACATCTTCACTTGGACCATTAATAGACTTATCAAAACTAGTATGTTCAAAAGAATAGTAGTGCCTTCCAAACTATTTTCTCTGCGGAGTCATCCTTGGTTTCTTCCTTTCCCATACACTTCACATCCAATTTGGCAGCAAGTCCTGCAAGCTCGACTTTCAGAGTACCTCCCAAATTTAATTCTCTCCACTTCCACCGTGAATACAACACTCCTGTCACATCCCCCTTGGCCCTACTGCAACAGCCTCCTAGCAGGTCTGACTACGTCTACCCTTCTCTATCCAGTAGCCAAGAATGATTTTCTAAAAATGTAAATCAGATCTGGTCACTCCTTCTTAAAACCCTCCATTTAAAAAACAGCTAAACCCTCACCTTGAGCTAAAAGGCTATGCTTGTTCAGGCCCTGCCACTTCTCCATCACAGACCACTCTGGCTCTGGTTCTTTCCTTTCTACTGCAAGCACATGGCCTTCTCGCCATTTCCTTCCTCAGATCCCTTCCCGTTGGTTCTTTTCTCCACCTAGAAAGCTCATTCTCTAGCTTCCCTCTTTTCTCGGATTTCTGTAAACCCGGCCTCCTCTGAACAGACTTATCCGATTTAGAGTGGCCCTCCCCCCATCTTCTACCACTTCACCTGATACTACTACCTTTGGGGCATTTCTCACTTGCTGATATCTTACTGATTTACTTTTTAACTTTCTCCCGGACTCGAATAAAAAGGTCACGGAGCAACGCCTTTGGCGGACCGAGGGATTTAAGAAGCTGGTTCTCATTATCTTAGAAAATCTCAGTATCGTGTAGGAGACTCGTCTGTGTCAACCTTCCTCAGCTAGACGCCTCTCGCCCCCGGATTTGCCCCTACTAATCTCCCATTTACATTCGGGGATCCAAAGGATTGAGAAGTCTCAGATGGGCCCCAAACCAGCATTTCAGCGTTCCCAAACCAGGGCTCCCCTTCCTGGCCCTCGAGCCGCTTCCCTTAGCAAGTTGCCGAGGCCATCGTTGGTGACACCGAGCCGCCCTCGCGAGGCTGGGCGGGGCGGGGGGGGGTCACACAGGCTCGTCTCCTAGCAACGTCGCACCCCACCCCACCCCCACCCCATCCCTGCCCCTGGGGAGCCAACCCCTTCCCCCAGTCTCCCGCGCCAGGAGTCAGCGTCTCCATCCTCTACACTCACGCTGCATCAGTCCAGCCTTCCCCCACCCACAGAAGCCCGGCAGCCTACCGCAGGCTGGGAGGAGGCGGCGCCGGGAGCCCAGCTGAGCTGCGGCCGACTGAGCTCTGGCAGGTCCGGTGGGCCAGGCCGTACCAAACCACCGGACGGACCTCTGTGGGAGCATCAGTCCCAGGTCGAGGGTAGGCTCGAGCCTTCCTTAAACTTCAAACTCTAGACCACGCTCCGCCGTACAGCCAACAATATATCCAAGTTCATCCTTTCCTTATTTTCCTTTTCTACCTTTAGTTCTCCTCTCTCCCCCATCCCAGCCAAATAAATGGTCCAGTCCATCTCCTCCTAGCTCTCCCTCCGCGTCGCTAGGTCTTTGCCCTTACTTGGCGACGGCTTCGTACGTCTTTGCGTACGTCGTGACGCAAACTGCCACTCTTTCCCTTCCCGCCCCTCTCCTATTCCGCGTCCTGGAGCGGGCGGCTTGCGGGGTTACCGGAAGTGATGATGCAGGAGGCGATGGAGAGGGCGGGGCTTCGGGGCGGCCCCCGCCGGTGGGCCGCAGATGAAGAGGAGGCGGCGGCAGTGGTGGAAGAAGAGGCGGCGGCGGCGGGGGCGGCGGCGGCGGCGGCGGCGGTAGGGAGCCTGGAAACGCGAGCGGGGATGGTAGGTGTTTTGGACCCGCCGGGCCGCCGTCGTTTCCAGAAAGGGTTTGACTGGAGGAACCTCTGGAGCAGCTGTGAGTTTGAGGGGGGGTTGAGGAAAAGGGGAGGCATTGGAAGATGAAGGGGCGGGGGTTGGGTACCTTCGAGAAAGGGGGGGTGGTGGAAGGGGAGGAGTGGAAATCGGCGCCTTGTCTGGACTGGTCCCGCTGGAAGAGAGGAGGCTGTGAGGGGAGCCTGTGGCGTGTCAGCCGCAGGGCTCAGAAAACTTACCTACTGTCCCTGCCTCCCTACCGCCAGCACCCCTCAACCCAGGGCCTGGGGTTCGGGGGGCCGGAGCTGCCCTGAAGGGAGTGCAGCCTCTGGTCCTCTGCCCCTTGTAAGCGCCGTGAGGTAGGAGCCCAAGCGAGAGGTGGTGGGTGAATCTCCAGCTCCCTCCGCCCTCATTTCCCTCCCCACCCCCATCTTTCTCTTTAATCATTAACAGCCCTGGAATTAAGGGGCTCAGACCTGGAGGCCTTCCTATGCACCTTTGCTATAAACGATAACCATCTGTGCCTGAGGTAATGGGGCTGGAAGCTTTGCCAGTATCCTGTATAGGAAGTGGGGCAGGGTGACAAATGTATTGTGTTTTTCCGTTGCCCCCTCACCCCCCATCCTCTCCCTTGCATACCCCTCCTTTCCACTTTAGTTCTCCGTGACTAGGTGGTAATCCTGGTGGGTTTTGTTGTTGTTGTTTGTTTTTTCTTTATCGCACTTGGTATCTTGGTTACCTCTTTTGAATTTGGTGTTCCACCTCCATCCCAGATCTTAACTGCAAGCTTTGTAATACTTCAGTTACAAGCTGTGTGTCTTTGGGAGTACCTCTCAAAGCCTGGTCGCTCCCGATTAAGATGAGCGTTTTCTTCTATGAATACTGGAATTCCAAAGCCCTTGCAAGGATTCCTAAATGGCATCATAGCCTAGGAATCAAGGTCTCTTGCTCTAAATACTTTGTGTGTGAGGAATTTAAATGTTGTCAACTCTTTCCAAAGTGATTTGATGTTAGGCTAATTCTGGATTTCTGTGTTTCTCTCCACCCACACTTCATGATGCACTTTGGAGAACAGAAAACCCCGTATTACTTTTTTGTTTCTCCAATTGGACAATAGCTCTTTTATCTTCTCCATTTGCGTGTCTGGCACACAAGTCTTCAGTGACACATTTGGCTTGTGCTGATTCCCATCTTATTTATTTAGCTTATTCTTTGTGTATAGGTGGTCTTAAACGAGACAATGTGATTTGCTTAGTTTTGTTCTGAGGAAGAATACAAACCAGTAACGGCTGTGAAAAAATTATTTGAGAAAAAAAATTATTTGAAGAAAGCAAAGAATGATTGGAAAAGAAGGTCT
Organism: Mesoplodon mirus; assembly: GCF_964341445.2. Lineage (NCBI taxonomy): Eukaryota > Metazoa > Chordata > Mammalia > Artiodactyla > Ziphiidae > Mesoplodon > Mesoplodon mirus. The sequence continues at coordinate 49,581,876 of NC_138991.1, forward strand.
CTTTGTTGATGTTCTGTTGGTTTAAGGGGAAAAAAAGTAGTGCTACTTTAGCCTGTTGTAGGGATTTCAGAGTGAAGTGTAATGATTCCTAGTTTGGTGTTGATATTTTCTTTGGAAATCCTCTGTTGAGTCTGGCACTGTATTTTCTGAAGAACTTGAAGAGATGGTGCCCAAATTTAGGGATCCTTTGAATAGAAAGTGTCCGTAAATCCTGTTCCTCTGTAACTGAGTTTATGTGCATATTGCTAGAAGAATTATCACAACGGGTTCCATCCTACTCATCAGGGCTTTCAAGCCTGATAAAACAGAATATTTAATGCTTTGATTGTACAAGTAACAGCATGTTTAGATGTTTCACAGAAATGCAACAAAAGAAAAAAATGACTACTGTTCTCACCTTAGCTGATTTGGAATCATTGAATAAAAAGTCCAAAATTCATTCATTCATGCAACAAACATTTATTGACCGGCTACTGATTGCTAGCCAGTATTTCGGGCAGTGGGCATACAAAGGTGAAAATAGCAGTAAGGTCCACGCTCTCATGGAGCTTACCTCGGAGTGTGGGGTGGGGACAGATAAATAAGCAAATCGGACTTTGATAAGTGCTGAAGAAAATAAGAGTGTTGTGATAGAAAGTGTCTGACTGGGATACAGTCTAGACCTTTCTGAGGAGGTGACACGTAAGCTGAGCTTTAAATAAAAAGGAGCCAGCCATGCAAAGATATGGGAGGAGCCTTCCAGGTTTAGGGACTAGCTAGTGCAGAAACTGGGCTAGAGTGAGTTTGGCAAGTTCCAGGGAGTAGGGAGAAAGGGGAGGTGGAGGAGGTTGGGGAGTAGGGAGGCAGTAATAGCAGAGTCTAGTGAGCAAAGAGGAGAGTGAGAAGAGTCTAGGTCAGAGAGGTGGAGGCCAGGCTCAGAATAGGTAGGCAAAATAAGAGGAAGAAGGAGAAGGAAATAGAAAATCATGTTCCTTTTTAATTCTGTTGCCTTTCCTAGAGTCTCACCACACGCTACTTTGAGGGTACTCTTGGACTGTTACAGGAAAAAAAAGTCACCCTGCTGAGAGTGGGAGAGGAGGAGGCAATGGTCATCTGGGTCTTTTCTGGCAGATGAATCTCAAGCCATGTGTTAAGAATTCAGCGAGATGTTCAACTGAGAGATTGCCTTTTTCCTTACAGGATTTTGCCTTATACACTTTTAAAAATTGCATAATGAGCGCCCCAAATGTGTTCTAGTGTATGAACCCTCCTTTGCTTCCAGCTGTGAATTTAGGGCTGAAGGTTGGGCAAGTGATAATAATATGCCCCTGTTGGTCTACAAAGATGACCATTAGGATCTAAGTTTGAAGTTTTTTTTTGTAGGGAGGCGGGTTTTATGTTGCAATATTTCCACTCTTGTCTGATCCACCTGATGACTAATAACACTCAGCTGAGGTGTAGGTTGGTGCTAAAAGTTTACATTTATCCAATGTAATCCACACTCAGTGGATTACATTAGATAAATGACCATTGTGGGCATAATCCCACTCTGTGGACATCTTTGGGCTGGCATGTAACCAAGTGATGTAACCTACTTTTGCCTTCTGTTGGGGCCATTCATCTCCAGTAGTCAGCTGCTTTTCAGCCTCACCTTGACCAGATTGTCCACTTGAGAGGCCCAATCAGGATTCCTTTTTGATTTGGCCCTCTTGAGCCATGACACAGTGGGCCAACAGAAAGAATATGCTGTTTTCTTCTTTTGAACACCACAACAGTGACTAGTGTGTTCTTTGAGTGAATTGGCCCTTTGAGCCAGGCAGTTGAGAGACTTAAATATTGCTGAGGCTATTTGTAGTAAAGTTAGTATCAGAAATGCTAAGTAAGACCTTTTAGTGTTTGGGAAAAATGAATCAGAAATTTTGGACTTGTCACCTATTTTAGGTTCTAATAATTTACTAGCATGGGTAGATGGATTATCAAAAATAACTTGAATAGTTTCCTGGGCAGTCCTGGGGTAATGAAGGGGATGGAGTTGAGCCTGTACTGACTTACTGAATCCCAACTTCAATGCAAATAGGAAGTCTTTTAGTTAGCAAGCAAGTGAACAGCTAGGACCAGGCAAACAATAGACTCCACCCTTTATACTGCAGAGTAACTCTAAGAAACTGAGAATTGAAAAAATATATATATATATTATATATATGGTTTTGGCCTAGGTTGAAGAATTTTGGCCTCTGTGTCCTAATGCTGGATTTTAAATGCTGTTATTAAGCTGTCCACTGTTCATCTTCATTTTAATAGTTCTTATAACTCAAGTATGAAAGTATCCCATAGGCTGAAATTTCATCAGCCAGTTTGGAGACTGGTGGCTCTTTTCTAATTTGTGAAAAAAGGGGGCGGATGGGCAGGAGGGGACTTGAATACAGGGAGAAGCCATCGACTCCTACGTTGGCCACTAATTGTGTTTGGGAAAGAATCCACAAATCTAAATGAATTTAGATTCTCAGAGCTGAACTGGCCTTTTATTTATTTATTTATTTATTTATAAAATATTCATCTATTTATTTGGTTGCGCCAGATGGGCTCCTTTGTTGTGGCACGCAGGCTCCTTGGTTGCAGCATGTGAGCTCTTAGTTGTCGCACGCATGTGAGATCTAGTTCCCTGATCAGGGAATTGAACCCGGGCCCCCTGCATTGGGAGCATGGCATCTTAACCACTGCACCACCAGGGAAGTCCCCTGAACTGGCCTTTTAACCTAGGGTACTAGTGGATTTGTTTCTTAAACTCCCAGGGCTTTTGGACAAACTCTTCTGAAAGAAGAATTGATGCCACTTACTTTTGGAGTTGTGGGTGTTATGCATTGCATTAGATGACTTAAAATTAATCTGATTTTGCTACTGTTTTGATATCTTTACAGTAAGGACAGTTAATTGTACGCTGGCTGCCAGTTGTTTTAAGATGAAGATGTGATAACTCAGATTGAAACAATGGTAATTATGTGGTGACTCCTATTTCCCCAGCTCTTGATAACTTACAGTTACCTCTTTGTGTCTATTTACAGATGTTGATACCAGTGAACCAGGATCAATTCTCCCTAAATGTTGGAACAGTGTTCTGAAGCTCTCTGCACAATGGACCAGGGTGTTTTATTGAGTTAGTGTCTTTCAATTAAAATCTAGTTTTACTAGTTCTTGTATCTGTTTTTCTAGGTGAATGATTAGTGAATGATTACAAATAAGAACTTAACATATTAATTTAGTGGAAGTGGCTCAAACTCTAATTCTTTGAGGTTGTGATATGTAGAAAGGAGAAAATGGGAGGGGGGACATGCCAAATCCTCTTCTTTAAGATGTGTGCAAATGAAACTATTTAAATACCATACATCAGAATAGGGAAGCTCAGTAAAGGAATCTTGAGGTGGTAATTAGCCCTTGTAGCAAAGTAAGCCATCTATGGCCAGCACCCTGATACCAACCTGATTACACGAAAAAGTAGGCATCATGTTGACAACTCCTGACTTCCCGATGGCTTGTCCTTGCTCAGGAGTGCCCTTTGACCCGTGCTGTGTTGGTGGGTTTCAGGCTGAATTGCATCGTGGAAGCTTAGGTTGCATAGTGCTGGGAAGCATAATCAATGTTCCTGTTCTCCCTGCTCTGCTGGAGGGCTCAGCCTCAGGGCCTGGGCCCTGGAAATAATTCCGTCACTGAGGCCTGGAGATCCAGACCAGATATATGATGACTGATCAAGGATCTTGGATAACATCACTGCATAGTGTAGGACTTCTCATTTTTGCCCTAATCTCTGCTGGTCAGTCTAGGAGACAGTGTGTTGGAAACACTTGCTTTCCTTATTTTAGTAGTAGATTGCTTCCACCATATCAAGACCGTAGGGTTTGGTTATAGCTTTTAGCTCTTGTTGGTTGATGAAGGGTTTGGATTCTGCAGTGTTTGCCTAAAGTGGGTTGGTGTGTGACCTGTAATTTTGATTCTGAATAAGACTCAAGTCATAGCATTTACTATATTGAATGCATTTAATTCTTTCTCCAGTTAAGGAAGAAGCAGGAAGAAGACCCTCAAAGAACCTTAGAATATCTGGCATGATAGTTTTTCAAACTGGGCTATGCGGAGCCCTCTCAGGGGTCATTTCTGGAGTATGCCCCCTCATCTCGCTGTCTTCCTTCCACTTCACTGCCCCCCCCACCATGCTTCACTCTGCAGAAGGTACCTTGATATTCTGTTCTATTGGGTTTCCCCGTAAGATTTCAGTCAATCAAGATGTTTTGAGGCTGAAAACAGATCAAAAAGCAGTAGGTAAATGGAAATCTAGAAAGGTTAGTAAACTTGCTTAAAGTTACAGAGCAAGGTACTGGCAGCTACAGGACTAGAATAGGACTTTCTCTGCACTAATTTTGTTTTCTCATTTACATTGCCTCACATATGTCATTGTAGGCACTCAATGGAGTTTGAGTTTAATTGAATCCTTGGTGTTTGGTCTTTTATATTACTGCCTCTTTACTCAAACATTTTGTCACACACTACTGTTCTTTCAGAGAAAAATCCTTATAACCAGTTTTGAAACATAAGTGAAGTTATTGATGGTAATGGTACTAGTAAGTAGCTGGCCTTTCCTCCTCAGAATATTTCTGAAAGTGATGATAGTACTTTCAAACAGAAGTGGAGGCTTTATCACTCTAAGTTCTTAAGATAAGCTAGTGGCATGCTGTCCAGAATGCCTGTGCAAAATGCTGACCTCGGGCTTCCCTGGTGGCGCAGTGGTTGAGGGTCCGCCTGCCGATGCAGGGGACGTGGGTTTGTGCCCCGGTCCGGGAGGATCCCACATGCCGCGGAGCGGCTGGGCCCGTGAGCCATGGCCGCTGAGCCTGCGCGTCCGGAGCCTGTGCTCCGCAACGGGAGAGGCCACAACGGTGAGAGGCCCGCGTACCGCAAAAAACAAAACAAAACAAAACAAAAACTGCTGACCTGAATATTCCCATTTCCAGTGACCTGCCCTGGAATCTGAAAAGGAAAATCCAGGTATACCCACTGACAGAACAGCTTTAGAATGGCTCTGTGGAAATAACTACAATCACCATATTCTTTTTTCTAAAAAATCTGTGAAGCAAATTTGTTTTCAGTTAAACATTTACTTTATATCTACTTGATGACTACGTAGTGGCTCCTCTTTAAATAGGAGGGAAGGCGAGGAATACCACTGCAGTGAGGGTGCTGGGACCCTAGCAGCATGGGTTCTAGGTGGCAGGATTGTGGACATGCTAGAAGTTCCAGGTCCTCAGAGGAGGCATTTTCCCCAGTTGTGGTGATATTTTCTTTATTCTAAGTGAGTGTAATTCAGAAGTGAGGAGTCATGTGTAGTGAATGTTCTGTGTTCATTTTAAAGAATGTTTCTGTGGTTCTTTTTCTCCTAGTAAATTAGTTTTTCTTCGAAATAACTAGTCACTTGTCTAGTCATTTGCTCAAAACAGTTGGTTATAGCTGATGTCTATGGTAGGAGAATTTTGCTTGGGGGTTTACTAACATTTTATGAAAGAGAAAAGTCTAAGGACCTTTCTAGAGACATTTAGATAGGTGGGTTCCATTGTGGGGAGGAGAACATGTAAGGGAGCCGGCCTTTGCGGGGCAGGGTGGTGGTGGTGATATTGTGGGCTGTGTGTACAGGGTGAAGAGAAATGCCCATTGATGGTCCAGCTGGGGAAGGGTGGAAATTGCTAACAATGGCACTTGATGGGGGAAGAGTGGGTCAGGAAGGAGCAGGCCCACAAGATTGCCCAGTGCCAGGGAGCACCACTCACAAGGAGGGGGATGGGGACCTATGGAGTTGAGTAATCCATTGGCCCTGACCAGGACCCTGACCACAGTACTCTCTCCCCTGACTGGAAAGTGTATTCCTGATGGGGAGGGTTGAGTGCAGGGATGCAGTATCCGGTTTGACCAGATTGATCTTCAAGATTGACTAGTTGGTCATGATTGACTGCTTATGGAGTACTGGCCTAACTTTTTTGAGATCTCTCTTTTGACTTTTGCTTTTGACAAATAAGAAGTTGGTAAACAAGAGGGAATGTAATGTCCCTGGGTCTGTTAGAGTTTGAGTTAAAGTACATATTACTAGGTGGTGATGATTGTCATTTAACAATGTCTGTTATCCAAAGGGAACAGTTACATGTAAACTATTGAGGTAATTCATGATTCTCTTTTGGGGACTATAATAAATGGGAAATAAATCACAACTAAAATGATTAATTAAAGAAAATACATTTTGACTCCATATTTCTACAACATTCCCTGGTCTCTTTAGCAGGTCAAATTAATTCTTTAGTCATTTAAAAGAAATTTTATTCTACCAGGTACTCGTGGATCTGACAGAAGACCAAATTTCCTTCTAGTGCTGAAAACAGCAAACACTACTCTGAATTGGTGACAGCTATAGATTTAATGATTGGATCAAGTATGGAGGTGGCTTCTAAGCATCAGTTAAGTTGGTTGTAATGTGGACCTCTTTTTCTGAGGTTGATTATGTCATTCCTGCAACAATTCTCTGACATCACTGAGTGTCCAACAGTTCACTTCTGACACAAACTGCCTGGAGTTTGTGCAGACCCCATAGGCTAATGACTCAGTCTCACAAGATTGCCCCACTTCAGGTGCCAGCCCCAAGTATCAGGTTGTCTCAAGTTACCTACCTGCGCTTCTGCCTGGCAGAGTACAAATTTCCCACGACCACCCTCCCCCAGGTTCGATAATTTGCTAGAACATATGACTCATAGAGCTGATAAAACATGATATTTATGAATACAGTTTCATTATAAAGGCTATAACTTAGGAACAGCCAAATGGAAGAGATGTATAGGGCAGGATTTGAATTGCGGGCACAGAGCTTCCGTGTCCCCTCTGAGCATGCCAGCCTCCCAGGACATCAATGTGTTCACCAACCCTGAAGCTCCCCTAGCCTTGTTTCAATTTCAGATGAGGTTCCTTTGTGTAGGCAAAATTGATTAAAGCATTGGCCTTTGGTGATGAAACTTCAACCACCCTTCCCTTCCTTATGGGCTGGAGGTGGGCCTGAAAGTTCCAATCATGTGCCTGGTCTTTCTAGTGTGGCCAGCATCTCTCTTAAAACTATCAAAAGGGCCCACCCTGAGTCACCTCTTAGCATAAACTCAGATGTGGTCCAAACCCTGCTCCTTATGAAAAACAAAGGAGCCTATCAGTAAGGAAATTCCAAGGGTTTTAGGAGCTCTGGTAGGAACTGGGGACAAAGACCAAATATATGTTTTATTACATCACATTAATACTCCAGTTTTGCATCCCATAAGTAGGAATAAGGTCACCTAAAGTTGATTTAGATGGTAAGTAACAATATGCATTTACTGTTAATTTGATGGAGGGTTTTTTTGGGGGGGTGTCAAGAGAGTGCCAATTGCATAGCTTCAGATTACAAGGAGCAAACTCTTCCCTCAATCAGTATGAAATGGCACTCCTAGAATGTGTTATATGTTCTTGAATTTAACAGGTGCACTACCTCTAGAGCTCCCTAATGCAAGAAAGGAGCTCACTTATAGGAAATCAGATACACAGAAATCATGTTTCCTTTCAATGTGACTTCAAAGATTCAGGTGTTCATAGTGCACTGGTTAAGAGCTTCGGCCTGGAGTCTGGGTTTGCATTTGAACTTTACCATCGGCTTGCCACTTGACCTTGGATGAGCCACTTAACATCTCTAAGCCTTGTTTCCTTCATGTATTAAGTGAGGATAATAACAGTAAGTAGTTGTGAGGAGTCAGTAAGACAGGATGTTTGCAGGACATGGCACACTGCCTGGCATATAGATAAACATTTAATAACATTAGTTATTATTAGTTACATGCATATATAGCTAAGCTGACAGGGATTGGCAGCTCCCAAAGGGCCAGGAACTATATCATTTTACCTTCTCTTATATGGGAAGTATGGGACAGTGTATAAAACATTGCTAGGCACACAGTAGACACAAGTTATCTATCACTCGAAAATAAAACCTGCTCTGGGTATCTGGGAAATACAGGAGTGACTCTGTAATGGAAACTTCCAGCCTGTTTCCAAAGCTGGCCTAAAACCCAGAGATGGAAAATCTTCCTCCTGAAACCATATAGAGCATGCATGAATCTAGCAACGGGGACAGGGGCTCAGTGGCTAGAATATTGTTGGATCAAAAAATGGGAAACTGATCCAGGAGACATTTTTATCATTGGCAGTATGCCTTGAGGTTCAATGAGTTGGGCAAAACCGCATGAGACTTTGGGAAGGAAACAACAGATTTATTTCAGTCGGTCCAGACAATCTTTGAGAGTCAGCTGGCAAGTATCATGTTATGTGTGTTGCTTCTCAGAGAAAATGAAAAACCCGGATCCACTGGCAAAGGGCTTACCAACTGCTTGAGGTTCACTTCTTGGGGAAGTCCCTGAAGGCCAGGTCTAATTCTCCTTGTAGCTTACCCATCTGGAGATTCTATTCTAGTGGACCACCACTGGACTAAGTACTAGATTTTAGTCTAGACTCTGCCACCAGTTCTATGTGTCCTTGGGCAAGCTATAGCCCCTCTTTGAGTGTTTCCTTAGCTGCAACAAAGGATTTGGGACTAAATCACTGTTTCCCAAAGTGTGGCTTTGGTTACGTTCTTAGTATATGTGCTGCTGAAATGAGCATGCAAGGGTGTGTTTTTTATACTATTGATGGTACATGAGATGATTTTTGCTGGATGAATACTTTTCACTTATTCTATATTTTAATGTGTATTAATGAAAACATAACTAGCATATTAGACCCATGACTTCATGGATGATGTCGCTTAGGGTGATATTTAAAGTGGATGTGATTTTTTTTTTTAAGCTTTTAAGAAAAATCTTAGGGGAACAGTAGTTGGGATGGTAAATGGATATGTAAGATCATAAAGGTTGTGTAGGAATGGCTGAAGTTTATAAGTTCTGAGACTCAGTAATTCTAGTGCAGTGATGTGGCACCTTCATGAAGACTTTGTGGTGATGGACACAATAGGACAGGTCCAAATTTGAGTGGCTTTAAAAACTTGCCTAACTCAAGCAAATTGACAGATTTATATTTGTGCATTCATGGTGAAAATGCCCATAAGTTGGTGGTGTAGAGTTTAAATTATCGTAGACATTAGTGGTGGTGGCTTTTCTTAAATAATAAAAAATGAATAATGTTGCTTCCTCTTTCACTTTTAGGAGTTTCCTCGAAACCTGGATTGATCTTTAGTTCCTTTCACCCTTTGCTGTTGGAACTCCCCATTGTAGGAGCTAGGGGTTCCATTTGTTCTGTTGGGGAAGGAGAAAAGGCCATCCCTGTCTCTTGAACGCATGCCTGTGCATGTGTTCTAGGTTCTGGAAGGCCGAGACTCTGTCGCATCCTAATGATCTATACATTACTTCTTGCTGTTAGCTACTTTAAAGGTGCAGTGTGATGTGTGCCCTAAAATGAAGATAAACTCTGAGGCAAGGTTTATTTAAAATTTTGTTTCACTTTTTGAGTATTGGTCATAACTCAGTGTACTGGGGGTCTTGAGAAGTCAAATGAGCAGTGGTAGAAATGAAATAAACTTGTGGGAGGTACTTTCTTTTTAAGCAAAAACCCAGAATAAAAATGAAATCTTGATTGCATAATAGGAGCCAAGAAAGCTGCTTTCAGATGTAGTCTATGGTTCCTTGAGTTTTTCTTTTTCTTTTTTTTTTTTTTTAAGCCTTAATTACCCGTGTTCCCTTGACACTTTCTGTGTATATTAACGCTGTCATCTTTCATTATCCACGTTTGGTTGTTAGCCTCTGTTCTGCAAGTGATTTTGTTCTGTAGTTACCTCAACATAAAGGGCCATGCATCTGGTATAGCTCCTTGTCATAAACTGTTGAATGTTTCAAATTGTAGTTTTTAAAAATTGCTGTAAGGATGGTTCCAAGTCTGTTATCTTTCTGTGTTATCTAGTCAAGATTAGGTTAAAAAAGAACAAAATGGTGACAGTGATGTAACCCAAGATTTTTTTTCTCCTTCATTTTTTTTCCTTCTTCATTTGTTTAATACAAAGTTTCGACATGATTTCATGACAATAAACTCTAAGATGTTTCCCGATTGAGGTGGAATCTAATGTTCCAAGCCAGAAACTCTCAAACTTTGTAAATTTTGGTTTTGTCATTCATACTGTCTTCTCTCCCGAGAAGTAGTGACCTGTGTTATTTGGCACATTGGAAAAGGGAAAAAGCCTGTACTCAGGGCTATATTTTGCAGGATTAAAAATCTCTTTTCTTAGTAAAATCTGTTTCATGACATGCATGACATTCATCCTTTGCACAAATTCACAAGACCCACCTTACTCAAGGTAGATGTCGGGTTTCTGACAGAGTCCATTTCCCTTGGTGCAGAGGCTAGTCATTATTTATAGATAATTGCTGATGAGTGTGGAGATATTCTGAAAGGGGATATGCAGGGGTTGTGACATTTACCTTTGGTCTATAGACTAGGATTTGCAAACCTAGAGTGAGGTTGTTTAATACCTTCTCTTCTTGGGAAATTGCCATTGGATCAATGAGTCTTGGTTAAGATTTCTTGAGGGCAGCTGAATAGTTGGGCTTTTAAAGATGAAAGCCACATAAAAAACTATTCTTTCCCAATCATGCAAATAATTATCTCTGTGGTAGTATAATCTCCATAGAAGTATAAGCATTCAAGACCATACATTTAAAAAGATAAATATAATTTTGAGTCAGAATGAAAGATGTGCAAACATAGTGGTAGAGTTCAAAACCTTTTCAGACCATTCTTACATGTTTCCAGCACCACTTTGGTTTTCTCATGGTAGACTAAGCTTTTTCATCTGGAGTCTTTTCACTTCTAAGGTAAAGCCCTTTTAGGATGCTGGAAACTTGAACTTATATGGTTACCTTCAAGTCAAAAAAAAAGGTGTACTCGAAGACTTTCTTTAACTCTTGACTTTAAACCTCCCTGTCAAAGAACCGGAATTGCTTAATTTATCAGAACATTTGCTTTTCTAAGTTTCCAGCTCACAGCCATTCTGTGGCGTAGCAGAAAGAGATAATAAAAAGTTAAGCAACAGGTAAAAATCTTTTCCTGTAGGCTTTTCCCCATTTGGAAGGAGTTTTTCCTTCCTTCTGAGCAGTTTGGCCTAAGCTCCTCCTTTTTCTGATTTGAAGCTTTACTATTTGCATACAGTGCTTAAATTGACTCACTCAACACCAAGTTCTGAACATCTCCAAGTATTTAGTACTTTTGACTCAGGCTGCTTAAGCAAAAGATTACAATAGAGGCTTAACAGGACAAAACCTTTAAAAACACACTTTAATGGTACTCAAGGTTTGCAAACAGATACGAACTGTTTTCTAAGAAGAACCAGACTATGTAGTTTTCAAGTTAGACATATATGAGCAAGGAACCAGCTTTCCCAGATGGAATGTGGATCATTCACAGAGAATTTCTGAAACTCAACACTTGTCTTCTAGGTCTTGGCCTCCAAACTTGATTCTCTCATCACTGTCTTCAAAGTGAAGTATGTGTAATCTGAATTTTTAAGGGCTAACTCTAGGATTGGATGCATGGTGCTTCAGGAAAAATAAATATGTTTATATGTTGCCAGTTTTTCATTCCAGTAAATTTTAGTGCCTTTTGTGGACCTTGTTCTTAAGGACCTTATAGTATGAAAACAGATAGAACAACATATAGAAAATGTTGTGAAACCTGTGCCCAAAATGTTAGTGCTATAAATGAAGGTGTGAAGGGACAAAGAGGGTCTAGGTCAACTTGAAGGAGTCAGGAGAGGAGTCCTGTGAGAAGTAAAATCTGACCTGGGCTCAAAAGACCAAGACTAGAGAGAGGAAGCATTCCAAGCACAGGTAACAGTATGTGTAAAACTACAGAGGCATGAGAGGCCATGGCATCTTGGGGAATGGCACATGTTTCAGTATGCCTGAGGGATGTGGAATGAGAGCGGGAGAATGACGGTAACTGAGGCCAAATTCAGAAGAGCCTTGTATGCCTTATTAAATTTGGATTTTATTTTGTAGATGAAGGGGAGCTATTAAATCATTTTGAGTAGGGACATGGCATATTCACATGGGCTGTATGTGTGTTAAAAAGATCAATCCAGTGGCAGTGTGGAAGACACTGGAGGGAGCAATCCCAGAAGCAGGTAAACTGTGAGAATACTGCAGTCAAGGTGGCAGGGGGCTGAACTGTACACTTAGGGAGTTAGAATTGACAAGGTTTGGCATAGTCTGGTGAGAGTTTACGGCTTGCACGTCCCACGTGGGTTTTAGGCGGAAGCGTGCTCTGCTCCATACAGTCTCTCAGGGACCCAAGCTGATAGGGGTTCCACTGTCGTGTGCTGTATCGTGTGCTGAACTGTCTTGGCCACCATGGCAAGGGAAGAGATGGCTGGGATGTCATATGCCAGCTCTGTGCTTGGGCTGGGAAATAAGTATCACATCTGTCTACAGCTCACTGTGTCATTTCTGCCTACAGCTGTTTGGCCAGAAATAGATACATTTCCCCATCTAACTGAAGAGGCTGGGACACTGGGGGAGCTGATGGAATGTTGGCTGAGCTTCTCTGTCTGTGCTACAGTGTAGGGACTTGAGTAACGTACTTTATTTCTGAGCTTATTTCCTCTTCTGTAAAATAGGAATATCAAGAGTACCGGCCTCAGTCCCAGAGACTCTTTTAGGAGGATCCCCAAGACACTTTCATAGGATCTGGAAGATCAAATTCTCTTCTTAATAATACTAACATCATTTGTCCTTTATACTTTCATTTTCCCATGAGTTTTATAGAGGCTACATGACATGTTATATCACAAAAGATTGAATGGAGAAGCATATATGGGAAATAAGCTGTCTTCTTTTAAGCCAGACCTTAGGGACATTTGCAACAGTATAAAACAGTGTCACTCTCCTCATTAAGTTTTTGGAAATACAGTTATTTTTCATAAAAATGTTGTTTATGTTAACATGTCATGGTTTATTATTGATATTTTATTTATTTATTTTTTTAGAGACTATTATTTTTTTTCCTATACAGACTTCCCCTTTTCCTAAGTCTTCAATATTTTATTCTTTGTACTGTACATACTTCGATAACCTTGCTTAAAATGCATACATATGTCATATGATAACACATGGTGTGTATTTTTTAATATTTTAATTTAATTTTTTTAAGATTTTTTTTTATATGGACCATTTTTTTTTTTTAATTATTTTATTTATTTATTTATTTATTTATGGCTGTGTTGGGTCTTCGTTTCTGTGCGAGGGCTTTCTCTAGTTGTGGCAAGTCGGGGCCACTCTTCATCGTGGTGCGCAGGCCTCTCACTATCGCAGCCTCTCTTATTGCGGAGCACAGGCTCCAGACGCGCAGGCTCAGTAATTGTGGCTCACGGGGCTAATTGCTCCGCGGCATGTGGGCTCCTCCCAGACCAGGGCTCGAACCCATGTCCCCTGCATTGGCAGGCAGACTCTCAACCACTGCACCACCAGGGAAGCCCTATATGGACCATTTTTAAAGTCTTTATTGAATTTGTTACAATATTGCTTCTGTTTTATGTTTTGGTTTTTTGGCCACGAGGCATGTGGGATCTTAGCTCCCTGACCAGGGATCAAACCCATACCCCCTGCATTGGAAGGTGAAGTCTTAACCACTGGACCGCCAGGGAAGTCCCCAGTTTTTATTTTATATTGGAGTATAGTTGATTAACAATGTTGTGTTAATTTCAGGTGTACAGCAAAGTGATTATACATATACATATATCCTTTTTCTAATTCTTTTCCCATTTAGGTTATTACAGAGTTCCCTGTGCTATACAGTAGGTCCTTGTTGGTTATCTATTTTAAATATAGCAGTGTGTATATTATTGATATTTTAAATGAAGTAATACAATATTTTAAAATTTCTCAGTTAAAAAAAGTACCAACCTCATAGGGTAGCTGTAGGGATTAACTGCTGTCACGACTATAAAATGCCTAGCATTGTGTCTGGCACAATAAATATATTGGAGGCAACCTTTAAGTTTGATCTTGAGCTTTTCTTACTATGGGTCATATCTAATTAGTGGATTATAACCAACAATTAAAAACCAAATAAAAAAAAAGAAATAGCATAAATCAGATTTCATCATTGAAGTGAGAGTAAATACTGCTTAATGAGTGGTATGTGTGTGTATACACACGTGCATTTGGTCAGGATGTAACGTGTTTCTTACTGAAGGTCGCGGTTCAAGTTGGAAAGACAGTGGTGTAGTTCAAGCTCTCATTTTGCAGTGACTGAAAGACTTGCTCTCATTTTGCAGTGACTGAAAGACTTATGCATACTAAACAAAAAAATGACTCTACTGTAGTATGCTTTTTGAAAGAGGCAGTTTAAACTCCGTATTTTTCAAAAGTGTGCTTGAAAAGCATTATCCCTAATTTTGAGAAAGAGTAGAACATGGCTTGAATTTAGAAAGTGTTTATAGATGCCAGTTAGCCCTTTTCACGCTACCATATACACTTCCTGCCTTCTTGGAACTTTAATCCAAGATGTGGTCACTAAAACAGTAACATCTTTTCTGTGCTTGTCATTTCTGACTATCTGCTTGAGAGCCATGAATGTTTATGTTCCATAGTAATAAATAATGTACAATGCATTCAAGTGTTGAATGCATAGTAGAAATAATTGTCTATTATACTAGAATATCATCATAGACAATAAAAAAATTCAGTCAGAAGAACTTACTGGGGAAGGAGTTAATGAAATATTTTCCTTTTTTTTTTTTTTTTTTCCGGCCTGGAAGAAATAAGTATCAAAGTTGTATTTAAGATTGTTAAGTGACTTCTCATAATGAGTAGTGATGTCAGCAAACTGATGTACAGTGAGCAACATGCTGTGTCTTTTTTGGAGCAGTGGTGGATAGTTACGCTTTCATTTTTTTTTTTTTTTTTTTCTTTTTGCGGTATGCGGGCCTCTCACTGTTGTGGCCTCCCCCGTTGCGGAGCACAGGCTCCGGATGCGCAGGCCCAGCGACCATGGCTCACGGGCCCAGCCGCTCCGCGGCATATGGGACCCTCCCAGACCGGGGCATGAACCCGTATCCCCTGCATCGGCAGGCGGACTCTCAACCACTGCGCCACCAGGGAGGCCCGTACGCTTTCATTTTGATAAGCCCATTGGTGACACTGAGTAGTACCCTGGGTGAATAGGAGTTAATACTGGCTGCCTGGCAGAAGTGGATTTGTTATATAATTTATGGTACCCAGAAGCCCTTTGGGGAGGTCTTTATTATTATCCTGACAGTATCCATCTAGGCCTGAAGATTAATTATTGTTGTTCTCATCTAGTTCTACCAGACTGATTCTCATAACTGAAAGGGTAGCAACTTGCTGTTAAATGCTGGCACTTGGCTTTTGCTTTTGACACAAAGGTATGTTAATCAAGAATGGGTGTTAGGAATCCGGAAATGTTTCAGTTAGTGATTTATTGTAGTTTAGAGGCTTTTTTTCCCAGTTAAACTGATATAACTTCTGGAAAATGAGTCAATTCAGGGTTTCAAACGTTTCCTCTTCGACTAGCCTCAAAAAACATTTATTAGCGTTTCTGTCTTGTAAATTGCTGCTGCAATTCATTTGTGTCAGTCCTGCCACTGCTGAAACAAATGCAGGAGTGTCAGTTTAGTTTTCCATCATCTGATACATGGACTTCTTAACTCTATTACTGGTGGACGTCCACTGTTAGTTAAACAAGCCTGTACTATTTTTTAATGACTCCCTGAGAAGTCATGTGGTGGTGTGATCCCTGTCCCCAACTACCAGCACTTAAACTTATAATTTTCAATGTATTGTGTTAAAACAAACTTCTAATTCTGGCTATTTTTCCTTTCAGTTTTAAACCTAAGGTTGGAAGCTCTATTTTTATGAAATACTCTCCTAGAAAAGTTGCTCATGTTGCTACCCCAAATACTGGCCCTGGGGGTGGGGAGAGAACGAGCTGACTGTTTCACATGCCTAGGCAGAATGTGTGGGCTGGTCTGCCAGCCAGCAGAGGTGGAATCTGCCCTTTGCTTTCTTGGCAAGTACGTCTGGCTTTGAAGGCCCTGATTAGGATTTTAGGTCTTGTCCTTTTCTTGCCGTTATATGAAACGTAGTCTATTGTCTCCAGTGGTTCTAAAGAGATGGAGGACCTCGATGGTCCACATCCCTTATCCTCTTTGACAAGGTACGTGCTTCATCCCTCAGACTTAAAAGCCAATCTGTCATCAAGCGAATTTTAAAAAATACTATAGTGGAACAAGATAGCTTAAGAAGTGTAAAACTGGCTGTGAGTTCTTCGTGTTTACTATGTAGTATGCAAAAAAGCTGCTGGCTTTTGCCCTTGCATCTCTAGACACCTTAAATGTGATTTCTTTGTTTATTGTGGTAGAGAAGAAGCAGTTCAGACCAGCAGCAGAAGGTTTTTCACTGACTTCACCTGCTTGGCGAACCCTTGGAACTTCCTAGAGTGCTGCATGGCTATGGCTTGAATAAACTGTCTGGACTTTCACCTTTGCTCAAAGGAGAGGCAGGAATGATTTCCATTATTATGTGAATTTTTTCCCAGGGACTAGGGTACAGGTCAAAAAGAGGCACTATAGGATGAACATCTCCCAATTTCAGCTTCAGATTTTGGCTTTTGCTGTGTTTGAGGTGAAAATTAGCTTGTAAAGTGAGGAGAGATGGAGCTGATACTGCTGAGAAGCTGTGTTTGTATCACATTATATGGTAACTGATGAGGTAGGGAGGAATTGGAACAATGAGACAATTTTGTACTTTCTCTTTGAAGGTAGTGGGGTGTTGAGAGGCAAGGCCTTCAGGAGGAATTGGACCTTAGGAACCAGCTCCTGAGTGGTGAAATGAAGTTCTACTCTGCATGCTTAGGGCTCAGCTTCCTTTACTGTTGAGTATTTGATAACATCATCATATAATTAGAATTGGTATGAATAGCTATCAGATGATATTGAGAACTATGTGCTAGGGTCAGTGCTGAATACACAGTACTCACCATTTATTCAAGCATGAGTTAATACATTTAAAATGTGCATAGGGCTTCCCTGGTGGTGCAGTGGTTGAGAGTCCGCCTGCCGATGCAGGGGACATGGGTTCGTGCCCCGGTCCGGGAAGATCCCACATGCCGCGGAGCGGCTGGGCCCGTGAGCCATGGCCGCTGATCCTGCGCGTCCAGAGCCTGTGCTCCACAACAGTGAGAGGGCCACGTACCACAAAAAAAAAAAAAAAGTGCATAGACTAGTGCCTTGTATAGAAGTGCCCAAGAAATATCAGTGATTATTATTTATTCAGGAGATATTTATCAAAACATTTGCTTACATGACAAAGCTTAGGTGCATAGCCAAAGTAGTGAATAAAATAAAATCCCTGCTCTTGTGGCAGTTACCTTCTAGTAGGGGGAGCGGACAATAAATAAGTTAACATAAGAATTTCAGAGAGTGGTATGTGCTGAAGAAATAAAATAGTGTGCTGGATCGGGGGAGAGGGCACTTTAGATTGGTTGGACAGGGAATGCATCTCAGCATTTGAAAGAGATGCATCTGATATGAAGGAGCCATTTATTCTTCACAGTGACCCTTTGTCCCAATTCTCAGGTGAGAAAACAGAGGCGCAGGGTGACTAAGTATGTGCTGGGAAGTGAATAGAGCTGGGCTGTACAGACCCAGTCATTCTGCATCCGAAGCATGTCCTATCCTTCCCAGAAAGGCAGCTGTAGGAGCTGCAGTATCTGCAGTTGGTTTTGAGTGAAGGAAATGAATGTGGTTGCAGTGCAGGTAAAACGCTCATGCAGTTCAAAAAAGTTGCAATTTCATGGACACTCAGGTGCAAAATTTGAGTATGAGTGTGTGTACATATGTACAGTTTATTTTAGGATCCAAAGCTGTCTTCCGATTTTCAAAGATGGTGACAAAAAGAGCTTGTGGCATTGCTGCTTTATTTTAGGATTTTCTCATATTGTTTTTTTTTTGGAAAATAGGGCCTACCTGCTAAGGCAGAGTTTATTTATTTGTCTCTGTGTGTGTGTGTGTGTGATTTACTTATTTATTTATTTATTTATGGCTGCATTGGGTCTTCGTTGCTGAGCGTGGGCTTTCTCTAGCTACAGCGAGCGGGGACTACTCTTTGTTGCGGTGTGCGGGCTTCTCATTGCAGTGGCTTCTCTTGTTGCAGAGCACAGGCTCAGTAGTTGTGGCTCGCGGGCTCCAGAGTGCAGGCTCAGTAGTTATGGCGCATGGGCTTAGTTGCTCTGCGGCATGTGGGATCTTCCCGGACCAGGGCTTGAACCCATGTCCCCTGCACTGGCAGGCGGATTCTTAACCACTGTGCCACCAGGCAAGTCCCAGGGCAGAGTTTTAATAGACAGCATTGCAGTTGGCCATCAGGTGGTGGCAATTTTGTCAGATAAGTATGGGCGGGAAGTGGGTGGGAATTGGGCTGGAATCATAAGATGTCTTACTTTGCCAAGCCTGTAATACCATGATGCCAGCCACCAGGTATAAAGCTCTATTTTTTATTTGATTATCTGCTTATCTTTACCCATGTTAATGTACCCTTTGGCCTCATGCCATATGAGTGCACATTTGTGAAATAAGTAACTTGAAGAAAAAGGCTCAAACCTTAGGGCCTCAAGTTTCAACCTGCAGGGAATGTATTTCCAATAAAGACACACTAACATGGGCATTTCCTGTCACCGTCTTCAAAACCTGAATGCTTTCTAAATAGGCCCCAAAGAGAAATTGTTTCAATAATAGTCACTGAAACCAAGAGGGTAGCAAAGTTCTGGTCAGGTCTGGTCTTTCAGTTTCATAGGATGTGGTTTAGATCAAATAACCTATTTTAGTCGGAAGATTGATCATGTTATTGCATAGGGAAAGACTTCCAAGAGCTTTTGCTTTACAGCCTTTCACGTGGTGTCTGAATGCTGGGAGGAGGTTCCTCCTTGGGAACATGAAGATGACAGAAGTATACACAATAGAAAAAAGCAGCTGTAAGTGCTCTGTGGCATATTTGCTTGAAGGAGGCTTAAGGTTGTAAGAATTGCAATTGGAAAGGTTCTTTTTCTCATTAGTCATACCATCTTTTAAATTCTTTTAAATAGCATCATCATGGTCCACCCAGTTGTAACGGAATTTTACAGTTTGCTCGAGTTTGGGATCATTGGTCTTAGGGTTCAGCTCAGGGGTCTCTTGATATATTGGGTTGAAATTGTGGCCTAGTAAGTTGGTCTTCGACCCTGGTATCAGATCTTCTGTTTCTTTGCTCTGTGAGTAGAAGAGATCTGAGTGACAGCTGTATCTTGGTAGGGACTCCTGTTGTGACAGAAAACCTGACTTCTGGCTAACGAAAAAGGAGAATTAATTGGCTCATACAACTGTGAAGTTCAGGCTTTGATCTGACTTAGGTACAGTTGGATTCTGGGTGCAAATAATGCCTTCAAAACTGATTTTGTCTCTTGGTAGTGATTTTATTCTGCTGTCTTAGGTGCATTTGAGTCGAGACCCATCTGATAAGAAGGGACAGTTTAACTCTCACAGTGATCCTTGGATAGGCATTATTATTTTCCCTGGTGCTCTTTCTGGTAAGATGACCAAAGCAGCTCCAACCTCCTTTGCTTTCGGTGCTAAGATTCACTTTGTCTGACTTAGGTTACCTGCATACTCCTGGCCCAATCATTGAAGCCAAGGGCATAGGAGGCTTTGGTGGGCTTGAGTCACATTGTCCATTATGAGCCCCACCCAACTTACATGACCAAGAGTGAGGGAGAGGAATCTTCTAGTGAAAATTGGTGGCCACCTGATGAAGAACCTGGAGGCTGGGGGAGCAGACAAGTCTCTGCTGTAAGCGACAATATCCTTTGGTCCAGTCTGAAGCTAGAAAGCCATATAATAAGTCTGTGGTCTAAATCCAGCCTATTAACCGTCTCAAGGGTGCCACAGTTCCATTTTGAACGAGCCTCTTGCTCCCTGGGCATGTGATTCACTCAGTTTGAAGTCCATGGGTCAGACCCTTCTACCCCAACGCATGATAAGAGGACCTCATTAGACCTTAGCATGGGCGTTATCTGTTTTGTGTGTGTATATGACATAGGGGAAGGTTCATTTTCTTTTGAAAGAATAAATTGGGGAAATGTAGATATAATTGAAACATACCCTTATGATTAATCTCTTCCTGTCCCCCACACCGTACCCCACCCCCATCATTTAACAACACTGTCTTGAAATCCTTGGAGCCAAAATTGTTGGATTTGTCAGCCTTTTGATGTGATTTACAGTGAAGCAAATGCTCTCTCTCTTGTTTTCCATCCTCCTTTGGCGGTTTGATATTTTTCCTTAAATATGTCTTAAAGTGCTTTTGGTAAGGTGTTTTTTTTGGCTTTTTTTTTTTAAAGAAATTGAATTGGTTGACACATATTACAAGATGATGTAAATACTCCCAGAACACTCCCATTATATAAGTTGACACTACTTTTTTTGAATTCACATTGAATATTATATATATAATATTTTTTTGCACAGTCTTTGATCTGTTGTTCCACTTCTAGGAATTTATTCTCAGGAAATAATTATAAATGTGCTGAATTTTAGCTGCTATTCTGCTTGTTATCCCAGTATTGTTTATAACAGTGAGCTATTGGAAGCAAACTAAATGTCCAACAATGAGAGTTTATTTTAAATTGACAAATTATCAATGAAAGACCTATCTGGCTCTTAAATCTGTTTTAACAGAGAGTCTCAACCTTTCTGTAACCCCTCTGCAGTGCAGCACCAAATTTTTGACAGAGTGAGTCGTAGGCTATAAATAGTTTATGGGTTTTGTGAAATAGCTGGTGTGTCAGTGGCGATACCAGTACTGCCATTGAATGCTGCTCTTTTAAAAGTATTTGATGAGAGAAGATTTATTTGAAAAAGTATAAAATGGAAAAATTTGCAAAATAGAATGTACAGTACAACGCAGTTTTGTTTAAAAGTTCAGTGTGTGTGGTATGAACATGCATGTATTTACTTAGGTGTGCCATCCATATGTGCTTATATAAAACCCTGAAAGGATATACTCCAAAATATTAATTGTAGGTGGTGGGATACTAGGGGACTTTTTTCTCTTTATGCTTCTCCGTATTTTCTAAACTTTACAGAATAACTATGTAATGCTTTTGAATTTGGCAGTGGGTAAGAAAGTCTTAGTGGCCTTAGTTCTCTGACCAGCTTACTGATGTGGTTGAAATCGGATAGTTTATTATACAGATCTTCCTTCTGTCCCTCTTCCTCTTCCATCTACTATGCATTAGCAGTCAGCTTCCATCATGGGCCTCTAGGAAAAAACTGATAAATGTGGCCTTAATGAATTTGGATTTTTTTTTTTTAAAGACTTAGCAAACATCACATTAGTTACCATGTGATGAACCTGAAATCTATTTAGAAGAGATGTGGCTCTAGAAACCACATCTGTACATTTGTGGTCATCACTCAGGTGCCCCTCTAAGACGTCTGCATGCACTCATTTATCATCTTTATATTGGGTTCCTTTCTCATCTTTTGACTCATTTCATAGTTTCCTTTCTTGCCTTTCTTTTACTTAGATGCAAAGACCAAATCTTAACTCCAGTTAACTATTTTTCAGTCAGTTATTGACTACTGAATTCCTCAGGTGACTGAAAGGTGAACAGTTGATGTGGTAATTGGGTGTTTGAGGACTAATTATCTACAATCTGGTAGACCTCCAGGGTGGCTGGTATCCATATGCTAATTGGAAGCAGGGAAGTGGTGCCTAACCAGTGGTTTTACCTTCAATATGGCCTAATGAGGCTGTATCCTGAAGATAAGCTCCAAGCTAAAACCAGAGATAAAGAGTATAGCAGGCATGCCATTTTTATTATGGTACCAGAGCACAAATCCAAGACAGCTCTCTGGTTTTAAACAGGGAAAGTTAGTTAATGAAAAAGCTGGTGCAGAAACAAAAAGAGTGGCCAACCTAGAAATCTGGTGCCTGTTAATGATGTGTACTTTGCAAATAAGTGGGCAGTCTGACTTGTCCAGATCAATAGTGACAGCAAAAATATTCCAAGTGTGGGTCAGTAGAATAATTCAGCTCTTTTTTGGTTGTTTTGAGTCATGTGGGATTAAACATGTAGCAGCTCTGGAACCCAGAGGCCAAAAATGCTTGATTCTTTGGTATTTGGAAACTATAGTATACGTGTGTGTTGGCTTGGTTGTATTTGGCAAGTAGTATTTGTTCTTGTGAGCCCACGCTGACTTCAGTCCTCAGACCTCAGTTGTATATATATCCTTAGTATATCTGAAGTATGCAAGGTAAGGAATGTAAGAACTCTTTAAAAAGAAAAGAAAAATTCTTTTGTACAAAGCTGACTGGTCTTAGTCCTGTGACCTAAGATTATTTTACAGAAATATAACCAATTGGTTTATTTTCTTTTTAAAAAATTTTACCTTTCCTCCCTCCCTCTTTTCCTCCATCCCTCTTTCCGCACTTTTTTTTTTTTTTTTTTTTTTTTTTGCGGTACGTGGGCCTCTCACTGTTGTGGCCTCTCCCGTTGCAGAGCACAGGCTCCAGACATGCAGGCTCAGCGGCCATGGCTCACGGGCCCAGGCGCTCCGCAGCATGTGGGATCTTCCCGGACTGGGGCACGAACCCACGTCCCCTGCATCGGCAGGTGGACTCTCAACCACTGCGCCACCAGGGAAGCCCTCTTTCCGCACTTTTGAGATTGGTTGATGCAGAAAGTCTTGTGTTCCTACCCATCCCTAACTGGAACTGCTGTTTTAGCTTGCTGCTTGCAGTACATTTTAGGACAGAAAGTCTTTTAAAAGCATGAAAATAGCAGACGCGTCTCATTTGCTTTGGCAGAGGAAACAGCTTTTCCTCCCAAGTAGCTCTAGGTAAGACCTAATCTCCAAAGGTGCTCTTGTAAGTCCCAAGTTCCAAATGACAGCAAGCAGAAGACTTTGCATTTTAAAGTACTCCCTCAGTCTTTCCTCCTTGTTATTTTTGCAAGTTTACTTTCTAGGAAGTAGTTTATAAATGGACACCACCCATTTCCCAACTTTTTCTCAGGTCACTCAGCATCTGCAGCTGCCAGTTGGGATCAAGAGGCTCTTGTGGTCTTGCTTTGAGACTCCCCAGGGAGGTGGCTTCTGCTAGTACAGCTGCTTTAGCCCCTGGCAGCTGGATGTCTGGCATATATAGTAAGAAGTAAAATCATGCGCCCAGCTAGCTATACAAACTGTTTGGATGGAAGTTGGAAAGATGGGTTTCTTATTGCTATAATATGTAGAAGCACCAACATTCATCAGTGGCTTCTTGCTTCTGAACAGACTCTAGATGGGAACAGAATGGGAGGGGTGGATTGGATCAGTTCCTTCTCTCAAGGAAGTCATCAGAGTAGATCTCAAGTGCCTTGCTGACACAGGATTTTGGTGCCAGCCTTTGCCCCCTGTTTTTTGGCTCCCAGCCAGCTATAACAGTGAGCCAGCTTGCTCTGTTTTCCATATGTAAGGGTCTATTCCTGACCCTGCAGAGTTCAAACTAAGATGATTAGGACAGGGAAGCCTGCAAAAACAGTGTAATCTTTTACCTCTTGTTCAGATTGGAGTAGCTCTGCTTTCTGTGTCTTTTTGGACTTCACATTTTCCCTTGGCTCTAACAGGCTTGGGCAAGAAGTATGAGAGCTGTTCACTGAGGAGGCAAAATGCCTGTCCTCAGAAGCCTTGCAAATCTAGAACTTCAGCCTCTCTGGATACCAAAACGTGAAGGTAGTCCCAGAGTATTAGACTTGGAAGGATTTTAATCATGGGAACACAAACTCAGAGAGGTTAAGGGACTTGTTCAAGGGCACACATTGCTTAGGGAGATCCCAGACCAGAACTGAAGGCTTCCTGGGAGTTTACGCTGTTCCTGTTGACTCAGTACCTCTGGAGTACAATCAGGTGTTGATAATGTATCTTTTCTTCTTGGGCCATCATCATCTCCTTAGGGGAAGGATATATCCTGGCATACATCATAGCAAAGAACAGTAAGTAGTGAGGCCAGTGATGCAGAATGGTGAGTTTAGAATCACACTGCCTGGGTTTGAATCCCTTTTCCTGTATGACCTCAGGCCAAATCCTTTAAACTCTGTTCAGTTTCCCCCTCTGTAAAGTGAAGGATATATTATCTTCCTCATAGAGTTGTAGTGGGTTAAATGTGATAATTCATGTCAGTCTCCTCAATACATACATGTAACTTAAAAGGTATTGCTATTAATAAACATTTAAAAATCCTGTCTCAACTTGGACCAACCAGATTGGTCCTTTGCCTCCTTCCTTTCCACTTTGTGCTTCCAGTCATTGAAGAACCAGAACAAGACTCATCTTCTCTGTGAAACTTTCCCATTGAGTTGATTTTGGAGTCTTGACAGACTGGTTTTATTTCCTAGTCCCACTGCTTAGTGGTTAAGAAACCTCAGTTTCCTAATCTGTAAGGGCTCTGACAACCTAGGTTGTTGTGAGGTTTGAAGGTGAGGTATATGAAGCAGATAGCCCCATGTCCCACAAATACCAATTTCTCTTCATCAGTCCCTCCACCTTTCTTTCCATAACACTGGTCCACACTCCACTCTCCTTTTCTGTCTCCATTTGTCTTTGTGTGGTTTAGCCCTTCATGGTCCTTCTGTTCCATAAGAGGTGATTCTGTTTCAGAGGTAGATAGTAAGTCCTAGAAGACAGGGACTTGCCTGATTGTCACTTCATGGAACTGCCTAAGAGATAGAAACAGTTTCCTGATCTCTTCTTCTCTGGCTCTCTGGAGCCAGAGCATCCACTGGGACCACGACCTCTGGGATTGCCCTCAGCCCAGCAGTGCCAGCGCCAGGCCTGGGGCCAGGCCGGCAGCCAAGCCCATCCCCAGGAACAGCAGCTGGTGCTGGCACAGGGAAGAGGGAGGCTGGAAGCTGATGCAGAGAAGGAGTGAGGGAGAGAGGCGAAGTTAGAGCTGAGACTGAAGGAGGAAAGCTGGAGGCTGATCTTAGTCCAGCATAAACTGAGCAGTTACTGTCTTTCAAGTAAACCCCCAAAGCTGTGCATAGAAGTAGGTTTCCTGGTTTGTGGCTTTTTTGCCCCCTTTATTCTTCTTCCTACCTTTCCTTTCTTCCCACCCCTCCTTGTCTCTCACTCCATTTCACTCATTTATGCCACTTTAGCTGAAACAGGAGAGCAGAATCACTTACTGCAAGAACAGGAAAGCTGCTGTGGGCATTTGGGGTGTCAGCATACCTGAACTGCCCCAGGAGACCTGGCCTGGCTGCTGACAAGAGCACTGTTCTAGAAGGGAGGCTTGATTCTGTCACCAACTTTGTGATAATAACAACTATAATAAAGGCTAACACTTACTGAATACTTTTTATGAGCCAGATATTGGGCAGAGGATTTTACATGGGTTCTCTCATTTACTCTATCCACCAGACCATGAGGTACAACTGTCCCATTAAAGTTACATGCTGATGGTCACAAAGTTGGTCCATCACCATGATTCAAATCCAGGTTTGTCTGCTCCCAGAGCTCTTCCTCTTAATGACTCTGCTCCAGTTTCTCCCTTCCTAGATAGCTCGTTGACCTCAGTGTACCTCCATTTCTCTTCCTATGAAATGGGGGTAATTATTTCATAGAGCTACATTTATATGTAGCTGTTACAATGTACTAACAAATACAAAGTGGTATTCATTAATAATGATGCTCTGTTAGTGAAATTTGGCTCTGGGGTGCCCAGATTGTGCTGAGGCTGTCCACTTCAGAGAGGTGGCAGGAGGACCACTGGCAAGGATAAATGAGTATGAGTAAGTAGCAAGTTGGAAATCCTGTCTGTCGCAGATCTACAGAGCTGGAACCTAGTGGAAAGGGAATGGAGTCTGGAACTGGCTGGAAGGTTGTCCCAGGTTAGGGACAGGGAGTGACCAGCAATTCAGAGTATCCATAGCGCACAGCAAATACCCAGCTTGATTTTATTCAGCATCATTCACAAGTCTTATCCTATGGAGGATCTGATTCCCCCAGGTATTTCTGACCAGTGGTGCATTTGAGCAGGGTCAGTGCTGTAGTTCAAGAGACTGTTTTTGAGCAAGACCCAATTGCATGACTCAAGGCAAGGGTAGGCGTCCTGTCTGGGCCTGGGGAAGCCAAAGCCTGGAGCCCATTGTTCAGATGGGACAAGCTGGGGCTTCCATCAGGCTAATCAGATACTACTCGGCTGTTAATAATGGCTGTCATATCAAGTGTTTTCTGTGTGGAGGACAGTGTGTGCCAGATACCCTTTATCTGCGTTTCCTGACTGAATCCTTACAACTGCTCTTTGAAGTAGATACCATTTTGCAGGTTGAGGAAATTCAGGTTTTGATCAGGGTCGAACATCCGGTGGCAGAGTTGGACTTTAAGAGCTGAAGCTTTTAACCATGCTGGTGGGCTGAAACATCACAGGTTTAAGAACTTTGGACTAATTCTAGTCCCCGCCTCTAGTGAGACTGAGCCTAATGGCATCTTGCCTGCCTGTGTCACGGTCTTAATGCTTGCCCGGGAGAGGGCAGTGGCTAGGACACCCTTCTTAGCACAGGGCATAGACCATGTTCTTTTTTTTTTTTTCCAGTGGCTAATTGTAAAACTCGCTGCTCTGTGATTGATGTGGTGACACTCCTGAGCTTGGGACCCATCCATTGGTGGGCTTTCCCGAGATGATCTGATGTAGGTGGGCTCAGCAGTCCAGCCTAGTGGTGAAAGGTCATGGCTTCTCAAGCCAGACATACCAGGTTCTGCTTGTGATCTTGGGTAATTTTCTTTGTGCCTCAGCTTCCCTGTCTTTAAATGGGGTTGTGGTGAGGATATATGAGTGTTATTGTCCATAAAGTGCTTAACATAGTGCCTGGCATGGTATCAAGCGCTCAGTAATTGATGACTACTATTATTAGCTATTAGCCAACAGCTAGTGGGTCCAGGGAAACTTTCAGCTTTAGAACACTTGAAGTGCTGCCACCCTGGGACACATGGCTGAGCACCATGATTGAGCCTGAGAAATCTCTGGGTACAGAACTATTTTCCCAAAGAAAGAGGAGACACAAAAGAAGGGAGCCCATTGAGTAATCAGGGGGCCACACTTACCATCAGATCTGAAAATACTTTTTTCTGGCTTGAGACCACAACTTGCTTCAAAGAAAAGGACCAGAATGGAAGAAAGGGATCCAGCCTTCTGGCACTTGCTGATTGATCATCTGTCTAAATTGATTTCCCCCTCCTTTTTTTCATCTGCTGGGCAAGTAAAATGCCTTCAGGTTTCAGCTGGTACTGCTGTGCCAGGTCATCAAAGATGCTGTCATGTGGAGGGCTGGTTGGGTAAATGGATTAGGGCCTCTTGGGAGGCCCATCTGTTCTGTCCCTATGTGAAGGCCTTGGCGCCAGGATTTGGAGGAAGCTGATATAATGCAGCATCTGTCCAATGGGGCAGGGGTGAGTAGCCTGGGGTAGGTGGGTCAGTAGGAAACCAGGAAATCCTCTTATCCTGCCAGGTACCTGGGCTTCCCTCAGCAGCGGGAGCTGAGCAGCAAAGCCTGGTGAGTCAGCGTGCCTGGGAATTAGAGTTGCCAGTCTGTGAGCATGTGGGATCTGTGTAAGTTTGGGCCTTCTGTTTCTTTCAGCATTTTAGTCTTTAGAAACACAAATCTGGAAACCAGACCCTCCACATGGTATAGTCCTGCTTGTTTTGAGATAATTCAGCTTGAACAGTTGCTTCCCTTGTATGCTGGTCTTCTAAGAATTAACCCCTTACCTTTTAAAATTGTAACAAGTTGTGCTTATGGCTTACTAGCTATATTCTAAAATCATAAAAAGGCTTTAAAAAACTTACTTGGGTCTGTCATTTTCCACACCAAAACCCTTCTAAGGGTTTCAGCGTGTTTTTGAAACCTAAGTGAAACTGCAAGTCTTTTTTTAAGGGCGTGTATAATCATGTCTGTCATGTACTCTTTGAAGGTGGACAATGGGACACACCCCGATACAGTGTGATTCCAGTAACTACAGGAATGATTCTGGTCTTCATTTTAAACTTGTACACTTAGAACATACCCTTAGAATTCCTTTTGAAGATAACTGAATTTATCCAAGCACTATTTGGAGGAAGCTCAAGTTCTTTAGGTAAAGTTTAAAGCTCCAGCCTTCCATTAAAAGCACCCTTCCGCCCCACTGCCAGTCTTCTTAGAGCTTTGAATTTGGATTGTGGAGGTCCCTGACCCTAGAGCTGGAGAGGCGTGGGACTGACATTGATTTGGTCTGCTTTCCCGACTATACTTCTGGCTCCTGGTCTAAATTTCTATTAACATTATAATTTCAGAGGCTGCAGTTATTATAGCAGGTAGCAAACCTTTATAAGTACTAAATTTTAGAGGGATCTTCTAGTGGACTAGTTGAAGGTAAGAATAAGAGTCTGAGTAGATAGAGTCTTCAGAGAAATCACCTCATCCCTGGCCCAGAAATTTCTAGCAATTCTTTAAAAAAACACTTTTTCGTTACTTAAGTAATAAATAAATCACTGTGATGTTTGTTATGTATCAGTGCAGGCTTTTCTTCATCTAGCCGTTATTCTGTCATTTAGACTGTATTTGGGTAAATCAGCCCTTCTTTTAAAATGGAGACGCTACCTTGGAAGAGTAAGCCTGCAGGCCCTACAGGACATTCACATTTAGTGTGAACTTGACTTTCCTCTACATACCACCTTGCTGGGGGTGGGGGTTAGAAAAGAAGCTCAGCGATTGGGACCCTTGGCGTGGAGAACAGTCTTGGTGGATGGCTCCCATAGGTGGATAGAGGAAGGGTGGAGAAAGGGCATTTCACCTACTGTGTGGGTGGGTCCCAGAACGGAATTTGAAGAAATCAAGACAAATTTTACTCTGTTATTTGGCTAGGACTCTTGACTAGTCTTGACTCTGCAAATTCTTTATCTCATCTTTAGGCCATTATGAAACTATATAGTTGTTTTGGATGTGGCTACCCCTTCTTCCTACTCATCCTACTTAAAAAGAACATCTGAGAGTTTTGACATTAGAGACTAGAAGATGAACCTTTTATTTGTACCTTCTGGGTTAATACAGGTCCAAATAACTTTCTTATGTGATGGCAAGTTGGCAAGACAAATTTCCTTTGGAATATTTCTGGCAAAACCGTAGTCTTCCTTGATGCATTCTGCACATGAATCAACTTCTTTGTGATCTATGTTACCTTAAGAATTTTAGGAATTTTCCTTATTGGTTCTCCATATGTGCTCTAACCACTGCATTTCCAAGGTGAAGGCATAGGCTTGCGAGGGAGATGATGATGAACTTGGGGTATTTCCCCTCGTTCATGGTTAGCTCATTGAAACAGAGTGGTGTTCCACTGTGCAGTCCCTGGAGGGAAGCTTGCATACTCTGTCTCCCTGTCCAGCAGTGATTGCTCTCTAATTTCCTTCCAGGTTGGCTGGCTCCTCTGGCTGATGGCATGTTGAGGCACGTGGGCCAGTGGCAACAAGGGCATCCAATCCAGAGGGGGCCACTCTAGAGGCCAGGCCACCAGCATCATGGGCCAGTGTGTCACCAAGTGCAAGAATCCCTCATCAACTCTGGGTAGCAAGAATGGAGACCGTGACCCCAGCAGCAAGTCACACGGGAGGCGGGGTGCAGGCCACCGTGAGGAACAGCTGCCAGCCTGTGGCAAGCCAGGTGGGGATATCCTTGTCAATGGGACCAAGAAGGCAGAGGCTGCTACTGAGACCTGCCAGCTGCCAACATCCTCAGGAGATGCGGGGAGGGAGCCCAAGTCAAATGCCGAGGAGTCTTCCTTGCAGAGGTTGGAAGAACTGTTCAGGCGCTATAAGGATGAGCGGGAGGATGCAATTTTGGAGGAAGGCATGGAGCGCTTTTGCAATGACCTATGTGTGGACCCCACGGAATTTCGAGTGCTGCTCTTGGCTTGGAAGTTCCAGGCTGCTACCATGTGCAAATTCACCAGGTTAGTCACAAATACTTCATGTCACCAGGTGATCAGAGGAGGAAAGAGCACCATTGAGCAGTGGTGCCCAGCTATGATAGAACTAGGTTGACTTCATAGGGTTTTGGGTAAATCTTATTTTCTTTTTCTGACCAGTTTCTCTAAAGCTATTCAGCCTCTGAGGAACTGGGTACCAACCATCCTTGCCTGAAGTTAAATGAGGAATAATCCATGTTGCCACGCTGCTGCCCCGCCCCACTGCTGTTTGACTTTTATCTTTTCTTTCACTCCTGTACTTGTCAATTCACTCACTTCCTCACTCGATGTTTATTGTACACCTATCATGTGTTAGGCATTGAGTGCCAGTATAGTGAGTGCCACTGGGGATGTGCTTCAGTAACTGCATGAAGCCAGTTGCTCCTTCTAGCTCTCTGCACATTACCCTTAGCCAGCCTATGTGCCAACAAGGACAGCTGGCCCTAGTTATCAACTAGCAGTTGTGTACATTGTCATGGTCATGCATCCCTGTAGAGGTTGTTTGTGGGAGACAACATGGCAGGGTCACTGCAAGGTGTGGTTTCCTGAGCACTGGGTTATAAGTAAGTAAGAAGAGTTGACTTTGAGAACCCCTCGATACAATTTTTAGTTCCTGGGTAGGTTACTCGACAGACCTCAGATGTTCTATCTTCAGCAGTTGCAGAAATCTCTGAGGTGATGATCAATGTGAGACCATGTTGTAAGCTAAAAGTGTTATATAGATGTTAAAAATACATACTCAATTTTTGTTTTTTAATAACGGAACTTTGATCTATGGTGGCAGAGTTACCCAGGTTCATCCAGAATCTTTGGCTTCAAAACCTTCCCTTGGCAGTCACCAAAAATATTTCAAAAACAAACAACCCCTAGAGAATCAAAAGGAAAACAGGAAGACACTCCCTATCTTGGAGGAGAGTCTACAGCTTAATCACTGTTGCAGAATGGGAAGCAGAGCATGGAGCAGGAGACTTTGAGTTTAGCTTTGGAAAGATGAATAGATGAGTGAATGAACCATTATCAGCTGTCTACCATGTACCAGGCACTATTAGAAGCAGCTGACATATTAACTTGTTTAGTCCTCACCAGAACCCTATGAAGTAAGGTAGTATTCTCACCATTTGGCAGATGAAGAAATAGGACTACAGTTAGCGGAGGAGTTGGCATTCAAATCCAGACAGCCTCACAGCTACCCTCTTAATTATGATACTATATCGCCTCTCAGTAAATGATACCGTTTACAATTATTAATTGTGCCCCCTCCTTCCTGTTGCAGGAAGGAGTTTTTTGATGGCTGCAAAGCAATAAGTGCAGACAGCATTGATGGGATCTGTGCACGGTTCCCTAGCCTCTTAACAGAAGCCAAACAAGAGGATAAATTCAAGGATCTCTACCGGTTTACATTTCAGTTCGGCCTGGACTCTGAAGAAGGGCAGCGGTCACTGCATCGGGAAATAGCCATTGCCCTGTGGAAACTAGTCTTTACCCAGAACAATCCTCCAGTATTGGACCAGTGGCTAAACTTCCTAACAGAGAACCCCTCGGGGATCAAGGGCATCTCCAGGGACACTTGGAACATGTTCCTTAACTTCACTCAGGTGATTGGCCCTGACCTCAGCAACTACAGTGAAGATGAGGCCTGGCCAAGTCTCTTTGATACCTTTGTGGAGTGGGAAATGGAGCGAAGGAAAAGAGAAGGGGAAGGGAGAGGTGCACTCAGCTCAGGGCCCGAGGGCTTATGTCCCGAGGAGCAGACTTAGTGGCTCTGTCTCAGGAGCAGCAGCAAGGATCTGCCCGCTGCCCTGCAGCCAACCAAGGAATTGGACCTTTCTGGAAATTACTGAAGATCCGGATATTTTCTACTTTACACCTTTCTCTGCCTTGTATCTGAAAGGGCTCTAAAATGCTGTATCATGTTTTAGGCACTTTCTTCACTTTTTGGATATTTTGGTTATTTCTTTTTTGGGGGGAGGGTCCCCCCAAATATTTGAACCTGGCTACATGTTGTGTATCCTTTTTTTTTTTGAAGCCTTCAGATAGAATAAGCCTGCCACTTCTTGCACAAATTAGATTTTTTGGGGGGGTGGGGGAGGGCGTAGAGCAGGGAGGGGGGATGGGACAGTTAGGTTGGATTATCATTACAAAACGATACAGTGCCAGATCTCAGTTTTGCATATTCTTGTTTTTCAGGGCAGGTCTGTACTGTGTGTAGTGCTGTTTACATCGTTGAATTTAGGTTGTAATAATTATTTTTAAAGATTTACACAGAGTTGAATAACAGTGTTAACTGTTAACCACATTGCATTAATTCCCAGGCGATTTAAAGCTCT
Source organism: Mesoplodon mirus (assembly GCF_964341445.2). Lineage (NCBI taxonomy): Eukaryota > Metazoa > Chordata > Mammalia > Artiodactyla > Ziphiidae > Mesoplodon > Mesoplodon mirus. The sequence continues at coordinate 49,614,291 of NC_138991.1, forward strand.
TGGAGAGCCAAGGCCAACCAAGAGCATTTGCAGTCTGGTGACAACCCCCTTTTAAGCTAATTTATCTGGAACCCTTATTTTCCTCACTTCTTGCTCATTCCTTCTTTGACCTATTGCATTTCATGTTGAGTTTATCCTTCAACATGCTGCACCTGTCAGTCAAGTGAGCGGTTTTTTTAGAACACATTGTACTGAGAACCACTTAAGCATTGAATGCAGAGAAAGCAGTGCTACCTCAGTTTTGCTGGAAGTAGACTTTGATAGTTTTCTTTCTTTGATGAACTTTCTGTATTTTCACGTTCTAAGTGGAAATACTTTTTTTTTTTTTTTCATTTGCCTTGGAGCCAAAGTTTCTGTTCCTGGTGGTCAGAAAACTGTGCCTGCCGGCCAACTGACTTGAAGGAAAACTGTGGTATGGAGCTCTGCTTGAATTTTTTTTTTTTTTTTTTAATTGAGTATCATCAGCTTACTTGTCTGGCAAGTGCAGAAGCCTGGGCTGGCTTGAACTCTGCCAAACAAATATAAAAATGTATTTAATAGTTAAAACGTGTGCCCTTTCCCTTCTTGCTGCACCCATGTTATCACTTAACCCCCAGAAGTTATTTATTTTCTTCTTTGTTAATGTCAGGCTCATTTGGGGTAATGTGATGACTGTTTAGGTTTACATGACCCACCTCTCCTTTTCCTACCCCCAAATATGTATATATACATATATAAGGTATGTATATATTTTACCTATATAAAATATATATATATACACATATATGTATCTATATTTCTTTGTTTCTTTGCCTGCTAAAACTGGCTATAAAAGGGAGCCTTCAATATATATAGTATAAGAAGAGTGCCAGGGAACATCATAATGGAGGCTTTTGAATCAGAATTTGGACCAGTTTCATTAAAGAGAAGATTAATTTTCTCAGCCTTTTCCTCACAAGAGGGAGTCCCAGTTCCCCAGACTCCTCTGCGTGATCGCTCCGTAAGGCCAGCTTTGGCCAAACTGCCATACAGGAGCTGACTCTGGTCCTACCTGGTTTCAGTAGAGGGTCCTCTTGTTATTTTTCCATTAAAAAAAAAAAAAAAGTCCTCATAAAACTGTACTGGAAGGGTGGGTGGCAGGAACTTGTACTGTTCAGCTTCCAACACTTTGGAACAGATTGAAAAGGGAATCTTTTAAATAAAAAAATATTTACACTCTTGAGGTAATGAAGAGTTTGTCTATTAAACATTTGGAGTTTTCTCCCCCAACTTACCCCCATCTCCCTCCCAGGTATATGTTTCTCAGCCTGGGCAGGAATCACTTATTTTGAGTTCCTTTATTAGTAGCCTACAGCTCTGGGCTCCCATATTTACAAAAATGATTTAAGCAGTTTCTGCAGTCGATGTTTTTCTAAAATTGGTATTGACAATAGGAAACATACTTGAAGTTAGATGTTCTTTTCTGAATCTTAACCCTGACAGTTGCCCCTTCTTAGAGGGATGGATGGGAAACTTTAAAGTCAGCCACAGTAGGTTGGCAGTACTGCTGGAAAGCTGACGGGGATCCCAGTCCAGATGTCTGGCTTTGTCCTAGCCTAAGACACAAGATCCTTGCATAAAGAGTTTCTAGAGGTCCTAGCAGGTTCTGTGGCTCAACTGTAGTCAGGGCATCTAGAGTGAGGTGTTAACAAGACTGCCTTTTCATCCAGCCAGTGTGCAACCCCCAGTTTTTCCCAATTCTGGATTGGGTAGAGGTTGAATAAGGGTAAAGGCAGGCTGCTCCTAGCCAGGTAAGGCTTTTTCTGTCTCAGATCAGAAGGGTGTATGGAGAGAAGGGCACAAAAGAGGTAGATGCTGAATATCCTGAAGACTCTGGAGGAACTGGATTCTTTCAGCCTATAAGAAGGCATGATTCCATGCATTGGGTGTGCTATGATGGGTGGTTTTTTGTTTTAATTCAGCTCTTCAGCTTCCTCAACAAAAGAACCATTAAAAAAATTATTTTGGGTTATATATTTAATGGTTTATTTGTTGCAAAAACGCAAATTAGAAGCCTGAAAAGAGAATGGTCAGGGAGGGAGTTTCCTTCCAGTTTTGAGTCCTTAATGCAAGGAATTCAAGCTTCTACAGTATCCTGGGCCAGTGCTTATTAACTTTCTCATGAAAAGCAGTTTTCTGCAAAGGGATCCAAGGTAGTATGTGTGTGTAGGGTTTGCAGTTGCACTTGTGGGAAATGAAAGGTCCCTGTTCCTCTTCACCTAGAGATAGGTTTGCTGCTTAATGAGTGAGCAGTAATTGCTCACTCAATGAGTTGAAGAGGTCAATGCATGCCCCTCAAGTAAGCCAGTGCACCCTTCACTTTAGCAATATGACACCAGAGTGGTGTGGTGGTGTGGAGAGGGGCAGGATGTGGATGCCAGTTTGAAAATAGGCAAATATCAAGAGTGGCTACAACAAACTGAATATGTTGGGAAATTGCTTGATTTTTGGCAGTGGTTTTGTGTGTGAGCTTCTGTGATATTTCTTTAGCAATTGATTAGAAAGCTGTATGAGATGAAGTGTGCCTCATTGAATTGCTCTTCCCCTATCCCTGCCAAATCTGAATGTATCATTCCTAGCCCTGCCTCCTGTAATGACACTTTGCTATGCTTCAGCTAGTTGCCTCAGCAGTTCGCCCTGCCAGATGTGCTCACATGTGTGAGTTGGGTCCAAGATCCCATTTCAACCCTTCTGATAAGAAAAAAATCTAGAGCTGGGTAAAGATCCAAATTTCAACCAAGCCCTCAGGCCCAAGGAAATCCAATAGAAACGTACAAGGCAGTGTTTTCAATATTAAACTTCCCTAAGGAAGGCACAAACTAGCCTTCTTGGAAAGGAAGAAAGATTATGCCACACATTATTTTTGGTCCTTTAAACAGTACGGATCTCCCAAGGGCTGGTGGCAAAATTCAGTCCTCAGTGCTGGAGCCTGCAGGGTGTGGGACTCCACAGTTCACGTGATGGCCTCATATACTATACACCATGCCAAATTTAAACAACGGTAGGAAATTACTGGGATAAAGACCTGGTATAGGTTTAAAAAACAAAACAGAAGATCTGTATCTAGGACCGTGTTTAGTTTGCTGCATTTAAAGTAAAGTCTTCAGTGCAGTGAAGCCCAAAGGTAGACCCAATTACACAATTATAAGGGCTGGAAGAAAGCTGCTGTTTTGCTGTAGTAGCCCGCTTTGCTATTTCTGTCTTATGTTTGGTTAGTGATGACCTGAATATCTTGGTAATTGACAAGGTCTTCCTTGGGGGACTCCAGCAGTATCTTGTTTAAAGAAGATGGACTAAAAGGACTATTAAGTCATTAAAGTGTTAATTGGGACTCATTTGAGAACACGTGACGTTGATCTTCCTCTTAATCCAGTCTGTTTTCTGATTCATATAGAGGGGTTCCCACCCACTTCCCCTTCAGAGTTTACTCCTTTGCTAAGCTGTAATTATAGCATACATCCAGGTTCACCTTGACTGGCACTGCCTTACAGTGAGGATCTGCAGTTGTTTTTCCTCACTGAAAGACAAAATTGAGTAACCATCAGATTCTGCTTCTGATTCAGGTGCTAGGGCATCACATCCTCCTCCCTATTTCTCTTCTTGGAAACTGAGCCTGCTCTTCCACCACCCACCTTCCCTAGTAGAAACTTTCAACACAAACCTTGGATATTGCCAAAGCCATTCAGCAGCTGCTGTGGTTTTATTTCCAACACACATTTATTCTGGGAGAAGTGTCTTCCCTCTGACCCTGGTCCCAGCCCCCTGAGTCTGTTATTAATTGCGCTTACCTGTTGCACTAATGAATATGATTCTAGGTTTCAAAGGGGGAATTTGAAGCAGTAGGCAAATGGGGCTTGGATAAATTGGTCCTACAAATAAGATACCCTGCCTTAACCCACTGAGGTGATGAGTCCACTACTCATGTGACCCTCCACCTTTGTGGATTCCTCTTGGTTTGTGACCAATGTGTCTGTTTCTTGAAGTTGTACAAATTTGTTGACAAAAGTCAATACTTTGATTTTTATTCTCTGCACTGTTGCACTCTCCAAATGGCTCCTTGAATTTTTTTATTAACTTGTTACACATATTACTGTCACTTTTTTATTTGGAAGGTAACCTGCTATTGGACTTAATAAATTTGTTTACTTGACTATTGACAATTCTGCAAAAAACAAAAAACCAACCCCCAAACAAAAAAAAACAGTGACTTCATTCTGGGGTGAGCTTTACCCACCAGGAGCCTCTTCCACCAACCTACTGGATGGCAAATCCTGTGCTTTGTAAAATAATCCAGATGGTACAGGATCCCCAGCTACAAACATGGACTGTTGACCTCCCACTCACCAAACTTAATGGCTTTTGGAGTCCCAGGACTTGTAGGCAAGAAGCAAATGAGTCCTCACAGGGCCACTACCTAAACAGTCTTACCTTAGCAACTGATGTTGATTCCCTCGAAGAATAAAAAGTGAACACTGTTCTAAATGGTTCGCTCCTACATCTATTAGGTTGGCAGTGATTAAGGCAAAGGAGGCAAGCTGAAAACTGTCAAGTGCTACTGCTCTGTGACCTTTGGCAAGTTAAATTCTGTGTTTCCTTTTAGTCATCTGCAAAATCAAGAGACTTATTTCTATCAGTGTTAGGATTTAGAAGAACATCTGTGATTTATAAAGCACCTAAGACACATAAGTTTAAGGTTTCCAAAAGGCTGTTAGGTGAGTAATGCAGGGACTCCAGAGAAGAAGGTTGGCATGGTCACACACAACCCTTCACAAGTCACTGCCCCTCTTGGGGGCTCAACTTCCCTCTGTGCCACATTGGGAGGATGGGGGGCTTAGACTAACATGATCCCTGATGGCTCCATCTGGCTCTTACATTCTGGAAGTCTAATTGTGGTACATCTTAGCTTCCTTTCATTGTATTTTCTGTCTAGTTATTGTTTATGCTCAGGAAAGCTATTGGCTAGCCATCTTAAAGGCTAGGTAGGGCCTTTGATGCAGGCCCTAGTGGCCTTCCCAAAGATTCCCAGCCAGCCTCATATAGGTATCTTCTAAAAATAAGTACAGTGGTGGCATGAGATGTGCTTTTATTTTTCTTTTCAGTTGGAAAGGGCTTAGGAGTCATGACTACCTCCTCTTTCTAGCTAGGAGAGGGTTATAAGGTTTCCTCAATGAACTGGAATTTTTCTTCTCGTATTACCAAGGTCAGCATCAGATGGAGGCTGGAAGGAAATCTAGGGGGTGACTTTCCTCACTTAAAAAAGTAAACCTTCAAAACATGTACTTATTTTCCCAGTTGGCTCTTGGGCTTGTGTCTTCTTTGGCTCTTCTGAGCTACTGAGCCCAGCCAAGGCCTTACAAATAGAGGTGTGGGGAATAATAAAGTGAAGATTACTGATTTGGGTGCCTATATAGAACATGGAGCTATTCAAAGTGTTGTCTTGGTGCTGTATGGCTAAAATCCAATTTTTGACTAGATGAGGGATAAGCAATTAATTCACACTATCACCAGATAAACATAACAGTATGTGGAATGGTATACTGAAGGTAGTGCTGAGGGTTCAGAGGAGAACAGTAGTCAACTCAGCACTGGCCTCTTCCTTCCTCCCAAATCCAGCTGCCAAAGCACATGGCTGGGTTAGCTCTAGAAGTCATTCTTTAGCTCTGGATTTTGACCTAGGTCCTAAAGAGTTAGTCTGCCTGGGAAGTTAAGGCAAGAGAGCCAGCCTAACCCCTCTCCCACTTCCTTTCCTTTGCTATGACTTCTGAGGATGCCCTGTCTTATGAAAGCCATAAGGCTCTTACGTGGGTTTAACATTCTTCCTATGTAATGTTCCAACCTTGATTCTCTTCTTACCTTAGGGGTGCTAAGAAAGCCCTAGTGGAATATGGCAGCAATGCAGGGAGCAGCAGAGCACCTAACTCTGCATAGTGTTCTCTAATCCATGCTGATGAGGACTTTATGGGCCCACGTTTATCTGGGGTGGTGCTGCTGAAATTGCTAGTATATTACAATACAGAGCTACAAAGTAAAATGGTACTAGTGTTAAGACACGACAGAAGAACACATAGACACAAGGCTCTTGTGTACACAGACTTACATAAATAATGCAGCCTCCTTTACTGAGTAAAGATAGATAATTGGATAAAATCTAAATATTTGGGGGAAAGTTACATATATCAAAATAAGTTCCAGGAGGAATAAGGTATATGTGTAAAAAATCATTAAAAAAACAATATATGTATGTGATATATATTATCAATGGGTATTAAGTTGATCTCTGGATCAGTCAAAATGTTTTAAGCATAAAAGCAAATAGAAAAAAATGAAAGACAAGAACAAACTTCTAATACTACCTTAAAAAACTAGAAACATTTTTGCAATAATTGACAAATGGACACTATACTTAATGTGTAAAGAGACCTTAAAAATTCAGAATGGGAAATTCATTATGGAAAAGACAACAGAAACATGAGCAAAGGATATGGACAACTCTCTAAAGAAAAACAATTGGCCAAAACCTTCTGGAAAAAATAGCAGATGACAATCTAAAGGGTATTCAAATAAACAGAAATTAAACCTATAATGAAAAACTTTTTTAATCTGTCAAATTAACAAAGATTTGAAACAAATTGATGCTAGCAAACACAAGGTAAAAACTTTCCTGGAATTAAAAAATCCTTCAGTGTTCATACTTTTTAAAAAAGCCCAGTAATTTCACTTCTAGGAATTTTTCCTCAAGAAATAATTATCTGCCAAAGATGTATGTGCAAGGATATGATTGGCAGCATCATTTGGGAACAACTTAGTGCCAACCATAGGGGACTGTTTTAGAAATTATGGCACACATCAACATGTTGGAATATTATGCAGCTATTAAAAACTGCTTTTGAATAATGGAAAAAGTATGATAGAAGATTGTAAAACAGGGGCAGTCATTGACTGAGTGGTGGGATTAGATATGGTTTTAACTTTTCTAGATTTTTCAAGTTTCCATTAATGGATTTCCTTTATAATAGGGAAGAGAATTTACAAAAAGGGGGACAAAAGGAAATGAAAATGACATGGCTGAGTGTCCTACTAAACAACCCCACTATGAGTGAGGAGGCCAGAAAGTTGGGGAGTAATATGTTCAAAGCCTAAACCAAGTGTTCTGTGAAAACCCTTCAAGTTGCCTTTCCCCCCCCAAATGAGAAGCTGCTCCTGCAGCTGCCTTGGCAGCTCTGCATTGGCTGCCTAGAAGGGTGTGGGAGGAAAAATGCACAAACGCACTTATGAATGGAATGTGTGTTTTGCAAGAGGCCAAGTTGGCAGCTTTGGCTTCCAAAAGGTGGGAGCATCAGCTGAAAGAACAGTGTGTGCAGACCGGGGCCTCAGAGACCTTATGGTCCAGGCCTATCTCTGTAGAGTTCTAGAGTTGGGGGCCCGTGGGGAAACTTCCACCCCCACCCATCCAGGAAAAGGAATGGCCTTGGCTGTTCCTAGGAGCAAAGGGAGTGCTCTTGGCACAGGGAACCTTCATCTGCTCTGTGAATATGCAGTTGGAAGATGATCCTCAATAAAATGTAGGCTTTCCCTAATTTAATTCTCACAACAACCTTATGAAGTAGGTACTAATGTTGCCATCTTTAAAATGAGGAAACTGAAGGGAGCTCCCTGGTGGTCTAGTGGTTAGGATACCAAGCTTTCACTGCTGTAGCCAGGGTTCAATCCCTGGTCGGGGAACTGGCAAGCTCAGTGGCATGGCCAAAATAAAAAAATAAAAAATAAAATGAGGAAACAGGCTCAGAGAGGGCAAATAATTCATACACATCCCACTATTTGGTCATTTTCCACAAACTGAATCTTTAAATATTCATAATAATCCTTAAAAGTAGATACATCCTCATTTTATACAGCTGTAGAAATGGACTCAAACAAGGTTAAGTGACTGGCCCAGGAGCACAGCTGAAGTGCCAACGTAGACAGACACTTATTTTGTCTCAGGACTGGAGTCTCAAGAGGTAAACAGCAGCTGAACTCCCACAGCTTTGGAGCTCAGCTGCAGGGGGAAAGAATCCAGCAACATTGTTTCAAGATGTTCTCAAGGCCTTGCAGCTGAGGTCAGCAGTATACCTGGGGAACTTCGCTCTTTACAGGGGAACTTCATCCAAAATCACAAAATCAAGAGCTTCAGTTCTGGCTCCTGGTTCCCAACTTCCAGATCGTACAGAAGTTGCATTTAAAGGATTAAACACTGCCTCAAATGCCCAACCTTGAGAGTTATTTTATTTTTTTCTAACTATGAAAGCAATATATGATGACTTAAAAAAAAAAAACGGCCTATATACAGAAGAGCATTTGGTAAAATCGAATCTGCCAATCCCACTAGCCAGAGACAAATACTGTTCATATTTTGGTATATAGCCTTCCAGGTTTTGTTCCAAGGCTGTGCATATCTTTGTATAGTTTTTTCTGCTCAAACTATACAGATTATCCTGTAACTCTCCATGCTTTATACAACCTATAATATACTATAAATGCACAATCTCATCTTCACAACAATCCTATAAGATGTATACCATTATTTTGTACCAAGCACAGAGATGTTAAATAATTTACAGTAATTCAAGCTCACCTAACTAAAAAGTAGGAAAGCTGGAATTCAGAGTCTAGCAGTTTGGATCCAGAGGTCTACTGCTGCTTCTTGTAGATCTCTTTCACTAGAGATTTTATTTACACACACATGTGCATGCACACACACATAATTTTTAAAAATAGCTACCTAGAATTCCATTGAATAACCCCATGACATCTCCTCCATACATGTTTTTGAGGATATTACTCTAGGAGTGGAATTGCAGGGTCCCAGTGTAGACAGAAATTTAACAAGATTTTTTGTAATGATACATACTACCTGCCAGATTAATTCATCTCTTCTGGAGGGCAGCTAATATCTCTATCAGTTTTGGAACTGTGTGTGCCTGTGCCCATGTCCTTTCCAACACAGAATGTTGACAATTTGAGAGTTGATAAAAAAAAAAAAAGCAAAGGCTTTTACTGAAATTAAAGCTTCTAAGGGGGAGCTCTGGTGTGATGGAGGCACCTGTTGGTAAAGGGTAACACTGCAGTCTCACTCCGAAAGGAAGGAAGCATTCCTGAAAATTGAATTGAAAGGGGGCTTCCTGGATTGGTTAAAAGCTAAAAGAGTCAGTCTTCAACCTTGCTCTGGTGGACCTGCCAGATTCGCAGTCAGCCTATCTTTTTCCTTCAATGTTATAAAAGCGATTAATAGAAAACACTTTGCCTTACAGAAATTTGCTTCACAGATGTTACCACTTTGACAAACTACGTAATACCTGGGTTTTCTCCACAGAGAAGTCACTCCTCCTGGTTTCCTTACCTATATACGGTATACCATTTAATAGGAGTGCTACATGAAATAAGCACCTGCTGTAATACCTGCGTATAAACCCACTGACACAAAGAAAGTACAAACTGGTTTCCTCCCCTCACCTTGTCTTAAGATGAGGAATGTCTGAATTTTAGGCATTTATTGAAAATTTGTACATGTCATATAAATGGACTAGACTCCTTAAGCTGGTACAATGTTTCCACAAACTGTCTACTATATAGAGGTCTGGCAGCCTCTGGAGTGCCTGCAGCCTGACCAAATTCTCTGCCATTGCCCATGAGGGATTAAGAAATGTGGCACATGGAAAATGGTGGGCAGACTCACAAACACTTGTTTGGGGTGTTGCCTTCCTCTTCATCTTTTATTCCCATCAGTCCTAGGCCAGAGAGTGATCCATGAGTGCTGCAACAGATGAGGAGTAACGATAGTTTTTGTCGACAGGGTTGAATGAATAGTTATAGACTAAGAGGAAAAAGGTGGTTTTTTTGATATGCGTATGTGCCATGGGGCAGGGGGCAGGCAGGTAGACAGCTTATGGAAAGTTGCCTGCTGAAAATGGTCCAATGGAAAGAATATTGACTAGTCCCAGATGCCTAGAATCAAATCATAGCTCTGCCACTTAACAGATGTGAGGCACATCTCAACTAAGGGTGAATGATCTCAAACTAAGACTCAGTTTCTTCAACTATAAAGAAATATTAAATATTTAAATTACTATCTCACAGGGCTTTTGTGAGGACTACAGACAATAATAGCTAACATGTTAACATATATGGAGCACCTACTGCATGTCAAGCAGTTAGGACTCTGTATGTGTTCTCATTTAATCCTCCAAACAGCTAGTGTACCTTATATAGATACTGATATAGATACAATTGTTACATCCACTTTTCAAATAAAAAAACAGGCTTATAGGCATGATATAACTTGCTCAAGTCACACAACCATTAAATGACAAAACCAGGTAATAATGGCAGTCTGTCATCAGAATCCTTTTAAACTGCTATTAGAATTTTGTTTGCTTTACTTAAAACACTTTTGTAGCACCTATCACGTGCCAGGCACTGTTTGAAAAACTTTACAAGACGTTAACTTTTAATAATGTATGTTGTAAAACACCTAGCACAGTGCTTAGAATTTAGGAGTCATCCGGTACATATTAGTTCCCTGCCACCATGTAGTGAATATTCTTGGAATTGGGTTAGAGCGCTGAGGTGCTCTCCAAGGCAAAGGAGGCAGAAATGAGCAAAGACAAACACAGAATCTGTCTCCACCTGATGTCTGAACTTAAGCTAACAAGCCACAGGCCTTTTGGCTATGGAGGACTGGAGCTCTAAGTGCTGGAGAGTGGCTCTGGACCTAGAGACCATCAGAATTCAAATATTAATTGTGCACTTACTAGCTGGGTGACCTTAGGCAAGTTGCTTAATCTGAGCCTTTTTCTCATCTTGTTAAATGGAGATTCAACAACCTTAACCAAAACCGCATACAAAAGCACTTAGCAGTACTTGACACATTAAGGGTTTAATGAATTATGGCAATTATTAATATTTTCAGTATTAATTTTAGCAGTCGCCAGAAGTATAAGGATTAAGAGCTGAGTCAGGCTCCCAGCACGAGGAAACCTTCTACTCTCCTTGCTACTCCTTCTTCCTGAGCCACTTTTACCCTTTCCCAAGTGTTATCTGCTGGCATCATGGAGAGAGGTGCACAGATGAGGCCCAGAGAAGTCAGTCACACAGCAAGCTTATAGTCTGGGGAAATGCATGCTCCTGCTGCTGGGTTTGATCATTATGGCTATGGAAATCAGAGTGCAACTTTTAAAACAAAGGAGTAACAGCAGGTTTTGTTACTACAGGATTTGCTCTTTCCAGAGTTTTCTCCTGACTTGTCAAACATGCCTTAGGACCTCTGCCTCAGTCAGAACCTAAGCCTTTTTTGCTCCCTGACCCAATGCTCCCTCCTCTAAGCCCTCATCCCCTGAGAACATCCCAGCTACTTCTGGAAGAAGAAAGCTTTGGCGCTCTCTTGGCTTAGTTTACCTACACAATGGGGAACTACACGCTAAGTATTCCACTAGGTACACGAAAACCCGTATTTTACCCCTACCTCCATACACTGGCTCTGAGAAGTTTTGTCCAGGCAAGTCTGCCCCTCAGGGTCCAAGCTCTTAAACAAAAAGCTTTCTTTTTTCTTTCTTTGGCAATTTTTGGTCACTTTTAAACCTCTTGCTGCTAAGTCTACCCATAAGCCTGTTTGAAGTATATCAGTCTAAGATTTTTTTTTTTTTGCTGTAAAACCTAGTACTTATTTCTGTTTCTCAGAGACTGTAATTCTCTCAAGCTGCGCAGCAGGTAGCCTATTTCACTAGTGGCCCTAATACATGTTACAAGAATTTTATGAGAGGAAGTTAACTTCTGATCCAGGCTTCAAGGCCTGAGGCATTCATGTTTTGCCACCTGGGACCTTGGGCCTGTGAAAGAATCCTAGAATGTCAGAATTTTAAGGGACTTTAGAAATAATACAATCCAGTGATTTTCAAACTGTGCTTTTGTCAGAAAAAGCACTCTTTCCCTCTCTCTCTCCTCCCCCAGCATACACATTCATTCATATACCTACTCATCCATTTCAGAATTGCTCATCTTTATGCCTTAGTAAAGATTTAACATCAATTTTTCTTTTAAAGAAAGGGTTTTATAGTTTCAAGCATTTGAAAATTACTGATTTACTCCAAATCCCTCATTTTACCAAAGGGAAATTGAGATCCACAGTGGGAAAGTGGCCTGGCCACTACTTGTCAGCAGAGATAGGTGATACAGCTGTGACTGGACCCAGAGTCCTGCTCCAGTATTCCTCAGGCTTAGAAACAGAAAAACAGGCCCTATCTCTTAAAAGTTAACAGAAATGGTAAAGGGGGCAAGGGCAGGAAAGGCAGGAACACACTCCTGATATGTGGCAAAGGTAGGTTATAGTCATATCTAAGCCTGGGCCTTGCCCTCGAACTTCTTGACCATTTTTACTCAAGTGCCTCTTGTTCCAGAGAGGCTGCAGGACCTAAGACCTCTGCCTTTAAACCGGGATGAGCTGTCTCCTTGAGGGACCACTAAGTGTAGTTATAAGAGCAAATATGAGTAACATGGGGAGACAGTACCTCTCTCTTAGAGCTGTGAGAGTTAAGAGATGATTCATTTCAGTTTTCGTTTATGTGCCTGGACGTCAACAAAAGGCTTTTCTCCAAGAAAAGCTTAAGTCCAGAGAGTCCAGAGGTCAGAATCATGAAGGGGCAACCCTTCAGTCCTTACCTCTCAGTTCCTGGCAGCAGGATGAGGCAGAGGGTGCCTGAGCACAGGCTGTGGTAGAGCTTTCGTATCTTCCTGCCCCAGTGCCAGACTGCTATCTTTGGGTGGTCCACCTTCAGCATCTAGGATCAAAGCCCGGTGTTGACACTCAGTCAGAGAACCCACCGCTGACCTTTGGAGGGACTGCAACATTCCTCCTCAGGCTCCCGGGAAAGGCTCTGTACAAATCCTCAGTCTGAAGCCAGAGTCTATACTGCAGGGTTCCTTGTCCACTCCAGCATCCCCAGACCTCCAAGTCAGTTTAGGGTCCTGAGTTAGGGAAACCAAATCACTAAGGAGAGCTCTAGTCTGGCCTCTGACATTAAGTATCTCTGTGACCTGGACAAAGTCGCTCACCAGCTCTGGTGTCTATTTCTCATCTGCTAAGTGTGGGACATTAGACTACGGCAGGGCTTCCCAAACTTAAACCATTCACCTTCTATCTTCACCCTTCTGTTGCATATTCCCTAATGGTTTTCTTTATCAATTTCTTCCTTAGCTTCGTCTAAGTAATACTATACATGAAATCACACATTCAATGTGGTGGTTGCATACTTTAATGAATGTTAGAAAAACAAGTTCATAACAATAAAAGTGAAAAAAAGAGGTCCATCTATGACCACCAAAAATCATATTGTGTATGTATGTACTCAGGAAACCCTAGATCACTAAAGACTTGTCCAGCTCTCCAACTTCCTGTATTAACCTCGCAAAGTCCCTTGGAGAGACACCTGGAAAACCTGATTTTAGCAAGTTTGGAGGGGGCAAAAGTATAAGAGATCTTGGAGAAAGAAAGGTGTGTCCAGGGCTGGAAGACACTGGAGAGTGAAGTAAGACTAGTGGCAGGGCAGGAAAAAAAAGATTGAAGGCTTAAGTGTTACTTGAGCAGGGCTATCCTGTCTAATTTCCATAAACATCAGAAGGCCAACCACCAGAGCCAGCAAACCAAGGTAGCTAGCTACCTTTCCCCCGCTAACCCCAGGATACATTTAATCACTCACCTGCAAGGCCTCCTGCTCCGAGGGGGGAGGTATGACACGAAGCCCTAGGGGCCTTGATTCAGGAGGTAAGCCCCTGAGCCATGAATGGAGGTGCCTGGGGGTTAGGGCATGCCTGCCTTTCAGCTTCCAGTTCTTGCCTGTGAGAATGCCAAGGGCCCTCTGGGCATTGCCAAAAGTTTTGAATCCTGAAAACAAGAATACCCCCTTCAGTTATTAAGGACCAAAACAAAAACAAAAACAAAAACAAAAAAACTTGATCACCATCCAAGCTGGAGCCCATCCAGAGCCAGGGGAGAAGGACAAAATCAGGAGATGTTGACCTGGTCCAGCCCAGGAGGGATTACTTGTTGAACATTTCCTTTCTCTGACCTCATGTTACCACCATCTCTAATCTCTTTCCCCAAGGCTATATTCGATGGCAATAGACTTACTCAAGAAACAGAATTTTTTCTGCTTTCCATTTTTAAGATCTTTAGGCAAGATCACAGCTTCCAGGCCCAGGAAGAGGCTGGACTGTTGCAACAGGTGTTCCTTGAAGGTTTCACTCACTCCAGACAGGTATATAGTACCTCGGTTCTCAGAATCTTGTTCCAGCTCATTCACAAGGGTGTCACAATCAAGGGTGAGCTCTGTCACAGGCCTCTGTACCTAACCAAGGAAAGATGGCATTAATGGTAGAAAAGTCACCACTTCAAACCACAGGCCTGTTACATACTAGCAAGTAGCTTAATTCTGCAGCTTCCTTATCTATACAAGGAACCTAATGATAACTGCCCCAAAGGACTATGGTAGAAACTTAATAGATAAATTAATACAAAATGTAAATATTTTTGTGTAAATAATACTCTCTTCCCTTTCCTTCTCTCCCCCACCAACTGCAATCAGTTCTCTGCCTTCTACACCAATGAAATTGTTTAATTGCATAAGAAACATCAAAATACCATTTGATTCCCCTGAAAGCTAAAGGGCAACCACAAAAAAACCACCCTGAACAAACCATTTGGGGCCTAAGTAGTGATAAAGAGTACATGGAAGATGTAGCCCAGGCTGATTTTGACAAAAATGAAAAGATATCATGTCTTAGGTCACCACTATAAGAATGCCGGCCTTGGCTGAAGGCTTTCCATAACAGAAAATCTTGTGTCTTAAGCCTCTCGAGGGTGCTTGCCTAAGCTGTTATGTCTTAGGGTGCTGTAAATACAGGCTTGAGTAAATACAAGTATTGAAAATACAGGATTGAGTGAAGTATACTACTTTATGCTTTCTCTGGCAACCCTACCTTGATGCAGGTACCTTCTACCAGGCTGCCATCCAAAGACTCTATGGCCAGCTGGGCACCTTCCAGGACTTCGTATTGTATACAGAGATGTGGCTGCAGAAAAATCAAGATTTCCTTACTTTTGCTTTCCAGGCTCAAACTGCCAGAGACGGGGCTAGGAACGGGGCCCACTTAAATTACAGTGGCCAGAGCCACGAGAATGGATGTTCTTGATGTGCTGGGCTAGACAGTGATCACAGACCATCAATTTTAAGTGGAATCATTATGGTTCAGGGCTTGGTTTCTCAGAAAATAATCTTGTCACTTAAAATTGAAGGCTTCTCTCCCTAGGTGGTATGGGGAAAGCACTAACAAATTCTTTACTACCCAACTTGCTGTTGATACCATTTATTATTATTATTTTTTTTTTTTTTTTTTTTTTTGCGGTATGCGGGCCTCTCACTGGTGTGGCCTCTCCCGTTGCGGAGCACAGGCTCCAGATACGCAGGCTCAGTGGCCATGGCTCACGGGCCCAGCCGCTCCACGGCATGTGGGATCTTCCTGGACTGGGGCACGAACCCATGTCCCCTGCATTGGCAGGCGGACTCTCAACCACTGCACCACCAGAGAAGCCCCCATACCATTTATTATTAATCACTAAAGTTACCGCTGCAAGTCACAGGTAGAGATTCCCATTTGCCTTATTAGCTTAATTTTAGACAAGCAGCTTTCCTACAAGCTTGGGGAGGTTAAGTTCTTCCACTGGATTTGCATCTTCAAATTGACTGCTTTTGCACTTGATTAACACCAGAGTATCTAAATCTATGTGACGGTCTGAGCCACAGCATCATCATGGAGATTAAAGTGCTCCCATAGAAAAGCTTCATCTTACTGGATTTGGCAATGATTTCCTGAATATGACACCAAAGGCACAGGCAACAAAAAAAATATGAGAAGTTAAACTTTATCAAAATTAAAAGGTGTATCAGAGAACAACCATCAACAATGTCAAAAGGCAGCAGAAAGAATGGGAGAAAATATTTGCAAATCACGTATCTACTGAAGGATTCAGATATAAAATATATAGAGAACTCCAAAAACTCAACACAAGAAAATCAACCCAATTAAAAAATAGGCAAAGGACTTGCATAGACATTTCTCCAAAGAAGATATACCAATGGCCAATAAGCATACAAAGAAATGCTCAACATCACTAATCATTAGGGAGCTGCAAGTCAAAACCATGAGATACTATTAATACTTCACATCCATTAGGATGGCTACTATCTAAACAACCCCCCCCCAAACCAAAAACAACAACAAAAAAGCCAAGTGTCAGGGGAATTCCTGGCGGTCCAGTGGTTAGGACCCCCTAGCTTCCAATGCAGGGGGCACAGGTTTGTTCCCTGGTCAGGGAACTAAGATCCCACATGGGGCGCAGCCAAAAACAAAAACAAACAACAAAAAAGACAAAAACAAAAGAAACCCAAGTGTCAGCTGGAATATGGAGAAGTTGGAACCCTTGGCATTGCGGGTGGGAATGTAAAATGGTGCAGCTGCTATAGAAAACAGTATGGCAGTTCCTCAAAAAATGAAATGAATTATCATTTAACCCAGAAATTCCACATCTGTGTATATCACCCAAAAGAACTGAAAACAGGGACTCAAACAAATACTTGTACATCCATGTTCATTTCATAGTAGCATTATTCAGGATGGTTAAAACGTGGAAATAATCCAAATGTTCATCGATGGACGAATACATAAACAAAATGTGGTATAATCATACAATGGAATATAATTAAGCCTTGAAAAGAAATGAAATTCTGATACATACTACATCATGGGTGAAACCTGAAGACATTATGCTAAGTGAAATAAGCCAGACACAAAAGGACAAATATTGTAGGATTCCAATTATATGATATACATAGAGTAGTCAAATTTATAAGACAGGAAATACAATAGTAGTTAATAGGCCTGGGAGAAACGGGACTGGGGAGTTACTGTTTAAAGGGTACAGAGTTTCAGTATGGGATGATGAAAAAGTTCTAGAGAGAATGTACTTAATAACACTGAACTATATGTAAAAATGGTTTAAAAGGCAAATTTTATGTATACTTTACAAAAAGAAAGAAAAAAAGAAAAAAAGACAAGACGACTTACAGGAAGGAGTTACAGTCCCTTGAATACCCTTTCCAATCCCTCAGTCTATGTTCCCAGGGATGATCTTTTTATTTCTGTTTTTAGGTGTAGGAAAGACAATAAAAGATTTGGGGAAAGCACATTTTAAACATCTAGGATTCTGCAGTTAGATCGCTTTGGAGACTTTAATTTTTGCTTCACTTTAATAGTAACTAAACCTAATAGTTATTAGTTATATTATTAGCTATTACACATAATAGTTTAATGCACAGATTAATAGTTGCCTATATCGAAATTCTAAAGGTATAAAAAAATTTACAGTGAAAAGTCTTCCCCTAACCCCTGTTCCCAGTCACCTCCTCTCTCCCTGGAGGCCTTCATTGTTACCAGTTATTGTATATCATTCTACAGATATTCTGTTATAAGTTTTTATTTTCAATTCTTTTCATGGCTTCCTGTCTCATAGTGTTTATAATGTTGTTATTGCTTCATATAGTAACTTTAGTCTTTATCTGACTTCCTGCTATGACCATGAAGATAGAGGCTTACTCATTACATCCTTTTAAAAAGTATGAATTTTTTAAACCATATACAAGTATTATTTCTTAAAAAGTAAAAATAATTAAACTCTTTATAGGGTTTTTATGTAAGTAACAAACTAATAAACAAAACTTACTCCAAGAGATTGGAGAGCTAACAGCAACAACAACAAAAAGTCCTACTCCTCTAGTATCTTAACCCAGCTATGAGCCTACTTTGGATTTAAGCCCTACAGACTTCCTGGCACATGGAAGCTACTGCTGTTTCTGAAAGGGCATTTTATCAT
Organism: Mesoplodon mirus; assembly: GCF_964341445.2. Lineage (NCBI taxonomy): Eukaryota > Metazoa > Chordata > Mammalia > Artiodactyla > Ziphiidae > Mesoplodon > Mesoplodon mirus. Next base: position 49,632,268 of record NC_138991.1, read on the forward strand.
TTAAAGCTGAAGTCACAAGCATGAAGCCCATAAACTACATTAAACCACTAGACATATTTTCTGTCTGGCTTACATAATATTTAAGAAAATTGGAGCCAACAACATGAAAATTGGCAGATTTCTCAATTCTCAAAACAAAAAAATCAGAAGATCTAGCAATATGGGGCACACATTCTTATGGGTCAACACTGTTCCCATGAGACAGAGCATGTCTCACATTCCAGTTGGTGACAATCAAGCTCAAATCACTAATACTTGAAGGGCCCTAGAAGGCATCTGAATTTCCCACACCAGATTAGAAGGTCAAAATCTAAGTTTTCTTGTCTCATTACCTGGTGGGTTTCAAGAATAAGAGTCACTGACCGGACTGGACCAAAACTCTTAAACAGCCTCTTCAGAGCAATAAGGTTACAGTATTTGCTAAATGGTCCAGCATAGACAGTTGACATCTCCATCCACTTGATCTTCATCTATAAGAAAAACAACAGAATATAGTAAGGAGGTGGATGTGGAAAGAGAATTAAGTCAAATCTAAAGAAATCATGAGTCAAAACATGGGATAATTCCTTTCAAGCAATTTCTTAACACAAACACTTGCCAAATGTACAAGGATTTGTATACAGGGATTTCATTGCATCATTATTTGGAATAGCAAAAATTTATAAAGTGCAAATGCTGAAAATAGGTATATCATACAATGGAAAACTATGCAGCACAAGGGAAATAAGATTATATAGATAGTGTTATGAACAGATGTGTAAGATATACTGTTAAAGGAAAAAATAAAGTTGCAAAACAGTATATATAGTCTGATTCCCATTTTTATAAAAATGAAAATGGTAATATATTGATACATACAGAAAAAATTTAGAGAAGTATACAGTAAACTTAATGAAGTATGTATTACTTTCCTTAATGGGGGGAGATTATAACAGGTCAAATAAATCATCTAGCAGAACCCGTTCACTTACTGTTTTGCTCATCTCCTCACTGAGGTTGGGTGGAAAGGGTTCAAAAGAGAACTGCACGATGCTGAAGGTAAACAGGGGGATTTCCACTCTAGCCTGCTCAAGAACCTGCAGAAAACAGCACAGCCTGGATGAAGCAGGAACCTAATAGTCTACTGTGGCTCATGGAGGTGAGCCACAGTAATATAAACAATGGTTGTCTTTTTACCCATATTAAAAAGCAATATGAGGCTGACTTCAATGTCCAGAAGAAAATGGTGACACCACACAGCCTTGTAGAAAAACCATATAATCAGGAAAGAGAATAAACAGAATCACATATGACCCAGATCTTTAGCATTACTAAGAAGCAGGCTACTACAATCTTCAAATTACCTCTAAGTAAAGAAACAAGTTAAATTCTGCAAGCCTGTGAATAAAGAGAGGGAGAAGAGATGCAAGAGACTCTGGGGGGAAAAAAAAATCAAGGGGCATGGAAGACTTGGATGAAACAGACAAAATCAGCCACAGAAAGAAAGTACGACAAAATGCCAAAATAATGAACACAGGTCACAACTTTGATAGTTCAAGCACTTAACTACGAGGAAGAGACTTGACAGCCTCAGAGAAGCAGTGCTTCTGGGGAAGAATCAGATATACAGAGAAAAGGCAATACCCTGCTGGAGACACTGCAGTGAAGGAAAAGAAGGAAATAAAGAAATCAGGAGGGAAATTAAGGATCCTGCAGGGGGAAAAAAAATAAAACAAATAGCAGTCCCTCCCAAGAGCATTATAAACTTATTTTTCCCAGCACATCTTTCTCAAAAAAAACCCCAACACTTTAAAAAAAGAAAAAGAGAGCATGACATCAGCAAGATAGAGTACAAGGAAGCTTTAAGCCCTCAGTTTTCCATAGACACCAAGTTAACACTATATAGACCAGAATACCTTTGCAACAACTCTAGAGACCAGTCGAGAAATTACAGCACCCAGAAACAACAACAACAACAACCCGAAGGGACTCCAGCAAAAGGGAAAGGAAAATATGTAGTTTTGTGTACCCATCTGTCCCTTCCCCTATCTGACCCAGCAGGGCTCGACACAGAGGAAATTTCCCACACTGGGGATCTTCCCTCTGGACAGAAACAAGAGTGGACCACGCAGCCAATGTCATGGCTAGGCTGGTCACTGCCTGAGAGACTAGTTTCTGTCTCACCTGACTCAGAGCACTGATAGGACTGGCAGCCTTGTTTGGAAGCCACTGAAAACATATGCCAATCACCACAGCACATTAGAGCTGCAGTTACAAAGGCAGATGTCAGGAGGAGCAACAGATTGCAAGCTCTGAGGAGAAACAGGGACAAGCTGCTCAGGGAATATGAGACAACTAAAAGCACCTGCACAAGCTCAGAGAAGACACATCCTCAAAGTATGTTTGAGAGGTCCTGAAACCTCAGGCTGAGCTGATTAGTGAAAGTCTACCCTTCCACCATGCCAGGCACTAACAATTGGAGAGGTAGTTGACAAAAAAAAAAAAAAAAAAAAGAACTAAAAGAGAACAAAGATAGACAGACAACTAATGAAATCGGAAAATTATGCATGAACAAAATGAGTATTTCATTAAAGAGACAGCAACTATAAAAAAGAATCAGACACACACTGCGGCGGTGGAGGCAATGGCGGTGGGGTGGAGCGGCCGGCCGAGCACGGGCCAGCAGGGCCACGGGCTGCCAGTGTGCAGTGCCACCAATCCGCCTGCCTGCCCTCTCCTCTTGGAGTGGTGGTGGGGAGGTGAGAAACAGCTACTATTATATGTTGTAAAATGGATGTCTCCTAAAAATTTCCTGAGAAGATGGTGGAGTAGAAGGACATGCGCTCATCCCTCTTGCAAGAGCACCGTAATCACAACTAACTGCTGAACAATCATTGATAGGAAGACACTGGAACTCACCAAAAAAGATAACTCACGTCCAGTCCAAAGACAAAGGAGAAGGCACAATGAGATGGTAGGAGTGGCCCAATCACAATAAAATCAAATCCGATAACCGCTGGGTGGGTGACTCACAAAATGAAGAACAATTATACCACAGAAGCCCACCCATGGGAGTGAAGGTTCTGAGCCCCACGTCATGCTTCCTAACCTGGGGGTCTGGAAACAGGAGGAGGAATTCCCACAGAATTAGACTTTGAAGGCTGGCGGGATTTGACTGCAGGACTCCGACAGGACTGGGAAAAATAGAGACTCCACTCTTGGAGGGCACACACAAAGTAGTGTGTTCATCAGGACCCTGGGAAAGGAGCAGTGACCCCATAGGAGACTGAACCAGACCTACATGCTAGTGTTCGAGAGTCTCCTGCAGAGGCGGGGGGGTGACTGTGGCTCACCCCAGGGACAAGGACGCTGGCAGCAGAAGTTCTGGGAAGTACTCGTTGGCATTAGCCCTCCCAAGAGTCGGCCATTAACCCCACCAAAGAGTCTGTAGGTTCCAGTGCTAGGTTGCCTCAGGCCAAACAACCCACAGGGAGGGAACTCAGCCCCACCCATCAGCAGACAAGCAGATTAAAGTTTTACTGAGCTCTGCCCACCAGAGCAACACCCAGCTCTACCCACCACCAGTCCCTCCCATCAGGAAGCTTGCACAAGCCTCTTAGATAGCCTCATCCACCAGAGGGCAGACAGCAGAAGCAAGAACTACAATCCTGCAGCCTGTGGAATGTAAACCACACTCACAGAAACAAAATGAAAAGGCAGAGGACTTTTTACCAGATGAAGGAACAAGATAAAACCCCAGAAAAACAACTAAATGAAGTGGAGATAGGCAACCTTCCAGAAAAAGAATTCAGAATAATGATAGTAAAGATGATCCAGGACATTGGAAAAAGAATGGAGGCAAAGATCGAGTAGATGCAAGACGTGTTTAACAAGACCTAGAAGAATGAAAGAACAAACACCTAGAAAAATGAAAGAACAAACAAACAGAGATGAACAATACAACAATTGAAATGAAAAATACACTAGGGCTTCCCTGGTGGCGCAGTGGTTGAGAATCTGCCTGCCAATGCAGGGGACACGGGTTTGAGCCCTGGTCTGGGAAGAACCCACATGCCGCGGAGCAAGTAGGCCCGTGAGCCACAACTACTGAACCTGTGTGTCTGGAGCCTGTGCTCCGCAACAAGAGAGGCCGCGACAGTGAGAGGCCCGCGCACCACGATGAAGAGTGGCCCCCACTTGCCGCAACTAGAGAAAGCCCTCGCACAGAAATGAAGACCCAACACAGCCAAAAATAAATAAATAAACAAATAAGTAAATTTATATATATATAAAAAAATACACTAGAAGGAATCAACAGCAGAACAACTGAGGCAGAAGAACAGATAAGTGACCTGGAAGACAGAAAGGTGGAATTCACTGCCGCAGAACAGAATAAAGGAAAAAAGAATGAAAAGAAATGAAGACAGCCTAAGAGACCTCTGGGACAACACTGAACGCACCAACATTAGCATTCTAGGGGTCCCAGAAGGAAAAGAGAGAGAGAAAGGACCTGAGAAAATATTTGAAGAGATTATAGTTGAAAACTTCCCTAACATGGGGAAGGAAATAGCCAGCCAAGTCCAGGAAGCACAGAGAGTCCCAAGCAGGATAAACCCAAGGAGAAATATGCCGAGACACGTAGTAATCAAATTGACAAAAATTAAAGACAAAGAAAAATTATTAAAAGCAACAAGGGAAAACCGACAAATAACATACAAAGGAATCCCCATAAGGTTAACAGCTGATTCCTTAGCAGAAACTCTACAAGCCAGAAGAGGGTGGCACAATATATTTAAAGTGATGAAAGGGAAGAACCTACAACCAAGATTGCTCTACCCAGCAAGGATCTCATTCAGATTGACGGAGAAATCAAAAGCTTTACAGACAAGCAAAAGCTAAAAGAATTCAGCACCACCAAGCCAGCTCTACAACAAATGCTAAAGGAACTTCTCTAAGTGGGAAACACAGAAGACAAGGACATACAAAAACAAACCCAAAATAATTAAGAAAATGGTAACAGGAACATATCGATAATTACCTTACATGTGAACGGATTAAATGCTCCAACCAAAAGACACAGGCTCACTGAATGGAAACAAAAACAAGACCCATATATATGCTGTCTAAAGAGACCCACGTCAGACCTAGGGACACATACAGACTGAAAGTGAATGGATGGAAAAAGATATTCCATGCAAATGGAAATCAAAAGAAAGCTGGAGTAGCAATATTCGTATCAGACAAAATAGACTTTAAAGAATGTTACAAGAGACAAGAAAAGACACTACATAATAATCAAGGGATCAATCCAAGAAGAAGATATAACAATTATAAAATATATGCACCCAACATAGGAGCAACTCAATACATAGGGCAAATGCTAACAGCTATAAAAGAGGAAATCAACAGTAACACAATTAACAGTGGGGGACTTTAACACCTCACTTACACCAATGGACAGATCATCCAGACAGAAGATTAATAAGGAAACACAAGCTTTAAATGACACAATAGACCAGATAGATTTAATTGATATTTATGGGACATTCCATCCGAAAACAGGAGATTACACTTTCTTCTCAAGTGCACACGGAACATTCTCCAGGATAGATCACATTTTGGGTCACAAATCAAGCCTTAGTAAATTTAAGAAAATTGAAATCATATCAAGCATCTTTTCTGAGCACAACGCTATGAGATTAGAAATAAATTATAGGGAAAAAAATGTAAAAAACACAAACATGTGGAGGCTAAACAATACGTTACTAAATAACCAAGAGATCACTGAAGAAATCAAAGAGGAAATCAAAAAATACCTAGAAACAAATGACAACAAAAACATGACGATCCAAAACCTATGGGATGCTGCAAAAGCAGTTCTAAGAGGGAAGTTTATAGCAATAGAAGCCTACCTCAAGAAACAAGAAAAATCTCAAATAAACAATCTAACCTTACACCTAAAGGAACTAGAGAAAGAAGAACAAACAAAACCCAAAGTTAGTAGAGGGAAAGAAATTGTAAAGATCAGAGCAGAAATAAATGAAAGAGAAACAAAGAAAACAGTAGCAACGATCAATAAAACTAAAAGCTGGTTCTTTGAGAAGAAAAACAAAATTGATAAACCTTTAGCCAGACTCATCAAGGAAAAGAGGGAGAGGACTCAAATCAATAACATTAGTAAGGAAAAAGGAGAAGTTACAACGGACACCCCAGACATACAAAGCATCGTAAGAGACAACTGCAAGCAACTCTATGCCAATAAAATGGACAACCTGGAAGAAATGGACAAATTCTTAGAAACGTGTAACCTTCCAAGACTGAACCAGGAAGAAACAGAAAAAATGAACATACCAATCACAAGTAATGAAAGTGAAACTGTGATTAAAAATCTTCCAACAAACAAAAGTCCAGGACCAGATGGCTTCACAGGTGAATTCTATCAAATATTTAGAGAAGACCTATCCTTCTCAAACGCTTCCAAAGAACTGCAGAGGAAGGAACACTCCCAAACTCATTCTACGAGGCCAACCATCACCCTGATACCAAAACCAGACAAAGATACTACAAAAAAAGAAAATTACAGACCAATATCACTGATGAATATAGATGCAAAAATCCTCAACAAAATACTAACAAACCGAATGCAACAACACATTAAAAGGATCATACACCATGATCAAGTGGGATTTATCCCAGGGATGCAAGGATTCTTCAATATATGCAACTCAATCAATGTGACACAACATATTAACATATTGAAGAATGAAAACCATATGATCATCTCAATAGATGCAGAAAAAGCTTTTGACAAAATTCAACACCATTTATGATAAAAAACTCTTCAGAAAGTGGGCACAGAGGGAACCTACCTCAACATAATAAAGGTCACATACAACAAACCCACAGCAAACATCTTTCTCAATGGTGAAAAACTGAAAGCATTTCCTCTAAGATCAGAAACAAGACAAGGATGTCCACTCTCGCCACTATTATTCAACATAGTTTTGGAAGTCCTAGCCACGGCAATCAGAGGAGAAAAAGAAATAAAAGGAATACAAATTGGAAAAGAAGACGTCAAACTGTCACTGTTTCTAGATGACATGACACTCTACATAGATAATCCTAAAGATGCCACCAGAAAACTAGTAGAGCTAATCAATGAATTTAGTAAAGTTGCAGGATACAAAATTAATGCACAGAAATCTCCTGCATTCCTATACACTAACAATGAAAAATCAGAAGAGAAATTAAGGAAACAATCCCATTCACCACTGCAACAAAAAGAATAAAATATCTTGGAATAAACCTACCTAGGGAGACAAAAGACCTGTATGCAGAAAACTATAAGACACTGATGAAAGAAATTAAAGATGATACCAACAAATGGAGAGATATACCATGTTCTTGCACTGGAAAAATCAATATTGTGAAAATGACTATACTACCCAAAACAATCTACAGATTCAATGCAATCCCTATCAAATTACCAATGGTATTTTTTATGGAACTAGAACAAAAAATCTTAAAATTTATACGGAGACACAAAAGATCCCGAATAGCCAAAGCAGTCTTGAGGGAAAAAAATGGAGCTGGAGGAATCAGACTCTGTGATTCAGACTATACTACAAAGCGACAGACATCGAGACAATATGGCAGTGGCACAAAAACAGAAATACAGGTCAATGGAACAGGATAGAAAGCCCAGAGATAAACCCATGCACCTACGGTGAACTAACCTATGGCAAAGGAGGCAAGGATATACAACGGAGAAAAGACAGTCTCTTCAATAAGTGGTGCTGGGAAAACTGGACAGCTACATGTAAAAGAATGAAATTAGAAAACTCCCTAACACCATACACAAAAATAAACTCAATATGAATTAGAGACCTAAATGTAAGACCAGACACTATAAAATTCTTAGAGGAAAACATAGGTAGAACACTCTGACATAAATCACAGCAAGATCTTTTTTGATCCACCTCCTAGAGTAATGGAAATAAAAACAAAAATAAACAAATGGGACCTAATGAGACTTAAAAGCTTTTGCACAGCAAAGGAAACTAGAAATAGGATGAAAAGACAACCCTCAGGATGGGAGAAAATATTTGCAAACAAATCAATGGACAAAGGACTAATCTCCAAAATATATAAATAGCACATGCAGCTCAATATTAAAAAAACAAATAACTCAATCAAAAAATGGGCAGAAGAACTAAATAGACATTTCTTCAAAGAAGACATACAGATGGCCAAGAGGCACATGAAAAGCTGCTCAACATCACTGATTATTAGAGAAATGCAAATCAAAACTACAATGAGGTTACCACCTCACACCGGTTAGAATGGGCATCATCAGAAAATCTACAAACAAATGCTGGAGAGGGTGTGGAGAAAAGGGAACCCTCTTGCACTGTTGGTGGGAATGTAAACTGATACAGCCACTATGGAGAACAGTATGGAGGTTCCTTAAAGAACTAAGAATAGAATTACCATATGACCCAGCAATCCAACTACTGGGCATATACCCAGAGAAAACCATAGTTCAAAAAGACACATGCAACCCAGTGTTCATTGCAGCACTCTTTACAATCGCCAGGTCATGGAAGCAAACTAAATGCCCATCAACAGACGAACGGATAAAGAAGATGTGGTACATATATACAATGGAATATTACTCAGCCATAAGAAGAAACGAAATTGGGTCATTTGTAGAGAGGTGGATGGACCTAGAGACTGTCATACAGAGTGAAGTAAGTCTGAAAGAGAAAAACAAGTATCATATATTAACGAATATATGTGGAATCTAGAAAAATGGTACAGATGAAGCAGTTTGCAAGGCAGAAATAGAGGCACAGGTGTAGAGAACAAACGTATGGACACCAAGGGGGAAAAGCAGGTGGTGGGGGTGTGGTGGTGGGATGAATTGGGCGAGCTGGGGATTGACATATATACAGTAATATGTATAAAATAGGTAACTTATATAAGAACCTGCTGTATAAAAAAATAAATAAAATAAAATTCAAAAAAAAAAAAAAGAAAAAAGAACCAAACAAATTCTGCAGCTGAAAAACACATTAAGTGAGTTGGAAGATTCACTAAAGGGGTTCAACATCAGACTTGATCAGGCAAACTTGAAAACAGATCTTTGAAGTCATTAAGTTAAAGCAAAAAAAAAAAAAGAATGAAGAAAAGGAAACAGAGTCTAAGAGCCTTTGGGACACCATCTTTAGGACCAATTTACAAATTATAGGAGTCCCAGAAGAAGAGAGAAAGGAGCAGAGAGCTTATTTGAAGAAATAATGGCTGAAAACCCTCCATATCTGAGGAAAGAAATGAACATACAAATTCAATAAGCTGAGAGATCTCCAAGAAAGATAAATCCAAAGAGACCCACACAAAGACACATTACAATCAAATTGTTAAAAGTCAAAATTAGAGACTCTTGGAAGCAGGAAGAGAAAAGCAAATCATCACATACAAGGAAGCTTTCATAGGATTATCAGTGGATTTCTTAACAGAAACCTTGCAGGCCAGAAGAGAGTGGCATGTTATATTCAAAGTGATAAAATAAAAAAAACATCAACCAAAAAAAGAAGACAAAAACAAAAAACAACCATCAACCAAGAAAACTGTATCCAGCAAAACTATGCTTCAAAAATGCAGGGGAAAAAAAAAGTTGAGAAAGTTTATTATCACTAGGCCTGCTCTTATAAGAAATGCTAAAGGGAGTCCTTCAAGATGAAAGGATACTAGACAACAACATGAAAAAGTTTTCCAGTTAAGGTAATACATGGACACATATAATAACCTGTATTAATGTAACTTTGGTGCCTAAATTCACTTTTAATTCTTATTCAGAACTTAAATGACAAAAACATGAAAAAAATAACTATATGCCTATGTTAATGGGCATATAACATATAAAGATGCAATCAATGATATCAGTAACAAAGGAGGGGGTGGAGCTTATAGGAGTACAGTTTTTGTATGCAATTAAACTGCTATCAGTTTAAAATGGAATGTTATAATTTTAAGATGTTTTATGTAACTGCAATGAAAATATCTATAGAACATACACAAAAGGAAATGAGAAGGGTATCAAAGCATGTCTCTACCAAAAAAAAAAAAAGCAAAACTCAAAGGAAGACAGTAGAAAGGAGAGGAGGGACAAAAAGCTGTAAGACATACAGAAAACAACAAAATGGAAATAGTCCTTCCAATCTAGTGATTATTTTAAATAGCAAAATGTAAGCAAACTGAATTCAACAGCACATTAAAAGTATTATACACCATGACCAAGTGAGATATATTCCTGGAATGCAAGGATGGTTCAATGTATGAAAACAATTCCATGTAATATACCACATTAACAGAATGAAAGACAAAACCACATGATCAATGAACTGATGCAGAAAAAGCATTTGACAAGATTCAAACTCTTTCAAGATAAAAACACTCAACAAACTAGAAATAGAAGGAAACTACCCCAACATAATAAATGCCATATATGAAAAGCCCACAGTTAACATCACACTCAAAGGTGAAAAGACTGAAAACTTTCTCTAAGATCAGGAACAAGGATGCCTGCTCCTGCCACTCTATTCAACACAGTATTGAGAGTTCTAACCAGAGTAATTAGGTAAGAAAAGGAAACAAAAGTCGTCCAAATTGGAAAAGCTCTCTCTGTTCACATAGGACATGTAGAAAACCCTAACAATTCTACAAAAGCAATGTCAGGACTAAACAATGAGTTCAGCAAATTTGAAAGATTCAAAATCAACACACAAAAAATCAGTTGTGTTTCTACATACTAACAATGAACAATCAAAAAAGGAAATTAAGAAAAAAATCTCATGTACAATAGCATCAAAAAACAATAAGATACTTAGGAATAAACCGAACCAAGGAGGTGAAACACTTCTATGCTAAAAACTACAAAACAGGGCTTCCCTGGTGGCTCAGTGGTTGAGAGTCTGCCTGCCGATGCAGGGGACATGGGTTCGTGCCCCGGTCTGGGAAGATCCCACATGCCACGGAGCGGCTGGGCCCGTGAGCCATGGCCGCTGAGCCTGCGCATCCGGAGCCTGTGCTCCGCAATGGAAGAGGCCACAACAGTGAGAGGCCCGCATACCACACACACACACAAATATATATATATATATATATATATGAAAACCAAAAAGATATAGTCAGGCTAAAAACCAAGATAAACATCTCCATGAACCAGAAAAAAGAACAGAAATTCAAAGTGGTGTGCAAGGGCAAAGCCACAGGCCTGCTGGAATCTGGAAACAGACACTGGCAGCTGACAGTTCTGTTCCTATGGGGTAATTGAGACTAAAAGTGCTCCACACAAAATTTGAGATAGAAGCCAGACTGGCTAATGGTAGCCAAGGTTGCTGATGAAAAAAAGCTTGATACTTGCATGGGTTGCAAAGGGTTACATTACCCTCTACTCTGAATGCAACCTTCAAAGAGATCCTGGGTCACTCACCTCTTTATTTGAAAAGCACTTAATAGTTTGACAGTTTTTGGAAGAAGAAAGTTCAGTAGCATCTGCCTCCTGAGTCAAGAAAAGGAGCTTCTGGCCCATTGAGTCCAAGCATTCTAAAACACTGTAAAGAAGGAGAAGAGATCAAGGTAGAAACAACAGTTTTCCCTAACCCAAGAATTACTTCTCTATACTTGCACTGTCTAACCTGGTAGCCATTAGCAACGTGTGGTTATTTAAATTAAAATTAAATAAAATAAAAATTCAGTTCCTTAATTGCACTAGTCACATGTACTATAAGGTCCACATGTATGGACCTTATTAGACAGCAGAGATATAGAACATTTCCACCGTTACAGAAATCATATTGAACATTGTTGCTCTACATTTAGGGAGAGGAAGGATAAACAAAAAATATACTCAAAACTCTTTATCAAAATTAGGCTAGATTCTAAACATCTGATACATTTACTATGGTATGAAGACAAACCTCTTCTGAGTCTGTTTTTTGTTTGTCTTTTTCCCAATCTGGGCAATACATCAAAGCTATAGCCGACTCTTCTAATCAAAATACTCACTAGTCTATCATCTCCCCTAATGCCACTTAGTTCAATGTATTCCAATGTCTTACTTTTTTTGTAAAATGAGTTAAGACCAATCAACAGATTCAGAAAATTAGAAAAACAGATGGTATTTAGGGCAGTAGGTGGTATTTTTCCATCCATGGTTTTTCTAATGCAAGAATGTTACTCATATTATTGGTAACCATTTCTCAATAGGCTCAAAAGAGGAAAAAAATATTCCAGGTTTTGTTGTTAAATAAGAAACCAGATACTCCATCTGTCTTTGCAACTATTTAGAACTGAAAAATATTACCTTGTGTTTAGCCGCTGAACTACTTCTGCTGTATCTCTCGGCTCTAGGCCTGCTGCTTCTAGTGCTTGGTGACTAGCTAGTGCCTCCAGATTTAGTTCTGCAATCTGAAGGAAAATCAAGTGGTAAAATCATTTAATATCTTGCAAAGTATTTGAGGCTAAAAAAAAAAAAAAAGAAACCAAACAAACAAAAAATCACCCAAACCCCCCAAAAATCCAAGAAAAACCCACTCAAGCAGTGTTCTCTGTTTCTGTAGACAGTGACTTTGCTGTTGCCACGGTCCCAGGCTGGGTTCAATAGTTACCAGATGGTTTCTGCCTGCTTAGCCAAGAATGGCAATCTGTTACCAGCTGCTGATGTTGTGACATGAATATGGGAAAGGGCCACGTAGGGCTAAGTGAAAAGCAATGGCAATTTTGGCTCATCATTCATTCCAAAGTCACCTAAAACTTACTTCTCCGCAAACATGCAACTTTTGGAAATTAGAAAAGAATGGCTTTCATGGCAATATGAAAAAAAGACTTTATTGGATTAACACAAAATCATGAAAAGTATTCTAGTTTATTCTCTTTCCATAAAGTGGGAGCCCACTTGGGAGTTCTGATGTGTAGAGATACAGATATTTTTTTTACTTAGAATCATTTTAGATTTGCAGAAAAACTACAAAGACAGTACAGAGTTCCCACATATATCCAACTACCATTTTCAACTATTATTACCATCTTAATTAGTATGGTGTATTTGACTCAATTAATGAACCACTATTGATATGTTATTTTTTTTCTTTTTAAAATTTTTTATTGGAATATAGTTGATTTACAATATTGTGTTAGTTTCTACTGTACAGCAAAGCCAATCAGTTATACATATACATATATCCACTCTTTTTTAGATTCTTTTCTGGTATCTTATTATTAACTAAAGTCCATCCTTAATTCAGATTTCCTGAGATTTTACTCAAGTGAGATGCAATTTTTCCTGGAAATCAAGTGGCAGCACAATAGAATGCAACTGTTCTCAAAGTGTGGCTTGAGAACTCCTAGGGGTTCCAGAGACCCTTTCAGGGGGAAGTTTACAAGGTCCTGTCTTCTCCAACTATATAACACAACAGATTGGACGTAAAAGCAGATATGAGAGAGTCACTAGTCTCCTTAATAGGAGCTTAATAGCTAGACATTAAAGAGATTTGCAAAATATGTAAAACAATGATGCTCTTCCCATTAATTTTTTTGAAAATGCTTTTTTCCATAAAAATACATTTTTTATGTTAACATGTAATGATTTTTAAAAATATTTTCAACAAATTAGTAAATATAATTTTTCTCATATGTGATTTCTAATATGGTAAATGTTGATAGATATGACCCACAAAAACAAAAGCTCTTTGAGGATAAATGGGTCCTGAGACCAAGTTTTTAGAACCTCAGTGCAGTCGTTTAGAGCAGGGGTTGGCATATTACAGTCATTGGATCAAGTCCAGCCCAATGTCAGTTTTTTGTAAATAAAGTTTTACTGGCACACAGCTGTGTCCTTTTACTGACATACTGTTATAGCTGCTTTTGCACTACCAACAGCAAGTTGAGTAGCTGTGATAGAGACAGTATGGTCTGTAGAGCCTAAAATACTTACTGTTTGGCCTTTACAGAAAAGGTTTGCTAATTCCTCATGTAGAGCAAAGACAGGCTTTAGAATCTGACAGACCCTGTTTTGAATCCTGGTTCTGCCTCTAACTGTAGGACCCTCAATAAGTTATTAACCTTTCAAAACCTCTGAACGATCATATATATAATAATATCAATAGTTAACTTATAGGGTTGCTATAAGGATAAGATAACGTATATAAAGCATTTTAGGATAGTACACTTCGTAAGATCTCAGTGAATGTTGGCCATTATTCACATGCCGCATAAGATATTTTACAATGTCTTTCTATCACCATGACACAAAATACTGTTCTGGCTTTTTATTATTCTATATGGACTACCATTTATTTCATAATGGGGTCATGCTAGAAAATATCACACAATGGGACAATCTAACAGGTTAGAATGTGTTATAACACAGTCTGTCAGAAACTACATCCTCTTCAATGCCTCCTTTATGTGCTGTTCTAGTCCAGGCCCACTGAACTGCTTTTGAAACAATGATATGCTACTCACACCCCAAGAGAGCAAAAATCTATCTAGATTTTTATAATTATCACAATTATTAGCATCAGCTACAATGAATTAAAAGTGGCATGCGGGATCTTTAGTACCCTAACCAGGGATCAAACCTGTGCGCCCTGCAGTGGAAGTACAGAGTCTTCACCACTGGACCACCAGGGAAGTCCCTCAGCTACAATGATTAACACCACATTATTTATTATTATTAACACCACATTATGGTGCTTAATATATTCATGGCACTGTGCTAAGAGCTTTATACCACATAATGTCTCATTTACCCCCACCAGTATCCCAGAGAAGTGTGCTCCCATTTTATAGATCTAGAAACTAAAGTTGCTCAGAGAAATTGCCCTAGATATCATATAGCCAGACCTATTTAAAAACAAGGAAGTCCAACTTTAGAGACTACATATTTAACCACTACATGATGCTAGTGATACAGGTCTTAATTTCAAATACATATTCACCTTGAATTACACTGCCATTTTTGTAAAGAAAGGTACCAGCAGGATATGGTGGTCTGTGACTCTGTTCTAGTCTCATAATTTTAAGGAAAGCAAAGGTACTAACCTTCTTTGGGCCATATTTGAGGAAATACCGAGCCAATTCAAGGGTTGTTCTAGCATCTTCTGTGGCATCATGACCAAACCTATCTGGACACTGTATATCCTTCCTGGAAAGTCAAGGTAAAATTGACATACCTGGGAGCATCTTTAATGATAGATCCTTTCATCCCAAATATTCTGGCTACATGTAGAATTTCAGCATTCTAGTAATTAGATTTGAGTCACAACAATCAAGATTCCTTTATTACTTAGTGCCAGGACCTGAGAGGTACTGAGGGTACAGAATGATCAGGAATGGCTTTGTTTACAGCAAGCATATCATCAAAGGCTACTCAATAAAAAGTCTCTGGTCCACTCCCCAGCCAACCCCTTGTCTCATTTTTTAGACGTAGCTGTTGTTTTAAAGTTACCTTCCAGAAATTTTCTATTATATACAAGTGTCTATTATATATTTAAAAATCCTTTGTTTTTTAAAATCTTAAAAAATACATATGTTTATGTCTATAGATATATCTAAATCTAATCTACATCAATCAATATCTCAGTATCTACGCATCTTGTTCTGCATCTCCATTTTATTCTCAGTAGCATCTTAGAGGTCCCCTTATTAGCACATAAAGATCTCATATTCAGTAACAAAGTATTAGTCACACAGATAACCATAATTTATTTAACTAGTCCTGTAGAATATCTGAATTCCTTTGGGCTATTTTAAATCATACTGCAATGAATATCTTTGTACAATATGTGTTTGTACATGATACATTCAATATAGGAACGTTATTTCGAAATTTTGGGTAACTTTTCTGCCTTTTCTCTGTCCAGTTCTATCCATCAACCTTCAGCTATGAATGCAACTCCTTTTTGTATTCCCACAGTTTTTTCATTTCTGAGTCATACTTCTCTCTGAAGTTAGGATCTCAGAATTCATGTTTATAAACTAAGAGGGAAAGGAGAGAGGCTGAACGTTGCAATATGCATTAAATAAGATACAATATTCTAACTATGTGCAGTCTATCAGGACAATATTATAATATGCAAACAAACCTACCCCAAAATAACTTTGGCTAAGAACTTGAGCTTAAATCTTCTGCCCTGCTCTCTGACATAAAGCAATGATGTATCAATAACATATGGATGTATCATCTGAGAAGGAAAGAGAATAGAATGAGTAGCATCCTATGCTGAAGGAAAAAACAGGTGGGTTGGGGGACAGAAGGTTTTAGATCTGAGATTAATGAAACAGGCACATATGCTAGAAAAACTAAGTCCTAAATCAGATACTCACTTTCAGTGCTCTGAGATCTAAGTCTAAGGAGTGGCCCACTAACACAGCATTGGGAGGAAGCAGTGCTTTTAACTGTCTCTGTACATCTTTGAGTTTGGTTGTCACTGGGTTAAGAATCTCCTTTGTGATTCCTGAGAAACTTTCAATAAAAAAAGAGAAATGGACAGACCATGATATTAATAAGCTTTCCTCCCCCGAAAGTCATTTCAAAAAGAATATTTTAAAAAATTAATAAAAAATTAATAAATGCTCAGTGTAACAAGGTTGAAAATCAAATAACAAAGAAGAAATTAAAAACTGCCCATAATCCCACCACCCGGATATCATATTTTACACTTTAGTAAATATTCTATCATATTTTTTGATACATATGTATTCATGTATATGTTTCATTTTTATAAAAATGTAATCATGGGACTTCCCTGGCGGTCCAGTGGTTAGGACTCCATGCTTTCACTGCCATGGGCCTGGGTTCAATTCCTGGTCAGGAAACTAGGATCCCGCAAGCCACATGGTACGGCCCAAAAAAAAGCAATCATAATGCCTATGCTACTTTATAATATGATCATAACATGTGCTATATATCATGAACAAGTTTTCACATCAATAAATCTATTTCAGCACATCCTTTTAAATGGTTAGAGTACTCCATTAGATAAATATAACATTCTAACCAACCCCCTACTTTCATTCATATTCCCATATTTCTGCAATAGTATGACAAATACCCTTATACATACAACTTTGTTACATATGATTGTTCCCTAAAAACATTGTCTAATTGTCATGTCTGCCAACAGCAGAGTCTTTATCACCATCACGCCTCTCTGTGCCTAAGTAAGCATGAATTGATAGGTGCAACTACAATGGTCAGGAACGGTAATGTTTCACTGGCTTTTCTTTGCCTAATCACTGTAGTGTGTACATTCTGAAATTACTTGCTAATCTTTGGAAAGACAGAGAAAATTTTTTGAGCTTCAAATTTCTTAGTTTTGTTTTGGTTTCTGAGGTCAAGGCAGATTAAGCTCTAAAATCATTTGACTGCCAGAAGATGATTTGCAGATTTTTCAGATGGGGTCTCATCAGAGAGCAAAGCTGTTTGGCAGTTGCTAGATAACAATTACAACTGTCAGATTCTATGACAAGGAAGATAATATTCTGGTTATACTTAGGTCACAGGAAGATTAGAGAGCAAGAAAGGTAAGCATTATACAGCGACATTGTGCAATTTCAGTATTAAAATTGCTAGTTGTGGCACCCCAGCCTTTTCTTTGATAATAAATAAGTAGATAATACCTAACTAAACAGAAGCTACGGGCTATTCCTGTTAAGTCTCATTCCACTCTAGTCTGACAGCTATAGCGAGCTGGAGGCAGGGTGAAAAATACCTGGTGAGGTAGTCCACAATCTTGTTGTCAGGTTTAACAAGTTCATCCATAACACAGCAGCCTCCTTCAGCAACCAATGAGATTCGTGTTAGTTCTCGCCCATTGGATGTCAGGCACTGAAAGACCAGGATGTAGATAGGCTGCTAAACCGTGGAAACTCTTGCTTCCTCTCATTATTCAAGACTACATCAACTGCCATCTACTCTAATCTACTCTGTGACAATGGCACAGCCTTTTGCTGACTAGAGAATCCAATATGAATGAAATTAAAGCTAAGCAGGCTGCTGAACATTACAGTTAAAGTAACCAACACAGCACAATTTCTCTGGGAAGGATGTGCCCCAGAGGGACAGAAATAATAACATCAATTATAATTGTACTATTTACTGTGTACTACAACCCACCCTTAGCTCTTAGCCACTCTGTTCAGTGTTGAGAAACTGTTACTTGAGTACTAAGTGAGAGGGATACAGTGCCTCTGAAAGGAGACTTACTAATTAGACAAAGTAAAACACAAGGGGAGCTTAAGCAGGAAAATCCTACTTCTGATCTTAAATGTGTAAAACTAAGCCAAACCAATGGTAATTCAGGCAAAGTCTTCAAGGCAATAATAACAAAACACTTGTTCAAAAGACAGAAGCAATCAACTTCTAGTAATATTCAAAAATTAGATTAAATATATCAACTAGGGGCTTCCGTGGTGGCGCAGTGGTTGAGAGTCTGCCTGCCAATGCAGGGGACACAGATTCGTGCCCCGGTCCGGGAAGATCCCACATGCCGCGGCGCGGCTGGGCCTGTGAGCCACGGCCACTGAGCCTGCGCATCCAGAGCCTGTGCTCCGCAACGGGAGAGGCCACAACAGTGAGAGGCCTGCGTACAGCAAAAAAAAAAAAAAAAAAAAAATCAACTAGTTAGAAAACTTATGTGATATTTATTTCTCATCCTGGAGCAAAGATCCAATTTTTCTAAAATGTGATTAAATGGGTCTACTTTCAGTTATTTAAACTGAATACTAGAAGTGAACGCACTCAAGAAAACTAGACCCTAGTTTGCAACACTCCAGCTGAAAAATCAAAAGTAGTACTTACCATTTCACAGTCAAGCCCAAAGAGAGGACTGTTGTCGGTTATAGAACCACAACATTTTGTAGGCACAAAGTTTTCACAGTCAGGAAAACCTAGGAGGAAAAGGAATAAAATATTTGCCTTTAGAACTAGAAATGGTAAAAAGTACTCCTATATTTATCCAGGTGAAACTGAGATACCACATTTGTGGGGCACCTTCTCTATGTTAGACACTTGAAATATAAAATTAAATAAGACAATTTCTGTCCTTAATTTTTTCTCCATCTACTCATTTTTACATTTTGGGAGAATAATGTAGGCTGCTGTTATTGGAGATACTAGGGACTTCCTTGCAGTTACCAAGTAACAATTTTTTCCTCCTTATTAGAAATTATAATTAAATTGTGGCTAAATCCAAAGTCACTGGACCTTTCCCATGTAGGCACTAAGGAAGGATGAATAAAGTATGCAAATGACTGCATGTGGCATCTTTCTTTCCTAAATAAAACAAGAAAAAGTAGGAATGAGATTCCACCATAGCAGAGATCTAAAAGGATTTCATGGTAGGCAGAATGTTAACATTCACCATATGCACTCTTGTACTCAACTCTACCCTTAAAATTTCTCCAAGATCTCTCTTTAGAAACGTGCCTCATTTTCTGGAATCATAGCCTGAAAATTCCCTACAGAGGCTCAGATATAGGCTCAGGGTACCCCTTCCATTGTGTACCCTAAGTCAGTAACCAGGCACATTCAGCTCAGAGGCCCAAAAGTGTCTGAATCATTGAAGATTCCTACCTTCAAACAGAAGCTGAAACAGTAAAGGTAATACCTAGATCTTATTTGACAAGAAACTAAGGGGAGTATGAAAAGCTTTGACCAGTTTCTATGTCACAGTACCCTGAAATTTCCAACTGATTACAATTAAAAGAATCAAAATACAGTCTAGACCAGAAAGGAGTACCCCCAAATCCTGGAGACATTATACTTGCTGCCCTCCTTATCTATATTATTAGTACCAACAATAACAAAGAGTAACTTTTTTAAAGCACTATGTGCCCCATGCTAAGCTCGTTTTGTACATTAACTCAATTAATCCTCATGGCAATGAACTATTAACTCCCCAAAGACAGCCCAATTAAGAAATGGACAAAGGATCTGAAAAAATATACAAATGGCCAATAAGCATATAAAAAGATGCTCAATATCATCAGCCATCAGAGAAATGCAAACCAAAATCACAATGAGATACTACTTCACACACACTAGGATGGGTATAATCAAAAAGGCAGAGCATGGGCTTCCCTGGTGGCGCAGTGGTTGAGAGTCCGCCTGCCGATGCAGGGGACACGGGTTCGTGCCCCGGTCTGGGAAGATCCCACATGCCGTGGAGCGGCTGGGCCCGTGAGCCATGGCCGCTGAGCCTGCGCGTCCGGAGCCTGTGCTCCACAACGGGAGAGGCCACAACAGTGAGAGGCCCGCGTACCGCAAAAAAAAAAAAAAAAAAAAGGCAGAGCATAGCAAGTGTTGGTAAGGATGTGCAGAAATTGGAACCCTTATACATTGCTGGAGGGAATGCAAAATGGTGCAGCTGCTTTGTAAGACAGTCTGATAGGTCCTTAAAGGTTGAACATAGAGTTACCATAGGATCTAGCAGTTCTACTCCTAGGTATATACTCAAGAAAAATGAAAACATATGTCCACACAAAACCTTGTATCTGAATATTCAAAGTAGCATTATTCATAACAGCCCCAAAGTGGAAACAACCCAAATGTCATCAACTGATGACTGGATAAATAAAATGTATAACCATACATGGAATATCATTAGAATGAAAATAAATGAAGTAATGATACATGCTACAACATGGATGACCCTTGAAAATTTGATGCTAAGTGAAAGAAGCCAGTTACAAAAGACCACATATTGTATGATTCCATTTATATTCACAATAGGTAAATCTTTTAACAGAAAGTAATTAGTAGTTGCCTAGGGCTAAAGGGCACTGGGGGGAAACGATAGTACAGGGTTTCTTTTGGGGTGATGAACATGTTCTAAATTGATTGTGGTGATAGTTGAAAAACTCTGTAAACATACTAGAAACTATTGAAATTGTATACTTTAAATGGTTGAACTGTATGGTAGGTTAATCATAACTCAATAGGGCTTTTTTTTTAAGGAATTTTAACATGACTGCTGTGATTAAGAGGTAATAAATAAAAGAATTTTTATTAAATTCTTGCTACATAACGGACCAAGGCTCTGAGCCTAGACTTGTCCTATTTATTAAAGAAAATGGGGGTGGGATGGGTGGGAGGAGGATTAGAAGTACCACAGAAGTGTTAAAGTTTTAAAGACATATTGACTTCTTTTCAACATACTAAGGAATGAAAGAAAAATGAAAAAGGAATAATTTTCCCACAATATTTAAGGTCATGTTCACGTACTACCTAAAATCAATAATGGTACACATCCTACACTTTAGGAGACATTGCACTGCAAGTATTTCCTCTTTAGTAGAAGATGGAATAAATCACTTGGAAAGCAGCCCATAAAAATGAACTTTCAATAATAATATTTTTAAATAAACTGATAGATATTCTTCCATTGTTACCAACATCAGGTTAAATCTAAACCAACCTTGTAATGGAAAGTGGTATGTTTTCATTTCCTCCTTTGTGAGAAGGCATCTGGTCAAGCTTACTTTCTTAGAGCCATACTTTTTAACGATGGGGTCATTCTGCAGGTTGATGAGGACTTCTGTACTGGAAGAAGGTAAAGACCCTGAAACAAGGACAATCGTACATATGTTAGAATCTGTGTTTAAGAGGCCTCAGAGGACATGTCCTTTTAATGTTGTATAGGGTAAGCATGATGAAGATCAAAAGATTTTTAAGACCCAGCCCCAACTTTAAAGGAGCTTGCACTCTCATACACTTATAAAGAACACAAAGAGAAAATAAGTCTCAAATGGGTTATAATAATAAAAGCTATAAAAGTGAAAGGGAGAATATACTGGCTGAGATGGTTAGAGATGGTTCAAGAGAAGAAAAGATTAGCTGAGTCTTAAAGAAAAGGCAGAATTCAGATATTTGGTGTATTAGACCAGTCCGTTACAGTGTCTGCCACTCCTAATAGCCCATTCTAGCTAAATCTACTGCACCCCTAACCACTTGCTCATGCACCAGCAGGGGTGCTGGTTCTTTAAGCAGGGCTGGTTACTGATTGGATTAAGAGTGGGGACTTGGCTAAAGAGGGAGCCATCTATAAAATGACCAGTGACTTGATATTCCTTGTCAAGACATGCTCAAAAGGGACAAGGGTAATTAGCTAAGCTGATCAGATTGCTTGCTTCCAGAACTGAACTAGGAAATAAAGAGAACACACCAGTTAGAACAGAAAACAAAGAAGCTAAGATGCCATGAAAGGGATGGAGAACAGCTCTTCACCAGAGGCACTTAGATTCTTGATGACTTTCTAGTCCACATGCATCCTTCAAATAATACCCTCTCACTTAAGGTGGCCTCAGTGAGTGCCTGGTCCTTGCAACCAAAAATGCCAAAGAATCAGAAGTAAGGAAAGAGGGCATCCCAGGTAAGATAGAAATGTACAAAGCAAACTTGGTATGGTAGTGACTAGACCAGTTGGGGAGAAAAAAAGGCCTCTGTAGAAGAGCAGTATAAGAAACAAGGTTGAAAGAGGAGGATAAGAGTAGACCACTGCGAATGCCAGACTCAAGAGTTGGAACTTTAGTCTATCATTCCATATATAAGATGGAGCAACAGAAAGTGCCTGAGAAGGGAAGTGGCATAACCAAACAGTACTTTAAGAAAGATCAACCTCAAAGATATGTGGAAAATGAAGTAGAGAGAGAAATGAGAAATGACTTTGCAATAATTCTGGCAAAAAAAAAAAAAGAGTCTGGATTAAGATGATGGAGGGAGGAAAAAGGTTATAAGAAAGAAACATTACACAAGAAAAACTGGTAGAGGGACTTCCCTGTTGGCTCCTAATGCAGGGGGCGCGGGTTAAGACTGCGCTCCCAATGTAGGGGGCCTGGGTTCGATCCCTGGTCAGGGAACTAGATCCCACATGCATGCCTCAACTGAGTTCGCATGCCACAACTAAGGAGCTCCCAAGCCACAACTAAAGGAGCCCTCCTGCCGCAACTAAGGAGCTCACAAACCACAACTAAGACCCGGCGCAAACAAATAAATATTTTTTAAAAAAAGGAAAAACTGGTAGAGCATAGTGACAGAGTAATTCAGTTCAGTCAACAAAATATTTACTGAGTACTTATATGCCTGGTATTGCTCTAGCCAGTAGATTCCCCAATGAACAAAATCAACTAAATTCTAGGTGAACTTAAATTCTAGTTGGGAAGATGGACAATAAACAAACAAGTACATAATATAGCAGGTGAGGATAAGGACTATGGAGAAAAGTAAAGGCGAAAAAGGAGGAAAGGGAGTGCTGGGGCAGGAAAAGGGTTAATGTCATATATTTTATAATCAGGGAAGGTCTCTCTGATAAAGTAACATTTGGATAGATTCTTAATAGCAAAGGGAATGAGCCATGAAGATTGGGTATGGGGAACCAAAAGAAAAGTAATTCTAAAATTCAATACTGGTGGCTTAGAGAAAAACAGTACCAACAGAAAAGGGGATTTGAAGTTGGGAGTCTGTTATTTAGGGATGAGAAAAATGCTTTTATATATGCTATGATTGAGGGTACAGTGGAGTATCCAGGTAGCAACATCCAGCAGGCAGTTGAAAATGCAGGCCTGGAGTTTGGGATATCAAACCTAAAGACAGAGGAGTTATCCACAGAAGAGTGATGGATAAACTAGGGAAGAACAGATGAATATTTCAAAAGAGAACTGAAGAAAGATCAAAGTGTATGGACTATATCTTGGGGACTTCGATATTTATTTAGGTTGGGAAAATGAAGCAAAATCCTTAGGAGGACAGAGAAGTAGCTATAACCCTCTAGCTCCTCAATGCTTACAGGATAAAATCCTAAGTCCTTAGCATGGCATTTACAGCCTGCAAGACAAAGCTTTAACCTACCTCTAAGCCTCATCTCTCACCATTACCTGCCCTCTTATTCCATCTCCACCCCCTAATCATCCTCAACAATCTATATTCTTCGGTCACATCAATTTCTTTTTTCTGATTACATCCTTTCTTTTACAGCTCAATGTCTTTACCTGAGTTTTGAATCTCATAATGACTACTCTGTGATTCACTCAAAGATGTTTAAAATACAGTGGATGTCAAATTAAACAAAGCTGCAGGTCCGATATGGACATCTATTAGAAGGAAAGGGGAACAGTGGAAAGGTAGGAAGTTAGATGCTTTTGAGACAGAAGATAACAGGAAACACAGTCATGGAGGACATGGAAAGGAATCACTAGTTATCCCTCACCACTTTTTCATGTCCCGTCAGTGCAACTATTCAATAATTTAATTATTTCTGAACAAACCTACAAAAAGCATTATTGAACAATACTTACCTTACTATGTGCAATGAATGAACTGTTAAGGTCTATTCCATCACTCACCTCCTCTCCCCCCAAAAGAGAAGGTCAGCTATAACTTGCTAACAGGACACAACCCAGTTTGAAAAACACTGCTATCATGGATATTTACACTTTAGCTGGCCAGCATCCAAATCTGCCTATTCCCCCCTGTGAGTAGTATTAGTGAGTATCCCCTACATTAGTCAAAGGCAAGATCTTCCTTCCCATGTGTACACTTGTGGGTACAAAGACCTAGTAACAGTTTGAGTCCAGTGTCAGTGATATCCAGGGAGCAGACTTAGCTATCTAACCTAACCAAATGATTTCTGAGGCATGAACCCTGGTTACGTTTCCTGCTATCTAATCCCCCTTGGTACTCACCCATTTTTTCCTTAAAACACACACACACACACACACACACACACACAAAATTGCTTTTCTGCTTAAGTTACTTATAGTCATACCTTCCATTCCTTTAGGCAGATCCCCAATTATTTGTTTCTTTTGCAGCCCAATGATATCAGCTAGGAAATCAGATGATGGGGGAGGCAAGCAGAACTTCTGAAAATACATAATAGGTTTTTACAAAAATGCTTGAAAACAGTTAAAATACTGTCAGACCTAGACTTTTATTGTCAGCTCAGTGCTATGAAAGATCTGGACCTTAATTGTTTGCACTGTAAAATGAGGACTGTTTCCTTAAATTGTAAAAGTGACTAAATAAGTGAAGCCACATTTATCCTACCACAGAAGTTTTCTTTGCTTCTCTAATTACACACTATACAAAAGAAACAAACATTACAAAAATGTATAACTTAGAAAAGCAAAGTTCCTTATATTTTTCAAAGCACTTTCATATCTATTACTTTAGTGGATAACATGCCAGGTGGATGACACAGAAAAGCAAAGAGATTGAAAGCTTAAGTCTCAGGCTCACCTGGGCTTCAATTCCAGCTGTAAATTCCACTTACTAGCTGTAACTTGGGTGCGTTACTCAGTTTACTTATGTATAAAATGGGAATAAAAAAGTATCTCTTGGGGCTTCCCTGGTGGCGCAGTGGTTGAGAGTCCGCCTGCCGATGCAGGGGATATGGGTTCGTGCCCCGGTCTGGGAAGATCCTACATGCCGCGGAGCGGCTGGGCCCATGAGCCATGGTCGCCGAGCCTGTGTGTCCAGAGCCTGTGCTCCGCAATGGGAGAGGCCACAACAGTGAGAGGCCCCAAGTATATCTTATAGGACTATTTTAAGAATTAAAGATGATGCATACAGTATGATTAATATAGGGCCTAGCACATAGGTAGTGTTCAATAAGTGAAAGCAAAAAAGAAAATGGAGACCCAAGGGGGTTAGGTTAGGGCTCACCAATTCAAATGCTCTCAGGGGTAAATGTATGAAACAGTCTGATAAAGAATGGAGGAGGCTATGGTAAAATGGAGAGCACATGCCCTTTCTAAAGACAGCTGCTATTCAGCTCCAGGTACTGTTTTAAGGGAACCTAATCTTGTGATGTTGTCAAGAGAGGCCAAAAAATATAGATTTTATGTAAATTTTACAATTTTTGAAAACACCAAAGCCCAAATAAAATGTGACAATATCAACTACAATCTGGGAACTAAATTGCAATCTGGGATTAAGGGTTTTGCCTAGATTACCAAAGAAAAAAATGAGAGATAAATCTAATTTCAACAATCTAATCTCAGGTATCAAGCATAATCTTTTTAGCTTTCTACAACTTCTATTGCTTGTTCAATTAGGTTGCCAAGGAGCACAATTTGAGACACGTGCACTAATCTCTGAGTGTGAGGACCCGACTCGGGTCCGAATACAAAGTTTTCTTAACTTACGTGTCTGAATGTCTTTCGGAGAAACCCAAATTCCAAATAGAACCTGTAAAAGTGTAGCTGACTCATTCCCTGCAGTATAAAAACCACCACGCTGTTCAGGTGGTTTTGGTGAAAAAGCCGGCACCAGCTGTTGAAAAATCAAACCAACAAAGCTAAGACTGATACCGTCAAGTCAGTTACAGACATACAGAAGGGAAGTGTGAAAAAAGCACTGAGCAAGATACTGGAGTTTATCATCACTCACTGACTGCCTGGAAATGGAGAACAGTTATTACTGCACAGAATTCAAATAAAGATCTCTTGAGATAATTATTTATTCCATTCAAATCAAGTATAATACCAAGTGAAACACAACGCATTCAAATCCAAAATCCTATTAAGATGTTTTAAATTGGAACTAATTAAGCTCAGTTTACAAAGGCATATCTTCAAGGTCCAAGTCTGCTCTACAGTCCTTCCTAAGCCAGTAAAGTGACCGGTTTCCAGAAAGCCAGTTCAGATAAAATGACAGAGCAATGATAGTATCTGTTAAGGCAGAAGCGGGCTTTCGAGGTATGTAGCCACTCCACCCGCAGACTGAAGTGTACATATGAAAATCTCTCTACTGTGTATTGGTACATACAGAAATGCAATTTTCATTAGACATTTAATAATGGCACTGAGAATATCAGAATAGTAAAATTCTCTCTGCCCTTGATTTGTAAAAGAAGAAAAAAGATTGGGATTCTTAATACATGATCATGTTATTTCAATCAGGTCTCCACTGGAGGTTATAAACCAAAATACCTATAGCAGCCAGACAGATACTGTAAATAAGGGAGGCAGGCCAGGTGGGACACTGAAGTGTACATCTATAACAGGAGGCCACTATTCAGCTTCAACAAATTGTTGCCATAAGGACAGTTGCCAGAGTTTTTCGAAGAAGTAAAAAACATGGATATAAAGGGATTCCCAATTTAAATTGTTGGCAACTTTGTAAAAAAAAAATTTAGTAGGACATTCTGTGTGGCAAATAAAAAACGTCAGGTAGACATGGTCCTCTAGATACCAATATGAAACCTCAGGTCTATACCCACCATTTACGTACTTCTCATACCTAGGTTTAGGAACACTGGATTTGCCCAGAACTGCATACTTCAGCAATTCACATAGCTGGCCATGAGTTATTTCACGGTTTTCAGCAAATAAAATGGTTAAGCGGGCTTTCTGCAAAGATAAATCAGAGTATAACAAATTATGATTATAAAGAACATCAGGGCCTCCCTGGTGGCGCAGTGGTTGAGAGTCCGCCTGCCGATGCGGGGGATACGGGTTCGTGCCCCGGTCTGGGAGGATCCCATATGCCGCGGAGCGGCTGGGCCCGTGAGCCATGGCCGCTGGGCCTGTGCGTCCGGAGCCTGTGCTCTGCAACGGGAGAGGCCACAACAGTGAGAGGCCCACGTACAGCAAAAAAAAAAAAAAAAAAAAAAAAAGAACATCAACAAAACATGGCAAATTTTTAAATATTCTAGTTTCTATTATTTTAGCATACTCTAAACATAAGGAGGGCTCTTCCTAATTAGAAGTGAAGGTCTAAAACAACAACCTGTGATATGACATTATTAATAGGATATTTAATAAACACTGATACAGAACCTTAATTATAGACACTTGGTTAAGTGCTAGGGATAGCAGGATGAATAAAACATGACTCATGCTCTCAAGAAGTCCATTCTACTACGGGGAAAAATGCAGAAACAGGTAATTCCAATATAATGTGGGTGCTAGTATAAAGGTAAGGGAGCAAAAGAGGCTAACTAACTGCCTTGGGGATTGGAGAGTTTTGGAGATAGCATCACTGAGATTAAAGTAATGGAGTTGAACCTTGAAAATAGTCAGCCAGGTAGGAGGAAACATTGTGTCTAAACACTTAGTTTGGTTTGGCTGGAGTCAAGACTACATGTTGCAGAGCAATAGAGATATGAGAGAAGAGAGAAGTGGGAGCCAGTTCATAGATGATCAATGTGGTCTAACCTAAGGAGTCAGACTTTAAGCCTCTCCTTAAAATAGCTTTGTACTTAGATATAGTTATTAAAGTAATTCATGCTTGTTAAAAAAGTCAGATAATGGAGAAGGGTAAAACAGATAAAACACAACAGATAAGTGAAAATAAGTCACCTGTATTTGTACAATTCAAGTACAAGTAATACCACTTTCATTTTGGTCTGGAAGGCAGCAGAGTAATAGTGGTTAGGAGCTCAAGCCCTGGAGTCACGCTACCCAAGTTGAAATACCAAGCTCTACCATTTTTTTTTTTTTTAATTTAATTATTTGGCTGCGTCGGGTCTTAGTTGCAACATGCAGGATCTTCGTTGCAGCATGCGGGATCTTTCATTGTGGCGCACGGGCTCAGTAGTTGCGGCACACAGGCTCTCTAGTTGTGGCGGACAGGCTCTAGAGTGCGCAGGCTCAGTAGCTGCAGTGTGCGGGCTTAGTTGCCCCACAGCATGTGGGATCTTAGTTCCCGGACCAGGTATCAAACCCATGTCCCTGCACTTGAGGGTGGATTCTTAACCACTGGACCACCAGGGAAATCCCCCAAAGCTCTACCATCTTAAGTGCCTTAAGATGTTAAGAGCTTAGGGACAAATGCCTTGACCTCTCTAAGACTAAGGTTTTTTCATTTACAGAATAACTACAATTCTACCTCATGAGATTACTGGGAAGACCAATGAGGTACATTGTAAGTGCAATGTACTGAGGCCAGTGCCTGACATACCCTAAGATAAGTACTTAAACACCAGATATTATTATTATTATTATTATTATTGCTATTTTCCCCTGTGACTGTTTAAAGCTAATGTTGAACACTTATTATTAGTCATTTACAGTTCTGATCACTTTATATCTATTAAATCATTTAATTCTTAAGTCTTCTCAAGTGGGCACTACTGTTATCCCCATTTTACAGATAAAGAAATGGAGGAACAGATAAGTGGCAGAACCAAGACTAGAATGCAAGCTACAGATAAAGAAATGGAGGAACAGGGGCTTCCCTGGTGGCACAGTGGTTAAGAATCCGCCTGCCAATGCAGGGGACACGGGTTCGAGCCCTGGTCTGGGAAGATCCCACGTGCCGTGGAGCAACTAAGCCCATGCACCACAACTACTGAGCCTGCGAACCACAACTACAGAGCCCGTGCACCTAGAGCCCATGCTCCGCAACAAGAGAAGCCACCGCAATGAGAAGCCCGCGCACCACAACGAAGAGTAGACCCCGCTCGATGCAACTAGAGAAAGCCCGTGTGCAGCAATGAAGACCCAACGCAGCCAAAAATAAAATAAATAAAATAAATAATAAAAAATAAAATAAAAAAAAAAGAAAGGGAGGAACAGATAAGTGGCATAACCAAGACTAGAATGCAGGCTGCAAAGCCCAAACTCTTTCATCTCTACTTCATACGTTTCCCAAGGGATTATACTTTACATTGTTTTGTAACCAACTCTGGCCACCAAGAAAAAAAAAAGAGAAAAAAAAAAATTGGGGCGTTCCCTAGCAGTCCAATGGTTAGGACTAGGCGCTTTCACTGCCATGGCCCAGGTTCAATCCCTGGTCAGGGAACAGAGATCCCGCAAGCTGCGTAGCGTGGCCAAAAAAAAATAATAATCTGTAAATATCTTTCCATATCTGTTAAACATAACAAAAGTCAATTTTAATAATAGTCCACTCTTTAAATTTACTTAAAACTTATAATTTATTTGAAAAAATTCCCTATTGATGACACTGTTGTTGTTTTAAAAAATTATGAACAATATTATGATAAGCATCCTTGTACACCTATTTTTCTCAGGATAAATTCCTGGTCAAAATAAGCATGTATATCTTATATTCTGACAATATTGCTAACTCCTGAAAGAATATACCAATTTATATTTACCAAACAAAACTGTATGTTATTGATAATGTATGAGTAAAGAATCTATATGGCAGTGAGTAATCATGGTTGCCGAACATGCGATGTCAGAGGCTGAGCAGGGTGAGGAGGGCATCCTATAGGGGAGAAAGCCCAGGACTAGGGGTAGGAACCCAGGATATATATGCAGGACAGTGGCCCAATGTGAAGGGTCAAAGCCTGAGCAGTATGAGGAGGGCATCCATGCAGTGGCAACTGGAGAGCAGTGAGGCTGGCATCAGATGTCAGAAATTGTTTACAGTAAGGAGGGCATCAATGCTGAGGGA
This sequence comes from Mesoplodon mirus, assembly GCF_964341445.2. NCBI lineage: Eukaryota > Metazoa > Chordata > Mammalia > Artiodactyla > Ziphiidae > Mesoplodon > Mesoplodon mirus. Next base: position 49,662,674 of record NC_138991.1, read on the forward strand.
CAAAGAGAGCTGTCACCAAATTCAAAGCCTGAAAAGGGTGCGGGTGTCCATGTGAGAAGGGTGAGGGTAGTAGCTTGTCACAGCAGCAATGAAGGCATTCAGATTGGAGAGTGACCTGGTATAGGATGCAGAATGACAAGGGCCCAAGCAGGGTAAGGAAGGTGTGAGGGTATGGGGCAATGGCAGCAATGGGAGACTGATCAAATATATTGAAGATAATGGGAGTCAGGTTTCTCACTGTTATATAAGGAAGTTATAAATATGAAAAGGGAGAAAACTAGAATGAACCCTGTGGAATTGGATTGGAAGTAGAGATATTGATATGAATTCACAGTTTTTCAATATGTATACAGAAAAATATTTAAATGTAAACATACGTGTGTGTATAAACATATACACACATATTTCCTAGCTCTCTTTTGGGGAGTAGTGACATACCAATAGCAATAAACACATCTAGCACCCAGATCTTGATTTCTAAATGTCACTCTCCACTAAAAAGAACTAAGTCTCCTGGAAGAAGTGGCCGATTCCAGGGCTGGGGCAGGGAAAGGACAGAAGAGTCTGGAACATCTTTTTGTGCCAGAAAAATAAGGAAATGCTCAAGCATGTTAAAGGGACACAGAAGCTAGCTTAATGGCCAAATCTGGGATATTTTGAGCAGCAAAATAAATACAGTAATGGATTATAACTCAATGAATAAAATAGATATCCACAAATTCATACTAATAAAAAAATGAATAAACTGCAAGTTTAATGAGGAAGCATCTCCCCACAAAATAACAGAGAAAAAGAGTAACTTTAGAGAAGTTTAGCACACACGTTCTTAATCAAGTTATCAAGGTTAACATCACCAGTAATGGGACAAATCAAACTTGTGTACAACCTGATAAAATACAAGAGAACAGAATATCACTTCTGTGATATTCCTGCCAAAGATGTATAATCTGAATCTAATTAATGAGGAAACAAACAAACCTAACTTCTACAAAATAACTGGTCCAGGATTCTTCAAAGGTAGTAATGTCACAAATGTCAAAGAAAAGACTGAACAGTTGTTTGGATTGAAGGAGACAAGACAACTAACTGTAACACGTGATTCTAGACTTGATCTTATTGCTAAAAAGGACATTTTTAGAACAACCGGAGAAACTTGAATGGGGTCTGAGTATTAGATGGTAGCAATATATCCATGTTATTTCCTGATTTTGATGGTTGCATTTTAGTTATGTAGATTGTTTGTAGGAAATACGTAAACACTAAAATATGGGTGGGGGGAGGCATTCTGTTAGCAACTACAGTACTTTCAAATGTTGGCTGGGGGGTAGTTTTTGATACCGTCCTTGCAAATTTTCTTTAAGTTTGTTTCAAAATAAAGTGATGAGATTGTCAACTTCCTTCGACTTTCTACCACGTTAACCTTTAAAAAATTGCTTTGTCAATCGGATAGGCCAAAAAAAAAGAAAAAGGAATCCCATTTAAAAAACGTTTCCATAGCACTAATTCCCTTCTATATAACTGATTTATCATTATCTATCGTTTATCTGCTTTCTCTCTCCACTAGAAAGGTAGTAGTGATCTGTTTATTCACTGATGTACCTCAAGTGCCTAGGAAGACAATAGAAATCTGATGACTAAAGGGATGAAAGGCATTATTTAGCTCTCAATAAATGTCAGAGATGATCATCCATCTTATTCCCCTATGGGAATGTAGACTGCACGAGTGCAGGGGATTTTGTGCTTTTATGCACTGGGATACTTCCAGAAGCTAGAGCAATTCCTGGCATACAGAAGACTTCAATAAGTATCTGTTGAACGACCATTCTTCTCGTGTGCCAGGCACAATACCTGTTGTAAACCGCCAATATCAGCCCTAAGGTATGTGGTACTGTATTATCATTTGGGAGCTCCAAACTGCCTCGGGCCGCCCACTCGGGATACCCCGTTGCTCACCTTGGTCTCGGGCTGATGCCTCTCCTCAAGATCCCAACGGTCTCTCAACACCTCAGACGCCCCGACCAGCTTATTCGGGACCCGCCTCCTCTTCCTGCCCTTCTTGGGGGTCCTCCTGGTCCTTTCCTTCTCTGGCTCCATGAGCCTGTGGAGAAAGATCGGTTAGAGATGAGAAAACCACGACGCCCAGATGGCCCGGGCCGTCTCCTGAGTGGGGAGCGCAAGGGCTTCGACAGCCTACAACCCTCCTCAGATCCTCTGCCTAATTCAGTTTACGAAGCGCTCCCCGCCCGCCGCGGAAAGGGAGGGTGCCAACGGTCTTCCCCGTTAACGCGGCGCAGAAAACCACGCCGCACCAAGCCAAACGGCTTTACAGTTGACGCCGGAGGCCGGATTCGATACGCTTCCCCAACCGCAAACGCGCCTCCGCCTGTTGGAAGAGAGGGAAAGGGGGCGCTGTCTAGCTGCTTCCCTGCCCAAACCACTCCCCACGCCCCAGATTCCCCGAAGACGCCGAAGAGAAGCAGGGCGGACAGCACCGACAAGCACCGCCGCTGCCTCAGCCTCGGGCGGAGCCGACTGTGTAGCTGCCTCCTCAGCGGCGCGCGGCGTTTGAAAGGGCCGGAAGTGGGAGTACAGCGACTTCCGGCAGTTGGGCTGTGAAGAGAAAGGAGCGTCGGGAATGGCGACCAAGGAGCTTGCACGGTACGCTAGGGGGCTCCGGGCGGCGCGGGGGTCGGTCCTGGTCCGGCGCTGGCGTCCGCGTCAGAGTTCGCATTGTCAGCCTCCGTCCTCTGCAGCTCGGGCGTCCCAACCTGTACTGGCCAGCCCAGGCTGAAAGGTCTCTGCCTGGACCTCAGTCTCGAGCCTCAGGCAGCCCTCTGCGCGAGCGTGGCAGGACCAAGGCTCTCGATTCTGTGCCCTTGAGCCGCAGTCTGCCTATACCAGGCCTCGGGAAACTATTAAGAACGACCCTGGAGGGCCGTTCGGAGGTCGCAGGGAGGCCCGACCGCACTCATCAAGCCGTTCACCCCACCACTTACTCGTGATCCGTTTAATTCACAATGTGAATCATTGTGGCCTTTTTCTTGATTCTTGGGCACGCTGTTCACGTTTGTGATTAATAGAAGCAGTATAATGCATTAGTGAATAGCATGGGTTTCACAGTTGGATGATCCTTGGTTCACAGAGTAAATATGTGTTTTCTGGCAAATTGCTGAGTTCGTTTTCTCATCCATTAAATATTGGTAGCAAAAGTGACTACTTTGTACAATTGTTGAGGATGAAAGGAGATCACCATCTTAGTTCAGTGCCTACTATGTAGTGAGCAGTCAGTAGGTGTTACCCATTATTCTCAACTCCCCATCACAGGTCAAACAAAAAACTAGAACAGGAGGTGTCTACCTAGTTAAACTCTACTTAGCACAGTAGTTTTGTCTCAGGGCACTTAGGACCTCAGTAAGCATGTAAGCAGTTAGGGTAGGGGTTTCCTGGAGAAAGAGAACCAGGCATGGCTTTCTTAACATAAGAGAAGCCATTTTTGGCCGAAGCCATTTTGTAATCTAAGCCTGGACACAATGCTTGTCCTTGAAGAGGTCTCAGTAAGTAATGATCTTAAAGGAACAAAAGAATGCAGAAACAAACGACTGTTAGGCAAGAGAAGCAACAGTGGCAAAGATAATATATTAGTTGTAAAGACTGCTGGTTCTGGCAATTCCCTGGTGGTCCAGCGGTTAGGGCTTCACGCTTCCACTGCAGTGGGCACGGGTTCGATCCCTATTTGAGTAACTAAGATCCTGCAAGACACGTGGTGCGGCCAAAAAAAAGACTCCTAGTTCTGTTTCAGTGGTAAAGATTAGCCTGAGGCGCTCAACCACCTTTTTGACCCTCTTGACTTGTATCAGCTAAAGCTTGGAATCTTTCATGAATATGCATGTACCCTTAGCTGAAAACTTCCCCAATTTTGCAGTTGGGAGAAACACTGCTTTGGAAAGGATCCCCGCTGTTCTACTTACTTGCTGCAAGTAATAAATCCTTCCGTCTCCTGCTCTTTTTTAAAAAATTAATTTATTTTATTTTATTGTTTATTTTTGGCTGCGTTGGGTCTTCGTTGATGCACGAGGGCTTTCTCTAGTTTCAGAGAGTGATTGCTACTCTTCATTGCGGTGCGCGGGCTTCTCACTGCTGTGGCTTGCCTTTGTTGCGGGGCAGAGGCTCTAGGCGTGTGGGCTTCAGTAGTTGTGGCTCACTGGCTCTAGAGCACAGGCTCAGTAGTTGTGGCGCACGGGCTTAGTTGCTCCGCGGCATGTGGGATCTTCCCGGAGCAGGGTTCGAACCTGTGCCCCCTGCATTGGCAGGCGGATTCTTAACCACTGAGCCACCAGGGAAGACCCCGTTCTCCCACTCTTTGCCTTGGTTGTGTCTTTTGGCTTGACAGCCACCAAGAGGGGAGCACAGTTTCCAGGTAACAAGCTCTTCCCTTTCTGTGGACTTAGCATGTTGCCCTTAAGGATCCTTTATCATATATTACCTTTCAGTAGTTTGCTATGGATATCTAGTTTCTTTACCCAGATATTTTAAGCTCCTAGAAGACTGGACCTGCCCTGTCTCCTCTCAGCTGTGCTGTACACATAGCAAGGGCTTGAAAAATGCAAAAGCAAAAACAACTTAGCTTTTCAATGCATCTTTAAAACCACTTGAGTTCCTCAGTATTACTGTAAAATAAGGGGAGCACAAAGAATTGGTCTAAGTTTGCAGATATGCACTTTGAGGCCCATGCAGGTAGAATGATTACTAAAGTCAAAAGAGTGCAAAGAACCAGTCTAGTTCAATTTCCTCTCAATCACAATACATTAATCCATTAATAATGAGGGTTATACCATCAGTTTGTTAGCTTATATAAGCAGGAGTATGAATGAGTTTGTTGAGCATACCTGGATTGTTTTACATTTTTAGGCAGCTTGGATTAATTAGGAGAAAGTCAATTGCACCGGCAAATGGAAATCTAGGAAGAAGCAAATCTAGTAAGTAGTGTGCTTCATTTCTTTATTTTCTGTAGCCTTGCATTTTTAACACTGGTAAAACATAAGGACACTCTGATCTTTTGCAGAGCAGTTGTTTGACTACTTAATTGTCATTGATTTTGAGTCGACTTGTTGGAATGATGGGAAACGCCACCGTAGCCAGGAAATAAGTAAGTCCGAACTTGACTGCAAATGGCCAAAGGTAACACTAGATAAGTTACTTTAAAGTTTATAGATATAAAACAGTTAACAGTTAAAGAAAACAAAATGATCTATGAATTGGTAATTTACTATAAAATCTGACTTGACAAAAAAACCCAAAAACCTAATACCTAAATGTGTCATCATATAAAATAATTGTTTTAGGATTATATACAAAATCTCAATTGCATAGAAACTGAAAAAAACATAATGCCTTTGCAAAAAGAAGTATGCTTCAATTTTCATGTGGTCTTCATATTTAATTATGGAAATATATTCAAGAGTTTTAAATAGACATACCTGTAACTTTAATAGTTTGACTTATTCTTTGTCATAACTTTAACCATTACATTACACTGCTTTGGTCATTTTAATATGCTTTTACTAAAACAATGATTGTTTAATAATGAATGCTATATGATGGTAATATATATTTAATTTAGAGTGATTGCAGCATTAATTTAACAATTGTATATTCAAGTGTCAATTGATGATTCTTTCATGTAGTTGAATTTCCAGCTATATTGCTAAACACATCAACTGGAGAGATTGAATCTGAGTTCCATGCTTATGTTCAGCCTCAGGAACATCCAATTCTTTCTGAATTTTGCATGGAACTAACAGGCATAAAGCAGGTATGCCCTTCTCTTTTCCTCACTTCTCTTCTCATCCTCCCACCCCAACGAAAAAAAAGCAGGCAAGATGCAGATATTAGAATTCAGAAATCAGTTTCAAAAAGAAAATAAAAGCTATATGCCATTTGGAATTAGATTTATTCACTGTTAGGAGAAATAATGTCCCCTCCAGAAGCCCATTGGAATCTTTAAAAATTAGAAAGAATTGGACTTCCCCATGGTTAAGACACTGTACTGGCGGTCCAGTGGTTAAGACTCTGTACTTCGAGGGCACAGGTTCGATCCCTGGTCAGGGAACTAAGATCCCACGTGGTGTGGCCAAAAAAAAAAAAAAGAAAGAAAGAATAGTGTTATAAAGATGTATATCAATTTCCATATTTTATGGAAATTAAGTGACATCAAATTTCTGTCGATCGAGATATATTTATTGTATTTCTGTGTGATTTAGATTGATCAACTGAATTTTTCTTACCTTGCCGAATTCTAACCATTATATTATTTCTCTCCCATGTGTTTTAACATCTTTTCACTAGATGAACTCTTTGCCAGTTAGAATTTCTTCTTCTTTGTTGTATATCCCCCCCCCACACTGCCTACTTATGTGCTCAATAATTATGGAATTCAGTTGTTGAATTCAGATTTTATGACTCTATTCAGGCTCAAGTTGATGAAGGAGTCCCTCTGAAGATTTGCTTATCTCAGTTCTGTAAATGGATTCAGAAGATTCAGCAACAGAAGAAAATTATTTTTGCTACCAGGGTTTCAGATATTTCTACTTCTGAAGTAAAATTATGTGCATTTGTTACTTGGTCAGGTAAAAAAAAAATTGTATCTATCAATCATAAATGAGTAGTGTTGCCACTGTGTAATTCTTTATCTCTGGTAGGAATTATACTTGTTAGCTTCCTGGGCCATGAAAAGAAATCTAAGTGTCTAGCAGATGTTAACCAAGAAAAGTAAATTTATTCATATTTAAAATTTTTTAAATGCCTTAAAAATTTAAGCCCTAACTTTAAAGAGTCTTTCTAGACTGCTCCTCTCTGTTCTCCTGAATCCAGGCAAAGACTGGTGAAAACTCTTAGCATGCTATTTTCTACAACTTTGAAAAAAAAAGAGCCTTATTCAACTCATAACCTTTGCTTTATACTTTCACACTTCTAATGTAGACATCAAGGAAAAAATGGGCCATTTAAAGTAGACCTTTTCTATGCCCATGTTAGAGCATTCCCGTTAATAGTCATTGATAGCAGTGCTGTGCCATTGATAGCATAGCTCCGATAGTCTTGGGTCTGTATGATCAGGCCACTCAAGATGGCTGTTCTCTTGTTCTCTGTACATCCCCTGATTGACCAGTCCCTGCTTTACTTACACCCTACTCACATGACTGACCTCCCCTCTTAATACATACTTGCCCCTGGCCCCAGCTAGTGATTGTTCTAATCTTTAGATCAGAATATCTCCACCATGATAGCTTATCAAAGGGGCATAAGGGCTTGCTCCTCAGCTGGTTTCCCTGGGAACTCATGAGCCAACCTGATGTCAGTTCCCCCTGTGACTGGTAACACTTAGCAGAAGACTGCTGCCATCTGCTTCACGTGGTGGAGTGTCGCTCCAAGACCTTGCTTCACACATGTATGATCCCCCTGTTCAGTAAATCCTTGATGTCTGTGTCACTGATTCAGGTTCTTTATTCTGTCTTGAGGTTGGGCAAGTACAGGGCTTGCAGGCCTGTGGGGTATAGCCCAAAAGGGTTCCTATAAGATGTTTGGCTTCTCAATTACATTAATATTTTCTAGAATGTTGAAAGCAGATCATCTTTTCCATCTAGGCCTTGTAATGTGACACCTTACTCTTCTTTCTGAAGTATCTGTGTTTTAGTGGGTTTTGAAGAAATCATTTTGAAACTTAGTTACCAACCTAATTTCTTAATAGTAAGTTATGAATAATTGTTAGATATTACCAGGACAATTAAATCTTACTCTTCTTTTATATATTATATAGTATGTTATATATACCATATGTAGTATATATTATATTTAAAATATAGTATACTATTATAATATATGCTTTCATATATTATTCTGAGTCCTGCTATTCTGCTTTATGTCATCTTTCACCATTTTATTTGTAAATGATAGCGTAAGTAAAAACTGCTGGCATCATTGACTTTGTTCTATTTTAATATACTTAATGCAGACTGGGACTTGGGGGTTTGCCTGGAGTATGAGTGTAAAAGAAAACAGTTGTTAAAACCTGTGTTCCTTAATTCTTGGATTGATCTCAGAGTAACTTACAAGGTAAGGGTCAAAGATGGGGGCATGTTCACTTTCTTTCTATTGAAAAATGATTAAACTTTATCCCACGCATGGGTATGAGTTTCTACAAACAAAATATTTTGTTTTGAAACATTCACATAAATACTTTTCTTAAAGTATATAGAACAACACAAAAATAAGCACATTCCAAATCTAATAGAATAAAAATTATGAGAAGTAAATGGTTAATACCTAGTCCCTAAGGGACCTCCCTGGTGGTCCAGTGGTTAAGACTCCACACTCCCAATGCAGGGGGCCCAGGTTCGATCCCTGGTCAGGGAGCTCGATCCCACATGCCACAACTAAAGATCCCACGTGCTGCAACAAAGATCCCACAACTAAGACCCTGCGCAGCCAAATAAATAAATATTAAAAAAAAAAACAAAAAAATACATAGCCTTTCAAATAGTAATCATTTTTTAAGACATATTGTCTTTTATTTGACTAGATTTTCTATAGGAGAAAACCAAAAGGACTAAGTGGTGCCCTGCAGGAAGTGGGAATAGAATTCTTGGGACGAGAACATTTCGGTTAGTATAATTTAAAATTTTATTATGTAAGTCATTCTATTTTTATACAGTCTTTCATTTGAACCTCATTTTTTGATGATGTCATTAACAAGGAATATCGTTCAGCCTGAAAAAAGCCCTAATCTATACAATTCAAATTGTCTCCAAGATTTTCAAATTACCACTTTCTTAAAATATTGTAAGATAAAGACTGTCATGTAGTGGCTTTCTACTTGCTGAAAAGAATTAGCCAAATCAAATGAAGATTATAAACAAATGCCCAAATAATACAGTGGACTAGGAAAAAAACTGAGCAAGACTATTAGATTACTCATAAAACATGGTCCCTACAGGATGTTGGTCATATATATATTTTTTTAATTTTAATTTTATTGGAATATAGTTGATTTACAATGGTGTGTTAGTTTCAGGTATACAGCAAAGTGATTCATATATACATATACATATATTCATTCTTTTTTAGATACTTTTCTCATATAGGTTATCACAGAATATTGAGTAGAGTTCCCTGTGCTATACAGTGGGTCCTTGTTGGTTATCTGTCTTAGATATAGTAGTGCGTGTATGTTCATCCCAAGCTCCTGATTTATACCTCCCCGCAACGTTTCCCCTTTGGTAACCATAAGGTTTTTTCGATATCTGTAAGTCTGTTTCTATTTTGTAAATAAGTTCATTTGTATCTTTTTTTAAAAATTAGATTCCACATATGACCAGTATCATATGATATTTTGTATTTTTCTGTCTGACATACTTTACTTAGTATGATAATCTCTAGGTCCATCCATGTTGTTTCAAATGGTATTCTTTCATTCTTTTTTATGACTGAGTAATGTTCCACTGTATATATGTACCACGTCTTCTTTATGTATTCCTCTGTTGATGGACATTGAGGTTGCTTCCATGTCTTGGCTATTGTAAACAGTGCTGCACTGAACATTGAGGTGCATGTATCTTTTCAGATTATGGTTTTCTCTGGATATATGCCCAGGAGTAGGATTGCTGGATCATATGGTAGTTCTATTTTTAGTTTTTTAAGGAACCTCCATACTGTTCTCCATAGTGGTTGTACCAATTTACATTGCCACCAACAGTGTAGGAGGGTTCCCTCTTCTCCACACCTTCTCCAGCATTTATTGTTTGTAGACTGTTTGATGATGGCCATTCTTACCAGTGTGAGATGATACCTCACTGTAGTTTTGACTTGCATTTCTCTGATAATTAGTGATGTTGAACATTTTTTCATGTGCTTTTTGGCCATCTGTATGTCTTCCTTGGAGAAATGTCTATTTTGGTCTTCTGCCTATTTTTCATTTGGGTTGTTTGGGGGTTTTTTGACATAGAGCTGCTTGAGCTGTTCATGTATTTTGGAGATTAATCCCTTGTAGGTCACTTTGTTTGCAAATACTTTCTCCAATTCTGTGGGTTGTCTTTTTGTTTTGTTTATGGTTTCCTTTGCTGTGCAAAAGCTTTTGAGTTTAATTAGGTCCCAATTGTTTATTTTTGTTTTTATTTTCATTAGGAGGCAGGTCAAAAAAAAATATTGCTGCAATTTATGTCAAAGAGTGTTCTGCCTAGGTTTTCCTCTGTTTTATAGTATCCAGCCTTGCATTTAGATCTTTGATCCATTTTGAGTTTATTTTTGTATACGGTGTTAGAGAATGTTCTAGTTTCATTCTTCTACATGTAGCTGTCCAGTTTTCCCAGCACCACTTATTGAACAGACTGTCTTTTCTCCATTGTATATTTTTGCCTCCTTTGTCATAGATTAATTGACCATAGATGTGTGAATTTATTTCTGGGCTTTCTATCCTGTTCCATTGATCTATATATCTGCTTTGGTGCCAGTGTAATACTGTTTTGATTACTGTAGCTTTGTAGTATGGTCTGAAGTCAGAGAGCTTGATTCCTCCAGCTCCCTTTTTCTTTCTCAAGATTGCTTTGGCTATTCAGGGTCTTTTGTGTTTCCATACAAATTAAAATTTTTGTTCTAATTCTGTGAAAAATGCCATTGATAATTTGGTAGGGATTGCATTGAAACTGTAGCTTGCTTTAGGTAATATAGTCATTTTGACAATATTGATTCTTCCAATCCAAGAACACAGTATATCTTTCCATCTGTTTGTGTCGTTTTTGATTTCCTTCATCAGTATCTTATAGTTTTCTGAGTACAGGTCTTTTGTCACCTTGGGTAGCTTTATTCCTAGGTATTTTGTTCTTTTTGATGCAATGGTAAATGGTATTGTTTCCTTAATTTCTCTTTCTGATCTTTCGTTGTTAGTGTATAGGAATGTAAGAGATTTCTGTGCATTAATTTTGTATCCTGCATCTTAACCAAATTCATCTATGAGCTCTAGTAGTTTTCTGGTAGCATCTTTAGAATTTTCTATGCATAATATCACATCATCTGCAAACAGTGTCAGTTTTACTTCTTCTTTTCCAATTTGGATTCCTTTTATTTCTTTTTCTTCTCTGATTGCTGTGGCTAGGACTTCCAAAACTATGTTGAATAGAAGTGGTGAGAGTGGACAGCCTTGCCTTGTTCCTGATCTTAGAGGGAATGCTTTCAGCTTTTCACCATTGAGAATGATGTTAGCTGTGAGTTTGTCATATATGGCCTTTATTATGTTCAGGTAATTTCCCTCTATTCCCACTTTCTGCAGAGCTTTTATTATAATGGATGTTGAATTTTGTCAAAAGCTTTTTCCGCATCTATTGAGATGATCCTATAGGGTTATTTTTTTTAACTTTTTATTTTATATTGGAGTATAGTTGATTAATAATGTTGTGTTAGTTTCAGGTGTACAGCAAAGTGATTCAGTTATACATATACATGTGTCTATTCTCTTTCATATCCTTTTCCCATTTAGGTTGTTACATAATATTGAGCAGAGTTCCCTGTGCCATGCAGTAGGTCCTTTTTGGTTATCCTTTTTAAATGTAGCAGTGTGTACATGCCAATTCCAAACTCCCTAACTATCCCTCTCCCCACTCACCCCTGCCAATCATGTTTGTTCTCTTAAGTCTGTGAGTCTGTTTCTGTTTTGTAAATAAGTTCATTTAGTATCATTTTTTTAGATTCCACGTATAAGTGATATTTGATAATCATCTTTGTCTGACTTACTTCACTCAGTATGACAATCTCTAGGTCCATCTATGTTGCTGCAAATGGCATTATTTCATTCTTTTTAATGGCTGAGTAATATTCCATTGTATATATGTACCACATTTTCTTTATCCATTCTTTTGTTGATGGACATTTAGGTTGCTTCCATGTTTTGGAAACAACACTGAACATTGGGGTGCATGTATCCTTTCAGACCATGTTTTTCTCCATATACCTGCCAGGAGTGGGATTTCACGATCATATGGTAGCTCTATTTTTAGGTTTTTAAGGAACCTCCATACTGTTTTCCACAGTGGCTGCACCAATTTACATTCCCACCAACAGTGTAGGAGGGTTCCCTTCTCTCCACACCCTCTCCAGCATTTATTGTTTGTGGATTTTTTGATGATAGCCATTCTAACTGGTGTGAGGTGATATCTCATCGTAGTTTTGATATGCATTTCTCTCTTAATTAGCGATGTTGAACATCTTTTCATGTGCCTCTTAGCCATCTGTATGTTTTCTTTGGGGAAATGTCTATTTAGGTCTTCTGCCCCTTTTTTGATTGGGTTGTTTGTTTTGCTGATATTAAGCCACATGAGCTGTTTGTAAATTTTGGAGACTAATCCCTTCTCAGTCACATCGTTGACAAATATTTTCTCCTAATCTGTGGGTTGTCTTTTCGTTTCGTTTATGGTTTCCTTTGCTGTGAAAAAGCTTTTGAGTTTAATTAGGTCCCATTTGTTTATTTTTGTTTTTATCTCCATCATTCTGGGAGACAGATCAAAAAAGATATTGCTGCGATTTATGTCAAAGAGTGTTCTGCCTATGTTTTCCTCTAACAGTTTGATAGTGTCCAGTCTCACATTTAGGCCTTTAATCTATTTTGAGTTTATTTTTGTGTATGGTGTTAAAGAATGATACTAGAGACAAATGAAAACAAAAGCACAACGATACAAAACCTATAGAATGCAGCAAAAGCAGTTCTAAGAGGGAAGTTTATAGCAATACAATCTTACCTCAGGAACCTAAAGCAACTAGAGAAAGAAGAACAAACAAAACCTAAACTTAGTAGAAGGAAAGAAATCGTAAAGATCAGAGCAGAAATAAGTGAAATAGAGACGAAGAAAACAATAGCAAAGATCAGTGAAACTAAAAGCTAGTTCTCTGAGAAGATAGACAAAATTGATAAACATTTAGCCAGATTCATCAAGAAAAAAAGGGAGAGGACTCAAATCAATAAAATTAGAAATGAAAAAGGAGAACTTACAACTGACACCACAGAAATACAAAGGATCATAAGAGACTAGCAACTGTATGCCAATAAAATGGACAACCTGTAAAAAATGGCCAAATTCTTAGGAAGGTACAACTTCCCAAGACTGAACCAGGAAGAAATAGAAAATATGAACAGACCAATCACAAGTAATGAAATTGAAACTGTGATTTAAAAACTCCCAACAAACAAAAGTCCAGGACTAGATGGCTTCACAGGTAAATTCTATCAAACATTTAGAGAAGAGCTAACACCTATCTTTCTGAAACTGTTCCAAAAAATTGCAGAGGAAGGAAAACTCCCAAACTCATTCTGTGAGGCCACCATCACCCTGATACCAAAACCAGACAAAGATACCACAAAAAAAGAAAATTACAGGCCAGTACCAGTGATGAATACCTGCTCGTGGGTCTCCTATGGGTGACTGCTATTCACACACTCCCAAGACAGTGGTGGCAGGGCTTGGCGCCTGCTCTCGGGTCTTATATGGGCAGGTGGTCTCTACGCATTCCCGGGACAGCAGGGGCAGGTTTGGTGGCTTCTTGTGGATTTCCTAGGGGTGAGGGCTATCCGCACACTCCTGGGACAAAAGGGGCTGGGCCTGGCATCTGCTTGTAGGTCTCCTATGGGCAGCCACTCTCCGTGCACTCCCAGGACAGTGTGTGCAGGACTCGGTCATATATTTTCGAACTAACAAAATTTTACCTCCTCCTCTGTAAATGTGGGAAATCTTTCATTGGTAAGGCTGCCACAGCTTTCTACAAGATCATTTTTCATGATTAAAATTAGTAGATGATCAGAAAACCAACAGTATGTTCCAATTTCTGCTTAAGTGGTGGTATTTTTTGCTATATTTCTTTACACTGGTACCACTAAATTCAATGTTTGATATCTCTTTCCTCAGGGTTGGATGATTCTAGGAATACTGCCCTTCTTGCTTGGAAAATGATCAGGGATGGTTGCTTAATGAAAATTACAAGGTCCTTGAACAAGGTTAGTGGTGTCTTACCTCTTTATTCTGTTATTTCAAACTCCAGAAGTAATCATAGGCAAGTTGAAATGTAGATGTCATGTATGATGACATTTATAAATCAATCATTTATAAATCAATCAATGATGACATTTTTCTTTTTTGTCATACAATGTGTACTAAAGAAATTATGAATGCAGAATGTCTAAAGCTGTTGGATTTGTCTGTGAAATCATAGGTTCCCACTAAGAGGAATCCTAACATTTTCACCAGAAATTTGAATATGGATCAAGTTGAAGAAATAACAGCCTGCAACAGTAGCATTCACAATCCCAGCATATATGGTAGGGAGCCTAAAAATACAATAAAATCCTACAAGAAAGTGCAAATGAAGTCAGTTGGTGTGAATTTTCCTATAAAGGTACAGCAAGATCATTTACAACTAAAGGACAATGTAAAAGCAGGCTGTCAGAATGTCAAAAGCTGTTTATCTCTTTTTAATACTAAGTCGTGGACCTCTCTGGGGCAGTTACGGTCTTCCAGTTTGAATACACCTATGCAGAAGCAAAACCAACATCTTGCATTTAATACCAATTCTGAGTCTTCAACAGTTGGTTCAGAATTGATACTTGTTTCAACTACCATTTCATCTGTTAATAATGTTTCTGATATGGAAATGAGTTCTGCTCTTGACAGTTTACCAATGTTGGCTGATTGGGAGGATGTAGCTTTACTGCCATCATCTCAACTTGAGCAGAATATATATTGTATGCCTCCCATTAGTGACTCAAACTTAGACACTTCATTTAATTCTGGAGAAAGATTAATGGTTTTAGAAAGATCTGAAATGTTAAGTCAAGAAAACTTTGGAGGCACAGAAGAAACTCCTCAAAAATCTGATACCTCTAAGTCTATTGTATATAAGAGTCCACATACTACTATTTATAATATAAAAGAAGCCAAAGATCCAGGTTCAGATGCTTTTGACTTTAAGTTACCTGAATGTAAATCAAGTAGCTTCAACAGTGTTAATGCCAATATGTCTCATCCTTTAGTTTTGGGGAAACATCCTCTTCATTTAGGTGCTGCTAAGAGGAATCCATCCAGTCCCCTACCTTTCCCACCAGCAAAAAAACAGACCTTCACTATTCATGAAGAAAAGCCTACATCATCTAATGGCTCCCCAGGGGGAAGTTCTTCCAGGAAGGTTCTCCCTTCTATCTTAACTTCTACAGTTAATGTACAAGATCCTTGGAAGGGTGGGAAAATAACACCTCCTTTATGCAAGTGTGGCCGAAGATCTAAGAGACTTGTTGCTTCTAATAATGGACCGAACCATGGAAAAGTCTTCTATTGTTGTCCTATTGGGAAGTACCAAGAAAAGAGAAAATGTTGTGGTTATTTCAAATGGGAACAAACACTTCAAAAGGAGACAGCCAACAGCATAGTTCTGTCTCATTCCCCAGGGGGACTCACTTTTAACTCTCCAGAAACAAGCCGTATTTGTAACAGAAATGTAGATTTTTCTACTAAAAATTCATTGAGACTCAGACCTTCAATGAGGAGTTGACTTTTTTTACATGTAAACTATGTTTTTACCTCAATGTGACTTTTACTGCAGTAAAGAGAAGAAAATTTGTATAGGGCTACAAGTTGTGAGGACATAGTGTATCTGAGCTCTGTAAGCTACACTGGGGCTATTCAACACATTCTCTCTCACACACACACACACACACACACTGAAAATAGAAAAAAGAATTTCACAGGCTTCTAATTTCATTCACCATTTATCTAATTTGTCTTCTGTTCATGTATGAATCCTTATTGCCCCTTGAATTCCCACACATAATGAGTATTCTGATAATGTCTTACACTATTTTATTTATATTTCACATATTAACCCGTGCCAAATTTATCATACTTTTTTGAAGAGCCACAAATGAAATACTTGGTAAACTGTATTTATTAGATTAAATATAATAAGCAGCAATACTAGTATATGATATCCTTGTTTCTTTTTATTGAATTATAATTGCCATGTGATATTATATTGGTTTCAGGTGTGCAACATATCATATCCTTCTTTTACAGTTAGACCTTGAAACAAATTTTAAACTATTTTTAATTGTTTGAATAAAAATGTGACCAATAAAAATCACTAGACTGTTTTCAGGTAGATACTTTTGTACTTTGAGAATTATGATAATCTAATATTTTAAGTTTTTCTAAAAACTTTTATAACTTGTTTAGTTTTATTTCAACCCTTGAAAATTGGTTCTGACTTGTATGTCAACATATCAGAAGAATTATTCAACTAAGATTTGCAATCCAACAGGTCAGAGATTTGGTTCAGAAACGCTTCTATACTATATGTTTAAAAATTCCTCGGCAGCTGATGGTATTCTATTTATATTACCAAATTATAAGAACATTGACACTAATGCAGAGGAATTTACTGAATATTTTATTTCAGAATTCAGCCTATGATGTTATAACCACAAGATATTTTAAATCAATTAGTTTATAAGCATACTGTCACATTTCAGAAATCACCTTTTCATAATCTTGTGGTTTTACAGAGCCTTATTTTATAGATACCATGATAAGTAATGAATTTAAATTGTTTCCCATTCTTTCTTCCTCAGTTCATTTCTTTTTATCTTCCCACTAATAGTCTTTGGCAGCTCTTGAATAAATTCTACCTGTAGATATCAAGGGAAGAAAATTAGCCCAGAAGTTTTCATCTTTAGACAAAGTCAATTATATAAAAGTTCTATTATGAACTCTAGGTGAAAGAATCAGGACACCCATTGGGGTGGGTTTTTGGTAACAACCAAAAAAGGGAGAGGGGTATTGTTGAGGATATTTTTCTTGATATTTCTTCAACTCCAACTCAAACGCCTTCATATCTACCTTCAAAGGAGGGCCCTGTATGGGCACCTTCCAGAGCTGACAAGACTCTTGAGGGATTTTCTGATAAACTGCTAAGTTGTTCCCTTAAACAGCCAAGGGAAAACTAAAATTAAAATTAATGAAAAACTTTGCCAAATTTTAGTAAATATCAGAGCTACACTCTCCACTTTAAACACCACTCAGAACCTGCAGATGGGATCCTGGAAAAACTGGCAGAAGCCGGCCAAGGTTGAGAATTCTTATCAGAGTAAGTTCTTTTGAATCTGTCTGTAGTGCCCAATTAAGAGAGGGAAATAAAATTTCATGCTGTTCCTTCCCTTCCAAATCCAGACCAATTGGTTATTAATCCTTTCTCTTCAAAGGATAACTATTGCTTTCTTGCTTGTCTAGTTTTATGTCCTAAAAGCTTGGCTTGGCTTTTTGCCTACCTGGGACATGCAGGTGGTTGGTTCTTTCTTTTGGCTGTCTTTGAGAGTGACTCTAGATCTTGTGAAGATAATATATTTTGCACCCTCCTTGGGGACACCTCTTGAGTCAAATTGTTACCGAATTAAACTTGGGTCTGCTCGTCCATGCGCAGTAAAGTCAATCTACTGACACTAGGTTGTGGTGAAGGAAAGTGCAGCACTTACTGCAGGGTGCCAAGCATGGAGTCCAGGACATAGGGAGGGTGGGAGGGAGGGAGACGCAAGAGGGAAGAGATATGGGAACATATGTGTATGTATAACTGATTCACTTTGTTATAAAGCAGAGACTAACACACCATTGTAAAGCAATTATACTCCAATAAAGATGTAAAAAAAAAAAAAAAAAAAAAAGTCCAGGACAGCTAGTGCTCAAAAAGCCTGAACTCTCCAATGGGTTTCAGGAAAGCATTTTTAAAGGCCTGGTGAGGGAGGGAAGTCACAGAGTATGTAATCAGCTTGTGCACAATTCTCTTATTGGTTGATGGTGAGGTAATAGGGCAGTGTCACAGGGGTTAACGTTATCAATCTTTATGCTCCAGTATGCCTGCTGGCTATGTGCTCATGGTCATCAAGTATTTAATGTCTTCCATTTGGTGGGGGTTTTAGCATCTGTAAAACAACTCAGGAAATGTGCATCAGACACTGTTATCTAGGTACTTCAGAGAGGAGCTAAAGCAGAGGGTATGGGGAAAACGTCTGTCCTGGGAAGGCCCCATAGGGTCCTACTCGGTGACACAAGAAGTTGTTCAATATTGTCAGAAGTATTCACTGCTTGTCCCAGCTGAAATCTGACATAACTTCATAATGAGAAATTTGGCCAAATTGGAAGCTGATATTCAGAGCCTGATAGAAAAAACTTTTGAGACATTCTCTTCTAAGCTAAATGTACCCAGAAGGAAAGAAAAACATTCTAACATAAGTGGATGGTTATGTCAATCCGTAAGTAGGCTACAACCCAGTTCTTTGAGGAATTGAAAGCAACTGTTGAAACTGAGCAGGACCCTGTGGGGCTCCTGGGCACAAAAGTCTTTGTGTGTCTCCCATTTATTGATGAATGAAATAGTCTTCAGCCTCCATGACCTTCCCTGAGTTCCAAAGGGCAGGTTCAAACAGTTGCCAATCAGGGAAGGGAGGGGATGCAGAGACAAGGGTGGAGCAGTCAAGAAACAATAGTGCAGCAGCCTTGGGGCAGGGTCCTGGTTCCCCCTCAAGGGATACACATAAGAATATCTTTGAGCTCTTCTGCAGATACTGAAACCCCCACCAGGTGAAAGAAGTTAACTGTATGCTGCCCACAAGCACATAGACCCAAGACCAGTTGGAAACAGAAGGTCGATGATGCTGACTCCCAATTGCCTCACCACCAACCAGTCAGAAGAATGTCCATGAGCTGATCATGCCCTCCTGTATGAACCATTACTATAAAACCACTCAGTATACCCTCCAGGTCGGGACACACAATTTTGAGGGCATTAGCCTGCTGTGGCCCCCATTTGCCTGGCAAAGCAATAAAGCTATTCTTTTCTACTTTACCTAAAACTCTGTCTCTGAGATTTAATTCGGTACCGGGGTACAGAGGCTGGATTTGGCATCACTGTCCTTACCTCACAAATCCTTGAAAAACTAGAAATACAGCCTAGTGCAGTTCAAATTCACCTATTCCTTTTACCAATCCCCAAACATCTCCTATTTATCTCAGAAGACATAAATTATTGGCCTTAGGAAACCAAAGTCCTTCTTGGAGGAACTTGCATTCCTTCACCATGCCTCTGAGATATAAATGTTAAAGTATAAACTTCAGGGAGGTAATTCTTATCAGAAAAACAAAAACAAAAACAAAACACGAAAGGGAAAAGGTCATTTGAAATTTAGGCAAATGTTAGATTATAATCCTGTTGATTGTCTTTGAGGTTTTCTTTTATACTTGCAAATTGGACTGGATTCTTATTTATTTTTTTTGGCCGTGTGGCTTGTGGGATCTTAGTTCCCTGACCAGGGATCGAACCCGGGCCACCGCAATGAAAACACCAAGTCCTAACCACTGCCAGGGAGTTCCCTGGACTGGATTCTAAATCCTTCCAGCTTCCTGAAATCTGGCTACAACTCTCCAAACTAACGTTTCCAGTTTTCTCCCACCCTTCTGATTTGGAGTTAGTAAGAACAAAGTAAATCTCCTTGGAAGGAGGTCCTCCTCACTATCCAGGTGGCAGCCAAACTTCAGGGACTAGAACCTTGGATGTACATCTCACAGCTAAAGAAGGCTCTACCCTGACATCTGATCCTGTAAAAACGCTGGAGAATGCCAAATCAAATTGACTAGGAAGATAAGTAGCTGACATCAAGGTAGACTGCTTCCTTCCAAGATGCCAGATCAAGACTTGATACTTTAACTAAACGTGAAACCCTCTCTTTTTCTGTTTCTTCCTTTGACCTGGAAAGATGACACCATTGATTGTATCTCCCAGGCCTTTGTTAAGGGTAAGGGTGTGTGTGTAACTTCTCAGACTGCTGGATTTGTCATAAAAAACTCCTATCTGCCCAGGGTGCCAAAGACCCCCAGTGCATTTCCCTGTCTCTGGTTAACTACTGCAAACTTGGGGAATTTTGCAGCGAGGATCTGAACAAAGAAAGGAATATAAAGTAAGGGTAACCCGAATAAAACTGCCTGTGTGGCCTACAGACCCTTATACAGATTCAAACGGAAATAACCAGGAGGCATTCATGATTCAAAATTAGCTCCCTTTGACAGACCCCTACTCCCTAGTTAGGAGTAGATGCAAATGAGGAACCTCTCCTTAACTCTTGAAAATACTGCAGAATTAACTGCTTTAGCAATAGCTATCCAACAAAAATCCTTAGACTCTCTGGCCAAAGTTGTTCTTGATGATAGGTTAGCCCTTGATTGCCTTTTAGCTGAACAAGGAAGTGTCTGTGTTGTGGCCAACACCACACACTGCACCTACATGAAAGGTTGAAATTCTGGGAAGGTTCTGGGAAGGGTGAAATTCAGTTCCATCAGACCACTGAAGTAAGCCACTTGGCTTAAAAAGACGACTCCTTCAGAGTCTTTTTTTGACTTATTTGATTTTGATTGGTTTGGTTCTTGGGGACCATGGCTCCAAAGTACACTCCAAACATTGGGAATTATCCTGCTTATAATAATCATAACTATCTCCCTGGAGCATTGTAGTCTCTCAAATCTTACAACATTCTCCAGGAATGTAATTCTAACTGGTCAATATGGAATTTTCTGGTCAGCATCAATGAAGTAATCCTTTCCATCCCCCAAAGAAAGATGAAGCAGTCTGCCACGTAGACCCCTTTGTCCCCCACAGATAAATCTGAAATAATCTTTTTTGTTTGACTTCCTTGTCTTGCCTTTAAAAACCTTTCCCTCTGTGTAGTTCTTTGGAGCTCCTCTCTACTTGCGAGACTGGATGCTTTTCAACTTATGGATTGTTCAGTAAAGCCACTTAGAGCTTTAAAATTTACCTGGTTGAATTTTTGTTTACACCTACATCCCTTATTTTATAGGGATTGCTGTTTTCTCTGGGAAAACACTTGAGTCTTTTTCTAAGATTATTTGAAACGAGATCTTCTGGAGGATTCTGACTTAAGCTATTGGATCATTCTTATACCCACCTGTCTTAAGAAAAACCTGAATAAATAAATGTACTTCCCAGCCAAGACCAGGCTTTTGAGAGATTCTTTTAACATACCCCCTTTTCCATCATAAGACAACAACAACAAGGAAAATGGGATTAGTGTTGGAATCATCTCTTACATGGAATGGAACAGAATTACCATTTCTTGAATGTTTTTTGTATCTCATATAGCAGCTCTGTAAGGTAAGTAGAACTATGCCCATTTTTTTTTTAAATATGAGGAAATGATTTGAGTAGAGATCAAATAACCTTAAAATAAGTCATACAACTTGAAAGTGACTCTGTTGGAAGGGTCATATCCTTCTACTTTAATGTCAAGTTGTTTGATTACACCTAGAAGCAACTTGACTGGAGCAAAGATTTTGATAATGAACATGTCAAAATAGCCCTTAAGCTGCCTACCCATAAAGTTCCCAAGAGAATGGGAAAGGGGAAAAGGGCAAGGTGACATAACTGATATGTGATTAGACCCCATCTTTCCATTTTTATTCTTCCCAATATACCCTGCCCCCTACATATACAAACGCAGAGGGAAAATGGCAGGCCTTCTCTGAGCCCCACTGAGCTTTTCCATCACTTGCAGAGAGCTGGGTGTGTGTGTGTGTTTTGTGGAATTGGCATAATTAAGTCAAAAGTGGAAAAAAGTTACCTGGAACATTCTCTCACTCTCTCCTGATTTCCTGTCGCACCAGCCAAGGTTGACTAAATCTTTCTCAACATGTAAAAGAGTCTGAAGTTATGAATATTTCCCCAAAATAATTTAAGCAACAATAACAAAGAAATCCTTCAAAAATAAAAATATTTTCATAAATGGCTCTACAGGAAAAAGAACAAAGTTTATAGTACTGTCTCAACCATTTTGTAATCTACTTCCAGATAGAAGTCTATTTCATATACATTTTGTAAGGAGGGAGTAAAAGGCATGATGTGGTGTTTTGGCAAGAAAACAGAGGCCTGGGCCACCAGGCCAGGATTTCCCTATGAGTCTACTGAAAAAACAACAGAACTGGGCTTTCTACTCAGGTCAGACTTCAAAACCCATGTTCTCTTCATTTTGTTATGAGGCCTGTTCTTTCAATTTATCAGAAGGACAGTGTTATAATCACTATGGACAATAAGACTCTAACAAAAATAGTAAAGACATTCTGAACAAACTTTAAATTCCCAGTATATTAGTTAAAGTGTGCTAGGCTATGCTGCAGAAACAAACCCAAAACTCAGAGGCTTAAGTCTAATGCAGAAGTTCCTGGTTGATGTGCTTTCCTGGGCAGCTCCCCTCCACAAAGTAGTCATAATCCTTATATTCACAGGTTTCACTCTCCCCTAGGCCTCATAAGAGTCCTGAATTGGATCCTCTAAAATCAGCAAGTTGGCAAGCAGGAGAATGAGAGCCAGAGCAAGGGAACATCAGAAAGAAGAGTGCATTTGTGAAGGATCTCATAAGAATTTAGGCCTAGAGGCATGAATCGCTTCCACCCACATTTCACCACCCTTACTTACAGGGGGCTGAGAAATTAGTCTAGCTGTAGACCCAAGGAGGAAAGAGAAATGCTTTTGTGAATATCCACATCAAGTAAATGGCACTTTATTTTAACTTGTAAAAAGAATACATGCATGTGGCCAAAAACAAAATAAAAAATACAGAATGACATAAAATAAAAAAGTAGTCAATGTATTGCAAAACAGGGTGTGTGTGTGTAGGGAGTGGGAGGGAGATATATATATATATATATATATATAAGTGTGTAAATTTCTGTATATATATATCTATATAAAAATTACATATATATGTAACTGTAGTTTTTCAAATGAGTCTTAACTCAAAACTTTATTTTCCCCCCAATTTCTGTTTTCCCCCTTGGTATTCAATATCCATTTTCCATCACTTAATGATTTCTTGGAGGGGGGCTTGAGTTCAAGATGGCAGAATAGAAGGTCATGGGCTCACCCCTTCTTACCGCAACACCAAAATCACAACCAACTGCTGAACAACCATCAACAGAAAAATGCTGGAACCTACCAAAAAAGATACCCTACAGCCAAAGACAAGGAAGAAGCCACAACAAGATAGTAGGAGGGGTGCAATCACGATAAAATCAAATCCCATACCTGCCAGGTGGGAGACCCATGGACTGGAGTGCAATTGTACCATGGAGGCCCTCCCACAGGAGTGAAAGTCCTGAGCCCCACATCAGACTTCCCAGCCTGGGGGTCTGGTAACAGGAGGAGGACCCCCCAGAGAATCTGGCTTTGAAAGCCAGTGGGGTGTGATCACAGGAAATACACAGGACTGGGGGAAACAGAGACTCCACTCCTGGAGGGCGCACACAAGGTCCTGTGTGCACCAGAACCCAGGAGAAAAATAGGAGTGACCTCAAAAGAGACTGGGCCAGACCTACCTGCTAGTATTAGAGGGTCTTCTGTGGAGGAAGGGGGTGGCTGTGGCTCATGGCAGGGACAAAGACACTGACAGCAGTAGTTCTGGGGAGTACATATTGGTGTGAGCCCTCTCAGAGGTTGCCATTAGCCCCAGCAAACAGCCTGTAGGCTCCAGTGCTGGGTCGCCTCAGGCCAAACAACCAATAGGGTGGGAACACAGCCCCACCCATCAGCAGACAGGTTGTTTAAAGTTTTCCTGAGCACAGCCCTGCCCACCAGAGGGACAAGACCCAGCAACACCCACCAGTGGAGTCCCCCCCATAAGGAAGCCTGCACAGGCCTATGGGAAAGCCTCGCCCACCAGAGGGCAGACAGCAGAAGCAAGAAGAACTACAATCCTGCAGCCTGTGGAACGGAAACCACAATCACAGAAAGTTAGACAAAATGAGACGGCAGAGGAATATGTCCCAGATGAAGGAACAAGATAAAACCCCCCGAAGAACAACTAAGTGAAGTGGAGATAGGCAATCTGCTAGAAGAAGAATTCAGAATAATGATAGTGAAGATGATCCAAGACCTTGGGAAAAGAATGGAGGCAAGGATCAAGAAGATGCAAGCAATGTTTAACAAAGACCTAGAAGAACTAAAGAACAAACAAACAGAGATGAACAATACAATAACTAAAATGAAAAATTCACTAGAAGGAATCAGTAGCAGAGTGACTGAGGCAGAAGAATGGATAAGTGAACTGGAAGACAGAATTGTGGAAATCACTGCTACAGAACAGAATAAAGAAAAAAAGAATGAAAAGAAATGAAGACAGTTTAAGAGCCCTCTGGGACAACATTAAATGCATCAACATTCGCATTATAGAGGTCCCAGAAGGAGGAGAGAGAGGAAGGACCTGAAAAAATATTTGAAGAGATAATAGCTGAAAACTTCCCTAACATGGGAAAGGAAACAGTCACCCAAGTCCAGGAAGCACAGAGAGGCCCAGGCAGGATAAACCCAAGGAGGAACATGCCAAGTCACATAGTAATCAAACTGACAAAAATGAAAGACTTCTTGGGATGGTCCTACAAATTTCAAATCATTTTCAGTTATTAAAAGTTTGTCCACTCAAAATTTAAATCTCAGACTCCATGTACATTGTACCTGCTCCCCTCTCCCCAGCATAGACTTGCTCTGTGCTTCTGGGGACCTGCAGTGGACATGAGGGCTGGCCACTCTTTCTGCTGCTCCTCCCACTATCATGCCTGGAATAGAGACAAATGGTCTTTTCTATCTCCCAGACACATTTTCCCCCTTCCCAATTCTAAACACTAGATCCTCTGTTTTAGAGGGTAAGGAAAAAAGATTAGGGTAAGAGGAGTTACCATGACAGTGTGACTTTAATCCTTTGTTGGGTCTACTTGTTTAAGCCCAGGTACTTTCTGGGAGTCTACTTGACACAGATCCTCACACATCTTTAGAACACCCTATCTTGGGTGGCAGTCCTCTTCTCTGTTGTCCCTCCCCATTCTCTCACTCTCTGTACCCTGCCATCTGCCTCTACTTCCCATTCTGACTCATTTTCTCACTTAGCCAGAAGGAAGGGGACATCAACCCAGGATATGATGCCAGTCTCTTTTTCTTCCAGGCACCTTTAACCGTTATGAGAGATTCCCTTGATGCCCCTCGCTGCACAGGGGGTGAAATCACTCTTAGGAGCATTGACTAAAGTGGAAATTAGAAGCAGGAAAGGGGGTGAAAGCACTCTCTACTCTCCTGTCCCCAGGCTTCTGATGTAAACTGGGAAGCAGAGTGGTATGGGGATAGCAGGGCTAATTGAGCCAACTTTTTCCAAACTTAGAGAGACATGCCTTAGACTTTGTTGACAGTTCTTTTTATACTGGAAAGGGCAGAGACAGTGCCTCTTAATTCTTAGCTTTGAGTTTTAGTTGAGAAATGTGGAGAACAACAGAACTCTTACTAAGCATCATTTTGAGAGATATATATGTATATGATATATACATATATGTATACATATACATATATAGGATTGACACATACACATATGTATGTATGTGTACATATATGCACATATATATTTCCTTTTAAAACATGAATTGGTTCATACTACACATACCTTACTTTGATTTTTACCCCAGTTTCCAATGTATCTTGTAAATCTTTCCATATTAACACACTTAGATATAATAAGGTATCTCTCAGGTCCTGGGAATCAGTAAATGGTGACTGGAGATACTTCAAGGCCAACTGACCAACTCAAAAAGCCTGGGCCTTAAACTCAATTCTGGTTTGTTAAAAATTACCCTCATCAAACCTTCCAATTAGCAACAGCTACAACAAAACAGCAGCAGCTAACATTTATTGAATATTTTTATCTGAGACTGGCATGAATTATTCAATACTCACAATGACCTATAAGGTATATATTATAGCTATTCTCATTTTACAGATGAGGAACACGAAGTTCAGAGCAGTTAACTTTCCCAAGGTCATAAGGCTAGCAAAGTAGTGGAGTTAGTATTTAAACCCAAGACTGTTGGATATTCAAAGTGTGTTCCCAATCAGTTTGTCTCTCTGTTCATCTGTACACTGAATGCTGTATTCTAATTGACTTCCCTTCAATTTTTTAAAAAAAAATTTATTTATTTGACTGTGCCAGTTCTTAGTTGTGGCATGTGGGATCTTCGTTGTGGCATGTAGGCTCTTTAGTTGCAGCACGTGGGATCTTTAGTTGCAGCATGCAGGATCTAATTGCCTGACCAGGGATTGAACCCAGGCCCTCTGCATTGGGAGCATGGAGTCAACTGCTGGACCACCAAGGAAGTTCCAACTTCCAATTTTTAATTTAAATACAAATTATTCAAACTGAGTACTCATGTAGATCATTCTTATTTGGCCTCATCTGTGCTAAAAGATCCTCTATACCTGAGTTACCCTGGGCTCTTAAATATTGGGTTGGCCAAAAAGTTCGTTCAGGTTTTTCTGTAACATTTTACTTTGGCCAACCCAATACATACTATACCTACTCTGAATTTATACTTCTTGCATTAGTGTATTATTCAAGACTAGTGTTATGCATTGGTGGAATGTGCAGCTCATAGTATGATTTGAATTGCAAATGGAAACATTTCTAAGTTATAAAACTGCCTGAGATTCTACCATTAGGGCTTCATTCTTAGGAGCATTGATTAAAGTGGAAGTAAGGGGCTTCCCTGCTGGTGCAGTGGTTAAGAATCTGCCTGCCGGCTCTATTTACAATAGCCAGGACTTGGAAGCAACCTAAGTGTCCATCAACAGATGAATGGATGAAGAAGATGTGGCACATATATACAATGGAATATTACTCAGCCATAAAAAGAAATAAAATTGAGTTATTTGTAGTGAGGTGCATGGACCTAGAGTCTGTCATACAGAGTGAAGTAAGTCAGAAAGAGAAAAACAAATACCATATGCTAACACATATATATGGAATCTAAGGGGGAAAAAAAGGTCATGAAGAACCTAGGGGCAAGATGGGAATAAAGACACAGACCTACGACAGAATGGACTTGAGGATATGGGGAGGGGGAAGGGTAAGCTGGGACAAAGTGAGAGAGTGGCATGGACATATATACACTACCAAACGTAAAACAGATAGCTAGTGGGAAGCAGCTGCATAGCACAGGGAGATCAGCTCGGTGCTTTGTGACCACCTAGAGGGGTGGGATAGGGAGGGTGAGAGGGAGGGAGATGCAAGAGGGAAGAGATTTGGGAACATATGTATATGTATAACTGATACGCTTTGTTATAAAGCAGAAACTAACACACCATTGTAAAGCAATTATACTCCAATAAAGATGTTAAAAAAAAAAAAAGAATCTGCCTGCCAATGCAGGGGACACGGGTTCAAGCCCTGGTCCGGGAAGATCCCACATACCACGGAGCAACTAAGCCTGTGTGCCACAACTACTGAGACTGTGCTCTAGAACCTGTGAGCCACAACTACTGAGCCTGTGCTCCACAACAGGAGAGGCCACCACAATGAGAAGCACCACGTACCTCAGCCAGGAGTAGCCCCCTCTCGCTGCAACGAGAGCCCGTGTGCAGCAACTAAGACCCAACGCAGCCAAAAATAAAAATAAATTAAATAATAAAGTGGAAGTAAGAAGCAGGAGGGGGATCTAGAAATACTCAAAGATGTAGAACTAAATAATAAAACAACTAAATTTAAATGTAGATTATTCAACAAAATCTCAAATGAGTAGGGAGAAAGTACCCATGAAACGTCAGGAAAAGTTTTAAGAAGAAAGATTCATACATGTATAGGGTATAAAATTGGAGAAGAAAATTGGAGAAAAAAGGATTCATTCACTTTTGCCTTCAAGAACCTAGGTCCACAAAATGCAAAATTTGCCTTAGAGAAGCATACCTGTCAAAATTGAGACTCCAGCAATGGTGGGATGAAGCAAACTGGGGGAGGCCAGGATCAGGAGTTTTGAACACCCAGTAGGGCTGAGTGAAGAGGCACATAGGAGCAAAGAGCCAGGCCAAATGTGGTTCTCCAGGGATAGACCCAAGTTCACATGCGTTCAAATTTAGGTTCCAGCCTGTGGGATGAGTCTGTTGGACACCTTTCTTAAGTAGCTTGCAGGTGTGATGAAAGTGCAAGTGTGACACAAGCGCTGTCAGCTAAGGAGACAAATCCAGTGAAACACCTGGGGTGTCATTCATTCAAATATTGGCAGGAGCCAATTGGCAGAGGTAAGGGCATGCAGGTGTTATGTATTTTATTTTACTTTGCACTATTTTATTTTTTGATTTATTTCCCTTCTAGCTCCTTTCCTAAAAGGATTAAATTTAACTTTCAATAAGTTACACATACAAAAGAACCATTGAAATAAGAGATTAAGAGATAAATAATGAATTTAGGAGACTGGATTGGGGAATGGATACTAGTGCCAAAAAAAAAAAAAATCTAGGCTTCGATGAGCCACAACTGTTTTCAAGTCCACATTGGTTGAACAGTAACTATGAGCTTAGCACTTGTCATGCCTGACCTTAATGACTTTTCCCAGTAACCCATGATTATCATTTCCATTAAATTTTTTTTCCATTAAAGTCAATGAAGAAACTTGACTTAGGTAACTTGCTCGGACTCCCACAGCCTGGGCATGGAAGAACTGGGATTTGAACTTGATTTGACTTTAGAATTTGGGCTCTTAAATCTTACATGATGCCAACTCTGAAGGTGGCAGGTGTTGAGCAATCAAGTCAGGAGGATACTGGGGTTCAATATCAGAACATCTATTATCTGAAGATGCTGGATATCAAGAGAATAAGGCAGGAAACCCTGGATGGATAGCGAGGTCAGAACCTGAAGGGTATCTAAGAGTGTTGTGTTCAGGGCCAGAACGGATTCTGTACTGAACATACAAGTATAAGTTAAATGGTAGTAACTTTGAAGGTTAGGAAGATAAAGCAAAAGGAAATTTAGAATGTCTTACACCAACCCCTCACTTGTTGGACTGTAAGCCCTCCTGAATATGTGAAGCAAATAGGTTAGTTAGAATAAAAGGCAAATTCCTCAGAGCACCATTATGCACTCCACAAGATGTCAAGTGCCACTTTCTACAATGTCAACATTTCTTCTTTAAAAAACACAAATACAGGAGCCAGAAGAGGGGTTTACAAGCCACATCATAGAGCCCTTAGTGCCCAGTGATAGATATTAGTCCACTGACCATGACTGGTGCCCTAAGGAGGTAAAAGTTCACATAAGCAGAAACTGTGTACAAGTGTGTTTCCAGCATTGCCAAGGAAATCTCTCTCTAAATGAAATAATGATGTCATAGTCATGAAGAAAAAAATGAAAAAGAATAAAGAAGAAAAATCAAGAATAAACACAGGCTGAGTTATTTAGAGCTGGATTAAGGGCCTAGTTCAGGAGAAAGTGGAAGTGTCATGTGAAGTTGCCACGGGATGAGGGGGAAATTTATATAATTCTGATATCTAGACTGGGGGTTGGAAGTTTGCATATTTTTCTCACCTAATAGGGTTTCTCCCAACATAGCAAACGTGAAATACAACAGAGCTTGGTTTTCAAGTTTGCCTCCTGATTCAGCCTCCAGCATGTAGGACTCAAATATGCTTAGGGGTTGTATCTTAACTTTTATCTGTATGCTAACTTCTAAGATCCTAACGACAGAGGGTAGTGTATGGGCAACTGAAATTCACCTAGTGAAAGAGAGGTTCTGGGGGAGACCAATGCCGTTTTCCAGCTTCTCTAACATGGTTTAATGGGATCAGGACTAGGGTGTACTTTCCCTTTCAACAGCGTGAGTCTTAACCTTTTTTGTTTATTGAACACTTTTTGGGTGGAATTCAATTCAAAAACATTTTCGAGCACCTACTATGGGCAAGGCACTATGCTAGGCACTGAGGCTGAAAAGAAAAAAGTTTTCCAGCCAGCTCTCTCTATGCCTCCTGACACCACAGCAAGGCCAGTGTGACAAGACTGCCTTTCACAAGCAACCCAGGACCTCCAGAAATATATGCTATGCAATCTCCACAGATGACACTCTGAAAAGTAAAGGCGGAAGCAAAGATGAAAGAAAAAATGAGATGGTGATAAGATTTTTGGATATAATGGTAAATCTGGGGTTAGAATCAAAGATTATTGACTCTCAGGTCAGTGCCCCTTTTGCAGGTTACCTCCTCTAGGATTTGTAGTAACTGAAATCTGGCAACAACTTTGTACCTGAGGAGTAGTTGGGGCTGAGTGTGGGGAGCACTTACTCCTCCTGAACACATTCTTCAAGACTGGCATCTTTTCAACGATTTTTAAAAGATAATATATTAACATGATAGTTGCTGAGACTAGGGATAAAACCCCAGAGAAAAGCAGTGTGACAAACCACCATTCTTGGTTGTAAGTCATATAGAAACATATTCTGGCAAATTTAGGCTGAAAAGGAATTTATTGGGAACTTTTGGAAAGCTGACAGAATTATAGGGTAGGCTGGGGGAACAGGTGCCAAGGATGGTTGCGGAATCTAGGAGGCTTGAACCGGCATCAACGTTCTGGAAAGTGCCACTACCGCCACTTTGGGGATGGCTGCAAAGCCGCTGATACTGGACGCGCAAAGCCGCCTCCACCTGCGGCAGGCAGGCCACTTCTCTAGGGAAACACCTTTTTCCGGCAGTGAGGTGAAAGCGAGTGCCTGTCAATTCTGGCGAGGGTCGGGCCTCACGCCACCTCTCCGCAGCCTGCCGCCCATCGGCTTTAGGACCCGGCGGAACCGGAAATGAGGCTTGGAGGCGGGGAGGTCATCGCGCACACCTGACGTAATCAGCCCGCGCCCGCAGAAGTGAGGGTGCGAGGGCCGTGGAGAAGCACGTTTCTTACTTGCCTCAGCTCTCACATACCATGGCGTCCCCCGTCCAGCAGTCTCCTCAGCCTGGCGGCGGGAAGCGCAAAGGCAAGGCTCAGTACGTGCAGGCCAAACGGGCTCGGCGCTGCGATGGCGGCGGGCCCCGGCAGCTGGAGCCCGGGCTACAGGGCATTCTCATCACCTGTAACATGAACGAGCGCAAGTGCGTGGAGGAGGCCTACAGCCTGCTCAACGAATACGGCGACGACATGTATGGTCCAGAAAAGGTACCGGCCCCGGGGAGGGCGGGCCAGCAGGCCTTTGAGGGAGGAGGGAAGGGTGGCAGGCCGGCTACCTGTATACGCATGCGCGAGGTTGGCCGCTTGAGTGGCGGTGAGGGGGCGTGTCCTCGCCTCTGTGTCCTCCCCGCCCCCCCTCAAGGTCTCGGCTCCCGACCCCAACCCGGTCTTGTGCTTAAATGCTTGCACTTTGGGCTTTTCCCCCCCCATCATTAATCACGGTTGCTCCCATGTATAGATTGCTTCCTGCGGTTCAGGCGTTGTTTCTGAAGCTCTTTCAGAAACATTTACTTCTCATCGTAGCTTTGTGAAGTGTTGCTCACCGGGACACTGAGGTTGAAGTAGGTTAGGTACTAGCTGGTCCAAGTTCACAAGGGCACACTTCATTCGTCCTTAAGGTTTTTGCCATATCGTACCACCATTTGAACATTATGGTTGTAGTAATGTGTTTGTCCTAAGCAATAACATCTCTAAAATAGTGTTTTTAGTACTTACTAGTGCTAGTTACTTCTCAAATGCATATAAAAATACATTTCAAAAAGTAAGAACTTTTTGAAACAATACCGTATAAAGTCTCATTGTCCCATTTTGGAAATAATTATATTATTGGCTTAGGATTTGGACCAATACACACATGTACACCCCAAGGAATTAAATGGAGGAGCATAGTACAGAGGGCATTTAAATTCAGGTACTGTCATTTACTAGCTCAGGGGATGGGCATGTTATTAATTCTGCTGAGCTAGGTAAAAAAGAGAATAATGATAGGACTTCAGAAGTTTGGCTAAAAAAATTGCATATGGGGCTTCCCTGGTGGCGCAGTGATTGAGAGTCCGCCTGCCGACGCGGGTTCGGGGACGCGGGTGTGTGCCCCGGTCCGGGAAGATCCCACATGCCGCGGAGCGGCTGGGCCCGTGAGCCATGGCCACTGAGCTTGCGCATCCGGAGCCTGTGCTCCGCAATGGGAGAGGCCACAACAGTGAGAGGCCTACGTACCGAAAAAAAAAAAAAAAAAAAAATTGCATATGTACATAAAATAACATCCTGGTATACAATAATATCTCCATAAATGTGTAAAATTACCATTAGTGCCTGATTGGCAGTCTCATTAGTGGAGCAGAGTGGGCAGCACGTGCATGTCTTGTCTACACCGACAGCTTGAGCAAGTTCTTGAACGATTTCAGTAGAACAGGAGTAAGGATTTTTAACTTCATAACTATTTGGTTCAACCTCATGAAAGGAGAGTGTCATATCAGGTGCAATCACATCTATTGATAGAATTAAGGTCCACCCTGAAATGATTCATCTGATGAGCACATTTCCCTCTGCCCCAGACTGTCAAGATGCTTTAGAAAACATTTTCAAATGATATGTACCACAGTCTGAGAGAACTTCCTTCTTCCTCCACATTTTGGAGGGAATGGTGTCTGAATAAAAAGCTTTATTGTCAATATTGAATCATCTGCCACTGGGGGTTTCACATGAGTAGTTAATTAAGAGCTTTTAACATAAGCTGTTGTGGTATTTCTGCTCATTAGTTTTATGCAAACAGTTTGCAGACAAGGATCAGCAACCCTCTGGAAGTGAGGCAGAAGATGATGATGTGGAGGCTGCCTTGAAGAAAGAAGTTGGTGACATTAAGGCATCTACAGAGATGAGGCTGAGAAGATTCCAGTCAGTGGAGAGTGGAGCAAATAATGTAGTCTTCATCAGGACACTTGGGATAGGTGTGTCTGACTAATACATTTTAAGATTATTGATCCTGTAATATCTGGACACCTGTCTCCGAGAACACTGCCTACAGAATGGCTTCATGGGCATGGCTCAGTTAATCATTTGATTGCATCCTCTCTACACTGTGTTAGCACTAGGCATATGGAGAGGTAGAATGGGGTGGTGGACATAGGACTTAGGAGTGGAAACCTGGCTTTGCCACTTTATCTGTATGTAGCTTTAGGCAAAACAAGAATACACGGTTCTGTCTAAAAGGAGCAGCTGCTACTCAACCCCAGGCAGTTTGGAATGGCTCCAGCCATTTGGGAATGTAGTCTTAGGGGAGCCAGATCTTCTGATTTTTCAAAAGAAGTTGGAAATCTGGAGAAGTTTCTAGGTTTTTAAATGTAGCTAACTACTTTAAAAATATTGAAAGCACTCAGCAGCCCAAAACAGACTCGTATATAGTCAGGATGCCTCCTGAATACTACATTATGATCTTGTGCATTCATGGCTCTGGGGCTCCTCTGAGGTCTGAAATCTAGACTTCTGTACAAACTTAGCTAATGGATTGATTAAATCTTTTTAAGTGACTTGCAGATTTTTGTTTTGTTTTTGTAAAAAAGCATGTACTATTTAATGTTTATTACTTCGATAGTTGCTGATACAGGAAAACAACAGCATGGTGTTGCCATCAGATAAATTAGACATCACAAATAAGTTAACTCCAGTGTCTTCAAGAACAATTGTTTTTGATAAAAGCAGAGTTAAAAGATGAGATACAGTATTAATACAGAGTAGGCACCAAAGAAATATTAATTGGGAAAAATGGTTGGTTAAACTTGTTTAAAATTCATTATGATGATTTTTTCTACTCTACTGTCAATTTATGTCACTGCCAATGAAAATTCATTTTAGAGAGTTTGAAGAGTTTAAAATGTCTGAGAACTTTTAAACTTACCTGTTTGTTCTGTGCTGATTTTTTCTTTTTATTTTAGAACCTGAGAAATTGGTGCATCATATTCTCCAAGATATATACAAAACCAAGAAGAAGAAGACTCGGGTTATTCTACGAATGTTACCCATCTCAGGCACATGCAAGGCTTTCTTAGAAGATATGAAAAAATATGCAGAAACATTTTTGGAACCCTGGTTTAAAGCTCCAAACAAAGGGACATTTCAGATTGTATATAAATCTCGAAATAACAGTCACATGAATAGAGAAGAAGTTATCAAAGAATTGGCAGGTATGTTTCTCTTAGTGATTTTACATAGGTGTGCCACGGTAAATACTTGTTCATAAGATTTTTTTTTTTTTTGAGATTTAAGGCTTACATTTTTGAGTGCAGAACAAGTATATTAAAATGCCCTTAAATAATATCAAACCTAACTTTTCAGTATGTTGGGTATGAGATTTTTTTGGTAGTTAGATACTAAAGTCTTTTCCAAATCAAGATTGAATTTTCTTTGGGGAAAAAAGTGCTCTTGTTAAATGTCTCAGGATTTTATTTGTATTTATTTATTGAAAGCATTCAGGGAATTTGATGGAAGTCCATGTAGAAGAGTGGAATTTGATGAGTGGACTAGTATATACATATTGTTTTAACAAATTCTAAATAGGAGGAGATGAAAGATTGTTTTTGTATCCGCTAAGCTTAAAGGTATCCTTCTTAACCTGTTTTCCTGTTATTTTTGTTACAGGAATAGTAGGCAGCCTCAATTCGGAAAATAAAGTAGATCTTACCAATCCACAGTACACAGTGGTAGTAGAAATCATTAAAGCTGTCTGTTGCCTGAGTGTTGTGAAAGATTACACGTTGTTCAGAAAATACAATCTCCAGGAGGTGGTGAAGAGTGCCAAGGACTCGTCACAGCTTAACCCAAAGCAGGCAGTGCTAACAGGAAATGGGAAAGAAGCTAAATTGGAATCTGGTGACAAATCAAATCAAAAGGACGCAGCAGAAGAAAAAAATAACCAGCAGGTGGTACCAGAGGATAGTGAGGAACTGGGTCAGACAGAACCAATATCTGAGACACCTGTGGTGAGTGAGGGGGCCGCTAAACCTGAACTTGCAAGTCAAGTCACAGAAGGATCTGAGTCACATGGAAATGACCTCTCATAGGAAAAAAAATCGTTTGGTGTTGGAGGTGGATTTCTCAACTGCGGTTCTGTGAGATGTTGCTGGGATTCTATGTAAAATTGTTACTAAAAATATTGTTTTTGAGTTGGTGTGCTGCATAATGCTGTACTCAAAATAACTGAGCAGCCCCGTTAATAGTTTTGTTAGAGATCTTCCAGCCCTATATAGCAGTGTGCATTTGGTTGAGCTAGAAGAGCCTATGGATAAATTGGTGAACACTACTGCACAGAGCGGAGGATGGCGGGAGGATGATGTTGGCCTCTCCCTCTTGATTACCTTCCCCACTCCCCCGCTTCTGCACTGCCAGCTGACTTATGGGAGTGAGCAAGCTCTGTGAAATCGAAACTCAGAGGGAAATTTTCATTCTAAGGAAGGAATTTTTGCATTTTGCAATTCAGCTGTCCCCTGCCACTTTGTTGTAAACATTGCAAAAACATGGGCCATATAGGTTAGAAGTGTATTGTTTTGTGAAGTTTTTGTACCTTTTGTGATTTTCTTGTTTAGTTTTTATGCCCCGCCCGCCTTTTTCTTTGGCTGCTCCGCGAGGCATGTGGGATCTTAGTTCGACAACCAGGGATCGAACCCGCGCTCCCTGCAGTGGAAGCTATGCCCATTTTTATGTTTTCATAACATTTGTTACAACCAAATCTGACGGTGCAGTGCTGCAATTTTTGGAGGCAAGGTGTGAGATAGAAGTGTTCATTCTAGGCATACAATTAGATATTTCTGATGAGGTTAGTTATGAAGAATTAGTCTTCTGAGTTATTACAGTATAGTAGTGCAGCAAGGCACGCAAATTCTTTACAATGTAAGCTACTTTACAATGTAAATGGACTTATTATTCAAGCTGTTCCATTCCATATCCTTTGTGAAATGCAACTTACAAACCGAACATTTGCTTCAGCAGTTGTAACTATAAATCATAGCTCCCTGACAAATAAAGACAATTATTTTAATGGCTTTGGAATATCAAGACAGTAAAGCTTTTGTTCGAAAAATCACGTTCAGTGAAAAGGTTTAGGAAGCAAATTATGTAGTAGCAGAACTTTTTCCAGGAAAGAAAAATTCACATAGTCGGTAAGAATCTAACAGTACCAACATTAAAATGCTAGGTCAAGAAGCAGTACAAGAAATTGAAAAGACTTTTCTCTCAATGTAATAAATTGACTTATGTCACATGATACTAAAGAGGTTTTGTTTAAAAGCAGCAGCAGTTGCTGATGAATCAACAGATTTCATGAATATTTGTCATGCCGTTGCGTTTGTAAGATTTGTAAATTATAAGGAAATTCAGGGAAACTTTCGCCTGCTAGGAGCCTCCCAAAACAATGGTCAGTTTAAATTTAATAGGTCTTCATATCTGAAAAACAGCAGTCTGTCATCTGTACTCCTGGTGCCCCATCAGTGGCTGGCTCCATGAAAAGTTTTGCCTCATTTTAGTACAAGAAAATCCTGACGTTGATGTTGCAGCACGTTGCTTTCTTCACAGAGAAGTGCTGATACTAAAAACTTGGAGATGAAATGAAGAAAGTTTTAAATAATGCTGCGAAAATGGTTAACTTAATTAAAGATCCATTTTATGCAAGAATGTTTAAGAAAAAAACCAAACTGAAACCTGAACAAAGAGCACATAAATCTCCTACATACAGAAATCCAGTACTTATCAGAGGAAGAGTTCTCCACGGGATATTTGAGCTGAAAGGTGAATTACCAGTAAATTCTAAGTACAATAAAATACTAGGCCAGATTTTGCTAAATGCTTTGAAGATGAAGAATGGCTACAGAAACTAGGCTATTTAGGAGACATTTTTTTCATTGCAAGAACAAATGAACAGTTTTCTGAAAGGGCCTGGAGAAAAATGTTTTTTCTTAAAAGTGACAGGAGTCTTACATGAAAAGAAACTGACGCTTTGGAATAATTACGTTGCATAAGGCACTCTTGAAATGTTTCCACAGCCACTTGGGTTTGAGAATGAAGAAAGCAACAAGTCTCAGGTCTTATTTAAACTCCTCTTGCAGAACTGCAAAACCAAATTAAATAACATTTCCCCTCCTTTTCCCAACACTGGTATGTGACTGGATGAGGTACCCTTTCGCAAAATCTCAGCCTGGGATTTTTTCACTGAGAGAAGAGGAAGAACTCAGAGTCCTATTCTGACAGTTCTGGATTTCTGTGAAACAAGAGTATCTTTCAGCTTAGTGCTCACACTCATATACATTGAGGATCCCCTTAATTTGAAAGTTTTTTCAAGGGTTCCTCCAGGGTAAAACGGAAAAAAGATGGGAGAGACAGACACCAAAGAGGGCTGCAAAATTAAATGTCCGGATTGAGAATACTAAAGGGTCGTGAAATTAGCTTTTGGAGTTGGATTTTATTAAGTTTTAACAAGTTCGGAAGTATTGTAAGTGTTAAGTCTTCCTGCACCAATGGCTATGTTTGTTTATTGGCTATTGAACACGGAAATATATTTTTATCCTCCTAGCTAGTGGTCCTGCTGGTAAAACGAAGGATTTGGGAGGAGCAAAGAGAATAGAAAGGGCCTTGCTGATGCAGATGAGGCTGGAACTTCCTTATATATCTTTAGATATTTAGAATGTTAACTCTTTAAAAGTTGAAGTTATTTTGAAAGGATGATAGGAGCATTGTAACTATTATTGGGGGAACACGGATGATAGGATTTTGGTGCCTTCATCAGACTTTTTCCAAGACAAAGATACTTTTATTTTGATAGTACAAGACTCTGGGAATAAAATTTGCTGTATGCTTACAGAAGGTACAAGCCTGTGGAACTGGGTTCCTTTTATTTTGTGAAAGCTGCTACTCTACAGAAAGATTTTGATTTAGTAGTTTGTTTTTAATCCTCTTTTGTATTTTTATCAATATTTGGTAAGACCTTAGTGTGACAAAAGCTATTCTTCCCCAAATGTAAGGTAGTACGGTGTTCTGTTGGAATCTGAATTCAGTCATTGAAAGATTTGTTTTCAGGTTTACCAACTGTTTATTTTCACTGACATCTGAGCATGTTATTCTATAAATGACAAGATTCCAGGGTGGGAATTGAGTGCTTTTTGTCCTTTTAATTTTTATTTAAAAAAATTATGTCAGTTAAACTCCACTTCAGTGTTGTGGTTTAGTAAAACTTGTTTTGCTCTGTGGAGGAAAGAGTGTTAAATTTGATATTTTAAAACATGTTTCCCGGGCTTCCCTGGTGGCGCAGTGGTTGAGAGTCCGTCTGCCGATGCAGGGGACGCGGGTTCATTCCCCGGTCCAGGAAGATCCCACATTCCGCGGAGCGGCTGGTCCCGTGAGCTATGGCCGCTGGGCCTGCGCGTCCGGAGCCTGTGCTCCGCGGCGCGCGTACCGCAAAACAAACAAACAAACATTCCTTGCTGGGACTTCCCTGCCAGTCCACTGGTTGGGACTCCACGCTTCCATTGCCGGGGGCGCGGGTTTGGTCCCTGGTGGGGGAACTAGGATCCTGCAAGCCGCATGGTGCGGCCAAAAAAAAAAAAAAAAAAAAAAACCACGTTTCCCTTTAGTTAAACATGGTTTCTAAATGTTATTTTTACTTGTATTTTGCTTTTGGTATGGCCAGATATTCAGCTTGTTTTTCAGTTTCTGATGTTTTCAGAAAAATCAAAATAAATTTGTTCCTTAAAGACTGGTGTTCTCTATCTCTTCTTTTTCTTTCTGCCTCTTAGTAAATCTCTTGCTTTATTGTCATAAAGTAGATCTATCATAAAAGATGTTTTTATGTCAAATTATGTATCAAAAGTCATGTACATTGTCCAAAAAGTAAAGATACAAAAATTTATTAATTGCTCTTGAATAACTAAAAACTCTTAAGCGTTTTGTATCTTATTCAAGCATTAGATATTTTACAGTGAGTTTGCTTCAGAATGTATAGTACAGTACTTAATTAAGTTCACTAATTGGCTTTTGAATTCTTTGCATTCCTCACTTTTAACAGTAATATTTTAATTCACCTTAAAGAATTAGGGCTTCCCTGGTGGCGCAGTGGTTGAGAGTCTGCCTGCTCGATGCAGGGGACACAGGTTCGTGCCCCGGTCCGGGAAGATCCCACATGCCGCGGAGCGCCTGGGCCCGTGAGCCATGGCCACTGAGCCTGCGCGTCGGAGCCTGTGCTCCGCAACGGGAGAGGCCACAACAGTGAGAGGCCCGCGTACCCAAAAAAAAAAAAAAAAGAATTAGTAGCATATAAAGATTTTAAGCAGAAATTCTGTCTTGAGCATTTCTGTTAGAATAGTTCTAATCTTTATTTTGAATTAATCATGTAGTAGATAAATTCATTGTCTATTGTGCTTTTCTAATTAGTCATTTGACCCCTGCTATTTTAAACACTACAAGTTGTTGTTTGGTCATCGTAATAATTTTCTTCCCAAATAATTTTAGATTTTTACTTACTTATTTTTTGGCAAAGTGCAAAACAAAAATTCAGTTGAATTTTTCAACTAGAAAAAATCTTAAGCATTTTAAGTAGTCACTGAATTATCAGGAAGCAAGGACTAAAAGAAAGCAGCCCTGTTAACTACTTAATACCACAGTGTTCTTGTTAGGCTATGTTCAACCCCATTCGTGGTCTCTTAAAACGTTGTGTTTGATTTTCCCAGTGATCGTCTGTGGGAGTTCTTTAACAAATTCCAGCTAATCAACAGAATAACATATTATGAGACACTTGGTTCCATTTTTACTCTACCAACTGTCAGTATAATAGGGGAGAGCTTTCATGAAACTCTGGCATTGAGTTTCAGGGTCTGGGTGTTGTCTTAACTGAAGCTAATTGGATGCCTTGGTCACCAGAAACTGTTCCATTTATATATAAAGATGCCAGTGGAGCTCCATCATACTGGTTTTTAGTGCAAATTCACCTGTATGCTTTTTTTTTTTTGCAGTACGCGGGCCTCTCACTGTTGTGGCCTCTCCCGTTGCGGAGCACAGGCTCTGGACGCGCAGGCTCAGCAGCCATGGCTCACGGGCCCAGGCGCTCCGTGGCATGTGGGATCTTCCTGGACCGGGGCACGAAGCCGTGTCCCCCTGCATCGGCAGGTGGACTCTCAACCACTGCGCCACCAGGGAAGCCCTCCAATCACATTTTTATATGCCACAGATAGGAGGTTTCTTTCTTCAGTTGTCAACTCCACATCCATCCCTGCTGCTTTCTTCATTGATTCCACCATTTTGTTGTATCGCTCAGCCTGCTTGGGCAGCTTTGCTTGGTGCACCGGATCCTCCCAATCATCCATAGTGGCGGCGGCTCCCGCAGGGTCTGCGGGCCTTCGATGGAAGGGGATAGCTTCTCCGACACTCTCCCACAATTTTTTAAATTTTGTTTGATTGTTTCCTTGGCTTTTCCTTGTTTTTTTCACGCCCCTCTTCACTAGAAGGGAGCTCTTTGGGTAGGGACATTTTGTCAATTACCATTTACTTCCCAGAACCAAAATAAGGTCTGGAACATATATGGTCAATGAGCGAATGCATGAATGAGTGAACACGGGGACGTGTATTCATTTTGTTACTCTCAGTGAAACATTTGTACCAGTGATTCCTGAACAATTGTGGGTCACATTTTCCTTGAGCGTAGTGTGCACATAAACACATGCGACTGTGCTGCAGACAGCATCAAATGCTCTATTTTCCCTATGAAAAATTGCACCTCAACCCATTAGGCTTAAATTGTCCAGGCTTCTTAGGCCAGAACATATGCATGCGTTTAAATGCTTTTGGGAAAAGGTGTGTGTGAAGTCGACTCAGCCCGGAGAATACTTTTAACCCTGAAAAACAAAGGAAGCCTTTCCACTGCTCCTTGAGGGAGCCTACAGACTGGTTGAGACCCACAACCAAAATTATTTTAGAATAAGGTCCATACTGCTCTCTCTGGCACCAGCAACACGCACCAGGGTATTGGGTTGCTATCCTCATGCCCACTGCCAATCTGGGGATGGTAGGTGGTCAGTTTGAAACATCACAGCCTTCTCTTATGTCAAAGCAGAAAATTCTTGCTTCACCAAGTCTTCCTCTGGTTGTGAAGTGATGGAAGTTACTATTTGAAGGTAATAAAATTGGTAACTTGTGGGACTGATGGAAGTTATTTCATCCATCTGCCATCTCTAAAGCACTTTTCATGGAAAACATCAGCCAAGGATACACGCAGTAAGTTAACAACAGGTATGCAGCTTCCTCTAGGTTTGCATTCTGACCCTGTCATGTGTCTGTCACCAAATGGCAACTTTTAAAATAAGCTCTCACGATCAAGATGGTGATGCTAGAGAAATTGTCTAGTATAAACTGAATTTCATATGTTTAAAAATGACCAGAAATGCTTTTTTAAAAATGAAGATGAAAGCGAAATGGAAAACTAGTGTAAAGAATGTGAAAATTTGGTTTCACCGAAATATTTTCATGGTTAAACACAATCATATGCCGTTTAGCATGTGTAAGTAGTAGTCTGTGTTTATGCGGCCAGTGCTTACAGCAGTAAAAATTATGCAAATACATGCATAAATTCTACGTTTCATTCAACACTCAAAAAACCCAAAGATTTCTTTGTTTTCCAGCCCCTGTGGGTAAGACACGGCCTGATAGAGGAAAGTCTTGGCTGGAGCGGTGCGCCAGCTGAGTGACCACCTCGCTGAGAATTTCCCAGGACGTTCCCAGAACGGCCAGGAGGGGGCGCGCGGTCACGGCTAACGGGCACGGGGCGGTTTCCCTCCATGCAGTGCGCAGCGAAGGCCGGCAGGGGGCGGGCGCACGCGTCTTCTCCGACCAAAGGCGCCTCAGGGCAGGGCGGGCCGGGTTCCCGCCCCACGGCCTAGGGCGCTGCATCCGCAGTGAGAACCGCAGCTCCCTTTCCAAACGTTCCGTGTCTGAGGGAGCGACTGCGGAGGCTCTGGACCAGCCGCCGTGCGTAGGAAGCTTCCTCAGCTGGCTGAGCGCTGAGCGGGGAGGTTTGTGCGGCTTCCCCGGGACCCTTGCGTTTTCTGGGCTGTTCCCGGTGTTTTATTTACTTTCTTTAAGAATGTTTGAACAAGGCTTATTGACTGAAGTATCCGTTGGTTGAGGGCTTGACGACTCTAAATCAGAGCTGCAGTGGCTTGTTTCCTTGTTTCTGTACAGATTCGAGGATGTTTCTGGGGAGAAATCCCAGCACGGGCTCAGAGGAAGTGGAGATTCCCTTCAGTGGGACGTGAACACACTCAATACTCAGTATCAGGACCTTCGAGGAGAATGAGCTGGGGACCCGCTTTCCGAGTCATGTTGGAACCAGAACTCCAGGTAAAAAGCGAAAACGCACTCCAGTGCATGCATGGTTTCACTAATTTTTAATGGCTCAAGTTTTCCAACAGCGTTGAAGTAGCTGAAAACTATGGAGAACCTGACAAGTAAGTGTAATAAAACTTACGTTATTTTAAACTTAAATATTTAGTATATACCCAAAGCAGAATTCATTATAATTTTACTTTACTGTCTTTATTAAAACCAAGGTCACTAATAATGTTTTAAGAATATACTTGTTAGCTTGTCTCCTTTTCAGTTGAGAGACTTGCTGTGTTTTATAATTTCTCATGATCTATGACGATCTTAAATAATTTTGAATGATTTCAGCTTACTAAAGCCTCATTCACAGGACCCCACTGTTACTTATTGTTAATTAAATGATCAAGCCCACATTACAATTGGTTAATATGGCACTAAGCAAAATCTGTGCATCAGTTTTAGAAGCAGCAGCATGATGGTGTTTTTAAATATGTGAACATGGATGCTTACCTTCATACATTTCCAATTTCTATGTTTTTCTTTTTTGCATATTTTCTTTTTTTTTGTTAAATTTATTTATTTTTATTTATTTTTGGCTGCGTTGGGTCTTCATTGCAGCGCGCGGACTTCTCATTATAGTGGCTTCTCTTGTTGCGGAGCATGGGTTCTAGGCATATGGGCTTCGGTAGCTGTGGCTCACAGGCTCTAGAGCGCAGGCTCAGTAGTTGTGGCACACGGGCTTAGTTGCTCCTAAGCATGTGGGATCTTCCTGGACCAGGGCTCGAACCTGTGTTCCCTGCATTGGCAGGCGAATTCTTAACCACTGCGCCACCGGGGAAGTCCCTCTTTTTTGCGTATTTTCTAATTCAGATACTATATTCATATGTCTTCCTACATTTTACATTCATCACCCATACATTCAAGGCTTGTTTCATTTGCTGTAAGAAAGGAGATAGGCCTTGTACTGAGCATGTGGCTTTATTTAATATCAGAATTGGTTTTTATATATCTTTATTAACTTTCAACTGAGTTGAAAATATCATCCTGTAATGACAAGTTACATATATAATCTAATCTCATTGCATCAGGATGATTTGATTTCATCATAGTGTATTTCTTCATTTGATATTTTATGTGTATGTACTTATTGAATATATGTATATTAGACATGAGACTATCCCACCAGTTCATCGAATTTGAAAAAGGAGAGGTATTTTTTCTTCTTATATTCTCAATATTTTCCGGGTCTAACCTAACTTCCTAGTGGCATTTAAAATTCCTTTTGAATTTTATTACATAAATAAGGGCCATATCTCCATCCATCATTAGCTATATGGTTAGGTGTATCAACAGTATAATAACCTATAATTCCTCTTAACTCAGAAACATTCTGAGCTTTCAGTATATTCTTATGATCTCCTAAGAAGTAAATTAGTTATTGCATGAAAATTATCAAAATCTAAGTCACTTAGATAAAATATTCTTTTATTCTTTGAATCGATTTTATCACTCGCTGGAAAACATTATTTAGTAAATTATGAGTTTGAATAATTCTTTTAAACCCTTCTGTTTTAGAAAAGACCATGGTGAAACACTGTACCTTTGGGGTAATCAATTCTGTTTATGTTCTATCAATGAGCCAAAGATGGCTCTGGTGTATTGGCGGGCTGGTACCCCCCGTT
Organism: Mesoplodon mirus; assembly: GCF_964341445.2. Taxonomy (NCBI): domain Eukaryota; kingdom Metazoa; phylum Chordata; class Mammalia; order Artiodactyla; family Ziphiidae; genus Mesoplodon; species Mesoplodon mirus. The sequence goes on from NC_138991.1 coordinate 49,706,576, forward strand.
AGCTCAAAAGCCTCCTGGTGCTAAACTCAAATTTTTATACATTGAGTTTTTTAAAACATAGCCTCAGTAAGAGAGTCTTAGTCATTTACGTTGTTCCTGATTTTCATATCCCGTGAAACTGTGCCCAACATCTGCTAATTGTAGGTAAGTTCAACCCTGTAGCTCTGCAAGACCCCAAGCTACTGCTGCCCTTCTGAGTGCTCTGAGACTCCCAGCCTGGGTGCGCAGGGACCTAATTTAGGCACGTCAGCTTCCTCTCCAGTTCCCCTCTTCCCAGAGAGATGCCTGGTCGCCTTCTGCTTCTGGGTAGTAGCCATTGGAAGGTCTCCTGCTGTGATGGACGTCTCTTCATGCGAACCTTGTCAGAGTTGCCCACATGCAGCTTGTTGCATGTTACTGCCACCTCATGGTCACTTCTTTCTCCTTCAGCCTGAAACCCCTCAAACTCACTGTACATTCTGCCAATCTTTGAACCTCTCTTTGAATTGGAAATATTTGATTCTGTTTGTTACTGCTGAAAGGTATTCATGGGAACAAAATAAAAACAAGGATTATTCAGAACAACTGAGCCAGTCACAATGAATCACTTGGCTATTTGTTCCTTTTTTGAAAATGTTCAGCCATGGTGTGAAATACACTCTCTAAAATCTCAGTGTTGTCTACCATCCATGGTGACCAACTTTACAGAGACGCTTCAAAACCAGAAAACCACATAATTGTATAATACACAATATAATGCTGTATGCATGTATGTATGTATGTATTATTATTATTATTATTTTTTATTTTTTTTTTTTTGCGGTACGTGGGCCTCTCACTGTTGTGGCCTCTCCCGTTGCGGAGCACAGGCTCTGGACGCGCAGGCTCAGCGGCCATGGCTCACGGGCCCAGCCGCTCCGCGGCATGTGGGATCTTCCCAGACCGGGGCATGAACCCGTGTCCCCTGCATCGGCAGGCGGACTCTCAACCACTGTGCCACCAGGGAAGCCCCTATATATGTATTATTTTAACATAAAATAGGTAAAATGGATGTTTCTGTGAATTATATGTTATTGTGTAGTACTTGATCTAATGTATACATAATGGCAGCATAAATGCTAGTATTTAAATAAAACAAGGGTACAATAAGAGTAGTGTCAATTACTAGTTACTAACTAATAGTAGGAGTAAATATTCAATCATATGTAAAAAGAGAAAACAATGATTATTAAAAACTTACTTTTATAATAGATTTATTTTTAAAATTTAAATTAAATTAAAAAATTTTTTTTTGGCCGCACCACATGGCATGTGGGATCTTAGTTCCCTGATCAGGGATCAAACCTGTGCCCCCTGCAGTGGAAGCGTGGAGTCCTAACCACTGGACTGTCAGGGAATTCCCTATAACAGGTTTAGATTTGCGAAAAAAAAAATATTTTGAAGATAGTATTGAGAGTTTCCACATGCCTAAGACTCAGTTCGCCCTAATTGTGAATGTCATAACACTTGGTACATTGTCACAATTAATATCCAGAATTGATACAATATTATTAACTAAAGTCCACATTTTACTTAGATTTGCTTGGGTGGGTTTTAACTTTTTCTGTTCCAGGACCCAGCCCAGCTGGCACATTGTATTTAGTCATCATGTCTCCTTAGGCTCCACTTGGCTGTGACAGTTTCTCAGACTTGGCATATTTTTCATAATCTGGAAAGTTTTGAGGAGTATTGTTCATGTATTTTGTATAACAGTCCTAGTTTGTATATATCTTATGATATTTCAGATGTTTAGACTGGGGTTATTAGTTTTCTGGGGCAAGGAGGGGTGAAGATCAGGAGGCAAAATGTCACTCTTATCACTTCATCTCTAGGATGTTTACTTTCGAGATGACTTGTTGGTGTCGCCTTTAATCACCTGGCTGAGGCAGTGTTAGGCAGGTTTCTCCTCTGTCCATAGTGTACCTTCTCTTTGATTAAATCACTATATGCACATCATAAGGAGTGGGAAGTTATGTGTCTTGTCTTTGAGGACTGAGTATCTATGTAATCGTGCCGATTTTTTCTATATGGAAAACGTTTATTTCTCTCCATATGGACTCCTTGAAATTTCTTTTATGTTTTCTAGAATAGTGCAGTACTTCTTTATATGTTTTCTTGCTCAAATAGTTCCAGCTTTAGCCATTGGGTTCTCTTTCAGGTAGCTCCAGTGTCCTGCTTGTGCACCCCATCTTTGTTTTTTGTTGTTTTGTTTGTTGGTTTTTGAGAACTACCTTACTTCCTGGCACTAGGGAAAGTTGCTGTGCACTCACTTTGCATATCCTGCTTCAGTCTTAGTATCAGCCAGGTCTTCAAAGTGCCCTTGTTTCTCCTTTTGGAGAATGGTATTTAAAACCTAAATCAGGGAGTTCAGTGTGCTCATCACTACTAAGGTGTTCTTGATTCTTCGCCATCTCAGCAGACAGTGCAAAGAAGAGTGTGTCTATATACTAATCTATGTATATACACGTCACAACCACTGTCTGTATGAAACAAGTTTAATACATATGATGGCAAACATGAATTCATACAGATGACTCCACCTGTGACCTATTACTGTATGGATGATTCTAGCCTTTTCCATATAAGAGGGTGTGGAGACAAGGGAACCCTCTTACACTGTTGGTGGGAATTTAAACTGATACAGCCACTATGGAGAGCAGTATGGTAGTTCCTTAAAAAACTACAAATAGAACTACCATATGACCCAGCAATCCCACTCCTGGGCGTACACTCAGAGAAAACCATTATTCAAAAAGATACACGCACCCCAATATTCATTGCAGCACTATTTACAATAGCCAGGACATGGAAGCAACCTAAATGTCCATCGACAGAGGAATGGGTAAAGAAGATGTGGTACATGTATACAATGGAATATTACTCAGCCATAAACAGTGATGAAATTGTGTCATTTGCAGAGACGTGGATGGACCTAGAGACTGTCATACAAAATGAATTTAGTCAGAAAGAGAAAAACAAATACTGTATATTAACACATATATGTGGAATCTAGAAAAATGGTATAGATGATCTTATTTGCAAAACAGAAATAGAGACACAGATGTAGAGAACAAATGTATGGATACCAAGGAGGAAATGGGGGGCCTGGGATGAATTGGGAGATTGGAATTCACATACATACACTACTATTTATAAAACAGCTAACTAATAAGAACCTATAGTATAGCACAGGGAACTTTACTCAGTGGTCTGTGGTGACCTAAATGGGAAGAAAATCCAGAAAAGAGGGGATATATGTATATGTATGGCTGATTCACTTTGCTGTACAGCAGAAACTGACACAGCAGTGTAAAGCAACTATACTCCAATAAAAATAAATAAATAAAAGTTTAATTTGAAAAATGAACCAAATTACATTTGCAGTATAAAGCCAAAAAGTGGGGATTGGTCAAGCCTTGCCCTGAGCTTTCAGTTCAAGGAGAGAGATATTTAGGATTTCCCAGGTATCTCGTCTTGTCCATATAATTTCTTATATGCCCTTCATTCTTACGGAACCTGCAGTTTTATGGGGAAAGAAACTTGAATGTATATAATACAACAGTAAACTCACTGAGAACATAGTGAAAAGATGCCTAGTTCCTTTGTTCTCCATTTCTTCACGCTTAAGTGTCTACAAAGAGTCTTGTCATTCAGGGCAGGTCTAAAATATAGTGTATTAATAGAAAATTTGAGGTAAATTTCACAGTAAAAATAAGTTTGACTCCGTAAGTCATGCATACAGTGAATGGTAGACCCACAAACAGTGTTTCTTGGGCAGCTTTCAAGGGGCAAAAATCTTAGCTTTCAAATGAGGTAACTTTGTATCTTCCCCAAATTCTACTTTAAAGACTTGATTTTACCGTACATTTACTTAGATCTTTCTAACTAGCTCTATGAGAGAAATTTGATGCACATTTTTTTTCCAGTGAAAGAAAACTATCTTCACTGAGTCATGCATGTAGTGAATTCTTTTTTTTTTTTGCAGTACACGGACCTCTCACTGTTGTGGCCTCTCCCGTTGCGGAGCACAGGCTCCGGACGTGCAGACTCAGCGGCCATGGCTCACGGGCCCAGCCGCTCTGCGGCATGTGGGATCTTCCCGGACCGGGGCACGAACCCGTGTCCCCTGCATCGGCAGGTGGACTCTCAACCACTGCGCCACCAGGGAAGCCCATGTAGTGAATTCTTTAACAGAGTTGTAGCACTAGGTTTTCTAAGTCTCCGTTGACCTGAAAAAGCCTCACTTTTCAGCTGGGAAAATCTGTACCTTCTTTTCTGGTTAGAGGGAAAGTCTTGTTTCTCCATTAGATAAATAGTTGTTTGTGGTAAGCTGCTTAAAAATAATTGTATGGTTTTTCTGGAAAGCTTTTTTACTCAGAGTTTCATGCATACAGTGAATGTTAGGCCCAGAACACCAGTGTTTCCAAGATGGCTTTGAAGCTCAAAATCTTAGCTTTCAAACCAGGTAAGGATGTATCTTCCCCAGTTTTGCATTAAAGATTTGACTGAACCATATATTTATGTAGATGTTTCTTATAAGCTACTTACTTAGCTTTTAGAGAAATAATCCATGGCATTTTTGGAGTTATAACCCTCAAAAATTGTTTGTTTAAATTGAGGATTCCCTTTGTCTTGAAAAAGTCACCCCAAATGTGTAAATTTCAATTTGAAAATCACATGTGTTCAAAGTCTCTGTCTCTTGTCAATTTTGTGGCATCTTTGTAGTTTCTTGGGAACTCTGTAGAATGTTGCAAAGTTTTTTTGTTTTTTTTTGTTGCAGAGTTTTTAAGGACGGGGGCTTAGAAGTGAGGGTGAGAAGGGCAACTGGGATGGGAAAGAAAATAGGAGAACTTCAAATTATCTGTACTTTTTATTCATTCTTTAAAATTATTTTTGATATTTGTATGATGCACATAAATACATATGTATAATTTATAAATAAATAAACATGTATTAGGGGAGTGAGTTAAAAATATTTTAGTGAGGGGTGTATATATTTAGTCGGGATACCACTACCTTAGGGAATCACTGCACTGCTGAATGACTTTATTAACTTGAGAATAATATATTATAACTTGAAAACAAAACAAATGAACACACAAACAAAACAGAAACAGACTGATAGATACAGAGAACAAACTGGTGGTTGCCAGAGGGGATGAGTGTTGGTGAGGGATGAAAAAAACAGGTGAACAGAATTATAGGTACAAACTTCCAGATATAAAATAAATAAGTCACAGGGATGTAATGTACAGATAGGAGATGTAGTCAAAATATTGTAACAACTTTGGTGATTATGTTAACTGGTCTTATTATGTTGATCATTTTATCATTTTTTTCATCTTATCATTTTTTAAAATTAATAATTTATTTACTTGGCTGCGTTGGGTCTTCGTTGCTGCGCGTGGGCTTTCTCTAGATGCGGCGAGCGGGAGCTACTCTTTGTTGCGGTGCGCAGGCTTCTCATCGCGGTGGCTTCTCGTTGCAGAGCACGGGCTCTAGGCACGCGGGCTCAGTAGTTGTGACTCGCAGGCTCTAGAGCACAGGCTCAGTAGTTGTGGCACATGGGCTTAGTTGCTCTGCGGCATGTGGGATCTTCCCGGCTCAGGGTTCGAACCTGTGTCCCCTGCATTGGCAGGTGGATTCTTAACCACTGCACCACCGGGGAAATCCTGATTGCTTAATAATGTATAAAAATATCAGTTCACTGTTGTAAACCTGAAGCTAATACAATATTGTGTGTTAATTACAAATCAATAATAAAATAAAATAAAATATCCACCAGAATGTGAATATACTGTGATATACTCATCTCCCGGAGTCCACTAAAATTCACCAGAGTTTTATGTTTGTCCTAGTCAAGAAACATAGTCTGCTAATCAAATAGCAACACTTTTTACGAATCTGGATTTATCACTGTTGAAGGGAATATCATTTTTAACTGACACATTCCAAATTTTTTTTTGTATTTGAAGATTATTTATTTACATCTTTATTGCTTTGCAATGTTGTGTTAGTTTCTGATGTACAACAAAGTGAATCAGCTATATGTATACATATATCCCCATATCCCCTCCCTCTTGAGCCTCCTTCCCACCCTCCCCAAAATTTTAAATCTAGCAGATTGATCATTCTGACACTTTAAGTGTTACCTTTATCCTATAGTGAGAATGATTTTGATCACATCTCCTTACTCAATGCCCATCGTATGATCTCTTTACCTTCTCCAGGCTCCGGAATGAGTGATGTTGGGAACCCATACTTTTAGGGAAAATCTATGACTTACTTACCCAAAGTACAGAATCTACCTTTCTTCCCTTCACTCCATCTCCTTCTCCATTTGGCTTGTATATAGAAATCACAATATTAAGCCAGTACCTTTCAGATTGGCTTACTGTAACTACAGGCATACTCATTTTATTGTTTCACTTTATTGTGCTTCACAGATATTGTGGTTTTTACAAATTGAGGGGTTTGGGCAACCCTGCGTTGTTAGATGATGGTTAGCATTTTTTAGAAATAAAGTATTTTTAAATTAAGGTATGTACTTTTTGAAGGATCTTTTGCTACTGCACACAATAGATTACAGTATAGTGTAAGCATAACTTTTATATGCACTGGGAAACTGAGAAAATTTTTTTATATACACTGGGAAACTGAAAAAAATTTGTGAGACTCACTTAATTGCAATATTCGCTTTATTGCAGTGGTCTGGAACTGAACCTGCAATATCTCGAAGATGTGCCTGCACAAGGAAATCACGGACTCTTGTTTTTTCATGATGAGATAAAAATAGACTACCTCATCCTTCCTGTCGTTGTCTAGTTAAAGCCTTTAAGATGCCCCAGTAACCTTCAGAACCAAGAAGTAATGATTGTCAAGTCCCTGTGACCCAGTATATGTTGTGCATAACTTCCCTGGAAATCATTAGCTCTAGAGAATCCACAGACTAACTAATTTGTGTATGTGTTGGTGGCATAAGTTGCCCCCGGATTGCTGCAATTATCTGTAGATAGAAGGAGGGACTTACCCTGAAAAAGGATAGTCACCTCACTTGCATTCAATATTATTTCAACATCAGGTTCAAGTTGTGAAATGTCAGAGGGGGTGGTCATTATATCACATGATAAAAAGTTTGGACTTTATCTGGACAGTAATGAACTCAGTCAACAATTTATTTCTAAATGATTACCTTGGTAACCGAGTGGTAAATGTATTAAAGGAGAATTTGAGAAATGCTTAGAAGAAGAATTCCTTCTTCTTGGAACCTGGTAACTTAGTGACTAAGTAAGGCAGATAGGGTTAAGGGCAAGGAGGCACAGAAGTATGATGTCTAGGTGTTTGATAAGTAAACTGGGAGAGGTGGTTGTAAGACTCGGAGAGGAATAAGTTTGGAGGCAGGAACACAGAATTCAACTGTGGTCATGTTAATTTATCTACGCTGTCTATGAAATACTGAGGTTAGTGTGTATTTAGTAATCAGCTGGATAGTTAAGTTTGAACTCTGGGGGAAGTAAAGATTTTTAATGTGGTTAGGAAATTATTGAGAGAGAAAGAGGGAACAAATGGAATGAGAGAAACTGTTGGGTGTGCATGAGTCCTTGGAGAGCAACAATACTTTAATAGAATAAAGAGGAAGAGAATCCTATAATCAATATTGAGAAAGAAGACTCAGAAAAGGCAGGATGTGATAACAGAATGGTAGAAGAGAGCAATGAAAGGGCTGATTAACATTGCTGTTTAATTTTAGCTACCCTTAATTAAAACTTCAGTGCACCAAAAGAGCCAGTCTGCCTACAAAAGGAGAGAGAAAGGGGAGGAGTGAGCAGGGCAGGGGCATTTGCTCAGAAGAGCAGGTATATTTTCAGACTCTAAGATCCAGCTTTTGGGTGGAGTCATGACTTTTTTCAGTCATTCTTCTCTACTCACCCATGGGCACCATTCTATCGTCCACGTCCCTCCAGGGCCCAGCTACTCTGAAAAAAAGAGGGTCCTGGGAGAAGAGAAACCGAGACCCCTGGGGCTGTGAGCTGGATATAGAGCCTGTCCCACAATGGGTTTGGGAGCTCCAGATGTCCCAGCAAGCCCTGCAGAAGGTATGAGAGAATGTGATATCTGAAACGGGTAATGCAGAAAGGGCCCTACAGAGAACTAGGCTGATAGAATCTCTGCCATATTTTGATGCTACTATCTCCCCACACAGTTACCAGGACAATTGAGTCAGGAGAGGATTATAGAGAACTCATACCAGCTCTTAAATGCCCTAGACCAGAAGTGACTTGTGTCACTTCCACTTGCAGTTCCTTGTCCAAAAGTGGAATTCAATAGCCTCACCCTGACTACAGAAGAAGCTTGGACATAAGGGAGACGTGCACATGGAATCTTTAGAGAATTCTACTGTCTCTGAGGCACAAAGGGATAATAAACTCGCTCAGTGTCCCAGAGCTGGTAACGGATAAAAGCTAGACTGAAACCCAGGCTGCCCAGCCCCAGAGCCTGTCTTCTTGACCACAATGCTGGTATTACAATTCCACACTGGAGATCTACTGAGATCCAGAGGGCACCTTGTGCACTGTTCCTCCTGTCCCCATTCTTTTCTCAAAAGTGGCTGCCTCTTCTGCTTGAGTAACAGGGTGTTTTGTACTTCATAATATTTAGCTTACTATGGCCAGTCAACGAGCCCTGCCTTCTTGCTCCTCTTCATAAAATAAGAGTCTATCCTGAGCAAGGATTCACCGTGAATGCATCGGCCAGAAGGAGCAAGACCCACCCCTCAGAAGCCAGGCTTACCCCTCAGCCCTAGCAGGGGTGTTCTAGCTGTCTCCAGCAGTCTTTGGTGGTGGCTTTGAGCAGAGGTAATTTTCTCCCTGGTTCAAAGGAGGTTGGGAGGCAAAAGGTGCTGGGAAAGTTGCACCAGGATACTAGACATCCCCCATCCCCTTACAACTCCCCAACAAGGCTCTAGAAGAAAACGAACAGTACAAGCCACTACTTGTGACAATCTGGACTTATCCAGTGCAACATCAATGTCAACCCAGTGTCTACATGCCTGGCTGGGCCAGGCACGCTGCAGACTTTACCTTGTGCGAACCTTTCAAAGATCCCGTGGGACAAATCTTATTAACAACCACCCACTCCTCCACTTTTCAGATGAGAAGACAAAAGTCGAAGAGGTAAATGGCTTGCCATGAGCCATCTTATAAGTGTCTGTGCCAGCATTTAAGCTCAAGACTTTGGGATTCCAAAGACCCCGCATCTTGCCAGTACACCACACTGCTTCTCTTAGAATCCCACGTTAGTAAAAACAGCCAACATTGATTATGCCAAGCACTGTGCTATGTACGTTTCATGAATTATTTCATCTAATACTAACAATGACAACAACAAAGAGCAACCGTAGGAAATAGGTGTCACCGTTAGCACTCCCATCTCATAGATACGGAAACTGAAGTGTAGAAAAAGGAGGTCCATGAAAGTCAAAGAGAGCGTAAGCGGCAGACCTAACGCTTAAACCCAAATCTCTCTGCCTCGGATCACAGGCTTTAACTACTAGGCAACGCTGCCACCTGGAGACCTGGGACTGGGAGAGGGGAGCAGGTTAGCTACAGAGAACTTGTGAAAGTGCTCCATTTGGCTTTATCTGTTCATTCACACTGCAAGGCCTCCCTACCATAATTGGAGATTACGTTATATAGTTTTTCTAACTGATTTTCTCTCCATGAGGGCTTGTGATTGCTTTCTGACCTGTTATACGTGAGCATCTCCTCCCCCTTGTGAATCATTCAATTCCTGCCAAGTTCTCCACCCCAGCTGTGGCCAGGAACCAAGTTCTGTTGTGTGCACAGAGACAACTGAACTTCTGATCAGAGAGAACTGAACCGCAAAGTCCCCATCCAAGACCTAACCCCAGTGTTTCCTAAACAGTACCAGGTAAGGTGGAGGTGAATGACAGCTTCTTTGGCGGGGGTGGGGGGGTTGTGTTTATATGTGTGTGTTTATCTGCCACAGGGCAGTAAAGTATATACTCAACTTAAAATCTGAAGACCCAATTTCAAATTCTGGCAGTGCCACTTACAGACCTTGAGCATGTCTCTTAACTTCTCTGACACTTCTTTTCCTTTACTGCAAAATGAGGATGGTGATATCGAGAGAGAGGGCTCAATGGGAATATACATGTGATATGCCTAGCGCCGTGGCTGGCACATGGGTGATTGACTTAATGTTAGACAGCTCTGAATGTGGTGGGCTGTGGGAGGAGGGTACCGAGAGGGGTAGAAAAGACCCAGAAGTTAGACACTGGAAAGAAAACTCCATTATGCAGAAGTTTGTTCACAGTATATAAGGTGAATGCCTTTTATAAAAAATATCTTTTTAATATCTAACATGGAAGGGGTTGGCCTCAGAATTTGCTGGGAGTTAGAGGCACCTCAACATTTATTGAGCCCTTATTCTGTGTCAGACTCAGTGCTGGCAAAGTGATTTATATTGACTATCGTGCTAATCCTTGTGGAAGCCAGATAGTGGGTATTACTACTATGCCCTCAAGTTTGGAGACATGAATGGTGGTCAAGATCACTCAGCTGGTACCCAGTGGAGCCAAACCTGGCTCTGTAACTCTAGGATCCCCTATAACACGCTAAGGATGTTGCCTCATAAAATAAACAGCTTTTCAGTCCAAATGCTTGTGAAATCAAAGCTCTGTTGCAAGAACTCATCAAGGCACTGTGTACCAGTCATATGGGATTAGGGTCCATCTGATGACCTCGTTTTAACTTAATTACCTCTTTAAAGATTCTATCTCCAAATACAATCACATTCTGAGGTACTGAGGGTTAGCACTTCAACATATGAATTTTGAGGGGACACAATTCAGCCCATAATAAAGGATTAATTAATTTCCTCATTATTTCTCTTGGTGTTCTTTGGGTTTTTAGCCACTTATTAAGGGGTTGTTTGCACTGTCCTTGAGTATTTTAAGGACAGTCCTGCAGTGATGTAAACACCTGTGTATAAAAATAGCAACTGAGTCTGCTTTCTTGCTCTCCATGAGCTCATGCCTGTGGAGAGAGGTATATGTTGGAAAAAATAGCAGGAAAAGCAGGTTTTAGAACTAGCTCTGCTACTAAACTTGCCTTGAAACCTTGGGGAAATCCCTGTTCCTCTTGGGATGTTGGCCTAGAATGGGGGTTTTAAGCTCAAATGTCGACAAGAGCTGGATAGGTACAGTAAGTGCAGAAGCAAGTAGCTGTAGCAACATAGGGAGTAGTGGAAAGCCTGTTGAATTGGACAACATTCCATTTAATTTTCAGCTCCAACCAGTTGGTGCCAGGTTGAAATAAAGGCCCAGTGTTGCCAGGCCTTCTGAGTTTTTAAGAGAAATCTTCAATTCACATCTTAAACGAAATGTCCCAAATTTTAAATATTGGCAATTCAATTTTTTTCCTCCAAAGGATGAAGGTCAAACGTCTGGGCCAGCTGATTATCTTAGGGTCTTTCTTCCCTTAAGTGCTCTGATAAAGCAAAAGACAGTACGATTGATTGACAGGCACTAAAAAGGAAGGGGACATACTTTAGTTCATGTGGTCTAAGGATCCACACAGACAAGGAAACTCTAAGGGATGAAGCTTTCACATATCTGTCCTCTTTTCTGCAGACAGTAACAGGGTTCTGAGGGCAACATCAAAATTAATTGGGGTTAGGTTATTAGGAGTCTAAACAGGTTGAAAATAAATTGAGTCAAGTTTTATTGATCTCTTTTATGGGTCTGTTGTCAAACAGTATTATCTTATTGCTGAAACGGGGAGGAGGCTTAATTGTTTGCAGTGATGAAGTGCTTGAACCTCAGAGCTATTTGTGAAGTGGCTTTCTTCTCGTAGAACAGAAGTTCTTGCTTAAGCCAGTTTTCACAATCAAACTTCAAGAAGCATCCTAATAAATGAGCGTTCTGCTCCCATGTGAGAAGCATTTGTTGGGATCTGGAGTGGCAAAGAAACTTTATTTCATAGGTCCAGTGAGGGATCGGTAATAGCTACCTGGAATGCTGTCCTGGGGAAAACCCCGAGGCCAGATCCCAGTCCAGTAAGGAAGGTGCTGTGATATTAGCCTCCTCTGTCCTGAGTGTGGTGGTGCATATTTGTCAATATTCTTAGAGTCTCAAGTGACAGAAACCCAGTCTCAGGCAGGAGAAACTGTTGGCTCATAGAATTCAGGACAGGATATTACCAAGAGAGGGGCAGAGATGCAGACGGGCCTCAGGACAATAGTTCTGAGCCAGAGACTTGCATGCCTCTGAGATACTCTCTGCCCCTTATTTCCATGTCTCTGAAATCTTCCATATTTTCTTCACTCATGCAGAGCAGTTATCTCCACATGACAGGAATGATAGCCACCGACAGTTTCCAAAGTGTGCATTTCATGGCTTCCACCAAGGAGAGACTGCCTTATATACCGTTTGATAACAAGCACACACACACAAGTTTTGGAGAGGGATTATGATTAGCCCAGTTTGGATTAAAAAATCATGGGAAATGACTGCTCAGCTCTGGACCACTCAACTTTGAACAGGGGGTGGAATCATCTAAGAATATGTTAGTTTCCATGAGAACCATACATTTGGGCTCGGTGGGAAGAGAGGTCTCTAGAGCAAGGATAACATGAGGTACAGGACTTTCAAAATGGTGAGTTTCTACCAGAAAGGGGATGGCCACATGGTTGCAAAAAAAGAGAAGGAGAAGACCCTCAGAAATATGTGCCAACCTTATCTGGTAGCTATAGCCCCATCCCATCATTTTTTGCCTCATCTGGGAAGAGAATCCCCACCTAAATCGGTAAGTTGTGCCTTCCAAATTCCAGTGAGCTGAAACAAAGTTATCACTCTAGCAGTTAACCAGGAAAGTGCCTTCATTTTGTGGAAGAAATTCCTGCTCCGATGACCAACCTACTTAGCCATCTCCTCCCAAGGCAGGTGGTGGCCTGAGAATTCTATGCCTGCTTCCTGAGGACTGCTCCACCATGCAACGGCTGATGAAGTTCCGGGTCCTCTGGGGCATCCACAAATCCCGCTTTGGCTTCCACCTTGCCCCTCAGCACCTGCGCTGCCAGTCTTTATCGGGAGCTGGAGCCCCAAGATGGAATGACTATGATACACCTGAGGAATTTAACTTTGCAAGTGATGTACTGGACTACTGGACTCAAATGGAGACGGTAAGGAGACACCCATGATGCGGGGTGAGAACAGGATTGACCTCTTGCTCCTAGTAGGTTGAGGGGCACAGAACTAAGAATGGCTTCTGGCTAAGCTTACAAGTATCATGAAAAGCTTATGTTTTGGGCTTCAATTCTCAGCCTGGACACTTCGTCAATTCTCTGAGCCCCAGTGGTTTTATCCGTGAAATGGGGATAATCTCATTTAAGAAACAAGACAGCAGGTGAAAGTATCTGGTACACAGTCAGGTAATTGTGACCAAGTGTCAAGTTCTAATCACAGGTCAGCAAGTTGATGTTGGTCTGAATTCTCACCTTCAGCTACTGGAACTGTGAGTCTAACTAGAATTCATCTCATCACACTTGGGCTTGACTTCAGGCTACACCGAGAAGGAGGGTACAGGCAACCTGACTGTGCACATGAACATCTGACCATGTGACAAAATCATGTGATCTATCTTCCTATGAGGATGGCAAGTACATCTGGAGTCTTCCCTATCAACTACCTACTTGAGCATGTGGCTTTAGGGTGTGTCCAGAGAAACCTGTCCCTGTGGTCTCTGCAGAAAAATGCACGTCCTTGGTTTGTCTTTTACCAAGAGACAGACCAAGAGAGGAGCAGTGGTGACACTAGGAGTTGGGGTAGACAGTGGGTGGTGTTCCAGCTACTAAGTCCCAGCTGGTAATGTCCACATTGTGAAAACCCACTCAACACTGTCTTTGTACAGAAGAAAGAATTCACCTGAGATGGAGTCAGAGAGTTGATGTATTTTTAATTTCCCATGAACATACATTCATATGTTAATACTCAAAGCTTACATGCCTTTCATAGGGACATTTTTTCCTACCTCCATCTTTTTCCTTTTTCTGAATTTCCATAATAACTCCAAGGAAAATAGAGCCCTCAGTTATGAAGAGCCTTTTTTTAATGTGCCATATCAAGCACTTTGCACTTATTATTCTGATTAGATGGACACTTTAATTATCCCCATTTTCCAGCTGAGGAAACTGAGGTTCCAAGGGTTCAAATAACCTACAGAATTCACATACCTAATAAGTGAAGGAGCAGGATTTGGGTTCAGGCTGTCTGATTCTATAATCCACTATTTAACCTGGTCTCGCAATCTGATGATGTCTAAACATCTCTGCCTTCAGTCTACAAACTGACTTTCATCACTGCCCAGACCAAAACTCTGGTTAGACCTTTTGAATCATGAGAAATGGCTGGAGAGGCCATCATTTTTTTTCTGCATTTATCTTCATAAAGTCCTTATTAGTTCACACATCAACCCCTGGAGATTATCACCCTGTAAATATTTGCCCAGGGAATGCCACGTCTTTGTTGGGTCATTGTCAATTCCTCCATATCTCCAAACTTCTCCTACCCCCAGCATCTCCACCCCATTTACATTCATTCTCACAACAGTTCTGATCTGTCTGTTTCTACTTTTCCAACTGCCTTGATCATGATCAGTGTCTCTCTAGTGATGTATGGTGTCTGACACCTAGCATTCCACCTTTGTGGAATACATTAATTTTGAAACTTGCCTTACGAGCACTGTAGGGATTGATGTTGCTCCCATGGAAGACCTTCTAGAGGGCATGCCACCATAGTCCACTCTGGCTTTCTGGGCCTCCCCTTACAACTTAAGAAGCATCATTCAGAAACTGATCCGTAGCCTAATCAACAACACAATCCAAACCATAACAAATAGACAGAATTTATTTTGACTCAATTTTCAACACATTTTACTTATTAAAAATGTTAAGTTAGAAATGTTAAGTTAGAAATCCAACATTTTAATGTAATTTTTTTTTTAGCATAAGCCAGGCAACATAGGTTCAGGGGTGGAAAATATAGTCACTCATTCAGGCCACCAATTTACACCCCCTGACTATCCTTGGGAATTAAACCCTATATTACTCTAGGCTCCAAGGATACTGCACTCCAACTGATTCATGGAGCAGCCTCTCAAATCTATTCATGAGAGGTCACGTTCATGTCCAATATCATTCATTCTGTCTCTTTGATACTGCATTCATTCATTCAGTTGGGATTTAATGAGTACCTAACATGTGCCAAACACTGTTCTAGATAAGATAGGGATAGAAAACTAAACAACGTACAATGCTCCATCTTTCCTTTTCTGATAGTGTGATTCTCCACTTCATGTCTCAGGAGAGATGAGTACAGCATCTGTGACATTGACTTCTGTTTGGGCAAAAATCATGACAGAAGCAAATTCTTCTTACCACCTTCTGATGTGATTTAGTAATAAATATTGCTCAGTAAGTAGAGTGAAATATCTATTAACCACAGAGCTTAAGAAAGCAACAGCTGAATGTCATTGCCACATAATGTCTGGCTCTTTGTCCTATAATATTTTCCCAAAGAAATTAATTTAAGTGATGACAAATTTTCTAAATTTCTTAATATACAATAGTCATGTTTGCCTACATTTTTTTTTCTGAACCAATAGGTCTGTGTTTCATGGCTCTTGAATTTATTTCTATGTGCCAGTCCCCACACAGCAAGGAAAGAAGAATGCTTTTATAGAGAGGAAAAGGAAGTTGGGAGGGCTATCATAAACAAAGAGTCCATGGCTTAAGCTGAGTCCTTGCTAGGAAATAAGAAGATTCTTTCTTCTTCCTTTTGGGCTCTGCTATCATTACAGCATGTGAGAGTTTCCCTGGCTGGTCTCCTAACTCTATTTAATTGAGGTTCTGTTTATTAATTTTTTTTAACAACACAAAACATTCATTCCTATATGGCAGCAATCAGTAGAGCTGAATGGTTGTTGCCTCCTTGGGAGATGCATGGCTCTCCAGTTTGCCCCTGAGGAACCTGGCCAACTTACCTCATTTGTTACTTGCTTGGTCTCTACAGGCTCTGAGTTTGCAACCTCTGGAATAAAAACAAGATTATCTCAACTTATCTAAATATTAATGGCGTAATACACGTTATTTCCAATTTAAACAATAAAAAAAGTTTTAACATCCAGAACTTTAATCTACTTTGGTAAATTTGTTAAAGGTCTGTGTATCAATCAGTTAGTTAATCCATGTGAAACTGATACTTCATGACTGTGTTTCCTAGTTTGACATATTATACTACACAGTGATCATTTGATGAGGCTGTAAGGATTATACTCATTTCTTATCAATGACAATTTACAGAAGGATAACATGGCACTTACCATTTTAAATTATATTTAAACCACTTTCTTTGTAAGTTCAATTACAATCAATCTGACATGTAACCATATTTAAAATAAATAGTTTGGGAATAATCTACATACAGAAAATTTAATTACTGCCAAGTTTAGAAAAATAAATCATAAGTTTTACCTAAAGAGATAAGTCTGATCTTATCTTTAGATTTATTATTGAAGTATGTTGACTTACAATATTATATTAGTTTCAGGTGTACAACATAGGTGATTTAATACTTTTATACATTACAAAATGATCACCATAATAAAGCTAGTTACTACCTGTCACCATAAAAACTATTGCTTTTTATGTTATTGACTATATTCTCTATGCTATACATTACATCCCTGTGACTCATTTATTTTATAGCTAAAACTTTGTGCCTCTTAATCCCCTTCAAGTATTTCATTTCTCCCCACTCTGGCAACTACCAGTTTGTTTTCTGTATCTATGAGTCTCTTTATGTTTTGTTATTTTTTGTTCATTTACTTGTATATTTTAGATTCCATATGTAAGTGAAATCATATGGTATTTGCTTTTTCTGTCTGACTATCACAAGACCCACTAGTTCCATCTATTTTGTCACAGTTGTCAAGATTTCATTACTTTTTTATGGCTGAGTAATATTCCACATATGTGGAATGAATATATATATATAAAATCCATTCATCTATGGATGGGCACTTAGGTGGGTCCCATATTTTGGCTATTGTTAATAGTGTTGCAATGCATATATCTTTTCAAATTAGTGTTTTTGTTTTCTTCAGATAAACACTCAGAAATGGAATTGCTGGATTGCATAGTAGTTCTTTTTAATTTTTTGAGGAACCTCCATACTGTTTTCCATAGTGACTGCACCAATTTACATTCCCACCAACAGTGCATGAGGGTTCCCTTTTCTCCACATCCTTGCCAACACTTGATATTTGTTGTCTTTTCAATAATAGCCATTCTGACAGGTGTGGGTTGATATTTCATTGTGGTTTCGATTTGCATTTCCTTGATGATTACTGATGTAGAGCATCTTTTTATCTATCTATTGTCCATCTGTATGCCTTCTTTGGAAAAATGTCTATTCAGGTCCTCTGCCCATTTTTTAATCGAGTTGTTTGCTTTTTTGCCCTTGAGTTGTATGAGCTCTTTATATACTTTGGATATTAACCCTTTTCAGATATATCTTTGGCAAATATCTTTTCCCATTCAGTAGACTGCCTATATGTTTTGTTAAAGGCTTCTTTCACTGTGCAAAAGGTTTTTATTTTGATGTAGTCCCATTTGTTTACTTTTGCTTTTGTTGCCCTTAGCCTAAGGATACAGATTCAAATAAATACTACTTAGATCAGTGTCAAAGACCATACTGCTCTATGTTTTCTTCTGGGAATTTTATAGTTTTTAGGCCTTATATTTAAGTCTTAGTTCTATGCTGAGTTTATTTTTGTATATAGTGTGAGATTCTGTTGCACATAGCTGTCCAGTTTTCCAAAACCATTAATTGAAAAGATTGTCTTTTCTGCATTGTATAGTCTTAACTTTTTTGCTGTAGTTTAATTGACCAAGTAAGTGTGGGTTTGTTTCTGGACTCTATTCTGTTACATTGATTTTGTCTGTGTTTGTGCCAGTGCCATATTGTTTTGATTACTATAGCTTTGTAGTATAGTTTGAAATCAGGGAGCATGATGCTTCCAGCTTTGTTTTTTTTTCTCAAGATAGTTTTGACTAATTGGGGTCTTACCGTGTGAATTTTAGAATTATTTTTTCAAGTTCTGTGAAAAATGTCATTGATGTTTTGATAGGAATTGCATTAAATCTATAGATTTCCCTCAGAGTCTGGTCATTTTAACAATGTTAATTTTTCCAATCCATGTTTTTGTTGTCATCAGTTTCTTTCATCAGTGTGTCAGTTTTCGGGATACAAGCTTTTTACCTCTTTGGTTAGAATTATTCCTAGGTGTTTTATTCTTTTTGACGCACTTGTAAATGGGATTGTTTTCTTAATTTTTCTTTCTGATAGTTAATTGTTAGTGTATAGAAATGCAACAGAACCCATACAGTTCAAACCTGTGTTGTTCAAGGGTCAACTGTATTTGCTTTATGTATTAGGTGCTCTTATGTTGGCTGCATATATATTTACAATTGTTACATCTTCTTGTTGGCTTGATTCCTTTATCATTATGAAATGTCCTTCTTTGTCTCCTGTTACTCTCTTTGTTTTTTTTTAATCTTTATTTTTAAATTTTTATTTTATTTATTTTAGGCTGTGTTGTGTCTTCGTTGCTGCACACGGGCTTTCTCTAGTTGTGGCGAGTGGGAGCTACTATTCATTGCGGTGCGCGGGCTTCTCATTGTGGTGTCTTCTCTTGTTGTGGAGCAAGGGCTCTAGGCATGTGGGCTTCAGTATTTGTGGTGTGTAGGCTCAGTAGTTGCGGCTCACGGGCTATAGAGTGCAGGCTCAGTAGTTGTGGCGCCCGGGCTTAGTTGCTCCGTGGCATGTGGGATCTTCCAGCACCAGGGCTCAAACCTGTGTCCGCTGCACTGGCAGGCAGATTCTTAACCACTGTGCCACCAGGGAAGCCCCGCTCTTTGTTTTAAAGTCTATTTTGTCTGATATATGTATTGTCTTGCCAGCTTTTTTTTTTACTTCCATTTATATGGAATACTTTTTTCCATCCCCCAACTTTTTCAGTCTGTGTGTGACTTTAGATCTGAAGTGAGCCTCTTGTAGGCAGAATATAATGGGTCTTGTTTTTTTTTTAATCCATTTAGCTACTCTATGTCTTGATTGGAATACTAATCCATTTATATTTAAAGTAATTATTGCTAAGTATGTAGTTATTGCCATTTTGTTGTTTTCTGATTGTTTTTGTAGTTCCTTTTTTGTTCCTTTCTTTTTTTCCTCTCTTCCCTTGTGATTTGATGACCATGTTTAGTATTATGCTTGAATTTCTTTCACTTTTCAGTGTGTGTACCTATTATAGGGTTTTGGTTTGTGGTTATCATGACATATATATATATATATATATTTTTTAAGTTGATGGTCTCTTAAGGTCAAATGCATTCTAACCACCCTACATTTTTACTGTTCCTCCCCATGTTTGTTGTTTTTGATGACATATTTTACATATTTTTCTTTTGCATATCCATTAACTACTTATTGTGGGTATAGATGATTTTATTACTTTTGCTTTTTAACATTCCTACATAAGCGGTTCCTTATCTTGGAGAAGTGGCCTCATGTAGGAGATGTCCTATGGACCCAGCAGCACACTCCCCTCTGGTTACCAGAGTTATATGCTCTAGGGTTGAATGCTCTAGGTTTCCCTCCTCTATGGGCTATGTGAGCCCTTCTGTTGTGGCATGGCCAACTACCATGGGTGCACTGGTAGTCAAGGCTGGTCCCCAGACTGGTTGGCTGACATTTCCTGTCTCATGTAGTGGTTGCCAGCCTGTAGCCAGGGATGGTTCCTGATGTGGCTGGCCATGTGGCCTGGGATGTTCCAGGGCTGACCTTGGCCCACTGATGGGTGAAGCTGGATCCTGGGATAGCTGGCCATGGGGACTGGGGCACCTGGAGCTGGGGTTGGCCCACCAATGATTGGGGTCATCTTTAGATTTAATTTAACCCTGAAATTCCTTATTATTCCTTCTTTATATTGCAGTGTTTTTTTTTAAATTTATTCATTCAATACATATTTAACAAACATTTACCATGTACCAGATACTCTTCTAAGTGCTTTGATAAAGAATTTAAAAGTTATCACTAGTTTTTTGTTGTTGTTTTATTGAGATATAATTAAAATATAATTATCACTGTTTTCCTAAAAAAACAAAACCCAGCAGTTTTTCAGGTCAAACTCTTAATACACTAGCATGCATATCGAAATATTTAGACATAAATTCTGGGGTTTTCATTGCAGAAAAGCTTTTGGTAATGGATTTAACTTTTTTTTTAATAGATAGGCGGTTTTAAAATTTCTATTCATCAACTTTGGAAAGTTAACTTTTTTTAGCAATTTGTTTATTTCATTCAAAATAAAGTTATTTTTTGACATAAAGTTATTAATATTTTCATTATTGCTATTTTAATGTCTGTAAGATTTATAACAATGTACACTTTTTTATTCTTGATATTTTTAATATGTTTATTCTTTTTTTTCTTGATAACTCTTCCTAAGAGTTAACCAATTTTATAAATCTTTCAAAAACCAGTTTTGGTTTTACTGATATTCTCTCTTGTGTATTTGCTCTCCATTTGATTGATGCCTACTATTATCTTTATTATTTCTTTCCTTGTACATTCCTTTGACTTAATTTGCTATTCTTTTTTCAGCTTCTTGAGATGGAAGTTTATGTCCTTACTTTTAAGCCTTCCTTCTTTTGCAATATCTGCATTAAAAGTATAAATTTCCCATTAAGCACTCCTTTTAGGTACATTATACAGATTTTGATATGTCATATTTTATTATCATTAAGTTCAAAATATTTTTTATTTGTCTTTTGATTCTTCTCTGGCCCATAGATTACATAGAAATGTATCAGTTAGTTTCCTGATAGTTGAGGTGGGTTTCTAATTGTCTTCTTGTTAATGACTTCTAGCTTAATTCCACTGTGGTCAAAAAGTATACTCTGACTTTTGAAATTTCTGGAGGTTAGTAAACATTCCAAATGCAATGGAAGAGAATGTGAGTTATATCATTGTTGGGGAAAGTGTTTTATCTATGTCAATTAGGATTTAAATTCTATGAAATCTATCATATTCTATCATTAATTTACAGAAATTATAGAAATTCTACTTGTATTTCATTTTAATTAAAAATGAAGCAAGCCCTTTCTGTAGGCAATAAATTCTTATGTGTTTTAACATTCAGGAAGAATCATCTCAATCATCAATCACATGATTAATTGATCTACTTTCCCATTTTCCTTCTTTGAAGTATATTTTAACTAGAGATTAACAAGGAGTAGCTATGTAGGTTTTTGTTTATTTAAATCAACTGTTTTGATCTATAATTTACCTAGAATACAATTCACACATTTTATGTGAAAGTTTACTAAGTTTTAGAACATTTCTACCACCTCAAAAATTTCCTTTTGTCCTTTCCTAGTCAATACCCCCCCATCCCCACCCTGAGCCCTAGGTAGACACTAATTTGCTGTCACTAGCCATTATATTTCTCTTTCCTAGGGTTTCATAGAAATGGAATAATATAAGATGCACTCTTTTGTGTCTGGTTTCTTTTACTCAGGATGTTTTTGAGATTCATTCATACTGTTTTGTGTATTACTTCTTCATTCCTTTTTATTGCTGAGTTAGTGTTTTATTTTTTAGATCTACTTCTCAATTTCCATTGGCTTCAAACTTCACTGCATAAAATTTTAAATCTCATATCCAGTTTAAAGGTTGTGTTTTATCTTCTTGAAAACATGCTAATCTTAATATTACATTATCAGATTAATTCTGAGCCCCCCAAACCGTAAATCCTTAAGCAATATCTTCTTCAAGTTGCAAGAGTTAAGAGTCTAAACTTTTGTCTGAATTAAAACAATTGTTTTTACCTTGATACCCCAAACTTTCTGTCATTTTGTAAACTCATACAGAAATATTATATAATCTGTTCCCCTTATATAGACAGTGCACAACTAGTCATTTATACTTGCTAACATTCCTTAATCTGTTGGAGAATATTTTTTTTCATAACACTGATTTTTCCATAGATATGAATATATGTATATACATATATCTGTGTGTGTGTATGTATGTATATATGTATATAAGTTTTATCTCAGGTGAGACACACTCTTTTGTTCCAGTCATATGAGGCAAAGATGGTAGGATCATGTTTGCACATATGTGGGAAATAATTTCTGGAAGATTATACACCAAACAGTTATCAGTGTTGACCTCAGGGAGTGACAATGTGATAAGAAATTTGAAGAAATTTTTCTGTTCATAAGAAATTTTTCTGTTAGTAAGATTGTGCGTTGCCTGAACTTTTACTCTGAACATGCTTTGTTGGGGAATTAAAAAACTTAAAAATATTGTTTTACTTGGGGAAAATAAAAGACTTGATTTAAACAAGAAAATGGAGCTTCCCTGGTGGCGCAGTGGTTGAGAGTCCATCTGCCAATGCAGAGGACACGAGTTCGTGCCCGTGTCTGGGAAGATCCCACATGCCGTGGAGTGGCTAGGCCTGTGAGCCATGGCCGCTGAGCCTGCGCGTCTGGAGCCTGTGCTCCACAACGGGAGAGGCCACAACAGTGAGAGGCCCGCATACCGCAAAAAAAAAAAACCAAACAAGAAAATGAAAATTGTCCATAAACATTTAAAACTGTTTACATACATTTGTATATGTATGTCTTGTTCACCATTGTATCCTTTTGGTCTAAGAACAGTGCCTAAGAAATAATGAGAACTTAGCAAATATATATTGAATGAATGAATGGATACTATTATATAAGTTTGTTTTTTTTTTTTTTTTTTTTAAAAAAAAAAGTCTTTATTTGAAGCAAAACAGTAAAATCCACAAGAAATTGTTAACAACACGTTTACATTTTATCCTGAATCAGACACGTTTGAACAATTCACAGCTACAGGAAATCTAGAACAAAATCAAATATTTTAACACATCAGGTGGAAAAGTTGGAGAAAATTTTGCATCTTATTGAAAAGAATTTTTCAAAAATGTTTCTGTACAAATAAATGGCACCGCACCAAGCTGCCCGCGGATGCTGAGTGCAGCCAATCCCAGGCGGTCGCTCAGCAGCTCCCGGCAGAGGCGGCTCCCTCCAGCCTCACCTCCCTTTGGGGGGCGGCTTGGGGCAGGCAAAGGAAGTGACAGAGCAGGAAGCAGGGCCGGTGGTCGCTCTCCACACTCTGGATGTGAATGGGCCGTTGCACGTGAGTGCTGGTGTGCGGGTTCCTCTCCGTGAAAAACACAAGTAGAGACACTAAGGGTACAGGTTCTCCAAGGGCGTCATCATTACGTGACCTGGAGATGCCTCAGATAAGTTTCCTCAGAACCTTTTGTTTCTGCAGGGAACAGCAAATGGCTAACGTTCAAACAAAAACAAAAACAAAAAACAAACAAAAAACCCACCTCAACTTAAACAGCTTAAATAACTAAGGGCTAGTATGTCTCAGAGGAATCAGGTTTCAAATTATCTCACTGGGTATCAACCTAGATCAGTATGTTTTTCTAAAACCATTTGGAGTAAAAATGAAAACCCTGTTAACTTTGCAAATCAAAAAGGTTTTGTTTTTCCATTTTTAGAGTGAGCAGTACCAGCGCCTGGCCTGAGCCTTCTCACAACACAACTGATGGGAGAGTGGGAGGGCCGGCCCCTTGGGCTGGGCTGGCGTGTGCCCTCAGGGCCCCTCCTCCGTGCACTCCCACAGGTTTTAGAGGCTCAGGCTGAGGGGAGATGTGAGACAGCCGTTCCTTCAGATGACAAGAATTCTTATCCAGGGGTCTTGTGTTTCTCGCTTCACTGTCCAGGGAAATAAGCTCATTGTCGAGTTGGCTGGGCATCTCCTTGTGACTCTTGCTGCTACGTTAGAGCTGGTTTGCAGGTGGGGCCTGGGCCTTCCGTGCCATCAAGCGTGGCACTCGTCACAAGGCCTGCCGAAGTCTTCCTTCTCTTCTGTCGCTCCCCACAGATGGAGACAGTGAGAGAACCGAGCTGTCCCTACCATCTTCCACTGCCAGTAAGCCAAGAAGGGTCCAACAGTCCTCGCTGCCGGTGGCCGGCCACTGGCATGGCTCCCTGCCCGCGCCGCGCCTACTTGCACTCGTCCCTGGCCTTCATGCGGGCGATGAAGGAATAGCTCTTGTTCCTGCGGTAGTTCTCGTAGGGGTCGTCCAGGGCCACGCCCACACCCTTGTACTGGTCCCACTTATCCCGGACGTCCCCCCCCTTGATGGGGTCCTGGATTCCTTGCTCCTTCACGCCGAGGCCGCCAGATCCACTCCAGCCCATTTTCACCAGCATCTGATGTCCTTTGTTCTCTTCCCCGAGCCTGGAGTCAGGTATAGGAGGTGCTGAATTAGAACCCAGACCAGCCGAGGAAGGCGGGGTGGGGCTCCTGGACCGCGACCGACGTCTCCTTCCCGGGGAATAGGACTTGGACCGAGAGCGAGAGCGGGTCCGGGAGCGGCTTTGTGAGGAGCGGGATCGGCTGCGGCTCCTGGATCTGGAGCGGGAGTAGGAGCGGGAGCAGGAACGAGACCTTGACCTTGAGTAGGAGCCGGAAGACTTGGAGGACCTCGAGTTGGAGCGGGAGGAAGAGCGCCCTCGGCTTTTGGATCTGCTCCGAGACCTCGAGGGTCCGCTGTTCCTCTTCTCCTGGCCTTTCCTCCGCCGGGCCCGCATTTTCGCTCGGAAGAACTCACAGAGGCCGTTCTGCTCCCAGCCTTCACTGTTCCTGGGTCTGTCGTGTGAGGGAGGGCTGTAAAAGGCCTCCACGGCCGCCAGCAGCCTCTCACTGGGTGGCATGGGGGGTGGGAGGCGGATGTCTTTAGGATCCAAAGGCTTGTATTCGTGGTCTTCCAGCTTCACGAGGGGGGCCATCAGCCCGGCTGGGAGATCGAAGTAGGGCACGTTGGGGACCAGGCTGGGGTCGTCGTGGTTGATGTGGGGAGGGCCCTGTCGCCGCATATGAGGGGGCTGCCCGTTGAAGCCGTGGGGAGGAGGGCCGAAGTCAGGGTGCTGGGGCCCACCCCAAGGCGGGTGCTCGTTGATCCCAGGGTGAGGCATGCGGTGGCCGGGATGGTGGTGAGGGGGTCCCATCTCGGCTTGGAAGTCCCCCTGAGGGTAGTCAAAGCGGTGAGGGTAGGGCGGCCGCTCGAAGGGGTGCCGAGGGGGGAAGTCATCCTGCATGAAGCGGGGCGGGAAGCGGTTGAAGTTGTGTGGGTGTGGCGGCTGGCTGAACTGCGGGTGCTGCTGGTGGGGCAGGAAGGGCCCGCGGAAGTGTGGTGGCCGCTGCATGCGGAAGGGCGGCTCGCGCTGGCCCCCGCCCCAGGGTGGCTGCTCGTGCTGACTGTTCCAGGGGCCCTCGAACTGGTTGTTCCAGTTGGGGTCGGGCTGACTGTTCCAGGGGGCGTTGCGTTGGCCATTCCAGCCGGGGTCCCCACGCTGCTCACCCCACATTCCCTCGTGGCTGTTGTTCCAGGGCGGGCAGTGGGGCGGCCCGCCCTGGTGGTGTGGGTAGGGGGGCTGCTCGGGAGGCTGCTGTTGGCCCCAAGGAGCAACGGGGTGAGGCTGGTCAAACCACGGGGGCTTGTTAGGTGGGATCTGGTCATGGGGCCCAGGGCCCCGGGGGCCGGTGGCAGCAGGGTCCTGGACCCCTCCTGAGGCGTCGTACTCGGAAGAGCCGGGTATCTGGATGGGAGGCTTGTTGTCATCAGGCTGGGTGGTTGGCGGGATGGCCGGGGCAGGCGTGGGGGCGGGGGGCGGCGCAGGCGGCGGCGGAGTGGCCTTGACTTCAGCTTCCATTTGTGGCATCTGGATCTGCGGCTGCGGCTGCTGCTGCTGCTGCTGCTGGGCCAGGCTGTTGACAAACTCCTCGTGCTGTGTCTTGAGGGTCTGGATCTGCTGCTGGAAGGCCAGCTGCACCGGCTGAACCACCGAGGAGTACTCATTGATGAGGGTTGCCTGGTACTGGCCGAGCCCCAGGGCCGGGCTCTGTAACTGCTGGATGATGGAGTCGTCAAAGTAGCCGTTCTTCTCCCAGAGCTGCAGGAGCCGGGCAATTTTCTGCTGCTTGTCCTCCTCCACAGCCAAGAAGCTGGTACAGTAGATGGGCACCACGACCTTCTGCAGGGCGGCCAGCAGCTATAAGTTTGGATTTAATGTAAATGTGGTTTTGCTTTTCTAAATTGATATTGTATTATAAGATTTTTATTGCAAAAATATTCTGAAAGTTTTTTTTATTGCTTTTATCATATTCCATCACATGGAAGTAACAATTCTGTCGACAGCATATAGTTGAATTCTGGGTTTTTTATCCATTTTGCCAATCTAGTTCTTTTGATTGGGGAATTTCATTCACTTACCTTTAAAGCAATTACTGATAAACTTACTAAAAAAAAAAAAGATGACTTACTATTGCCATATTGTTAATTGATTGCTTGATGTCACAGCTTCTGTGTCCTTCAGTTCATCCCTTACTGCCTTCCTCTGTATTTAGTTGATTTTTTGTAATGATATGTTTTGATTTTCTTTTCGTTTCCTTTTGGGAATATTCTGTAGATAATTTCTTTGTGATTACCATGGGGATTACATATAACACTGCAAATTATAACACTTCATTTAAAACTAATAACAACTTAACTTTGTTCACATACAAAACCCTACTGTTTTCCAGTTCCCTTGCACCTTCCTATATTATGTTATTGATTTGACAAACTATATCTTTAAATATTGTCTACCCATTAACATAGATTTTTTTTTTTTTTTTTTTTTTTTTTGCGGTACACGGGCCTCTCACTCTTGTGGCCTCTCCCGTTGTGGAGCACAGGCTCCGGATGCGCAGGCTCAGTGGCCATGGCTCACGGGCCCAGCCACTCCACGGCATGTGGGATTTTCCCGGACCGGGGCACGAACCCGTGTCCCCTGCATCGGCAGGCGGACTCTCAACCACTGCACCACCAGGGAAGGGAAACCCTATAATTATTTTTTATGCTTTTGTGGTTTCCATACAGTGAAAGAATGAAAAGTGAAGTTATGAACCAAAATTATAAAAATACTGTTTTTATATTTGTCTTTATCTATCTTTATTAAAGAACTTTATACTTTTATATCTAAGTTACTCTCTAATGTCCTTTCATTTCAACTTGAACTCCTTTTAGCATTTCTTGTAGGGAAAGTCTAAGGATAATGAACTCCCTCAGTGTTGCTGTTTTTTTAATCTGAGAATGTCCTAATTTCTCCCTCATTTTTAAAAAACTTTTTAATTTATATTGGAGTATAGCTGATTAACAATGTTGTGATAATTTCATGTGCACAGTGAAGCAACTCAGCCATACATGTTCTCCCTCATTTTTGATGGACAATTTTGCTAGATATAGAATTTTTGGTTGACAGTTTTTTCTTCCTTATCACTTTAAATATATAATCTCACTGCCTTCTGGTCTTCAATCCACTGCTAATCTTATTAAGAATTTCACCTGATGAGTCACTTTTCTCTTGCTGCTTTTAAGATGCTCTTTTTGTCTTTGTCTTCTGTAGTTTGATTGTAATGTCTCTCTGTGGGTGTCTGGGTTTTCCTACTTGGAGTGCATTGAGCCTCTTGTATTTGTCTCTCCATGTGTTTCCTCAAATTTGAGAAGTTTTTAGCCATTATTACTTCAGATAAGTTCTATGCTCCATTTTCTCTCTTTCTTCTCCTTCTGATATTCCCATAATGTGTATATTGGTCTCTTTGATTGTGCCCCATAAGTTTCCTAGGCTCTGTTCATTTTTCTTCTTGTATTTTTCTTTTTGTTCTTCTGACTCAATAATTTTAGATGACTTGTCATCAAGTGCACTGATTCTTTCTTCTGCCTACTCAAGTCTGCTGTTGAGTCCCTTTGTGAAGTTTTCAATTCAGTTATTGCATTTCTCAGGTCCAGAATTTCTGTTAGGTTCTTTTTATAATTTGTATCTCTTTGTTGATATTCTCATTTTGTGCATATATTATTTTCCTGATTTGCTTTAGTTCTTTGTGTTTTCCTTTAGCTCTTTCAGTGTATTTAAGACAGTCATTTAAAAATCTTTGTCTAGTAACTGCAGCCTATGTCTCTTTAGGCTGAGTTTCTGGAGATTCATGTTGTTACTTTGAATAGGCTGCTTCTATTTTTCTTTGTAGACCTTGTAATCTGTTGTTAAAAATTGGATATTTAAAAAAAATAGCCTCCTCTCTCAGTCTTTGCAAACTGGCTCCATGCAGGGAAAGACCTTCACTAATCTGCTCAGCATGAAAACTTAAGGTCTTCTCTGGCATGTGTCTTTCCTGGTCCTGTGCATGTGTTTTTTTTTTTTTCTAGTTTTGGCTGCTCTTGAACGTTTTAACTTTCTTAAAAGTCTGCTTCTTCTGGGGGACTTAAATGTTCTATTTTTTCTTTGTCTGTAGTCTCTAATCCCTAGGTAACCACAGGTCTACAGTTTCCACACACTGTGACACCTGCCACTGTTTTCAGATACCTCCAATATGCCATCATACCCATCTGAGCTCCAAGTCAGTCAAGACAGAACCCAGTGCCTAAGGCCTCCTCCAGACAAGCCAGAACGTTACAAACAAGTTTCAATCTTTTTCATCTATCCTAGGGGAGGGGCTGGGAATTGGGTGGCTTCCTCTGACTACACTGTACCCCATCAGAGAGCGGGTGGTGCAAGAATAAGCAAAAACACCACAAAATTTCTTACCATTTTGGTTATGACTTTTTATTGTTTTGGCATTTGTTGGTTGCTGTGGATTTGTGACTCTTTTCTAAATTCCTACAAGCCCATCTTAGTCTATTGTTGTTTAATTGATGTTTTTGTGAGGGGAAAAAGGCCCTGGAGCTTCCAAAACTGACTTCTTACGCCTCTTGAGGTACCTTAATTTAAAAAATAATTTCCCCAAATATTCAGGAAATAAATTATCTTCTTTTATCTTGTTGTAATAATAATAATAATAGGAATTTTATTGAGCACCTACTATATACCAGGCACTGTTATACACACTTGACCTTTTAAAATAATTAATTCGAACTTTACTACATTCTAGGTAGTATTATTATACCCTTTTCATAGGTGAGAAAACTGAGGCACAGAGAGTAACCTACTGTCCATGTAGAACTAAGACAGACACATGGGGAATAAAATTGTAAGTCTTCAGTAAGTAACACGAAGGCTCTTCATGGTTTTATGTGACTTAAGAGGAGGGGGTTACAGTAGACCAGAAGAATTTGGCTGGATCATACCTCTCCCCAAGTTCTCTTGGCGCTATAAATGCTTTAAAATGGGATCTCAGACCTTGAGCTACACTCACAGTGGAATGTGACTGTGGTAGTGGATTGGCCAAATTAGTGCCCCTTTCCTTTGAAGCAGGAAATAACATGTAGTGTACGATCCTAACCAGGAAGGCAAGAGAGGTCCAAACCCAGCCCTGTGGTGGGTGAATAATCAAGGGGATGAAGTGAAGTGGAGTTTCAGAGAGATGACAGACTTAACCCGTCGTGCAGCCAACGTCTTCACACAGACCTGTGGCCTCCAGGAGGGAGACCATCTAGCCTTGATTCTGCCTCGAGTGCCTGAGTGGTGGCTGGTGATCGTGGGCTGCATCCGAACAGGTCAGTGACCCAAGCAGACATTTGGGCTCACCTAGAGCCAGTTTGTCCTGAAATATTAGGTGCTTTCTCTTCCCCCCAATTTTTCTTCTTCACAGTCTTTCTTTTTCTCAGACTCACTCAAATATTATTTTACTCCTTCTCATCCACTCTCTCCCTTATACTCACACCCTCTCAATCATAATGTCATAATTCTCTCTCTCTCTCTCTCAGACGCGCGCACACACACACACACACACACACTTTCTCTTACACGGTCTCAGACATTCTTGCTTCTTTATAAGATTCATCGATTGTTAACGTTTTGCCATATTCGAGTCCTCTCTCCCAGTGAGTCATTTAAGAATCAGTTGCAGGCACTGTGACACCCATAAACACCACATAAACACTGGAGCATGCATCTGCTAAGATCCAAGACATTTCCTTTACATAAGCACAGTAGAGTTATCACACAAGAAGTTTAAAACACTGATGCAATAGAGTTACCTGATATACATCCATCGTCAAAATTCCTCAATTGTCCCAATAATGTCCTTTATAGCATTTATTTGCTTTAAATCAAAAATCCAATGCATTGCATTTAGTTGTTATATCTCCCCCGTCTCCTTTAATCTAGAATGTTTCACTACGTTCTACAGTGTCTATAGGACGATGACAATTTTGAAGCATCTAAGCCAATTGTTTTGCAGAAGGCCCATCAAAATTTGTATTTCTGACTCCTTCTTAATGATTATCTTCAGGTTAGACATTTTTAGCCTAGGTACTAGAAGGGCAATATTGTGTCTTCCTTGGTGCATCACATTGGGCATATATAAAGTTGGTTTGCCCTACTATTACTGATATTGTTTTATCACTTTAGAAAGGTAGTATCCACCTTTGTAAACGTACCTTTTCCTTTTGTAGTTAGTAAGTAATCTGTCATGTAATATTTATGGGACTGTGTGAATATCCTGTTCCCCAACTGTCTTTCACCTTATGGTTTTGAGAATCCACTGATGATTCTTGACTGAATTGAATATTTTTTTGTGTTTTTTTTTGTTTGTTTTTTTTTTGTTTTTTTTGTGGTATGTGGGCCTCTCACTGTTGTGGCCTCTCCCGTTGCGAAGCACAGGCTCCGGACGCGCAGGCTCAGCAGCCATGGTTCACGGGCCCAGCCGCTCCGTGGCATGTGGGACCTTCCCAGACCAGGGCACGAACCTGTGTCCCCTGCATCGGCAGGCGGACTCTCAACCACTGCGCCACCAGGGAAGCCCTGAATTGAATATTTTAATGGTGGTCTTTTATTAGGATTTTCTACTTATATCATTCCCTCTACATTTAGTAGTTGGCATTCTTCTATAGAGATTTTCCTTTCCCTTTTAATTGCTTATTTATGCATTAATCTATATAATCAGTATGAGACTCATGGATTCTTTTTTGAATCACTTCAGTTGTTGTATAATGCATGCTCATACAACAAAATGTCATGCTCTTGCTCACATATTCTCTGTCTCATGTTTTCTCACGAATAGTTGATTAATCCATCAAGATCAAGAATTAACAGCAGTGGCTGAGGGAGTATAGAGAAGCCATGCCATCTGTATAGTGAAGAGATGGTCCATGAGAAACCCAAGACATGAGTTGAGACCTCTGGGATAAGAAGAATTAAAGAGGAGTAGAAGCAAAGGACGAAAAGTCCAAGAATGGTCACAGCACGTGGAAATGCTTAGAGTCAGTAGTAGCCTATACGAAGAATGGTCTTCTTGAAATAGAGAATAGAGTTGTGCGAGAGAAAGATGGAGAGTGAGCAGTGCCCTCAAAGTCAGGATGGGGAGTGTGGTGTTTTCCTGGAGAGACGGTCCAGGTGTTAGTGGAGAGAAGAAATGTGGAGAGGAAAATGTCAGTGCTCTGTGGAACTAAGCGGGCTAATAATACGGAAGGTGGGTAGTAGGAAGATTCAGGACAGGGCATCTGGTGGAGAAATTAGAATACAATAGGGGCACACAAAGACTTGAGCTAATTGTTGGTGATGGAAGACGGAAGGAAAAGTAGAAAAGTTCAAAGGACATTGTAATTAACTTTGGGTATGACGAACGAAGGAAAGAGAGGAAATGCAAGATGACACAAGGAATGATGACAAGAGATGACAAGAGATTCACGGTGACAGAGAAGGAAGTAGAGGAGGAAAATGGGGGCAGGGAGGCAGTGTCAGGGACACTGTCCTACTTGTATCTTTCCCAGATCCTGTGTAAATTTGTATAAAGAAGGACTCACCTGTCTACTGGCTGGATCCATTTAGAGTAGAAATTATTAGGGCAGGCTTTTCAAATTTTAATGTGCATAGAAATCCCTTGGAGATCTTGTTAAAATGCAGACTCTGATTCAGTAAGTTTGGGGTGGGGTGTGAGATTCTGTGTCCTAGGCAGTGTTGATGCTGTGGACCATCCTTTGCATACCAAGAAGTTAGGGGATTTCTATGCATATAAACCAGGTCTGACAGCCAAGGTTGTGAGGCTGTGAAAGAGATACCAGAATAAGCCGTTTCTTTCTCATCCCTAGGGATCGTCTTCATGCCAGGGACCACCCAGATGAAGGCCAAGGACATTCTCTACCGACTACAAGTGTCTAAAGCCAAGGGCATCGTGACCACAGATACCCTTGCCCCAGAGGTGGATTCTGTCGCTTCTGAGTGTCCTGCTCTGAAAACCAAGCTCCTGGTGTCTGACCACAGCCGTAAAGGGTGGCTGGACTTCCGATCACTGATTAAGTGAGTTTCTGGTCTGATGAATGTGCTTTCTGAGGAATGGCAGGAGAAAGCCACTCACTGTCAAGTGCTGGTAGAGAAGAAGCCAGTGGGAGGAAGCTCACCAGGTCTGAGCTTCTCTTCACAGCTGTGTCACTGATTTGCTGTGCAACCTTGGGCTAGTTCCTTCTCCTCTCTTGGCTGCAGTTGTTTTATGTATAAAATGAGGAGATTGAACTCCTATGGCTCTCTCACTAAAATATAATCATCCCCGTGCAAAGGAGATGTGTAAAGTCAGAGGGTTATTGTGTTGCATTTTCCTTGTAGGTGGGGAATCTGAATATTATTTTTATGTAAATAATTAGCAATTAAAGAAGTTGAACAAAAGGTTAAGATGAATTTTTAAGGTGAAACTTGAGACTGAGAAGAAAATGACAGGCAGCTTTGGGAGCAAACACTTTCCATGTCCCAGGGGGTGGGTGTCGAAAGGGATACCTTGAAGGAAAAGTTAGGGAGTGCTGAAGGTAAGAAAGACCCCTCCACCTCCAAAACTCTGATTCTGCAAGCCTTCAGGCATTTTTCATATCACACACAAACCGTGCTGGATTTGTTTTCTTGAAGTACTTCCACAGTGTTTAAAGCTCTTTACTTCAACCCCCAAGGGCAAATATTACAGTGAAATCACATCTTATGCTAGATTCTGAAGTCAGAGAATTAGATTAAAAGAGCTTAAACAAAGAATACTCATTAAAACTCGCCTAAATTTCCAGACTCAGTATGGTCTCATTTCTCCACAAGAGCCAGTGCTCCCTCCAGCACTTGGATTACTTGCAGCCTCTCTGACTGAGTACTATAGGAAGCTTGCATTTACAATTGTAATAGGCCCAAGAAAGAGACTCTCAGCCAAGGAGAAGCTCCCCAAGGACCAAGCAGATGGAGGGAGCTACGGATTCTACCTTCTACCTGTAGCTCATGCTAGGGCAGAGGTACATATATATATTCCTTACACTCTCATTCTCCCTAGCTTTCTCTTTCCCACCCCTCAACAGCAAGTTTATGAGGTTACGTTCCCGTGAAGCTAGTCTGTGTAAAATACAGGGTTAGCAGTGTGAGTAAAAGCATAGTATATGGATCACACTGAGTTTGAATCCTGGCTCTGCAACTTGCTGGCTATATGTCTTCAGGTTAGTTACTTAACTTTCTGAGCCTCAGTTTTCTCATCTACAAAATGGGCATAAAAGCAGTACTTACCTTTTAGGGTTGCTCTGAAGCTAGAATGAGTTCTTATTTGTAAATCATTTACAGCATTGTCTGGAATCATTGGCAATACTATTTCAATGTTTATTAAATTAAAAATAATACATCATATTTCCCCCACTTTTTTTTTTTTTTTGCAGTACGCTGGCCTCTCACTGCTGTGGCCTCTCCCGTTGCGGAGCACAGGCTCCGGATGCGCAGGTCCAGTGGCCATGGCTCATGGGCCCAGCCGCTCCGCGGCATGTGGGATCTTCCTGGACCGGGGCACGAACCCGTGTCCCCTGCATTGGCAGGCGGACTGTCAACCACTGCGCCACCAGGGAAGCCCTCCCCCACTTTTTAAAATGAAGAAATCTCAGTCCACATATCCAAGTCACCCATAAACTTTGTTTGGTGCCTAATACTGGGAGTTGCAAACCCCAGTTTTCTGACTCCAAACCTCATATTGTTTCTTTTGCTTCCCCAGAGGATGGAAAAACAGGAAACATGACTTCTGTCCTTTTGTGTTGAATCCCTTTGCAGGTCAGAATCCCCAGTTCACACCTGTATTAAGTCAAAGACCCTGGACCCAATGGCCATCTTCTTCACCAGTGGGAGCACAGGCTTCCCCAAGATGGCAAAGCACAGCCATGGACTTGCTTTGCGATCCTTCTTCCCTTCATGGTAAGAGAGAGGGCACCAGCTTAGGAGCTGGGCCGCAGATCTGGGGTGAAGTGTGTATGTATATGTGTATGTGCTGGGAAAAGAACTCCTGGTGGAATTGACCCCATGCTGTTTATCCTTTCTGCTCTCTTTGGTTCAGACTTCTAGGGTGTGAGAAGTATAGACTATGTATGAGTGTTTGCTGACAGAGGCATCTGAATGACAAAGGAGGCACATTTGGGTCCTGCCTGAGCACCTTCACAGGAGGCATGGAGGAGATGTGGGTGGAAACAGCAGGCATTCTGCAAATCACACAAATGACAAGCCCCTGTGTCCCTGTCAGTAGTTCCACGGTTTGGTGGGGAAAGATAAAATGCTCCAGCAATGTAACCTTACGTGACAGGTCCTCTCCTCTCCTTGATTGTGGACAAATTCGGCATAGAGTTTCCCAGTCATGAACTGTTAGGGAAAAATAATACCTGGAACTAAGCCACACCAGGCCACTGCCCTAACCTGGAACAAACATAGAGGCTGAAGCTGGGTTAACCATTTAATCAGTTTTAAACCAAACTCTTCTCCCTTCTCCCCGTCCCCCAACTAGTAATATTCAAACCAGACCACGTTCTATATCTTTGTACCTTATTAACCAGACCAGGGGGACAGAGAAGGCCTTTCGTAGATAGTTGTTATCTGTGCTAATGATAACAACTGAGTAGCAAAATCCTGGAGGAATGGGGGTGGAGAGAAGGGAAGGATAGTATAGTAGTCAGAATAGTATCTGAGGCTAACTGTATTTTGGAGTTAGCAGGAAATTACTGCAGCTGAAGACGTCTGATGTCCTCTGGTGCCTGGCAGACACAGGCTGGATTCTGGCTTTCCTGGAGTCCTTGCTTGAACCATGGACAGCGGGGTCTACAGTCTTTGTCCATCATCTGCCCCAGTTTGACCCCAAGGTCATTGTGCAGGTAAGAAGACGAAGCTTTCGATATCAACAAACTCCCAGAAAAAACTCATTTCGAGTTCAAAACCTGGATCCAACTGAGAAATTACTTAATTTAGCAAAGAAGCCTCCTAGCATAATATAACCCTGGCTCTGGGTTTCTCAAATGTGAAGCACTGAATCAATCATTGTATCAGAATTACATCAAGATATAACTTTGAAGAAAACACATATTCCAAACCTTTCCCTAGACCTATGGATCAGACTTTGTGGACCTGGGAACCAGAATATAGATTTTGAGAAATGAAAGCAAACAGAACAAGCTCAGGTCTCCTGATCCTGGATCCTGGCTCTACCAGGGCCAGGTAGCTGGTGTGTGAATGTTGTATTTGTGTGGCCACTCAATTTAATGACGTATTTAGAAGCAAAGGCGTTGGAATATGACAGATCTAGTTTCATATCCCATAATTGACATTTATTAGTGGTTTGCTTACCACTCTGAGCTTCAGTTTCCTTATGTGTAAAATGAGAGTCTTAATGGTTACTATCTCCACAAAATTGTTGGTAATATTAATGAGATGACATAGGAAAGGTGTGTAAAGCGCTTAGCCCTGAAACTAGCACAGAGAGAACACTCAGTAAATGGTAGCAGTTGCTGTTATGCATACACCATGGTAATAACAGGTCACCTGCGTGAACTCCTTCAACGTATTTCTCTTCACTTAAAAATTGTCTTTGTGTCTCCGCTCACTCCCCTGCTTTCTGTCTCAGAGGCAGACCTGCCCCTTCCCCTCTCAGCGTCCAACTCCCTCCCGACACCTGTGGCCGATCCTGCTCTTTTCCCTGCCCTTCTGTTTGGAGCCCCTCTCTATTAATCTTTAACTCATTAAACCTTTTCTGCTGTATTTTCAATCTCTCACTTTTCATTGACTCGACTCCCTCAGTCCATAAACGTATTCAAAGCTCCTCCTCCTAAGGACACCTGCCCTTCACCCTGGTACACCTCGGACCAGCCCCGCCTCTCCTCCCTTAAGGTCAGATTGCTCCACAGAACATTCTCCACTTGCTACAGCTACCGCCTGTTCCCCAGCTCAGCCCTGAGCGCTGTAGTCACCCAAGGCTCTGCCCTCAACTTTCCCTCCCCTCTGAGCAGCTTCCTTTACTTCCATTTCTCCAGCAGGTACATCCACTCAGGTGGCTCTCAAAACTGTCCAGTCTTCTCTCTCCAGGCTAGTTCCCCCTGTTTTTCTACTGGTTGGTTAAGTTCATCTGATCATCCCTCCAACACCTGAAACTGTACCTCTCACTTCTCATTCCCTGCCCCTATGTCAATATCTGCCTCTCCATCATTATTTTCTGCCTGCATCCTGCCAGTCTCTGAGGCATAG
The DNA here is from genome assembly GCF_964341445.2 of Mesoplodon mirus. NCBI lineage: Eukaryota > Metazoa > Chordata > Mammalia > Artiodactyla > Ziphiidae > Mesoplodon > Mesoplodon mirus. Next base: position 49,743,263 of record NC_138991.1, read on the forward strand.
AACTGCACAAACCACAATGAATCCACCTCTCTCCTTCCCCCACCAGGTCTAATTCTCCTTCCCCTACAAGGGGTGTCCCCAAACTCTCAGTGTATTTTAAGCTTGAATTATTTCAAAGAATTGAGTCTACAAATTTACCCCAAACCCTGCATTTGAAAGTTTAATGGTTTAATTGACTTTACAATTATTACTTTCATGAATTTTTAAAAATAAACTTTTTAAATTACTTGGTTTCAGTCTCTCCTATTGAAGATGGGAGATAGTGACGAAAATGAAAAATGTTACATTAAAAATTTACTATTCAAAGTCACAAAACAAAACTTTCCCTTCATTCCCTCCCTACCCATCCCCTCAACTTAGAGTTTCTTGTGTTGTGCCAATAGTACCTGACACATGCCGTGTATGGAATTCATGCTCAATTTAGGTATACTGAAAGAATTAACAGATGAGTAAATGGGCTCTTCTAGAGGAGAGGTCAGAGTTAAAATGCTAATAACAAATCTATATTTTAAATCTTAATTGTAAAAATAAATTTTTTTCTCTCCTAACTCTCTAGACTTTATTCAAATACCCTATTACCCAATGCTTTGCTGCGCCCTCTGTATTTCGAATGATTCTGCAGCAGAATTTCACCAGGTATGGTAGAAGTGGCTGTGGTTGGTAACAGGAATCTTCGGGTAGGATTTTAAGTAATCTGATGCACTGTGGTCTGACTGATTTTAGTTATGGTTCTTTGAGGATACTGTGTGTGTGTGTGTGGGGGGGTAAATATTGGTGGTGATATTTAGCAGCTAGTCTAATTGGTTCTTTAAACAGGATTCAGAGAACCAAATGAAACACTGAGTGAGCCTTGCATCATTGGGGGTTTTAATTTTATAAACATTTTGTTGTGAAATAAACATACAGAAAACTATATAAGATATGCATTTACAGATTAATGAATTGTCCAAAATAAAACACTTATGCAACCGCTCACCCAAGGCACAAAGATAGAACATGGCCAGTGGCTCCAGAGACCTCCTCATGCCTCTCCATCTCCACTAAAGGAATCCACTATATTGGCTTTTATGGTGTTCATTTCCTTATTTTCCCTCATAGCTTACATAAGAAATATCCCTAGACAAATTACTTTACTTGCTTTTGAACTTCATGTAATCGTACATTATTCTGTAATATCTGGCTTCTTTTTTCAACATTATGTTTCTAAGAAGTGTCCGTGTTGTTAAATAATACTGGAGTTAATTTTCATTGCTGTATAACATTACATTTTATGAAAGTAGCACATTTTTAATCAGTTCTATTATTGGGCATTTGGGTAGTTTTCAGTTTGGGACTATTGATGATTAATGCTGCATTGAATTTTTGAACATGTACATAAATATGTAAACACACATTGCTGTAGATCTTCTCTGGGAGAGGAATTGCTTGGTCACACTGACATTGCACCCTACTACCTTATTTTCCAAAGTATTGAACCAAGGTATGCTCCCCCTAGCAGGGCTGGAGAATTCCCATTGTTCCACATCTTTGGCAATATTTGTTTTTGTCAAAGTTTTAATTTTTGCCAATCTGATGGGTATGTAGTATCACACTGTAATTTTGATTTTGCATTTCCCCATGTTTGTGGATTAATTTTTAGCTCACCTGAACTCTGCTCTTTGAATCTTATGGTTGTTTATGTATCTTTTAGTGACTCTGAAATTGAAATGGCTACTTCAAAATCAGAGCTAACATGTTTTAGACATATAAGACTTAAAATATCAAGGAGTTCAATTTATGAAGATAACTGAAATACAGCTTGATTTTATTCATGAACCCTCAATCTGACAGAATTATGTTTCCAACTGTATATCAAAGCTCATATTACAGCTACTTGTTGCAACGTTCTTGAGATGGTGGATAAACCCCATAAAAATTCAACCAGGGCATGAATATTGACTCTGTTGGAGACTCTGCCCATTTTATGTACTTTGGATAAAGCTCAAGAAGAATGAGGAACATACCCTCAATGAAGCCAGCCCTCCTGTCCGTCACTACAGGCTCTGTATATACGAGGAGAGGGTGAAAAGGGATTCTGCCACCTCCCTCATCCCTACGAGCTGGCTCAGCTCAGCCCCGTGCAAGGTGGTACTAAGACCCCAATCACTTCTACCCATTTCCTTCAGGGAATCCATCATTATTTTGTGATGGTTTTTGTATTACTTATGGAAATCTTCATGGGGAAAATAGATGAGAGGCTTTACATCACACAACGTACCTAGCAAACTACTGCAAATGTTCACAGCAGACTCTTCTGTTCTCTCCCAAATTCCTACTCTCAGGGCTGTTACCTGTGATCCTTCTTCTCTTTACTTACATGCATCCTGGTCTTCCTTGATGTCCCGAGCAATTCATTTCCAACCCCTAATTTGCATTCTCCAGCCAGAAACACAAAAGGCCTTCAGTTCACATAAGCCCACTCTTCCCAGAAGGCGGTAGAGTTCTATTACCATCCTAGCATATCCTTGGGGTCTTATCCCTCAGCCCTTATGGTTTATAAAAATAACCCGCTTAGCCACATAGAATGCTTAGGATGTGTTCCAAGCACACTTTTTTCCCTCTTGTTACATCAACATCCATATTCAATCCTGATCTCCCTGATTTAACCCATTAGCCTCACCACCACCACCACCACCTACGCCTGCCAGATGAGTTAACAGTTACCAACAGGAAATGACTTCCACTTGGACTTGACCATCAGTAAAATGCCCAGAAGGCAAGTAAGGAAGCGAAGAAGCAGAAGGATGAACGATCCAGATGACAATGCTCTGCGCTCTCCCTGGGCCTGGGGCAGAGCGCCCAAGCCCAGTCTGCGGGGGCTCTGTTGACACCTTGCCTTCCCCTCAGCCTCAGGTTCCCCACCCTGGAGCACTGCTGTACTGGTGGGGAGGCCCTGCTGCCCGAGGAGCAAGAGCTGTGGAGAAGACAGACAGGCATTCTGCTCTACCAGGCCTACGGACAGTCAGAAACGGTAGGTGAATGGTCCCTGTTGGCCAGTCAGGATGTGCTCGTCCGCTGAGCCCAGCAGATGAGCTGAATCCTGCTATGAGTGTGTGCAGAGGCCCCACTGTGCACACAGCATTGCTCAAAGCCAAGGGGAGGCTCCAGAGCTCTAGGCTCATTTGTCCCAAATAAATTTGCAGAAAAGACAATTGCAGCTCATCAACTTGTCAAAAGACCAATGTGCTGAAAAGTATTGGACAAACTTAGTAAGGGGTCTGAGGACATGGTGCCACTGTACTTGTGATAATTAGTTTAAGGGAACCCAGGAGGGGCACTGGCATAGAAGGCACTCTCCGGGAACATGGAAGCCACCACTGCAAGTCCTGTCCACTTCACCGTCCCTTCCTAGGCAGCAACCACAGGAGCAGGCAGGAGCTAGCCCCGGAAGTTCACTAGTTCATTTCTGGGTGTTTACGAGGAGAGCACACAGCTTTGATTGTGAGACACTAGCAGGAGGAGAGATCTTCTATATACACGCCACACACACACACACACACACACACACACACATACACATACACACAGTGTGATCCCAAAGAGGATCACTGACCAGTCAGGTGGGCAGGGCATTCAAAGTATAACACATGACTTGAACCTCAAGGACTTTATTCATGATAGTGTGGGCAGGTATTTACTTCTAACACATTTTCAATGCATTTCCGATGCTGGGCAGAGCCACTTTCCCCTACTTCCCTATCATCCCTTTAGCTGACAGAAGGATGACTGTCATCTCAGGGCCTGTAGCAAAATAGCTGTTTTAGTCCCAACTGACATACTTTTCTGACATTACTTTGCAAATAAATAAATAATTAGTTACTGGGTCTGCTTCCGGGCTTGAGAAATGTTAAGACTCTAGGACTGTCCTTGCTGGTTCAGTTTGCATTCAGACAGGGAGGGTGAGGTTAGAACTACATGCTACACCCATGACACTAGTCCCTTTGCATCAACTATTCATAACAACAGAATACTCCCCGATACCCGCATGGTGCTTTATTTCTCCAAACATTTTCACACCTATCCACTCATCTCTGCAACATTTTCCACGTGCCTGGAGTGTGAGCAGTGACATTGCAGAGGGGAAAGTACTTCCTCTCTCAGGAGCTCAGACCCCAGTTCAGATCCCAGCCTTGCCAGTTATAGGCTTCGAGACTATCAGCATATCACTGAATCTTGCAGAGTCTAGCTTCCCCATCTCCAAAATGGAAATATAATGCCAATCTTGCCAGGTTATGATAAGGTAAATGAAAGAAAGTATATAAAACTCTGGGCACAGTGTCCAACCCCTATTGCAGTTATGGTTGTCACTGTTGTTTTTAGGTAGGTATTGTGTTTAGATGCTGGGGGTGCAGAGACGGATGGGACAATCTCTATTCTCTGAATGCTCATTATCCACTGAGGGAAACAGACAAGCAGCAATACGAGTGTGGGGAAAAATACCACAGAAAGAGAATCTCCCAACTTCCTTTTATTAGGGACTGAAAGATAGCTAGTAGTAGTTGTTTATTGAATACTTGGTGTGTACCTGGCACACACTCACAAGCACTCAGGGATAATGTTATAATTACCCCCCTTTGACAGAGGAGGAGATCAAGGGGGATTACTTGGTACATAGCTAGTGAGTGGTGGAGTCAGGATTCAAACCTTGGTCTCTCTGTGTGTAAAGCGCTTAACTTTAGGAAGAATGATAATTTCGAGAACCATAAAGAAGGAATAAGGTTCATCAGGAAGACACAGGGGGTAGGGGAACAACGTGAACAATCTGAATAATCTCAGCACAGCTCTGAGAAGCAGTTGAGGCAGCTACAAGTAAATGGTTGTTAAATATACTCATGGCCCTCCTCGCAAAATGGACACATGTCTGGCATACAGTGGGCACTCCACACCCTACATTACATGCCCACAGCCCTGGGCTCCCTCCTCTGCTTCTTCTTGGCCTCTCCCACTGGACTCTGTAGCCCCAGCACCGGGCTCAGGCCCAGTCCAGGTCAGGTGCAGTGAATGTCTGCTGACTAGAGTGGGGTCAATGCCTTCTAGCTTCTCCATGAGGGCTCTTTGCACAGCATCAAATGACACCTGTGAGCAAGGATGCTGTGTTTTTGTGATCAGCCTGGACGCTTTGCCAACCCCCGTTCTCTTCTTTTGTGAACAGGGAATAAGTTGTGGCACTCTCCGGGAGATGAAGATCAAGCCGGGTTCCATGGGGAAGGCCATCCCACCCTATGACATTCAGGTCTGGTGGTAAAGACATTGGCAGAGAGCAGTTAGTGCTCAGCTAGGGTTGGACCATTGTGTGACACGAGGTGACAGAACAAGTCTTGCCTCCTGGCTGCCCTTCCTCTTCTCCGCCTACTTTTCCTCCAGTTTCCTGGGGAGGTTTCAGTTGAGACCTGCAATGTCCTGGGCATGAGTGCAGCTTGCCAGGACAGCCAGAGGCCTCACGCACCGAGCCTGGAAAAGAGTATTTGCAGTAGCACAGGCGGCTCTCTCCACTGCTGGTGCTTTTAGTTTTTCCTGATCCGTGTTTTCTATCTTGAAGACACATTTGTGATGTCTGTATATGCATGAAACACATAGACCCATGGCTTGGGTTTCACCATTTGCTGATTTCAAAGACTTTTGACCGTTTTATTCTATTTTCTGACAGGGCTCCTCTACCACAACCCCCTCCCCCAATGACCCCCACTGTGTCACATGAATGAGCCAGGCAGTGTTTGGGTGGGGCCGGAGTGTTGGGGGTCCCTGCAGGGTGGGGTTCACAGGTCTCTTGCTCCAGATCATTGATGACAAGGGCAACATCCTGCCGCCCCACACTGAAGGAAACATTGGCATCAGGATCAAGCCCACCAGGCCCATAGGCGTCTTCATGTACTATGAGGTAAGGACACACCATCTGCCCCCATGCGGCCCAAGAATATTTGCAGGGAGCTGTGTAGGTGGTAAGGGACTGGACTCAACTCTGCATCCTGAGGCTTCTTCCTTCTTCCTTTATTCACTCCAAGCCAATGAAACCTGTTCTAATTAATCTCAAAGCTCCTAGTGTGTTCGCACATCCCTTTCTGTCATAAGCCATCTGGCACTTATGGGCTGACTGATGGGGTAGAAAACAGCCTGGCTTCAGAACCACCAGACTTGGGGTCCAGTGATCTCTTATGGTTAAGAATGCTGGCTTTGGGTTCACATCATACCACCCCACTTACCAACAGGGTGCAAACAAATCTATTAATCTCGCTGAGCCTCCAGGGGCGCTATTATCCCCACTTTAAAGAGGAAGGAACTGCAGACTGGAAGCTTTACATGTCTTTCCCATGTCAAATAAATGGCAGGCTAGGATTCAAAGTGGTGTGTTTTGGAGCCCAAACTCTAAATGAGAAATCCAGGGACTACAGAAACCTACAATAGAGTATAAAGAAACCTGCTGTAACTCTTCATCAGACAAACCCTAGCTAGCAGTGGCCACTAAGAGGAAATCCTCAGCTTCCAAGATGGACTGTAGAAGGGCAGACAGACCCTGAAATTGATCTCAGACTCCATCTCCTTTCTACAAAGTCACAGCCACTGGTGTCACTGTTGTGCTCACACTATGGCCTTGGGTGGGTGGGTGGGGTCCAGTCCCTCTGTGGTACTATTGTCCAGAAGCAATCGTGCAAGCCTTAGCCTTAATTCTCAGTAGCACAGTTTAAAGGTTGGATAAAAGGGAAAATGAACACAGACTAACGTGTATAGATCAGCAGCTCTTAATAGTGCCTGCACGTTAGAATCATTTGAGGGAATTTTTTTTTAAATACTTGGATGCAACCACAGAGATTCTGGTTAAACTGAACTGGGGTGGCCCAAAGCCATGACTTAAAAAAAATTGTACATAACATATTTTATTTTGCAAAGATGTCTTCACATATGGCCACACTGATTTCCTTCATTTCACATGTTCCCATGGCAATGAGACATTTCACTCTTCCATTGAGATTTGTTGGCTTATATTCTGTTCTTTTATTTTCTTTTTATTGAGGCATAAATATATATATATATATATGATATAAAATTTATCCTTTTCATCATTCCTGAGCATACAGTTCAGTAGCACTGAGTTAAATTTCCAGTATTGCACAACCATCACCACTATGCATCTGCAGAAAATTTTCACCATCCCCAGAAGGAATTCTGTTCCCATTAAACAATAGCTGCCTAGTCCCCATCTCCCCAGCATTTGGTAACCTCTAATGGTACTTTTTGTCTTTAAGAACTTGCCTATTTTAGTTACCTCATATAAGTGGAATCATACATTTGCCCTTTTGTGTCTGGCTTATTTCACTTAGCACAGTGTTTTTAAGGTTCATCCATGTTTTAGCAAGCTGTCATCTTTTTGAGACTGAATAATATTCCATTGTATGTATATACTAAGTTTTGATGGACATCTGGGTTGTTTCCACCTTTTGGCCTTTGTGAATAATGCTGCTATGAACACTGATTGTGCAAGTAACTGTTTGGGTCCCTGCTTCCCTTCTGTTGGTTATATACCCAGAAATGGAATTGCTAGATCATATGGTAATTCTGTTTAACTTTTTGAGGAACTGCCATACATATTTTCCACATGCACAAGGGTTTTCATTTCCTCATATCCTTACATACACTTGCTATTTTCAGTTTATTTTTAATAATGGCCATTCTAATGGGTTTGAAGTGGTAACTCATTGCGGTTTTGATTGACATTTCTTTAATGACTAGCATCTTTTCGTGTTCTTATTGGCCATTTGTATATCTTCAGAGAATTGTCTATTCAAGTTCTTTGCCCATTTTTAATTGGGTTGTTCCTTTTTCTGTTGTTGTTTCTAAGTTGTAAGAGCTCTTTATGTAGGCTGGATATTAATACCTTATCAGATATGCAAATTATATGCTTTGCAAATATTTTCTCCCATTCAGTGGGTTGTCTTTTCACTTCCTTGATAGTATCCTATGACATACAAAGTTTTTAAATTTGGTGAAGAACATTTTATCTATTCAATATTTTTCTTTTATTTCTTGTGCTTTTGGTGTCATATTCAATAAATCATTGTGAAATCCAAGGCAAGATTTTCCTCTGTGTTTTCTTCCAAGAGTTTCATAAGCTCAGCTCTTACATTTAAGTTTTTAATCCATTTTGAATTAATTTTTGTGTATGATATAAGGTAACTTCATTCTTTTGCATGTGGACATCCAAGGTTCCAAGCACCATTTGTTAAAAAGACTGTCTTTCCCACCGAATGGTCTTGGCACCGTTGCCTAAAATCAATTGACAGTATATGTGAGGGTTACTTTTTGGGTTCTCTATGCTATTCCAGTGGTTTGTATGTCTCTTTTTATGAATGTATCACATTGTTTTGATTGCTATAGCTTTGAAGTAAGTTTCTGAAATCAGGAGTGTAAGTCCTCCAACTTTTCTCCTTTCTAAAGGTTGTGTTTGCACTTTGGGATCCCTTGAGATTTTATGTGAATTTTAGGATGGGTTTTTCTATGTCTGCAAAAAACACCATTGAAATTTTGATAGGGATTGCATTGAATCTGTAGATAATGTTGGGCAGCATTGTCACCTTAATATTGTCTCAAATCAATGAATATGGGATGCTTTTCCATTTATTTATGTCTTCTTTCTCTTTTTCAGCAGTGATTTTTAATCTTCAGTGTACAAGTCTTTCACCTTCTATACTAAATTTATCCTTAGTATTGTATTCTTATTGATGTTTTCTTAATTTCCTCTTTGGATTGTTAATTGTTAAAATATAGAACTGCACCTTAAATTTTGTGCATCGATTTTCTTTTCTATAACTTTGCTGAATTCCTTTATGAGCTCTAACAATTTGTGTGTGTGAGAGAAAGTTTTTTAGGGTTTTGTACATGTAAGATCATGTTATCTGTGAACAGATCTAGTTTTAATTCTGTTTCATTTTGGTGCCTCATTTCTTTTTCTTGCCTAATTGATCTGGGTAAACTTCCAATACTTTGTTGAGTAGAAATGGTGAGATCAGGCTCTCCTGTCTTGCTCCTGATCTTAAGAGAAAATCTTTTAGTCTTTCACCAGTGAGAATGATGTTGGCTATGCTTTTTTTTAAAATGTATGGCCTTTGTCATGTTGAGGATATTCCTTCTATTCCTAGTTTATTAAATAAACTGAGTTTTTTTTTATCATGGAAGGATACTGAATTTTGTTAAATGCTTTCTCTGCACCTGTTGAATAGATATGGGGCCCCCCAGACCCCAGTTTCGTTCTATTAGCATGGTTCATTACATTGATTGATTTTCATATGTTGAACCAGGAATAAATCCCAGTTAGACATGGTATATAATCCTTTTAATATGTTGCTGAATTCTGTTTGCTAGCATTTTGCTGAGAATTTTGCCCCAATTATTCATAAGGGTCTGTAGTATTCTTTTCTTTCTTTTTTTTTTTTTTGGCGGTACACGGGCCTCTCACTGTTGTGGCCTCTCCCATTGCGGAGCACAGGCTCCGGACACGCAGGGTCAGCGGCCATGGCTCATGGGCCTAGCCGCTCTGCGGCATGTGGGATCTTCCCGGACCGGGGCATGAACCCGTGTCCCCTGCATTGGCAGGCGGACTCTCAACCACTGCGCCACCAGGGAAGGCGTCAGCTAATGTTTTGACAGAGATTTTCTTGAGTGCCAAGAGGTCAAACAAACAAAAATACCAATAACAACAAAAAGGAGAGAACAACCAATGTACAAGTTAGGTCTGTGCTGGGGTACTCCTTCACCACTTAGCTAGGCTTGCTCTGAGCCGAGAGATCAGTCTGAGGTGAAAGCTTAAGGTCTTCTTAGGACTCTTGTGAGCACATGTCTTGCTCAGGTATGTACATGGTTTTCTAAATACCGCCATGTGCACAGCTGTCTTGAACACCCTAATTTCCCGAAAGACTCTCACCCCAGCTTCTCCTCCAGACCTTGATGATCTATTGTATATCTATCTCCATCAATAATTTCTTATCTCAGGCATCTTTTAGTTTTGTAGTCTTCCAAGTAGCTTCTATGAACAGTGCCTATTGCTTTTCCCTCTTATATTCTGAGTTACACGAGCTGGGTGCCTTGCACCAGTCCTCCAATTAGCCTGAGATAGGTTACAACAGGTGTGCACAATAATTTGCAAATGAGATCTTCTCTCTCTGGTTGGAGCAGGGGGACTGGAAACTGGGCTGCCATCTGCTCAAGACTAAAACTGCCATGTAGGAGAAAGGCTGGAGCAAGGGTGAATAAAGTGTCACAAAACTTTTCGACCATTTTCAAGAAGGCTTTTTCTTGATTGGGTATTTATAAGGTTGTTTTAAGCCTTTGACTCTTTCCCAGACGTCGTACATAGTCAATTCAACTTCTTGTACTTTTTTGTGGTTTTCTGGGGGAAATGAGACCTTAAGTCTTCCTCATATGCCATGTTTTTTTTGACATCACCCACCAGTAGCACTTTTTAAAAGTAGTCAAGGTGAAGAACTCACTTTGGTGCCTCTGTAGACTCTGACCCTCTCTGTGTGGTGGATGTGATACTATTCTCCTACCATTCAGGAGCTCTTCAATGGCTCTGAGAACCTACTTCCAAGAAGTTCAGGTCCAGAGAGACAAAGGAATTCCTTCCCTGGGTGTGGGAGTCCCATCTGCAAGGTTCCAATCTTTGACCCTACCTCAGATGATTGACATCAAGAAATTTCATTTCCTTCAGAGAAGACCTGTCCACAGGGACGTGTCAGGTCAACTGTATCACAGTACACTGAGATGGACAGCAGTTCAAATGGTACATGAATTGGCGGTGGGACTTTTTCTGTACCCTTTGATGTGGTGTCTCCTAAATTTCAGTCATTCAAGTCCACATCAACTATTTTCTGCCATATCCATGCACCATCTATACTATTAATTACATTATTTTTCACTTTAAATCAAATTATTCCTTTAAAGCATTTGTTTAAAAAAGAATTTGATCTGGTATCTCAAGTGGAAAACAGTATCTCTTGCCAGAAACAGGAGGCAATTATAACCATAACTATAATACACACAAAACATTTTCTTAAATTCTAGCTAACTTCTATTTTCACTAAAAGTCCTGAAATGGTGTAATAACTCTAAATGGAAAGTTACCTTTAAAACTGTCTAAAAATAAAAAATTAAAGGCAAAAAATGCTCTGAAACAGAAACTTATCTTACTCTTGGTAGCTCCAGAGCTTTTAAAAATATGTCCGAGAATCTCAATATAACCAATTGGACGGGACTCTAAAAAAGGATGCAATTTAATGTTTAAAGATTTTTTTCCTGAAACCTCTTAAAATTATTCCATGTTCCAGAAGAAGAAAAATCCCAACACAGTGCTTAGTGGTCACATGCATAGGCTGTAAATTCAAACGCCAACCCTCCCACTGCCCAGCTGAGTGACTTTGAGGGAGTTATTGTGCCTCCTTGAACATCAGTTTCCTCTTCTGTAAAATGGGCTAAAAAATGCCAGCCTCACACAAATCTGTAAGGTTCACAGCAGCTCTATGCATAATAGTTAAAAATGAAACTACGCAGGTGCCGTTCAGTGGGTGAATGGTTGACCTGTGTCTCATCTGAAACGTGAGATACTGTTCAGCAATAAATATGATCAAACTATTGATGAACACATTAGTGTGGATGGATCCCCAGAGAATGATACTGAGTTTAAAAAAAGAGCCACTCCCAAAGGTTATATACTATATAATTCCATTTATGTGACATTATTAAAATGACAAAATTACAAAAATGGAGAATAGGTTAGTCATTGCCAAGGGGTTAGTTATGGGAAGGGAGGAGGAAGAAGGGAGAGGAGAGAGGTGGATGTGGATATAAAAGCAACGTGAGAGATCCTGGTGATGATGGGACTGTTCTGTACCTTGATGGTGGTGGAAGATACATGGACTTACACATGTGATAAAATGGCATAGAACTAGATACACTCACACGCACATATGAGTACAAGTAAAAAACTGGGGAAGCCTGATTAGGATTGGTGGATGGTATCAATGTCAATGTGCTGGTTATGATATTGAGCTATATATTTGCAAGATGTTATTATTGGGAGAAACTAGGTAAAGGGTACATGAGGTCTCTCTGTATTATTTCTTATAACTGCATGCAAATATACAATTATCTTAAAAGTTTAATGAAGAATACCAGCTTCATAGGCTTTCTGTGAGGCTCAAATGAGGTAATATTTTGGGAAGAAAATTCATTCAGCAAACATTTATTGACACCTCCCATCTGTCCAGCCACTGTGTAAATGCAGAGCTTATAACAGTGAAGAAAAGAGAGTTATGCTAGAGCGGAAATTTTATTTTACTGGAGTGGCACACAAAAGTGAGTTGTTATGTTTAAAAATTGTTCTGGAGACATCCCTGGTAGCGCAGTGGTTGAGAGTCCTCCTGCCAATGCAGTTCAATCCCTGGTACAGGAAGATCCCTCATGCCGCAGAGCAGCTAAGCCTGTGTCCCACAACTACTGAGCCTGCACTCTAGAGCCCATGAGCCACAACTACTGAGCCCACGTGCCGCAACTACTGAAGCTCGCACACCTAGAGCCCACGCTCCGCAACAAGAGAAGCCGTCGCAACGAGAAGCCCGCGGCCCTCAATGAAGAGTAGCCCCACTCGCCGCAACTAGTGAAAGCCCGCTTGCAGCAACGAAGACCCAACACAGCCAAAAATAAATAAATAAATGAATGAAATGAAAAAAATGGTTCTTAAAATTGGTTGAACATTGTTCACTAATTGACCAGTAGCATGCATTGAGTGCTTGCATGTAATGAAAGTAGACTCAGAGAGATTCTAAAAATTTCCCAGGTGCCAGGTAGAGCCAGAAGCGGGATTCAAACCCAGATCCGAGCCCATTGCTGTAGCTCATCATCTCTAAACTCACTAAACTCTTTGCAGAGTAACCCAGTGAAGACAGCCGAAGTGGAGTGTGGGGACTTTTACAACAGTGGGGACAGAGCGACTATTGATGCAGAGGGCTACTTCTGGTTCCTGGGGAGGGCCGATGATGTCATCAATGCCTCCGGGTAGGTGTGGCTGACGCTGAGCAGAAGGTACCACCCTCACGAGCCTGGTGGGAGGTAGCATGCCCAGACATTCCTTCATGCCTTGGTGAGGGACTCTCAGCCTAACTCTGAACCAAAGTAAGACATCAGGCAAGTTAAAGGCACTGGGAAGGGAAACTTTACTTTGGTCCCTATTTGTTGAGGGACCTTATTCTGTGTGCCCCTCTGATGAACCACATGTCACAGAAACACATAACAACAACACAACAATAATAAAATTCACCTTTATGGAATACGTACTATGTGACCGTACTCTCTGTAGAGCTTTATATGACCACCTCCCAATGCTGTAAGGTAGATGTGATTATGCCCATTTTATATTATTTTAATTTTTTTTGGTGGGGGAGGGGGTGGGTGTAGACCTGACAGTGCGCGGCATGCAGGATCTTAGTTCCCCGACCGGGGATTGAACCCGTGCTCCCTACAGTGGGAGCACGTAGCCCTAACCACTGGGCCCCCAGGGAATTCCCATGATTATGCCCATTTTACATGAGGAAATGGAGTCAGTGACCAGTGAAAAACGTTGCCTGAAGTTTCAAAGACAGTACAGGGTGCAGGCCAGATTTGAATGAAGGCGGTCTGACTCCAAGTCTGTTGTTCCTAACTCTTACATGATTTATAAAGAACAAAAATGACACGTTACACTAGAATCATAAGTTTTCTTGGGAATTTCAGGAAAATTGAGTTTGTTGTTTTTAATTTCTAAAACAAATGCTGATATAGTGAGGAACAGGGTGTAAAATCTGTACAAATGTTTAAGCTAAGGAGTTTTCATGCCAGGGGAAGCTGCTTGAGCTTGAGACAAGCCCCAGAGCTCTGGGAGGATGAAGCATTCACCTCCTCTCTCACCTGGGGAGCACCTGAGCCTTGTATTTCTTAGCATGGAACGTTCAGGACTTCACATTTCAGTCCCATTACACAGGGCTCTGGCGCCCCGTGACAGATACCCTCCGTGCCAAGGGAAGATGTGTCTTCCCAAAGATGCGATCTGAGGGCCTGGGTCACCCTCGCCCGGGAATTGGCTCAGAAGGAACCATTGGTCCTGCAGGTACCGCATTGGGCCGGCAGAAGTGGAGAACGCCCTGGCAGAGCACCCAGCGGTGGCTGAGTCCGCTGTGGTGAGCAGCCCGGACCCGATTCGAGGGGAGGTGAGGGTCGGGACGTGGAGGTCATCGTGGCTGGGTGTGGGGCTGGGAGGGCAGGTGAGGGGAAAACTTCCAGGCCATACCTACCCAGCCTTGGACCTAGGGTGAAGGGAGGGCATGCTTGGTGTGCATGTGACTTACACGATGTGGTCAGCAGGGGGCACTGTGGCCTCATCTGTGACTGAAACGATGCTGACTGTGAATGCTGCTGCTGCTGCCATCTAGTAGTTAATCAGCTCTTACTGGGTGTCGGCTCATTTATCCCTCACAGAACACAATGAATTAAGGGCTCTTTTAGTACCTTTTTGCAGAGAAGGAAACAGAGGCATAAAGAGGTTAAGTAACTTGCCGGGATGACAAGCTAATAAGTGGTGGGAAAATGAGCACTCTGGCTCCAGAGCAGGCATCCTTGACTCAACAAGTGTTTATTGAACACCTTCTATGTACAATCCCTGTGTAGTTAAATGAGGACATAAATAATAATAGGAAACTAATAAATTACCAACATTTATTAAATGCCCTCAAGGTCTTAACTATTATTAAATGCCCACAGAACTCTACCTATAATAATAGTGAAAATGGTGATGATAACAATGATAGGAATACAAATACGTTTAAACTGGCTTCACGCTTTATGTGTATTATCTCATGGATTCTTTACATAAACCTGGTAAGGAATGAACCTGTCCTCTCCCCATTTCGCAGAGAAGGAGATCAAGATTAAGATAGGCTAAGTAATGTTCCAAGGCAAAGAGTGGAAATTGGAAGTATTGGGATTTGAACCTGGGATTTCCAAAGGCTCTACTGTCAGTTTGTTTTCCCATTAATTTAGTAAGCATTTACTCTTTATTTTTAAATTTTTATTTATTTATTTATAGGCCGCGCAGTGTAGCATGGCACGCAGGATCTTAGTTCCCTGACAGGGATCGAACCCGCGGCCCCTGTGGTGGGAGCGCGGAGTCTTAACCACTGGACCTCCAGGGAAGACCCAGGCATTTACTCCTTAAACTATAATTTGGTTGTCACTCGCCCTGAGCCTCCACTCTGGTTCTTCACCACAGGTAGTGAAGGCTTTCATTGTCCTGACCCCAAACTTCCTGTCTCATGATCGAGACCAGCTCACCAAGGAGCTGCAGCAGCATGTGAAGTCAGTGACAGCCCCGTACAAGTACCCAAGGAAGGTGAGTGAGAGCAGACGGTTGGGGTCTGGTCCCTGTGAGTGGTTCTGGGGGCTCCACTGCCTCAAGTCTCATACAGTGTCTGGGGTGAAGCCTAAGTAGCCAAGAGCACTAATATTTTTCTCTGCAGAAGAAGCATTTCAGCTTAGGGGTGTGAGGGAGCCCACTGAATCGGATGGAACCTCGATCCTGTGTCAGAAACTCATCCATTGCTGGAGTGTCAACCTAAAGAAAAATATCAGACAATTGCCCAAAGATATCCAAGAAGGTTATTTATAATCTTTCAAAATTTGAAAAAGACACCCAAACCAGCAACTTCCAAACTATTAAAACGCATTATTTTTCGTGAGAAATACATTCTATATTGCAATCCAATACACATATACCTACACAACAAACAAAAAAGAACAAAATGATATTTACCCTAACAACGTGTAATACATTCTGATATTTTTTGTTCAACTTCATTTGTTTTAAATGCTGTGCACAACCTATAAAACTGTGCAGCAATAGAGAAATGATGAAATTACTCATGGAATTTAATATTATTCTGTAATTTAAACTGATGATGCAGATTTTTTAACATAAAATATCACAATAATATATTATTGAGATAAAAAAGCAGGCTAAGAAATAACGTATGTAGTGCTATCTGATATGTTTAAAAACAAGTTAAAATTTCCTTCTTTTGTAGTAATACTTTGCTGCATTGTCTGAATGTTTACAATCAGTACATATTACAAAGCTATATAGCTAACGTTTATTGAGCATTTACTGTCTGTACCAGTCCCTGGACTCAAGGCTTTACATGCGTTATTATTTCATTTAATCCTCCCCACAACCTGAGATAATCATCCCAGTCTACAGAGAGGAAACTGAGGCTTAGAGACTCAAAGTAAATTGCCTGAGATTACAGTAAATAGAAGCTGGATTCAACCCCATGTGTATCTGACAACAGAGTTCATGCTGCTAACATTAGGATCTGATGCTTTATCGAGAGTAGAAGAGAGGATGCGTACCAGTCAGGAAGGGCTACATGTTACTGTGGGTAACAAACAGTCCCAAAGTTGCAGTGGATTATAACAAGGACGGTGGCTTTCTTGCTCACGCCACTTGTCCACCATAGCTTTCCCGGAGCCTTTGCTCCACATCCGCTCATCCTGGGACCAGGATAAAGGAGCAGCCACCACGTAGGTACCTCCCAGAGAACTAGAAGAGATGGACAGAGTGGGTGGCCTGTCTCAATGACTCCCAACTTTTCTGTTAGAGGTGGCACACTTCACTCCTACTCATATTTCACTGGTCAAAGTACATCAAAGGGCTGCATCCAACTTCAGGAGGTCAGAGGAGAATCTGACATAAATGGTGGACCCCATTAAGGCCCCCACATGGCGCCAGCCTGTCTGGGGGACTGTGAGAGGGCAAAGGAGGAGAGCTGAGGGTTGATAGAAAATGACGGGGTGACTTGGTCAGAATGTGTTTGCTTTATCCTCAACCAGGTGGAGTTTGTCTCAGAGCTGCCCAAAACCATCACTGGCAAGATAAAAAGAAGTGAACTCCGGAAGAAGGAGTTTGGTCAGATGTAATTGGCAATAAACTCAGAAACCACTGGGTGATGTTGGCCAAATGCCTGGCGGCCTCAGTTTCCTCACGATGGTGAGGGTGAGGAGAGGAACACTGAGAGGGTTGACTTGAAGGAGAGCCAGGAGTGTCAACATTCCAGCATTTTTGTTCTTTTAAATTAATATCAGTCACTATCCTTCCTCCAAGTTCCCTGTTCCTTTCAGATTGCCCAGCTGAGCGCTCAGAATGGGGCTGAAGCAAATTAAATACTGACTCAGCATCCACAGTGAGTCTGTTGTGCATTTATTCTGCGAAAGATCCAGTGCTAAATGCTGTCCCTCCTAATTCCCCCAACCCCCATCAGAGATTGCCCCGGGGCCTGATTCTCCCTCCTGGTTCCAGAGACTCTGTGACCCAGTCAATGACCAGGACATAGAGGTCTCGGAGGAACAGTCCATGTGGCCCCCGGGGTCTGCTCCTGCCTGGCTTGCCTCTGCCCACCTGGGGGTGAGGCGGGAGGCAGGGCATCGTGGTGTCTGGGGAATGGAGAAGAGGGGAGGGCAGCCCAGCTTGGTGACGACACTCGCCTGCCACACCATCCCTCACCTGCCCCCTCCAGTGGACCCACTGCCTCTCCTCCCACCAATAATGCTGCTGCTGTTACTGCTTGCAGGTCCCAGCCTGGACCAGTGCAGGTGAGTGAGGGCCCTGCCCTCTGGGGGCCCAGGAATCCTGCAGGACTCCTCCAGCCCTTCCCAGGGACCCAGGAGCTTTGTTCCCCAGCCCCTCCCCAGGGGCCCGCAGTCCTCCCCAGACACCTCTCCTTATACTGTGTAATCCCCTCTGCCATCCAGAGCCCTCTGACCCTCCTGGCCTGTGGTCCTGTGAACTAACCCTTCACTCTTAATAGCAAGCCATTTTAATCATATAGCTATAACCATATATCCCTCAATATCACATAACAACTGCAGAGGAAACATTAATTTCAGGCACATATAGTATATTTACAAAAATTAACCTTACTTATTTTGGCCACACAGCAAATTTCAACATATTTCAGAGGAATGAAATCACACAGAGCATGTTTTTTGGTAATGCAATTGTGCTAGAAGAGTTCTGATGAAAAGCTAACTAGAATTTCCCATGTTTGGAAATTGAGAAGTACACTTATAAATAAAACATGAGCAAAGAAGAAATCCCAAAGGAAAGATGTTACAGTTGAACTGAATTACGTGGTCATGATAATATAGTAATAAAATATGTTTCCTTCTGGCTTGCGAATTCCACTTTGTGTGACCAGATGGTATGGGTATGGTCTCAAAATCATCCCTGATTGACGTAGACATTTTAACACCTGAAACGGTTAGATACATCACCTGTTAGCATGGGCTTTAGATTATGAACCTAAACAGGGGGGAGAAAATCCAGTCTGACTCTCATTATTGATTTCCAGGGACCTCCAGAAATTGAGAATTTTAATGGAGAAAGTTCATCAGCTTCTCTTCCGGGGGATCTGAGGACAGCACCCAACCAGCTTGGCAGTACCAGGAGTGCTGGGTGGGGAGAGCCAAGCAGGTGGGCTGTGGCCCAGGGACCCAGGTGGTTAGACAAACCCCACTGGTGATGGTCTATTCTGGGCCCTGTCCTCAGGTGAACTTCCTAAAGGTGCTTTTATGTGTGATTGACACAGTGGTCTCCCAGCTCATTCAGTCCCATGACAGCTTTAAAATCATTGCTTTAAACCCCATAGATTTTATTATTATGGAAACTTATTGTAAACAGGAAACATTCTATTACTGTTATAATGGAAAATCAATGTCTTTTACCATAAATACAAAGAAATGATTTTTAAAAAAGCAAAACAAAAAACAGGGATAACAAAACAATAGTGTTGAAATCTGTTTAGATGCAGTTGCCTGCCTACAGAGTCCCACATTTGGGCTGTGTGGTTATAAAAAGACAGACTAGGCACAGAAGGAGTGGAAGTCAGACTAGCCCCGAAGTGAATGGGAGGCAGACGCAGCCTGTAAGGGACTGGGGACGTCCATGAACGGTGCCAGGGTCACCCTGGTTACAACTCAAGCAGGGATGAGGGAAAGAAGGAGAAGTGAACACAGTTAAGGGGCCTGGAAAGGGTGAGACCATTCGTGCAGCAGACGAAGCATCCCCAAAGCGGGTTCAGCCTCCCATCCAGGGGAGCAGCCCTCCATCGCCCCTGAAGGCAGGGCCAGGATCCTTGGGCTTGAGACCCAGCTGTGCTGCTTACCAGCGGTGTGACCCTTGGTGGGTTTCCTCCCTAAAATGGAAATGTCCAGTCCTGTGCCCAAAGACTGTCATGAGGACAAAGGGAGGCCATGTGCTGAGCGCCTGTGCCCATCAGCTTCATCATCTCCCAGGGGCGACTGTCCTCCCAGAACTGGCACCTTAGAAGCTGTGAAGCCTTTAAAGGCCCCTCCTGTTACCAGCCTGTGCTAAGCACTGTACTTTGCAGGCATCTTCTTATGGCCCATACCATCTCTATCCCCATTGCACAGATGGGGAGTCAGGGAGAGGTGTTGTACCCAGGCTGAGAAAAGGGTCAGGAGGGACTTGGGTCTGGGTGGGAGTGGGGGGAATGTTGGGAGAGGAAGAAGCTGGAGCTGGAGCCTCCAGAAAGAGAAGGGGCCAGAGAGAATCATTGCCTGCCGTCCAACTTTGCTCAGGGTCAGCTCTGCTCAGAAGATGAAGCAAACCAGGCGGCCATGGTCACACCTCTCTCCTCCACCTCGGGCTGATGGTCAGTCATTGCTGTGGTGATGATAATATTATCATACAATGGTCCTGCTGATGTCTTTACTGTCACTGTTGCTATTGTGGGAGGGGGCACAGCCCACTCTGACACACAGCGTGGGTCCTGGGGAGGCTCACTTTTTTCCCTCTTTTGACCTTGGGATCTGCTAGGCCCCATGCAACACCCCCATGTTAAGTGCACGCTGTCATAGCCCAGTCCCTACCCTGTGCCCCTTCCCCAGAGCCACCCTACCCTGGCCATTCTCTGGTGTCTCAGAGCATAGGCACAGCCCTCTGGAAGGCCCTCAATGGGACAGGTGCTTAGCACTGGGTTCGGAGCCAAGAAAACACCCCCTTCCATGACAGCCTAGGTGGGGTAGGTCATGCTGATCTCGAGGGTGTGGTGGCTTGAAGCAGGATCTCAGTTCCCTGACCGGGAATCAAACCCAGGCTGTGGCGGTGAAAGTGCTGAATCCCAGCCACTAGACCACGAGGGCCAGTGGGCTTGAAACAGGACCTCAGTCCTGGTCTTCTTTGAAGAAAGAATTCAGCAAAGAGACAAAAGGTAGTGAAGCAGATAAAGCGTTTTTTAGAAGAAAAGTACATGCGGAAAGACACACGGATGGGCCTAGAGAGAGAGTCATGCTTTTGGGGTGGCTGAAATTGCTTATATGGGGGCAGTATTCCGGGTTCCCTCTAGCCAGTCACCTTGATTCATCTTGCTTTGTGCCCATATTTGGTCTGACTCAGGGTCCTACCCAATGTGCACATGCATCTTTTAGCCAAGATAGATTCCAGCGTGAGAGTCTCTGAGAGGTTGGCAGGACATATTATGGGCTAGCGCCCCCTCCATTTTTTGACCCCTGAGGAACCTTTTTGTGCATGTGTAGTCCAGGAGGTCTCCTTGACCTCAAGAATGAAAAATATGGTAGTCTTATCTTTTTACTCAGGGCTGAGCTTCTCTCTGCTCCTGCCTTTATCTTTTCCTTGAAATGTCAGCAGGAGACAAGCTCCAGCTGCTCAGCCTGGAGTCCGTCTACCTTCTACCTCATTGCCAGGGTCTATTCACCCCAACTGCCTGTGGAGGTATCCACTGGAGTGCCAGACCTGTCTGGGAGTATGTGTGTGTGTGTGACTGTGATTGTATAAGTCTGCATGTATGAACCTGTGTGTCTGAGTTTCTGTGTCTGTGAGCATCTCGACTGTGAATGTGAATTTCCCACTGCACAGCACTGAGACATTGAGTGTCTCTCTGTTTTCTCTGTATGCATTTGTGTCTGCACCTTTGTCATTGAATGAGTGTACGTTGGTTGTGCAAATCCGTGTGTGTGTCTGTGTCTCAGAGCATATGGGTCCATGGAGTTCTGTGTTTTATATGTGTGTGAGTGTGCTGTGTGTGAAGTTGCTGTCCCTTAGGGTGTTCTTGATTGTATCTGTTTGTCTTCTTTTTGTGCCTGTATGTGGCAGTGTTCTGTGTCTATGTCTCTGCCTACATGTCTGTGTGTGTGTGTGTGCACGCACGTGTGTGAACCTCCTTGGGGTGTGTGTGGGTCTGCCCTGGAGGGTTGTCTCACATGGCCCTGAGTATGTGTACTTGTGTATGTGTGTGTGTGTGTGTGTGTTCCTCACAGGGTGTCCTTGCCTGCGTTGGTCTATGTGTGAGCTGTGCATGAGCCCGACACCTGAGTCCCCAGGTGAGGCTGGGGGTGATTCTTTGCCTGTGCATCTCTGTGTTTGTGATGTCTATATATTACCCTGTGAGTGTGTTTATCTGTGCACCTCAGAAGAGGACAGCTGCAGAGGGGTCTCCCTCTCGGTGACCCCCCAGGAATGGGTGAGAAGGAGACAATATGCGCTTCTCTCACCCCCTGGCTCAGCCTCTTCTGCCTCTGCTCCTTCCAGCCTCTGGTGGTTCCATCTCAGGCCGGAAGGATGGATGGAGTGAAGGGTTAGTTCACAGGACCACAGGCCAGGAGGGTCAGAGGGCTCTGGATGGCAGAGGGGATTACACAGTATAAGGAGAGGTGTCTGGGGAGGACTGCGGGCCCCTGGGGAGGGGCTGGGGAACAAAGCTCCTGGGTCCCTGGGAAGGGCTGGAGGAGTCCTGCAGGATTCCTGGGCCCCCAGAGGGCAGGGCCCTCACTCACCTGCACTGGTCCAGGCTGGGACCTGCAAGCAGTAACAGCAGCAGCATTATTGGTGGGAGGAGAGGCAGTGGGTCCACTGGAGGGGGCAGGTGAGGGATGGTGTGGCAGGCGAGTGTCGTCACCAAGCTGGGCTGCCCTCCCCTCTTCTCCATTCCCCAGACACCACGATGCCCTGCCTCCCGCCTCACCCCCAGGTGGGCAGAGGCAAGCCAGGCAGGAGCAGACCCCGGGGGCCACATGGACTGTTCCTCCGAGACCTCTATGTCCTGGTCATTGACTGGGTCACAGAGTCTCTGGAACCAGGAGGGAGAATCAGGCCCCGGGGCAATCTCTGATGGGGGTTGGGGGAATTAGGAGGGACAGCATTTAGCACTGGATCTTTCGCAGAATAAATGCACAACAGACTCACTGTGGATGCTGAGTCAGTATTTAATTTGCTTCAGCCCCATTCTGAGCGCTCAGCTGGGCAATCTGAAAGGAACAGGGAACTTGGAGGAAGGATAGTGACTGATATTAATTTAAAAGAACAAAAATGCTGGAATGTTGACACTCCTGGCTCTCCTTCAAGTCAACCCTCTCAGTGTTCCTCTCCTCACCCTCACCATCGTGAGGAAACTGAGGCCGCCAGGCATTTGGCCAACATCACCCAGTGGTTTCTGAGTTTATTGCCAATTACATCTGACCAAACTCCTTCTTCCGGAGTTCACTTCTTTTTATCTTGCCAGTGATGGTTTTGGGCAGCTCTGAGACAAACTCCACCTGGTTGAGGATAAAGCAAACACATTCTGACCAAGTCACCCCGTCATTTTCTATCAACCCTCAGCTCTCCTCCTTTGCCCTCTCACAGTCCCCCAGACAGGCTGGCGCCATGTGGGGGCCTTAATGGGGTCCACCATTTATGTCAGATTCTCCTCTGACCTCCTGAAGTTGGATGCAGCCCTTTGATGTACTTTGACCAGTGAAATATGAGTAGGAGTGAAGTGTGCCACCTCTAACAGAAAAGTTGGGAGTCATTGAGACAGGCCACCCACTCTGTCCATCTCTTCTAGTTCTCTGGGAGGTACCTACGTGGTGGCTGCTCCTTTATCCTGGTCCCAGGATGAGCGGATGTGGAGCAAAGGCTCCGGGAAAGCTATGGTGGACAAGTGGCGTGAGCAAGAAAGCCACCGTCCTTGTTATAATCCACTGCAACTTTGGGACTGTTTGTTACCCACAGTAACATGTAGCCCTTCCTGACTGGTACGCATCCTCTCTTCTACTCTCGATAAAGCATCAGATCCTAATGTTAGCAGCATGAACTCTGTTGTCAGATACACATGGGGTTGAATCCAGCTTCTATTTACTGTAATCTCAGGCAATTTACTTTGAGTCTCTAAGCCTCAGTTTCCTCTCTGTAGACTGGGATGATTATCTCAGGTTGTGGGGAGGATTAAATGAAATAATAACGCATGTAAAGCCTTGAGTCCAGGGACTGGTACAGACAGTAAATGCTCAATAAACGTTAGCTATATAGCTTTGTAATATGTACTGATTGTAAACATTCAGACAATGCAGCAAAGTATTACTACAAAAGAAGGAAATTTTAACTTGTTTTTAAACATATCAGATAGCACTACATACGTTATTTCTTAGCCTGCTTTTTTATCTCAATAATATATTATTGTGATATTTTATGTTAAAAAATCTGCATCATCAGTTTAAATTACAGAATAATATTAAATTCCATGAGTAATTTCATCATTTCTCTATTGCTGCACAGTTTTATAGGTTGTGCACAGCATTTAAAACAAATGAAGTTGAACAAAAAATATCAGAATGTATTACACGTTGTTAGGGTAAATATCATTTTGTTCTTTTTTGTTTGTTGTGTAGGTATATGTGTATTGGATTGCAATATAGAATGTATTTCTCACGAAAAATAATGCGTTTTAATAGTTTGGAAGTTGCTGGTTTGGGTGTCTTTTTCAAATTTTGAAAGATTATAAATAACCTTCTTGGATATCTTTGGGCAATTGTCTGATATTTTTCTTTAGGTTGACACTCCAGCAATGGATGAGTTTCTGACACAGGATCGAGGTTCCATCCGATTCAGTGGGCTCCCTCACACCCCTAAGCTGAAATGCTTCTTCTGCAGAGAAAAATATTAGTGCTCTTGGCTACTTAGGCTTCACCCCAGACACTGTATGAGACTTGAGGCAGTGGAGCCCCCAGAACCACTCACAGGGACCAGACCCCAACCGTCTGCTCTCACTCACCTTCCTTGGGTACTTGTACGGGGCTGTCACTGACTTCACATGCTGCTGCAGCTCCTTGGTGAGCTGGTCTCGATCATGAGACAGGAAGTTTGGGGTCAGGACAATGAAAGCCTTCACTACCTGTGGTGAAGAACCAGAGTGGAGGCTCAGGGCGAGTGACAACCAAATTATAGTTTAAGGAGTAAATGCCTGGGTCTTCCCTGGAGGTCCAGTGGTTAAGACTCCGCGCTCCCACCACAGGGGCCGCGGGTTCGATCCCTGTCAGGGAACTAAGATCCTGCGTGCCATGCTACACTGCGCGGCCTATAAATAAATAAATAAAAATTTAAAAATAAAGAGTAAATGCTTACTAAATTAATGGGAAAACAAACTGACAGTAGAGCCTTTGGAAATCCCAGGTTCAAATCCCAATACTTCCAATTTCCACTCTTTGCCTTGGAACATTACTTAGCCTATCTTAATCTTGATCTCCTTCTCTGCGAAATGGGGAGAGGACAGGTTCATTCCTTACCAGGTTTATGTAAAGAATCCATGAGATAATACACATAAAGCGTGAAGCCAGTTTAAACGTATTTGTATTCCTATCATTGTTATCATCACCATTTTCACTATTATTATAGGTAGAGTTCTGTGGGCATTTAATAATAGTTAAGACCTTGAGGGCATTTAATAAATGTTGGTAATTTATTAGTTTCCTATTATTATTTATGTCCTCATTTAACTACACAGGGATTGTACATAGAAGGTGTTCAATAAACACTTGTTGAGTCAAGGATGCCTGCTCTGGAGCCAGAGTGCTCATTTTCCCACCACTTATTAGCTTGTCATCCCGGCAAGTTACTTAACCTCTTTATGCCTCTGTTTCCTTCTCTGCAAAAAGGTACTAAAAGAGCCCTTAATTCATTGTGTTCTGTGAGGGATAAATGAGCCGACACCCAGTAAGAGCTGATTAACTACTAGATGGCAGCAGCAGCAGCATTCACAGTCAGCATCGTTTCAGTCACAGATGAGGCCACAGTGCCCCCTGCTGACCACATCGTGTAAGTCACATGCACACCAAGCATGCCCTCCCTTCACCCTAGGTCCAAGGCTGGGTAGGTATGGCCTGGAAGTTTTCCCCTCACCTGCCCTCCCAGCCCCACACCCAGCCACGATGACCTCCACGTCCCGACCCTCACCTCCCCTCGAATCGGGTCCGGGCTGCTCACCACAGCGGACTCAGCCACCGCTGGGTGCTCTGCCAGGGCGTTCTCCACTTCTGCCGGCCCAATGCGGTACCTGCAGGACCAATGGTTCCTTCTGAGCCAATTCCCGGGCGAGGGTGACCCAGGCCCTCAGATCGCATCTTTGGGAAGACACATCTTCCCTTGGCACGGAGGGTATCTGTCACGGGGCGCCAGAGCCCTGTGTAATGGGACTGAAATGTGAAGTCCTGAACGTTCCATGCTAAGAAATACAAGGCTCAGGTGCTCCCCAGGTGAGAGAGGAGGTGAATGCTTCATCCTCCCAGAGCTCTGGGGCTTGTCTCAAGCTCAAGCAGCTTCCCCTGGCATGAAAACTCCTTAGCTTAAACATTTGTACAGATTTTACACCCTGTTCCTCACTATATCAGCATTTGTTTTAGAAATTAAAAACAACAAACTCAATTTTCCTGAAATTCCCAAGAAAACTTATGATTCTAGTGTAACGTGTCATTTTTGTTCTTTATAAATCATGTAAGAGTTAGGAACAACAGACTTGGAGTCAGACCGCCTTCATTCAAATCTGGCCTGCACCCTGTACTGTCTTTGAAACTTCAGGCAACGTTTTTCACTGGTCACTGACTCCATTTCCTCATGTAAAATGGGCATAATCATGGGAATTCCCTGGGGGCCCAGTGGTTAGGGCTACGTGCTCCCACTGTAGGGAGCACGGGTTCAATCCCCGGTCGGGGAACTAAGATCCTGCATGCCGCGCACTGTCAGGTCTACACCCACCCCCTCCCCCACCAAAAAAAATTAAAATAATATAAAATGGGCATAATCACATCTACCTTACAGCATTGGGAGGTGGTCATATAAAGCTCTACAGAGAGTACGGTCACATAGTACGTATTCCATAAAGGTGAATTTTATTATTGTTGTGTTGTTGTTATGTGTTTCTGTGACATGTGGTTCATCAGAGGGGCACACAGAATAAGGTCCCTCAACAAATAGGGACCAAAGTAAAGTTTCCCTTCCCAGTGCCTTTAACTTGCCTGATGTCTTACTTTGGTTCAGAGTTAGGCTGAGAGTCCCTCACCAAGGCATGAAGGAATGTCTGGGCATGCTACCTCCCACCAGGCTCGTGAGGGTGGTACCTTCTGCTCAGCGTCAGCCACACCTACCCGGAGGCATTGATGACATCATCGGCCCTCCCCAGGAACCAGAAGTAGCCCTCTGCATCAATAGTCGCTCTGTCCCCACTGTTGTAAAAGTCCCCACACTCCACTTCGGCTGTCTTCACTGGGTTACTCTGCAAAGAGTTTAGTGAGTTTAGAGATGATGAGCTACAGCAATGGGCTCGGATCTGGGTTTGAATCCCGCTTCTGGCTCTACCTGGCACCTGGGAAATTTTTAGAATCTCTCTGAGTCTACTTTCATTACATGCAAGCACTCAATGCATGCTACTGGTCAATTAGTGAACAATGTTCAACCAATTTTAAGAACCATTTTTTTCATTTCATTCATTTATTTATTTATTTTTGGCTGTGTTGGGTCTTCGTTGCTGCAAGCGGGCTTTCACTAGTTGCGGCGAGTGGGGCTACTCTTCATTGAGGGCCGCGGGCTTCTCGTTGCGACGGCTTCTCTTGTTGCGGAGCGTGGGCTCTAGGTGTGCGAGCTTCAGTAGTTGCGGCACGTGGGCTCAGTAGTTGTGGCTCATGGGCTCTAGAGTGCAGGCTCAGTAGTTGTGGGACACAGGCTTAGCTGCTCTGCGGCATGAGGGATCTTCCTGTACCAGGGATTGAACTGCATTGGCAGGAGGACTCTCAACCACTGCGCTACCAGGGATGTCTCCAGAACAATTTTTAAACATAACAACTCACTTTTGTGTGCCACTCCAGTAAAATAAAATTTCCGCTCTAGCATAACTCTCTTTTCTTCACTGTTATAAGCTCTGCATTTACACAGTGGCTGGACAGATGGGAGGTGTCAATAAATGTTTGCTGAATGAATTTTCTTCCCAAAATATTACCTCATTTGAGCCTCACAGAAAGCCTATGAAGCTGGTATTCTTCATTAAACTTTTAAGATAATTGTATATTTGCATGCAGTTATAAGAAATAATACAGAGAGACCTCATGTACCCTTTACCTAGTTTCTCCCAATAATAACATCTTGCAAATATATAGCTCAATATCATAACCAGCACATTGACATTGATACCATCCACCAATCCTAATCAGGCTTCCCCAGTTTTTTACTTGTACTCATATGTGCGTGTGAGTGTATCTAGTTCTATGCCATTTTATCACATGTGTAAGTCCATGTATCTTCCACCACCATCAAGGTACAGAACAGTCCCATCATCACCAGGATCTCTCACGTTGCTTTTATATCCACATCCACCTCTCTCCTCTCCCTTCTTCCTCCTCCCTTCCCATAACTAACCCCTTGGCAATGACTAACCTATTCTCCATTTTTGTAATTTTGTCATTTTAATAATGTCACATAAATGGAATTATATAGTATATAACCTTTGGGAGTGGCTCTTTTTTTAAACTCAGTATCATTCTCTGGGGATCCATCCACACTAATGTGTTCATCAATAGTTTGATCATATTTATTGCTGAACAGTATCTCACGTTTCAGATGAGACACAGGTCAACCATTCACCCACTGAACGGCACCTGCGTAGTTTCATTTTTAACTATTATGCATAGAGCTGCTGTGAACCTTACAGATTTGTGTGAGGCTGGCATTTTTTAGCCCATTTTACAGAAGAGGAAACTGATGTTCAAGGAGGCACAATAACTCCCTCAAAGTCACTCAGCTGGGCAGTGGGAGGGTTGGCGTTTGAATTTACAGCCTATGCATGTGACCACTAAGCACTGTGTTGGGATTTTTCTTCTTCTGGAACATGGAATAATTTTAAGAGGTTTCAGGAAAAAAATCTTTAAACATTAAATTGCATCCTTTTTTAGAGTCCCGTCCAATTGGTTATATTGAGATTCTCGGACATATTTTTAAAAGCTCTGGAGCTACCAAGAGTAAGATAAGTTTCTGTTTCAGAGCATTTTTTGCCTTTAATTTTTTATTTTTAGACAGTTTTAAAGGTAACTTTCCATTTAGAGTTATTACACCATTTCAGGACTTTTAGTGAAAATAGAAGTTAGCTAGAATTTAAGAAAATGTTTTGTGTGTATTATAGTTATGGTTATAATTGCCTCCTGTTTCTGGCAAGAGATACTGTTTTCCACTTGAGATACCAGATCAAATTCTTTTTTAAACAAATGCTTTAAAGGAATAATTTGATTTAAAGTGAAAAATAATGTAATTAATAGTATAGATGGTGCATGGATATGGCAGAAAATAGTTGATGTGGACTTGAATGACTGAAATTTAGGAGACACCACATCAAAGGGTACAGAAAAAGTCCCACCGCCAATTCATGTACCATTTGAACTGCTGTCCATCTCAGTGTACTGTGATACAGTTGACCTGACACGTCCCTGTGGACAGGTCTTCTCTGAAGGAAATGAAATTTCTTGATGTCAATCATCTGAGGTAGGGTCAAAGATTGGAACCTTGCAGATGGGACTCCCACACCCAGGGAAGGAATTCCTTTGTCTCTCTGGACCTGAACTTCTTGGAAGTAGGTTCTCAGAGCCATTGAAGAGCTCCTGAATGGTAGGAGAATAGTATCACATCCACCACACAGAGAGGGTCAGAGTCTACAGAGGCACCAAAGTGAGTTCTTCACCTTGACTACTTTTAAAAAGTGCTACTGGTGGGTGATGTCAAAAAAAACATGGCATATGAGGAAGACTTAAGGTCTCATTTCCCCCAGAAAACCACAAAAAAGTACAAGAAGTTGAATTGACTATGTACGACGTCTGGGAAAGAGTCAAAGGCTTAAAACAACCTTATAAATACCCAATCAAGAAAAAGCCTTCTTGAAAATGGTCGAAAAGTTTTGTGACACTTTATTCACCCTTGCTCCAGCCTTTCTCCTACATGGCAGTTTTAGTCTTGAGCAGATGGCAGCCCAGTTTCCAGTCCCCCTGCTCCAACCAGAGAGAGAAGATCTCATTTGCAAATTATTGTGCACACCTGTTGTAACCTATCTCAGGCTAATTGGAGGACTGGTGCAAGGCACCCAGCTCGTGTAACTCAGAATATAAGAGGGAAAAGCAATAGGCACTGTTCATAGAAGCTACTTGGAAGACTACAAAACTAAAAGATGCCTGAGATAAGAAATTATTGATGGAGATAGATATACAATAGATCATCAAGGTCTGGAGGAGAAGCTGGGGTGAGAGTCTTTCGGGAAATTAGGGTGTTCAAGACAGCTGTGCACATGGCGGTATTTAGAAAACCATGTACATACCTGAGCAAGACATGTGCTCACAAGAGTCCTAAGAAGACCTTAAGCTTTCACCTCAGACTGATCTCTCGGCTCAGAGCAAGCCTAGCTAAGTGGTGAAGGAGTACCCCAGCACAGACCTAACTTGTACATTGGTTGTTCTCTCCTTTTTGTTGTTATTGGTATTTTTGTTTGTTTGACCTCTTGGCACTCAAGAAAATCTCTGTCAAAACATTAGCTGACGCCTTCCCTGGTGGCGCAGTGGTTGAGAGTCCGCCTGCCAATGCAGGGGACACGGGTTCATGCCCCGGTCCGGGAAGATCCCACATGCCGCAGAGCGGCTAGGCCCATGAGCCATGGCCGCTGACCCTGCGTGTCCGGAGCCTGTGCTCCGCAATGGGAGAGGCCACAACAGTGAGAGGCCCGTGTACCGCCAAAAAAAAAAAAAAGAAAGAAAAGAATACTACAGACCCTTATGAATAATTGGGGCAAAATTCTCAGCAAAATGCTAGCAAACAGAATTCAGCAACATATTAAAAGGATTATATACCATGTCTAACTGGGATTTATTCCTGGTTCAACATATGAAAATCAATCAATGTAATGAACCATGCTAATAGAACGAAACTGGGGTCTGGGGGGCCCCATATCTATTCAACAGGTGCAGAGAAAGCATTTAACAAAATTCAGTATCCTTCCATGATAAAAAAAAACTCAGTTTATTTAATAAACTAGGAATAGAAGGAATATCCTCAACATGACAAAGGCCATACATTTTAAAAAAAAGCATAGCCAACATCATTCTCACTGGTGAAAGACTAAAAGATTTTCTCTTAAGATCAGGAGCAAGACAGGAGAGCCTGATCTCACCATTTCTACTCAACAAAGTATTGGAAGTTTACCCAGATCAATTAGGCAAGAAAAAGAAATGAGGCACCAAAATGAAACAGAATTAAAACTAGATCTGTTCACAGATAACATGATCTTACATGTACAAAACCCTAAAAAACTTTCTCTCACACACACAAATTGTTAGAGCTCATAAAGGAATTCAGCAAAGTTATAGAAAAGAAAATCGATGCACAAAATTTAAGGTGCAGTTCTATATTTTAACAATTAACAATCCAAAGAGGAAATTAAGAAAACATCAATAAGAATACAATACTAAGGATAAATTTAGTATAGAAGGTGAAAGACTTGTACACTGAAGATTAAAAATCACTGCTGAAAAAGAGAAAGAAGACATAAATAAATGGAAAAGCATCCCATATTCATTGATTTGAGACAATATTAAGGTGACAATGCTGCCCAACATTATCTACAGATTCAATGCAATCCCTATCAAAATTTCAATGGTGTTTTTTGCAGACATAGAAAAACCCATCCTAAAATTCACATAAAATCTCAAGGGATCCCAAAGTGCAAACACAACCTTTAGAAAGGAGAAAAGTTGGAGGACTTACACTCCTGATTTCAGAAACTTACTTCAAAGCTATAGCAATCAAAACAATGTGATACATTCATAAAAAGAGACATACAAACCACTGGAATAGCATAGAGAACCCAAAAAGTAACCCTCACATATACTGTCAATTGATTTTAGGCAACGGTGCCAAGACCATTCGGTGGGAAAGACAGTCTTTTTAACAAATGGTGCTTGGAACCTTGGATGTCCACATGCAAAAGAATGAAGTTACCTTATATCATACACAAAAATTAATTCAAAATGGATTAAAAACTTAAATGTAAGAGCTGAGCTTATGAAACTCTTGGAAGAAAACACAGAGGAAAATCTTGCCTTGGATTTCACAATGATTTATTGAATATGACACCAAAAGCACAAGAAATAAAAGAAAAATATTGAATAGATAAAATGTTCTTCACCAAATTTAAAAACTTTGTATGTCATAGGATACTATCAAGGAAGTGAAAAGACAACCCACTGAATGGGAGAAAATATTTGCAAAGCATATAATTTGCATATCTGATAAGGTATTAATATCCAGCCTACATAAAGAGCTCTTACAACTTAGAAACAACAACAGAAAAAGGAACAACCCAATTAAAAATGGGCAAAGAACTTGAATAGACAATTCTCTGAAGATATACAAATGGCCAATAAGAACACGAAAAGATGCTAGTCATTAAAGAAATGTCAATCAAAACCGCAATGAGTTACCACTTCAAACCCATTAGAATGGCCATTATTAAAAATAAACTGAAAATAGCAAGTGTATGTAAGGATATGAGGAAATGAAAACCCTTGTGCATGTGGAAAATATGTATGGCAGTTCCTCAAAAAGTTAAACAGAATTACCATATGATCTAGCAATTCCATTTCTGGGTATATAACCAACAGAAGGGAAGCAGGGACCCAAACAGTTACTTGCACAATCAGTGTTCATAGCAGCATTATTCACAAAGGCCAAAAGGTGGAAACAACCCAGATGTCCATCAAAACTTAGTATATACATACAATGGAATATTATTCAGTCTCAAAAAGATGACAGCTTGCTAAAACATGGATGAACCTTAAAAACACTGTGCTAAGTGAAATAAGCCAGACACAAAAGGGCAAATGTATGATTCCACTTATATGAGGTAACTAAAATAGGCAAGTTCTTAAAGACAAAAAGTACCATTAGAGGTTACCAAATGCTGGGGAGATGGGGACTAGGCAGCTATTGTTTAATGGGAACAGAATTCCTTCTGGGGATGGTGAAAATTTTCTGCAGATGCATAGTGGTGATGGTTGTGCAATACTGGAAATTTAACTCAGTGCTACTGAACTGTATGCTCAGGAATGATGAAAAGGATAAATTTTATATCATATATATATATATATATTTATGCCTCAATAAAAAGAAAATAAAAGAACAGAATATAAGCCAACAAATCTCAATGGAAGAGTGAAATGTCTCATTGCCATGGGAACATGTGAAATGAAGGAAATCAGTGTGGCCATATGTGAAGACATCTTTGCAAAATAAAATATGTTATGTACAATTTTTTTTAAGTCATGGCTTTGGGCCACCCCAGTTCAGTTTAACCAGAATCTCTGTGGTTGCATCCAAGTATTTAAAAAAAAATTCCCTCAAATGATTCTAACGTGCAGGCACTATTAAGAGCTGCTGATCTATACACGTTAGTCTGTGTTCATTTTCCCTTTTATCCAACCTTTAAACTGTGCTACTGAGAATTAAGGCTAAGGCTTGCACGATTGCTTCTGGACAATAGTACCACAGAGGGACTGGACCCCACCCACCCACCCAAGGCCATAGTGTGAGCACAACAGTGACACCAGTGGCTGTGACTTTGTAGAAAGGAGATGGAGTCTGAGATCAATTTCAGGGTCTGTCTGCCCTTCTACAGTCCATCTTGGAAGCTGAGGATTTCCTCTTAGTGGCCACTGCTAGCTAGGGTTTGTCTGATGAAGAGTTACAGCAGGTTTCTTTATACTCTATTGTAGGTTTCTGTAGTCCCTGGATTTCTCATTTAGAGTTTGGGCTCCAAAACACACCACTTTGAATCCTAGCCTGCCATTTATTTGACATGGGAAAGACATGTAAAGCTTCCAGTCTGCAGTTCCTTCCTCTTTAAAGTGGGGATAATAGCGCCCCTGGAGGCTCAGCGAGATTAATAGATTTGTTTGCACCCTGTTGGTAAGTGGGGTGGTATGATGTGAACCCAAAGCCAGCATTCTTAACCATAAGAGATCACTGGACCCCAAGTCTGGTGGTTCTGAAGCCAGGCTGTTTTCTACCCCATCAGTCAGCCCATAAGTGCCAGATGGCTTATGACAGAAAGGGATGTGCGAACACACTAGGAGCTTTGAGATTAATTAGAACAGGTTTCATTGGCTTGGAGTGAATAAAGGAAGAAGGAAGAAGCCTCAGGATGCAGAGTTGAGTCCAGTCCCTTACCACCTACACAGCTCCCTGCAAATATTCTTGGGCCGCATGGGGGCAGATGGTGTGTCCTTACCTCATAGTACATGAAGACGCCTATGGGCCTGGTGGGCTTGATCCTGATGCCAATGTTTCCTTCAGTGTGGGGCGGCAGGATGTTGCCCTTGTCATCAATGATCTGGAGCAAGAGACCTGTGAACCCCACCCTGCAGGGACCCCCAACACTCCGGCCCCACCCAAACACTGCCTGGCTCATTCATGTGACACAGTGGGGGTCATTGGGGGAGGGGGTTGTGGTAGAGGAGCCCTGTCAGAAAATAGAATAAAACGGTCAAAAGTCTTTGAAATCAGCAAATGGTGAAACCCAAGCCATGGGTCTATGTGTTTCATG
Source organism: Mesoplodon mirus (assembly GCF_964341445.2). Taxonomy (NCBI): domain Eukaryota; kingdom Metazoa; phylum Chordata; class Mammalia; order Artiodactyla; family Ziphiidae; genus Mesoplodon; species Mesoplodon mirus. The sequence goes on from NC_138991.1 coordinate 49,777,282, forward strand.
CATATACAGACATCACAAATGTGTCTTCAAGATAGAAAACACGGATCAGGAAAAACTAAAAGCACCAGCAGTGGAGAGAGCCGCCTGTGCTACTGCAAATACTCTTTTCCAGGCTCGGTGCGTGAGGCCTCTGGCTGTCCTGGCAAGCTGCACTCATGCCCAGGACATTGCAGGTCTCAACTGAAACCTCCCCAGGAAACTGGAGGAAAAGTAGGCGGAGAAGAGGAAGGGCAGCCAGGAGGCAAGACTTGTTCTGTCACCTCGTGTCACACAATGGTCCAACCCTAGCTGAGCACTAACTGCTCTCTGCCAATGTCTTTACCACCAGACCTGAATGTCATAGGGTGGGATGGCCTTCCCCATGGAACCCGGCTTGATCTTCATCTCCCGGAGAGTGCCACAACTTATTCCCTGTTCACAAAAGAAGAGAACGGGGGTTGGCAAAGCGTCCAGGCTGATCACAAAAACACAGCATCCTTGCTCACAGGTGTCATTTGATGCTGTGCAAAGAGCCCTCATGGAGAAGCTAGAAGGCATTGACCCCACTCTAGTCAGCAGACATTCACTGCACCTGACCTGGACTGGGCCTGAGCCCGGTGCTGGGGCTACAGAGTCCAGTGGGAGAGGCCAAGAAGAAGCAGAGGAGGGAGCCCAGGGCTGTGGGCATGTAATGTAGGGTGTGGAGTGCCCACTGTATGCCAGACATGTGTCCATTTTGCGAGGAGGGCCATGAGTATATTTAACAACCATTTACTTGTAGCTGCCTCAACTGCTTCTCAGAGCTGTGCTGAGATTATTCAGATTGTTCACGTTGTTCCCCTACCCCCTGTGTCTTCCTGATGAACCTTATTCCTTCTTTATGGTTCTCGAAATTATCATTCTTCCTAAAGTTAAGCGCTTTACACACAGAGAGACCAAGGTTTGAATCCTGACTCCACCACTCACTAGCTATGTACCAAGTAATCCCCCTTGATCTCCTCCTCTGTCAAAGGGGGGTAATTATAACATTATCCCTGAGTGCTTGTGAGTGTGTGCCAGGTACACACCAAGTATTCAATAAACAACTACTACTAGCTATCTTTCAGTCCCTAATAAAAGGAAGTTGGGAGATTCTCTTTCTGTGGTATTTTTCCCCACACTCGTATTGCTGCTTGTCTGTTTCCCTCAGTGGATAATGAGCATTCAGAGAATAGAGATTGTCCCATCCGTCTCTGCACCCCCAGCATCTAAACACAATACCTACCTAAAAACAACAGTGACAACCATAACTGCAATAGGGGTTGGACACTGTGCCCAGAGTTTTATATACTTTCTTTCATTTACCTTATCATAACCTGGCAAGATTGGCATTATATTTCCATTTTGGAGATGGGGAAGCTAGACTCTGCAAGATTCAGTGATATGCTGATAGTCTCGAAGCCTATAACTGGCAAGGCTGGGATCTGAACTGGGGTCTGAGCTCCTGAGAGAGGAAGTACTTTCCCCTCTGCAATGTCACTGCTCACACTCCAGGCACGTGGAAAATGTTGCAGAGATGAGTGGATAGGTGTGAAAATGTTTGGAGAAATAAAGCACCATGCGGGTATCGGGGAGTATTCTGTTGTTATGAATAGTTGATGCAAAGGGACTAGTGTCATGGGTGTAGCATGTAGTTCTAACCTCACCCTCCCTGTCTGAATGCAAACTGAACCAGCAAGGACAGTCCTAGAGTCTTAACATTTCTCAAGCCCGGAAGCAGACCCAGTAACTAATTATTTATTTATTTGCAAAGTAATGTCAGAAAAGTATGTCAGTTGGGACTAAAACAGCTATTTTGCTACAGGCCCTGAGATGACAGTCATCCTTCTGTCAGCTAAAGGGATGATAGGGAAGTAGGGGAAAGTGGCTCTGCCCAGCATCGGAAATGCATTGAAAATGTGTTAGAAGTAAATACCTGCCCACACTATCATGAATAAAGTCCTTGAGGTTCAAGTCATGTGTTATACTTTGAATGCCCTGCCCACCTGACTGGTCAGTGATCCTCTTTGGGATCACACTGTGTGTATGTGTATGTGTGTGTGTGTGTGTGTGTGTGTGTGTGTGGCGTGTATATAGAAGATCTCTCCTCCTGCTAGTGTCTCACAATCAAAGCTGTGTGCTCTCCTCGTAAACACCCAGAAATGAACTAGTGAACTTCCGGGGCTAGCTCCTGCCTGCTCCTGTGGTTGCTGCCTAGGAAGGGACGGTGAAGTGGACAGGACTTGCAGTGGTGGCTTCCATGTTCCCGGAGAGTGCCTTCTATGCCAGTGCCCCTCCTGGGTTCCCTTAAACTAATTATCACAAGTACAGTGGCACCATGTCCTCAGACCCCTTACTAAGTTTGTCCAATACTTTTCAGCACATTGGTCTTTTGACAAGTTGATGAGCTGCAATTGTCTTTTCTGCAAATTTATTTGGGACAAATGAGCCTAGAGCTCTGGAGCCTCCCCTTGGCTTTGAGCAATGCTGTGTGCACAGTGGGGCCTCTGCACACACTCATAGCAGGATTCAGCTCATCTGCTGGGCTCAGCGGACGAGCACATCCTGACTGGCCAACAGGGACCATTCACCTACCGTTTCTGACTGTCCGTAGGCCTGGTAGAGCAGAATGCCTGTCTGTCTTCTCCACAGCTCTTGCTCCTCGGGCAGCAGGGCCTCCCCACCAGTACAGCAGTGCTCCAGGGTGGGGAACCTGAGGCTGAGGGGAAGGCAAGGTGTCAACAGAGCCCCCGCAGACTGGGCTTGGGCGCTCTGCCCCAGGCCCAGGGAGAGCGCAGAGCATTGTCATCTGGATCGTTCATCCTTCTGCTTCTTCGCTTCCTTACTTGCCTTCTGGGCATTTTACTGATGGTCAAGTCCAAGTGGAAGTCATTTCCTGTTGGTAACTGTTAACTCATCTGGCAGGCGTAGGTGGTGGTGGTGGTGGTGAGGCTAATGGGTTAAATCAGGGAGATCAGGATTGAATATGGATGTTGATGTAACAAGAGGGAAAAAAGTGTGCTTGGAACACATCCTAAGCATTCTATGTGGCTAAGCGGGTTATTTTTATAAACCATAAGGGCTGAGGGATAAGACCCCAAGGATATGCTAGGATGGTAATAGAACTCTACCGCCTTCTGGGAAGAGTGGGCTTATGTGAACTGAAGGCCTTTTGTGTTTCTGGCTGGAGAATGCAAATTAGGGGTTGGAAATGAATTGCTCGGGACATCAAGGAAGACCAGGGTTCATGTAAGTAAAGAGAAGAAGGATCACAGGTAACAGCCCTGAGAGTAGGAATTTGGGAGAGAACAGAAGAGTCTGCTGTGAACATTTGCAGTAGTTTGCTAGGTACGTTGTGTGATGTAAAGCCTCTCATCTATTTTCCCCATGAAGATTTCCATAAGTAATACAAAAACCATCACAAAATAATGATGGATTCCCTGAAGGAAATGGGTAGAAGTGATTGGGGTCTTAGTACCACCTTGCACGGGGCTGAGCTGAGCCAGCTCGTAGGGGTGAGGGAGGTGGCAGAATCCCTTTTCACCCTCTCCTCGTATATACAGAGCCTGTAGTGACGGACAGGAGGGCTGGCTTCATTGAGGGTATGTTCCTCATTCTTCTTGAGCTTGATCCAAAGTACATAAAATGGGCAGAGTCTCCAATAGAGTCAATATTCATGCCCTGGTTGAATTTTTATGGGGTTTATCCACCATCTCAAGAACGTTGCAACAAGTAGCTGTAATATGAGCTTTGATATACAGTTGGAAACATAATTCTGTCAGATTGAGGGTTCATGAATAAAATCAAGCTGTATTTCAGTTATCTTCATAAATTGAACTCCTTGATATTTTAAGTCTTATATGTCTAAAACATGTTAGCTCTGATTTTGAAGGAGCCATTTCAATTTCAGAGTCACTAAAAGATACATAAACAACCATAAGATTCAAAGAGCAGAGTTCAGGTGAGCTAAAAATTAATCCACAAACATGGGGAAATGCAAAATCAAAATTACAGTGTGATACTACATACCCATCAGATTGGCAAAAATTAAAACTTTGACAAAAACAAATATTGCCAAAGATGTGGAACAATGGGAATTCTCCAGCCCTGCTAGGGGGAGCATACCTTGGTTCAATACTTTGGAAAATAAGGTAGTAGGGTGCAATGTCAGTGTGACCAAGCAATTCCTCTCCCAGAGAAGATCTACAGCAATGTGTGTTTACATATTTATGTACATGTTCAAAAATTCAATGCAGCATTAATCATCAATAGTCCCAAACTGAAAACTACCCAAATGCCCAATAATAGAACTGATTAAAAATGTGCTACTTTCATAAAATGTAATGTTATACAGCAATGAAAATTAACTCCAGTATTATTTAACAACACGGACACTACTTAGAAACATAATGTTGAAAAAAGAAGCCAGATATTACGGAATAATGTATGATTACATGAAGTTCAAAAGCAAGTAAAGTAGAGTAATTTGTTTAGGGATATTTCCTATGTAAGCTATGAGGGAAAATAAGGAAATGAACACCATAAAAACCAAGATAGTGGATTCCTTTAGTAGAGATGGAGAGGCATGAGGAGGTCTCTGGGGCCACTGGCCATGTTCTATTTTTGTGCCTTGGGTGAGCAGTTACATAGCTGTTTTATTTTCAACAATTCATTAATCTGTAAATGTATATCTTATATAGTTTTCTGTATGTTTATTTCACAACAAAAATGTTTATTAAAAAAACCCCACAATGATGCAAGGCTCACTGAGTGTTTCATTTGGTTCTCTGAATCCTGTTTAAAGAACCAATTAGACTAGCTGCTAAATATCACCACCAATATTTACCCCCCCCCCCACACACAGTATCCTCAAAGAACCATAACTAAAATCAGTCAGACCACAGTGCATCAGATTACTTAAAATCCTACCCGAAGATTCCTGTTACCAACCGCAGCCAGTTCTACCATACCTGGTGAAATTCTGCTGCAGAATCATTCGAAACACAGAGGTCGCAGCAAGGCAGTGGGTAATAGGGTATTTGAATAAAGTCTAGAGAGTTAGGAGAGAAAAAATTTTATTTTTAAAATTAAGATTTAAAACATGGGTTTGTTATTAGCATTTTAATTCTGACCTCTCCTCTAGAAGAGCCCATTTACTCATCTGTTAATTCTTTCAGTATACCTAAATTGAGCATGAATTCCATACATGGCATGTGTCAGGTACTATTGGCGCAACACAAGAAAGTCTAAATTGAGGGGATGCGTAGGGAGGGAATGAAGGGAAAGTTTTGTTTTGTGAATTTGAATAGTAAATTTTTAATGTAACATTTTTCATTTTTGTCACTATCTCCCATCTTCAATAGGAGAGACTGAAACCAAGTAATTTAAAAAGTTTATTTTTAAAAATTCATGCAAGTAATAATTGTAAAGTCAATTAAACCATTAAACTTTCAAATGCAGGGTTTGGGGTAAATTTGTAGACTCAATTCTTTGAAATAATTCAAGCTTAAAATACACTGAGAGTTTGGGGACACCCCTTGTAGGGGAAGGAGAATTAGACCTGGTGGGGGAAGGAGAGAGGTGGATTCATTGTGGTTTGTGCAGTTCTATGCCTCAGAGACTGGCAGGATGCAGGCAGAAAATAATGATGGAGAGGCAGATATTGACATAGGGGCAGGGAATGAGAAGTGAGAGGTACAGTTTCAGGTGTTGGAGGGATGATCAGATGAACTTAACCAACCAGTAGAAAAACAGGGGGAACTAGCCTGGAGAGAGAAGACTGGACAGTTTTGAGAGCCACCTGAGTGGATGTACCTGCTGGAGAAATGGAAGTAAAGGAAGCTGCTCAGAGGGGAGGGAAAGTTGAGGGCAGAGCCTTGGGTGACTACAGCGCTCAGGGCTGAGCTGGGGAACAGGCGGTAGCTGTAGCAAGTGGAGAATGTTCTGTGGAGCCATCTGACCTTAAGGGAGGAGAGGCGGGGCTGGTCCGAGGTGTACCAGGGTGAAGGGCAGGTGTCCTTAGGAGGAGGAGCTTTGAATACGTTTATGGACTGAGGGAGTCGAGTCAATGAAAAGTGAGAGATTGAAAATACAGCAGAAAAGGTTTAATGAGTTAAAGATTAATAGAGAGGGGCTCCAAACAGAAGGGCAGGGAAAAGAGCAGGATCGGCTGCAGGTGTCGGGAGGGAGTTGGACGCTGAGAGGTGAAGGGGCAGGTCTGCCTCTGAGACAGAAAGCAGGGGAGTGAGCGGAGACACAAAGACAATTTTTTTTTTTTTTTTTTTTGCGGTACGCGGGCCTCTCAGTATTGTGGCCTCTCCCGTCTTGGAGCCTGTCCGGACGCGCAGCCTCAGCGGCCATGGCTCAAGGGCCCAGCCGCTCCGCAGCATGTGGGATCTTCCCAGACCGGGGCACGAACCCGTGTCCCCTGCATCGGCAGGTGGACTCTCAACCACTGCGCCACCAGGAAGCCCGACAAAGACAATTTTTAAGTGAAGAGAAATACGTTGAAGGAGTTCACGCAGGTGACCTCAGTTATTACCATGGTGTATGCATAACAGCAACTGCTACCATTTACTGAGTGTTCTCTCTGTGCTAGTTTCAGGGCTAAGCACTTTACACACCTTTCCTATGTCATCTCATTAATATTACCAACAATTTTGTGGAGATAGTAACCATTAAGACTCTCATTTTACAGATAAGGAGACTGAAGCTCAGAGTGGTAAGTAAACCACCAATAAATGTCAATCATGGGATACGAAACTAGATCTGTCATATTCCAACGCCTTTGTTTCTAAATACGTCATTAAATTGAGTGGTCACACAAATACAACATTCACACACCAGCTACCTGGCCCTGGTAGAGCCAGGATCCAGGATCAGGAGACCTGAGCTTGTTCTGTTTGCTTTCATTTCTCAAAATCTATATTCTGGTTCCCAGGTCCACAAAGTCTGATCCATAGGTCTAGGGAAAGGTTTGGAATATGTGTTTTCTTCAAAGTTACCTCTTGATGTAATTCTGAAACAATGATTGATTCAGTGCTTCACACGTTGAGAAACCCAGAGCCAGGGTTATATTATGCTAAGAGGATTCTTTGCTAAATAAAGTATTTTCTCAGTTGGGTCCAGCATTTGAACTGGAAATGAGTTTCTTCTAGGAGTATGTTGATATCAAAAGGCTCGTCTTCTTACCTGCACAATGACCTTGGGGTCAAACTGGGGCAGATGATGGACAAAGACTGTAGACCCTGCTGTCCATGGTTCAAGCAGGGACCCTACGACAGCCAGAATCCAGCCTGTGTCTGCCAGGCACCAGAGGACATCAGACGTCTTCAGCTGCAGTAATTTCCTGCTAACTCCAAAATACAGTTAGCCTCAGATACTATTCTGACTAATATACTATCCTTCCCTTCTCTCCACCCCCATTCCTCCAGGATTTTGCTACTCAGTTGTTATCACTAGCACAGATACCAGCTATCTACAAAAAGCTTTCTCTGTCCCCCTGGTCTGGTTAATAAGGTACAAAGTATATAGAACATGGTCTGGTTTGAATATTACTAGTTGGGGGACGGGGAGAAGGGAGAAGAGTTTGGTTTAAAACTGATTAAATGGTTAACCCAGCTTCAGCCTCTATGTTTGTTCCAGGTTAGGGCAGTGGCCTGGTGTGGCTTAGTTCCAGGTATTATTTTTCCCTAACAGTTCATGACTGGGAAACTCTATGCCGAATTTGTCCACAATCAAGGAGAGGAGAGGACCTGTCACGTAAGGTTACATTGCTGGAGCATTTTATCTTTCCCCACCAAACCGTGGAACTACTGACAGGGACACAGGGGCTTGTCATTTGTGTGATTTGCAGAATGCCTGCTGTTTCCACCCACATCTCCTCCATGCCTCCTGTGAAGGTGCTCAGGCAGGACCCAAATGTGCCTCCTTTGTCATTCAGATGCCTCTGTCAGCAAACACTCATACATAGTCTATACTTCTCACACCCTAGAAGTCTGAACCAAAGAGAGCAGAAAGGATAAACAGCATGGGGTCAATTCCACCAGGAGATCTTTTCCCAGCACATACACATATACATACACACTTCACCCCAGATCTGTGGCCCAGCTCCTAAGCTGGTGCCCTCTCTCCTACCATGAAGGGAAGAAGGATCTCAAAGCAAGTCCATGGCTGTGCTTTGCCATCTTGGGGAGGCCTGTCGTCCCACTGGTGAAGAAGATGGCCATTGGGTCCAGGGTCTTTGACTTAATACAGGTGTGAACTGGGGATTCTGACCTGCAAAGGGATTCAACACAAAAGGACAGAAGTCATGTTTCCTGCTTTTCCATCCTCTGGGGAAGCAAAAGAAACAATATGAGGTTTGGAGTCAGAAAACTGGGGTTTGCAACTCCCAGTATTAGGCACCAAACAAAGTTTATGGGTGACTTGGATATGTGGACTGAGATTTCTTCATTTTAAAAAGTGGGGAAAATATGATGTATTATTTTTAATTTAATAAACATTGAAATAGTATTGCCAATGATTCCAGACAATGCTGTAAATGATTTACAAATAAGAACTCATTCTATCTTCAGAGCAACCCTAAAAGGTAAGTACTGCTTTTATGCCCATTTTGTAGATGAGAAAACTGAGGCTCAGAAAGTTAAGTAACTAACCTGAAGACATATAGCCAGCAAGTTGCAGAGCCAGGATTCAAACTCAGTGTGATCCATATACTATGCTTTTACTCACACTGCTAACCCTGTATTTTACACAGACTAGCTTCACGGGAACGTAACCTCATAAACTTGCTGTTGAGGGGTGGGAAAGAGAAAGCTAGGGAGAATGAGAGTGTAAGGAATATATATATGTACCTCTGCCCTAGCATGAGCTACAGGTAGAAGGTAGAATCCGTAGCTCCCTCCATCTGCTTGGTCCTTGGGGAGCTTCTCCTTGGCTGAGAGTCTCTTTCTTGGGCCTATTACAATTGTAAATGCAAGCTTCCTATAGTACTCAGTCAGAGAGGCTGCAAGTAATCCCAGTGCTGGAGGGAGCACTGGCTCTTGTGGAGAAATGAGACCATACTGAGTCTGGAAATTTAGGCGAGTTTTAATGAGTATTCTTTGTTTAAGCTCTTTTAATCTAATTCTCTGACTTCAGAATCTAGCATAAGATGTGATTTCACTGTAATATTTGCCCTTGGGGGTTGAAGTAAAGAGCTTTAAACACTGTGGAAGTACTTCAAGAAAACAAATCCAGCATGGTTTGTGTGTGATATGAAAAATGCCTGAAGGCTTGCAGAATCAGAGTTTTGGAGGTGGAGGGGTCTTTCTTACCTTCAGCACTTCCCTAACTTTTCCTTCAAGGTGTCCCTATAGACACCCACCCCCAGGACATGGAAAGTGTTTGCTCCCAAAGCTGCCTGTCATTTTCTTCTCAGTCTCAAGTTTCACCTTAAAAATTCATCTTAATCTTTTGTTCAACTTCTTTAATTGCTAATTATTTACATAAAAATAACATTCAGATTCCCCACCTACAAGGAAAATGCAACACAATAACCCTCTGACTTTACACATCTCCTTTGCACGGGGATGATTATATTTTAGTGAGAGAGCCATAGGAGTTCAATTTCCTCATTTTATACATAAAACAACTGCAGCCAAGAGAGGAGAAGGAACTAGCCCAAGGTTGCACAGCAAATCAGTGACACAGCTGTGAAGAGAAGCTCAGACCTGGTGAGCTTCCTCCCACTGGCTTCTTCTCTACCAGCACTTGACAGTGAGTGACTTTCTCCTGCCATTCCTCAGAAAGCACATTCATCAGACCAGAAACTCACTTAATCAGTGATCGGAAGTCCAGCCACCCTTTACGGCTGTGGTCAGACACCAGGAGCTTGGTTTTCAGAGCAGGACACTCAGAAGCGACAGAATCCACCTCTGGGGCAAGGGTATCTGTGGTCACGATGCCCTTGGCTTTAGACACTTGTAGTCGGTAGAGAATGTCCTTGGCCTTCATCTGGGTGGTCCCTGGCATGAAGACGATCCCTAGGGATGAGAAAGAAACGGCTTATTCTGGTATCTCTTTCACAGCCTCACAACCTTGGCTGTCAGACCTGGTTTATATGCATAGAAATCCCCTAACTTCTTGGCATGCAAAGGATGGTCCACAGCATCAACACTGCCTAGGACACAGAATCTCACACCCCACCCCAAACTTACTGAATCAGAGTCTGCATTTTAACAAGATCTCGAAGGGACTTCTATGCACATTAAAATTTGAAAAGCCTGCCCTAATAATTTCTACTCTAAATGGATCCAGCCAGTAGACAGGTGAGTCCTTCTTTATACAAATTTACACAGGATCTGGGAAAGATACAAGTAGGACAGTGTCCCTGACACTGCCTCCCTGCCCCCATTTTCTCCTCTACTTCCTTTTCTGTCATCGTGAATCTCTTGTCATCTCTTGTCATCATTCCTTGTGTCATCTTGCATTTCCTCTCTTTCCTTCGTTCGTCATACCCAAAGTTAATTACAATGTCCTCTGAGCTTTTCTACTTTTTCTTCCATCTTCCATCACCAACAATTAGCTCAAGCCTTTGTGTGCCCCTATTGTATTCTAATTTCTCCACCAGAATGCCCTGTCCTGAATCTTCCTACTACCCACCTTCCGTATTATTAGCCCGCTTAGTTCCACAGAGCACTGACATTTTCCCCTCCACATTTCTTCTCTTCACTAACACCTGGGCCCTCTCTCCAGAGAAACACCGCACTCCCCATCCTGACTTTGAGGGCACTGCTCACTCTCCATCTTTCTCTCGCACAACTCTATTCTCTATTTCAAGATGACCATTCTTCGTATAGGCTACTCCTGACTCTAAGCATTTCCACGTGCTGTGACCATTCTCGGAATTTCTGTCTTTTGCTTCTACTCCTCTTTAATTCTTCTTATCCCAGAGGTCTCAACTCATGTCTTGGGTTTCTCATGGACCATCTCTTCACTATACAGATGGCATGGTTTCTTTATACTCCCTCAGCCACTGCTGTTAATTCTTGATCTTGATGGATTAATCAACTATTTGTGAGAAAACATGAGACATAGAATATGTGAGCAGGAGCACGACATATTGTTGTGTGAGCATGCATTATACAACAACTGAAGTGATTCAAAAAAGAATCCATGGGGCTTCCCTATTGGCACAGTGGTTGAGAGTCTGCCTGCCGATGCAGGGGACACGGGTTCGTGCCCTGATCCGGGAGGATCCCACATGCCGCGGAGCGGCTGGGCCCTTGAGCCATGGCCCTTGAGCCATGGCCGCTGAGCCTGCGCGTCCGGAGCCTGCGCTCCGCAACGGGAGAGGCCACAACAGTGAGAGGCCTGCGTATCGCAAAAAAAAAAGAATCCATGAGTTCCATACTGATTATATAGATTAATGCATAGATAAGCAATTAAAAGGGAAAGGAAAATCTCTATAGACGAATGCCAACTAATAAATGTAGAGGGAATGATATAAATAGAAAATACTAATAAAAGACCACCATTAAAATATTCAATTCAGTCAAGAATCATCAGTGGATTCTCAAAACCATAAGGTGAAAGACAGTTGGGGAACAGGATATTCACACAGTCCCATAAATATTACATGACAGATTACTTACTAACTACAAAAGGAAAAGGAACCCTTACAAAGGTGGATACTACCTTTCTAAAGTGATACAACAATATCAATGATAGTAGGGCAAACCAACTTTATATATGCCCAGTGTGATGCACCAAGGAAGACACAATATTGCCCTTCTAGTACCTGGGCTAAAAATGTCTAACCTGAAGATAATCATGAGGAAGGAGTCAGAAATACAAATTTTGATGGGCCTTCTGCAAAACAACTGGCTTAGATGCTTCAAAATTGTCATCGGGGCTTCCCTGGTGGCGCAGTGGTTGAGAGTCCGCCTGCCGATGCAGGGGACACGGGTTCGTGCCCCTGTCCCGGAAGATCCCACATGCCGCGCAGCGGCTGGGCCCGCGAGCCATGGCCGCGGAGCCTGTGTGTCCGGAGCCTGTGCTCCGCAACAGGAGAGGCCACAGCAGTGAGAGGCCCGCGTACAGCAAAAAAAAAAAAAAAAAAAAAAAATTGTCATCGTCCTATAGACAGTGTAGAACGTAGAGAAACATTCTAGATTAAAGGACATGGAGGAGATATAACAACTAAATGCATTGGATTTTTGATTTAAAGCAAATAAATGCTATAAAGGACATTATTGGGACAATTGAGGAATTTTGACGATGGATGTATATCAGGTAACTCTATTGCATCAGTGTTAAACTTCTTGTGTATAACTCTACTGTGCTTATGTAAAGGAAATGTCTTGGATCTTAGCAGATGCATGCTCCAGTGTTTATGTGGTGTTTATGGGTGTCACAGTGTCTGCAACTGATTCTTAAATGACTCACTGGGAGAGAGGGCTCAAATATGGCAAAACGTTAACAATTGATGAATCTTATAAAAAAAAACAAGAATGTCTGAGACCGTGTACGAGAAAGTGTGTGTGTGTGTGTGTGTGTTTGCGTGTCTGAGAGAGAGAGAGAGGATTACAACATTGTGTTTGAGAGGGTGTGAGTACAAGGGAGAGAGTGGATGAGAAGGAATGAAATAATATTTGAGTGAGTCTGAGAAAAAGAAAGACTGTGAAGAAGAAAAATTGGGGGAAAGAGAAAGCACCTAATATTTCAGGACAAACTGGCTCTAGGAGCCCAAATATCTGCTTGGGTCACTGACCTGTTCGGATGCAGCCCACAGTCACCAGCCACCACTCAGGCACTCGAGGCAGAATCAAGGCTAGATGGTCTCCCTCCTGGAGGCCACAGGTCTGTGTGAAGACGTTGGCTGCACGACGGGTTAAGTCTGTCATCTCTCTGAAACTCCACTTCACTTCATCCCCTTGATTATTCACCCACCACAGGGCTGGGTTTGGACCTCTCTTGCCTTCCTGGTTAGGATCATATGCTACATGTTATTTACTGATTCAAAGGAAAGGGTCACTAATTTGGCCAATCCACTACCACAGTCACATTCCACTGTGAATGTAGCTCAAGGTCTGAGATCCCATTTTAAAGCATTTATAGTGCCAAGAGAACTTGGGGGGAGGTGTGATCCAGCCAACTTCATCTGGTCTACTGTAACCCCCTCCTCTTAAGTCTCATAAAACCATGAAAAGCCTTCATGTTACTTATTGAAGACTTACAATTTTATGCTCCATGTGTCTGTCTTAGTTCCACATGGACAGTAGGTTACTCTCTGTGCCTCAGTTTTCTCATCTATGAAAAGGGTATAATAATACTACCTAGAATGTAGTAAAGTTCGAATTAATTATTTTAAAAGGTCAAGTGTGTATAACAGTGCCTGGTATATAGTAGGTGCTCAATAAAATTCCTATTATTATTATTATTACAACAAGATAAAAGAAGATAATTTATTTCCTGAATATTTGGGGAAATTATTTTTTAAATTAAGGTACCTCAAGAGGCGTAAGAAGTCAGTTTTGGAAGCTCCAGGGCCTTTTTCCCCTCACAAAAACATCAATTAAACAACAATAGACTAAGAGGGTCTTGTAGGAATTTAGAAAAGAGTCACAAATCCACAGCAACCAACAAATGCCAAAACAATAAAAAGTCATAACCAAAATGGTAAGAAATTTTGTGGTGTTTTTGCTTATTCTTGCACCACCTGCTCTCTGATGTGGTACAGTGTAGTCAGAGGAAGCCACCCAATTCCCAGCCCCTCCCCTAGGATAGATGAAAAAGACTGAAACTTGTGTGCAACATTCTGGAAGTGGCCTTAAGCACTGGTTTCTGTCTTGACTGACTTGGAGCTCAGAAGGTTATGATGGCATATTGGAGGTATCTGAAAACAGAGGCAGATGTCACAGTGTGTGGAAACTGTAGACCTGTGGTTACCTAGGGATTAGAGACTACAGACAAAGAAAGAATAGAACATTTAAGTCCCCCAGAAGAAGCAGACTTTTAAGAAAGTTAAAATGTGAAAGAGCAGCCAAAACTAGAAAAAAAAAAAAAAAAAAAAAAAGCACATGCACAGGACCAGGAAAGACACATGCCAGAGAAGACCTTAAGTCTTTGTACTGAGCAGATTATTGAAGGTATTTCCCTGCATGGAGCCAGGCTGCAAAGACTGAGAGAGGAGGCTATTTTGTAAAAATATCCAATTTTTAACAAGAGATCACAAGGTCTACAAAGAAAAAGAGAAGCAGTCTATTCAAAGTAACAACATGAATCTCCAGAAACTGACCCTAAAGAGACATAGGCTGCAGTTACTAGACAAAGATTTTTAAATGACTGTCTTAAATACACTGAAAGAGCTAAAGGAAAACACAAAGAACTAAAGCAAATCAGGAAAATAATATATGCACAAAATGAGAATATCAACAAAGAGATACAAATTATAAAAAGAACCTAACAGAAATTCTGCACCTGAGAAATACAATAACTGAATTGAAAACTTCACAAAGGGACTCAACAGCAGACTTGAGTAGGCAGAAGAAAGAATCAGTACACTTGAAGACAAGTCATCTAAAATTATTGAGTCAGAAGAGCAAAAAGAAAAATACAAGAAGAAAAATGAACAGAGCCTAAGAAACTTATGGGGCACAATCAAAGAGACCAATATACACATTATGGGAATATCAGAAGGAGAAGAAAGAGAGAAAATGGAGCATAGAACTTATCTGAAGTAATAATGGCTAAAAACTTCTCAAATTTGAGGAAACGCATGGAGAGACAAATACAAGAGGCTCAATGCACTCCAAGTAGGAAAACCCAGACACCCACAGAGAGACATTACAATCAAACTACAGAAGACAAAGACAAAAAGAGCATCTTAAAAGCAGCAAGAGAAAAGTGACTCATCAGGTGAAATTCTTAATAAGATTAGCAGTGGATTGAAGACCAGAAGGCAGTGAGATTATATATTTAAAGTGATAAGGAAGAAAAAACTGTCAACCAAAAATTCTATATCTAGCAAAACTGTCCATCAAAAATGAGGGAGAATATGTATGGCTGAGTTGCTTCACTGTGCACATGAAATTATCACAACATTGTTAATCAGCTATACTCCAATATAAATTAAAAAGTTTTTTAAAAATGAGGGAGAAATTAGGACATTCTCAGATAAAAAAAGCAACAACACTGAGGGAGTTCATTATCCTTAGACTTTCCCTACAAGAAATGCTAAAAGGAGTTCAAGTTGAAATGAAAGGACATTAGAGAGTAACTTAAATATAAAAGTATAAAGTTATTTAATACAGATAGATAAAAGACAAATATAAAAGCAGTATTTTTATAGTTTTGGTTCATAACTTCACTTTTTATTCTTTCACTGTATGGAAACCACAAAAGCATAAAAAATAATTATAAATCTATGTTAATGGGTAGACAATATGTAAAGATATAGTTTGTGAAATCTATAACATAATAAAGGAAGGTGCAAGGGAACTGGAAAACAGTAGGGTTTTGTATGTGAATGAAGGTAAGTTGTTATTAGTTTATAATGAAGTGTTATAATTTGGAATGTTATATGTAATCCCCATGGTAATCACAAAGAAATTATCTACAGAATATTCCCAAAAGGAAACGAAAAGAAAATCAAAACATATCACTACAAAAAATCAACTAAATACAGAGGAAGGCAGTAAGGGATGAAGTAAGGGACACAGAAGCTGTGACATCAAGGAATCAATTAACAATATGGCAATAGTAAGTCATCCTTATCAGTAATTACTTTAAATGTAAGTGAATGAAATTCCCCAATCAAAAGAACTAGATTGGCAAAATGGATAAAAAACCCAGAATTCAACTATATGCTGTCAACAGAATTGTTACTTCCATGTGATGGAATATGATTAAACCAATAAAAAAACCTTTCAGAATATTTCTGCAATAAAAGTCTTATAATACAATATCAATTTAGAAAAGCGAAACCATATTCACATTAAATCCAAATTTATATAATAGTATCCATTCATTCATTCAATATATATTTGCTAAGTTCTCATTATTTCTTAGGCACTGTTCTTAGACCAAAAGGATACAATGGTGAACAAGACATACATATACACATGTATGTAAACAGTTTTAAATGTTTATGGACAATTTTCATTTTCTTGTTTAAATCAAGTCTTTTATTTTCCCCAAGTAAAACGATTCTTTAAAGTTTTTTTAATTCCCCAAACAAAGCATGTTCACAGTAAAAGTTCAGGCAATGCACAATGTTACTAACAGAAAAATTTCTTATGAACAGAAAAATTTCTTCAAATTTCTCATCACATTTTCACTACCTGAAGGTCAACACTGATAATTGTTTGGTGTATAACCTTCCAGAAATTATTTCCCACATATGTGCAAACATGATCCCACCATCTTTGCCTCATATGATTGGAACAAAGGAGTGTATCTCACCTGAGATAAGGCTTATATACATACATACACACACAGATATATGTATATACATATATTCATATCTATGGAAAAATCAGTGCTATGAAAAAAAATGTTCTCCAACAGATTAAGGAATGTTAGAAAGTATAAATGACTAGTTGTGCACTGTCTATATAAGGGGAACAGATTATATAATATTTCTGTATGAGTTTACAAAATTATAGAAAGTTTGGGGTATCAAGGTAAAAACAATTTTTTTTTTATTCAGACAAAAGTTTAGACTTCTAACTCTTGCAACTTGAAGAAGATATTGCTTAAGCATTTATGGTTTGGGGGGCTCAGAATTAATCTGATAATGTGATATTAAGATTATCATGTTTTCAAAAGATAAAACACAACCTTTAAACTGGATATGAGATTTAAAGTTTTATGCAGTGAGGTTTGAAGCCAATGGAAAATTGAGAAATAGATCTAAAAAATAAAACACTAACTCAGCAATAAAAAGGAATGAAGAAGTAATACACAAAACAATATGAATGAATCTCAAAAACATGCTGAGTAAAAGAAACCAGACACAAAAGAGTGCATCCTATATTAATCCATTTCTATGAAACCCTAGGAAAGAGAAATATAATGGCTACTGACAGCAAATTAGTGTCTACCTGGGGCTCAGGGTGGGAATGGGTGGGTATTGACTAGGAAAGGACAAATGGAAATTTTTGAGGTGGTAGAAATGTTCTAAAACTTATTAAACTATCATATAAAGTGTGCGAATTGTATTCTAGGTAAATTATAGATAAATACAATTGATTTAAATAAACAAAAACCTACATAGCTACTCCTTGTTAATCTCTAACTAAAATATAAAGAAGGAAAATTGGAAAGGTAGATTAATTACTCATGTGATTGATGAATGAGATGATTCTTTCTGAAGGTTAAAACACATAAGAATTTACTGCCTATAGAAAGGGCTTACCTTATTTTTAATTAAAATGAAATACAAGTAGAATTTCTATAATTTCTGTAAATTAATGATAGAATATGATAGATTTCAGAGTTAAAATCCTAATTGACATAGATAAAACACTTTCCCCAACAATGATATAACTCACATTCTCTTCCATTGCATTTGGAATGTTTACTAATCTCCAGAAATTTCAAAAGTCAGAGTATACTTTTTGACCACAATGGAATTAAGCTAGAAATCATTAACAAGAAGACAATGAGAAACCCACTTCAACTATCAGGAAACTAACCGACATTTCTATGTAATCTATGGGCCAGAGAAGAATCAAAAGGCAAATAAAAAATATTTTGTACAGAATGGTAATAAAATATGACATATCAAAATTTGTATAATGTACCTAAAAGGAGTGCTTAGTGGGAAATTTATACTTTTAGTGCATATATTGGAAAAGAAAGAAGGCTTAAAAGTAAGGACATAAGCTTCCATTTCAAGAAGCTAAAAAAAGAATAACAAATTAAATCAAGGGAGGATACAAGAAAAGAAATAATAAAGATAATAGTAGGCATCAATCAAATGGAGAGCAAATACACAAGAGAGAATATCAGTAAAACCAAAACTGGTTTTGAAAAGATTGATAAAATTGGTAAAATCTTAGGAAGACTTATCAAGAAAAAAAAGAGAATAAACATATTAAAAATATCAAGAATAAAAAGTGTACATTATTACAAATCTTACAGACATTAAAATAACAATAATATTAATAACTTTATGTCAAAAAATAACTTTATGATATTTTGAATGAAATGAAGAAATTTTTTTAAAAATTTAACTTTCCAAAATTGATGAATAGAAATCTTAATAACCTATCTATTAAAAAAAGTTAAATCCTTTACTGAAAGATTTTCTGCAATGAAAACCCCAGATTTTATGTCTAAATATTTCAATATGCATGTTAGTGTGTTGAGTTTGACCTGAAAAACTGCTGGTTTTTGTTTTTTTAGGAAAACAGTGATAATTATATTTCAGTTATATCTCAATAAAACAACAACAAAAAATAGTGATAACTTTTAAATTCTTTATCAAAGCTCTTAGAAGAGCACCTGGTACATAGTAAATGTTCGTTAAATATGTACTGAATGAATAAATAAAAAACAACAACTCTGGAATATAAATAAGGAATTTCAGGGTTAAATTAAATCTGAAGATGACCCCAATCATTGATGGGCCAACCCCAGCTCCAGGTGCCCCAACTCCATAGCCGGCTATCCCAGGATCCAGCTTCACCCATCAGTGGGCCAATAGCAGCCCTGGAACATCCCAGGCCACATGGCCAGCCACATCAGGAACCAGCTTTGCCTACAGGCTGGCAACCACTACATGAGACAGGAAATGTCAGCCAACCAGTCTGGGGGCCATCCTTGACTACCAGTGCACCCACGGTAGTTGGCCATGCCACAACAGAAGGGCCCACATAGCCTACAGAGGGTGGAACACTAGAGCATATAACCCTAGAGCATATAACTCTGGTGACCAGAGGGGAGTGTGCTGCTGGGCCCACAGGACATCTCCTGCATTAGGCTAATTCTCCAAGATCAGGAACCACTTATGTAGGAATGCTAAAAGGCAAAGAAATAAAATCATCTATACCCACAATAAGTAGTTAATGGATATGCAAAAGAAAAATATGTAAAATATGTCATCAAAAATAACAAACATGGGGGGGAACAGTAAAAATGTACGGTGGTTAGAATGCATTTGACCTTAAGAGATCATCAACTTAAAAAAAAACACAACATATACATATATATATATATGTCATGACAACCATAAACCAAAAACCTATAATAGGTACACACACAGAAAAGTGAAAGAAATTCAAGCATAATACTAAACATGGTCATCAAATCACAAGGGAAGAGAGGAAAAAAAGAAGAAAGGAACAAAAAAGGAACTACCAAAACAATCAGAAAACAGCAAAATGGCAATAAGTGCATACCTAGCAATAATTACTTAAATATAAATGGATAAATATTCCAATCAAAAGACATAGAGTAGCTAAATTGATAAAAAAAAAAGACCCATTATATCCTGTGAAGAGACTCACTTCAGATCTAAAGTCACACACAGACTGAAAAAGTGAGGGGATGGATAAAGTATTACATATAAATGGAAGTGAAAAAAAAAAAGCTGGTGTGCCAATACACATATCAGACAAAATAGACTTTAAAACAAAGAGCGGGGCTTCCCTGGTGGCACAGTGGTTAAGAATCTGCCTGCCAATGCAGCAGACACAGGTTTGAGCCCTGGTACTGGAAGATCCCACATGCCGTGGAGCAACTAAGCCTGGGCACCACAACTACTGAGCCTGCACTCTACAGCCCACAAGCCACACCTACTGAAGTCTGTGCTCTTAGAGCCCATGCTCCGCAACAAGAGAGGACACTGTAATGAGAAGCCCTCATATCACAACGAAGAGTAACCCCCATTCGCCACAACTAGAGAAAGCCTGCGCACAGCAACGACGACCCAACACAGCCAAAAATAAATAAATAAAATAAATTAAAAAAAATAGAAATGAAAAAATAAAACAAAGAGCATAACGGGAGATAAAGAAGGACATTTCATAATGATAAAGGAATCAATCCAACAAGATATAACAATTGTAAATATATATGCAGCCAACATAAGAGCACCTAATGCATAAAGCAAATACAGTTGACCCTTGAACAACACAGGTTTGAACTGTGTGTGTTCTGTTGCATTTCTATACACTAACAATTAACTATCACAAAGAAAAATTAAGAAAACAATCCCATTTACAATTGCATCAAAAAGAATAAAAGACCTAGGAATAATTCTAACCGAAGAGGTAAAAAACTTGTATCCCGAAAACACGTTAGGTACTCACTAAATCCTAACTGAATGAATGAATCCAGTATCAAAGAGACAGAATGAATGATTTTGGACATGAACGTGACCTCTTATGAATAGATTTGGGAGGCTGCTCCATGAATCAATTGGAGTGCAGTATCCTTGGAGCCTAGAGTAATATAGGGTTTAATTCCCAAGGATAGTCAGGGGTTATAAATTGGTGGCCTGAATGAGTGACTATATTCCACCCCTGAACCTATGTTGCCTGGCTTATGCTAAAAAAAATTACATTAAAATGTTGTATTTCTAACTTAACATTTTTAATAAGTAAAATGTGTTGAAAATTGAGTCAAAATAAATTCTGTCTATTTGTTATGGTTTGGATTGTGTTGTTGATTAGGCTACGGGTCAGTTTCTGAATGATGCTTCTTAAGTTGTAAGGGGAGGCCCAGAAAGCCAGAGTGGACTATGGTGGCATGCCCTCTAGAAGGTCTTCCATGGGAGCAACATCAATCCCTACAGTGCTCGTAAGGCAAGTTTCAAAATTAATGTATTCCACAAAGGTGTACTGAGGGATTGCTAGGTGTCAGACACCATACATCACTAGAGAGACACTGATCATGATCAAGGCAGTTGGAAAAGTAGAAACAGACAGATCAGAACTGTTGTGAGAATGAATGTAAATGGAATGGAGATGCTGGGGGTAGGAGAAGTTTGGAGATATGGAGGAATTGACAATGACCCAACAAAGACGGGGCATTCCCTGGGCAAATATTTACAGGGTGATAATCTCCAGGGGTTGATGTGTGAACTAATAAGGACTTTATGAAGATAAATGAAGAAAAAAAAAACAATGGTCTCTCCAGCCATTTCTCATGATTCAAAAGGTCTAACCAGGGTTTTGGTCTGGGCAGTGATGAAAGTCAGTTTGTAGACTGAAGGAAGAGATGTTTGGACATCATCAGATTGTGGGACTAGGTTAAACAGTGGATTATAGAATCAGACAGCCTGAACCCAAATCCTGCTCCTTCACTTATTAGGTATGTGAATTCTGTAGGTTATTTGAACCCTTGGAACCTCAGTTTCCTCAGCTGGAAAATGGGGATAATTAAAGTGTCCATCTAATCAGAATAATAAGTGCAAAGTGCTTGATATGGCACATTAAAAAAAGGCTCTTCATAACTGAGGGCTCTATTTTCCTTGGAGTTATTATGGAAATTCAGAAAAAGGAAAAAGATGGAGGTAGGAAAAAATGTCCCTATGAAAGGCATGTAAGCTTTGAGTATTAACATATGAATGTATGTTCATGGGAAATTAAAAATACATCAACTCTCTGACTCCATCTCAGGTGAATTCTTTCTTCTGTACAAAGACAGTGTTGAGTGGGTTTTCACAATGTGGACATTACCAGCTGGGACTTAGTAGCTGGAACACCACCCACTGTCTACCCCAACTCCTAGTGTCACCACTGCTCCTCTCTTGGTCTGTCTCTTGGTAAAAGACAAACCAAGGACGTGCATTTTTCTGCAGAGACCACAGGGACAGGTTTCTCTGGACACACCCTAAAGCCACATGCTCAAGTAGGTAGTTGATAGGGAAGACTCCAGATGTACTTGCCATCATCATAGGAAGATAGATCACATGATTTTGTCACATGGTCAGATGTTCATGTGCACAGTCAGGTTGCCTGTACCCTCCTTCTCGGTGTAGCCTGAAGTCAAGCCCAAGTGTGATGAGATGAATTCTAGTTAGACTCACAGTTCCAGTAGCTGAAGGTGAGAATTCAGACCAACATCAACTTGCTGACCTGTGATTAGAACTTGATACTTGGTCACAATTACCTGACTGTGTACCAGATACTTTCACCTGCTGTCTTGTTTCTTAAATGAGATTATCCCCATTTCACGGATAAAACCACTGGGGCTCAGAGAATTGACGAAGTGTCCAGGCTGAGAACTGAAGCCCAAAACATAAGTTTTCATGATACTTGTAAGCTTAGCCAGAAGCCATTCTTAGTTCTGTGCCCCTCAACCTACTAGGAGCAAGAGGTCAATCCTGTTCTCACCCCGCATCATGGGTGTCTCCTTACCTTCTCCATTTGAGTCCAGTAGTCCAGTACATCACTTGCAAAGTTAAATTCCTCAGGTGTATCATAGTCATTCCATCTTGGGGCTCCAGCTCCCGATAAAGACTGGCAGCGCAGGTGCTGAAGGGCAGGGTGGAAGCCATGGCAGGATTTGTGGATGCCCCAGAGGACCCGGAACTTCATCAGCCATCGCATGGTGGAGCAGTCCTCAGGAAGCAGGCACAGAATTCTCAGGCCACCACCTGCCTTAGGAGGGGACGGCTAAGTAGGTTGGTCATCGGAGCAGGAATTTCTTCCACAAAATGAAGGCACATTCCTGGTTAACTGCTAGAGTGATAACTTTGTTTCAGCTCACTGGAATTTGGAAGGCACAACTTACTGATTTAGGTGGGGATTTCTCTTCCCAGATGAGGCAAAAAATGATGGGGAGGGGCTATAGCTACCAGATAAGGTTGGCACATATTTCTGAGGGTCTTCTCCTTCTCTTTTTTGTACCCCCTGGGATGGCAGCCATGTGGTCATCCCCTTTTTGGTAGAAACTCATTATTTAAAAAGTCCTGTACCTCATGTTATCCTTGCTCTGGAGACCTCTCTTCCCACCGAGCCCAAATGTATGGTTCTCATGGAAACTAACATATTCTTAGATGATTCCACCCCCTGTTCAAAGTTGACTGGTCCAGAGCTGAGTAGTCGTTTCCCATGATTTTTTTTTTTTTTTTTTTTTTTTTTTTTTTGCGGTACGCGGGCCTCTCACTGTTGTGGCCTCTCCCGTTGCGGAGCACAGGCTTCGGACGTGCAGGCTCAGCGGCCATGGCTCACGGGCTCAGCCACTCCGCGGCATGTGGGATCTTCCCAGACTGGGGCATGAACCCACGTCCCCTACATCGGCAGGCGGACTCTCAACCACTGCGCCACCAGGGAAGCCCTTTCCCATGATTTTTAAATCCAAACTGGGCTAATCATAATCCCTCTCCAAAACTTGTGTGTGTGTGCTTGTTATCAAACGGTATATAAGGCAGTCTCTCCTTGGTGGAAGCCATGAAATGCACACTTTGGAAACTGTCGGTGGCTATCATTCCTGTCATGTGGAGATAACTGCTCTGCATGAGTGAAGAAAATATGGAAGATTTCAGAGACATGGAAATAAGGGGCAGAGAGTATCTCAGAGGCATGCAAGTCTCTGGCTCAGAACTATTGTCCTGAGGCCCGTCTGCATCTCTGCCCCTCTCTTGGTAATATCCTGTCCTGAATGCTATGAGCCAACAGTTTCTCCTGCCTGAGACTGGGTTTCTGTCACTTGAGACTCTAAGAATATTGACAAATATGCACCACCACACTCAGGACAGAGGAGGCTAATATCACAGCACCTTCCTTACTGGACTGGGATCTGGCCTCGGGGTTTTCCCCAGGACAGCATTCCAGGTAGCTATTACCGATCCCTCACTGGACCTATGAAATAAAGTTTCTTTGCCACTCCAGATCCCAACAAATGCTTCTCACATGGGAGCAGAACGCTCATTTATTAGGATGCTTCTTGAAGTTTGATTGTGAAAACTGGCTTAAGCAAGAACTTCTGTTCTACGAGAAGAAAGCCACTTCACAAATAGCTCTGAGGTTCAAGCACTTCATCACTGCAAACAATTAAGCCTCCTCTCCGTTTCAGCAATAAGATAATACTGTTTGACAACAGACCCATAAAAGAGATCAATAAAACTTGACTCAATTTATTTTCAACCTGTTTAGACTCCTAATAACCTAACCCCAATTAATTTTGATGTTGCCCTCAGAACCCTGTTACTGTCTGCAGAAAAGAGGACAGATATGTGAAAGCTTCATCCCTTAGAGTTTCCTTGTCTGTGTGGATCCTTAGACCACATGAACTAAAGTATGTCCCCTTCCTTTTTAGTGCCTGTCAATCAATCGTACTGTCTTTTGCTTTATCAGAGCACTTAAGAGAAGAAAGACCCTAAGATAATCAGCTGGCCCAGACGTTTGACCTTCATCCTTTGGAGGAAAAAATTTGAATTGCCAATATTTAAAATTTGGGACATTTCGTTTAAGATGTGAATTGAAGATTTCTCTTAAAAACTCAGAAGGCCTGGCAACACTGGGCCTTTATTTCAACCTGGCACCAACTGGTTGGAGCTGAAAATTAAATGGAATGTTGTCCAATTCAACAGGGTTTCCACTACTCCCTATGTTGTTACAGCTACTTGCTTCTGCACTTACTGTACCTATCCAGCTCTTGTCGACATTTGAGCTTAAAACCCCCATTCTAGGCCAACAGCCCAAGAGGGACGGGGATTTCCCCAAGGTTTCAAGGCAAGTTTAGTAGCAGAGCTAGTTCTAAGACCTGCTTTTCCTGCTATTTTTTCCAACATATACCTCTCTCCACAGGCATGAGCTCAGGGAGAGCAAGAAAGCAGACTCAGTTGCTATTTTTATACACAGGTGTTTACATCACTGCAGGATCCTCCTTAAAATACTCAAGGACAGTGCAAACAACCCCTTAATAAGTGGCTAAAAACCCAAACAACACCAAGAGAAATAATGAGGAAATTAATTAATCCTTTATTATGGGCTGAATTGTGTCCCCTCAAAATTCATATGTCAGGGCTTCCCTGGTGGCGCAGTGGTTGAGAATCTGCCTGCTAATGCAGGGGACACGGGTTTGAGCCCTGGTCTGGGAAGATCCCACATGCCGTGGAGCAACTAGGCCCGTGAGCCACAACTACTGAGCCTGCGTGTCTGGAGCCTGTGCTCCACAACAAGAGAGGCCGTGATAGTGAGAGGCCCATGCACCGCGATGAAGAGTGGCCCCCGCTTCCCAAAACTAGAGAAAGCCCTCACACAGAAACAAAGACCCAACACAGCAAAAATAAATAAATTAATTAATAAACTCCTACCCACAACACCTTCTTAAAAAAAAAAAAAAAAGAGCAGCTGGATTCACCTGTTCAAATGAAAAAAATAAAATTCATATGTTGAAGTGCTAACCCTCAGTATCTCAGAATGTGATTGTATTTGGAGATAGAATCTTTAAAGAGGTAATTAAGTTAAAACGAGGTCATTAGATGGCCCCTAATCCCATATGACTGGTACACAGTGCCTTGATGAGTTCTTGCAACAGAGCTTTGATTTTCCGAGCATTTGGACTGAAAAGCTCTTTATTTTATGAGGCAACATCCTTAGTGTGTTATAGGGGATCCTAGAGTTACAGAGCCAGGTTTGGCTCCACTGGGTACCAGCTGAGTGATCTTGACCACCATTCATGTCTCCAAACTTGAGGGCATAGTAGTAATACCCACTATCTGGCTTCCACAAGGATTAGCACGATAATCAATATAAATCACTTTGCCAGCACTGAGTCTGATACAGAATAAGGGCTCAATAAATGTTGAGGTGCCTTCTAACTCCTAGCAAATTCTGAGGCCAACACCTTTCCTGTTAGATATTAAAAAAATATTTTTTAATAAAAGGCATTCACCTTATATACTGTGAACAAACTTCTGCATAATGGAGTTTTCTTTCCAGTGTCTAACTTCTAGGTCTTTTCTACCCCTCTCGGTACCCTCCTCCCACAGCCCACCACATTCAGAGCTGTCTAACATTAAGTCAATCACCCATGTGCCAGCCACGGCGCTAGGCATATCACATGTATATTCCCATTGAGCCCTCTCTCTCGATATCACCATCCTCATTTTGCAGTAAAGGAAAAGAAGTGTCAGAGAAGTTAAGAGACATGCTCAAGGTCTGTAAGTGGCACTGCCAGAATTTGAAATTGGGTCTTCAGATTTTAAGTTGAGTATATACTTTACTGCCCTGTGGCAGATAAACACACACATATAAACACACACACACACCCCACCGCAAAGAAGCTGTCATTCACCTCCACCTTACCTGGTACTGTTTAGGAAACACTGGGGTTAGGTCTTGGATGGGGACTTTGCGGTTCAGTTCTCTCTGATCAGAAGTTCAGTTGTCTCTGTGCACACAACAGAACTTGGTTCCTGGCCACAGCTGGGGTGGAGAACTTGGCAGGAATTGAATGATTCAGAAGGGGGAGGAGATGCTCATGTATAACAGGTCAGAAAGCAATCACAAGCCCTCATGGAGAGAAAATCGGTTAGAAAAACTATATAACGTAATCTCCAATTATGGTAGGGAGGCCTTGCAGTGTGAATGAACAGATAAAGCCAAATGGAGCACTTTCACAAGTTCTCTGTAGCTAACCTGCTCCCCTCTCCCAGTCCCAGGTCTCCAGGTGGCAGCGTTGCCTAGTAGTTAAAGCCTGTGATCCGAGGCAGAGAGATTTGGGTTTAAGCGTTAGGTCTGCCGCTTACGCTCTCTTTGACTTTCATGGACCTCCTTTTTCTACACTTCAGTTTCCGTATCTATGAGATGGGAGTGCTAACGGTGACACCTATTTCCTACGGTTGCTCTTTGTTGTTGTCATTGTTAGTATTAGATGAAATAATTCATGAAACGTACATAGCACAGTGCTTGGCATAATCAATGTTGGCTGTTTTTACTAACGCGGGATTCTAAGAGAAGCAGTGTGGTGTACTGGCAAGATGCGGGGTCTTTGGAATCCCAAAGTCTTGAGCTTAAATGCTGGCACAGACACTTATAAGATGGCCCATGGCAAGCCATTTACCTCTTCGAACTTTTGTCTTCTCATCTGAAAAGTGGAGGAGTGGGTGGTTGTTAATAAGATTTGTCCCACGGGATCTTTGAAAGGTTCGCACAAGGTAAAGTCTGCAGCGTGCCTGGCCCAGCCAGGCATGTAGACACTGGGTTGACATTGATGTTGCACTGGATAAGTCCAGATTGTCACAAGTAGTGGCTTGTACTGTTCGTTTTCTTCTAGAGCCTTGTTGGGGAGTTGTAAGGGGATGGGGGATGTCTAGTATCCTGGTGCAACTTTCCCAGCCCCTTTTGCCTCCCAACCTCCTTTGAACCAGGGAGAAAATTACCTCTGCTCAAAGCCACCACCAAAGACTGCTGGAGACAGCTAGAACACCCCTGCTACGGCTGAGGGGTAAGCCTGGCTTCTGAGGGGTGGGTCTTGCTCCTTCTGGCCGATGCATTCACGGTGAATCCTTGCTCAGGAGAGACTCTTATTTTATGAAGAGGAGCAAGAAGGCAGGGCTCGTTGACTGGCCATAGTAAGCTAAAGATTATGAAGTACAAAACACCCTGTTACTCAAGCAGAAGAGGCAGCCACTTTTGAGAAAAGAATGGGGACAGAGGAACAGTGCACAAGGTGCCCTCTGGATCTCAGTAGATCTCCAGTGTGGAATTGTAATACCAGCATTGTGGTCAAGAAGACAGGCTCTGGGGCTGGGCAGCCTGGGTTTCAGTCTAGCTTTTATCCGTTACCAGCTCTGGGACACTGAGCGAGTTTATTATCCCTTTGTGCCTCAGAGACAGTAGAATTCTCTAAAGATTCCATGTGCACGTCTCCCTTATGTCCAAGCTTCTTCTGTAGTCAGGGTGAGGCTATTGAATTCCACTTTTGGACAAGGAACTGCAAGTGGAAGTGACACAAGTCACTTCTGGTCTAGGGCATTTAAGAGCTGGTATGAGTTCTCTATAATCCTCTCCTGACTCAATTGTCCTGGTAACTGTGTGGGGAGATAGTAGCATCAAAATATGGCAGAGATTCTATCAGCCCAGTTCTCTGCAGGGCCCTTTCTGCATTACCCGTTTCAGATATCACATTCTCTCATACCTTCTGCGGGGCTTGCTGGGACATCTGGAGCTCCCAAACCCATTGTGGGACAGACAGGCTCTATATCCCGCTCACAGCCCCAGGGGTCTCTGTTTCTCTTCTCCCAGGACCCTCTTTTTTTCAGAGTAGCTGGGCCCTGGAGGGACGTGGACGATAGAATGGTGCCCATGGGTGAGTAGAGAAGAATGACTGAAAAAAGTCATGACTCCACCCAAAAGCTGGATCTTAGAGTCTGAAAATATACCTGCTCTTCTGAGCAAATGCCCCCGCCCTGCTCACTCCTCCCCTCTCTCTCTCCTTTTGTAGGCAGACTGGCTCTTTTGGTGCACTGAAGTTTTAATTAAGGGTAGCTAAAATTAAACAGCAATGTTAATCAGCCCTTTCATTGCTCTCTTCCACCTTTCCGTTATCACATCCTGCCTTTTCTGAGTCTTCTTTCTCAATATTGATTATAGGATTCTCTTCCTCTTTATTCTATTAAAGTATTGTTGCTCTCCAAGGACTCATGCACACCCAACAGTTTCTCTCATTCCATTTATTCCTCCCCCCCACTCTCTCTCTCAATAATTTCCTAACCACATTAAAAATCTTTACTTCCCCCAGAGTTCAAACTTAACTATCCAGCTGATTACTAAATATACACTAACCTCAGTATTTCATACAGTGTAGATAAATTAACATGACCACAGTTGAATTCTGTGTTCCTGCCTCCAAATTTATTCATCTCAGAGTCTTACAACCACCTCTCCCAGTTTACTTAGTCAAACACCTAGACATGATACTTCTGTACCTCCTTGCCCTTAACCCTATCTGCCTTACTTAGTCACTAAGTTACCAGGTTCCAAGAAGAAGGAATTCTTCTTCTAAGCATTTCTCAAATTCTCCTTTAATACATTTACCACTCAGTTACCAAAGTAATCATTTAGAAATGAATTGTTGACTGAGTTCATTACTGTCCAGATAAAGTCTAAACTTTTTATCATGTGATATAATGACCACCCCTTCTGACATTTCACAGCATGAACCTGATATTGAAATAATATTGAATGCAAGTGAGGTGACTATCCTTTTTCAGGGTAAGTTCCTCCTTCTATCTACAGAAAATTGCAGCAACCCGGGGGCAACTTATGCCATGAACACATACACAAATTAGTTAGTCTGTGGATTCTCTAGAGCTAATGATTTCCAGGGAAGTTATGCACAACATATACTGGGTCACAGGGCCTTGACAATCATTACTTCTTGGTTCTGAAGGTTACTGGGGCATCTTAAAGGCTTTAACTAGACAAAGACAGGAAGGATGAGGTAGTCTATTTTTATCTCATCATGAAAAAAACAAGAGTCCGTGATTTCCTTGTGCAGGCACATCTTGGAGATATTGCTGGTTCAGTTCCTGACCACAGCACTAAAGCAAATATTGCAATATAGTCACACAAATTTTTCTCAGTTTCCCAGTGCACATAAAAGTTATGTTTACACTGTACTGTAATCTATTGTGTACAGTAGCAATATACCTTTAAAAAAGTACATAACTTAATTTAAAAATACTTTACTGCTAAAAAATGCTAACCATCATCTAACAACGCAGGGTTGCCCAAACCCATCAATTCGTAAAAACCACAGTATCTGTGAAGCGCAATAAAGTGAAAGAATAATGTGAGGTGTGCCTGTAGTTACAGTAAGGCAATCTGAAAGGTACTGGCTTAATATTGTGATTTCTATATACAAGCCAAATGGAGAAGGAGATGGAATGAAGTGGGGAGAGACACATTCTGTACTTTGGGTAAGTAAGTCATAGATTTTCCCTAGAAGTATGGGTTCCCAACATCACTCATTCTGGAGCCTGGAGAAGGTAAGGAGATCATGGATGGGCACTGAGTAAGGACATATGATCAAAGTCATTCTCACTATAGGATAAAGGTAACACTGAAAGTGTCAGAATGATCAATCTGCTAGATTTAAAATTTTGGGAATGTGTCAGTTAAATGATATTCTTTCAACAGTGATAAATCCAGATTGTGAAAAAGAAAGTTTTGCTCTTTCCTTAGCGGATTGTATTTCTCTACTAGGCCTAACATAAAACTCTGGTGAATTTTAGTGGACTCCAGGAGAGGATTATATTACAGTGTATTCACATTCTGGTGGATATTTTATTTTATTTTATTGCTGAGTTGTAATTAACATACAATATTATATTCGTTTCAGGTGTACAACAGTGAATTGATATTTTTATACATTATAAAATGATCAACATAATAAGGCCAGTTAACATCATCACTGTACAAAGTTATTACAATATTTTGACTATATTTCCTATTTGTACATTACATCCCTGTGACTTATTTATTTTATATCTGGAAGTTTGTACCTATAATTCTCTTCATCTGTTTTGTTCATCCCCCACCAACCCCCATCCCCTCTGGCAACCACCAATTTGTTCTTTGTATCTATGAGTCTGTTTCTGTTTTGTTTTGTGTGTTCATTTGTCTTGTTTCCTAGATTCCACATATAAGTGAAATCATGTGGTGTCTGTTTTTCTCTGTCTGACTTATTTCACTTAGCATAATACCCTCTAGATCCATCCATGTTTCCACAAATGGAAAGCTTTTGTACTTTTTTATGGCTGACTAATATTCCACTGTATGTATATACCACATCTTCTTTATCCATTCATCTATCAATGGACATTTGAGTCTTTAATATATTTTGAGTGTATTTTTCTATATGGTGTAAGAAACCAGTCGAGTTTATTCATTTGCAAGTAACTGTTTAGCTTTCCCAACACCATTTATTGAAGAGACTGTCTTTTCACCCATTGTGTATTCTTGCTTCCTTTGTCATAGATTAATTGACCACATGAGTTTGGTTTTATTTCTTGACTCTATATTCTATTCCATTGACCTATGTATCTGTTTTTGTGCCAGTATCATACTGTTTTGATTACTATTGCTTTGCAGTAAAGTTGCAAGTCGGGAGTATATCTCTAGGATTGTTCTTTTTTTCTCAAGATTGCTCTGGCTGGTCAGGATCTTTGTGTTTCCATAAACATTTTAAATCATTTGTTCTAGTTCTGTGAAAAATGCCATTGGTATTTTGATAGGGATTGCATTGAATCTGTAGATTGCTTTGGGTGGTATGGACATTTTAACAATATTGATACTTCCAATTCATGAGCATGGTATATCTTTCTATTTCTTTCTCTCTTCTTCAAGTTCTTTGTCAATGTCTTATAGCTTTCAGAAAACAGGTCTTTCACCTTCTTGATTAAACTTATTCTTAGGTACTTTATTCTTTTTGTTGAAATTGTAAACAGGATTGTTCTTTTCATTTCTCTTTCTGAAAGTTTGTTATTAGTGTATAGAAATTCCAGATTTCTGAGTATTAATTTTGTATGCTGCAACTTTACTGAATACGTTTATTAGTTCTAATAGTTTTTCGATGGAGTTTTTGGGGTTTTCTACATACAGTTTCATGTCATCTGCAAATAGTTAAAGTTTTACTTCTTCCTTTCCAGTTTGGATACTTTGATTTCTTTTGTTTGCCTAATTGTTGCAGCTAGGACTTCTAATACTATGCTGAATGCAAGTGGTGAGTTTTTCTTGTTCCTGATCTTAAGCTTTTCCTTTAAAGGAAACACTTTCATCTTTTCACCATTGTGTATTATGTTAGCTGTGAGTCATATATGGCCTTTATTATGTTGAGGTATGCTCCCTCTTATACACATTTTCTGGAAAGTTTTTAATATAAATGAATGTTGAATTTTGTCAGATGCTTTTTCTGCATCTATTGAGATGATTATGTAATTTTTATTCTTAATTCATTAATGTGGTCTATCACATTGATTGACTTATGGATGTTAAACTATCCTTGCATTGTGGAATGAATCCCACTTGATCATGGTATATGATCCTTTTAATGTGCTGTTGAATTTTATTTACTAATATTTTGCTGAGGATTTTTGCATCTATGTTCATCAGGGATATTGGCCTGTAATTTTCTTTTTCTTTCTGGTATCTTCATCTGGTTTTTGTTTCAGGGTAATTTTGGCCTCATAAAATGCACTTGGAAGTATTCCTTTCTCTTCAATTTTTTAGAATAATTTGAGAAAGGTAGGTTTTAACTCTTCTTTAAAGGTTTTATAGAATTCTTCTTGAAGTCATCTGGACCTAGACTTTTGCTTTTGGATTTTTTTTAAATTACTGATTCAATTTTGTTACTAGTAATCATTCTATTCAGTTTTGCTATTTCATCATGATTCAATCTTGGAAGATTGCATGTTCTCTCTCCTGCACCCTAATCAGCTTGACCTCTCTCCTCAGATGTCTAACAGGCCTGTCAAACATGCTTTGTCCAGAGATGAGCACTTGATCTTCTCCCGCTCAGTGAAGCATCCCACTCTGCCTGCCCCCTTGGCCATCTCAGTGAATGTTACCTCTTACGCAGCTCTTTTTGAGTCACAGGGTCAGGAAAACAAAAACTCTTTCCAGATCACTGAGTGGATAATATAAAAACTCAGAGTGGAACAGTAACTTGCTTAAGGCCACAAAGAAAACCAGTCTCAGGCCCAGGCCTGGAACCCTAGCCTCCGGAAGGGTGGCTCATGCCTAGGCTGCTGACTTACAGTGGATTCTCAGGCACCAAGATTAGAGCTGGAAATCAGAGGGCTCTAAGCTGCTGAGACAGACTGTGTTCCAGAAACACGCACAAAAGGAAAAGTATCTCAGGCCACCTTGGCTCCTGTATCCTCGCAGATGGGGAAAGGACCCCTGATGCCACAGCGCTTCCCCGCCCGCTCCCCTGCACCCCGTGCCCACTCTTAGAGAGTTATTCCTTCGAAGTGCTGGCCACAAGCCATACATCTGCTAAAAGAGCCCCTTGACAGGCAGGAATGGGGGCTCCCTAAAAACAGATGTCTCTGTTGGAGGCTCACAGGCCGGGGGCAAGACGAGGGTGCTGGTCACCTGGCAGTGACTAATTGCTGAGGGCATGAGTGACAGAGACCCACATTAGGGGACATCTAGGGAAGCCAGAAGAGCTTAAAGATCCCAGAAGCCAGGGTCCAGGGTCTGGTGAGAGAAGAGAAGAGGTATATCTGGAGAGGATACCCGAAGCAATCTGCTTTTCTCTGGGCAACCCTAGAAATAATACGCTTGAAAAACCTGTTTATGTAGAGCAGCAGCTGTGTCCTGGGAAGAATTCCAGACCCTTTCTGGAGAAATTTATAGAATTTCACCACCTAGCCCCTCCAGTCCTAAAGGTATCCATCCTTTCTTAAATAGCCCTGCAAAAGGTATTTCTGAATGTCTCAAAATCACACAGTCATGAGACTCAACTCTCTTCTAGGAAGTTCTCCCCAATGTCTGCCCTAAATCCCTCTTGCTGTCACTGCTCTGTGCCCTCTCACTACCTACTGACAGAGAGGCTTCAGAGAGCCAAGACCATGAGGACAGCTGTACAAGTCCTTCCCTTCTTTCCAGTCACTCCCTTTATTTTGACCTATTTGCCACAAAGAGTAGGAGAATACCTAGAGTGGAGACCTAGATCTTGAAGAATAAGACAGCTGAGTTGCTGTCCCTGCTAAGGCTCTGTTTAAGAAATAGTTGAAAATGCTTGGAAAGGGAGATGAGGCTTCCTGAAGGAATTTGGTGGCAAGACATAAGAATTACCTCCTTGTCAGTTCTTGGAGTCTCTTGAGAATCTCAGGCTCTCTCTGGGTCTACCAGGAGTCCTGAAATGGTCAGCTATTTCTCCTGTTGCCTTCTCTCCTTTTAAAGGCTCCCCACTCCGTCTTGGGTGTCTATCAGAGACATCAAGGCCTCTCACCTCTGCCTAATTTACTTCTGTGGGTTGAGGAGGGATTTCACCTTGTCCCATCCATTCCTCCTCACTGCTGCTCTGAGTGCCTTAAATGCCTCTCTGCCTGAGATTGGATTTGTGCTTTCTTCTGTACCAGTCACCCCCTCTTCTGTGTACAAATACCCTCTGGTTCTTCAGCTCCAGTGGTTGGCAATCTCTTCATTCATGACTATACAGTAGGATTCATGGTTAAGTATCGGGGGCCTGAGATTTGTCTAGATTTGAATTTGGCCTCCTCTATTACTGAATTGTGTGCTCTTGAAGACGTTATGTTACCCTTGCCACACCTCAAGCCTCAGTCTTCTCATCTGAAAATGGGGGATAATTCTAAACTACCTCTTAGACGTGTGAGGATTGAACTTGATAATTCACATCAAGCATCCAGCACATGAACATGTTTACAACACTTCTAGTATCCGAAATTGCTAACCTCAGCTGCTTCTGGAGAGGGGAGCTAGTTCGACTTTGAAACAGGTCAAAGTGTCCTTTTATTTCTTTCAAACTTATTCAAATTTGAATTTCTATTTCCTTAAAAGTTTTAATAGTTAAAAAATAAACCAAATGCATAGCACATAGTAAGCACTTAGTAAATCACAATGGGAGAGATTTGAAGGGGAGTCTTTGGACTTAAATTCACACAGCAGCCTGGGCAGGGGGCCTGGGGTCATTAACCTTCCCGCAGATCATGTGGATGCAGCAGATTTGAAGAATGAGGGTCCTGATCCTGGGAACGGTAGTTAGGGTCCCACGAATGGAAGGGAACCTAAGAAAAAGTCATTTGTCCTCCCAGAGATGGAGGCAAAAGGACCCACCCGATAATTTGGTTTAGACGTTCTGGAGCCAAGTTCCCCATGATGAGCCATGGAACACTGTCTTCCCTGGAAATATCTGTCCCTGTCAATTAGTCAACAAATATTTATTGACTGCTGCTCTCAGATGGACACAGAGGTAACCAAGACAGCTCCTTCCCAGTGCGGAGGTGAGACAGCTAATAACATGTAAAATGATTAAGTTCATATTAGATACTGTTAAGGATAGGTCAGAGGTCAGATAGGTCACACCTCTACTCATCACCTACCAGTGAATCCCAATTTCATGCAAAAGAAATGTCAAAGTGTTTACCACACCATCCAAGGCCCCACATGGTCTTCATACACACTCCCATCCTCTGGCTTTATGTTCTGTCCATTTACCACTCACTGCAAAAGAGCCCCACTGGCCTCCTGTTCCTTGAAGGCACGTTCTGCCTCAGGACCTTTGCATTTGCTGTTTCTTCTTAGACTACTTTTCTTTGGTATCTGTGGGTAACCCCCTTCCTCCTTCAAATCTTTGCCAAAGATTTTTGTCACCTTCTTTGTTACCTTGACCACCTACTTCAAATTTCCATCCACTGGTTCTCCCTCCCCACATTTACGCAGTACTATTTTTTCCTTAATACTCATTGCTTTCTATCGTATTATAGAATTTACTTACATATTATTTTTTATCTGTCTCTTTCCTTTAGAATCTAAGCTACATGAAGACAGAGCCCTTTGCCATATTTTGTCCATTGATTTAGTTCAAGAACTCTGTAAAGTATCTAGCACCGAGTAGGTGCTCAGTAAATATCTGGATTAGTAAATAAAGGCTATGAAGAAAAACACAGACTGACGTGTAGAAAAAAGTGTAGAAAAAAGACAACACATGCCTTGGGTAAGGCAGGGCTGGGGAAGAGGAGCAGCTCTAAGCTGGATTTAAGTTTTGATTTAGTTTGGACTAAACATTTTAATACCTGAAAATGAGGCTTGAGAAGGAATAAAAAGTTAAGGGATCTGCCTGAGGATATACAGTCCTTTGGGTGAGGAAGAGAGAGAAGACATAGTGGCACTGAATATTAGTGACAGGAGTAAAAAATAGAGCTATTTTCTGACAGTAGCCCATCAAGCCCAGCCCACTCAGTATCTCCATCATTTCTGCCACCATCGGGTTAGGTAGGATATCCTGGGATCTCCAAAAAGTTCCTAACATGGGGATCCAGGGGAGCTTTGCAAAAGGAATGACTTTAAAAGCTGAGCCACGTGAGCGGCTAAGTTGAGCCCTCAGGCCAGGAAGAGGCAAAGTTGAAGAACAACGGGAAGTTCAGTAGGAAAAAGACAGGGGCGGAGTCCAAGAAGGCAGACTGTTAAAGAGAAAAACCACAGGCCCCAAATGGTATCCCTTGTGTTAAAGCCATGATACCAAACTTAAATTTAATACCTGACCAAATTGCAGTTTCAGCCTTCACCAGAAATGTAATCTTAACCAATCAGCTTGGAATTTTCTTATTAGCACCAATGAGGTAATCCCCTGGGCCCTCTCGACCCTCCAAAGAAAGAAGAGGCATCTGCATGATAAAACCCTTGCCCTTGCCTTTCCTTCTCCACCAAAAGAAGATGCCCTGGCCTAAAAATAATCCTTTCTTTTCTTTTGCTAATAGCTCCCTTGCCCCACCATTCTTCCTTAAAAACCTTTTATTTTGTGCAACCCTGGGAGCACCCTCCAGGTTGCTAGAAGAGATGCTGCCCTGTTCATAAATCATTGAATAAAGCCACTTAGACCTTCAAATGTACCTGGTTGAATTTTGTTTTTTAACAAGAATTTAGAAATCTTGTTTTCCCACTGGAAATGTTGGAAGGGATCTTGGTAGGGTCTCCAGCTCCTGACAGAAAAATGGGTGGAGACCCAGGGAGGAGCTGCTATGCAAGTCCCCACTGGCCTTCAGTCTCTTTATCTGTTAAATGGAGATTATAATACTTTCTTCTTAGGAGATTATAATACTTTTCTTCTTTCTTCTTATAATACTTTCTTCTTATAATAACTAGAATTAGATCGGATCAGTTTTCCCTAAAGTGGGTTTTGCAAGGGGATTTTAGATGAGCAGTTTTCATGTTCATGATTATTTTGATGAGCATTAGAAAAAAGTTAACTGAACTACAGACTCCTCTTTCAATGCATATTATATTTCTTAGGGTTTAGATATTTTCTCTGAAAGGTGAGCTGATTTCCAGCACAGATGTTATGTGGCTACAGCTCCAGTCCTGATGGTAGAATGGGAATGAGTAAAGGTTGAGGTGAGTCTTTCAGCAGAGCTTCTAGCAGAAAGCACAGTGTGGAATCAA
The DNA here is from genome assembly GCF_964341445.2 of Mesoplodon mirus. Lineage (NCBI taxonomy): Eukaryota > Metazoa > Chordata > Mammalia > Artiodactyla > Ziphiidae > Mesoplodon > Mesoplodon mirus. The sequence continues at coordinate 49,814,355 of NC_138991.1, forward strand.
TTGCCAATAAAGTGACAGCACTTGTCATTGCTGTCACCACCAGTGACTTCTGGGTCTGGGTGTGCTGGGGGCTCCCTACGGTAATGCAGCTGAGAGCTTTGCTTTTGACTTTTTGGAGCAGAACTGGGCTGAGGTGACTGTGGCACAGTTGGCTGGGGAGTCCCGTGTGTCGCAGGGTGTGGAGGGCAGTCCTAAGGGGAGGGAAACTGGGCCTCCCCCCCCCCCCCCCCGCCACCACCTTGTTATCTATGCCTCGTTCTGACTGACGTCTGAAAAAAGGCCTCTAGGTGGAGAGCTCTGATTATAGCTGGAAAACAGGCTGGTTCAGCCCAGGGCAGGGAGGGAGTCCAGAGAACATCAGCCCTGCAGGCAAGGAAGCTGAGGCTTAGAGAAGAAAGCAGCGTAACCACAATGACAGAGATGGTAGGTGCCACTTCCCCAGGTGTCATTTCCATCCAAGCCCTTGGCTTTCGGGGAACTGACATTTTGGAGATTCATTAGGAATTCCAGCGGCACCCAACATAAGACAGCCTCAGCTCAAGAGCACTGGTGATGTTGAGCTGAACCTGCATGGTTTCCTTGCCTCTGGTGCCCCCTCCTGGTAGGTATTGGGTAAATCACCAAAGTCCTCTGAATTTCCACTTTTGTAATAAAGCGAATTTGTCCAGTCTAGGAATGCCATAAAGACAAAAGACATAAAGAACAAGTAAATCACTTTGACAAGTCTTTTTTTTTCTTTTTAAGGACTAGTGAAATTTTAGGAGGTACGTTTCTCTGCCATAAACCTTCAGTGGCTCCCTTGCACTCACGGGAGAAAAACAAAATTCCTAAACCGCGCCATCCTGAATCAGTCATGAAAAGTGACGCACGTGTGGATGGTGGAGCTGGACGACCTGGCTTTTAATTCTGTCTCCGTGAGATACTGGCTGTGTGAACTTCAGCAAACTGCTTAACCTCTCTGTTCTATCTGTAAGATAAAGCATGTTGCCCACCATCCAGTTCTACAAGAATCAAGTCATTAGCCACTGAAGTTGCTGACCTATAGTACACACTGAAAGAAATTCAGAGTGAAGATCAGGATGAGGCATTAACAGCCAACAGGCCCTTAGATAGTTAGATATATTTCGGGAGAAATTTTTATGAACCTAGATCCTTGCATCTTCCCATACTTAGAAAAGCACTAAAATCATTAACAGGGATATCTGTTCCTCGTGACTAGCAGAAATCTTCTGCCGAGATATGCGTTTGCATGCACACACCCCTTCACCAAAATCACACACATACTGGCCTCCCCAACCTCTTCTGAGCAGTTCCTCTGAGCGATCTGAGAGACTGTCCCCTCGGCTATAGCCTCAGTAAGTTCCCAAATAAAACTGGAACTCAGGGGTGTCCCTGGTGGCACACTGGTTAAGAATCCGCCTGCCAATACAGGGGACATGGGTTCGAGCCTTGGTCCGGGAAGATCCCACATACCGCGGAGCAACTAAGTCCGCGAGCCACAACTACTGAGCCCATGCGCCACAACTACTGAAGCCCATGCACTTAGAGCCAGTGCTCCGCAACAAGAGAAGCCACCACAGTGAGAAGCACATGCACCGCAACGAAGAGTAGCCCACGCTCTCCGCAACTAGAGAAAGCCCGCACGCAGCAACGGAAGACCCAATGCAGCCAAAAATAAATAAATAAATTAATTAATTAATTAATATAAAAAAACAAACAAACAAAAAAACCTGGAACTCACAGCTTTCATGTGCATTTTTATTTCAGTCAACATATCTATAAAATGAGGGTGTTATTGGTACCTGTCCAACAGGACAGTTGAGAGTTAAAAAATTTAGAATTGTGCTGACTGTGAGCTGTTTTTAGAAACACAAAACCTGTCTTTCCCACCCCAAGGCCTTTGCACGTGCTGTATCCTTTGTTCAGAAAGCTCTTCCCCAATTTCCTTACTTAGTTTACTTCCACTTTTCCTTTGATACCAGCTTACTGGGGACTTCCTTATGGAAGTCTCCTCTCATACCCTGAGTCCCCCTCAGTCTCAATCAGTCCCCTCATCTGTGTTTTAACTGTACTCTTTGCTTTATGACATTTATCACAGTTGTGCCTTACTTGCCTTATTCTCTGATGAATAATATCAATCTCCCCGTTAGACTGTAAACTCCACAAGGGTAGTGTCATGGGCCAAATTATGTCCTGTCAAAATTTATATGTTGAAGTCCTAACACCTGGTACCTCTGAATGTAGCTACATTTACAGACAGGGCCTAGAGAGATGATTAAGTTAAAATGAGGTCATAAGGGGGGACTGGTGTTCTTATAAGAAGAGGAGATTAGGACACAGACATGCACAGAGAAGGGGCTACGTGAAGACCCAGGAGAAGGTAGCCATCTACAAACCAGAGAGAGGCCTCAGAATGAAACCAACACCGCCAACGCCCTTGACCTGGGATTTACAGTCTCAAGAACTGAGGGAATAAGTCTCTTTTATTAAAGCTGCCCAGTCTGTGGTACTTTGTTATGGCAGCCTGAGCAGACTAATACAGGAAAGGACTGGTTGGCTTTGCTTATCACTGTGTTCCCCGAGTCCAGGATGGAGTAGGCACCCAAAAGATATTGGTCAATGGGTGAATGGAAGTGCTAAGAGTTGGATAAGCAGCAGTAGGGTCAGTTTCCATCTGTTCTTTTCTGCATGGCTGGTCTCAGCGGCCCAGAGTCACCCCTCTCTGTTTTTGGGCTTCTGAGACACGGCTTCAGGTCCCTGTATCTTTCCTGGGTGAGACATACCACACTAGCATTTGGAGTTGATGTGTTGGCATGTGGAGGAAGGACAAGACATGAGTCAGAGTACGGTATTGGGTGATTATTTCTTTAAAATAATTTTTTCAAGGGCTTCCCTGGTGGCGCAGTGGTTGAGAGTCCGCCTGCCGATGCAGGGGACACGGGTTCGTGCCCTGGTCCGGGAAGATCCCACATGCCACGGAGCGGCTGGGCCCGTGAGCCATGGCCACTGAGCCTGCACGTCCGGAGCCTGTGCTCCACAACAGGAGAGGCCATAACGGTGAGAGGCCCGCATACCGCAAAAAATAATAATAATAATTTTTTCATTAAAAGAGTTAAATATACTTACTGAGAAAATTTGAAAAATAGAGAAATGTAGAGGAAAGGAAAAATCTATCATCCATTATTTTCAATACTCAGGAAAATTACTATTAACATTTTAGTGTATCTCCCTCCAGTCTTTTTTCCATCTGTAGATTTTCCTTTACATTTCCAAGTTGTGGTTCTCCACTATACATATATTATTTTTATTCTGATTTAAAATTAATTTAGCTCAAGTTTTCCCCAACACGTATTTTTAATGACCACATAATATGTTATTGAGTTACCCTACCACAATTTAGTTAATCATTGCCCTATTAGGCATTAATTTTTTTCCCATTTTTTTCCACTGTTTTAAACAATGCTACAGGAAACATCTTTTGAATACTTTCTTTTGTAGCGATTCCCAAAGATGGAGTTTCTGAATTAAAAGGTATGACCAGTTTTTATGGCACCGGATATGATTACCAAATAGCTTTATCAAAAGGGCCAAGTGGTTACACTCCCACTGGCAGTGAGTGAGATCACAAGTGCCCCGATACTCTGGTGACCTGTCCTTTGGAGGGCCAGCTGAAAGCTCTTAGGAAGTAAGACCAGTGGGCAGCTGCTGAGGATGTCTCCAAATATCCAGGGAGGTCAAGCCACCAAACACTTGCTAGACCAGGCAGTGGCTCTGAACTCTGGGTTCAGAAGAGAGCAGGGGCTTCCCTGGTGGCGCAGTGGTTGAGAGTCCGCCTGCCGATGCAGGGGACGCGGGTTCGTGACCTGGTCCGGGAAGATCCCACATACCGCAGAGCGGCTGGGTCTGTGAGCCATGGCCGCTGAGCCTGCGCGTCTGGAGCCTGTGGTCCGCAACGGGAGAGGCCACAACAGTGAGAGGCCCGCCTACTGCAAAAAAAAAAAAAAAAAAAAAAAAAAAGCAGCATCTCAGAAGAGAGCAGATGTTCTCTGCTCTCTTCCAGGGTCATCCAATGATTCTGGAGATGCTCATTTGGAAACTGAAAGCCTTTGATGTCCACAGGGTTGAAGGGATGATGCTCCAAGTGGGAACTAACCAGTGATCCCACCCGTTCCTTTTAGAAGCTTCAGAGGTCTATGGGACATTTGGGGGGCTGCCTCTTATCTCCCCACTCTTGTCTCCTCAATTTACTCCTTTGGATCTTGCCAGAAACCGTCTTTGGCAGTTCTGAAACAAAGGCCGTCTAGTGACCATAAAACAAAAACACTTTGAAATGATCATTTTACAGAAAGCCTTTCGACGTTACTGGAAAGCCTCCATGATTCATGGTTTTCCCCAAACGGCAACAATGAAAACAGCTAACCTGGAGCACACGCTCTTTCCAGCAGTGTTTCAATACCACCAACTGAATCTCCTTTATGTCAGTGCTTAGAGCGGGAACACAGTGTGCTATGGGGAAGGCCCAGTGAAGAAACAGGGACACAGGGCTGAGGCAGCAACCAGGGTTATTCGTGTCTTCATCCTCCCGGTACCTGATCCTGAGTGGGAGCCCAGGGAGCACGTGCCCATTTGATTTCCCAGCTTATTCAGTCCTAGAACCCGCAGATGTTTACCTTTCCTGGGGTACTTGTATGGAGCAGTCACCCTTTTCACGTGCTCCTGGAGCTCCTGGGTTAGTTTCTCTGGATCATGCGAGGAATAGGCCGGAGAAAGGACTATAAATGCCTTTACCACCTCTTGGAAAAAACAAAAACAAACAAAAAACAAAGAATCAGGCCTCATGTAACAACTTTTTTCTCCTTAACCTAGCCTTGTGAATAAGTGCTCACATTTACCAGCCCAACGTGAAAGTTCTACCAGTGACTTGGACTCAGCCAGCAAATTGGATACCAATTTTTTTCTGTTGCCTGCCTTTCCAGGATCAACTATTGGGAGGTATGGCTTTTATGGAGCGATTTTAGAATCCTAGTTTCCAAACTCTTCCCCATACCTGAAATGACACTGTTAGAAGCCAACATGCTTCCCTTAAGATGCCAATACTTTGGAGAGAGGAGATTCACAAACTCCTTAGGGTTCATTACATATGGGTTTTCCTGACTAGGAAGGCAGCTAGGTACAGGTTTGGACAGGCAGGATTGGGGGAAAATGTGTACCACTTGCAAGGGGGAGTGGGTCTTTCTGAGACTGCATGTATGAGTGTTTGCAATCAGCAAGGATTTTGCTGCACAGGTGTTTCAGGCATCCTGACGGACGTTCTGCACCTTGGCTCTCTCTGCCCACATCTTTCTTGCAGGTTGCCTCCTGCCAAGGAAGAGAAATAGTCCCAACCTCAGGTACAACAGAACATGGTTTCTGACAGGAATGGAAGAGTTCAAAGGCCAGCATACAACTCTGTCAGCAACACCTAAGTGGTGGTTCATTGTCTTTGCATACTTCCCAGTGGTGGGCGTCTCACTACCATTTCATGTTCAGATAGATCTGGTTTTTAGGAAGGGCTTTCTCTTACTGCTAAAACTACCAAGAATTTATCGAACACTTTCTACGTGCCAGGCTCTGTCCTGAGCGTTATACTTGGCTTAACTTTCAGCACACAGCCATTTGTCATAGCCCCAGTTAATGTGAGGCACGCAGGACTAGGCATACTTTTCCAGGCACAATTTCTTTCCCCCATAGATGGGATTCTCACCCCGCTCACTCTATATTAGTGGCCTCAAATTTAGTGGGCGTTGGAATCACTTGGCTAGGGGCTTCTGGTCAAAGTGAAGATTCCTTAAGGCTGCATTCCCAGTCCCTTTGATTCAGCAAGTCTCACTTTAGGTCTAGAAATCTATATTTTAAACAAAAATCCCAGAAGATGCAGCTGTGAGCAGTCCAGGGCTCAGACTTTGCAAATCACTCCTCTGCCCTGAGGCTTCTGAAAATGCAGCTTGATCTTGCACTAACTTTCATAAGGTAACTATGTTATACTTCAGGATTATGTTGGATTTACAGCCAGTGAAAAGTTCATAGGTCTGCCTATGAGCTTATTTCTCTCATACTGTCTGTTCTTCTGGGACCCACGGGAAGGAATTTGCATTTCTCCTGAGAAAAGCCATCTTATTAAATTTTGTCCTTGTTTCTGACATATCAAGGTCACTTTAGATACTTATTTTGCCATCCCTCAAGTTAGTTATCCCTCCCAGGTTAGAGCCATCAGCAGCCATGTTTGGTGTTCTCACAATATCTTTATCTGCAAATGGAAAAGGACATTTTATTGGACAGGATGGATGACAAAGCCAGCACCTGCCACTAACATCTCCCACCTAATAGCCCCTCTTGGACACAGTTCCATGTCCACTTCACACCAAAGTGTTGATATCTTCTCATGATGTCCCTCTAGAGCATATTTGTATCTCTAAAGATGTGAGGGCAATGCTTAACCAAAAGGAATGTGTGTCTGTCTGATGGTGGCATTTCAGACTTAGCGGTACCTGGATGGGGTGAGATATGGGGGAATCTGGGCCTTCCAGCTTACTCTGCTGGGTGCTAATAGGCACCCAGGTGCCTATTAAAACACACAGGTGTTTTCCCTCTCTTAACTGGAAGGAAGCTGCCAGGAAATGATTAAGGATAGCAGCCCACTGCCATCCGTAGAAGGGTCTAGGCAGCATACTTGCATGCAGGGGGGTGGGCACAAGGCTATTGGCTCTGTTTCTTAGGATAAAAGAGCACACTGATACTCTTTGTGCTCAGCAATCACTGAAGATAGAAAGGGAGTGGTTGGCCAAGAGCAAGGGTAGGGGAAAGAGCTACAACACCAAACTCTGATTCTCAAAGCTTTAAGTAAAGCTACTGCTCAGTAAGAAAAAGAAACAAATTACTGGCACAGGCAGCAACACACATGAATCTCAAGAATGTTACACTGAGTAAAAGAAAGCAGACACAAACAAATTAATACTTTGATTCCATTTACATGAAGTTCTTTTTTTAACAAAAGGAAAAATTAATCTTCAGTGACAACAAATAATTTAGCAATTGCCTGAGGCCTAGGGATTGACTGCAAAGAGGCACAAGGGAAGTTTTTGGGGTGATAAAAGTTGTTCTATAACTTGATGTGGTGATGGTTACACAGGTATATACATTTGTCAAAAGTCATTGACCTGTACATTTAACATAAGGGCATTTCATTGCATGTAAATTATACTTTAATTTTAAAAACGCATTCTGAAAAATAAAGAAAAAAGCTAAGCTGTCAATACCTAAAAATAAATCTAACACAAAATCTGTAAGAAGCATACATAGAAAATGTAAAACTCTACAGCACATTAAAGAAGATATACATAAGTGAAAAGATACACTTAATATCATAAAGATGTTAATTCTCCCCAAATTGATCTATAAACAATGTATCTCCAACTAAAATGCTAACAGTTCCACAGAACTTGACAAATTGATTCTAAAGTGTATATGAAAGAACAGAGGACCAAGAATAGGTAAAACATTTCTAAAGAAGTTGAGTAAGAAGGAGAGACTTGCTCTACTAGATATTGAGACTTATGATAGTGTTTTTGTGGATAAGGCTCTAACTTTCTCAGGGTAATGATGCTTGTTGTCAGGCTGGGCACTGGGAGATGTATTCAAAGTGCCCCCAGCAGAGCCAAGGCCCTCAGAAGGGAATGTGCTACACAAAGCTTAATAACCATATTCACCCCCAAATTGGGGGAGCTCTAAGCAGCCGTAGAAAATGAATTTTTCTCAAAATACAAAAAACACACATGACATAACTTAATGTTAAAAAGTGCATAGTACAAAGTTGTGGTGTGGTGCCAATTATGTATGAAACTATACCTGAGGACCCTTTGCTTGCATAGATTTCATTTAAAAAATGTATCATTTCTGTATTATACAATTATATATCTCTTATAGAATAAATAGAAAATAAAGATAAGGATGACAAAAGATCAGTCTCACTACTCAGATAATCTGATTTGATCTGTGTATGGGATCTTTTCATGGCTTATCTGTGATTTTATGCATATACACATTTGTGTGAATACAAAATATTCTATACATGTATTTCAACAGTCCAATTTTACTTCAGTTAACAATCATGAACAATCATGAACATCTCCTCACAAGAATAAAAAAGTGTAATGAAATATAAAATATTTGCATAATATTACCCTGTGTGGCTATAATAACACTTTCATGTTATTAGAAATTTGGATTCTTTTTCTTTTTAGTCCTTTCCCTTTCCTTTTCTTTTCTTTTTCTCTCTTTCTCTCTCTTCTTTTTTTTTTAATATACAATGCTGTTAATATCATTTATATAACTAATTTCCCACTGTTAGAAACTCAGAGAGTACCTCCACCTTTTTCATCTGTTATAAACAACACTGTAATGAACATCTGTGCATTTGACAGTTTGTTTCCACAGGAAAATAAGTAGATTCCTTATACTGGGTATAAAGTTGAAATAGGCACATTACTTTAATTGACGTGTGCAATCTCAGCTATATGGAATGTATATGCTAATGAGGGAGGAATGAGCTTACCTGGTCAGTCCTACTGACCACTCAGCATTCACAGAGCAACTGTGGCCTGACAATCTCTATTAATTTTCAATGTTCCATGATTCTCATGAAGAGATTTAATATTTTTTTCTTAGTTAAAAATGACCCAGAAAGAAAACTAACAGCTGGTACTAGTGATGAAAAGAAAAAGTTGAAGAAAACAAAGGTTCTTTTTAGCAAATAACTTTACAACTTGACTCTCTCAATGGACTGATCACAGACCAGAGAGGTCCTGTATTTAAGCTCTGTGAGGACAAGGGTCTTATCTTTCCTGTCCAGTGCTGTATACTTAGTGGCATGAAGTAGGCACTCAGTGAATAAGGAATAAATTCTTCAGGAAAGTCAAGGATTTACTTTCACCTACAAAAGTGATTAGAAGAAAATACATTTAAATTTTCACATTATCTCTGCTTGATGGAATTACTATGTTGTTACTGTCATTGTTTTGTAGGTAGATTTCTATGACTTTCAATAAAATACCATGAAAGATTATTTCTGTTGTAATCACTGAAAAGCCACAAAATACATATACAGCATTTCAAAAACAAATGGACTGATTTTTATCTGCTCCTTCCAATATTGTTGCTGATTGATGGCTTAGTATATACAGCAGATGGAGTTTCTATAAAGCTCGGCTGCACATTTGAATCACCTGGCAAGCTAACACACATTCTCAGAAAGTTCGCTCTCACTGACGTGGAACTTGAGTATCAGGAATGTTTGAAGCTTCCAAGGTGCTACTAATGAGCATCCAGGACTAAGAACCATGTCAGCAGAGTTTTTTTTTTTTTTTTTGCAGTACGCGGGCCTCTCACTGTTGTGGCCTCTCCCGTTGCGGAGCACAGGCTCTGGACTCACAGGCTCAGAGGCCATAGCTCACGGGCCCAGCCACTCCGCGGCATGTGGGATCTTCCTGGACCGGGGCACGAACCCGTGTCCCCTGCATCGGCAGGCAGACTCTCAACCACTGCGCCACCAGGGAAGCCCAGGGCACTTTATTTATTTGATCAACATTTATTCAGCACTTATCGTTAGGGATATAGAAACAAATGATTAGTCTTGCTTGGAGGGTCTTATAGTTTAGTTAAGTATAAACATAAATTTGGCATCATCCTTGACTCTTTATCTCTCACCTCTCACCAAATCTTATTAGGTCTGCATTCAAAATACATTCAGCATCTCATCTCTTCTCATTCCTTCCACTGCTATTCCCCGAGGCAAGCGTCCACCCTTGCCTCTTAATGCACTGGTCTCTTAAGTGGTCCACTGCTTCATCCTTGCCTCCTACAGTTTATTCTCAACCCAATATTCTGAGTTATCCTTAAAAAAAAAAATCAGATCATGTCACTCCTCTGCTCAGAATACTCCAATGTTCTTCAAAAAATTATGTAGAATCGCCATATTATCCAGCAATTTTACTTCTGGTTACATACCCAGAAGAATTAAAAGCAGGGTCTTGAACATATATTTGTACACCCATGTTCAATAGTAACATTACTGACAAGAGTCAAAAGGTGGTAGCAACCCAGGTGTCCATCAATGGATGAATGGATGAGCAAAACTGGTAGAGACACAATGGAATATTATTCAGTCCTAAAAAGGAAGGGAAGTCTTACACAGGCTACAACATGGATGAACCTTGAAGGCATTATGCTAAGTAAAATAAACCAGACACAAAAGGAAAAATGCTGTACAATTCTACTTGTAAGAGGTTCCCAGAGTAGTCAAATTCATCAAGACAGAAACTAGGATGGCTCTTGTCAGGGCTGTGGGTAGGAGGCAATAGGGAGTTTTTGTATAATGGGTACAGAGTTTCAGATTTGCAAGATGAAAAAGTTCTGCAGATGGATGGTGGGGACAACTGCACAACAATGTGAATGTACCTAATGACACTGAACTATACACTTTAAAATGGTAAATTTAATGGTATGTATAGTTTACCACACTTAAAACAACAACAACAACAAAACCCCCCCCAAACCTCCAATGGCTTCTCACCTCACTTAGAGTAAAGCCCAAAGCCTTCAGATCCTAACATGATTTACCCCCTTGTTAGCTCTTAACTTCAAATCCTGCCACTTTCACCCTTACCCACACTCCTCCATCTCACTTACCTACTTTCTGTTCCTTGGACCCACTAGACGAGCTGTCCCCTGGTACCTTCCACTAGCCACAAAACTCAGTCCATAGTTGGCCTGGCCGTGCTCAACCATTTTGGGGGCCCCAGTCGTGCCGCTTATGAAGTAGATGGCCGGTGGGTCTTGACTCCTGGTCCTTGCATAGTTGTGCTCTGTGGACACCTCCCTGTAAAATACAAAAATGGGTACTGCTAATAGTGAAGACACTCATAGTCACAGTAATATCTATAACAACAATACTGGCTACATTTGGTAAATACCACGTGTGAGGCACCTGCTGGAAGCTCCAGCCTGAGTCATCTCTAACCCCTACAATCACCTCACAGGGTAGGTATTATCATTATAACCCTTTGCAGATAAGGAAATTGAGGCTCAAAATGGTTAAATGACTCACTGCTGTCGGACACAAGCAGCTTGGTTTGGAGGGAGGGGCTGCTGGTGCTAATGGCATCCACCCGTGGAGCCAGGGAGTCACTGATGATAATGGACTTGGCCCTGGATCTCTGCAGCCAGAATTTGAGGTCCTTCTCTGTGAGCTGAGAGATGCCAGGAATCATGATGGCCCCTGATACCACACAGAGAGGGGATGTTGACTGGGCAACAGGGAAGACCCCTGTGAACAGGTCCAGACCAGATATCCCCAGATAGGAGCAAGAAGGGGCTGGAGAGAGTTGGAATGCTTGAACTGGAAAAGGTATTATTAATGACAAAATATTGAAATTCAGAAAATATTTCCTGAGCATTTACATGAGCTGAGAATTTTACATGCATTATTTCATTTAATTCTTACAATCCTGGAAAGTAGATGCTATTACTAATCCCACTTTGCAGATTCAAAAAAACTAAGACCTAGACCTTTGTGCCTTAAATAAATTAATAACTTGCCCAAGATCACACAGCTAATATGTTGTAGAGCTGGAATTGTGAACTGAGGCAGGGGTAACCTTAAGAGTCCATGATCTTGAACATTGTATTATATTGCCCTAGAGATTACCTAGTTCAGTGGTTTTCCTTGCCTTTCAAACAAAAGGCTACAATGAATCTTAGTGTTGGGTGTGGGTCCCTTGGGGCAGGGGAGTGGGTATAGCAGCGGGAGCTCCAGGACCCCATATTACTTCAACCAAAGCCACTCTGAGGTAGCTGAGTTCATCTGCTCCCAAGGGGAAGCGATAAGGAAGCAGAAAGCAGGGACAAATTTTAATGACACTTGAAAAACCACTTCAGTATCTCAGAATGCAGGCTGTAAACACTCCACACTCCACTGAGTCCAGCATTCTCATTTCACAGGTGAGAAGAAAGAGATTCTAAAATAATCAGTCATCCAGCCACAGCCCAGCCACTCAGTTAGGACAGAAGACAGAGGAAAGAGCCAATCCCTGTGTGTCTGTTTCTTTTCCTCAGAGCTGGATACACTATAAGGGTGCTCACTTTTATATATTGTGCAAAATATGTAAAAATAAATGAACGTTTCTGCCTCCTTTTTGGAGAGACAATCTATTAACAAAATGGTCGGATTAAGCTTGTTCATACAGAAAGATTAATTTTCTGATGTGAGTGTGTATCCCTCTGTTTTGCAAACATTATTTGTGAAAACAAATTTCAGGTAGATTGTTTTACAGACAGGACTGGAAGGGAGTGGACAACATTCTAACTGGTGCAAAGTTCCCAGGGGATGGAGAAACCAGCGCTCCACCAAAAGTAGTTGTCTTGGTTTTTTTTTTTTTTTTCTTCTGCGGTACACGGGCTTCTCACTGTTGTGGCCTCTCCCGTTGCGGAGCACAGGCTCTGGACGCGCAGGCTCAGCGGCCATGGCCCATGGGCCCAGCCGCTCTGCGGCATGGAGGATCTTCCCAGACCGGGGCATGAACCCGTGTCCTCTGCATCGGCACGCAGACTCTCAACCACTGTGTCACCAGGGAAGCCCTAGCGAACACTTTTTGTTTGTTTTTGTTTGTGTGTTTTATTTATTTTATTTAACACTTTCTTGTTTCTGTTTTGTTTTTGTTTTTAACTGTGTCACTCTGTGTGAAGTGGTGTCTCATTGTGGTTAGAATTTTATTCCCCTAATGAATAAAGATGTCGAGCATTTTGCCATGTGTATATTGGCCATTTGTTTATATTCTTTAGAGAAGTGTCTATTTGAATCCTTAGCCAATATTTTAATTGGGTTATTTATCTTTTTATTGTTGAGTTTGAATTCTTTATATATTGCAGATATGTGCAACATATATATAGGTGTGTACATATATATGATCTATATATGTATATCAGATATGTGATTTTCAAATATTTTCTCCCATTCTGTGGGCTATCTTTTCACTTTGATCTACAAATACTAGAAATTTTCATGAAGTTTGATTTATTTATTGTCTTTCATTGCTTATGCTTTAGAAACCATTACTTAATTCAGGATATGCACTTATATTTTCTTCTAAGAATTTTATAGTTTTTCCTCCTTCATTTAGGTCATTGATCCATTTTTGAGTTAATTCTTGTATGTGGTGTGAGGTAGGGACCGCATTCATTTTTTGCATGTGAATATCCAGTTGTGCCAGCACCATTAATTGGAAGGACAATTCTTTCCCCATTGAATTTTCTTGGCACCTTTGTTGAAAACTGATTGACCATAGATTTATGGGTATATTTCTGAATTCTTAAGTCTATCCCATTCATCCATGCCAATCTTTATGCCAGTACCACATTGCCTTTTTTTTTTCCCACGCAGTCTTGATTACTGTAACTTTGTAGTAGGTTTTGAAATGAAGAAATGTGTATACACCAGTTTTGTGTTCCTTTTTCAAGACCGTTTTGGTTATTATGGGTCCCTTGCATTTCCACATGACTCTATGGACAAGACTGTCTATTCTGCAAAGAAGTCTACTGGAATTTTTGTAAAGCTTACATTGAGTATGTAGATCACTTTGGGATTATTGTCATTTTGGGGCAACTTTATAATTTCTGCCTTAATGGCAATTAAGTTTTTAAAAGTGCAGTTCCACTTATTCATATTATTCCTTTATAAAAGGTAGACTTCAGTTAAGCTTTTAAATGCATGCATAATGTAGAGGCTATTATTTTCTGGCAGTTCTTTTTTCCTGAAAGGTAAACATCAGATGTGTTTTAAACTTTTGTCAGAATAGTCATGAAGGATATGTTATTTTTACATAATAAGGTAATATCTCAGGGGCGTGCTCACTGAGATACACCAAAATCATAACAAGTTTTTCTTTAATAAATATTTCCTGGATGACTCTAGCCTTTGGCTAGTTTCTAGAGTTCTGAAAAGTTGATTATGACCAGTTTTCTAAGGTTTTTGTTGCTGCTATTATGGAGAAAAAAATTTTAGAAAGTCCTTATTCCATCATTTTTTCTGACTTAACCCTATTTGTTTGATTTTTTTCATTAGGAGAAGTCTTCTAAGGATGAGCCTAGTGTAAGCTCACTCTGCTTACACTCTGTAGACAGGAAAGGAGCACCCTGACTCCATCTCTTATTTCTCATTTAATTCACACAGCTCCAAGTGGCATATGAGTCCCTTTTTATAGGTTAGAAAACTGAGATCCAAGGAGCGTAGGGATTTGCTTACGGTCACACTTCAAGCAGATGAACCACATCTATTGACAGCAAAGCTTGCTTTTACAACTCAGTCATTCTCACACCACCTCCATAAATTTTACCATATCCACTAACAGTAGACTGCTATTACATCTACTCACAGTAGTACTTGTCTCATCTTTTTTTTAAATAAGCTCTTCTTAAAATTAACATAAATAAATTTCTTTGAGATAAAGTTTATATTCTCCTACTACAAATAAAAAGTACATTTAACATAGAATTCAGAGAGAGGCACAACAGACACATAAGGAAGGGAAAATGAAGAAGGAAGCAAATGCACAGAGACACCCAAAGAAATAGAGATCATCTGAATTCAATTTTATGTATCTGCTGTGATCTGTGAAAAGCTTTGAGCCTGAGCCAAGCTCTCTCCTTATTTAAAAGGGATGTGCACAACGTGAGGAAGATACTAAAAACAGACTAAGAGTAATACAAAACTTTCTCCTTCACTTGCTCAGAATGATCGGAAGGGAATCAAAAGGGGCGTAACTCTCTCCCTGTGTGATTTGGGCTCAGGAATGTGAGACACACTAGAGATTGGGCAAGGGTGTCTAAGGCTCAAAGACTTGGTCGTAATTGTTTTTCTAAGGTTAAATGCTAACAGTTTAAATTTTAGGACTTGAGAAACTCCCAAGTCAAAATGTCCACATGTCTTGTAGCCCTGAGTCTCACTGGGGTGCCCAAGGGCAGACGGAATCTGATGCTAAAGATGGACCCTGGGACACAGTGAGCTTCACCCTTTCCAGCTGACTCCACACATCCAGCACATCATGGGCAAAATTGAAGTACTCAGGCACTGGCTGCCTGCCCAGGCTGATGACTTCCCAGGTGGCCACAATCTTCTGAGGGACAGGTAGAGGTGGCAGCTGCCCATGAGACTCACAGATACCCCAGGCATTTCTCAGAGCCTGGAGGACCAGTCCTCTTAGCCATATCACCAAAGAGGAGAGAGAGCATCGTCATGAATTCTGGGCTTCAGGGACACTCTGAGGTTGAAGAGAAACTTGTGGTCAGCCTTAGGGTGAGCACGGCACATATGGGCTTGTAGAACAGAGTCCTGGGCTTTAGTCTGAGTTCCATGGTGTGATTTTGATCATTTCTCCTCCCTGGACATGAGGTCTAGCCCTTCCACCTCTCACTGTCCATGGATCTCTGTGGATCTGAGTGCAGGAACTCAGAGCCTGCTTCCCAAGGCTCAGTCCTTCAAAGCGAATCCCTCAAAAAGCCTTTGGCAAATCCTGAACTGGCCTGACAATGAGAAAGAAAACTCCAGGGCAGCACTCTCGGATAGAAATGTGATGTGAACCACACGTACTCGTGTAATACACAATTCTCTAGTAGTTTCATTCAAAAAAGTAAAAAGAAACAGGTGAACTTGACTATAATACATTTTATTTAACTAGCTATATCTTATAATTTCAACATGTAATCAATATCAGAAATTATTAGAGAGATATTTTACATTTGTTTTGTTGTTGTTCTTAATTCTTTGAAATCCAGTGGGCATTTTACACTTACAGGCACACTTTAGTTTAGACCAGCCACATTCAAATGCTCAAGAGCTACACGTGGCTAGTGGCTACTGTATTGGACAAAGAAGTTTTAGTGCCTGGCTATTCAGAGTGTGGCCTATGGACCAAGGACATCAGCATCACCTGGGAGCAGGTTACAAAGGCAGAACTTTAGACCCCACCCTTGACTTGTGGAATTAGAATCTGCATTTTAACAGGAACCCCAGGTGAGTCAAGCACATTAAAGTTTGAGAAGTGAAGCAGTGGCCTCGGGACTGTATCCCCAGTTTCTTTCTGCCAAGTTCCTCTTGGTAATAATAATAATAATAGAATATGGGAATAATAACTGCCATAGACTAAATGTTTGTGTTCCCCCCAGATTCATATGTTAAATACTAACCCCCAATGCAATAGTGTGAGGAGGCTGGGCTGCTGGTGGGGGATTAGGTCATGAGGGTGGAATCCTTATAAAAGAGACCCCAGAGAGCTCCCTTTTCCTTTGCTTGCTGAGGATACAGCTATGAACCAGGAAGCAGGCCCTCACCAGACACCAATCTGCCCATGGTGCCTTGATCTTGCACTTCCCAGCCTCTAGAACTGTGAGAAACAAATGTTGTTTAAACCACCCAGTATACGGTATTTTTGTTATAGCAGCCCAAATGGACTAAGACAATAATCAACAATAATAATGTGTCATGGTAACAGAAAAAGCAATAATAATTGTCATCTACTCAAGGCTTACTGTGTATTAAGCATTTGAAAAGTGCTTTATATTTCCTTAAATCCTCATAACAACTGTATGATGTGTTATATTCTCTATTTTATAGATAAAGAAAGTGAGGCTTGGAGGGGAAAAGTGACTTCCAGGTCTCACCTCCCAGAAAGCTAGACCCCAGCTTCTGCTGTGGCCACCAGCCTTGCAACAGAGGTCGGCTTGTGAAGGAAGCAGGACTTCCTTTCCCTCACCTCCCTCCCCAACCCCTCACCTCTCCTGAACTCTGCCCCAAGCCCTTTCCTCTGCCTTTCACTCCTGGATTCCGGGGGCCCCTTGACAGCAGATAATTAGAATCCCAGACCTCCTTCCCAAGTGCACAATGCAATTTCAGGCCCTGCCCTCTTTAGGCTTAATCAGTAAAGGCCTCAGGGGCAGCTGACACCCCCTGCTGAAGGATTTCTCTCCACAGTGCCTTGTTCTTGAACCCAGGAAGTGAGAAGACTTCTAGGTTTTGCTTCAGCTGAATGCAGGCCTTAATGCCTGTAAACATTCGGGCTCCTGGGAACGCCAGTAAAGACAATTTGCTGACTCAGCCTCCCTCGGGAACTTTGGCCCCAAACGCAGGCAAGAGAAGGCAGAGCCCGAAGTCAGCAGGGGACATGTGGCTTCAGCTGGTCAGCACACTTGAACCAGTGGGCACGGCCCCGCCACCTTTTCTCACAGCTGGGAGATGGTACTCCTGCCCCAGTGCCTGCTGGGTGTCTGGACCTAGGGGATATTTTCCCTGAAAATTCAGGTCATCATCTAATCCAAAAAGAGAACAGGAACTTTATTATATTGTAGCAGAAAGGAGACAACAGTGACAATAATATAAATCAAATCACGTCCCTTTTCTGCGCAAACCCCTCTAGAGACAGGAAGTAGATTAGCGGTTGCCTGGAGCAAATGGGCACAGGGATCTCTTTGTTGGAAATGTTCTAAATTTGGAGTGTGGTCAGAGCTGCACAACTCTGTAAACTTACTAAAAGAAATTGATAGGGATACAAATAATTGTACACTTGAAATGAGTGAATTTTTGGTATGTAAATTATACTTAAATAAAGCTACTAAAAAGAACAAAGTCTCCTCTGGCTCCTGTGTCGCTCAAAGGCAAAGTCTGGAAAACAGCTCTCACCTGGCTCTCTGGACTGCAGCCACAGCAGTCTCCCTGTGGCTTTGAAGTCCTGGCTTGAGGTGGGGTTGTTGGTAAAGTGCCTCTCTGAGAACAAAAACTGCACAAGTGACTTGTAGTGTTTGCCAGTATCTATGGTTAAAAATTCCCACCATGGCCAGTCTTGATGCCCACCAGTTTCAACTTATCAAAGTTTAACAGCCGGCCTGCAAAGTTTCTGAATATTAAGAGGCTCCCAGGTGGCCCTGCAGGCCGACTCCAGCCCGCACTGATTCAGGCCTTCTTGCGGGCTCTTCCGCCAGGACGCTACATCCACATGGCTCACTGCCTTGCCACCCACAGGGCTCAGCTCATGGACCTTCAACCAACTGCCTCGTCGAAAGTGGAACCCTCCCCCATCTGACACTTCCTGCCCACCATTCTCTGCTTGATCTTCCTCCCCAGGATTTATTACTTTCTAACAGTCAGTATATTTTATTTTATTTTTTATAAATTTATTTTATTTGTTTATTTTTGGCTGCGTGGGGTCTTCGCGTGGCTTTCTCCAGTTGCGGCGAGTGGGGACTACTCTTCCTCGTGGTGCATGGGCTTCTCATCGTGGTGGCTTCTCTTGTTGCGGAGCACGGGCTCTAGGTGCATGGGCTTCAGTAGCTGTGGCTCGCGGGCTCTAGAGCGCAGGCTCAGTAGTTGTGGCGCATGGGCTTAGTTGCTCCATGGCATGTGGAATCTTCCCGGACCAGGGCTCGAACCCATGTCCCCTACATTGGCAGGTGGACTCTTAACCACTGTGCCACCGGGGAAGCCCTTAGTATATTTTAAAATATGTTTTTATTTTTTCCAGCTTTATTGAGTGATGACTGACAAATGAAATTGTATATACTTAAGGTGTACGTTGTGCTGGTTTGATACATGTGTACATGGTGTAAATGATTACTGGGACAGGGCTTCCTGCCTTACAGGTACTATGCTGCTCACTTTGCCTGTATCATCTCATCTAACAATCCTCCTAGGTATTGTATGCCATTTTACTGGTCAGGAAAATGAGCCTTAGAAAGCATAAGTGACATGCCTGAGACCACACAGCTGCTTAGGAACAGAGATGGCATCCAAATTCCAATCTATAGGCACCTTTGATGCCACACCCAGTACCCCATAGTGTGTTTTGTTTCTGGCCCTTCTTGTGACCTCCAGCCCTCCTCCCCCAACTCAGCATGGGCAGGGCAAGGCCCCCCCTTACTCAACAATGGCCTATTCTTCTCCAGGGCCAGAACCCCAGAACTCAGAACACTGCTGCTGAGGATGTTCTGGCCTCAGTGTGTTCAGGAAGGGACACCACTTCTCCCTCTGGATTTACACCCAGCTGCCTTCGGGTCCTGCTCTGGTCACAAAGGGAAGCCAGGAGCCTGCTCTTCAGGTGTGAACTTCCCTCCACAGAGTGTGCTGCCCTGGCCAAGGCTTGGCCCCAGTGGGCCTGAGAAAAATCAGGCTTCCTTCAGGTATGAGCTTGAGTGAAAATGGCAATTCTGACTGAAGCGCCCTGCCCTGGCAGCCTTCCTTCGGCCAAGAAGGTTATAAATTTAAGTGTGAATTTCAGCATAAATGGCTACACATTAGGATCACCAAGGGGGCTTAAAAAAAAAAAAAAAAAAAAAAAGATGCCCAGACTCACCCGACCCCAGATCAATGAAATTGAATCCAATGTGTTTTGAGTTCAAGTTCTTTTTAAGCACCCGGGGAGACTGAAATGCACAATCATGATTGAGAACCACTGAAACAGACCATGGGGTTTGTGTGACAATTAAATTAGGTTATTTGTTCATTCATTAATTCGACATACATTGAGTTCCAGGTCTGGGCCGGACACCATTCTAGGAGGATGGCAAACAGCCGTGAACAAAGGCCCTTATATTAAAAAGTTAAAGATATAAACAAGTGCACTCAGAAATAATAATATAAAATTTGAAGCAAGCAGGGGTAATGTGACTGAGAGTGCTCAAAGCTGAGTTTTGGGAGACAGAGTGGCCTGGAGAAACCCCTCTGAGTTGCTGGTATTTGTACCGGGACACTTCAGAAAAGGCTGAATGAAGATGAGGGTAAGGGGTTCCAGGCAGAGGCAAAGACCCTGAGGCAGGATGTGCTTGAGGAGAGGAAAGGAGACCAGCATGCCTGGTGCCCTGTGACTGGGGGGAGAGAATGGAGTGCCAGCGTCAGAGGGGAAAAGGTTTATGGAGGCCAGAGCTGGCCAGAGGGGCCTGAGAGAACAGACGCAGGGCTGGGTTGTCTGAGACGACAAGCCATGGAC
Source organism: Mesoplodon mirus (assembly GCF_964341445.2). Taxonomy (NCBI): domain Eukaryota; kingdom Metazoa; phylum Chordata; class Mammalia; order Artiodactyla; family Ziphiidae; genus Mesoplodon; species Mesoplodon mirus. Next base: position 49,834,415 of record NC_138991.1, read on the forward strand.
CTTTTAGTAAGACAGCAATGCGATCTACATTATGTTTAAAAGAAAATTGCTAACTGCTCTGTGGGGACTGGATTGGGGAAGCAAAGAGAATAAGCAGAGAGATCAGAAAGGAGGCCACTGCTCCAGCTGGGCGAGGGCCGGCGGTGCTGGGACAGGCGCCCTCTCTATGGAACGCTGGTGGAGACAGCACACACTCAGTGGTCAGTGTACTGGCTAGCGGGTAGGAAGCCCCTCCGTGTTAGCTCTTCTTTTTTTTTTTTTTTTTGCAGTACGCGGGCCTCTCACTATTGTGGCCTCTCCCGTTGCGGAGCACAGGCTCCGGACGCGCAGGCTCAGCGGCCATGGCTCACGGGCCCAGCCGCTCTGCGGCATGTGGGATCCTCCCGGACCGGGGCACGAACCCATGTCCCCTGCATCGGCAGGCAGACTCTCAACCACTGTGCCACCAGGGAAGCCACCGTGTTAGCTCTTCTTATTCTCAGTCTTATTAATAAAAGTTTCCCATCACAGCACTCCCCTGGAGTATGTGGTGGGGGGAGGATGCTGGAATCTGTGGGACTGGGGCAGACGGTGCCTGAGGAGACACAGAGGGGCAGCAAGGGATGCCCGGCCAGAAGGGCAGGTACAGAGAGAACTGAAGTCCACAGGCCCAGAGAACAGAGGGGCCCAGGTGGGGCTGAGGGAACAGTGCCAGGGGGTGAGCCAGAACGTGGTCCAGAGTTTGACGGGAGCCCTGGGATGAGGTAGGACGGTGCTGTGGCCACAGTCAGTTTCAGGAGAGAGTGCAAGAGGGAGAGAGAGAGAGAGAGACAGAGACAGAGAGATTACTCTCCCTGCCACCCCCCATCTACAACCTGCTCCCAGAAAGGCAAATAGTTCACTTCTTTGCTTCCTTTAGTAAAATGTCAGCTTCTGAGTGAAGCTTTCTATGTGACCCTATTTAAAATGTCAATACCCCCTCACCTTATCCCTTTCAAATCTTCTCTGATTTACTTTTTCTCCTTAGCACTTACCAGCATGTGACATACTCGGTATTCTTTCTCTCTCATTCACTTGTTCCGTCTTCTAGAATATAAGCTCCATGAATGCAGGAACTATTGTCTATTTTGTTCACTTCTGTACCTAGAATGGTACTTAGCCCACATGGAGACCTTAAAAAATATTTGATGAATGAACAAACAAATGAATGAGTGATTGAGTGGATGAATGAATGATCAGGAGTTGGGAAGACTGAAGTGGGCAAAGTCTGACGGTGGAGGTCTTTCTGCACAGCTCAAGGGGCTCAAGCTCCATCCCGTGAGACCTGGGGCTCTGAAAGCGTTTCCAGCCGGCAGGAAACCTGGCTCTTCCCTCTCGGGGGTCTCCCACCTCTCCCTCCCCATGAATTGACCAGGAGTCCCTGGGAATCCTGTGTCAAAGACCTGTGAGGGGAGAGCGTAGTAGGGCAGCCTCCACTGCCTCGGCTGCTCTCAGATGCTGGGTCACCCGCTGGGTTGTGGGGAGGGCACGGCAGCACAGGTCTCCCGAGTCCTGGTGCGGAGGTGAGACCACAGGCCCAGGCTTCCCTTCCCTCTGACAAGTGTTACCCAGATCTCTCAGAGAGGGTCTAACAACCTCAAGTCTTGAGGTTTCTTTCCGGAAGGCCTATTGGCACTTTTGCAAAACCCTCCCGCCCCTGCCAAACAAGAGATTCTGTGTGCCAAGGGGTTTGGAAGGGGTCGCCAATAGTCAGTTGCAGGAAGGTTCTGGGTGGCCCTCACTGCCTTATGTTTACATAACTGAGAAGTGGTTATTCTAGTGATTTTCTGTAAAATAAAATTAACTCTCTAGCACTTTGATGTCTCCATCTAAGCAAAGAACTTTTAGATGATACTTTCTTTTGCAAGTAAATGATTCAATGAACAAATAAGCAAACAGGTGCCAACTAGAGAATGATGCTCGCCACCCAGTTCCACAAGAATTATGTCATTAGTCACTGCAGCGGGGCGACCTTAAACTCACCCTGAAAGGAGTTCAGGGCAGAGATGAGGAATGAGGCACTCTGTGGTCTGGGCAAACTGGCAGAACAGGCCTTCAGACAGTTAGATATTTTCAGGAGAAATTTTTATGAACACAATTTCTTGCATCTTCCCATACTTAGAAAAGCACTAAAACCAATAACTAGGGCTTTGGTTCCTTGCTGAGATGTGTGTTTGATTGCACGTACTCCTTCACCAAAATTACGTATAGACTGACCTCCCCCCTTACATCTTCTGAGCAGTTTCTCAGAGCCATCTGAGAGGCTGTCTCCCTAGGCTATAGTCCTCAACTAGACACTGAATAAGCTCAACTCACAACTCTTATGCTGTGCGTTTTCTCCCAAGTCAACAAAGGTGAATTAATACTAGAAACAAAAGTTCCATCTAATAGTCATCAAACTGTACCAGATTACCCAGGGCTAATAAGTGTCATGTTACCTGGTGGGCCGTGGGACTCAGCAGTAGTGAGTCCTTTGGCTGAAATGCAGAGGTGAATCATATGCACCACTCGCCTTTCCAGAAAACCAGGCTCTCCACCGTGACTTCATCCTTATCTCAACTCTCTCTGTATTGATTTTATCTGACCATATGATTCTCAGCCTACAGGCTGCAGGACAGAACTACCTGGAAGGCTTAAGAGACATGACGATCAATGATAATACATGGATCTCAGTTGGATTCTGATTTAAACAAACTTAAAACTTATGAAATAATCAGAGTGGTTTACTGTCTGGATATTTGATGATATAGGAAATTGTAGTTAATTTTGTTAAGTGTGATAATGCTGTTGTGGTTATGTTTTATTATAAAATCTTCATCTTTTAGAGACTCATAATGAAATATTGATGGATGAAATAATATGATGCCTGGGACTGGCTTCAAAAATAATCCAGGGCAGGGAGTCGATGGGAGTATAAAAGAAATAAGATTGGTGATGACAGTAACAGAGGTTGAGTGATGAGCTACCTTGGGGGTATGTTATACCACACCATTCTATTTTTGTGTATGTTCAAAATTTTCCAAATAGAAAGTTAAAAAAAAAGAATCATCTGGAGAGCTTTTAAAACATACAGATAGGGCTTCCCTGGTGGCACAGTGGTTGAGAGTCTGCCTGCCGATGCAGGGGACATGGGTTCGTGCCCCAGTCCGGGAGGATCCCATGTGCCGCGGAGCGGCTGGGCCCGTGAGCCACGGCCGCTGAGCCTGCACGTCTGGAGCCTGTGCTCCGCAACGGGAGAGGCCACAACAGTGAGAGGCCCATGTACCGCAAAATAAATAAATAAATAAATAAATAAAATACAGATATCTAGACCCCACCTTGAGCAATTTTTAAAAAATAGATCTTTGTTAGAGTATAACTGCTTCACAATACTGCGTTAGTTTCTGTTGTACAACAAAGTGAATCAGCCATATGCACACACATGTCCCCGTATCCCCTCCCTCTTGAGCCTCCCTCCCACCCTCCCTATCTCACCCCTCTAGGTCATGGCAAAGCACGGAGCTGATCTCCTTGTGCTATGTGCTGCTTCCCACTAGCTATCTATTTTACATTCGGTAGTGTATATATGTCGATGCTACTCTCACTTTGCCCCAGCTTCCCCCTCCCACCATGTGTCCTTAAGTCCATTCTCTATGTCTATGTCTTTATTCCTGCCCTGCCACTAGGTTCATATATGTGTTAGCATACGGTATTTATTTTTCTCTTTCTGACTTACTTCACTCTTTATGACAGACTCTAGGTCCATCCACCTCACTACAAATAACTCAATTTCGTTTCTTTTTATGGCTGAGTAATATTCCATTGTATATATGTACCACACCTTCTTTATCCATTCATCTGTCAATGGACACTTAGGTTGATTCCATGTCTTGGCTATAGTAAATAGAGCTGCAGTGAACATTGTGGTACATGACTCTTTTTGAATTATGGTTTTCTAAGGGTATATGCCCAGTAGTGGGATACCGCTTGCTGGGTCATATGGTAATTCTATTTTTCACTTTTTAAGGAACCTCCATACTGTTCTCCATAGTGGCTGTATCAATTTACATTTCCACCAACAGTGCAGGAGGGTTCCCTTTTCACCACACCCTCTCCAGCATTTATTGTTGCTAGATTTTTTGATAATGGCCATTCTGACCAGTGTGATACCTCACTGTAGTTTTGATTTACATTTCTCTAATAATTAGTGATGTTGAGTGTCTTTTCATGTGCCTCTTGGCCATCTGTATGTCTTCTTTAATTTTGAATTAATAGTCTAGGGTGAGAGGATCATCAGTATTGCCTTAAAATCTCCCCAGAGAATTTTAATGTGAATCCAAGTTAAAGAAGTGCTAATCAAGCACAAGTTCTTTATGAATCCTCACAGCTACTCTGGGATACAGGACTACTCACCCATTCTGCAGAGGGAAGTGCTGTGCTCTGATAGTAGACTTTGCAAATCTGAGTATCTGTGACCACTTCCAAAGTCCAGAATATGAGGTATGGGCATGAGGGCAGTGTGCTATTGTGATTTAGACCTGAGGGTAGCAAACTTCTCCTGCAGAGGGCCAGATAATAAATATTTTTGGCTTTGCTGGCCACACAGGGTCTCTGCTGCAACTACTTTACCCAGCAGCTGTGGTAAATGCAGCCATAGACGATAGTGACGGAACGGGCGTGGCTGTGACCCTCTAACAGTGTATTTATAAGAAGCAGCAGGCCATAGTTTGCGACCCCTGGTTTAGACCCATAGGCATGGGGCTCAGATATACCTGAGCTCAAGTCTCGCTCCTTCTTCTTGGATGGGTCTCCACCTTGTAAGGTGGGCATCATAATTGTACCTACCTCACAGACGTGCTGTGAGGGTTAATGAGGTGATGAGTGTAAAGCTCAAATACTAGCTTACTACGTAGTGATTGATTTATTACTGTGGGCGGGCATGGGACTGGGGACTGTGTCTGCAGTGGTGCGCAGAAAGACACAGGGTTGGGGTTTCAGCACAGAGAAGGCACAGAAGGTAGGACCCCTTTCTCAGGACCCCGAAAGCATCAAAGCTCTTGCCCCTCTTCCCCATTCTCCTCCCTCCTGTTAGGAAGGCACACTTTTATCTCCTTTGGGGAAGGTAACTGTTCCTTCTGTCAACATGTTCTTCCAAACCTAGAGTTTATAGCATAAATCTTTGAGTAGTCAAAAACCCTTTTCTTTCTGAAAAGCCCAGTTCTTGCAATTGGAGCTCTGGCTTGCAAGTGTCTTGTCCCTGCTGAGTTTCAAAGGCCTGTTTTGCAGCCCTAAACCAAAAATTCGATTCTGTTCTCTGTTGCCAGCCTCAGTCCTCCCCTTTGAGACAGGGTGTGATTGAACGGTGGATACCAGGGGTGGGTGGTGGTTGGGCAGAAGCCTCAGTTAGTGTCTCAAAACACTGTTCACTACATCAGTTTTGCAGGGGGACACTAGAGAGGCAGTACATTATGGTGGTTAAGGGAAGGGGTTCTGTAGCTGGATTGCCTTGTTTAAAATCCTGACTCTGGGGCTTCCCTGGTGGCGCAGTGGTTGAGAGTCCGCCTGCCGATGCAGGGGACACGGGTTCGTGCCCTGGTCCGGGAAGATCCCACATGCCGCGGAGCGGCTGGGCCCGTGGGCCATGGCCGCTGGGCCTGCGCGTCCGGAGCCTGTGCTCCGCAACGGGAGAGGCCACAACAGTGAGAGGCCTGCGTACCGCAAAAAAAAAAAAAAAAAATCCTGACTCTGTCACTTATTAGCTGTGTGGCCTTGGGCAAATCACTTAACCTCTATGTGCCTCATTTTATACTCATTAAATGGGGATTATAGTACTATACTTACCTTATAGAGTCGTCATAAGAGAGGTGATGACATGGAATGCATTAAAACAGCACCTGGTACGTGACAAGTATGTTTAGCTACAGGTATTTATAAAATTTAGCACTTGAGAATTGGTCACAATTCTTTATATATTAGACCAAAAAATTACATCAGAGGGTCTACTTTTAAAAAATCCTCAGATAGTGTGCCAAACATATTTCCCAGGGAAATAGCAAGTATCTATTCATTCATGCTCATTTTCCTATCATAAATGCCAGGTGCTAGGAATACAGCACTCAACGAAGGAATTCAGGTCCTTATACGTTTAATCTGAACTTGCTATATGTCTTCTTATTTAAAACACTTGGGTAGTCTGTATGCTACACAGGAAAATGGCTCTATGCTTGTAGAGAACATGCAAAGATCTGTGACAGTGATCCTATGCTTTAAATTATTAGGGAAAACCTATGTTATCAGGGAGAGTGGAACTTACAGAGAGGCAGCTGCTGACCCAAACCATTCTAACAGATAAGAATTGTAAAAAAAGATAAATAAATAAAAATAGAAAAGAATAAGAAAAAAAGAGGAAAGGAAATCATGTCATAGATCTAATATGTACTCTTATCAGAAGGTATCTGGGGTATATTTCATCTCATTGAGTAAGACAATCAGAACAATGAACAGTATACATATCTAATTCCATTTATTTTTACATATGTACATTCAAATATACATTCATATGGGCATTTTCAACATCAGTAAAGATTCATTCCAAACTGTTAAGAGGCACTTTCTCAGGGGTGGTGTTATGGGAGAAATTTCTATTTTCTATTTAACATTTTTTTATTGTATTGCTTGGAATTTTTACAAGTGTGCATTATGGTGATTACTTTTTTTTTGCGATACGCGGACCTCCCACCGTTGTGGCCTCTCCCATTGCGGAGCACAGGCTCCGGACGTGCAGGCTCAGTGGCCATGGCTCACGGGCCCAGCCGCTCCGCGGCATGTGGGATCCTCCCAGACCGGGGCACGAACCCGTGTCCCCTGCATCGGCAGGGGGACTCTCAACCACTGCGTGACCAGGGAAGTCCCTATGGTGATTACTTTTAAAAGAAATTTTTACACTTGAGAAAATTTGCTCAAAAATCAAATGGGGTACACTGTCAAGTAGTGAGCTGCCCATCAAAAGAGGTATTCAAGCAGGAGCTGGAGGAGCATGAAGCAGAGGCTGTGATAGGGATTGGACCAGTCATCTCTGAGACCCAGAGGCTCACCCTGGGATTCTGGACTGGGTTTCGTATCCGAAAAATACTCACCTAGTGTCTGGGGAGCCAGTGGGCTTGAGTGGCTGGCATGTGATTTGGCTTTCTGCTGCTCCAAGTGGGACCGTGCTCCTCTGAACTAACCCTGCACCATTTCCATGGGCCCTGAGGTTAGCATAACGCTTTGTCTCTCCTTTGCCAGCTTGCTTTGCTGAGCTGTGGGCACTGCTAGGGGGGCAATGAGACATGCTCAGGCCATGTTCTCCACATCAGGACTGACCTGGCAGGGAAGGAGATGGGGAGGGAGTGATGACATGGGGTCCCACCACCTGTGTTGATAAGGGTTCTTGTTCTTGTTTCTGCACCTGCAGGACAGCAATGGAGCTGCTCTGGATGTCTCTGCTGCTGGTGGCCTCTTGTGTCGGCACTGTCCAGGGCCCACCAGAGGTGGATGTCAAGGAAGCCAGCATCAACATGTCCCAGCCCTTGCACATCCTGGTGGAGAAAAACTTGATGGTGCTAACACCTGCCGGCCTGACCCAGATGCTGAATGAGACCCGCTTCCTGATGGTGCTCTTCCGTGAGTGTCCCTCACTCCTGGGCAGTGGGTGATGGGTGGGCTGAGACCTGCCCCCTTTCTCCTGGCAGCAAGAGGAGTTTTATTTATTTATTTATTTTAAAATAAATTTATTTATTTATTTTATTTTTGGCTGCACTAGGTCTTTGTTGCTGTGCACGGACTTTAGTTGCGGCAAGCAGGGGCTACTCTTCGTTGTGGTGCGCGGGCTTCTCATTGTGGTGGCTTCTCATGTTGTGGAGCACGGGCTCTAGGCGCGCGGGCTTCAGTCATTGTGGCACGTGGGCTCAGTAGTTGTGGCTCGGGGGCTCTAGAGCGCAGGCTCAGTAGTTGTGGCATACGGGCTTAGTTGCTCCAAGGCAGGTGGGATCTTCCCGGACCAGGGCTCGAACCCCTGTCCCCTGCACTGGCAGGCAGATTCTTAACCACTGTGCCACCAGGGAAGTCCCCAGAGGAGTTTTAAATATTGATAAACACATGAGAACACGTTTTAATAATAATTAAAAAAATAATATATATAACGTCATCCTCAATTTACAGATGAGAATACTGAGGTCCAGGGAAATTAAGCAACTTGCAAGATACTATGTTGCCACTCTTGTCTTGATTTGTATCTGGCTCCTCTGTCCCACTGAAGGCCAGAAGCCAGGATTTACCCTCAGGTGTCTTTACCATTCTGAACCTCAGTTTTCTCCTCTGTAAAATGGGCATGAACATAAGGGCCACACTGGATTATTGTGAAGACTAAAATAAGATCGCGTGTTAAGTTGCTGGGACACAGTTATGGGCACGCTCTTGAGAAAGATTTTTAGATCATCACCTTTACTGTCTGAATTTTGCTTGCCCACGTTTATTCTTTAGGCTTTGCATCAGACCGCATTTTGATAGAGAGAACAGACTTCTTTTTCCTGAGACGTTGGCACAGACCTGTCTGTGCCTGGGGACAGGGTAGAAGGGATTTTCCTAACAGTCACATAGTGAGCACTTACTGTGGGCCAGGCACTGTCCCTATAGCCCAGTAAATGTCATATAATCCTCACAATGACCCAGTGTGGTGCCACTATTTGTCTCCCTATTTTGGGACATTTCACAATTGAAATTGAATTTACATCTGCTCTTGAAAAAACAAAAGTTCTGGAAGCACTGGCTTACATTCCTGCAATGTGACATGACAGTTGGCTGGAGCTGAATAACGATTCCCCGTTTTGATCAGAAAACATGCTTGTCAGTTTACCACATCCCTATCCAGCCAATCCCACACAGTCACACCCCTGCCTCACCCCTCTAGTATCTGAGTTTGTGTTCCCTGCCTGAAATTCAGGCCTCCCAGCTCCTTCCGCAATTTTTGTCTCTTCTCATTTGATACATTCTCTCTGAGTGATGCCCCTTCAGTGGGGGAGTGTCGGGTAAGTGACAGTACCAGCAGCTCAGTTACCATGGATCCCAGTGCTTCCTCAGCTGGCTTGTGCAGCTACTTCATAGCAACATAGAACAAAAACATTCTTTTTGTGCCCTTAACCTTGGTAGTTCACAGAAGGGAAAATCTAATTGGGTCATTTTGCCTCCATCCAATGTGGAGCATGGCTGTTGTGTAAAGTTCCATCAAAATAGTTCCAAGCCTCTGACTTCCACCCAGCTCAGGCTGTTAATGGTTTGTTTCCTTCAGAGTGTCAGAATGCATGCCTAATTTTACTTCAAGCCCATGGAGCAAGACCTAGGAGAGATCCACTTTGGGCCATTTTCTTTACATGAGCCCATGAGCAGGACATGATTTCCACTTTGCTGAACTACTCCTCCAGCTGGTTCCCTGCACCCCTCATCCACACCAAGACTTGGGCCACTACTTGAACATTTGTTTTATGGTTCCTTTCTCAGAAGAATTGAGAACTCTGCAGCTGCTCTACCTGCTGTGGATTATGAGTTAATGGTTTGCACAGGTCAGACATCTAAGCCATCTTCTCTTTTTTGCTGCAGCCTTAAAAACCCTGAATCCTAGACCCTCGGTGGAGACATTGAAGGATTTAGAGCCACATACTTTGCACGACACAACACACACATTGCAACACTCATTTACCCTTCCAGAATGGCACAGCAGGTAGCCAAGCCTGGATAACCTATCCTGTCCGTGTGAGAATGCAAGCTCTGCCCATGACTACTCTGTTTATTTTTAATGAACTTATTTATTTGTTTTTATTTTTGGCTGTGTTGGGTCTTCATTGCTGCACGTGGGCTTTCTCTAGTTGCGGTGAGCGGGGGCTACTCTTCATTGCGGGGTGCGGGCCTCTTACTATCGCGGCCTCTCTTGTTGCAGAGCACAGGCTCCAGACGCGCAGGCTCAGTAGTTGTGGCTCACGGGCTTAGATGCTCTGTGGCATGTGGGATCTTCCCAGACCAGGGCTCAAACCCGTGTCCCCTGCAATGGCAGGTGGATTCTTAACCACTCTTCCACCAGGGAAGCCCCTGATCATAGGTTTTTATCCTTCAGTTTGTTAATATGGTGTATCTCATTGATGGATTTGCATATATTGAAGAATTCTTGCATTCATCACAGTTTCACTTTCAGTGCTTGTGACTGGTCTGTTCATATTTTCTATTTCTTCCTGGTTCAGTCTTGGAAGGTTGTACTTTTCTAAGAATTTGTCCATTTCTTCCAGATTGTCCATTTTATTGGCATATAGTTGCTTGTTGTAATCTCTTATGATCCTCTGTATTTCTGCAGTGTCAGTTGTTACTTCTCCTTTTTCATTTCTAATTCTGTTGATCTGAGTCTTCTCCCTTTTTTTCTGGCTAATGGTTTATCAATTTTGTTTATCTTCTCAAAGAACCAGCTTTTAGTTTTATTGATCTTTACTATTGTTTTCTTCATTTCTTTCTGATCTGATCTTTTTTTTTTTTTTTTTTTTTTTATAGGCTAGGAGACCAGGCTGATGTTTATTCAATTTGGTATAGTTAGAAACTGGCAACCTATGGGCTGAATTTGCATGTCTTTCTTAGCCTTCACGAAATTAAAAAATCAGTACATTTCCCATAGGTCTACATTTTCAGCTTCTTTTAGCCAAGATGCCCCTTCAGAGGCTGTCTGCATTCCCGTTCCCACAGCCCCCAGCATCCTTGTCCCTTAGCTGCCCGGGCCCTGCAGGTGCTTGAGTTCACCATCTCTGGGTTAGATGCTGTAAGGGGGAATGTGCCTGCTCCCTCAAGTCAGACACGGCACTACTGCTCTCCTCTCAGCGGACTACTGTTCCAGAGCTGTTTCCTCCTTGGGAGGGACTCCTCACTGAGAGGGTACACAAGACCTGCACCACCTCAGGTCCCTGAGGCTTCAACTCCTGAAGAGGAATCGATTGGGCTGCATCTTGACCTGGGCTTCAGTTTCTCTTCTTCTGTTTCTTCTTTTTTGCTCTCTGGTCAGTGTGGACTCCAGGTCTTTCCTCCTCTGGTTGCTTCTGCTGCTTCTTACCTCTGCCACTTGAGCCCGTGTATGCCTTGCTCTCTGCTGTCCTAGTCCTGCCATCTTCCTCCTCCCCTTCATCCCTTACATGCAAGACGTCCTCCTCCTCCTGACGCCGCTGTCTTTTCTTCTTGCTTCTCTGACTTTTCTGATCACTGCATGATCTGCTTTCTGCTTCTCTGGTCCCACCATCTACAACAGCCTCCTCCATGTTCAAGTCTTCTTCCTCATGATGCCTCCTCTTCTTCTTCCTTTTCCTGAGGGACTGATCAGTTTGTTCTCTGTTTTTCAATTCCCCAAGACCACTTGTTGCTGTGGTCTCTTCTTCCTTATGCCTTACAGCTGTTCCCTCTCTCTCATCTGTGACACTTTCTTCTTGATGCCGCCTTTTCTTCTTCTTGCTTTTCCTGACACTCTGGTCAGTGTGTTCTGGGTACTCTTCTGCATTCCTTTCAGTTGCCGTGGTCTCTTCCTCCTCTTTCTGCTTCCTTTTCTTTTTCTTTTTTTGTGGGGGCTTGCTCTCAGACTGCAGTTGAGGGACCCCAGGGTCCTGGCCTTTGAGACAAGCCAGGAAGGCCTGCTCCTGGGCCTCTAACCGAGCAAGCTTAGCCTTCATCGTGATCCCAAGACGGGCAGCCTTGTGTGCTGTTCGCCCCTCACAGGCTTGGAGCATCATCTCATCAGTCAGAATCTTTGGAGGCTTGGACCCCTGGCTGTCGTCATCACTGCAGCTTTCCAAGTCCTTGTCTGCTTCTCCCCACTTGAAGTCAGTGTGGCCGTCTAGAAGGAGGAATCATAGGGGTGGACAAGGCCCACTCAGCACCACCACCATTGCTCTTCCCTCCTTCACAAACTTCTGATACAGCAAGTTGGGCTTGGCATGATCATGACGGGTGGTCTCCTTAGACAGGCACCTTATCTGTACGCCATCCTGCCCAGTTTTCACTACCAAGCTGGCTGCAGTCTTGTTGAAGAGATCATTCCACCAGTAGTTTGTGAACTCTTTAGCAGGGTCGTGTCCCACCCCATGAGTGTCCTGCTTCAGCGTTACCCTGAGGGCCTGGGTGATGCCATTCTCCTTCCGGCCCAGGCCTTTGCCTCGAGTCCATTCATGCTTTAGCAGCTGCTCCTCAGCAAACTTCATCCCACGACTCTTGACCTCATTAGTGCAAGGTCCCCTCTGCAGAAACATGTGCCAGATGTGCTCTGTGCGCCGCCATCTTCCCGGAAGTGCCCTGATCTGATCTTTATGATTTCTTTCCTTCTGCTAACTTTGGGGTTTTTTTTGTTCTTTCTCTAATTGCTTTAGGTGTAAGGTTAGGTTGTTTATTTGAGATTTTTCTTGTTTCTTGAGGTAGGATTTTATTGCTGTAAAGTTCCCTCTTAGAACTGCTTTTGCTACATCCCATAGGTTTTGGGACGTTGTGTTTTCATTGTCATTTGATCAGGTTCCAGTGAATGTACAGCTGAATTGTCTCCATGCCTCATGAGACAGGCACCAAGACCTGAGGGGTGTATGCATCCATTTCACCTTTACACACTCAGGATTCAAGGCTCCAAAGCCCTAAAGGCAAATTTTAAAAAGACAGAAACTAGTAAATAGGACTGTAAATTATAAAGAGTGGGTTTGGCTCTCCAGAGTCTATCTGCTTTGACTAGAACCACTCAGAGCAGGGGAGACGGGAAACCCACCCCTCCAGGAAAAAGGAACATTTTTCAGACCAGCTTACCTATAAGGTCAGTTAGAGCATGGGTCTTGGAGTCAGTCAGCCATGGAGCTGAACTCAGCCTAATGCTTACTAGCTGTGAAACCTCTGGGCTTCTGTTTCCTTGTCTAACGTTCCTCACCTGTAATAGCAGATGACTCATAGGGTTGTTCTGAGGATTCACCAAGATAATGCGTGTAACACTTAGCAAAGCACTTGGCATAGTAAGTGTTCAATAAATGTTGTTATCTTGTTATCATTACTACCATCATCATCACCAGCATTATCACTATCATCATCCTTCTGGTTGCTCAGGTCAAAATGTCAGAGTCATCCTTGATTTCTTTCATTTACACTCCACCTCCAATCCATCAGTAAATCCTGTCAACTCTTCCAAGATCCCTCTAGGCTCTGACCATTTCTCACCGCTCGCCTGGTTCAAGCCATTACTATCTCTCACTTGGATTATTACAGTGGCTCCAGCTAGTCTCCTTTTTTCTCTTTGGTCTAATCTCCATATAACATTCAGAACAATCCAGTAAAAGAGTAAGTCATCACATCTAACTCTGCTCCAAACCCTCCAGTACATTTCCACAACCCTCGGAGGAAAGGCCAGTTTATTCAGTGGTCTACACGGCCTGTGTCACCTGACCTCACCCCAGCTCACTCTGTTCCAGACCCAATGGATTTCTTGTCATCCCTCAAACATGTTGCATGTGCTCCCACCTCAGGGCCTTTGCATGTATGGCTCCTTTGTCTGGAACTCTCTCCCTCCTGTGAGCAAGCACACAGCTTGCTCCCTTATCTTCTTCAGTCTTTATTAAAATGTTCCTTCTCAGTGAGGCCTCCTTTCGCCTCTCTACTTAAACTCCATTCCCCTGACACTCCCAACTTCCACCTCTGCTTCTTTTTTCTCCATAGCACTTAGCATCTAACATAGAATATAGTCTGCTTCTTTATTTTGTTTATTTTCTGCCTTCTCCAATGAGAGCAGTGATTTTTATCAATCTGTTTGTTGTTAAGTCCCCAATACCTAAAACATTTCCTGGCACATGGAAGATTCTAAAAAAGATTTGTCAGATGAATGAGTGAATGAATCCCATTACTGTTACTGTTAGGTCCCATCCATCCAGCTCTCAGATGCTAGCTGTCACAACCTCTTTCTCTCACTTCCATTTTGGACACTGAAGAGCACTGGGCTGTGTGTGGAACCTCAAAAACTCCACTGTTTAGACAAGTGTTTCTCTTGCCCCAAGCTCGTATCCTTAGAAACTCTGATTTGGATGCTATGTCAATTAGCAGCCCTGAGCCAGGCACTGCCGAATCCACGAGGGAGGCAGAGGAGAAGCCTGCAGGCCAGAGTGGCTGGCAACAGGCCAGCACCTGCTGGTGGTGATTGATGGGGGTATCGAAGGCGATGATGGTGACAAAGCAGGCAGTGGAAAGGCATCGATCTATAAGAGAGGCAAAAATTCCCACTTCCTGTCCATTGATTGGGAGTTTAATGAAAACGATCATTCACTTTCGGGTTCCATCACTGGAGCAGGTGTGCTAACTGGCAATAGGGCGTGTGCCAGCTGTCCCAGGCCTAGCCTTCTGGGTTTTGCTTTACAAAAGCCCTCTCTGTTGGACTTGGAACTTGCCCATAGCGTTGGAAGTGATTTGCACTTTTTCCAAATGCTCCAGATGGACAAGGGAGTTTGAAAAAGATAAACTGTTCTGGCTTGAAAGGGAATTAATGACCCCCTGCCCTGGCTCGGCCCACCTGCTGCAGACACCAGTCGGTGAGGGACCAGCGAGGGGCCTGCAGTTTCACAATCCTCTCAGGAGGAAGGGAGGCAAAACTGCCTGCCTTTTAGCCACCCTCTCATTTAGACCAGGAAGACCTCTCGTGCTGCTGGGATCCCATGCCAGGCCCCTGAGGCTCTTTCCAGAAAAGGGCTCCTCACTCCAAATGCCACCCCGCTGCCCGGCAATATGATAGTGTCGGGTCTCTTCAACACCCCAGACCAAGGGGATGGGCTAAGAGATCGTCATGACCTCCCTCCATCCTTACCCTTCCCACATCTGGCCTTGTTTCCATGAGAGAGTCCCCTGCCGTATTACATGCAGATACAGAGCAACTGGAGGGGCCCAACTTGGCCTGTTAGGTCCAGGAATTTCCACCAGATGGCATCCTCTCTCCTCTCTCTCTCTCTCTCCTCTCTCTCTCTCTCTCTGCCCCTTCCTCGGTCCCTCCCTCCTTCTCCCTCCCTCCCTCCCTCCCTTCCTCATTCCCTCCCTCTTTCTCTCTCTTTCTCTCCTCTCACCTCCCTTCCTCTCTCTTTCTCTCCCCCTCACTATAATTTCTGATAGAAATTTTACAATAATAATGGTGCTAGTAAGAATGCATTACGTACTGACCAAGATCTAGGCATTGTGCTAAGGGTTGGACACGCCCAGTAGAGGTTAGAGAGCAAGCACTCCGGAGCCAGAGTGAGTGAGTCCCATCTTGCTATAGCTCCTGCAGCCACGTGGCCTTGGGCAAGCAGGTGTCATTTCAATTGTGCAACAGTTTCCTCATCTGTAACAGTGAGATAATAATAGCAGTACCTGTCCCATAGGGTACTAGGAGGATTAAATGGCTTAATCCATGTAAAACTCTTAGAAAGTAATAAGCACAATACAACTGATTGTAAAATAAATCTTTTGACAACTTCACAAGGTAGCCACTCTTTCCCCACTTTATCGATGAGGAAATTGGAGCTTCAAGAGATGAAGTTGCCCAAGGTTGTATTGTTTCCAGTGTTACCGAACCCAAAGAAACCTGATGTGTGTCTCCCAAACTGACCAGTTTCATGAACTGTGTGTCTCACATCCTGTCACATTTCTGAATCTACCCACTAGCAGTGGAGCACCAGAAAAGCCCAGGAGCTAAGCAGGCCAGACAAAACCTCCTCCTTGGGAGACAGGGATGGAGGAACAGCTCTAGTGAGTTCTGTCTTCATACTGCCTCTTTCAGATGACCCATCCTCAAAACAATCCAGGAACTTAGCTGAGGAGCTGGGCAAAGCCGTGGAGATCATGGGCAAAGGGAAGAACGGGATTGGCTTTGGCAAAGTGGACATCATGATTGAGAAGGAACTTCGGAAGGAGTTTGACGTCAAGAAGGCCCCAGAGTTGAGGCTGTTTTTTGAGGGTAATAGATCGGAGCCCATCAGCTGCAAAGGTAATGGTACTTCTGTGTCAATGCTAACTATGGAAACACAAACATCTGCATTTCAGTGGCTTAGCAGAATTACAAGTTCATTTCTTGCTTGCACTGAGCCCAGTGAGCAGCCAGAAGGTGGAGATGAGGGGACTCTGTTCCCCACAGTCTTTCAAGGACCCAGGCCCCTTCCAGCCTGTGACTTTGTCCTCCCCTAGGACCCCCGAGCTTCCTGCTCTTCCCTCTGTATCTGGCCAGCCATTGGTGCCGAGAGGCAAAGGGGCGCCACCAGTGGTGTCCGTGGCCCAGGCCTGGAGATGGCGATTATCACTTCTATTCTCATCCCATTGACCAGAATTCTGTCAGGTCGCTCCGCCCAACAGAAAGGCTGGGAAATATGGCCCTGCTCTATGTCTATAAGGAAATAAAAGATTTCGGTGGACATGTAGCTGCCTCCACCACAGCTTGCATCTCAGCTGGTGGGCTCTGGAGGCACCATGAGGTGGGATAGTGATGCACATGGTTTATAAACTATAAAGACCAGAGAGTGAGTTCCCCACTCACCTATCTCCCCACTCCCACCGCACTCTTCCACTTTAGAATGATTTTGACAGGGTCCCAGGCCGAGGAAGCACTGGTTGTTCGAAACGGAGACTGGGAGTTGCTAGAACAAGACGGGTTTGAGACAGGGTGACTACCAAACCCTTTCGTTTCTATCATCCTCCATTTAGTTAACTCATTCATCTACTTATTCTACACCCTTTTATTTAGAACCTACCATGTGTCAAGACCTATCCTGATGTTGTGGAAATTTGAAGAATTTTGTGCTTCAGTGTGGCACATAGCAGGTCCTAAGTTTAAAGAGTGTTAAATATATGGTTGCATAAATGTACGCACAATGGATGGATAGATGGATGGATGGAATAAAACTAATGAACACAGAAGTGCCCAGCACAGCCCTTACTGTGTTAGTAGAATGTTCGCATTGTGTATGTTGAATGATTGAATCTCAGAACACTGAGTTTGTATTTTTCAGGGCCTGGCGTTTAGCAGGTTTGCAATAAGCCTGTTTGAGAGTTGTTACAAGAACCAAAGGGGCAGGGGGGAGAGGGCCACCATGTGCAGGGGCTTCAGGATGCCTTGCAGTTCTCAGAATGGACACAAAGGGGGTGTAAGACACACAGGCCAGACTTGCTGAAGAGCCAGCCTCAGGGCAGGTTGCATAAAAGACTTGGAGCCTTGAGGCTCCCAGCTGGTTTGTATGAGGCTGGTGTGTGCAAGGGGAAGAGAAAGAGATGGGGAGAGAGGGCAGGAGTGAGAGAAGGGACAAAGACTGCTGCTTCCTATGCACCGAGTGACAACCCTCAATGGCCACCCACTGACCCTAATCGAGGAGCCCTTTGTGATGTGTTGGTTTGGGGGAGGGCTGTGAAGAAACCAGAAGCCCCAGGTTACTTTGTCAAAGTCCATATCTCCTCATGGAGTGGCTCAGGCTCTGGGAGGCCTTCGCCTCCTGAAGGACAGGTGAGGTCCAACTCCACTTAGAGGTAAGAAGGTGACAGCGTAGCGACTTGCAGACTGTCTGAGCCCCCTTTTGTGCTGGGAGCCAGGCCTAGAACCTCCTCTGCCATTCAGGAAGCTTCACTATCACCTCCTCCAGGAAGTCTCCCCTGACTGCCTGGGTCGGGGTGCCTGCCCCGTTTCTGTGGTCCCACAGCACCTGTGCTTCCCCCTCAAAGATCTCATCTCACAGAATTGTATCTCTTCCTCACTGTCTACTCAACTGAGAGCACAGGGCAGAGGCCAATCTCACCTCATTTTCTGGGGTCTCCTAAAAGGCTTCCAGAGCTGGTGGACACCTCGGCTTCAAATCCTCACTACATACCTGGGGAACAATCACTTCCTCCTGTTGAATTCTGATCTCCTCATCTGTAAAGTAGGGATGGTAAAGGTGTCTACCTCCAAGGGTTCCTAGGAAGAAAAAATAAGTCTGCACATGTCTGAAGCATTTACTGTGTTCCAGGCACTGTTCTAGTCCCTTCTCAGATGTCACAACACAGTATAGGAGGTGCTTTTACAGATGGGGAAACTGAGGTGCAGAGAGTGCAATAACTCTCAAGGCTCCCCAGCTAATTAGCAGTGGGATCCACAAACATTTTCTCTAAAGGACCAGAAAGTAAATATTTGAGGCCTGACAAGCCAATCTCTGTTGAAACTATTTAACTCTACTGATGCCAGGAGAAAGGAGCCATACACAAATAAATGGGCAAGGCTGTGTCCCTATAAAACTTTATTTATAAAATTAGCTGGCAGATCAGATTTGGCCCATGGGCTACAGTTGACTGATCCCTGCTGTACACTGTGCTGTCCTCTAAGTAAACGGCAAATGTGGTTATTATTATCCTCAAACTATTAGTTTCCTGACCCTAGTCTAGTGCCTGGAACACTTAGGTTTTTAATGCATATGTTGGGTTTGAATGGGGTGGAATTGCAAGGAGCCAGCCCATATTTGTACTGGGCTTGACCATCCCCTTCGTCCTCAGTATTACCCCCAACCATGGAAAGAGGCAGTGGGATGCTGGGATGGAGCCAGAGCCCAGAGTTTAGGACGAGCACTAGCTGTGAGAACTTGGAGCAGCCTCTATTTCTCACTTCCTAAAAAGAATGACTAGAGCCAGTTCTGCCACTTGACAGGGCTTCCCTGAGCTAAGGGGGCGACGGTACGTTACTGGCCTCCTGCACTGTGACTTTTATGAAAACATCCCTCAGAGGCAGGTGGGGTTTAGTCTTTGTTGTTTCAAGTCCAGGTTCTCCTCTGGCCTCCAAGGACTGATGGTGGGAGACTTGGCCTTGGCCGTCTCCCTGGAGGGAGGGGGACTCAGGCTGCCTCCAGGCCTTCAATTAATGCTGCATTCACAGCTTGTGCCTGGAAATATGCAGCGGAGCTCTGGCCCCAGTCAATCATTGACACGGCATTCATACCTCAGTTGTCACTGTGTCCTCTGGCTCAGAGCCGAGCACCAGGAGAGGCACCTGCCTAGTGGGGACAGTGCCCGATTGGCAGGCACTCAGAAACAAACTGTTTGCCAAGTTCAGAGCTATCTCGGTCCTATGGGGTCCAGAAGGGCAAACGGAGCTCATCCATCCCAGAGAAGAGGGTCCAAGATCAAGTTCCCTCAAACCAAGTTATCTAATGATTCATTCACCTCATTCATTCATCCCATAATTATTTCCTGAGCACCTACTATGAGCCAGACACTACAGGATGTAGGGGAGGAAAATTTTTCCTTTCTGCCCTTCTAGGTTCTTTGGCTGGTCTAATAATTACATTGACATAAGAATGAGTAAAAGAAGAAAAACAAATTTAATTTCATACGTACAGGAGTCCCAAAGATATGAGGCTCAAAAAGTGACCAAAACAGGCAGCTTTTATACCTTTTAGACAAAGAAACAATAAAGTTGTGAAGAATTGGCAAGGCAAAGGGGTTTGGGCTTGGGGAAGCAAATTAGTGAGGAAGTAACAAGGTTTTTTTATACAGCCTTCTTGACCTTAAATCCCTATGTCTGGTGATAAGGATGTAGTCTACCGTCCTGGTATAGGGAGGGTACCTCTACATGGGAGATTTATTTCCTGCTTTCGAAGGGACAAAGGAGAGTCAGACATCCTTCTTGCACAGGCTATTTCTCAAGTAACTTTAATTCAAAATAATATGCCAAAGTAGTAGAATTTAAGGTGGCATATTCTGTTCCCCCTCAGGAGCTACTGAGAAAGTTAGGAAAAAATCATAGCTTTGGAAACAGACTCAATGAAGAAAATACAACAGGTCATAAAATAGAGAATGATTGAGGGGAGAGTAAGAAAAGACCAAATTGAGAATTATATAAGCAGCGTGAGATGCCCTTGAGAGCTGAGAGGAAAGGACAGCCCAGGCAGAGGGACTGGTGGATGCCAAGCCCAGTGTGCTGGATGATAAGGATATGGCTGGAGTGTGGACAGAGGGAGAGAGTTGCACAAAGGGAAATCAGAGCAATGGTTCTGAGGACCTGAAATTCAAACCCATTTGGAAGGGTTTTATTCATCTTTATTTTGGTATTTTCAGAATTTCTAAACCAATTCCTTTCAGGTCACTTAAGACATAATTTTTTCAGGCAAAGCTTTAAGAGAAATAGTTTGTTTTCATGATATGTGCCTCTTTCTTCCTAAAAGATGGCTTGGACGACTGTGAAAACAGAAACTCAGCCTTGGGGCTGGTGTCCAGGAGGAGGGGGTGACTTCAGTGGGTGGAGAGCCATGGTCTGAGGGTGGCATGAAGCCTCCCCCACCCCTTCTGTCCCTTGAGACCACCACACCATCCTCTTATGAACTTTTAGAGGCCTGATTCACTGTGGCTTTTTAAATGGTCTAATCTGTATCTACTAAAGCTGGACACAGCGTCCCCATGACCAGAAATTCTTCTCCTGGGCATGTACCCAACAGAAGTGCATACAATGTGCCTCTAGAGACATGCACAAGAATTAATTCTTAATAGCTCCAAACTATAAACAAACCAAATGCCCATTAACAGGGAATGGATAAATAAGTTGTGGAATATTCACACAATGGAATGCTACACAGCAGTGGGAACGAATCTACAGGTGCAACATGGAGGAATCTCACACGTATAGTGAAGCCAGATCCTAAACACATATTGTATGACTCTATATAAACTTCAAGAGCAGGTTGTTAGAAGTTAGGATAATGGTTACCTATAGGTGAGGGTTGGGTAGTGGCTGGGAGGGGGCACAATGGAGATTTCCGAGGGGCTGATAACGTTCTATTTCTTTATCTGGGTGATATTTATACATGTGTGTTCATTTTATGAAAATTCATCAAACTATACATTATAATTTGTATACCTTTATGCATGTAAACATACTGCATTATAAATTTTTAAAAGGCCTAATATTCTTAGAAAAAGTAAGCAAAGACACTGAAAATAGTGTCCTTTCCAGTCGATTTAGCAACTCAGTGTGCATTCCTCAAGCCCCAGGCAGCAATTTGTCCTGCCACAGGGCTTTTGCACAGGCTGTTTTCTCTTCCTTTCCTTTTCCAGTTGCTTCCTGTTAACTCCTATGTATCCTTCAGTTTTCAGCTCATAAGTGATTTCCTCCAGGAAGCTCTCCTTGACTTCACAGTCTAGGTCGTGTATCTTTTATACAGGTTCATAGAACTTTGCTTTTGAATACTTACTTTGGGTGTGATTATACACTTGTTTGTGCAGTTATTTGATAGCTGTCCTCCTCAACAGAATGAGAGCTGCATAGTCTTGTTTCTGCTCACCATTTTATCCCCAGGACCAAACACAGCATTTAGTAATGTAATAGGCACCCAATGCATATTTATCAAATGAATGAACGAGTGAAGGAGTGAAGAATAAAGGCCTTTGTATTGGCCTTTTTGGCCAACCTAATATGTTGCCCAAAGCTACTCATAACAAACATTGCTTTAGCTCATGAACTCATTTTAAACGATCCATTGTATTCTATAGCAGGCCTTGACAGAAAATAATATTTTACATTACCTGCCACCATATGAAACTGATGATCCTAACAAACACAAGTCCATTTGTAGCCTTGAGTACATTCTGGCACACCATTATGTCTCCCCAGATATGGTAGATATGTCCCAATTTTAGATGCTTTTTGTGTGCTTGGCTCTTCCCATATGATAGCTGAGAAATGGAAGCCAGGGTATATGACCTCAGTGGACATCCAGGTCTCAGCTAAGGAACTGGAGACACAGGGAGATAATGGAATTCTCCCAAGGGTGCAGAGCTAGCTGGCCTTTTTATTTACATTTAAAAATTTTATGTTTTAAAAAAATAAATCCATCTTCCTGTCACTTTGAAGGGTGAATAAGAAAACACAGCTGGGCATGCTTCCTCCCGGGTTTGATTCCCAGCTTCACTAGCGGAGTGGCCAATGGCAAAGTTGAACCTCAATTTCCTCATCTGCAAGATTGGGAGAATATGTATCCATAGGATTATTGTGGGGATGTAATACATGCAAAATGCTCAGCCCAGTGCCTGGTCCTTGGTAAGTGCTCAGTCAAGTTTAGCTGCTGTTGTTAATGTTCACGTTTGGGGGCTCAGGTGGGGAGGAGAGGAGAAACTGACCTTGGTCTTCAAGGGGTGGGAATCCAAGACAAGAGGTTTCTACTCATTTAACTTGCGGAAGACAGGACTTGCTCCAGTTCAAGAGGAAACTTCTGTGGGGTCCATTTAATTGTATGTCTCTCTCCAGGAGTGGTTGAATCTACTGCCTTGGTTGTTTGGTTGAGAAGACAAATTAGCCAGAAAGCATTTTTGTTCTCTGACACCAATGAGATAGCAGAGTTTGTGAATTCCAGGCCCTTGGTCATCATTGGCTTCTTCCAGGTACTGCATTCAAGAGGTGGGAGGTGGCTTC
This sequence comes from Mesoplodon mirus, assembly GCF_964341445.2. Taxonomy (NCBI): domain Eukaryota; kingdom Metazoa; phylum Chordata; class Mammalia; order Artiodactyla; family Ziphiidae; genus Mesoplodon; species Mesoplodon mirus. The sequence goes on from NC_138991.1 coordinate 49,856,862, forward strand.
TCCACTGATGAGGAGTCCTGTGTCTGGGAGGGTGGGTAGGGTGAGGAGAGGTCTCCCATTTAGGTTAATTCCATGCCCATTCTTCCTTTTTCAATGAACTGGTTTTCTGGGGGAACTGCAGGATAAAAAATAAAGAAAAAACGGAAGCTGAAATGGTAAGAGAAGCTAACTACAAAGATGGACAGTAATGGGGAGAGAGGAGAGGAGATTGACATATATTGAACTGGTTTTGATAGTATAACTGATCTTTTGGGGGGTCCATTTAGAATATCACTGAATGATAAATGATTTGCAAATTGTTCTTGCTTTTGGAGAATGAGTTTCTTATACATCTTAACTCATTTCCTATAACTTTGATGACTCCCCCCCTTCTCTGAGTAGAAGTCAGACCTTTGGGATTATATTTATACAAGGGGAGAGTTTGTACCTTTTTCTCTCCCATCCTACATTTTGACACCGTTTTTGGTCCCAATATTCTTTCAGGCTAAAGAAGAAGGTTGAAACTACAACCATATCATGATATCAAGTTCATATTTGGTACCACATGTGGTCAAATCAATGGCCTCTTCTGAAAGCAATTAAGGAATAAATGTTAAAAAGTCTTCACATCTGTGTTAGAACAGCCTTCACTCTAATACTTGGGAAAGGTCAAGTTTATCAATTCTCTCCATTCATCTCTGTGGATTTGCCTATTTTGCCTTAGTCATAGCCATAGAAGTATTCTGGGTATGAAACATCCATGAAAGTGGATTTAGGTGGCCCAGCAAAACCACAGAACTTGGAAAGGTGAAGAGATGAATTAGTCACTATTTTCACCCTGTCCTTAAAAAATCCAGGCATTTTGCTTCCTACCAATGCCTCATCAGACATCTCTCCCCAAACAGGATTTAGAGGAAGAAGTAGCAGAATTGTTCTATGATGTGATCAAAGACTTCCCAGAACTAACGTTTGGAGTGATTTTGATTAGAAATGCCATTGGGCGTTTCCACGTCACCCTTGACAGTGTTATGGTGTTCAGAAAGGTAGGACTTTGGTCTTATTGCTAGTGAGGGGGCTCTAGTTCAAAATAATGAACTATGTGTGTATGTGTGGGTTTTGGGTATAAATTCTGGTTCTGCACCTGTGAACTAAGGGGCATTGGACTAGTCGGTTTCTGGGAAATCAGAGTCTCCTGTTGTCTCTCCGGCCTTTCTAGCTATTTTCCATTGGGAGTTCCTCCTTTCCTTAACCAGTAAATGACATTAATTAAGGCTCAATCTTCTGCCCCGAGTTTTCCTCTGGTCCATCTCCCTTTCCCCATCACCCATGACTTACAAATCTCCATCTCCAGCCGGACTTCTCTAATCTCCAGACCTTTATATCCATCACTAGATGTCTCAACATGGCCATGCCTAAAGTCATAATCTCCCCTCCAGATCCTCTTCTAGTGTTTTTTTCTCTCAATGAATGGTGTCACCATCTATCCCAGCTCCTCTGTAAGCAAAGCCAGAACACCTAGGCATCATTCTAACACCTCCCTCTTCTCCATCCTTCAAAACCAATCCATCAGCCCAATCCCACTGATTTCTAAATCCAAAATATCCTGTGAATCTATCCATTTCTTTCTACTGCTACCATCCTAGATCAAGTGACCATTCATATTCCATAGCCTAATACAACATACATCCAACTGGTCAACCACATTTTATCTTGTCCTCTAAAGAAAAATCTTTCCAAAATTAAAATCTGATGGTCGCTTTCCTCCTTCCAATCGAAAGCCCTTTAACTGATTCCTATAAATTTTAGGATAAAGATAAGTCCCTGATGAGGCCCGCAAAGCCTTCCACAGTCTAACCTCTATTACAAACCTTCCTCCTCTCTCCCTCTGGGATCTAGATCTGAGCTGTCCAATATGGCAGCCACTAGTCACATGTGACTGTTTACATTAAAATTAAATTAAAATTTTAGTTCTTCAATCAAGCTAGCTATTAGTGGATTGTGGCTACTGTATTCAATAGCATTGATTTACAGAGCGTTTCCATCATCACAGAAAATTCTATTGAACGGTGTTACTCTAGACACTGTGGTCTGGTTCCTGGAACATGCATTACTCCCTCCCCACACAAAGCTAAATCCTTACAATAACCATGTTGCTTATAGACGTAGCTCAGAGAGGTTAGGTTACTTGCCTAAGGCCACACAGGAAGTAGGTGGAGTGATATCCAGATGCTGGTTGACTCTCAGAGAGAAGTCTTCTCATAGAGAAGACTGTGAGCCATTGTGTTTTACTTAGGCCCATGGAAGGCATTGAAAGATTATAAGTTGGAGAATAAAATAAGCTGATTTGTGCTTTGAATGAACTTAGAGTCCAGAAATAGATCCAAATGCATACGGAAGTTTAGTATATGATAAAGATGATATTCTAGACCAGTAGGGAAAATAGCATATAATATGCTAGTCATGTTATTCAATGACTAGCATTGGGTAGCCATTTGAAAAAAGAAAACTAAAGCTAAATCTACATATCACTCCTTCCACCAAATTAAATTCCAGATTGATCCCTGATTTTAAAATATAACAATAAAACTGTGGAAAGACCAGAAGATGCCATGGGAGAGTCTGCTTTCTAACCTTGGAGGGAGGGGGAAAGCCCCTTTATAAAGCATGACAGAAACCCCAGAAAGTATGAAAAGAAATATTGATAAATTTGGATCATACAAAAATTTTAAAATTATGCAGAATAAACCCAATCACAAAATTAAAAACCAAATAACAAACTTGGAAATGCATTTAGGAGAGATTTGGTCTCTGTTAATGGTTAAGAACATGGGCACTAGAGTCAGATTGCCCGGCTTGGAATCTTGGCTCCCCCTCTTACTACCTTAGCAACCCTGGGCAAGTCACTTCACTTCTCTGTGCCTCAATTTCCTCAACTGTAAAATGGGCAAAATAATAGTATATAGCACAATGAGATGTTATGAAGATTAAATGAGTTAATACATATAACATATTTAGAACTGTGGCTGGTACAACATGAGCTCTCCATAAGTCTAATTAGGATTATTAAACTATTGTTATGGCCAGGAAAGAGTATAGGCTTTATCTAGGGGACAATAGGGCCTACGAAGTGTTTAAGCAAGAGTTGCATTTTAACATCACTCTGGCTGAAGTGTGAGAGATAGATGGAAGGGAAGCAGGCGGATACATTGGAAGACCATTAGGAGACTTTTGCAGGAGTCCAAGGAATAGGTTTGGACTAGAGGGTGGGATTGGCATAGGTGAAGAGAAGGAGATGGAGTAGAGAGAAATGAGGAGATAGCTGCTTCTCTCTCCTTCCCCCACAGACTTTGATCCTGGGCTACAGAGAATTATGTCCTTTCCTGTGCTAATCCAGGTCCTTCTGAGAAGCAGTCATCAGGCAGGATTAATCATGCAAAAGATTAGGGGAAATGCCTTTGAAGGAAAATAGAGAGGGAGCTCGGGGGAAACTTATCAGGCCATGATGTATCAATAGATCTTTGGAAGGAAGGAAGGTGGGATGGAAGAGCCCTTGACTGCAGCATAGTTCTAAGAAAGTTCATCAAAGTCCCCTATAAGAGAAGCCCTGTATCTCCCAGAAATGGGCTTGCCTTAGTATCCCTGACAAATTCATTGGTTAGGAGCAGCGTGTGAGAAACTGCTCAGCATCAGCACAAATATGTTGATGGATTTCAGAGCAAGGCAGCTGGTGCTGTCCGTCAAGTATACTCCCTGTGTCTGTAGGCTGGAGGTTTTCATGGCTTCCACATACCCATATTCCACCCTCAGGCTAATCTGCCCAACCACCCATATTTATTAAATAACTAGATTATGTATTACACCTGTTACCATGGTGTTTTCCTTTTATCCAAGGGGAAAATTGTGCTATTGTATTTATTAAGTGCCTACATCATGGATGCTACTTCCCTCTAATGTTTTTCTTCGTTTGTCCAAGGGAAAAATCGTGAACCGCCAGGAGCTTATCGATGACAGTACCAACAAACATATCCTCAATCAACTCATAAAACAGCACCTCACAGATTTTGTTATTGAATACAACACTGAGGTCAGTGAGCAAAGGGTCCCCGGAGAAGGGTAGCTGGGGCAGCTGTGTGCAAGGAATGACCTGTTTTCCTTTTAATTTCAGAATAAGGATCTGATTTATGAATTGAACATCCTGAATCACATGTTGCTCTTCGTCTCCAAAAGCTCCAAGTCATTTCGTATGATAATGCAGCAGTATAAATTGGCATCGAAGAAATTCCAAAACAAGGTTTGTGGAAGTTGCCACTGCTCCTTGGGGCTCTTTATTTAGGAATCCAAGACCTGTAGACCCTTATGCGATCCATCTGCCTTACCGATTATAAATTAATCCAGGAAGGATTGGTGTATACATTTGCATACCAATCTCCTGATTTGCATTCTTCTGCCTGCCCAGTGTCTCTTTCTTTCTCACCTAACCTTTGCTCCTTCTTCCCTCATCTTTTTGAGAAGTCTACTATGGGAACATGATTGGTCTGGCTGCTTTTTCAATGGACCATGCTCCACTAAGAGTGGGTGACTGCAGTGTGGCTAGCATTTGGCTTGGAGGTGAGGGGAAGGAAAGACCACTCCTGCCTGAGGTCAAGGAGTGTGAAAAGCCTGAAGGTGTGAAGCAGCACAGACAAGCAGTCGCTGGAGTTCAGGCTTCAGCATCAACAGACCTGGATTCAAATTCTCTTCCTCTTACAAGTGATTTTGTCTTAGATGAGTTTAACCCCTCAGTCTCAGTCACCTCCCGTGTAAAATGGGGAGTTATAGCAAGAATTAGAAGTGCTATATGTAAAGCAATGAGCAAATGTACAATAAAGAGTGCTTTTTTTTTGTTATTATTATCATTAGAAACACTTCAGGGGACTTCCCTGGCAGGCCAGTGGTTAAGACTTCGCCTTCCAGTGCAGGGGGTGCGGGTTTGATCCCTGGTCGGGGAGCTAAGATCCCACATGCCTCTGGGTCAAAAAAACAAAACATAAAACAGAAGCAATATTGTAACAAATTCAATAAAGACTTTAAAAATGGTCCACATCAAAAAAAATCTTAAGAAAAAAAAAAAAGAAACACATCAGTTTTTCCTAAGTATTATACCTATATTTATAGAGTTAGCACCATCTGGACTCTGGGGGCTATTTACTTCACTTTTCTCTTTATTTTTATAAGAAGTAAGGTAATGGTAGGTTCTCTTTCTCTTGAAGAAAATTATTCTGAAATTTAAGCAAAACAATTAAAAACTTTGAAACCCCAAATAAATACAGAATAAAGCCACTAGGCATGAGCATATTTAATGTCTGCTACGTCCCACCTCATTTTTCTCCAGGAAAGTTATTCTAATTACAGAAACACCTCTTGTAAATAAGTTTCCTGGTTTATTCAATTTTAAACTTTAAGAATTTTGATGTAATTCAATTGATTACAATCTGATTGCTTCCACACTATTTCTATTATAATAGTCCATGCTTAGCCGTAATTCTTCTAGATTATTTTTTTAATTTAACTCTTTAATCTAGGTGGAACTTATTTTGGCATATATCATGGGTTTAGGTGGTAGATTGCCTTTACCCCAGTTAGCAATCTTCTAGAATGCCATTTATTGATTGTGTTCCATTTTCGTGCCAAAGATAAACAGTTGGATGAATATTATTCCAACAGGTCATAAAGCCATATCTTATCTTGTTCACCTCTAACAAATGTTTGTTGAAAGTATACATGGTTGGTTTTAATATGTCTGCTTTGTTTTCCACAATCTCCCTAGCACCTGGAAGAGTGTCTGGCACATAGTAGGGCTCTTAATATTTTGATAGACGAATGACCGGAGAGTATCCAAATCCAGGGTCTGCAGGAGACACTGACCGGTCTCCTTCTTCCATGCTTGTTTCTTCTCTACAACCAGAGTGGTCTTTTAAAAATTATCACTATGTCACACTCTGGCTTATTGTCCTCAGTGACCTCCCGTCTCATTCAGATTAACGCCTGGCTCCTTGCTGGAGCTCTGAGCTCATCTCTCACCATCTTCCATGACTCCCTCTGGTACTGCAGCCACACTGGCCTTGTCTCTCTATTCTATAACATTCTATGTGTCCCCCCTCCCCACACCCAGGCCTTTTCAGTGGTAGTTTCCACTGCCTAAATAAATGTTCCCCTGACTTACTTGTTACTCATCACCCAGGTCCCACCTCAAATGTCACCTCCTCAGATACTCCTCCTGGCCTTCCTACCTAATCCTGAGCCTCTATCTCACCCCATCTGTACAGCTACTCTCTCACAGTGCCCTGTTCTATCATCTGGTTGGCACTCACTCATTGCTATCTGATTGACTAATTTCTTTAGTCATTTCTTGCCTGTCTTCTCCACTAGAATGTGAGTTCCATGAGGGCATGGATTTTGTCTGCCTTGTATCCCCAGTGCTTAGCAAAATGCCTAGTAGCCACTCCACAAATAGGTGTTGAATGCATGATTGAATGAGGTCGTGAGTTTCCTAGATAGAAGAATAATTTAGAATAATAATGAGGTGAAATGTTCTGAGCATTTTATACCTCCCAGTCACTGAACTAAGCCTTTTATACACAGTGTCCTGTTTCATTCTCACAGCAACCCTATAATGTGGGTACTATTATAATCACCACTTTACAGATAATGCAACTGAGGCACAGAGAGGGGAAGTTACTGTTTTGCCCAAGGAACTGGGATGAAAGCTCAGGACCTCCTGACTTCCTGCGGTTGTGTGAATGGTGTCCTGCACAAGGATGGTGAAACCAGGATGACAGCTGATGCCTGTCTGTGCAGTGAAGCACAGGGCTGCACCTGCCTGATGAAAAGGAGCTTTTGTCCTGGCTTTCAGAAATGCTCCATAGACTCTGCTATTTGCTTTCCATTAGTGTCACCCCCAACAGATTCTCCCTCGGTAAGGGGGTCGTTACCTTTTTCATGCCTCCAATCCAGAGAGACACAGGTTTCGTTTGGTTTGGCAGATCCTTTTCATCCTTGTGGATGCAGACGAGCCCAGAAATGGACGTGTCTTCGAATACTTCCGGATCGCAGAGGCCGATATCCCATGTGTCCAAATCCTAAACTTAAGCTCTGATGCAAGGTACAAAATGCCTTTCGAGGAAATAACCTATGAAAACCTCAAGAAATTCGGCCAGAACTTCCTGAATAGAAAGGCCAAGGTAAGCTCATCCTTGGACAAGGTTTATCCAGAGCCTCAAAATAATTCTTTTTCTGTAATTCTGATGGCTTTAGTCATCTGAATGGGGAGGCAGAATAAAGGTCCACCTCATGGTTCTTGTGAGGAAATACCCCCATCTCCCTACCTCGAATCAATTTAACTTTTGATCTGTCCTGACCTTATAATTCCACCATTAATTCTTTATTCTTAAAGTAAAGGCATTTTCTTTGTAGGAATCTCCAAATGAAATGCAGGCACTCCCAGGGCTGGCATCCTCTGAAAGTAGGTTCTTATCCTTCTTTCAGACTCTAATGTGAAAGATTTACTTGGCCCCAGGGTAGATGCTTGCTTGGGGGAGGAGATGGGGTGGCATATATGAAGCAATCAGGATTTAACCTCAAAGGCTTTAGGGACCAGGGAGGAGAGGCTGCAAAGGGATGGCTACATAACACTATGTAGCCCCATAACATAACCACCTGCTGTTTATTTAGCTCTTGCTATATCCTCAACCATCCTGCTGAGTTATGTCCTTCTGAGTTAGGTGACCATATTATTTATTTTCCAAATGGGGCCACTTTTGAGAGTAATGGAAGCAATTTTAAAAAGTGTTCTGAAATGGCAGAAATAAATTGGGACTCTCCAGGCAAACCGGAATGTATGGTCACCTTACCTTGGAGGGTTCCCACTACCTTCTGTCCATCCCCCCACAGACACTGCTTCCCCCTCAGCCTTCTCAAATGAAGCTGGATTTTGTCTAATGGACAACATTATCACAGGCCAGTTGGTAAGGTTGGTGTCCTCCGTGCCACTTCCAAACTATTTCTCCTCCTCTGCCTTCAGAAAGTCCAGATTCTTTGGATTCCATGCCTTTGGACTTTAGGCCACCTGCTCTTGATTCCCATTTCTGTTCTGATCACTTCCCTTTCACTCTCTGAGGACTTCAGCTCCTCGTCACAGACCTGCCCTCCACCCCTACTCTGCCCTCATTTACAGAGATGTCAATATCCAAAACCCTGGTCTTTTCTCCAGTAATGGTGTGTCCATGTCCTCTCAGCCACCTGCTCTCATGGCCATACTCTAGAGATGGCAGCCCCTCTGAAAGCCTGATTTCACACTTCCCGTCCTCTTAGTTCCTTTCTCTAGTAGCCACATTGCTACAATCCCTAACCCTTTTCATGGCCTCGAATCTCCTGATCCTGTTTCACCATCCCTTTATTGCCCTCCTTCATGAACTTGGGTTCCACGGTTCATCGCTCTGATGATGATTCCCTTAACTCTTCGATCCCTTCCACCTTCCACCTCCTCTACACCCTGTAGTATTTACCAGGCAAAATCACCCCTCCTGTTGAACCCACACTTAACTTCCCTACTGCTTCCAGACCAATCCTGGAGAAAAAGGACCTCACCTCGAGGCAGGCTGGCTTCATGGAATCACAAACCCAATATCCTGTGGGCTCTTAGAAATGCCCTGACATTTCTATATAAGTTTCTCTTAGTGTGTTCATTCTCTTAATCTCGGAGTCTATTTCTCCTCCCACCCCATTCCTACTTGCAGTCTGAACTGAGTACTCTAACCATATAACATTAAGAAGAGAGAAGGCTTCAGACAGGAACCCCTCCTTTTCTAACACCACATCTACAAACCTCCCTGGAGCTCTGCCTGTCCTCTTTCTCTCCCTCTGGTTATATCTCAGGAGGTGTCTATCTCCCTCTCAAGGGCCAGCAAATCCTCTTGTGTTCTTGGAATGAAGATGAGCATCCTTCGCATGACCTATGTTACGTGCCTGATCTGGCCCATTTCTAAGTCTCTATTCCCCATCTCTCATATCCAGTCCCCACACTTTTTATGCTCCCTCACAAAGAATTTTCAGGTCCTTTCCAGAGATTGGGGTGGAGATGAGGGAAGCTATAGTGGGAGACAAGGCTGGTGAGCTGGGCAAAGGCCAGACAGCAAGGACTTGCGAGCATATTAAGGATTTGGTACCCTAAGAGCAGTGGGAAGCCAGATTTGTCTGGTGAAGGTAGAATCTGCTTATAGGAGAATAAAGGTGTGGTGAGGGTTAGGACAAAATGCAGAGAGAACACTAGGAGGCTATTACAGTGACCTAGACGAGAGATGAAAGCTACCTGGCCAAGGGTAGCAGCAGAGCAGACAGAGAGGAGGGTGTGAATTCAAGAGATATTCAGAAAATAATGGTTGCAGAGAAAAATATATGTTCTGAGATTTTCACCACTTCCTTCAAAGAGAAGCAAGAGCTGGGTTCATTCTTTCATTCGTTCACAAAACATTGACTGAGGTCTCATGATGTGCCAGTACTCCATTGTACTTAACGATGGGGGAAGAAAAAGTCCCTTGTGACATTCCATTCATTGAGATAGTGATACATTAATCAAATAACCACAAAAATAAATATAAATGTTAAATAAGTGATGCAGGAAAAGTACCAAGCATTATGAGAATTTATGAAAGCAGGGCCTGACTTTGTCTGGGGTAGAGTCAGGGAAGTCCTCCTCTGAGATCATTCGGAAAGATAAATCTGAGGTAGAGATACATCTGATAGAGAAGGGAGTGTGGGAATGAGGAAGTGGGTGGAAGGCTAGCCCTTTGGGTAAACAAACCAGCGTGGCTGAAGAAAGCAAGCAAGGGAAGAATGGTGATGAGCTTGGAGAAGGTGTCAAGAAACGAAGTGTGATAAATATTTTATAGGTCACGTAGAATGATCTGAGTTTGATTCTTGGGGTAGCTGGGGATGGTTATATTTTTGGGAGAAGGGACACAAACTAGTTTAGATGTTAATGATGTGGAACGCACTCTCATCTAAGAATTCGAACCATCATGTATGTGAAATGCTAGAATCCACCCCGGTTTGGAGCCCTGCCTCCTCATCAGCCCTCTGATTCCAGTGCCCCGGACAATCTAGGCTGCACATCTAGCTCATGATCTATCTCAGCATTTCCAACTCTTTCTCAAGGCTGTTGTAAGAAGAGGAGAAAGTCTTCCATTGTTTCCAGTCAGGGTGGGGAGCCCCAAATGCCAATCCCTTTCTGGAGACCGTTAAACTCTCTCGAATTTGCTTTCCAGAAACATCTATCCAGTGAAGAAATTCCAAATTATTGGAACCAGGGGCCGGTTAAGCAGCTTGTTGGGAAGAACTTCAACACCATTGTCTTTGACAAGGAAAGGGATGTATTTGTGATGTTCTGTAAGTATCTCTGCAGAGGCCGTTGGAGGCAGTGGCTTCAACATTACTTTTCAGTGTAGCTCCTGAATTCTTGGGTACCAGAATCTCCAAAATCTATCAAAGCACCATGCCAAGAATGGTCTTCAGACATGCAAAGAGTTTGGATCAAGATGCTATCAGTGTCTTTATTCCTGTCCTGCCCCTAGGTTCTTCAGAACCATTTTTTTTTTTTTTTTTTTTTTAGATTCCATGGGAAACAGCCACATAGCACAGGGAGATCAGCTCGGTACTTTGGGTTCCCCTAGAGTGCTGGGATAGGGAGTTTGGGAGGGAGACACAAGAGGGAGGAGATATGGGTATATATGTGTATGTATAGCTGATTCACTTTGTTATAAAGCAGAAACTAACACTCCATTTTAAAGCAATTATACTCCAATAAAGAAGTTAAAAAAAAAAAAAAGATGCTATCAGCTACAAAGCAACTCTCCCCCCAAATCAAATTCTTGGAATGTGTGGAATACCTTCTCATAATCAGGCCTGCGACTATTTGTAACAACAGTAATGCTGATGGCTAACGCTGATTGAATGCTAGATAAACCAGGCCTGTGTATCTCATTTAACCCTCACACCTTACTTTTGAAAGTGGCTACTACTCCCACCTTACAGATGAGTAAACAGAGTCCCAGGGAAGTAAAGAAACTTTACTAGAGTCAGGCAGCTAGTATGTGAACTTAATTAAGTAAGGGATTGGAACCTAGTCAGCCTGAATCCAGTGCCTACTCTAGTAACTGCTGTACCAGTGACCAGTGTAAGTTAAGTAACTTATCAAATGGCCCATACTTAACATACCTGAGTTGGTGCAGCCAAACTGAAGACCCACATCATGCGTGTAAAAGACTTGCAACACTGTCTGGCATCTTGTAAGCATTTGATAAATGACAGGTATTGTTGCTCTTATTTTCCCTGTTGTTGTAATTATTTCCAGTGCTCACCCAGGAACTACTGACCCTCCCTCACTGTTTCTGATTTGCATGTGAGAACCGAAGCCAGGGACCTTCCCTTCCACCCTGAGACACAGAGAAGGGTGGTAATGCAGTGACTTCAGACATCTCTTTTACTTAACAGGAGGAGTTACCATTTATTGTGCACTTATGAGTTTGCAGTTTATACACCTGCTCTCATTTCCTCCTCTAAACAAGCCTCTTAGGAAGGTCCAGTGGATTTCCCCATGATACAGATCAGGGAACCAAGCCTCAGAGAAGTTAATTACCTTACCCCAGGTCACATAGTAAGTAAATTGCAAGGCAAAAAGTTCAAATCCAGTTCCCATGCCATCATCGCCTGGAGGGTGAAACAAGGGCTGGATTACATCATGCAGGCCTTTAAAAATCTCATTAAAATGGATGCTCATCCACAGAGCCAGGGGTTTAAAGTCTGCACGGCTGAATAACCATGATCTGCTGCCTTTAAGTGAGAGGCTAGGGAGGCCTTTCTGTACTCACTGACACTGGGAGTCACGAGAATGCCCACGTAGTTCTGGTAAAAAGCAAAAGCAGCTTCATTTTCTTGGAAGCAGGGCTGTCAGATTGGCTCCCTGGGACCGCCGCCATTAGGCCCCCTTGTGTTCCAACCCAGGGCCCATTGGGCTCCAAGGGAGATTCGGGGATTCAGCTGGGAGAGCAGATGGTCACAGAAGCACTTGGTTTGTAAATGGAGGGATGATCATCCAAATGTAATAACCAGGGCCTTTGATGCCACTCCTCCCACAGAGCCAGAAATTTTAATGCAACAAGCAGGCAAGGTTGTTTCCCTTCCATGTTGGAGCTGGTCTCAGATTTTTCTCCATAGGTCCCGGTGACTGGGCCACACACAAGAGCTCAAGGGGGAAGTCCAGTGTCCCCTTCCCCGGGGGTAGTTGTACCTGTCACAACCTCATGTTCACTTCCTGGGTGCGTTCTCCTCCATGGGACTGAAAGGCAGTATGATACCATGGTCACAGCTCAAAACAACCTGTCTGCAAATCCCACTTCCTCTGCTTAATTAACTAAATGACCTTGAGCTGTGAGCTTAACCTCTGCTGGAAAGCTCTCATGCTATCTCACACACACACACACACACACACACGCACACGCACACGCACACACACACACTTTCTGGCAGAACATGAGGAATCATCTATCATAAATATTTTTCTTGGTTTTCCTCTTCACCTGGAGGTGAACAGAAGAACAGAAGAAAATGTCCCAACATGTAAAAAGCTTTAGTGTCTGAGTGGAAGGGGGCTAGGTTAGTATGTTTTTTCTAATTTAGTTAATGATGATCAGGTACTATGGTTGAAAGGTAAAATAACCTAACATACTATTAGAAGAGAGGGGGGCTGCAATTTGCATGGCAACAGACCATTAGTGGAACACAGTGACTGTGTCTACGTGGGAATGTGGCTTTCAGGGTCTTTATTAGTGTAAGCTTGAGTGACGGCCCTTCTCTTCCAGATGCACCCTGGTCCCAAAAGTGCAGGGCGCTGTTCCCAGTATTGGAAGAGTTGGGTAGAAAGTATCAAAACCACTCCACAGTCACCATCGCCAAGATCGACATCACAGCAAATGACCTTCAGCTGACGTACCTGGACCGGTACCCCGTCTTCAGGCTCTTCCCCACTGGCTCTCAACAAGTGAGGGGCTCTTGGGAGTCACATAACTGGAAATGTTACATTATTGTCATGGACTCAGTCTCTCCCTGTCTCCAGCTCTGCCTTTTACCAAATCAACTTCATTCTCAGCTCCAGCCCTTATTATCTTCTCATATTCAAATTAGAGAGTGTTTTCCATTAGCTTTCACAAAAGTCCCAAGACTCTGTCTGATTGGGTCCCCCCTGACCCAGTCATTGTGGTCAAGGCGATGTGGGTGTTTTGATGGTCAGGTCTAGGTCAAATGGTTCCCTCTGGTATTAGAGCTGAGCCTGATTCAGACTATATGGAATAAGGTCGGGGGAGTCACCGTGTGAGTGTTGGGGGTGGAGTGCTATCAGAAGAAGAAAGAATGCGTAATAGAGACAATTCAGTATTTTACACTTTGGTATTAGAGTCATCGAACATCACCAGTGTTCATGCAACACATTCTTCATGCCACTTTGGCATGTGGGGAAGAATGTCAATCAAAGAATCACAAGCCAAAGTCCCTGCTCCTAAGAAGAGTATGACTGAGTGTGGAGGAAAAGTCACGATATGGGCTCATCTCCAAATGCAACTGGACTTAGATAGGGCAGATACTGGAGGACAGATATGGCTGGAAGTCTTCATGCAGACATGAGACTTTGAAGAACAGTGGGGATTTAAATCAGAAGGGTGTGAAGTATAGGTAGGAAGTATAACATGAACAAGGGCATAGGCAGACGGCTGCCCACAGAAAGGTGAAAGAGGTGTCATCCTCCTGGTGCAAAAGATGCACGTGCCTAGATTGAAAGGGTGGACATGGCACAGATCTTCAGTTATCTGAAAAGGAGTTTGGACAGCCAGAGGGCAGTAAGCAGTTTCCTAATCTTCTTAAAGACTGAAAGAGGAAAGGAAGATAGTGATGGCTGAGCAAGAACATAGGCCAGACACTTTGTAAAATAACTATTCTTATTCTTTAGTAATAATAATAGTAATAGCAAATATATATAGTGCAGACTATGAGTCGGGCATTGTTTTAAGTGCTTTTCGTATAGTAACTCATTAAATCCTTATAACAACACCATGAGGTAGGGACTGTTATTATCTTCATATTACAGTTAAGGAAACTGAGTCATAGAGAGGTTAAGCAACCAGACTACACTGCTAAGTGATGAAGCCAGGGGTTGAGCCCCAATAGTGTGACTCCAAAATTCTTGCTCTGAACCACTACGTCACAGCCCTATGATGGAGGACGTTTCATTATGCTTATGTTAGAACCATGGTAATGGAGGCTCAGAGCAGTTAAGGAACTTGCTTACTGCACTTAGGTTGTTAGGAATTTGACTCTGGATTTCCCTGTGGAGCAATCCCTGAGTATTTTGCAAGAGGGGGCTACCATTTCGACCCTGCTGCATTTTCTTCCTAGGCTGTACTATATAAGGGCGAACATACCCTGAAGGGCTTTTCTGACTTCCTGGAAAGTCAAATCGAGATCCAGACTGAGGACGAAGATGAGGTAAGGCGAAACAGCAGTACCCTGGATTATTCTGTCCCACACAGAACCATTAGGAACTCAATAGACTAGGCACGAGGGTACCAAGATTTCCATAATCTTGTGCACTTTGGAGAGAATGGAGGATGAATCCAGTTTGGATGACTTTATTTCAAGGACACATACTACCAGAAAGGTGGAGTTGAGAAACACTGAGAAGGGCAAATGCTCTGAAGTCTCACACAGCTCCCAAGGCTGCTTCCCTGGGTCCACTGTTCCTGACTGGGAAACCACATGTCTTGATGGGCTCTTGCCCTCCGGCATCATTCTACAATCTCCATTCTCTCCTAATTCTGTTCATGCCTCTGTGAGGCCATCTGCTGGAAGGTGTCATCTGTATTAGTTAGGACCCTTTCAGTTGCAAATGTCAGAAACCACAGTACTCTTTGGCTTAAGCAGCAATGGGAATTTATCCCCTGTAACTGGGAGAACGTCAGATGTGGGTGGATCCTGAAGCTCAAAGTTGTTTCTGTCTCCCCATCTCTGTTTTCCTCTGTGTTGGCTTCATTCCCAAGTAGGCATTTCCCCACAGAGGGGCAATGACTGCTCCACAGTTCTCAGCTAACACCCTCTCAGCTTGGAAAGAAAGTACCTACTCTTTAGTCCTAGCAAATATCCGGGAATGGATCTCAGTAGCCAGGCCTGGGGCAGCCGCAACTGTGGGCATAGAGCAGAGAAAGGCAGCTTGGCAATTACAATAATTATCGCGTAATTCTTGCCTCTGTTTCTTTCTCCACCTTCTTCCCTCTATCCCTCCCACTCTTCTTTTCTTGAATAGCTACTGTCTGTTGAGCAAAGTGAAGTGACAGAAAAGGAGGTATTAGTTGAGGAAAAGGAGGTACATTTTACGAAGAAAGAGCTACCAGAACAGAAGTTGCCTGAGCTGGAGAACTTGACCAAGCTGGAAGGGCCAGCTGGGCAGAAACAAATGGCTGAGGAGGAGGAGAAGGTAGCTGAGCCAAAGGGACCTCCAGGACAGGAGAAGAAGCCAAGAGTGAAGGAAGAACTGTAGCCTCTCCAAAACCAGGAGAGAGGGTGCCCATTTTCCAGGTCCTGGCATTATTTTCTGAGTGGATCTACTCCAAATAAAATTATATATAATTGTGGTAGGTGGGTGGAGGCTGGATAATAAAAGCCCCTGAATTTCTTTGGCCCTGTTTTATTCATTACCTCTTTTTCCTGGCTGGTGCTGCCTTAGAAGAGTTGTTTGGCCTGGAATTCACATAGGGCTGCAAGGGAAGCCATAAGAGCAACATTTAATGAGTGTTTACAATACGGTGGGCATTTGCTTAGTTCTCACAACCTCACTGGGAGCTAGGTTTCATCATCCCCATTTTACAGATGAGGAAACCGAGGCAAAGACAAGTTAAGCAACCAGACAGGATCACACAGCTAGAAAGCCCTTGAAATATGATCCTAGGCAATTTCACTCCACAGACCATGCATTTAACCACTATACACACACTACCACCATCAGGTTGGGGTCCCCAGAGGGTGGCCGATGCTTTCAAAGAGGTGGATTGATTTTTTTAAGTTTCATTTTAGCACAGTAAGAAAGAGATTCAACTCCAAATCTGTCCCCAGTCTTTCACATCTCAAAAATGACCCACTCTCTTAAGCAGCCATATCCTGGGCTAACCCTCAAGGTCCCTCTTTCCTTTTATTACCATAAAAGTAACTCTACCCAAACACATGACGCCACCCACTGCCCTCCATCTCCACCCACCAGTCTCAGCCACAGAAGTCTTCTAACTGGTCCCTCTACCGCCACTCTGCACCTCCATGCCCCACACACATACACAAAATCCATATTCCTTAAAGCTGCTAAAGTGATCTTTTAAAAAACCATAGCCGTGAGCGCTCGCAGTACTACCTGGTTTTTCTAGCTTCTAGTGGCTGCCTGCATTCATGGTTCCTTCTTCAAAGAACTCTGACCTTTTGTTTCCATCCTCACTGCCCCTACTTCCTCTAATTCTTCTTGCATCTCTCTCCTAAGTGCCACTGAGATAGCACTGGGCTTGCCCAGATAACCTCATCTCAAGATACTCAACTTAATCATACCCACAAAGTCCTTTTTGCCATGTAAGCTAACATTCACAGGTTCTGGGGATTAGGACGTAGACATATTAAGAGGTCATTCAGACTCACGCCACTGGTTTGTGACATTCATTTCAGTCAGGTGATAATAAACCTTCCCTTGGGAAAAGGAGGGCATAATATTTTAGGGACCAAGGTCTGCACAAACCATCTGGGCCTCTCCACACTCTACCCGTCATGCAACACAAAGGCTGATTGTGCTTTATCAGGCCTCCGGAGCTGGTGTCCCTGTCTCTCTTCCCCCAGACCTGGCCTGTCCACATCCAGACCAAGCAGGGAACACAGCCTGGGGCCCTGGAACTCACCTGAACCAGTTGCCCTGACAGGGGCAGATATTAGTATTCAGGACACGATTCGAGGCTCACATGCTTCAGTCTTAAAGCCACGTGGCTGCCAGTGGCTTTAAGAAGGAGGGGTCCATGGGGACTGCTAGAACTAAATCACATGGAACAGAGCCCCTGACTGGCCACAAGCCAGAAAACGGGTGTGCTACCTGCAGGTCCCCCAGATGCAACTGGGACCTTAGGAAGTAGGGGCTCAGATTGGGGTAAACAGAATAGGTAGGTGGTGCAGGTGATGACCCTCTGTTGGGAGGTCATCAGAGCATACAGGGAGAGAAAGACCTTTTGCAGAAAGATATTGTCTCCATCATGACAGGAGAGGGGATGTGGGAGATGAGTCCAGAGGCAGGTAGATGGAGAAGATGTAGGAGGCATGGCTTAGTTACTCCAATGAAGTATGCCATGATGTCATTAAGTGTGTGGGACTGGGGAGAGGGTAGGAAGAAGAAAGAGTGGAAAAATAGACAATTAGAGAAATATCACAAGATGATCCAGCTGTGTTGAGTGAGGATGATGCTTATTGTTTTAAAATGTAGGTTTGATTATAATTCAGGTATGACAAGGCCAACAGAGGAGGAGATAACTGTCATCGAAAAGACAGTTTATTATACTCACAGATCCCAAGAGGAGGATACACACCACGCCATGGGTGGGCCACACAGGGAAGTGCCAAGGTTGGTCAGGAGGCAGAGAAAGCAAAGGGAACATTTAGCTATAATTTGAAACTGTAGCCTTCATTGTGGTTTCCATAGGAAGGAACAGAAGAGGCAAGGTAAGCAGGTTTAGGATTGGCTAGTTTGAATAGTTTCAGCAGGCTCTGGGACTTGGGAGTTGTCCCTAGTTGTCTGGTATCTGGCCCTGGGGTGATTAAGGCAGGGAAAATGTGGCCCTGAGTGTGAGCCTGAGAGAGGAGGGGTTGGGGGATGGGCTCTGGACTGGCAGTTGTGCACATGGAAGTCATGCTCTCAGGAATATGATATTCCTAGAGATGGCAAGGATATATATCGTGAGATATTCCTTGCTATCTCTAGGCATTAGTTTACCTTCAGTGGGATAGTCCCTCCAGAGTCAGCAAAGTCTCAAGGTGTAAAAGCATCAAATACAGAAACTAGAATAATGCGGTTATTAGACTTATGAATAGTCTCCAGCCCAAACTCCCCATTTTCCTGCCCAGGATCTCTGCCCAGACAACTCCAAGAGCCACCTGGAGCTCCATCTTTAATCCTTTAGAGACACCCAAACTCGGATTTTGACAGAGCCTCATGTGCACCAACCAGAAATGATATTCACCATCCAGGATGGAGAAAAAGAATAGTAAGAACTTTTAGTTTCTTCTTAAGCTATAGAAAAGAGAGGGAAAAAAGACATATTCTTATAGGGGGAAAAAAAAAAGAAAAGGATACAAACAGCCAGTTCAGAAAAGAATAATAGTAAACAAATGAAAAGATAATAACGTCCCTTTTCATCGAAGAATTGCCGAAGTAAATAACAATGAGATATTTCTCACTTTTCGACAAAGATGAAAGCTAATGCTCAGGGTTGGTGAGTACTGTGGTGGGATTGTAAACGAATTTTTAAAGATCTCTCTGGGGTGTTTTTTGGGAAGAGTTATCAAAATTCTTAAAACTGTGCCACCTCTTTGACCCAGTAATTTCACACCTATGAAATTCCCCTGCGGAGGTGAGTGTGACACTGCCGATGGTCACCCAACCACTAAACCAGGTGGAAGAAGAAAGCCCTGAAAAAGTAAGTGCCATGGGTCATTGTCATCTTTCCTGCGCAGCCTGAGTTCACACACATCTGATTTTTCTCAGTATGGGATTTCCGTCGACAAGGAATTAGGTCAGGAGACATGGGGTTGAACCCAGCCAGGCTCTGTCATTTTCTACCCCGTGACTGTACATCAGCAGAGCAGCACTTGCGGTGACTTCCACAGATGGTATCATTGCTACACGCCTTTACTTGCATCATCTCCCTTAATCACCGTAACAACTCTAGGAGATGGGTATTGTCATTTTATAGATGACGAAAATGACCTCAAGAAGGAAAGAAATGAGCCTACTGGCACACAGCAATGGCTGATGAGGATCCAGATGGACTGACTCCAAAGTTAGTTTGTTCAGTCACAAAGTTATCCACCTCCCAAGGGACCTTCCTTCATGGGAATTCAGATTTCTTGGTTCATAAAGTGAGTCTGGTCCAACGATGTCTGAGTTATCTTCTGGCTCTGACCTTCAGCCATTCTCAGCTCCTTTCCTTTTCCCATCTGGACCCCAGGGGAGCTGGCTTAGCCCATGAGGATGGAGTGTGCTTTGGAACCCGAGTGACCACAGGTACGTGTCCCAGTATGGACAATGAACACCCTTTTCTCCTGGAGCAGCCTGGCTTCAGATTCTGACCTCTGCCTGGCTCCACCTCGTCCTTTTCAATGACCAAGAAAAAGCCCAGTAACTTGGCACTGTTTTCCCAGTTAATTTCTAACTAAGGAATCTCTTGATCCCAAAAGGTGCAAAACAGAGGGCTTGTAACTGTGGGCACAAGTGTGACCCCCAATGTTAATCATTTGGGGTCTTCACCAATTAGGAAAAAGAATAACAACCACCTCACAGCCTAGGAAAGGAAAACACTGTGCCAAAGGGAGAAAATATTCCACCCCCGGGAAAACAATCAAGAAATAGAACCAGAGAATAACTGGAGGAGAGAGTGCCAGTGGGGGGCAGATGTGTGTGTATATATATATACATATATATATATATATATATATAGGAGGCACACACTTGTAAACGGATTAATTCTACCTTTCTGGCTTAAGGTAAGGCTATCTGCAGCTCTCACTTCTCCTAGCCACTTCTCCCCATCTGGTCTTCTGCTGATTTCCATTCTGTTTGAGGGAGGGGGGAGCAGAAATGAAGAGACTGGACACTTGGGTCAGACCTAGGTTGAGTCATCACTCTGCTGACCATTGGCTTCCTGAGCTTTGGTAAGTCAATCCCCTGCTCTTTCAGCCTGTGCTTCCCTAACAACAATTTTTTCATTCATTCAATTCATATTAGTGAAGTGGCTACTATGTACCAGGCAGTGGGGTATACAGCAGTGAACAAGAGTATCTGCTCTGAGCCTGCTTTGCACATATCATCTCAGTTAATCCCTGGACCACAGTATGCAGTCGGTTATTAGCCAAACTATAGGTCACAACCTATTAGTGGATCATGAAATCATTTGTGGATTACATTCAGAATTTTATTTTAATTAAATACAATAGAATATGTCATCAAAGAATGCACACCATAATGGCAAGAATTGTTTTATAAAATATTCATTTCGTGTGTGCATATGTGTGTGTGTGTGTGTGTGTGTGTACAAGCAGCTGTACTGGGTCATGGCATAAACTAATTTTCTTATAGCAGATCATTGTCTCAAAGGCTTGCAAAACACTTTTCTAGGACACAGGTTCTTTGATGACAGGGGACTTCTTCACAGTGAGGCTGATGCATTGTAGTCACTCAATTTGTGCAAGCACTGATCTCTATTTCATAGATGAGGAAACTAAGTCTTAGCGAACTGAAATACATTGCCCAGTGTTACACTATGAGTTTACCAATCATAGTGATTGGTAAAATAGGGATTTGAATCCTGGTTGCAGGCTCCAGGTCCCACATATTTAACCACCACGCTACGTTATTTTGCTGCTGTAAAAATTGGGGTAATAGTAGATTACTTTGCCAGGTGGGTGAAATAATAAGTGAGCACTCTGGAAACATTAAAATACATTACGAAGGTTAATCACCTCTCAAGCTGCTTATCTCAAGCCACTTCTTTACAATATGTGAGTTGCATGAAGTCAGGGACTTTTCTGTCACCTTGGTGCATAGCTCCCTGTTTGGCACATAGTAACTACTCAATAAATGTTTGTTGAATGAATAAACATATCTGGGCGAGTTCAAAGTTTCCCATCAGGGGATCAGGAGTTGGCTGTTAAAACCCAAAGCTGCCTCCAGTAAGATGGTGAGTCCAGAACACTCCCCCATCTTGCTGGTTCCTGCTCCAGATGAGAGATTCAGTTCTTCCAAATGCGCTGAAACTGGGGAAGCTGATGTTGGGATGTGAGTGGGAGTTAAGAGTAGGGCCATAGAGGGGAAAACGCCACCAAAGCAAGGGCCACAACAATACACACTTTTTGTGGTTCACATAAATGGCATCTCCTGGACTTACGCAGTGCACAACCAAAGTACTCCTCCCAACCGTGGGGCTGGGAGTTAGATCATGTGTTTATCCCATCCGTCTCTGTTCACAGGACTTCAGGTGTCAAGGACAAGTTGGAAACCCCAAGAGGCCAGCTTTTCCTTGTCTTTGGGAAAGTCTCCCCAGACCAGAAGTAGCTGTGAAGAGCGGAAAAGATGAAGTGGCTCTTCTCTTCGACCTTAACGTGGATGGTAGTGGTGGTGACCTCTTGGGTCGTCATAGCTGCAGCCTCTGACACCTCGGCAGCGAGTAAGTGCTGTGTGCGTATAGTGAGCAGTGCCCACATTAGCAAAGGCGGTCTCGATCCCTCTCCTATTATGCTTGGGATTTGCACAGTTTTTATTCTAAATTCATTTCTTACTCTATAATGTACATAGGACTCACCCAGGAATTTTACTAAAATGCAGATTCTGATTCAGTAAGTCTGGAGTGGGGCCTGAGACTCTGCATTCTAACAAGCTCCCAGATAATGCTGATGCTGTGGTCCTTGGATCACATATTGAGAGACAAAAGTCTAGAACATCACTAAGGTCCCCTGGCACGTCACTGGAAGGTCAAGAACATATTCAACCACACAGGAGATTTGAACACACCCAGGTGGCTCTCAAATACCTCCCGTTTAACACTTAAGTGGCCATTCCATTGGGTTGCACATTGCTTCAGCTTTTCCTTTGGAGAAGGGAGCTGGCCACCACCTCACAGTCTCCAGCTGGGGTACTTTGGGACAGAGAGTAAATACCATCGTGTTGTCATGGTTAAGAGCACACACTCTATGGTCCTGCCACCTTGGCTTGTGTCCTAGCTCTGTTGCTTACCAGTGGAGCAAGTGGCTTAAAACTTCTGAATCTTGTTTCCTCACCTTTAAAATAAGGGCAAATACAAAAGTCATTCCCCAGGGCCACTGGAGAGGATTCAATGAGATAATGAATAGAAAGTGCCTATCCCAGTGTCTGGCATATACTAAGTGCTTAATAAACAACAGCTCACTATCTTTACTGTTATCGGGTTGGCCAGAAGGTTCGTTTGGATTTCTCCATACGATCTTATTACTATTGTCACAGAGGCACAAAGTGTGGCTGCTACCGCCAGAGAGAGAGAGGAAGTAGGGAAGGAGATCTGAGCAAAAGGCATAGAATGTACCAAGTCGGGGAAGGGGTGACAGGGTCACTTAAGCCCTACCAAAGTGTGAAGAACTCTGCATTATTCCTCTGGAGGTGGAAAGGTGGACATTTGAAAAGAAGACACAACTTGAAGGCAATGCTTAGACACCATCAGGGGAGTTTGGTTTCTTTCTTTCGAAGGTGGTCGTCTATGGACTAAGTCTTAAAGAACGTGGGTACCCTAAGGGACACTGGAAGAGTCTCTGGGTGACCAGTGGCCTAGCGGCCTCTACGCTGAGTCTGGTCTCTTCTGTCCGCAGGAAGCTGCTCTGAATGTCACAGCAATGCCACCTGCACGGAGGATGGGGCTGCCACTACGTGCTCCTGCCAGGCGGGCTTCACTGGCGACGGCCTCGAGTGCGAGGACCTGGACGAATGCGCCACTCCCAGGACACACAACTGCTCCGCCCCCAGCAGCTGCGTGAACACGCCAGGTTCCTACACGTGCGTCTGCCCCGAAGGCTTCCGCCTGAGCTCCGAGCTCGGCTGCACAGACGTGGACGAGTGTGCTGAGCCAGGGCTCAGCCACTGCCACACCCTGGCCACGTGCGTCAACAGCGAGGGCAACTACTCGTGCGTGTGCCCCTCAGGCTACTGGGGGGACGGGAGGCGCTGTGAATGCTCCCCGGGCTCCTGCGGGCCTGGCCTGGACTGCGTGCACGAGGGCGACATGCTTGTGTGCGCCGACCCGTGCCAGGCCCACCGCATCCTGGACGAGTACTGGCGCAGCGCCCAGTACGGAGCGGGCTACGCCTGCGACTCCGACGTGGCCGGCTGGTACCGCTTCGTGGGCCAGGGCGGCGTGCGCCTGGCCGAGACCTGCGTGCCTGTCCTGCGCTGCAACACGGCCGCCCCCATGTGGCTCAATGGCACGCACCCGTCGAGCAGCGAGGGCATCGTGAGCCGCAGGGCCTGCGCGCATTGGAGCGGCCACTGCTGCCTGTGGGACACGCTTGTCCAGGTGAAGGCCTGTGCAGGCGGCTACTATGTCTACAACCTGACGGCGCCCCCCGAGTGCCATCTGGCTTACTGCACAGGTGAGTGGGTGACTCCCCGCCACCGCAACCGGGCCGCGTGGGCGCCTCGAGGGACTGGAGCGCATCCTTGTTGATTGTCTGTCTGTAACCCTGCAGACCCCGCTTCCGTGGAGGGCACGTGTGAGGAGTGCAGTGTAGACGAGGACTGCAAATCGGATAATGGCAGATGGCACTGCCGGTGCAAACAGGACTTCAGCATCACTGGTGAGGCCAGTGGGGAGGGGGGGAGGTGCTGAGAAATGTCAGCGACCAGGGGAGGGACACATTCCTGTGTGGGAATTGGGGGCCTGTGGGGATGACCCAGGGAATGCTTTTTTTTTTTTTTTTTTTTTTTCCGTACGCGGGCCTCTCACTGCTGTGGCCTCTCCCGTTGCGGAGCACAGGCTCCGGATGCGCAGGCTCAGCGGCCATGGCTCACGGGCCCAGCCGCTCCGCGGCATGTGGGATCCTCCCAGACCGGGGCACAAACCCGTGTCCCCTGCATCGGCAGGCGGACTCTCAACCACTGCGCCACCAGGGAGGCCCCCAGGGAATGCTTTTTATCCAATCTGAGTGGAAAGTCGGTCCGGTAATATCCATTTAATCCAGCAAGAAGCTCTCTGGGCTCCCAGAGCTTGGGGAACAACCTCACCCCCAGCCTTCTTTCTGAGGCCCCCTGCACCGCAGTGGATATGCAGGTGGCTGCCACCTGTTGGCCCGAGGCTACCTGAACCATATTCCTGCAGCACAAGAACGCAGGCGTGGCCCGCAGTCTGCACTTTCTTGGGCTGGGCCCTCCACTGACCAGCTGAGGACCCTGAGCAGGGCCCTGGCCATCTCTAAACCTGTTTCCCCATATGTATAATGACTGAAGCGGGCTAGTATTTCCCAAATTCCAGTCCTGATTTTAGTCACATCCTTCTTTGAAGTAAACTTGGGACATTGAAGTTCACTGCTGTGTCTGTCTGTGGGAAGTAACACTTACCCTGTGTAGATGGTAACAGTAAAAATGAATACAATGAAAGAAAGTTATTCAATTTCAGCAGCTGTGTAATACTTCAACTTAAAAAGTCCAACCGTACTTTGTTATGTGCTGCAAATACTTAGCCAGAGGTCTGCGCTCTGTTGTTTCAAAGGAAAATTAGCAAGTGTAGGGCACTGAAAACATTAGCAGCTATTGAGGACTGCCTCCTTGATGTAGAAAGGGTGGAAAGAAATTGCAGTTCACTTATTCGCTTTTTTTGTTTGCTTGTTGTTTTGTTTTGTTTTACTGGGATTCGATGTTATTTAATGCCGGGGCAGTGAACGACCCAAAGATAATACTGTTCTTTGTATACAACCTACTCTTAGGGTAACATGGTCTGGTGGTTGGTCACGTGGATCCATCCAGTGAGCTGGGAATCCAGTCTCATGTCTCCATCTCTCTCAGAAGGGAGACCACAGCGGGAGACCGAAGCGACTCTGAGTACCCCCAGCTGGTGGCCAACCTGGCTAGCTGGGCCTGGGCCCTGGGGATGTGCTGTACCCTGAATTGTGGTCCCAGGCCTCCCTCCAATCCTGCCTTCCCTAATCATTTCAGATCTCTCCCTCGTGGAGCGCAGGCTGGAATGTGGGGTCAATGATATTAAGCTGTCCCTGGGCAAGTGCCAGCTCAAGAACCTGGGCTTTGAGAAGGTCTTCATGTACCTGCGGGACAGCCAGTGCTCGGGCTTCACTGAGAGGGGCGACCGGGACTGGATGTCCGTGGTGACCCCAGCCAGGGATGGGCCCTGTGGGACGGTGATGACGGTACGTTCTGGCCATTGTGGGACAGGGTCAGAGCACTGCCTGGTTCAAGCCTAGCCCTACCACTTGCTAGCTGTGTGAGCTTGGGTGACTTATTTAACCTAGCTGTGCCTCAGCTTCCTCAGCTGTAAAAGGGAGTAATAATAGTACCTACTGCATAGGGTTAAGTGGGTTAAAGGGGTTAATGTGTGTGAAATGATTAGGACAGTGACTGGCACATAGTAAGTGCTCGGTAAATGTTAGCTGCAAATAAGAGGACGATCCATAGTGATAGTTCCCCATTTTACAGATGGGAAAGTTAGGGCCCAGACAGTGCAATGACTATTCTAAGCCAGTAGGTATCAGCGCTGAGTTCAGAAGCAGATCTGTTTGTCTCTGGCCATCCTGGGAGGCAGGGTCTGCATCACTGATGTTTGTAGACCTAGGACCTCAGCTATAGAAGCCTCCTCCAAAGGGACCCAGAGGTAAACACTTGTGTGAGTGGGCTCTGCTTCCTCCCATCTCCCTCATCCCCCAAAAGAAAAAGAAAGAGGACAAAAGAAACAAGGAAAAAATTGTCATTTGCCAGATATGGCTTTTTGAAGTTCCACCATTAATGATGACTTGGTACGTGGTTTTCAGTCTTTGTAGTGTTTGCAAGAGGAAGCATGGGGTGATGGGAAGAGTCCAGGCTTGTTAGAGCCCCTGTACCAGGGGCAAGTCACTCAGTTCCCATGAACTTCTGTCTCCTTTCAAGAGGCAGGGAGGTGCTTGCCTTGCCTCTTAGGGTCATTGCAGGGCCAGTGCAATGATGCAGTATGAGCATTTAGCTGGGGTGAGGGAAGGGGGCTAGCACATGAGTCGTGCTCACGGAAACTGGGAGGGCAGTTTCAACACCTTTGGCTTTGAATCTTACTCAGATTCTATGCCCCTTTTTCCACCCTCCCTCCCCCCACCTCCCCACCCTAACACAGAGGAATGAAACTCATGCCACATACAGCAACACTCTCTACCTGGCAGATGAGCTCATCATCCGTGACCTCAACATCAAAATCAACTTTGCATGCTCCTATCCGCTGGACATGAAAGTCAGCCTGAAGACCTCCCTGCAGCCAATGGTCAGGTGCGGCCAGAGAGGGTCCCCAACATCCCTGGCCGGCTCTACCCCACAACCCCTTAGGCACCAGGCCCTTAGCTTCCCTGTCAACTGCTGCCCACAAGGAGCTGGGTGGAGGGAGGTGGCTGGGAGGTAGTGTTGGACTCCATAAGGAGCCCCTAAGGAGCCCAGCTAGGAAGTCTGGAGGCTGCCTTCAAACCCCGGCTCCATCACACAGATGGCTCTGGGAAGTGGATGGTCCACTCTGAGTGTCAGTCTTCTCATATGTGAAATGGGTTTGGCAATGCTGGACTGTCTTTCTTAGAAGCACAAACGTGCTCTGCAGTGGTGAAACCAATATTAGGGTCCCTGGCTTATCAGAGGGGTAGGGTGGTTTGACCAGAGGAAAGGAGGGAGAGGTCTCAGTTCAGACCTGCTGTGGGACTGGGCAAATTGTACCCCATATCTGGACCTCCGTTTCTTTCTCTGTAAATAGAAGGGGTTTGAATAAAGAGGGGTCTACAATTTATGCTTCTTGGAGTGTGAGGGTCTTTAACGAGGTGATTTAGGGGTGGGAACCAGAAAACTTCCACCCACATTGAGTGCCACATGAGGTTTTATTTTTTTTCCTATTTTTTAAATTGAAGTATAGTTGATTCACAATGTTGTGTTAATTTCTACATACCGCAAAGGGATTCAGGTATATATATATATATATACACACACATTCTTTTTTCATATTCTTTTCCATTATGGTTTATCATAGGATATGACTACAGTTCCCTGTGCTGTACAGTAGGACCTTGTTGTTTATCCATTCTGTATATAAAGCTTACATCTGCTAACCCCAACCTCCCACTCCATCCCTCCCCAACCCCCTCCCCCTTGGCAACCACAAGTCTGTTCTCTATGTCCGTGAGTCTGTTTCTGTTTCATAGATAGCTTCATTTGTGTCCTATTTTAGATTCCACATATAAGTGATATCATAAGGTATTTGTCCTTCTCTTTCTGACTTACTTCACTTAGGATGATAATCTCTAGTTGCATCCATATTGCTGCAAATGGCATTATTTCATTCTTTTTTATAGCTGAGTAGTATTCCTTTGTATATATATGTACCACATCTTCTTTATCAGTTTTATTACTTAAAAAAATAAAAGGATCCTGTTGCTGAATAAACTTGAAAATCTCTGAATAGGCCAATGAAGCTGATACTGGAATAAATAATAGTTGTAATAATAACAAGTGTTTATCGAGAGCTGACCATATGTCAGGCATTGTGCTAAATGCTCTACATGGAACATCCCATTGAAAGCTTAGCACACCCCAGGAGGTGTAAGTATTATTATTATTCCCATTATACAGATATGGAAATGGAAGGTCAAAGAAAGTTTAGTAACTTGTCCAAAGTTGTAGAGGCTAGTAAGTGACAGAGCTGGGATTCAAACCCAGGCCACCAGGCATAGAGTCCCCACTCTACCATGACCTTTTCTTTGAAGCTTGCCCATGGTCATATGTTCCCTGGGCCAACCAGACATGGGGAAGGGCACTGGGCACTGATGAGGGTGCTTGGCTGACTTGAAGGAAGACAGTTACTCATTGTCTGCCTTTATGTGGAGCATCACCTGGCCAAGCAGTGCCCTGGAGCAATGTGGCCATGTCCCAGGCCTGGTAGGTTCCAGGGAACAAAACATCTGTATGCAGATCTCTCTCTGGCTTGAGCTAGAAATCTCATTCCAGTCTAACCAAGTCCAAACCAATAACCCCATTCTCACCTCTGAAATGGACTTCGACATTACCATTTCTCACGTACCCCATTTCCTCAGGCATCAGTCTTCCAGTGTCCTTTGTAGGATAATCCCATGGAGTCTACATCAGTGTGGCTGTTTTTAATGTGACTTAAAATAACCCATTTTAAAAACCCCAATCTTCTGCTGTAGGTGGAGCCAGAACTCTGACTAAGGCCTGTAGGACTCATAACCCATCTTTTAAAACTGTTCTAGATTAAGACCAAAAAAGGAATCTAGGTGATTCCCTAGAGAAAGTGCTTGCTGCACTTCTTGAATGCAGGGGCCACCAGCTGAGGGGGTGGACATGTTACAGAAAATATGGTCTATGGATCAGAAGCAGCAGCATCACCTGGGATCTCTTTAGAAAAGCAGAACCCTGAGCCCCACCCCAAACCTACAGAACCAGAACCCGCATTTCACCAAGATCCCTAAGTGACCTGTGTGTGCTCATTGTAGTTTGCAGAGCAATGGTTGGTGGGTTCCAGTCCTATTGCTGGATAAAAATGCAAATAACTGTCAGGAACTGCTTAGGAATGCAGACCAGAAAGGATGACCTATCTGTTGCTATTCTCAGCTCTGGTTCTCTCACCAGCCCCTCTCCTCTTGCAGCGCCCTAAACATCAGCATGGGTGGGACCGGAACGT
This sequence comes from Mesoplodon mirus, assembly GCF_964341445.2. Classification (NCBI taxonomy): domain Eukaryota; kingdom Metazoa; phylum Chordata; class Mammalia; order Artiodactyla; family Ziphiidae; genus Mesoplodon; species Mesoplodon mirus. Next base: position 49,885,595 of record NC_138991.1, read on the forward strand.
TCACCGTGTGGATGGCGCTCTTCCAGAGCCCTGCCTACATACAGCCCTACCAAGGCTCCTCCGTGGCCCTGTCCGCCGAGGCCTTTCTCTATGTGGGCACCATGCTGGATGGGGGTGACTTGTCCCGGTTTGCACTGCTGATGACCAACTGCTATGCCACACCCAGCAGCAATGCCACAGACCCCTTGAAGTACTTCATCATCCAGGACAGGTAAGGCCCATGGATGGAATTTGGGAGCAGGGAGGGTCTTTGGACTTGGATGGGTACAAAGTACATTTTTATATTCATTCACCTCTAGCTGAAATTTAGCATTGCCATTCATTATGATATAGGCAAGAAACCACAGAAATATTAGCAGGACATATGAAAACATTTGCACACATCAATACTTTTTCGTTACTATAGTATTCGAATTTCTACTAGATATTATTTGCTGTAATATCAAATCCATGTACTTGTAAATATATATATACATTTATATAATAGATACGTAAATATATAATGCATGTATCAAAAGTTTTAATATTTTAAGAGCTATGTTTAATTGGTTTTCTTTATAATCTTATGTAATTTAGTTTATGCATTTAAGGCATTATTTTTGAGGAGGGAAGCATGAGCTTCACCAGATGGTGGAGGGGGTCCAGGACTCAGAAAAGGATGAGAAACCTGATGGAGAGGCAGGCCCTGGGCAGAAGCAGGCTGGCACTTGGCTGGGAGGAGTGCAGTGGAGGTATGGTTAGCCAAGGGCCAACTGAAACAGGGGGGACACAGATGGGCTGCTTTTGACCCAAGTGCATTAGAGAACCATGAACCACACTGTGAGAAAGTAGTTCACAGTTTCATTCATAAATTGAACAGATATTTTTGGAAGTTTACGTGTGCCAGGCTGTGTGAATAACAATGAATAGAAGGGGCAAAAATCTCTGCCCCCATATAGCTGATATTCTAAGCAGGGAGACCAACCATTAAACAAAAGTGACATCCATGGCATATTAATGATGAAGGGGCTATGGGAAAAAACCTAAGCAGGAAAAGGGGAGGGCATTTGCAATTTTAATAGTGCCATCAGAGAAAGCACTTCCAGGAGACACTGACCTATTTCTGTTTCAGTTCTCTTAGAATCTGCATGGTCAAATCAAGGGGGAAAGTCTCTACTGGGTGCTCATCTGATGCTCACACTTCTGTTATTTGCTAATCTCCCTTTGCAACAAAAAGAAAGGAGAGCAGAAGTCTGTTTGGGGCCTTTTACAGCCAACAGTGTCTAAGTAAAATGTAATAGCACTGTTTTACTTTATATTTATTAGTATGGTCATGTTTTATATATGGCAACTAATACTGGTTTGCTATTTGTGGTCACGATCTTCTAAAAAATAGATGTATTTCAGTAAAAAGGTGTGCAGATTTAAAGAAAAATAGTAATAATAATATAATAATGTAAAATAATAATACAAATATTGGGAAACAGGAAAACATTCATGGAGACGGTTTCTGGATAAGGCAAAAAAAGAACTGAAATTTGGAAAATGCTGGCATGACCTCGATTGGGGCACCATGGAGACTGGGGTTCATATCTTGGTTTTCCTATTTCGTAGTTTGAGACACAAGTCAGCTCATCTCTCTGGATATTCATGTTCTCATATGTGAAATAGGCATAAATAAAACCTATCTGTGCAGGGATTTTTTAAGCATTTTTTTTTTTTTTGTCTGAGTATAAAGGTAGAGCATGTACATTGTGGAAAGCTTGGAAAGTTTTGAAAAAGAAGCATGAAGAAATGCTGACTGTGGCCCTGTGTTTCTGCCGTGGCATGGGTGGGAGCTGGGCTGAGGACCACCAGTCTGTGAGAGGCTCAGAATATCACGGGGCGTATAAAGAGGAGACAAGTTGGGGAGACCATGGCAGCTAGAGGAGACACGTAGGTGCCTTGCTTGGGTTGAGTGCCTGGGGCTGCCGAGGGCAGTGCTGGATGCCACTCTCTCTGCCTTTCATGAGGTGGGTCCCCTTAACCTCAGGGCTTTTATTTTGCCAAGCGATGTCAGATCTGAATCATAGGGGACACAGAGCAGAGTGAACCCCAACCCCAGAAGTTCCTTTCTCGGTTCTCCTGTGCAATCAGCCTTCAGCCCCTTTTCTAAATCCATTTTGAGCAGATCATGTGAAAGAGCAGACAGGGTACCTGATTTGCCTGCTGAGAGTACTGCTCCAGCCCAGCACCCGTGTGAGTCTCCGAACGTGCAGTTTTGAGTTTCTATGCGTGTGTTTGGGTGCGTTGTGTATGTGTGTAGATGAGCACACACAGTCCAATTTGGTCAATGGCCCTCAGTGCTCAGACGTTTCCATTGTTAAAATTAACACCAGGCACTAGTGGACAGCCAATAAATGGTAGGTAATGATTCCTGAATGCCATTTCCTGGGAAATCAGGAAGTGCTGACTTTAGGATGGTTGCAGCTCTGTACCGATGACATTTTTACTTTAGAATCATATATATGTATCACCTATTGTACGTCACATACTGTAATAAGTACTTTGTGATTTTAACTCATTTACTCGTTGCAACTATCTTATGGTGTGGGCTACAATTATTATTCCTCCTACATAGATAGGGAAACAGGCTCGGAAAGGTTAAGTAAATGGCCCACGGTCACACAGCTAATAAGTGGTGGAGTGAGATTTAAATCCAGGAAGTCTGGCCCCAGGGTGTTTGTTTAACCAACCATGTTATATGACATAACTTTCCCAGATGTCCACGCACGGAGGACTCAACCATCCAAGTGGAGGAGAATGGGGAGTCCCCTCAGGGCCGCTTTTCTGTCCAGATGTTCCGTTTCGCTGGAAACCATGACCTGGTCTACCTGCACTGTGAAGTGTACCTCTGTGACACCGTGAATGAAAAGTGCAAACCTGTGAGTCACCTCCCCTCCCTCAGCCTGCCGAAGACATTTGGCCACAGGTTCAAAGAAAACATATAAACATGTCTGCCATGTTTCTGTTTTAGTACAGGGGTAGACAGAGCGATAAGATGAGGCTGCTGTGACCGGGCAGGAGACCTAGGCTGTGGGGAAGTCAGGTGGGGTCAGGGCAGTGCAGCAGAACCTCTGGCTTATCTGCAAGCTTGTGTTCTAATAACAGAAACTGACATTTTTAAGCACTGAGTGTGACTTATGTGTGTTAACTTTTTAATACACAGCAGCTCTGGGAGGGAGGTATTTTACCAGTCCCTTTTTCTATATGGAGAGAGAGGCGCAGAGGCTCAGTGACTCTCCTAAGATCATACATCTAACATATGGTAGAGCTGGGACATGAGCCCACGTATACCGATCTCCTAACAACCCCTGCCTCTACCATCCTCAAGTCCCAGCCTGAGGCAGGAGGTTGCTCCTGTGAAGGGTGTAGCCCACTCCCCCTGGCAGGACCACATTCAGTCTCCCTTGTGGAAAGATTTCTTTGTCACCCTCTCCCTGCAGGCCTGCTCCGAGACCAGATTCCGCAGGGGGGGCATCATAGACCAAACCCATGTCCTAAACTTGGGTCCCATCACACGGAAAGGTAAGAGGGACCCTCCCTTCCCCACATTCGTGGTGAGAAATGTTCTCTGGAGATGAGGAGGGGTGACAGAGCCTGGCACTTGGGGTCTTACTGGGGTCTGAAGAACTGGAGCAAGTAAATCCTGCGAGGCGAGGTAGACTATAAGCTGCCTTCCTCTTGCCGGTTCTCATTCACTCATTCATTGCACAGCTGTCTTCTCATGCCTGCCTTGTGCCAGGCCTTGTGCTAGTGGCTAGGGTCTCAGGATGAGCAGCAACAGGTACAAGCCTGGCTCATGTGGCACTTATGGACCAGGAGGGGAGACGTCATTCAAATAATCATGTATCTCTGCAGTTGCGATAAGTGCAGTCACGAAAATGGATCAGGAACTCTGAGCTCCTACAGCAGGGGAAGCAGACCTCGTGAGGAGGATTGGGGAAGAGTGGAGCTGAGGTTTGGAAATTGAGAAGGGATTAACTAAGAGGGGTCAGGAGAAGCAGAGGAGAGGGAGGAATCCCAGGGAGAGAGGAGAGCATGGGCAAAGGGCCTGTGGCAGGAGGGAGCCTACCGTGCTAGAGTAACTGGGATAAGGTCAGGCAGGCTGGAAGGAGGAGGGTGAGCTGATGCAGGTTGGGGACCAGACCATGTGAGGCCTTATAGTACTTCTTCTCTTTCTTCTCCTCCTCCTCCCCTCCCCTCCCCTCCCCTTCCCCTCCCCTCCCCTCCCCCTCCCCTCCCCTCCCCTCCCCCTCCCCCTCCCCTCCCTCTCCCCTCCCCCTCCCCTCCCTCTCCCCTCCCCTCCCCTCCCCTCCCCCTCCCCTTCCCCTCCCCCTCCCCTTCCCCTCCCCCTCCCCTCCTTCCCCTCCCCTTCCTCTCCCCTTCCCCCTCCTCCCCCTCCTCCCCCTCCCTCTCCCCCTCCTCCCCCTCCTCCCCCTTCCCCTCCTTTTAATTGAAATATAATTGACATGTGGTTCTTGCTAAGGTTTTGGGCCTTTCTCTTGAACGTAGCTGGCAGCCCCTGAGGGGTCCAAAGCAGGAGAGTGACATGATCAGATTGGGGTTTCAAAAAGACCACTCTGGCTGCAAGGAAGAGCAGATGGAAGGGGCTTCACCCAGGCTTCCCCATGCACTGATCCTTCTGTTTCCTCCCACAGGGAGCCAGGCCGCAGTCTCAAGGGCTGCTCCCAGTAGCTCGGGTAAGTTCAGGTCCTCTTTGCACAGGGATTTGCACCAGAACTTTCCTCTGGGGCTTTTATCTGTGGGCCCAGGGTATGCTGGAGTACCTGGCCTGCTTGAGCTGAGCTCTGAAGAGGTGACGGCACTTACGGAAAGTCTTGGACCTGGGGCTGCACACATAGCCGTGCTGTCCCACAACAGCGCACGTGGATGCAGGCACAGACAGGTGCACAAGAACAGACATCACCCAGACATTCACACACACACACACGAGGTCACGTGCACATATTCACGTTCACACACAAAGGTGCATGACAGCTGCAGCTGCATGTGTGCATATCTGTATATACAGACATATACTCACTTGTTACACACCTGTACACAGTGAACAAGCACACATTCTAGATCTGAACCTTGGGCACTTCCTGAAGCTTCAAGGCTCATCTCTGACACCTTTTTCAGGATGCTTAGTGCCGGGATGAACACAGCAGAAAACCAAGAAACGCTGTTTTTCTGCTTCTCTGCTCCTCTGACCACAAAGGCCGGGGACCGGCAGCATTTTCATGGCCCTTGATTTTTATGGGCACTGAACTGACTGAAAATCTGGACGAAAAGTGAATCCGTGTAGCTCTTGTCCTGCTTGGCTCCAGGCACCTAGATCCGAGCAGGTTGTTACACCAGCCTAGTGTTTGACCTGAGCTAGTTCATCCCAGTATCAGTGAGCTCAGAGCCGGAGAGCCAAGGTATCCCCAAGAGGCTTGCCCTTTGTGAATATCCCTCAAGGTCACCAAGGTTGAGTAAGTTGGTCCCTGCACAAGAGTGCCCTTTTGAGGGGATACCAAGGCTAGTGCCTGCGGAAAGCCTGCCTTTTTCAGATTGGCCCACCTGGGAGGGCACCTTTATCTAGTTGGTTTTCAGGGCAGATAAAGAGGAAGCTTCCTTTTTCTAACTGATCAGCCCAGAGAGGGTGTCCTTTCCTATTGGTCAGTTTAGAGGAAGCAGTTTATGTTAGTTTTGCACATAAAATGTGCACATCAGTGCTAGCAGCAGCCCTGTGATCACTTTCCTTTCAGGGCTCCTGAAGGTCTGGCTGCCTCTGCTCCTGTCGGCCACCTTGACCCTGATGTCTCAGTGATCAGTGGCTGGAAACCCTGTGCTCTGTGGCTACCGACTCACTTCCTACTGACTGGTGAGGCGATGCAGGCTAGCACTCTACCCACAGAGAAAGGAGCCCACATTTCAGTCACTCTGCTCCTGTTTTCTCCCCTTTAATCCTTGCTACCAAAAAACAGCCTGTGTCTTTAAATGCTGCCTTCTCTCAAAATGGGACTTGTGATATGTCTGCACATGAGGCCCCTATCTCCTTAAATAGTGTTGCAAAATAATAATTTTGAAAAGCTCAGTCTGTGAGTCATTTATTCACTCAATAAGTATTTATTGGGCCCCTGCTCTATGTAGGCACTGTCCGTGGTGCTACGGATCCGATGATGAGAAAAACCAGACTCCATCCCTGCCGTCATGGACTTCATGGTCTGGTCACTGAGACTGGGTTCAACTCTAGTTCTGTGGACTTAAATAAAATACACAATGTCTCTGAGCTTCATCCATCTATCTATCCGTTCAGTCAGTCAGTCAAGAAATATTTGCTGATCACTTACTATGCGCCAGGCACTGTGCTAGCTGCTGGGGATACAGCAGAGAAAAATCTCTGCCCTCCTGGAGCTTAAGGTTTGGCAGGGGAAAAAGAACTTGAACAAGTAATGATAAGTGTGTCAGGCATTGCAGAAATGGAGGGTATAACAGGGGGCTGCTGCTTCTGCATAATGGGGAGAATAATGATACTCTCACAAGGTTCATTCAGTTTTCCAGAAAAAATTTTTTGAGCACCTAATATATGCCAGGCACTGTGCTAGGTGCTGGGAAAAGACAGACGTGAATAAGATAGACACAGCGCCTGCCTTCCGGAGTCTCACAATCCTTATAGGTGACGTACCTGGCACGTCCTAGGGACTCCTCCATCCTTTGCACTTCTCCCTCCCAATGTAGAAGATGTAGACCTGTTTACAGGGACTTGGCAGCGGAAGCAGAAAGCAGACCATTAATCCCATTGAGAGGGGATGCTTTGCAAGGGGGGCCTTCTGGAGGCTCCTTGCACGCACAACCAGAGGCTGCCCAGGAGACCTGGATATCCCAAGGGGCTCTAGACTTCTTTGACCAGTGGACCAAAGGAAGCTGATGCCGATGGGAAATGTCCACCTTGATGCCAGCTGCTTCCCTGGATGGACCCCAGCCGTGGCATTCAGGAGAGACCAAGGCCCTGACCCATTATTAGAACCTCTGATCCCAGGGAAAACCACACGTGTGTATCAGCAAACTGGGGGCTGTGGGGACAGCATATCTCAAGTTAAGGAACCTCTTATCACACGCAGGCACGCACCAAATCCTCATGCCTGCTGCCTTTACATAAGAGCTTTACGTGGGAGGACGTCCATGGTCAGATGGGCCTGGCTAGACATGTGCAGAATCATGTATACTTTGATTCAGGTACAAGAGAACATAAAGAAAAACAAAAACAAGGGCCAAAGGCAAGAGCCAGGAGGAAAAAAAACATCAGGATTTATCCTTTTGTCCCTGTGTTCCTTTACTTTTCCTTTCCTTTATTTTTCTTTCCTTTTTTGTTTGCTATCAGATAGTTATTCAACTCAATATTCAACAGAGATTTTGAGCATAAATTCAAGGCCGGACGCTTTTATAGGCAGCAGGGAAACTGACAGTGATCAAAACAGAGCGCTTGCTGGTAAGGAGCTTATGTTTAAAAGGGGGATACATGTAAACAATAGCTATGTGATATGTCAGGTGGTAACAAACACTCAGAAGGGAGGGGTGGGAAACAAGGGTAATAAGGCAATGAGGGTGTTATTTTACATAGCATGCTTGGGGAAGGTCTCTCTGATAAGCAGAAACTGAGAGAAGTAAGAAAATGAACCAGGGAGATATCTGAGGAAGAACATTACAGGCAGTGGGCCAGCAAGTGCAGAGGTCCTGAGGCAGGAACTTGTGTCTTTCCACCAATCTCTCAGTAAGACTTGGGCACCATAAGTTTGAGGCATTACACACAGGAAAGGGTCTTGAGCATACATACTGTGATTTCTGTCCATTTGTTTACCCAACAAGTACTTACTAGGTGCTGATTAGAACTGCAAAGACAGGATCCATGTCCACAAAGATCTGAGGGCCTTCAGAGGGAGACAGATACGTTAGTGGGTAATTGAGTGTGACCGTAATCAGCCTAGAGAGGCATAGTAGCACAGAAGAGCAGCACAAGCAAGTCTGTGGAATTTAAGAAGGACTTCCTGGAAGAGGCAAACCTGAATGCTGAGCAGTAGGAGGCTGGGCACAGAGTAATCCAGGCAGAGGGAATAGTGCATGGAAAGGTGTGGCGGGGGAAGAGTTCAGAGAACCACAGATAGGCTGGAGCATAGAGTGTGTGGGGAAAATCTGTACATGAGCTGGGAGCTGTGAACAGGGGTCAGATCCCAGGAAGCCTAGTGTGTGTGGGGTGGGTAGGGCATATTGCTGAGAGGTGACACTGTGGCCTCTGGCTGCAGGGAGATAACAGAATCAAAGGGGACAAGAACGAAAGCAGGGAGACCCATTAGGCAGCTTTTAAAATCACCCTCCTAAGAGATGATGGTGGCCTGAATTAAGGCTGATGACGTGGGGATGAGGAAGGAAGGACAGGTTCAAGAATATTTGAAAGATTGATGGTATTGGAAACATGAGGCTGAGGGAGAAAGGAAGGAGCCAGGTCTCCAGCTCGGGTGACCAGGTGAGCAGTGGTACCATTGGTTAAGATAGGTTTTACAACGAGTAGGGAGAGATCTAGGGGAATTGATGAGTTAGGATTTGGACCTGCTAAGGTTCATGGTGCCTCGAGCATCTCAGTCCAAGTGGAGCAGTCCAGCAAGCATCTGGGTGGGCGGATCTGAAGTTCAAGGGAGTAGTCAGGGAGGGAGATACAGATTTGGAACTCACCAGCCTGTGGATGGTACTTGAAACCATGAGATAACTTGACACCTCCCAGGGAAAGTCCGTGGAGTGACAAGAAAAACGGGACCTACCAGCATTCTCAAGGACAGCTGGAGGAAGAGGATAATGATGATGACAATGATAATGATAAGGATAGAGCACGAGTATCCAGAGAGGTAGAGGAGAATCCAGAAAACAATTGGCACAGGGGAGTCAAGGAAATACAGAGCGCCTGAAGAAAGCACCGAAAAATCCATTGACAAGAGGCCAGAAAAAATGCCCAGTGGACTTGCTTAAGAGGTGACCTTAGCAGGGCAATCTTAGCCATATGCCTCAGATTGAAATGGAGAAGTCAGAGAGGGATGGAGGAAGTGACTTTGAAAAGAAGAAAGATCACCTTATCAGTAGTTGGGGAGGGACTAGAAAATGGGGGTAGATATTTATATGTTTCTAGGGGAAGGAGACACAAAGTTGAGTGAGGTCAAGTGTGATGACTTAAATTTTCTTGAGGTAGAATGCAAGACACCTGCTGAGAATGGAGGAAGTGGGGAGAGTAAGTGAGTAGTGATGGCTGCAAAGACTGTTTAAAAGGATGGAGAAGGTTGAGAGTGGCCATAGGGGAGACTAGGGTGGGTACCTGGCTAAAATGAATGGATCAGTGGGCTATTTTGTGGGCTCAGATGAATTTCTGAATCCAGCATTTGTAGTTGTTATAAGTTTCACATTTAGGGGATTCTTCTCCAAATGCACTAGGAGTAGAGAAGGTGGCTTGTACCCTCTCTTCCTTGTCTGTGTTGAGGTTTTCCTGGAAGGTGTTACCAACGCCAAGACCCCCATGCTCCCCAACCCTGTAGCCTTGGCTCCTTAAAGAGTCCCAGAGTAACACAGAAAAGGCAATGGCCATTTATTCTGCTAAAGCTTTGACTCTTTTGTTAATTCTGTAATATCTACCTTGCCACAAAAGCCAGGTCCAAGCCTGGAATTTAAAAGTCCAAGATCTTCAGCTTCCTCTCAGTTTTATACCTTCCAATCTCTAGGGTAACCCACAGACCAAAAGGCTCTTCTGATGCTTATTTTGTCCAAGGTCATGGGCTATCCTTTGCTAGTCCATGATTCACACATCCCCAGACTGGCCCTTCCCAGACTCCTCAGCATTGAGCATCTGAAGTTGGGTAGATTCTATGGGCCCCAAATCAGAAATACCCATCCTCCCCTTCCTTACTTTGTCCCTTGCTCTAACTGACTTCAAGCTGAGTGGCATCCAGACAAAAGCAGTAGTGTTTTAAGGTGATTAGCTAGGAACACAAGGTACGTTGGAAATCTGTTGCGCAAACAAGCGTGTGTTTGATTTCTCTCCACTTCCCTTTGGATATTATCCTTTAATATCCACATCCTTCCCTTTGATTAGCGTTTGGTTTCTGGTAATAAATATGGTACCAGCTTCACTGGTTTATTGTGAGGATTAAATGTGAGAAGTAATGGGTGCAAAGCACTCAGCGGTGCCCAGTGTGTTCAGCATTCAGTAGTGCTGCTCTTGTTTATAGAGAAACATTTGCATGAAGGAGGGGCTGATGGAAGGGTTTACATGCAGGAGGATGGGGGGAGAACAAAGGGGCCTTCCTTCACCATCCTTTGTGGTAAATTGCTTATCTTACCTGCACCCAACCAGCCCAGTGTATGCCTGGCAGGCTAACTCCAGTCACACCTCTGCACCAATCGTGGAGAGCCACGTGGGTGGGAAACTGCAATAAAAGGACGGTCCACAGCAGGCTTGCATTCCCATGGCCAGAGGAGGAGGAGGAATGCTCTGTGTTCTCACCTCCAGGTAAGTCCTTCTTCAAGCCCCAGCAGTCTTTTTCTTGATCCTGGGGGCCTCCCCCAACCCTTGACTCACTGGAATTGCTAGGGCTGTTTGTTTCTGGAAGCTTTCAGAACCCAGCAAGGAGTTTGCACCCTGGCCCTTGTCGAGGGCTCCAGATATCCCTCTATGTCCAGCTCAGCCATGACTGCAGGCACCTGCTGGCTGCTCCAGGCCTAAAGATGCCCCTCACCCTTGTCCCTGGACACCCCACCGAGAAGACAGGCCTCTACTTGGGATTTTATCTCTAAGAATTACCAGTCCTGGGAGCTCTCTCATAACGTATTCACACTGTCCCTTCCAGAAACAGACCTCTATCTTCAACTGAAGCCTTCCAGAGGCTATACGAAGTTATCCAAAGATTTTTCCATTTGAGGAGACTTTCCCAGAAGAGGAAGTGTTATTTATTTGAGTGTTGACAGGCTCTTCACAGCTCTTTGTTTCTATCCACTCCCTCCCCGTTTATTATTCATTCATCCCTCAAACCCCTATTGAGCAACTCTTCTGCGTCAGACACTGTGCAAGGAGCGAGCACTGGGCTCAGTCTGACATGGTCTCACCCTCACAGACATCTACACACGTAGAGGACACTTCAGGCTCTCTTAGCACAGCGCCTGATGCACAGAACTGAGAAAGGGAAGCCGTTACTTTTGTCTGTAGGTATTCATAGCACCGTCACCCGCCCCCCTCCATCCAGTCTCCAAGAGCCACTACCTTGACCTGAGTAGGAGCTACCCTGAGACCTTCTAGGACATTCTGCAGTCCTGGCTGGCTCTAAGCTTGCCTTTGGTTCTCTTGCTGTCCATCTCACCCACTTGGCAAGTCTCCTGTTCCTGTTATACCACCTCCTTTCTTCAAGTCACACCTGCTTTAAAGCAATACAGCCCTTCATGAAGGAAACCATCGGTCCATTTCTAAGAATATGGCCTAAGCAAGCTATTTCACTTCCAGCACAGTGCTTACACATAGGAGGGGCTCAATAAATCTTTCTGGGATTAAATTACTCTGAGTCTCAGGTTCTTCATCTGTAAAATGGGAGGAATAATAATACCTTCCCTGGAGGGTGGTTCGGTGCCTTAAATGAGCTAAGGTATGCAAGGGGCTTAGTACACGTGCTAACTGATGTGAGTTCCCTTCTTACCCTTGCATGCACCCAAGGGAACAACCTCTGTCTCCTTGATCGTATCTGGGTCTCTCCCTCCCGCACCGCCCCCCGCTGCATGGATAATCTGCGGGCCACTGAGTGACTGCATGCCTCAGCTCCTGGAAAGGATGGCTCCTGCCCTGTGGCTGGCCCTGGCTTCCTGCACTCTGACCCTGGCATCTACAGAGCAGCAAGGTGAGTGTCCTGCTCACTTGGCATCTCAGATGCCCTGAAATTCCTGGAGAGCGAGCAGGGAAGTGCAGAGAAGGTGCTTCAGGGTCAGTGAGGAGACAGGGGCATGACTAAAGCAAAGGCTCAGAAGCCAAAAGTCGAGGGAAACAAGATGAGAGAAACTGGAATCCAGTCACCGTCTCTCAAAGAGCCAAATCAGAAACTCCCCCTCAAGGACAGTGGGAGCCAGTTAACATAACTTCCCGTGCCCGGATATGGGGGCGATCAGAGAGCCCGGGGTTCATGAGGATATGAATCACCCAGTCACTCTGTGCCTTGTTTTGGCAAGTGCCTCTCCTTCTTCCGAGGCACTTGGAAGGACTAGGCTTAGTGATCTCTCTGTGGTCCTTCCAAAGATCCATGGATTGGGCATCTTAGATGCTTGTAGGAAGGGTTCTCAGGCTCAACACAAGGGTGAAAATTTCTGCCCGTGTGACCTGTGGAGGGGGCTAGAGGGACTCAGCTCATGGCCTCCCTTGGGAAAATACAGTGTGTGCAGGAAATAATCCAAGAATAACAAGTGCAGTGACTCCTTTCCTTAAACAAGCATGTGCATAAGCAAGGCTTGAAAATCTCTTTTCTAAAAATTCTAAAAATTCCCTCTAATGTGATCCCAGTGGGGATGGACAGAGCCCTAGCGATCAGCGCATCGGTGCTGGGCACACAGTCGCCCATTAAGTAGCTTGTGCATCAGGGAAAAAAAAAGAGGGATGTGATGTGACCCTGGTAGGATATACTTAATTCGTCATTAAGGCACTCACACTATTCAACATATCAGAACTAGAGGAGAGAACTAGCTTAAACTACTAGGCCCCAGGTGCTGTGCATGGCATTTTGCACCTACTATCTCATTTAACCAGCCAACAATCTTTTAAAGCTTTATTTTCCCAAATGGGGCGTGCATATCCCAAAATGACTGTGAGGGCGCAGAAATTCTTAGAGAATTTTTGGGGGACTTCCCTGGTGATCCAGTAATTAAAATTCTGAGTTTCCACTGCAGGGGGCATGGGTTTGATCCCTGGTCAGGGAACTAAGATCCTGCATGTCAAGGGGCACAGCCCCCCCCAAATTTTTTTGATAGCTATATATACTTTTCTTCATGGGTGTTAAACAAAATAACTAGTACATCATACCTATGGTATCACGGCTATTATTCCTTAGGATGAAACGAATTTATAAAGAGAGTCATTGAAAGAAACACATGAAATAAATAATAGGACAGGTGGACATGTGTGGCAAACGTCATGACCTGAGGCATGGGAATGGATGAAGTTTGGGCGCCGTTAGCTCACAGGTGTTGTTTTGCAGAAGAGTCTCAGGGGAGTTAAACCATCTGCCAAGGTCACCCAGTCAGCAGGCACAGAGCTGGGTTTAAACCCAGACTGAGCAGCCTGTGGCTTCCTCCGCCCTCCACCCCACCCCTGCTTTACTTGTCTGCCTCTTCACGCATCACAGTCCCTGAATCTGTTAAAAGCCATGAGATCAGCAATCAGAAATGGTCCTGTTAGACCAGTGGAGGGTAATTTTGCTTCTCAGGGGACAATTGGCAATGTCTGAAGACAGCTTCGGGGAGGAGTGCTCCTGGCATCTAGTAAGAAAATCTCAGGGATGCTGCTAAACATCCTACAGTGCCCAGGACAGCCCCCAACACAGAATTATCCAGCCCAAACATCAACTGTGCTGAGGTTAAGAAACCTTGTGTTAGATCTTCATCTACTGATAATGGACAAATGTCTATGATATATTAAGTAAAAAATGCAAGTGGAAATGGACATATATACACTATCAAATGTAAAATAGATAGCTAGTGGGAAGCAGCTGCACAGCACAGGGAGATCAGCTCGGTGCTTTGTGACCACCTAGAAGGGTGGGATAGGGAGTGGGGGAGGGAGACACAAGAGGGAGGGGATATGAGGATATATGTATATGTATAGCTGATTCACTTTGTTATAAAGCAGAAACTAACACACCATTGTAAAGCAATTATACTCCAATAAAGACGTTAAAGAAAGAAAGAAAGAAAGAAAGAAAGATGCAAGTGGAAAAAAAGCTCTACAGCATTAAGCCCATTTTTATTTAAAAAACACTGTATTTTAAACATATGCATAGAAAGGGTCTAAAGACTGTACAACAAATTTATGGTTACTTCTGGGAATGGAATGGGCTCTGACAAGTCTCATTTCTACTTTATTCATTTTAATGACCCTGATGTTTGTTTTTTTTTTTTGCGGTACGCGGGCCTCTCACTGTTGTGGCCTCTCCCGCTGTGGAGCGCAGGCTCCGGATGCTCAGGCTCAGCTGCCATGGCTCACGGGCCCAGCCGCTCCGGGCATGTGGGATCTTCCCGGAACAGGGCACGAACCCGTGTCCGCTGCATCGGCAGGCGGACTCTCAAACACTGCGCCACCAGGGAAGCCCGACCCTGATGTTCTTAATGCCTGTAATATACTACACAAAGGCCTCATTATTATTCTGACCCCAAGGTGATGAAGGCTGGTGTTCAATGAATGTATCATGTTCTGTTTGTCCTCATTGGGGCCCCTAACATTTCCGAAACAGAGTGTGTCGGGGATAAAAACCCTGTAGGCTCTGGGGTTTCTCTGTAAACCTAAGCATACTGTTACTCTCCAGGTTACAGAAACCCCACCAGTGCCAGTTCCTATGAGCAGGACATGGAGTGTGGAGCCCCTGGCACCCCAGAGGCCCAGCTCTGTTTTGACCCCTGCCAGAATTACACCCTACTGGATGAACCCTCCCGAAGCACAGAGGATGCGGGAAAAGTCGAGAACTGTGACAATGACAAGCACGGCTGGTACCGATTTGTAGGAGATGGAGGAGTGAGGATGCCGGAGGACTGCGTCCCCGTGTACCACTGCCAGACGGCTGCTCCCATGTGGCTGAATGGCACCCACCCCACCCTCGGGGAGGGCATCGTCAACCGTACCGCCTGTGCCCACTGGAGTGGCAACTGCTGCCTCTGGAAGACGGAGGTGCAGGTGAAGGCCTGCCCGGGCCAGTACTACGTGTACCGGTTGGAGGGCGTTCCGCAGTGTAATCTGAGATATTGCACAGGTGAGGGGAGCAGGGCTACCCGGTGAAGTGCCCAGGGTCAGTTGAGCGAGGGGAGCGGGTCAGGAGGAGACTCAGCAGAACAGCCTCGACTCAGTGCCTATCAGTTATTGCCCTGTGGGAACGTTGCCCAAGGGCTGCCAGACCTTCCAGCATTTCAAGTAAAGCCAGAAATTCGGATTTGAAGGTGAAATCTCCTGGTACATCTATCCACGTGTGTGGCATAATATCAAGAACTCAGACTCACTGAGATTTAGATTTCACTTGGGCAGTTTAATTTAACTCTCTGAGTTTTGGTTTTCTGATCTGAAAAAAACGGACAGTGGCAAAAATCACAGCAACATAGCATGCATTACAGTGCCTTTGCTCCTGTTCTAAACACTTTAAACCATTAATTCCTTTAGTCCTCTCCTCAACTTCATGAGACATGCACTATATAGTTAGTTCAGATGCGGGGTCTGGGGCACAGAGGGGCTCAGCAGTTCTCCCGACATCACAGAGCAGGAATTGTGGCCAAGCCAGATTTGAACCTAGCACCCCAGCTGCACGATCCAAATGCTTAACTGCTATGCTACCCCCACCCCCATGTGGTCCCCATGTGAAATGAACAAGCTAATGCGTGGAAAGTACTGGGAACAGCGTCTGCCTTGTAGTAAAAGCACTAGGATGGCACCTCCAAGGTTCTCCCCTCACTGCATTAGGAGTCAGGAAATTCGAGTTTGAGCCTTGACCCTTCCACCAAGCGTGGCACAAGTCTTCCGTGCCCTGTAGAATGACAAGGTTGGCCTTGGTGGCCTCAGGTCCACCCTGCTCTGCATCTGGATTCTCTTCCTCTACACCTTACCCCAGACCCCGCCACCACGGAGGACAAATGTGAGAGGACCTGCCGCTCCAAGGAGGAGTGTCGCTTCGCCAACGACACCTGGAACTGCTTCTGCAGACAGGATCTCAATATCTCCAGTGAGCACTGGGATTGGGCTGGCCTAGTGGGCAGGGCAGGAGGGAGGGAACTTCAGAGGGTCTGGACAAGGTGTGGACCAGAGTCAGTAGGGATGGAACTGAGGGCAGGGGATGAGAGTGCACGAAGCCAGTGAGTTTGCAAGGATGCGGGGGCAGGGATGGAGCACATTTCCAGGTCAGCCACTGGACCATGGCCTCAGGAATGAGTGCGCTTGACCCATGAGCGACAAAGGTATTGAGGATGAGCACTCTGCAGGTGTGGAAGTTGTGTTCAAATATCTGCAGAGTCTATACATGAGGAACAGGGGCAAACTCCTGTGCCAGTCCTGGATTGGCCAGGTGGGGCCTGGGGCCTGGGACAAGCCACCTACACTCTCTGAGCCTTAACGTCCTCATCTGTAAAATGGGGATGAGATAATAATAAAAAATACCCACAATGCAGGGTTTTTATGAGAATTCAATCAGAGCAGTCCAAATGGGCAGGCTCTGGAGGTGATGTTCTTCTCATCCCAGTAGGTAAGCAAACACGGTCAGGTGACCCATGGGTAGACATGCCACAGATGAGCCCTAAGCCCTGGGTGGGGATTGGATGAGCTTCCCACTGAGATGATCTCCTTCCCTCCGAGACTCTAACAAGGGCCTCTGACTCTTGCTTTGGGCACAGGCCTGCTTTCCTGTGAGCACACTCCCAGTCGCTGTAGAGGAGAGAGTGTTCTAAGCAGTGGGGCAAGAAGGAGGCTGAGGTCCTCATCTCTGGCGACAAGGGTTTCCTTCTACCTCCAGATGCAGGGAGGGCACCTTTCACAGGGGAGACTTACTTCCTGCCTTCAGGGAGACAGAGAGGAGGGTCAGAGTGTCACTCTTGCATCAGCTGTACCTTAAGTAACTTTAATTCAAAATAATCAATGTACCATTAGGCATATTTTGGGACGACCTGCTCTGGGGCTCAACAGGAACCAGACACGAGAACCTTCACCAAGCCTGCACACAAAATGCTTAGAAGTCTTGGACCAGGGGCATCTTTGCCAACCTCGCCTACCACAAGCCTGGGTGTGAATCCCACGTGGGTCCCAGGCCCCCTCCAGTCTCCCCAGCCTCCCGGTGGCCAAGGTGGCTTTGCCAAAGGGCAGAAAGTGTGAGCTCTGCCCGCTACTTCCAGACTTCTGGTCACTCTACCTACCTTCCTCTCCCAACTTTCCAGATGTGCACAGTTTGCAGCCCCAGCTGGACTGTGAGGCCAAGGAGATCAAAGTGTCCCTGGACAGGTGTCTGCTGGAAGGCCTGGGTTTTGGGGACGAGGTCCATGCCTACCTTCAGGACCCGAACTGGAACTGCAGCAGCATGATGCAAGGAGAGGAGAACAACTGGATATCGGTGACCAGCCCCGTCCAGGCTGGTGCCTGTGGAAACATTCTGGAGGTGAGTGGTGTTTATCCCATTGCTGCCAGAGTGCGGGAGCTGGGCTGGTGGGGCCTGTCTCAGTAACTGTGAGCCCTTGGACAAGTCACTTAGCCTCCATGGGCCTCTAGACGTATGTGAGCTTACACATGTTTGTCCAGGAGGGAGCTGAGAATAGGTTTGATGCTTAAGCTCAGTAAATGTAAGCTATGATTATGACTATTTCACTTAGGGATGAGGTGGGAAAGGTTCACAGAGGACCAGGCATGGTGGCTCCTGACTGTTCCCAAGGGTCAACAATTTATTGTTCTAGTTTTTGATCTGGGGTCCTCGGTCCCCTTCCCGTAAAGTGTCAGTGCCACTGCGGGAGGAGGCCCATTGCCTCCTTGAGGTCAGAGGGCAGGGTGTCAGCTTGACTGACAGCATCAACTCTGGAGTCACACAGACCTGAATCCCAGATACACTTGTACCCTCATCCACATAAACATATATGTGGTCTTGTTTTTATGCCAAAGAGAAACCAAACCCATGCCATCTACAAAAACACCCTCTCCTTGGTCAACAATTTCATCATCAGAGACACCATCCTCAGCATCAACTTCCAGTGCGCCTACCCGCTGGACATGAAAGTCAGCCTCCAAACTGCCCTGAAGCCCATCGTAAGGTATGGCACTGACCCTTACTTACCCTTTGACCCGTAACCCTGACTGACTTCACGACATCTTAGGATGTCCACAGGATCCGCCCACCTCCTTCAGGAGCTTCTGTTCATTCGTTCGTTCATTCCACAAATATTTGTTGATTATGTATGAGGATGTCCAGCATGAACAAGGCAGGCATAGAATATTTTGTGGATATTAAAGATTATTACTATGAAACAATACAACAACATGAAACAGTGTTAATTAAATACGCTAAGGAAGGGCTTCCCTGGTGGTGCAGTGGTTGAGAGTCTGCCTGCCGATGCAGGGGACATGGGTTCGTGCCCCGGTCCAGGAAGATCCCACATGCCACGGAGCGGCTGGGCCCGTGAGCCATGGCCGCTGAGCCTGCGCGTCCGGAGCCTGTGCTCTGCAACGGGAGAGGCCACAACAGTGAGAAGCCCGCGTACCGCAAAAAAACAAACAAAAAAAACCGCTAAGGAACAAAAATGCACAACAATTTCATTTATCTTGAGGAGGAAAGGCATTAACAACTAACTATATCAAAAATTATTTACAAGTGAGATGCACGCAGTGTGGGGTAGGCTCGGAGTGCTGTGGGGTCAGGGAGCAAGGGTCCCTGACCTAATCTTGGTTGGGGAGGACAGCTGGGGACAGGAGGGCCTCCCTGCAAATGTGGGATTTAAGCCAGATCAGCTCTGATTGGATAAACAGCGCCCGTAACTCACCAGAAATAGAACCAAATACCAATTTGGATGGAATTCAATTTGGGCAGGGGCTTTTGTCTTTTGTTCACTGCTGTATCGCTGTGCCTGGAATGGGCCCTGTTGAAGGAATTCCTCAGCATTCCTAGACTTGCTGGGGGACCTTCTGGGGGTATCAGAAACCCAAGGTGCCCTTCCCATTCCCTTATTGCCTCCTGGGCTCACAGAATGGCAGGGTTAGGATTAGAAATCTTCTAGTTCAATTTCTAGGTTTCAGTCTGTAACGTGTTGGGGCCCAAGGTTCATAAAAAATAAATACTAAAGCCATTTTATTTATCTTGTTAAAATTGGTGTTTCATTGAAGATTATGGGGTGGAGGGAAGAGGTCTGCTGCTAAAAACTGTGAGCCCACAGAACTGGTCCCAAGCCCTATTCTACAGGTTAGAAGATGGAGGTGTTCTTTGAGTGAAGGAGGTATGTATGCTCTCTGATGCAGGGAGAATTTGTAGGAATCCTGGAGCCAGACTCATGTGTTTGTCAAGTTTAGTGCCTAGAGGGTAGTAAATGCTTGATTTAAATAAGTGATTGAATAGTTCATTTAGGAATCAAAGATATGTCTCTGCCTTCATAACCTGACACAAGTGTGGGACTTGATTGATTTTGTTCTCACTGGTCAAAACCTGAAGTTTCCATCCTTGTGGTTTCTCTGTTCTCAGTTCCCTGAACATCAGTGTGGATGGGGAGGGAGAGTTCACTGTCATGATGGCCCTCTTCCAAGACCAGAACTACACATCTCCTTATGAAGGGGCTACAGTCGTGCTGTCTGTTGAATCCATGCTCTATGTGGGTGCCATCTTGGAGAGAGGGGACACGTCCCAATTCAACCTGGTGTTGAAGAACTGCTATGCCACGCCCACTGGAGACATGAATGACCCTGTGAAATATTTCATCATCAGAAACAGGTACCGGACAATCTGGGGTTATCTTTTGGCCTAAATGAGGTTCGGGGTGGAGAAGAATGATCACCTCATCCCTGCCTGGCAGTTGGGTAACTTGGCTTGGCTCTTTTGGAAAATAATTTGGTATTACATATCATGACCATACCCTGTGACCCAGAAATATCACTCCTGAAATTGTAGCCTTAAAGGATTAATACAAAATAGGTGGGCAGGGTAAAGAAATGCCAATTATTTTTCATTTCAGTATCTTTCATAACGTTGACAATAGGTTCATAGTTCAAAAACAGGACTTTTATACAGATGTTAACACTAACTGAACAACATGAAAATAGCATAAGTGTTATGGGACAAAATATTATTGAATATTGTTAACTAGCAAAAACAAAGGGAAATGCATATCTATAGATCATGATTCAAACCGTGGGAATAATACTAGTTAATATTTACCATAGAGTTTAGCTGTATGCCAAGCTCTGTACTAAGCAGAATATAAGGATTATCTCATTAAATGCTCACATCAACCCTAGGAAGAGCATATTCCTGTCCCTACTTTACAGATAAGAAAAGTGAGGTTCAGTAAAGTAATCGGCTCACGATCGCTTAGCTAGAAAGTGGGTTGGATTGGAATTTGAAATCAGTCTGTCTCGTTCCAGGGACTGTGCCCCCCAAAACTTAAACCGTGTGGGCTTATGCGTAACATTGTGGAGGAAACCTGGAGGAATAAAAGTCTATGTTATAGGTTGGAGAAAACACTTGGCGGGAGGTGGGGAGGCTCTTTAATTCTCTCCGATGCTATTTTTATACTGGATACAAATTAAAGATGCAGCCAAGGGCCTCAGGCCCCCTGAGTTGCTCTAGAAGTTAAATCCCTGTCCCTGTCACCCTCCCAGCTGCCCAAATCAATATGATTCCACTATCTACGTGGAAGAGAATGGGGTGTCATCGGAAAGCCGGTTCTCAGTTCAGATGTTCATGTTTGCTGGAAATTATGACCTAGTTTTCCTGCATTGTGAGATTTCTCTCTGCAATTCCCATAAAGAACAGTGCCAGCCGGTGAGTATCTCTTTGGACTGGACAACTATTCAGTGCCTGACATGGGGCCTGGTACCTCCATATATATTTATTGGAATTATGGATGGATTGAAAGAAGGAAGGGAGGAAAGGAGAGAGGAAGGGAGGAGGGAAGGGAGAAAGAGAAAGGAAGTCAGATGGATGAAGAGATGGAAAGATGGATGGGTGGGTGGATGGATGGAAGGGAGGGAAGGAGAAAAAGAGGAAGAGAGGGACAAAAGAAGGATGAATGGATGTACTTTAAGCCTCCAAAAGCCCACATGTAAGCAATCCTTGTGTCCCCAGGAAGTATATCAGATGAAAGAGACTGTCCTCTAGGTTTCCTTGGCCCAGGACATTTTAAATGATTTTAATAATAGTTGACTTTTCTTAGTGCTTACTCTGTGTCAAGCACTGTACTAAAACTTTTATATGCCTTATCTAATTTAATTCTCACAGCAACCCTTTAAGTAGATTCTTTTAGCAACCCCATTGTACAGATGAGGAAACTGAGCTCAGAGAGGTCCCTTGCCCAAGGGCCACACAGCTAGAAAGTATCAGAGCTGGGGGTATGCCCTGGCTGAGGTGTAACTACAGTGCCCATGCTCTTAACCCAGATTTAGCACTGCCTGCTAAGAGTTGGCATTTCTTGAGTGCTTACTATGCGCCTGTGTGTTGCAGACATACTTCCTTTTAACCTTCACAACCAAGAAGATACTATTTAATAATAGTAGACAGGTATAGTCATTTGTCCCAAATTAAACAGCTAAAAGAGAGGAGAAGAGATTCAAACCCAGGTTCATTTGACATGACAGTGAGAATTCTCTAGATTGAGAAAACCAAACATCAGAATTAGGATCTTATAGTGGGTGAGGCTCCATTCTTGGGCCGGAGCTGCCCATTGCAGGAATAGTCTGGAGAGGAACGTGCCTTTACATTTTGACATAATGAGAATTCTCCATCCCCACAGTCTTGCTCGAGAAGTCAACTCCGCAGTGAAGGAGTGGCTATTGACCCAGCCCGTGTTTTAGATCTGGGACCCATCACTCGCAGAGGTAAGAAGTGGCCACGTCCTAGTGATAACACCAGCTGGCCAAGTGCTGACAGTACATTGCAGATGCCTGGGGTCACCAACCTAACAACCCAGGGCTTTTTCTGCTTCCTCAGTGCCCCCCACTGGTGAATGCATCTTTCCAGGAGATGCTTTGGGTAATGATAATCGCTTTTGCCCCATGTGCTGTGGGCTAGAGATCAGGCTAAGCTCTCAGCATGCACTGACTCATTTAATTCTCCCCAGATGCATCCATTTTACAGGTGAGAAACTGAAGCTCAGAGAGATTAAGTGACTCACCCAAGATCACCCACTCATGAGCAGCTGGAGTTAGCACTGAACCCAGCTTGGTCTGATTCCAAAGCGTGTGTCCTTTGCCTTTTCCCTCCTGCCAGGTCCCCATAACTCAGTCTAAGTCCTAAACCAACTTTGTTTTCTGGGGAATGACTGTGTTTCTCAAAATCCAGTTACAGTGTTCTGGGGCATGACATAAGAGAAGCTTTCCAGGTGCTCCTCAAATTTTCATCCCTGCATCCCACGGGTTAGCAGTACCTGTGGTAGTTAGTCATGGTTTTTATTCGCACTGGAATGGCGGAATCAAGAAATCCAAAAAAATGAAAACATTTTTTTTTGTCCTAGAGAAATTAGGATGCAGTAACATTAATAACAGTAATAATAATACTTTGTGCCTGGCACCACACCAAACACATTTATATGCATTATCACATGAAATGTTCACAACAGTCTAAGGACGTAAGCACTATTACCACTTCCATTCTCCAGATGAGTAAACAGGCTGTCTCCTGAAGAAGGCTCTGCCTGGAATTGTCCTGTCCTTTTATTGCCTCATGTGTTGTCACAGGGTAGCTAGGGGAGGGGGGAGGAGGTGCTAGGAACTTCCACTTTGCAATCAGACAGACTGGGGTTCAAATCCAAGCTCTTCCACTTACTGGCAGACATTGCTGAGCCTCAGTCTTCTCATTTGTCAAATGGGGATGAGAACAGTTTCCTCACAAATCTGTCAGGAGGATTAAGCTTCTATGCATGATAATAGCTGCTTCCACAATGTGGATTGTCCGTGACTGTGATGGCCAGGTCCAGGAGGTCTTGGAGCAACTGTGGGTACAGTGCCACAGTCAGTGGAGCATGACTATGGAAACCCTCACCTTCTGCTCTTGTCTCCAGGTGCCCAGTCTCTTGGTGTCATGAGTGAAGCCACCAGCACTGCAGGTACATCATTTTCTCCTGCGTTTCCCACAGCCCTCCCTTCCAACTCTCCCTCTTTTTAATTCAGTGCATATTTAGTTATAGCCTCTTCTACGTGCCAGGCCCTGTGCCAAGAACGGTGGACCCTGAAATGAATCAGACCCTAGACTGGCTCTAGAGATGAGCTCTCACAGTGCAGCAGGAGAGCCAGTCATTAGACAGGAAATGTTTATTGAGCACCTACTGCGTGCTAGGCTTTGTTCTAGGCACTGAAGTTATAATGGTGAATGATACAGGCCAGATGCCTGTCCTCACGGAGTTTGTGTTCCAGTTGAGAAACAGATAACAAAAAGTTAACAACGTAGTTTAGAAATAGAGGAGAGTGATGTGATAGAAAATTACCAGCATGGGTTCGGGTTAAATAACCACCTTAAATAACACAGAAGTTTATTTCTCTCACACATAAATGAAGTCCACAAGGCAAGCAATCCAGGGCTAACAGGGCAGCACCATGAGGTCATCAAGAATCCAGACTCACTTCATGGATAGGGGAAGGCTAGCTCCTAATAAAGAGAGGCAGGCTCTGAGGGCATTGGTTCCAGGCTATCAGAAGAATCACAATCCTTAGGAGCCTCTATCCAGATGATCTCATCCCATGTTCCTCAGTCCCCAGGTTTTTCCAGCCAGGGCTCTGACATCATAGCAAAGCTGCCTAGACAGACCATTCAACCATCTTTTAAGCTTGGCAACTATACTGAGTCCAAATTTGCTCTTCAGCTGTATCCACTCTCCTATTTGCAGTAGATAAGGGCTTCTTACAAGCTAACTAACTACCAAAGAGACCCTCTGGCTCCCTCACTTGGCCCTAACAATTAACCCCCCCCCCCGCAGTTACTCATCCTTCTGCAGTAGGGCATTACTATAAAGCAGTAATAATTAACCAATTCCATTTCCCCTGTACTTAAAGGCCTGAATCATTGTACTGGCCAGAGAATTCCCCCCTCAACAGGAACTTTCTCTTGAGTCACTAATGGGTGACCATTTTAGCAATTATTTTGCTACCTTATGATGGGAACTACTCATGCCACACATATTAGTTGGGATTGGGTTCTATAAAAAAAAAAAAGAATCCAGCCTCCTTCCATCTCACCCCTCTACCATCTTTAGGGTGTGGCCATCACCTTCATGGTCCAAGATGGCAGCCATAGCACCAATCTTTATATCTAGGCCAGGATTGTGGGAACTTGGAAGAAGTCAATGACTTTTAAGGAACAGTCCTGGAAGCTGACACCTTATACCTCCACTTACATCTCATTGGCCAGTGCTTAGTCACATGGCCACACCTAGCTGCAAAGGAAGTTGGGAAATGTAGTCTTTATCCTGGGTGGCCATGTGCCCAACCAATGTGTGATGATTCTATTACCAAGATAGGAAGGAAAATGAATATCAGAATGGATAAATGGTCAGAAAATTTTTCAGAGGAGGTGATATTTGAACTAAATGAGAAAAAGGAGACAGGTGTGCAAATATTAGCAGAATGAGCCCTGTAGGCAAAATGAATGCCAGTTGCAAAAATGAGTTAGGCATATAAGCAAATAAATCACAAGCAAGTAGGTAGTGCAGAAGGGGCACACAGAAGAGTAATTAACTGTATTGGATAAGGTCAGGGGAGAATTTCAGCATGTGTTAACATCTGAAAGGGCTTTTGATGGATGAATTGGAGCTCAATAGGAAGACAAATCTAAGAAATGTATTTTGGCCCAAAGGGAAAGCAATGCTACTAAGATTTCACTATCCCCCAAAATGGCCTATGCTGGTGAACCCAGACATGAAAAAGTTCTACGCATCCTCAAATCTCCAACTAGATAACAGTCTAAAAGTTTCCAGATAATCTCAAGTTGTCCTCTCCATGCTCAGTGCTAACATTCAGACAACACTCAGAAAAGCAGTGCTCATTGGAGAGGGGGGTTAGAGCTCAGAACAAAAGCAGCTTGAGAGCAGGGACCTCAATCTCATTCATTTCTTCCAGTCCTTCAGGTTAGCACAGTGCCGGGAGCAGCCTGGCTTCCCAGTAGACTTTGCCAAATTGGCTAATTTCTTGGTGGGTAGTGGATTCTGGAGCCTTCTGAAAATGGAGGGAATCACTCTGACCTGGTAGCAGAGTACCACAAGAGGGCACCTATGGTTTCATTGCTTGCTATCTCCCACAAGCATTTTTGATGTTTTAGAATTAATTAAACATCAACCTATGTTTCATAATTATAAGCTGGTTGTCATATACTAATATGTTTCTGAAAATTATGATATTCTTCTCCCCCTCCCTCCTAAGGACATCAGCAAGTTACTCTGAAATTTAGGGGACAGAGAGCCGTTATAATCTGGTATTGGGTGGAAGGGGCGGTGCATGCCTCTCCCAGGTCCTCCAATATGAGGCAGCTATGATCCAGGATCCAAGCCCTTCTTTAACCCTGAGTATACAGTAATATTTAGAAGAGATATGATTCCAACCTCCCAGATCTTAGAGTCTAATTTTCAGAATCAATACTTACATGGTGTTTACCATGTGCCAGGCACTGTTCTAAATGCTGGCTATGAGTTCACTCACTTGCCTTACAAAAATCTCATGCAGTGATAGCTGCTAGTAATGTTTCTATTTTGCATACAGGGAAAGTCAGGTGCAGAGAGCTTCAATGACTTGCATGGGTCTGCACAGCTAGTTGCAGAGCTAGGATTCTAAGCTAAGTAGTCAAGCAACAGAAGTAGTGCTTTTTTTTTTTTTTTTTTTTTTTTGCGGTACGCGGGCCTCTCACTGCCGTGGCCTCTCCCCCTGCGGAGCACAGGCTCCGGACATGCAGGCTCAGCGGCCATGGCTCACGGGCCCAGCCGCTCCGTGGCATGTGGGATCCTCCTGGACCGGGGCACGAACCCGCGTCCCCTGCATCGGCAGGCAGACTCCCAACCAGTGCGCCACCAGGGAAGCCCAGAAGTAGTGCTTTTTAACCTCCCTGTCCTTCTGCTACTTCAGTATTAGTCATAGTAAGTAATGCTAGCTGCTGTAACAAACAATCCCCATCTTTCTGTGCTTTTATACAACAGTTTATTTCCCATTAAATCACTGGAGGATGCAGTTCAGTGCCTTTGCAGTCATTAGGAACTCAGGTTCTTACCTTCTGGTAACTTCTGGCAACTCTACTGTCCCCTGCACGTCCTCTCCTGGATCCTCTGCATATGGTCCCTAGATGATAGATGAGAGAGCAGGGAGAATTATGTAGGAGGTTTTAAGGACCAGGCCTAGAAGCAGCTTCTACCCACATTCCACTGGCCAGATTCAGCCATATGGGTCCCACCTACCTGCAAAGGAAGTGGGGGAAAGTGCCTTCCAGCATGCTCAGAGGAAAATGAAGTTCGTTTGGTGGTGGTGAGACAGCTTTGCCTCTACCACATGGCCCTGTGCCACCTCCCAGGGGCTGTAACCCAAAATAAATATTAAGGATACTCTGCCTTTGTCATCCTTGTAAGACAGAAGATAGGGATGCCACCTCATTTTGGCTGCTGAATTCCAAAGCCCAGCACCTGACAGTCCTCTCTTGCGTTTCAGCGTTCCTGGTGGCCTGGCCCATGCTTCTCCTGCCTGTCCTCCTGGTTGGGCTGTTCTGAGAGCTCAGCTGGGCATCTGGCCTTGAAGCTCGTGTTCTTCCCTCTGGCGATGGCTTCCAGTCACCCTTCAGCTTTGCTGATTCTCTCTCCAAATCACATAGACAGTCCCCAGGCCTGACTAGGTTTGGAGAAAAAGAAGAGCTTTCCCTTGTTTAACACTCTCAGTGCCCTCGTATTCCTCTTTTTCTCACGGTGGGTGCCCTGCCACCTGGCCTGGCCTGACTTCCTCATTCATTAGCAGGATCCTGAAAGCAAATTTGAGACGTGCTTCTGTGGCTACAAGTATAGCACACGTTCATAACTTCAGGGAAGAGGGGTTGTGTCAATGGGGGGAAGGGGCGGGGGAATTGCTTGTAAAAATATACCTCCCACAGACTTCCCAAACACCCCCTGTTCTGACTGCCAGTGAATTGAACAGACGAATGTTTGCTTTCACCCCGTTTCCTCTGGTGTACTTCCATCATGGTTTCAACAATATGCATGGGAACATGTTGTAAAGGGGCCACTTTGGGAGAACTTGTTCTGAGGAAGACTGGTGCCCATTGCTCCCCTGTCCCCCACCACACTGCAGACATGCTTTGACATGCCTAAAACTACACAAACCCCTACCCCTGGGACCTGGATGCTAGAGGAAATGCTCAGTTTGGGTGCAGAGATGCAGTCACCCCAGAGCACACCTCTAGCTGTAAATAGTGATGCCCTTGCTCTGAAGGGTTAAGCAGGGAGTCCCAGTATAAAATGATGCATCAATTCTGCCATGGGGATGTAGCAGCAGAGCCTGGGGGATGGGTGGAGTCCCTTTCTGGAAATCTTGAATGAACCCTCACAAAGACTCCATGAAGATGCCACAGATAGAGAAGGCTGTGCATGAGCCAAGCCAGCCTCAGGGAAAGTGACAGGATCAGGGCTAGGCGACCAGAGGCAGAGCCTATTCATCTGCCAGGAGGAGACTTTCCAAAGTGCCACGTTGTTCAGAGACGGTACGGTTGCAAGAAAGAGAAACCCACTCCAATGGACTCAGGCCAAAGGGGAATTAATTATAAGGATACAGGAGCACCAAGTCCAAGGACAGAAGATACAGCCTGACGGCACAAGGAGAACCACGAGAAACTGAAGTTTGTCTGTCTTTCCACCTGTCACTCTTCCTAGAACCTTGCAGCCTTTACATCTGCTTATCTTGTGTGTTCCCTTTATTTCCCCCCTCTCTCTGTGAAACTAGCTTTACCCGTTCATTCATCATCCTTGATTAAATATAGACATTGCAGCTTCATATCACTTCTTAATTCAAGGACCACAGAGACCAACTGGCATCTTGGTATTCCACATCCAAATTGCACCCGGGGAATCTGATTTCCCTATGGGTATGAGTGCTTCCCCTGGTCCAATCATTGAGGGCAGACGAGCGGGCTCATCTAGCGCAGAGCCAGTGGGGCCGACCTGAGGGGGCAGGTCTCAGATAAATGGGGGTGTTCCTTGGACAGATATCCCAAAAGACCACTATGATAGTGGTTTCTTTGAAAGGGAGGTTCCCAGGAGGAATTGCTTTCTGTTTCCCAGTAAGTTAGAGGATTCACAATTCTATATTCCAAGGGAGGTGGCATGCTAGGAATGGACCTGAAAGGAGGTCAGAGGTCCTCATATTTCCCCTCTCTGAGGTTCATCTTCTCCCTTCTGTAGAAAAAAGGGGCTTGGCTAGAGCAAGATTCACAACATTTATAGTGAAGCTATTTCTTTAAATACAAGTCTACATGAACATCCAATATATAGAGATTAAAAGCAAATAGACTCCTGTTGATGTCAGGTAGGGGGCTTACCTCTTCTGTTCTGTGCTTCCCTCCTCAAACCCCCAAAGAAACTCCATGATAACCCACAGGGTTACCAAGGGCAAAATTTTGGAATTCCCTGGAACATACAACCTCTAATATCTCTTCCAGTGTAAAGCACATGGGATTCCACTTAACTAGACTGACGCCCTTTGTCTGTCTATCTGTCTGTCTAACATCTATCTATCTATCTACCCATTTGGCTTGTAGTCTCTCTTTCCCTCTCCATCTGTCTGCCTATCATCAAGGTAGTTACAGCTTTTTGTCTTCTATGAATGGGCATCCCTACAAGTAAGAGCCACTGAATATTCAGTCTACTTCGTTCATTCAATCAACACTAATCTGCTGAGCAGTTGTTATGTCCCAGGTCCAAGGGCCTGGGTAAAATAATGAAGGAAACACAGTCCCTGCCCCCAAGACGTTCACAATCTGGTGGAACACAAACATGCACAGAGGCATGCACAGGCAGATCACATTCACACACACTTTCCCACTGACCCTCAGGCCCAGAACTCACACCCATACCAACATACACTTGCAACAGATATACATGTCAACTTCACATGCTCAAAGATACATGTCACACACAGAGATCCTCACCTGGGCCCTCAAGCTCAGTCACCTACATATTTATTGCCATGAATAACTTAGTAACAGCTAACATTTTAACATGTCCTGTGCATCATTCTAGATGCACTGTGGACACTGTATCATTCCACCCTCACATTAGGTACTGAAGATATGTATTTTTATTGCCCCCAGTTTAGAGATGAGTAAACCAAGGCTTAAAGAACTACTTGCCCAAGAGCTTATAGCTTTCAAATTCTGTATTCAGGGTTTAAACCCAGGTAGCCTGAATTTGGGGCATTTGTTCTTGACTGGACGCTCTATGCTGCCTCTGTTTATATACAAAGCACACACACACACACAGAGGTACTCATATATTCACACATGTACCACTATATATACATGCATCCACTCATGTGCCTACAGGCACATGGGAACATGTGGACACATTTGCCTACACAGAGACCCTCACACATACACAGGCATGAACATTAATGGACACACAGATGCTAATGTGCACACTGACTTATGCATGGTCATGTAGATGCAGACACATACACCTTAGTACAGAAAAAAATAAAATAAGAAACACATCTTATGCTATACACACACACAAGCACACATAGATACATATACATATGCACACATACCTCTAAGACACAGGACCTGGATCCAACTCCCCAGGAGCCAGGGCTCCAACCATGTCTCCTCTCTCATTAATTTTCCTCTCCTCCATCCCCAGTCCTGCCCAGCTGGGCACTGAGACAAGAAGTCCAACCTGGGTCACAGTGAAAATAGGCTCTAGACTCAGCATCTGGAAGTTCTGGAGTAGAAAGATGATGGAGACAGTGAGAAGGAACATGACCCATATCAGGAACACTAACGTCTCTGTCCTGGCGGGGCGTGGGGTACCTCCTCATAGCAGTGGTGGAGGATGCAGAGAGGGGGATGCAGAGAAGAACTGGGCAGCCCTGCCCTCTAGGACCTTAGAGTCGACTTGGGAAAGCAGAGCATACAAACTCCATGCAGCCAAAGCCAAGCAGTGTAAGATGGACACAGACACTGCTGCAAGATGGGGGAAAAAGGAGAACTCAGCTCAGCCTGGGAGAAGAAGGAAGTAACCCAGCCCAGAGCGTTTAGTCCCTTCATTTTCCAGTTGGAAACTGAGGTTCCCAAAAGAGAAGTCACATGTCCATTCTTAATCTTCTAAGGGACACTAGGAGACGTGTTGTGACCAGATGGTCATGAGGGGCAGGGGGAAAGTGGTCCCCTGAAGGAAATTGGAATGAGGACCCTAAAGGATAAATTCCACCCAACCTAAGTCATTTCATAATCTCTCCTCATCCCCTCCTTCTTCTTCCACCTCTTTCTCTTACAAAGGGCTGGAAATCACCCTTTTCTTTTCCTTCCTCATCACAGTAGATTCTCCCTTCTAAAACTCTATGAAATCCATCCACTTTTCTTCAGTTCCATTGACCCTGATCTTTTCTAAGTCACTGTCCTCTCATACCTCTATAATAGCTTCCCAACTGGTCTGTCTCTAGTCTCACCCCTCCCAGTCCACTCTCTACACTGCAGCTAGTCAACATATAAAGCAATTCACTTCTCTCTTGAAACCCCTTCAGCAGCTCTTTACCTTCTATGGAATGAGATCAGCTTACTAGCTGGCAGACAAAGTCCCCACCCTCTGAGCCCTGCCTGTCTCTTCAGCCTCAGATCTTAAACGTATCCCCTTTATACCCCTGTTCTGGCTTCTCTGAATTTTCCACAGTTCCTTGACCTGTTCTATTTCACCTGTGCTGCTTTTTTCATGTGCTGGTCTTGCTGCCTGGAAGGCCCCTCCCATTCTGGGGATGTGACCCTAATTAACTTTAGGGTCATTTCTCCTGGAAAGCCTTCCTGACCCTGCTCCCCAGTCTAGAGCTGATTACACTCCCGTTCTGTGAGCCCTTCTCTACAGACCTCATTCTCCTGTGCGTTATCTGCATCTGAAGTGATCTGTTTATACTCATCCCACGTCCTCCACCCTAGACTGTTGGTTCCTCAAGGACAGGGGTTTTGCCATATTCACACATTACTGGCTGGATAAATGAAGACACAGGCTGCATCATGCTGTCATCTTCCAGGAGAGGAAGAAAGAGCTTAATATCAAAAATAAAGAAGAATTTCTCACTTGGATAATTATGTGTTTTTTTTTTGTTTTTTTTCTGCGGTACGCAGGCCTCTCACTGTTGTGGCCTCTCCCGTTGCGGAGCACAGGCTCCGGACGCGCAGGCTCAGCGGCCATGGCTCACGGGCCCAGCCGTTCTGCGGCATGTGGGATCTTCCCAGACCAGGGCACGAACCCGTGTCCCCTGCATCGGCAGGCGGACTCTCAACCACTGCGCCACCAGGGAGGCCCTCACTTGGGTAATTATGAAAGCGCCAACTCAGAATGGGAACAGGAATTCTGGGCTCGACCCCAAATGTGTGCTCCATCCCAGTGTCAGTCAATCTTAGCAAGGGTCGCTTTTCTTTCCCTTTAGTTCCCATCTTCTGTGACTTCAGGGGAGGTTGATTGGAAATCTGAGTATTTTTTTCTTTTTTTTTCTCATCGAGGAGGGCTCTTAGGAAACTGATAGAGCGGTTATTAGTGGAGAGCAAATTGAGAGAGCTGAAGAGTGATTATTACTTAACAGCAGGGGGGAAAACACACACACAAAACCCCCATAAAAACCAAGCATGTAAGAGATTGGGAGACTAAGTCCAGAACTGAACACACATAGCAGCTGGAAGGGTGGAAAAATAATTTTCCCTCTACACTTATAGGTAGAGGCTGAGACACACCCCCCGCCCCAGATACACACACACACACCATAATAAAAGATTAACAGGAGAAAAACAAACATAAGTTTAATAACATGTCTATGTCCTGTATACATGGGAGATGCCCAGGAAAACTGAGTAACTCCTTGAAATGGCCCAAGCCATCATCTTTTTTTTTTTTTTTTTTGCGGTACGAAGGCCTCTCAGTGTTGTAGCCTCTCCTGTTGTGGATCAAAGGCTCCGGGACACGCAGGCTCAGTGGCCGCTCTGCAGCATGCGGGATCCTCCCAGACCGAGGCACGAACCTGTGTCCCCTGCATCCGCAGGCGGACTCTCAACCACTGCGCCACCAGGGAAGCCCCCAAGCCATCATCTTAAATACCATCTCTAGCTAAAGACAAAAGAAGGTTGGCGGAGGGAGGGCTGGATGGGGGGGAGGTCAGTGATGGGAGGTTACCAGGTAAACAAGGGTAAGGTTGTTTTGCAGAGTCTCGTTGTTGTTGTGCAGATTTAAGTCTTTGCCTCTCCTTTGATAGAGGTTTAGAGTCATCCTTCTCTTCCTGGTACAGAGAGGGAAACACACTTACAGGTGGAGGTTTCCCTCATAAATGTACATGTCTCTTACAAAATGTAACTTCTACTCAGTTTTCAGAGCTTCTCCGGTGTCTGTGTTTTCTTAAAAATAACCAGCTCAAAATGATTCTTATGCCCAGGACGCATATTTTGGGGTGGCGAATTCTGTACCCCTTCACAGCCAATCAGCAATCAAATCTTAGAAAGTCACAGAGAAGGACCTTCAGACAGGCAAGTCTCAGAGAAAGTGTTTGTTGTGGAGTCCAGACAAAATGCTGGATTCTGGGAGCCCCTGTCTTCGAGAGGAATTAGCTTTGTTTCATAGAATACTTTTTTTTTTTTTTTTTTTTTCTTTTTTTGCGGTATGCGGGCCTCTCACTGTTGTGGCCTCTCCCGCTGCGGAGCACAGGCTCCGGACGCGCAGGCCCAGCGGCCATGGCTCACGGGCCCAGCCGCTCCGCGGCATATGGGATCCTCCCAGACCGGGGCACGAACCCGTATCCCCTGCATCGGCAGGCGGACTCTCAACCACTGCGCCACCAGGGAGGCCCTCATAGAATACTTTGCCATTAGGTGAATTGGGTTGGCAGGGAGGGAGAGGGGCCCGTTTGTACATATCTTATTTCAGTACCTAAACCTGGCTCCAAATTCACTGAGAAGAGCTACAGTTTTAAAGGGCAGAACACTTGGACTCTGGGTCCCAAACTACCCGTGCAAGTGCTCCCACTCCTTAAATGTAAACATGGGAGTTGCAGAGCTGCCAGAGAAATAAAGAAGATACAGGACATGAAGTCACTTTGCAACCATACAGATAATGACGGCAGTACTACCATCACGATCCATCATCAGCACCAGGGCTATTTCCCCATTGTAATGCGTTAAGCTGCCCTCTTACCTCCTAGAGGGGACCAAAAGGAGACCGTTTTTAAGAACATTTGTGTTTGCCAGAAATAGGAATCTCCGGAGCATGTGGAAGGGAGTCCCCCTCCCTCAGACATGAAATAATACTTTATGAACACTTAATACGTACAAACCAGTGTGCCACACATTTTACATTTCTTATCTAACTTAACCCTCACAATAATCCTTTGAGATAGGTGCTATTATTTCCACTTAACAGAGGAAGAAACTGAGGCATAGGGAGATTTAAGGGACTCATCATCACACAGATAGCACATACCTGTCATTTATTTAGTGCGCTAAATGGGTCAGTACTTCAAATTTCACATTTTACAGAGGAGGAAGCTGAGATTCAGAAACATCGGTAACTTGCTCAAGGTTGCACAGTGAGGAGGTGACAGACTCCAAGACTGGAGCTCAGGGTTGCTTAAATTTAAAATATGTGCTCTTCCTTCCATGCTACACTGGCCTCCCTTCATGACCCTCAACGCTCTGCAATGACGACTAAAAACCTACCTGGTGGGCTCCCCTGGTGGCGCGGTGGTTGAGAGTCCGCCTGCCGATGCAGGGGACACGGGTTCGTGCCCCGGTCCGGGAAGATCCCACATGCCGCGGAGTGGCTGGGCCCGTGGGCCATGGCCGCTGAGCCTGTGCGTCCGGAGCCTGTGCTCCGCAACGGGAGAGGCCACAACAGTGAGAGGCCCGCGTACAGCAAAAAAAAAAAACAACCTACCTGGCTAGTGTGCTGGCACCTCACTACAACCTTATGAGGCAGGTATACTCACCACGTCATGCATAGCATCTAGCCCAGCCTGGTAAATAGCCAGCACTAAACAAATGTTAGTTCATATTGCTGCTGTTGCAATAAATAGTCTCATTCCAAAAAGAAAAAACAACCACCACAAAAAGAGTTTCTCTTTCCCAAATTCTGTGATTCCGGGAAGTCAGATTTCCTGACTCATTCTGCTGTGTGCAGATCCGTATGTTACCCCCAAGGGTTCTAAATCTCCCCAGGGGAGAGGGGCCGTTAGCAGGTGGGGGTCTCCCCAGGCCCCCAGGGGAGCAGCGATCTCCCCGGGGCTGCGCAGTCCCTGCTCTCTACAGAATGGCCAATAGAGGGCACTGTGGGAACATAACCAAAAGAAGGAGGGAGGCGGTGGTTAGAATGAGAAAGACAGAGCCGGAAGGGACCTTCATTTTGCAGACCCAAACCTTCATTTTACAGATGAGCAAACAGATGCCCAGACAGGAGACGTGACTCGCCCAAGGTCACACTGGTACTGCTCGGCGAGCGGAGATGACTCTTCACCCCTTGGCGTTCTCCGCTCTGCGTGGGAGCTGCCAGCCCCGAAGGAGCCGGTTGCCCGCGGGCGCTGCAGCCTTGAGCCGCCAAGTCCGCCGTTTGCCAAGCCCCTCACCGCCCCTAGTTTTCTCCTTCTTTGCTCCTGTTCCATCGGAGAAAGGATCTAGATTTTGGAGGTAGGGCAAAGCACACAATGCCCCTTTGATTGCACAATGATCTCTGAGGAAGTATTCTACTTTTCTTAATAATAGCTACCAATTATTGGGAACTCCCTGGTGCCAAGTATTATGCATTACCAGATTTAATCCTCAAACCAGAAATGCTTTGAGGGTTCAGTTTTTCCCTCCCTTCTGGGAGTCCTTTCCTGATCATCACCCCATTGAAAGAGACCTTCCCCTCACCCATTGCCTCTCTATCACAGCACCTGGTTTATTCCTTCACAGCTCTTATAATTATGTTTATAACAATTTAGGCTATTTACCTGTCTGCTTATTTATCGTCTGCATCAACTCCTCTCCTCCTCCCAGTAGACTCTGAACTCAGTGAAAGAAAAATTCCGGAGCTAGACAGACCTGAGTTCAAGTCTCAGCTGGTCCATTTACTAGCGTTATGACAATCTTGTGTTAGTCACTAAAACTGCCTGAGGCTGCATTTCCCTTTGTAAACTAGGGATTCATGCTTGTATTTTACAGGTATATGGATGGCTGTGCCAGTCATTTGTTGATGAGATCTCCTCTCCAATATCCTCACTGTGGTCATCCACCCTATATTTGATTACCCTCCGTGATGGAGAACTCACTATAAGGCGGCCCAGATAAGACAGCATATCTGGGCATTCCAAGGTCAGTCATAAGATATGTGACTTTGGAAAAGTCAGAAATCTTTTCTGAGCCTCAGTTTCTTATTCTGTAAAGCGGGGATGGTGATGATAAAACCCATTTCCCAGGGATGCTATGAGGATGCAATGAGATTGTGTGTTGTGTATAAGGGTCTGGCATATGGTAGGTGCTTACTAAATGTTAGTTTCCTCACCTTGTTTCTTAGAAAGGGGGAAATGACTCTAAAAAGCACATGTTATGATATCTGAAGTTGTTATAATTGATGGTATGACATAGTTTGGAGGTACCGTTCTTTTATTCTTGGTGATACATATAATGATGTGTTTTATAATCAAAGTCATCTTAGATTCAATGAGATGTGACAGTAGGTTCCAGGGACAATATTCAAATTCAGGTTTGCCTCACTCCCAAGGCCCATTTCTGGGGAGAAGAGTCAGGTAATGGTGGACACAGTTGAGAAGAGAACAGACAGTAGAAGTGTGTTCCAACTAAGACTTATCTGAGCCTGGCTGTCCAGAACGCCACCACTGCTCAGCTGGTAATTTAATTTGGAAATGTTTTACCATGTAGGTCTGTCTGAATAAGACTCTTCATAACCACTGGTGAACTGGCTCCCCTGCAACTCCAGCCCCATCCCCAGCCAAGCCAAACA
Organism: Mesoplodon mirus; assembly: GCF_964341445.2. NCBI lineage: Eukaryota > Metazoa > Chordata > Mammalia > Artiodactyla > Ziphiidae > Mesoplodon > Mesoplodon mirus. The sequence goes on from NC_138991.1 coordinate 49,921,736, forward strand.
AAAACTTAAAAACTGCTAGGGGTCATATTAATATGCTGTGCTTATGTGTGTGGGGCAAGGAGAATATGGGGCTGAATTAAACAAAGATGTCCATCATCTGCTACTGTCAATAGATAAGTCTGGAGATTGTACCTGTGGCTGTTTGAAAGGACACAACATTTGTTGAGTTTCTACTGATTTCAAGGCCTTGGGCTAGGCATTTTGACAAAGGCAAACAAATTAGCTCCTCACTACAACCTGATGAGGCAGGTGTTATTTGTTTAGCTCATTTGCATACAAGGAAAATATAGCCAAGGTTAAGGAACTTGTCCAAGATCAGGCAGCTAGCAAGAGGTAGAGCAGGGACTGGAATCCAGGGTTACCTGGGCACAGAACAGCAAGGAAATTGGTTGAAATTGCTAGTTATAAACCTTGAATGAGCCAACTCTCATCCTTTTTCTTGGTTCACAGGGATCCCCAAATTCTGACTTTGTTATCTTTGCAACATGTACTCTGTATTCAAGAAAAATCAGACAAAGGGATATGAACTCCAATATACAAGCATTCATCTACCTTGCACTCTTCCAAGAGTGGTCTCTTTGTTGGGTGGACTTTGTAGCAGAATGCACCGGCGTGGCCCGAGTTCCTTATTCCTTTGGGCCCCAGTTACCACATCTAAGGGAGGATGATAACCCTTCCTCTGTTGGAGACAAGAGCCTGATAAGATGCTCTCAAGGCCAGGAGCAATGGTCAAAGGAGAACGTGTCGGCATTGCCCCAGCTGGGGAGCCAAAATTTGGAGCATGTGGATTTCCAGACCCAAATGGAACAGAAAAGAAGAGAAAATTGGAATATTTGAATCCGAGAAGGTAGTATTCCAGGGTCCACACTGTCAGTCATTACGTTATTTGCCTTTCTGACCCTCATTGCTTCTGTTCCCTCAGTTTCTCTGCTCCACTAACCATGGGCCAGTCACTGAACTTGGACTTCAACTACTTTATTCCAACATTTCTCAAGCTCAGTACTCTTTACCATTTTGAAGTTAAACCAACTGGGGTTCAGAGAGGTTAAATTACTTGCACAGAGCTGAGCAGTTTGAAACAAGTCTGACTCCCAAACCCAAGTTTGTTCTACTACAGTATACTTTTCTACCCATTGGAGCACGGGGCAGGCAGATGGACAGTCGTGGGCATGAGTGACAAGCTGTTAAGAACAAGAAGTAAGGTCACTGGGACAACCATTTCGAAGAGCCTTGGTTAATGGAACCAAGATTTCCCCCAGACACCACACCTAATATCAGCACATTCCATGGTTACTTCCTGGTATGCAGTTCCCAGGTCTCAGCCCCTGGGAGCCAGAGGGCACATGGTCTAACCCTGACCTGAACAGAAGAACTAAGACAGGGACAATCCTGTTAACAACAAACACATAGTGTTTATCACGTTGCAGGCACTGCCCTAAGCACCATAGCAATATTAAGTCTTTTAATCCTAGCAAGGGAAGTACAATTGCATTCTCCTGTAAGATGGGAAACTAAGTCACAGAGACGTTAAACAACTGCCAAGTCACACAGTTAGCAGACAGCAGAAGTAGGATTTGAATCCAGGCAGTTGGGTGGTAGAGCCTGCATCATTTGACCATTGTGTCTGTCTGAGCCCATCTGCTTTTGGCTCCATGGCTTCTCTGCTCCCAGAGCCTTGGCATCCTGGTTTGAAGGATTTGTTTTGTGCCTGGAGCAGAGACAGCCAGTCCTGCTCTCACTGATAGCCACTGGAGTCCAGCCGATAAACTACCAATGGGCTGTCAGCAAGGAGGCTTTAAACTCATGCTGAAAAACCCTGTAGGATAGGTTCATGGGATGGCTCCATACATTCTGGGTGGGTCTACTTCCTAGTAGCCTCTGGGATTTCTGTCTATCCCCCAAACTTCCCCTTGTCTTGCTGTTACCCTCAAATGTGTTTATTTCACTGTGGCCTAGAAAAGTCCTCACCCTCTGCAGCCAGAGCGGTGAATCATATTGTGGCTTTTCACCTCCCATTGGCACTAGACAAACAGATCACCACTGACAAGAGCCTCTTCCTACACCTCTTGGAACTCACTGCTCTTATGGCCTGTTCCGAACTATGATGATTTATGTGTCTCTCTCTACTTCTCTAACTTGTGAACTCCTAGAGAGAATGAACCATCTTATTCACCCAACACACCTAGTGTAGAACCTGGCACTTAAAGATACTTTATAAATATTTGTTGAATGCATAGGTGGGTGGATGGGTGGATGGATGGATGGATGGATGGATAGATGGATGACTATACAAGGTAACTCTCAGAGAGACCACTTTTCATCACCACCCCCATCAGCTCCTATTCAGACAGATGTAATAGCTTCCTAAAGGGCTCTTCACCTCCACTTCGGCCCCCCCTAAAATCTGTTATTCATAGTGCAGCCAAAGGAATGCTGTAAAGATGCAGATCTGATCAGCCTTGACTCACCTCTGTCTAAAATAGGCCAATGACTTCCCACTGCTCTTAGAATAAAATCCAAATTCCTTTCCAGGGCCTGTGTCGACCAACAAGCTGTGGTATCTGCTGACCACTCCATCCTCATTCCGTGTCAGCCTCCGCCTCACTGACGATGTTTGGACACACTAGCCATCTTTCATTTCCTAGAATGAGCCCAACTCTTTCCTGCCTCAGGGCCTGTGTCTGAACTTGCTGTTCTCTGTGTCTGGAATGCACTTCCTCTGACTTTTTGCATAAGCGGCGCCTTTTCTTTAAGGTCTCAGCTTCAAAATAAATTCTTGGGGAAATTTTCTCTGCCTCCCCCATCTAAGTTACACCCCCTATATCTCCTTTATGGCACTCATGTGGTAGATCCACTTTCATTATAATACTTTGTTGAACATTTTCAGCATTATTTGTTAATGTCTATCTTCTTAGCTAAACTGTAAGCTCTAAGAGGGCAAGGAGATAGGGACCACACCTGTCTTATTCACTACTCTACCCTTAGTACTTAGCAGATTGTAGGTACCCAAACTATTTTGAATAGGTGTTGTGGGTGAATGGATAGACAGGCACAGGATATGTTCTGACATTTCATCAGATTGAGGACACTTGGAGGACTGAATGAGGGTAATAACCAGGCCTCTTTCCTTTTCCCTGAATATAACTGATAAGTAAGTTTAGGTTCAGAATCATGAAATCCGATAACCTTGGAGCTGAATGGGATCTCTTTGATCATTGAGAATCATTAAGCTGGAAAATGGAATATCAACTTCATTTTAAATTTGCAGAGATAGAGCCCAAAAGTGAGTCATCTGCCGGAAGTTACTGTAGTTGGGTGGGACTGCTAGTTACCTGAGCAATAGCATTCTTTCTTCATCCTTATAAGCAGAACCCATATTTTGTTGTTGGTGGTGATAAGCCCAGCTTAAAAATAAATAAAGAAAGAAAGAATAAATACTACATTTATCAGCTTCATTTTCATAGAGGGATGGTCATGTGACTGTTCTGGCCAATGATGTAAGTAGACATTGTTAGATGCGGTTTCTAGAAAATCTTCTTAAAAGAGGGCTTGACTTAGCAGGCATACCCTTTGCCTTTTCCCCCTTCCTTCTTCTGGAACACAAGCATGAAGGCCAGCGCTGAGGGGACTATTCTGTGCCCAGGAGGCAATCTCGATGATAGAAGCCACAAGTTAAAGAGAGTAGAACAGAAAGTTAGGAGTCTGGAATATTGATGACATCCAGAACCTACCACATTAGCCCTGGATCACTGACCTCTGTGTTTTATGTCACGAGACAAAAATAGACCCTTATTTTGTATGAGCCATTGTTATCCGGATTTTCCATTATATGCAGCCAACTTAATCCATAACTGATATGGTTACGGATAGAGCTAGTGGCACAGCCAGGATTTGAAACCAGGGATCCTGACGCCATGCCAAACGCCACTGACATAAGGATAGTAAGTAATCCAGTGCATCTAACCACATGGGCATGATAAGAAAATGCTGTCCTAGAGATACTGCTGTAATACAGCCATTCTCAAACTGTGGCCCTTAGACCAGCAGCATCACCTGGGAACTTGATTGAAATGCAAGTTCTCAGGCCCCACCCCAGACCTACTGAATCAGAAACTCTGGGATGAGGCCCAGTGAGCTGCATTTTCACAAGCCTTCCAAATGCATTCTAATGCATGCTAAAGTTTGGGAACCACTACTGGGCTAATACTGTGTGTTACCTATGGGAAGCATGAATAAAGCAAGTCATTTGGTGCAGAAGTCACTCCTAGCGCAGAAAGAAGGGAGCTGTCTCCAAGTTCAGGGATACATGGGCTCTCACAGACAGAATAGGCAGTTATTATTGTGTTTTTTTTTTTTTGCGGTACACGGGCCTCTCACTGTTGTGGCCTCTCCCGTTGCGGAGCACAGGCTTAGCGGCCATGGCTCACGGGCCTAGCCGCTCCGCGGCATGTGGGATCTTCCCAGATCGGGTCACGAACCCATGTCCCCTGCATCGGCAGGCGGACTCTCAACCACTGCGCCACCAGGGAAGCCCCATCACCTGAGGAGCGTTAAAAACATGCTGATGGCTGGGCACCCTAGACCAAGTAACTAAGAATCTTCAGGGAAAAGGGCCCATCATTCATATTAAAACAGATGAAGAACAAGCCTCCGCAGGTTTTTCTAATGTGCAGCCAGGAGGGAGAACCAATGACCTAAAGCAGCACCGGGCACACAGCAAATACTCCATAAATGCCACTGTTGCTATTCACACCGTGCGCCCTTCCTCACCCACCCCCAGACTGTCTTCACCCCAAAGTTTAATCCTTTGCCTCAAATGACCTGCCCCTCCTGGACTGCCTGGCACACAGTGTTCCTCCAAGATTCTGCAAGAGTCTCACCACCTTCAGGAAGCCTTTCCTGATTCCTCCAAAGGGTATGGACCACTTTCTCCCCCCGGCTCCAGTGTAACCAAGTTGATAATAAAAATACTGACTTAACCCTTTTATAGGGTATTAATTTATCCTGGGCATTGTGCTGGGTCTTGCGTACATTCTCTTAGTCACTTCTCACAACTCTAGGAAGGTTCTGTTGAAAGCCCCAGTATATGGATGAGGAGACAAGGATCCAGAAAGGTACAGTCACAAGCCTAGGAGCGCCTGCTGGTACCTTGGGCAGGTGGTATTTGCACTCAGGTGTGGGCTCAAACCCCTACACCACACTGCCCGTATCTGCCTGTCTGTCTCCTGTTACAGCTTCTTAAACTTTTCAAGGACAAGGATTGTGTGCAATTTATCATTGTATTTCTAACACCTGGGATATGTTAGGCACATAATAAATGATTTAATTAATTAACTGTCAGGGTAGGGTGTGATATATATCTGCCACCTGCTTGCTGCTTTACCAATATCGGAGAAAAGAAAGTATAGAGTTTGAACCCAAGAACCCTGGTTGTGGTCTCACTGGGATCAAAGACTGCCTACAGCTCTCCACCTTGGTGACCTTGGTGAGTCACCTCATCTCTCTAAGCACTAGCTCCTCATCTGTTGGTGGAGACAGCGAATGTGGCCTCTTCACGTGACTGAGTTACACACGTGAGGTGCCTAGCACGATGCCTGGTATCCAGCCAGGGCTCAGTCAGTGTGAGCAGCTATTGGCATCTCCTTTTATCCTCACAACAACTGGTTTAGGTGGATAGTGTTACCATGTTTTTATTTTCTTCTTTAGCTGAGGAAGCTGAGTGTCAGAGAAGTTGCCACTTGCCAGAAGTTGCCAAGAAAGTAAGTGGCAAAGCAGGGGCTAGAACCCAGACGGGCCTGACAGTAAGTCTGAGCTCCTTTCTAGGCTCGCTCAGGCAGACAAAATGGTCTAGTGTCCTTGAGCTCTCCCCTGGAGGAGGCTGGGGAGCAGCAGGGAGAAGAGCTCGCACGAGGAAGAGGCTGCCTCAAGCATCATGGCTCAGAGGTTTCATCCTCTCCTGTCCCTGCACCTCTGTATGTGCCCAGAAGAGAGGTGGCCCCAAGGCCTGCAGGGGTGATGGCTGGTGGGCAGAGAGCAGGGAGTGGCCAATGGGGGTTGGGCCAAGTGCAGGGAGAGGACAGATGGCGAGGACAGGACGAGAGGAGGGGGAAGGGTGGGGGAGCATGGTGGAGGGGAGAGGGACGGTGGCAGCACAGGACGATTGTCAAGAGCAGATGGAAAGGTGACTAGGACAGTGTGGGGGGGGGGCGGGGAGGTATCAGGGCTGAGGAGAGGGAGGGGTGGCCTGGGAAGAGGAGGGGAGGAGGCTAGAGAAGGTTTCCTTGTGCTGGTGAGCTGATCTCTCCAGAGTGGAAGAGCTGTTGCCATGGCAACGCTGAGAGCCAGATCGATGCTCTGGATGGAGCTCTCAGTCACTGCCAACTCCCTCCCCCTCTTTCACCCCTGAAGTAGGGAGTGTGGGGAGAGGGTGGAGGATCGTTCCTCACTCCCCAGAGCTTCCTGGAGTGATGACAGGGGTCCCCAGAGACCCCCAGCTGAGTACTGCACATCCTGCCCCAGAGATTGGGCCAAGTACGGGATAGGAGGGGCTCCTGCCTCCCTCCCAGCTCCTTTGATGATGGGGTGAGAAGGGAGCACAGGGTTCCCTGAGAGCTGGGGGAACCTCCTGGCTGCTGTCATTAGGGATCAAGGGTACAGAAGCCAAGTGTCACCTCCTCCCCTCCATCTTGCCAAGAAACCTGCAGAGGGAATCCTGAGGCATGGGTTCAAATTCCTTTCCAGGCCTCGTCTTCAAAATGTGGCAGAGACTAGATTTTCTCTGAGGCTCCTTCCAGCTCTAAAAGCCAGGACTTTTTTCTTGTTGGCTTTCTGGGGTGGGGTCACCTTCTGGTATGACTGAAGAACCCCATGGGATCCGCTCCTGCCTCTCAAAACAGGCCTTTCCACTGAGCAGTCAAGAAGGTCTGAAAGGCCATGAGAGGGTCCACTTCTTTGAACTGTTACAAAAATGCAAGTTCTCCGTGGCAGGGCCATGTGTTAGCTTCTTACCAGGCTCAAGCCTGGAGCTCCCAGACCTTAGGTGAAACGCTCAGTCCCCACTCACTGGCTCTTTGATCCTGTGTGTAAAAGAAAGCGTGGGTAAGATTGGGGGAAAAATAGAGGGATGGGAGAAGAGACCCAGAGAATCAAGAGGCGACCTCAGCCTCGTCCCTGGGTCTGTTGGCATCGCAGCCATGAAATCTGCTGAAAAATTTAAAAGCCTCCAAGGACATGCTTCTCAAAACAGAGTGTGCCGTGTGGGTGATAGAAGCCACAGGAGGAAGATGCTTGTCTTCCCGGAAAGTCAATTTACCGGAAGATGTTTTAGGGGAAAAAAAGTTAAATTATTTCATCAATGAGTAACTGAAAACATGACTATTAGATTTAAGCAAACAGATATATTATGGTACAGAATACACTTCTAAGATAAAAGAAAAGCTCAAAGACATTTTGCACTTGCATTTGGGAGCTTCAGACCCCAGTCTCAGACCCTAGGAGGTCAGTTCTCTTTTCCTTGCCCTTTGGACAACTGCGGTAGAAAACAGCCATTAATGAATGAATTCATGGATTGACTGATTAGACAAATGATTGAGACCCTACCTTGTCCCAAGCACTCTACTAGACACCAGGGGTGTACCAGTAACAAAAATAGGCAGAGTTTCTGTCCTGGAAAAGCTTATGTGTAATGAGGGTGGGAGAGGTGGACAGACTCCAACAATAATCCAATTATTACACAAATAGATACATAATTACAAACTGTGATAAATGTTTTGAGCAAAATAAAAAAGAGGCAAAGGCAAAGGGAGCGTGTGACAAGGGAGCAAAGCTACAGTGAGGTCAGGAAAGACTTCTCCCAGGAAGTAACACTGGACCAGAGCCCTGGAACCAAGAGTGGGAAAGGAAACACCAAGAGATGTTTCCAGGAGGTCTGGAAACAGCACACCAAGTCTTTGGCTTCCCCACCTGGAACTTTCTCCTTCATCTATTTAACCCCTAGATCAAGCCCAGCCCTCTCCAGGAAACATTTCCTGACCCTGACCAACTCTGACCACTCTGGTCATGCTCTGAATTTCTATGCCCCATTCTTCCAGCACTGACTGTGATCTTATTTGCTGTCATTCAGATCCCACTTTCATGATCTTCTCTATACCCAGGTAATACCCATCTAGAGTTGCCTTAAATAAAAGGTAAATAAAAGTAATCGCTATGACTCTTCCTTTGTGATAAAGGGAGACTGGCGAATTTTAGAAGGATGTTAAAGACATATCAGCACAACTGAGACATCCTTCTTGGCAGATCAGAAAGACCAACGAAGATATGTGAGGGGAAATATGGTCACTCTGTGATTCACTAGTTGTCCACGTAGCTCCCGAGACAACTTCCTGTCCCATTAACGGTACAAACATTGCATATACGTTTTGTTTGTATTTTTCATGTTTTGTTTTCAGGAGGATATTAGGTATCTCTAACAAAACTGTGAAATCCTCAAGGATAAGGTCTCTCTTACATATCCATAGCACCTGCAGTTAGTGTTCCAATGCTTCTTGATTCAGAGGAAACTTTTTTGACTTGCCATGACCCAGAAGAGCTGAGATTTGTTGTGTCCTTAATGTCCTCCGTGAACGGTGCAAAATGCTTTACATCTCTTGCCTCTTTTTATTCTCCCAGTAACCCTGGGAGAGAGGTCGTGCTTTCATCTCAATTTTACAGAAGAAACTGAGGTTCAAGAGATGGAAGGAAATGACTTGATTGGCCTCATCCACGAAGAGGACCCAGGCCTGGCCTGAAGTGCCCCGGGCCACGCCAGTCAGCTAGACCATGTGCACACAACGGGGTTGTTCAGGCCCGAATCACAGACACATGTTCTGATTAACAGTCTCACTTTTGCAGAGGGCCCCCTTCCCATAGGATTCTTATGAAAATACAATGAGAACACAGATGTGTAAAAGGGTGAAAGGAAAGACATGATGCCAAGTACTGCAGACAACCGGTTAACATAGTAGATCCATGTGAAACTCTCCTTAGCTACCCTGCTCTTCCCTGCTTCTCCATTGCCTGCACGCAGGTCTCAGACTCACACCTTTCATGTACTGCCATGATAATCTTCACCATATAGATGACCTGTACTCATTAATATTAAATAATTGAACTTTACTTAGAACGCATTTATGTTGTTCAAAATGCAGAAGTTATAAAAGGGTATACAGCAAAAACTCTCCCAACCACCCTGTCAATCAGGTCCCTTTCCCAGAGATGGCCACCATTGCTACAGTCTGTATGTTTGTGTCCTCCTAAAATTCATATGTTGGAATCCTAACCCCCATGTCATGGGTTAAAAGGGGGGGGGCCTTCAGGAGGTAATTAGGTTGTGAGGGTGGAGCCCCCATGGATGGGATTAGTGCCCTTATAAAACAGATCCCAGAGAGTTCTGTTCCCCCCTCTATCATATGAAGACACATGGAAAAGGCTTCAGCTGTGGACCATGAAGAGGGTTTTCTCCAGAATGTGGCCATGCCGGTACTTTGATCTTGGACTTCTCAACCTCCAGAACTGTGAGAAATAAATTTCTGTTGTTTGTAAGCCACCCAGTCTATGGTATTCTGTTACAGCAGTCTGAGCAGACTAAGACAATCGTTATTAGCTGCTTGTGTCCTTCCAGAGAAAGTGTACTCATATATAAGCAAACACACACACACACACACACACACACCCTTTTAAACACAAAGAAAACATATCAGACATAACGTTGTGCCACTTGCCTTTATGACTTGACAATACACCTTAGAGCTCATTCTATATCAGAATATAAAATCTTCTTCATTTTTAAAGGCTGCTTTGTATTCACTTGCCCCATTCTTCAACCAATTGAGGGACATTTAGGTGGTTCCTATTCTTTTTATATTGCAAACAATACATCATGAATAATCCTCCAGTTATACTATTAGTGAAATAATATCTTTCTCTCAATCAACTGTTTTTTAAAACTTTGTTTCTGTACTAAGTGATATCTATGAAATCACAGATCTGATGGACTAAATGTATATTTTTCAAATTCACATTAATATAAATAGATAAGAAATCCATAACTGTTTAAATGAAAATGCTTGCCTGTGTATCACCTATATTCATTTTGCTTAGCCCTTGTACCGTGCATCTGCTATTTAGGGAAACACCAGCTTCCAGACATTCCAAACTCCTTGGCCAAGATCTACCCTCTGCCTCCCTCTCCCCATTCATTTCTCCGATATCCTACACTCCAGGCTTCTGGACTCAGGTGCTCTTTTAGGCTTGTGCCTAGGTTGATCATGCCCCAGTGACTGTACATGCTCCCCGGTACATGTACCACTGCCTGGAATAATATCTGCACCCTGCCCCTGGAGAACTCCCATTCTTCCTTCAAGTCACAGTCCAAGTCTTCCCCCTCCAAGAAGCTCTCTCTGCCTTCTTCATCCAAAACTTGCATCCACACATCTTGTGCATGCTTCTACTCTAGCACTCAGTGCACGTAGCTAGCATGGCAGAGTAATTAAGAAAGTAGGGCCTGAATTGTGTAGCTCTGGGTTCAAATCCCAGCTCTACCACTTACTATCTCTTGGGGGAGGGGGCTCAATTTTCCCATCTGTAAAATGGTGATAATCCTAACACCTACCTCCTTGTTACAGTGAAGATTAAAAGTTGTGTTTAGCGGGTTAGGTGTTCACTATAGCTCTTGCCTTTACAGCTGTTTTCCCCCACTGCATTACTAGCTCCTTTGAGCTTCTGAGCTCTCTATTTGCAATACTGTCAGTCTTACCTTCAAAACAGACTTCATTTCCGAGCACATTGCAACTCATCCACAGTGCCAGCTGAGCAACCATCCTCTCCCACCTGGACATTAGCCTCCTACCGGCCTCCGTGTTCTGTGCCCAATCCCTTCAATTTGTGCTTTACAGCCGCCAGAGGGATCCTTCAAGACAGAAGTCAGATTGGCTCTTATCCTGCTCTCAACCGTCTAGTGGTTTCCAATCACTGTTAATGTAAAATCCACAGTACTTTACTATGACAAAAGTGGCCCACGTGAACTGGCCCTGCCTTCCTCTTCCTCTCGCCCCCTCCTCTGGCCACACTGGCCTCCTTGCTCCTCTGGCTCACGGACCAAGAGCTTTGCACTGGCCAGTTGGGCCTGCGGTCTGCTCTTCCTGCAGGGAGCCACATGGCTGGCTCCTTCCTGTCATTCAGGCTGCTGCCTTCCTGGCCCCCATCCAAAATGACCGTCACCATCCCTCTCTAGTCCTCTGTTCAAAGCCTCATGGCTTCCTAACGTGATGTCTAAATTTGTCAGTCTGTCTGTCCCACTGAATGCATGTTCTGTAAGTTCAGGGGATTGATTTTTTTTTTTTTTTTTTTTCTTTTTGCGGTATGCGGGCCTCTCACTGTTGTGGCCTCCCCCGTTGCGGAGCACAGGCTCCGGATGCGCAGGCCCAGCGGCCATGGCTCACGGGCCCAGCCGCTCCGCGGCATATGGGATCCTCCCAGACCGGGGCACGAACCCGTATCCCCTGCATCGGCAGGCGGACTCTCAACCACTGCGCCACCAGGGAGGCCCCAGGGGATTGATTTTATTCACTGCTCTCTCCACAGTCCCCATGCCAGTGCCTGGCACATAGTAGATGCTCAGTAAATATCTGCAGAATGAGTGGATGAATGAAGGACTGCAGTGCCTAGTACTGGGCCAGGGACATTTTTGAGCAAATGTTTAGGGAGGAACAGAGAGAGGGAGAGAGAGAAGAAAGCAAGGAATGAAGGAAGGACAGAAAGAAGTCCAGAGCATTCTTTTTAGTTGCCGTGTCTCTTTAGTGAGGTATAATTTACATACCATAAGATTTACCCATTGCAAGTGTACAGTTCAGTAAGTTTTAGTAAATTTCCACAGTTAGGAAACCATCCCCACAATCCAGTTTTAGAATTCTTTTATCACTCTCCTTGCCCATTTGCTGCCAGTCCCTACTCACAGCTCCAGTCCCAAGCGACCACTGAACAGCTTCCTCACTCTCTAATTTTGCCTTTTCTAGAAATTTCATATAAATGGAATCATACATTATGTAGTCTTTTCTGTCTGGCTTTTTCCACAATGTTTCGTAATTATTTTTAGGTTCACCCATGTCAGGCACGCATCAGTAGTTTTTTCCTTTTCATTCTGGAGTAGCATTCTAGCGCACGTTTGTGCCACATTTTATGTATCCATTTGCCAGTTGATGGATGTTTGTAGGGTTTCCAGTTTTAGGCTGTTATGAAGAATGTGGTCCTGATTTTCATGCACAGGTTTTGGTGTGGACATCTATTTCCAAATGTCTGGGGTAGACACCTAAAAGTGAAATTGCTGAGCCATACAATAAGCATGTGAGTCCAAAAGATTTTGATGCCCTAAGACACGGCTTACTTTTGGAGTCTCCACCTAGGCTTGTATGAAAATGCCCCAAAGATGATAGAGAAAAATGCATATAAAACTCAGTTTGAGCTGCAAGCTCAGCTCCAAGTCCTAAGTGCATGGCCAATTCATTGCGCCTGTGTTTGAGTCCCATTTGTAGCTGCGTTTGATGTATTGTCTGTGGGGACATGGTGAAATTTGCCAGCCTTCAGACTAACAACTGAGCCTCATTTTTCACCCAGTGATTCTAAAGAATTCTTTTCTTGGCAAGGTTTGAGAGAAGAACAGTTGATGAAATTGATTGTGGCAGAATCACGTGGGAAGAAGTCACATTTTCTTTACCACTGAGAGGCCCAAGCAAGAGGTGAAGTGATCACAGGCAATCACAGTTGTGCAGAAGTATCTCTGCCCCCTGTGAGATTTTGGCCCCTTCCAAGTGTCCTGGACACCCTGTCACCATTCCCAGCTGCAGACGCCTTGAAACCTGGGCTCCAGCACCAAGATCTCAGGTCCTGCCAGGTGCATCCTGCCAGATCCTTGCTTCAGGTTTTAAACTTCATAACTACGATGATGAGGCTGCAGGTGGAATTTACAGGAAGCTTTGAGGCTTTCACCTCCTGCCTTGCCACCTGACGCTGTGCTTTGCTCTGCTGTGCTTCAGTTTCAAAGACTTCACCCAGTGAGGGAGTTAACCTTCAGGTGGAAACCTCAGGGACTGGACCATGTCAGCTTCCATCCCACCCATGAGAAAATGAAAAGCTCCCTGCTCCTCTCCTTAGAGATCTTTTGTAGCATAAAATCAGAGTTCATCCTAGGATATAATTTTGGCTTCTGATGTTCCCAATTGAACAATGCCCATTCAAAAGAAGAAGAAGAAAAAAAAGCAGACTAAAAGCAGAGGTTCACAGAGCTTTGGATAAGTAAATATCCTTTCTGATGGGTTCCAGTCTCCTTGCAAAGAGAGGACACTGAGAAAAATGATAAGTCAAGGGAGTCAAGATTTCATAGGAATTTTTGTTGTTTGTTTGTTTGATGTAACAGAGATTCTGTCTGAGAAAAAGGGAATTCAGGCTATCTTGCAGGGCAGATAGGTTGGGAGGTCAGCAACCCCAAGGTAATCCACGTGCAGGAGTTGATTAATGTGGAAGAAAGATGTGGGGATCTCACTGGCCTCAAGGCTGGGGTCTGAGCCCTGAGGAGAGAGATGCCGAAGGAGCATCCCTGAGCCTCAAGCGGTCCTGACATAACAGCTTTGGAGACCAGGGGACAAAGTGGGACACGTGCAGGGGGAGGGCAGCATTTGATTCATGTCAGCACAGCACACAGTGTGGCTTCTGCTCAGGAAAGACTGGGAATGTGGCCCTTCCCAGTGGGGCAGACTGCAGGCTCTGGGCTGGCCACCCGGGTTCACACCCTGGCTCTGCTTCTTTCTAACAAACTTTGGGCAAGTTGCTTTTCCTGTGAGAGCCTTGTTTTTCTCATCTGTAAAATGGGTATATTAATAATGAAAAACCTCCTAAGTCTGCCATCAGAAATAAGTAAGTTCTCACATGCAGAGTGCTTATCTGGGTATACAGAGAATGTTTGCTCAATGCTGGCTGGTTTTTTGATGTTGCTGTTGTTAAAGAATTCCAGCTTTCAGGAGCACTTGGCGACAAAACCCTAACACATACATCAATGCTGTCAAGGTGATTCCAGTAGGAGCTGGTGAGAGGTGGCCACTAGAGAGGGGCCGGGGCAAACACACCCTGAGCAAATCATTTCAGAGCTCATGTGAAACCCCTTTGGGACTCGTAGCAAAACCTGAGTGAGACCTCATCTGGAACGGGAGAGCCCAAAGGCCTTTATTACACAGAAGGTGTATCAGCCAGTGAAATAGATGTCACCACTGTCAGTAATGACCTTGTTAAACCCTCAGCTTCGGGGACCTGGGACTCTCCAGGTTACCCAAAGAAGAGACTGGCAGAAACACAGAGGAAATAGCTGCTGAGTAGCTAACAACTGAGAGCACAGCCATCCACACTCCCTGGGTTCCAATTCTAGATCTGCCACTTCCTATCTATGTGCTTTCAGCAAGTTAAATTTCTCTGTGCCTCAGTTTCCTCAACTGCAAAGTGGGAATAAAAATAATAGTCCAGGGCTTCCTTGGTGGTGCAGTGGTTGAGAGTCCGCCTGCTGATGCAGGGGACACGGGTTCGTGCCCCCGTCCAGGAAGATCCCATGTGCCGTGGAGCGGCTGGGTCCATGAGCCATGGCCGCTGAGCCTGCGCGTCTGGAGGCTGTGCTCCGCAACGGGAGAGGTCACAGCAGTGAGAGGCCCGCATACGGCAAAAAAAAAAAAAAAAAAAAAAAAAATAGTCCATATTTCATAAGGTGTTTGTTGGGCTTTAAAGTGATCATTAAAATAAAGCACTTAACATGGTACGGTGCCCAGTAAACATTAGTGAGCCAAGCTAGCAGATTAGAAGGAAGAGAGTCGCATGTGCAAAAGTCCAGAGGTGCAGAGAGAACAGAGCTGCAGGAGACAAGGTCTGAGCCTGTCCTAGGCTCACAGGGACAAAGGAAGTAATGATGAGTAGGAGAAGAATTTGGGGGGCATCGGTCAATGACCTTGTTTGTGTCTGCGTCTCACCATCTAAACTAAGCCCTCTGAGGGCAGGGACCTTGTTTCCTCATCTTTGTTCCCATAGCACCTACCACCACACCCAGCATGCAGTGAGTGCTAAGTTGGCATTCTCAGGATGTTGAAAGCACTGGAAAAAGCTCCAGATCAGGATTCTGGTCCCACGTTGGCCTTTACTGATTTTCTCCGGGACTGTGGCCAGGTCATACCATTGATGTCCAGGTTTTGCTGGACAAACAGAAATCATGGAAGGGATTTTATTTTATTAAAAAAAAATTTTTATCATCCAAAAATAGTTTATTATTCACTTGATCAACTCTTCCTGCCAAATATAGGACCCCAAAGCATTAAGGGTTAACTGCAAAGAAGTTAGGTGAGGCTCGTCTTCTCTCCTGGAAGGGATTTTAGAGATGAGGAAGCGAAGGCCCAGAGGACGGGAAGAACACAGTTAATGTCGAACACTGAGCAATAGAGCCAGGCCTGGAAACCATTCCCTCTGCTAAGTCCAGTGCCCATTCCCACCTGATTTCTCACAGGGCAGATCAATGACAGATTTTGCTGTGCAGCTGAACTTCATATCTTCTCTCGAGCTTGCATATTTATTTTCAGTGGGCTGATCAATTCATCCTGAGACTATTCTTCCAAACCAAGCTGGAGGTTAATAATAAGCACTTACAACCGTGATGTGAATAAGATATGAATCCTATGTTACAAGTGAAGACAGCCTCCAAAAAGCTGAATTTACTTGTCTAGGTTCTCACACCTGGTAGGGAATTTGCAGAGTACAAATTCTTCTCAGTTCTCCCTGAATCCAAAACCCATGTACTAATCTACTGAGAGGGAATTCCGGGTGTAGTTAAGGAGCTTTGCCTGGGGTTCAAGGATTCTACTGGAAGTCTGGGGTTCTGCCCACCCCACCAAGAAAGACCTCTAGGACAGAAGGCTATAGTATGGGGTGATGGCTCAGCCATTCAGGAGGTTCAGTGCCATCTTGGTGTGCTCGACTATTCGGGTAAATCAGTGAAAATCTCAAATCCCTACCTAATCCTCTCCCTCTCTCCTTCCCTGAGGGTCATTGAGCCTATAAGAAAAGTCTTAGCTCTCACCATGACTATTTCCCAGACTGATAAACAGGTCAAACAGAAATGTAGAAAGCAGGGCATGCTCTGGGCTATGGTGTGAGATGCAGCACAAAGGATGCTGATCACCTTCAAGTTAAACAGCCTCCCGAGACTCCACAATTTCCTCCCTCCCAGCCCCAATCCCCTTCAAGAGAATCAATGCTATCACTTTGTTTTAGCTGAAATTCACATTTAAATCCCCATTACCTCATAAAATACGTCTCATGCATTCACACAGATTTATCAAATGTATTACTGTCTTTTGCATTTTTTTTCTGTAAAGATCTATCTTAATCCAATATTGCTCCATCACCATTAAGGTACCTCCTTTAAAGGTTATCCCCATAAGAACATTCCTAAGTGCCTGCAATTTCATCCCCACTGTCATCTGGAGAACTCTAAAAATAAATGATAGCTACAATTTAGTGAGCACCTACTATGTGCCATACATCTCACACAATGATAAATTATATAATTAAGTTATAAGTTTGGTTGCTAAAACAGAGTCCCCCATTCCTCTCTCATTTAACGGTCGAGGAGTAGGCTGTCCAGGGTTGGGATGGGGGCTCCAGGATGTCAGAATTCCCAGGTTCCTTCTATCTTGTTGCTCTGCCATCTTTAGGTGTTGCTCTCATTCACCTCGTCCAAGATGGTGCATTGCTACATTCCAGCCAGCTAGGAAGAGGACTAGAGAAAAAGAATGCCCCTTTCCTTTAAGGACATGAACTTATAGATGGCATAGCTGCACATTTCCCATTAGCCAGAACTTAGTCAGTGACTACGCCCAACTGCAAGGGAGGCTGGAAACTGTAATCTTTAATCCAGGTGGGTTAGACCCAATGAGAAATCGAAGGTTCTAATTCCTTCGAAGAAGATAACGAATGGTGGTACTGGGTACCACCAGTAATATGTGTCATATCAGGTGATTCTAAATGAAACCAGGCCCCAAGATTTTTGAACCTATGATAAGAAAAGGCTGAAAATGAAATGCTCTGAGAGAGGTACAGTCTCACCTGGACTGGGATGTGCATGCGTCATTTCCAACTTTTCTTTATATAAAATAACCCAAAGGACAGAATGTAGGATAGTACCACCTGTGTGGCAGGGACAGGTCACAGCCCTGGGGGTGGGGAGGCACTGTGGAGTTTCCCCTGAAAAGAAGGGGTGCTCCTGCAGTCAGCCCTCCTGGAGGGCGGCCAGCCCTGGAGCAGGAAACGAGGATTCTGAAAACAGAGCTTAAATGAGACGGATGGAAAGTGGTCTCTCCTCTGTGAACTGGGGGTCACCTGGGTCTGGACCACACCGTGTAGAGATGCCTGGAGTATTTCTGGTGAGGGAAGGGGGGGACTTGGGCCCAGTCATGGTGAAGCGATACTGAGAGGGACACCCAGAGCCAGGCAGTCCAGAGAAGCTGAGGACACATCTGGACCTGTTCGGTCATAATTATTCTCTATTTTGCTTTCTTCTCAACTAGCCCCAAGCTGTCATAAAAGCTTGTGAATAGCTAATCCTGGTCTCTCTTCTATTGGGGAAATGAAGGCAAAGTGCCTGCTCCACACTTAGGAAGAAGTAGACATGTCACTCTGGCCTTCCTTCAGACCCTCAAATATGCCACATTCCTTCCTGCCCCAAGGCTTTGCACACACCTTCTCTCGGCCTGGAATGCCTGCCTCTGCCCCTTTTGCCTGTACACTCCTGCTCACTCTGACCTATCATCTAGAATATCACTTCCTCAAGAAAACCCTCCCAGACTCTCCTAACCCTCACCCCCCAGATCCAGTAGATTCTTCCTATGCTTTCTCATAATCCCTGAATTATCATATGCATGGTTTGTAATTACATGTTTATTCATGGGATTGATCAGAATCTTTCTCCCCTGCTAGACAATAAGTACCACAAGGGCAGGAACCATGTTCAATTTTTCTCACTCTTCAATTTCGAGCATCTAGGACAGTACCTGGAACGTAGTAGGTGCTCAATAAATATGTGTTGAATGAATGAACGAGAATGGTGTCCCATCGCTGAGGCCAGAGTACACGGGGCTCAGCGACAGAGGACAGTTTTGGCCACCAGAGTATTGACCCTTAAGGGGCTTTGGCATGCCAACATGAGGGGGAGACAGGAGAAACCCTGCTGGTTCAGAGGGTCCCCTAAGAGCTTCTCACAAATATCTGAGGAGACACATTTGGGGCATAAGGGGCTTAACCTGGTTCAGAAATGTTTGAAAACCACTCAAGGACATACAGTAAGTAAATGCAGTCTGGATTCAAACTCATGTCTGGGCATCTCCAAAGATCACCCTCATTCTACAAGTCCAGTTTGTTTCCCAGAGAAACAAAAGAAAATGGGAAAAAAAAATACAAAGTCAACTCATGAAATGACTCAATGACAAATGTTTTCAGCTCATGGCTGCTCCAGGAGGCCTTTTCTTCTGCAGGAATGTCTCTGTGGCTGAGTACTCCCAGCCTAGTCTCCCAGACCCTCTACCATTTAAGCTTGACACTGACTACTTTTCATAAAGTTTGGTTTCCATTATGCCCTTAACATGGCAATCATACTTTGGGATCCTGTTCTCTGAATACACAGTAGTTTATACCTATGCCCCTTAAGGGTAGCATCCCAAACAGAACATGCTGAAATAGACCCAGCCTTTCCAAAGGGCAGTTTGGGTTTGTGTATGCAAACTTCTGAAATGTGCATCTACTTCATCCAGCATTTCTGCTTCAGGGGGTTTATCTCAAGAACTAAATCAGACAGATGTGTAAAGATGTCAGGTCAAGGATTTTTTATTGGCAGAGATATTTGCAATAGCAAAAATATGGAAACAACCGAATATCCAATAATAGGGATTGGTAAAATAAATGGAGATACATCTATACAATGATATACAATGTAGTCATTAAAAATGACATGAAGATTTTTACTGATGATAAAAAACATTCACAATGAGAAAAAGTAGGTTCAGAAGCAATTTGTATAGTACGATTTCATTTCTGTTAAAATATAGGTTTATTTATTCATTCAACAAAATGTATTGATTGGTTGCTATTTATCAGGTGCTAAGAGCTGGGGATATAGCAGTGAACAAAATAAAGACTGTCTATCAGGAAATCACCAATCCATTGACCATTCTCTGCTGGTGATCACTGAGGTCAAACTCTGAGCCTGCATTTCCTCATCTATCAAGAAAGAATAATAATAGTTATCTACAGAGATGTGGGAAGGTTAAACATGTATGAATATAAGGGCTCAATAAATATAAGACAGTGTATTTATCACGCCAAAATCTACTACTCACTACTACTCCCATTTACCAGGGATTATTTTGATGTTATGTAAAACCCTGTGGCTGCATCTCAAGTTCTAGTCTCAACACAACTATCAAATATCTGTACAGCCCAGGATAAATTGCTACATTCAATCACTTCAGTCAGTTGGTTAGTCTGTCATTCAGCAAACACTTATTTAGCACCTACTATGTGTCCTCCTATAGCTTATAAGTTTGTACACCCTCTGGTTCCATAGCCACCCCTCTGCCCTCTGTTCCTACCACTGGCCTCCCAACACTGGCCTTCTTGAAGTTCTTCAAACATGCCAAGTTTGTTCCCATTTCAGGGCCTGCTGTTTCCTCTGCCTGGAATGTTCTTCCTTCTATATGTCATGACTGACTCCTTCTATCTTCCCAGTCTCAGTTTGAAAATCTCCTCTTAGAAGAGTCCTCAGCATCCTAGGGCATCCTAGACCCCCTGCTCACTACTCGACTCTATTGTCTTCATAGCATTTACCACTATCTTATGATCAAATTTATTTTCTTGTTTATTATCTGTCTTCCTCAATACAATGTAAGCTCCAGGAAAGCAGACACCTACTTTGTCTAGTTCATTGCTATACTCCAACTCTTAAAACTGTACCTGTCACATAGTAGATGTTTAATAAATTATGTCAGAGGAAAAAATGAAAGGATGGGCCTGGCCCCTTGTTAAGGCAGAGGACACAACAGTGAACAAGGCACATGTAATCTCTTAAGTTATCACCTTGTGATGCCTCATTTCTCAGTCCTCCAAAAGGGAACTCTTCTTGCCCCTTTCTTACCTGAGAATCCTTTATAGTTATGAAACCAGCATTCATTTTAATATGCACAACCCCCATCCGATTCTTTCTCCAAGACTATCCTCTGCCAAAGTGCTGAGTAATTATCCTTTAGGAGCTACAATGGCTCCAAATTTTGATTAAACATTTTCCTGGCTTTTAAAATTCCAGGCCAGACTATTAGGCTGTGTTCTGCTATGGCATTACCCAGTGCAGTGATCGACTGAGGCAGACTTTGTCCCCCTCTTACTTTGCAGTTATTTCCTTGAGTATTTTGATCTGGATGAGAAGTATGACATTATTGATTTGCTCTGTTCCACACACCAACTGCCTCATCTGCAAGAGTAGGAATCTTTATGGCTTCAATAATTTCCCGGAGTGCAGAGAACAAGAACTCTTTATACTTTTGCTTGGCACTTTGCGATTCTGTAAATTTTTTATGGACTCTGAGGTTAAGTTTTGTCCTTTGTTCTCGGGCTCATTGGGATGTCTGCTTGTGCTCTAGGAAAGAACCTGACCCTTTTGTACCCCGTCATGTCGCACCCCATCTTTATCATCAGAGAGGGAAGGAGAGAAGAAGAGAGAAAGAGAAATAGAATAGAATTCTAGAGCTCTTTAAGTTCTATACTTCTTTTTACTTAAAAAAAAAAAAAGCAGCTCAGAAAGGTTTAGTGACTTACCTAAAATAACCCTTATTTGTAGGAAATAATAAGTGGGAAGCACTCTTCTGCTTCTGGGGCCATCTTTGGTGCTTTTCACCAGTATTTTGTTTCTCTTCCTCCTGAGCACAAAATAGTGTTCTGTTTCTCTGTCTCCATAAGGCCCTTTGACGTGCAGAGGCCAATACAATGCACATGGAAGTGAGCTGTGCCACTTCAGGTGGACGCCGTCAAGAGCATCAAGAGCCATGACCCATTGTGGTTTCCCCACCTCCAGATGGTGGAGGCTCCGTCTACCTGCATCCCTAAATGAGCTCAAGCTCATCAAACAAGGAAAAGTCCAATTCATTAGGAAAATACTTAGATCTCTTCACAACTTGACCCTAAGCTTCCTTTCCAGCCTCAAATCTCCAAACCCTTTCCAGAGACACTCTTCTTCCACGTCATTAACCTCTTTCCCTGCGCACATTTATTAATTCTTTGTTTGCACAGTCATGCATTCAGCAAATGCTTATTGGGTTTCTGGAATGTTCAAAACATGCTGTGGACTTCAGTGTATCAAACTATTGCATGTACTTCTTTATTCTTTTTTCAAGATCCAGATCAAAATCCTTTCCACTAGGAAGGCTTGTCTGACACCACTTTTCCCCAAAGCTATGTAGCCTCCTCCTTCTCTGGGTGTTGATGACATTTTGTAGGTCTTTCTTTTACCTACTGTGCATGTGGTACTACAATTACTGGTTCACATATTTATCTCCCTCACTAGACTGTGAACTCTTTGAGGGCAGGGATCACACCGCAGTCACCTCTGGAGTTCTAATGCCTGGCTCATAGTCTATGCTCAATAAGTATCTAATGAGAGGAGGGATGGATGGTGATTCAATCTCACTATTCTGATTCTGCTTCCAACATCCCAGCATCTTAGCTCTCCAAGGGGGAAAATGGCACCCAGAGTCCCAGAAATCTGGTTGAGCTGGAAATTGGGGTGAGTGTCGGATTTATAAACATACTGGGTGGGTTGGTGAGGATGGAGAGCTGTTTAACACCTCTGCACCTACCTGGATGAGAAGCAGCAGAGAGAGACCCCAAGGATGTGCTAATATGTCTGCATGGTAGAGGGCCACCCAAGACTGGCTTGTTTAGGGGAGCAAATGCCACTTAATGAGCAGGAATCACTCTCTTAGAGGCCCCAGAACATAATTATGCCAGTGGGGATGTCCTCCTTCTCTGCTTGTATTTCAAACATAATAAATCATGAACTACCCTCCTGAGCCCAAAGCTTGGATCCCAATGGTGGAGCATAATAAGACTCAGGCTGTACAGCAAGGCTTGTCATTTCTGCAACAACATCAGCACCATTGATCTTTGGAAGTAACCCCAAGTCAGCTGAGCCTTCAGACAGCCAACGTCCCTCACTTACCCTCCTCCCCACGCTTGTGTCTGCACAGATCCTGGGCTTTCTGTGTTGGTTTCCTCAACCACATTTGATATAATCCATATTTTCCACTTTAAATATTTATAGCAAACTTGGAGGGAAAACATTCTCTTTTCAACAGGCCTTCTAATTTCATTCAACAGTGAAGGTCAGAGCAATGAATGCTCTGCAAAGGAATTTCTCTCCTGATTTTCAATCTACGGCAAGCAGAATGGAGAGCAGGAAACTGAGAATTCTTTTACCCAGTTTCACCCTCCATGCTCTCCACTACCAACCATCTGAAGGCTCCTGTTAAGCAGAAAAACAGCTGAGAAATCACCTTTTCATAGATTTATAGTATTTTTCAGATTATAAAAATGCATATCCCTTGCAACAATTTCAGGATATAGAAAAAGTATATAGAAGAAAATAAAGGCCACCTTTAATCCACCACACAGAAATAATCATTATTAACAATTTGATGTCAAATCTTTTAGATCTTCTTCCAAAAAAAGGATTATATTACTTCTTACTAAAATGGGATTGTATTATGCAAACTATTTTGCAAACTTATTTTTTCTAATTATAATTATAGTGTGGAGATCTTTCTTGTGTGGGAGTGTGTGTATGTGTTTGTCTAATGCACATAAATTTTAATGGCTGTATAATATTCCATTGTAAAAAAGTACCAGAAATAAGTAATTAAGCAATCCCCTATCACTGGGCACTTAGGTTGTTTCCACTTATTCATTATTATTTAAAAAATAATTTAAAGATGTGGTGATTATCCCTCCACAGAAAGATGAGTGTTCTCCTCTTACAATTTCTTCCATATAAATTTCTTGATGTGAAACTGTTGTTTCAGGGGATATGGGTCTTTTAAAGACTTTGACTCACATTACCAAAAAAAAAAAAAAAGGAAAAGAAAGGACAAATTTGCTTTCACAAGCAGTGCATGACCCTGCCTATTTCCTTACAAACTTATCAGTTTTGTGTATGAGCCATCTTTATATTTTTGACAATCTGATGGCAGAAAAAAATGGTGATCACATTACTGTCATTTTTAATACATTTCATTTATATTAAGTTTAAATGTTCATTAAACACATTTTTTATGAATTTGTATATTAGGTATCTTGCTCATTTTTTCCCACTGGAGTAACTTGATATACTGCCATTTTAAATGTTAAAGATTGTATGCTGAAGGACTCTTCTTAATGTGTCTTTTGTCCTTTAACTTTGTTCTCCTTTGCTGTGCAGATTTTAACTTGTGTGTAATAAAGTCCATCAGCGTTTTTTCTTTCTTTCTTTTTTTTTTTTTTTTTGCGGTACGCGGGCCTCTCACTGTTGTGGCCTCTCTCATTGCGGAGCACAGGCTCCGGACGTGCAGGCTCAGCGGCCATGGCTCACGGGCCCAGCCGCTCCGCGGCATGTGGGATCTTCCCGAACCGGGTCACGAACCCGTGCCCCCTGCATCGGCAGGCGGACTCCCAACCACTGCGCCACCAGGGAAGCCTTTTTCTTTTTTTAAAAATTTATTTTATTCAAGTATACTTGATTCACCTCTTCCGCTGTACAGCGAAGTGATTCAGTTATACATACATATACATTCTTTTTCATATTCTTTTCCATTATGGTTTATCACAAGATATTAAATATAGTTCCCTGTGCTATACAGTAGGACCTTGTTGTTTATCCACTCTATGTATAACACTATGCATCTGCTAATCCCAAACTCCCAATCCATCCTTCTCCCACTCCTCTTCCCTCCTGGCAACCACAAGTTTGTTCTCTGCGTCTGTGAGTCTGTTTCATAGATAAGTTCATTTGTGTAATATTTTAGATTCCACAAATAAGTGATATCATATGGTATTTGTCTTTTCTTTCTGACTTACTTCACTTAGTATGATAATCTCTAGTTGCATCCACATTACGCAAATGGCATTATTTCATTCTTTTTTATGGCTGAGTAGTAGTCCATTGTATATACGCACCACATCGTCTTTATCCATTCATCTGTTGATGGACATATCAGTGGTTTTTTCTTGATGGCTTCTGGCATTGATTTCAAACTTTAAAAGGCCTTCCCAGCTCCCAAGACAATAGAACATTCACCTATATATTTCTATGGGAATTTTGTGGTTATTTGCTTATTTTTATATAAGTATTTAAACAATGTGAAATTTATTTTGGTATAAGGTATGAGGTAGGGATCTAACTTATTTTTTCCCATAAAGTTAATTCATTTTACAATTAACTCTTCCCTCTCATTTGAAATACTGATTTGAAATACTGATTTGAAATACAAATACTTACGTATTTGTGTTAGGTAGACACAATTTGTTAGAAGAAATCCTTTCACTGCTCTTCTTTTTTCAGAAAATCCTTGAATTGTTTTCAGTTTTTTATTCTTCCAGGTGAGCTTATTATTTTGTCAAGTAATAATAAAAATTCTGCTAATATTTTAATTAATATCACATAATGTTTATATAATTTGGGCTAAATTGGCATGTATCCAATACTGAAAACATAGATTCCATTTATTTATCTCTTATACCCTTCAATAAAGATTTGCAGTTTCACACAACATAGAATAACACATTTCTTATTAAATTTATATCTAGATATTTTATGTTTGTGCTCAGAATTTTATTATAATTTTATTATTAATTTTTACTGATCTATAGAAAAGCTACTGGGGATTTTAGAGTATATTTTATACCTGTAATTGTTTTTGAAGGTGGTTATTTGGTGGTTAAAACCATGTCATTGTACTTCATAGTTGCAATTGTATTACAAATAGACATAAATCATGCCAAGTCTTCTGGAAACCCCATTGGTATAAGAATGGTTGTGTGGCTTGGAAAGTTCACCAAGGATAGTTGTATTAATCATGGTTTTTATTTTCTGTATTTTATTATGCGTTGACATTTAGCGGGCTTGTTGACTTGGGAAAGACTGCCCCTCCCAGAGCTAGCTGATTCCTGGAGACAGCAAGCTGCTTTCCTGTGAGCACTTCTCATACGCAAACTACGTACCCTCCAACCGCCTCCTTTATTGCGTTCTTATACTTATGCCCATATTCTCCTGTCCTAATCACCCCACAGCCAGGTACTGGACAACTCAGGCCATGCTTTCCTCCTGCTCCGCTGCCTCCCGACCAACCCTGGTGCTACCCCATGTGGCCCTGCATAGGGTGGCAGACCCCCTGCTCTCGGGACTGTGAGTAACAAACTATCTTTTCAATCTGTTCCATATGTTTCAATCTGTTCAGTCTCCTGATATGTTGGCCTTGCCATACTTGAATAGTAAAAGATTTTACTGAATAGTCTGATACTGGAGCAAGATGCTAGGTTTTAGAGTCACACAGTCCTAGGGCTGAATTAAACTTCCTGGCTTGCTAGTGGGGTGACTTTAGACAAGTATCTCACTCCTCCAATACTCCAACTCTCTCCACAAGATGGAGGTTCTTGGAAACGGAATGACTCACTGAAGTTCACCCAGGCAGTTGGTGGCTGAACTGGGACTCAAACCCACTTGAGTTGGAACCCAGACCCATGCCCCTCTCACTAGGTTACATTGTACTTCATCTCACTGTGATGTGTGAGGGTCTTGCAGGGGTCAGCCACCTTTCTGAGTCCTTGATACCATCATCCACATCTAAGACAAGAGTCTAAGACGCAGAAGAGAAGGAGAAAATGCAGGGGCGTCTTTCCACTAGCTAAAGCCTACCATGCCCATTAATAGAGGGCCCTGGTAAGTTGGAGTCTTACTGATTGAGTGGGGCTACTCTGAGGTCAAGACATGCTTTACATGCCCAACACATCATGAGACACACCGGCAGCACCTTGAACAAGCAGGGAGGCAATAGTAAGAGAGGTAGCCTGGATAAAACATTCACTCTACGGTAAAGGAGCACCTCCAAGGACCCAGAGCCTCGCCTCAGCTCTTGTGAAATGTACACAAAAGGAAGAACTGTTCAGGTTCTTCTTCTTTTTATGCACTTACTACTTATTCAGAGCTTACTTTCTGCTGAGACAATGCTAAGGAATTCATAATCACAAATTCACATAAACCTCACAACAGTCCTGTGAGGAAGAAACAGTCATCATCTTCATTTTCCAGATTAGGAAACTAGGATTCAGAGAACAGAGTCTAACTCAAGTCATATATCTCAGAAGTGGCAGAGTCAGGATTTGAACCTAAGCTTGCGTGGCTTTTAAACACTTTGCTCTACTGTCTTTCTTCTGATGTTCTGGGTGCCCATTCACATCCTGGCACTGATATGTCAGCGTGTGAATTGGCTATTTGTTGGTGATCTTATTGCTCCAATAATGAGTCGCTAATGAACATTCGTAACAGTGCGGGTGGCATGATCAGAAGTTTTACAGAGACTTCACGTTGCATGCATTTTATGCTTTAACTGTTACTGGCAGTTGCCTTCCTGCTTGTCAGGGTGGCTGCTGAGGTCTTGTGGTGTGTCCCATGATGCCCTGGGTAGGTAAAGCATGCCTTGACCTCCGAGCTGCCCCACTCCAATACATAAGAGCTGATGTTGCTTTTAAGGAGACATCTAACAACGTCCAATGAGTTCTGCAGATGAAATCCTCCCACACTCACACACCCCCTATAAAATAACTGAGAGAGGACACACACTGGATGTTGGCCAGTGAGGGAAAGACATGTTTGTGCAGAAATATGTTGGCAGACGATCTACAACTGAGTGTTCCTCTTTGGTATTTAGGCAGCAGGTGTTCACTGGGGTTCAGCTGGGGCCTTTCACTAGAAGAGCAACTCTCATCAGCCAGCTCAGTGCTGCCTCAGTTTACCCACTCACAGCCATTGTCTGTGGGAGGTGCTGAGGTCAGAAGAGCCGTCATGGGTCCAGATATTCCCAAATGCCAGCCCTACGAAGCTCCACTTCCCAAGCACTGAGTTGGCTGCCCCTACATGTCTAGAGCACATGGTCCTCCCTGGGAGGCTGCAGGAGTGGTACCTGGGACTAAGCAGGAACAGAAAATCCCTCTTCTGAAATGTTATGCATTAATGTGAGAACGACATCTGGCCTGGAAGCCAAGGACCCAAAGCCTTTGGTTGGTGTGTGACCTCAGGGAGCCCAGGACTGCTTGGGGTGGGTGAGGCTTACTCATCATAGACATGGCCACAAAATCACATCCAAAAGGACATCGTTCTCTGCTACGAACACCAGGTCACGGAGCCTGCAGAGCATATGGTGAAACAGATTAAGAGGGCAAGAAAGATTTTCTGTGCCAAGACATCAGCCTAATTTACATGGGTTAGCACCTATGAATGAAGTCATTTCCTCTCAGTCAAAGGCTGAGGAGCTTGAAGATCAGAGCAGGAACCAGGGCAAGATATCAGGAGAAGGGGCGAGTTACATCTCCCAGTGGGAGATCCCCTCCCCTGGGCTTGAGCCTTGGGGCTTCTGTTCTCTGCAGCCCTGAATTTCTGCCTAGTGACTGAAGTTTCCCTTAATCTTTCCCACACTTTTGTCTTTCCCAGCTAAGACTCGAGCAGCCTAATAGAGTGTGACTGGGTCTTTCCCCTCTTTTTTTTATACCAGGAAGAGGTTTGTAGAGCTAGCTGGAGGAGACCTGATGAGAGTTTGGGGATTCACCTGCGGGGTTACTGATCACCGGCTATGTGCTAGCATAACTTAAGGCATTTTGCATATATTTTCTCACTTCATTCTCAGAGCAAACCTGTGAAGGAGGTATCATCCCCGTTTTCTAGCTCCAGGTCCTTTCAACTATGCTGAAGATGAGGATGATGCTAATAACAGTGGCAACTGGCACTGACCCCTGACGTTACGGCAGACACTATTGTAAAAGCTCTTCCTACTTTAATTCATTTAATCCTCACAACAACCTCATGAGTGTTAAAATTATGATGATTATTATGAGGTATCACTAGTGACTTTACCGATGAGGAAACCGAGGCACAGCTGGGTTAAATACGGTCACACAGCTGGTAACTGGGAAAGGCAGGAGTCAAACTCAGGTGATTTACTTCAGGGATTTGCTAATTATTGCATACCGGCTGGCCACCTGTTTTTATAAATAAAGTTGACTGGGACACAGCCATGCCCATTTGTTTATTTACTGTCTGTGGCCACTTTCCTGTTATAACAGCAGAGTTGAGTAGTTGAAACAGAGATCATATGGCCTGCAAAACCTAAATACGTATCACATGGCCCTTTACAGAAAGTTTGCTGACCCCTGGTCTAGCACCAGAAGGAGATGGCACCTGGCACTCTCTGAGCAAGACGAATGCCACCTCCACCAGCATGTCTTTCCAAAGCCCAGGTGGGGTAACGGAAAACCTTCAGGCCTTGGTATCAAATACATCTGTGCCAAAATCCCCACTCTGATGTATTGTCTCGCAGCACCTTGAGTTCATCTGTAAACTTAAGGATGACCATTTCTTTCCTGGGGTTGGGGGGTGTCCCTGTGTGTGGAGGCCATTATACAAAATACCATAAAACAGTAGGTACACAACAAGTGCCCAGAAATCATCAATGGCGCAGGTGAAGTGGGAGACTCCCTTCACCTCCTCTGCATCCCAGAAGAATCGTCAGCTCCATCCTCCGCCATCCGTGGAGGAATAACACCCGTTATGCCACTGAAGCGCAAAACACTTCCTATCTATTTCACATTTGCAAGCTATCATCAATATGCTGCTTCAGCTTGGTACAAGCAAAGAGAATGCTCAGATCTCCAGCTCAGCCAGCTGCCCCCTGGTGGGCAAGGAGGAGGGGGTTAAGGAGAATGAGGAGGGGGAGGGGGAGGGAGGCAGAGGAGGAAGAGTGAGGAAAGGACATGGAGCCAAGGCTCGGGGCCTCTGGCACCCCACTGACCTCCTCGGTGTCCTAGTGGCCCCACTTCCAACTTGAACAAAGGGCCTTTTAGAACATGAAGGTGGAGTTCCAAGACTCCCAGAGCTGATTGCTTCCAGAGAATGCTTTAATAATGGAAGCTCTGTACAGGAGAAAAAGACTGGAATCTGCCTTCAGCAAACTCTCTCTGGAACTGTTGGCGTGAGAGAAAACTGGGGGTGCCTTATCAGACTGACTTCCCTGAACAACTTCCCAGGGGCGCCCCCAGGAGCCCAGCACCACCAAATAGCAGTAGCCACCATTCATTGAGCACTTACCATTTAATACCACAATAACTCCATGATGAAGGTACTGCAATCTCTGCTTTACAAATGAGGATGCTGAGGCATGAAACATAGAAGATCCAGCACTGTGAGAGAACACAGTTCCATTGTTTCCAGTCCCCCAGTCTGGCAATTTGTTATAGCAGCCACAGAAAACTAACACAAGGGCTTCACACATGATCTGGCATGTGGTAGGCAAGGCCATTAAATCTCACCACACCCAACCAACTCAGATCAATTGGTAATGCCTGAAAGTACTGAGTCTGGACTCCTCAGGAAAGAAGAGTACAATTGATTAGTGATATCTGCCATAGGTAAGGAAACAAGGACCGTTGGCATGAATACTATGTATTTCTGTTTCTTATAAGAATGCACAATAGGGCTTCCCTGGTGGCTCAGTGATTTAGAGTCTGCCTGCTGATGCAGGGGACGTGGGTCCATGCCCCGGTCCGGGAGGATCCCACATGCCGCGGAGCGGCTGGGCCCATGAGCCATGACCGCTGAGCCTGCGCGTCCGGAGCCTGTGCTCCGCAACGGGAGAGGCCACAGCAGTGAGAGGCCCGTGTACCGCAAAAAAAAAAAAAAAAAAAAAAAGTTGAGAGTTATATTTTATTCCACGGGAATTTTTAGGACTTCAAGCCTGGGAGGCAGGGTTTCAGAAAACTCTGAGAAACTGCTCTGAGGAGGTGAGGGGGGAGCCAAGTTATATAGACGTTTTGCAACAAAGGGCAGGTAGTCGAGAACGTCAAAAGAGTATTGTTAATTAAAGAAAACCAGATATCCCAAGTTAAAGAATTTAACACTTTCCTATCAATGGGAAGATGTAAGAGTCTGGACTCACTGAAATCATGCCTTTGATATGCATCTCAGCTATCTGGGGTCAGTATCCTGTATTTTCACATCCTGAGTTTCTTTTTTTTTAAATAAATTTATTTATTTTTGGCTGTGTTGGGTCTTTGTTGCTGCTTGTGGGCTTTCTCTAGTTGCGGTGAGCAGGGGCTACTCTTCGTTGTGGTGTGGGGGCTTCTCATTGCAGTGGCTTCTCTTGTTGCAGAGCACAGGCTCTAGGCGTGCGGGCTTCAGTAGTTGTGGCTCACGGGCTCAGTAGTTGTGGCTCACGAGCTCTAGAGTGCAGGCTCAGTAATCGTGGCGCACAGGCTTAGTTGCTCTGCGGCATGTGGGATCTTCCCAGACCAGGGCTCGAACCCGTGTCCTCTGCATTGGTAGGCGGATTCTTAACCACTGTGCCACCAGGGAAGCCCACATCCTGAGTTTCTTCAGGGCTCACCATAGGGAGTGGCTACCATCTGATGGCTGCTAGATGGCAGGTATTCTTTCCTTCCTGAGTTCCCTCAGGACTCACCAGCTCACACTGGAGGGCTGCAATTGCTGATGACTGTGACATCCTTTGTTTACTGATATGGCAGGAAATATTCCATTTCTCAAATGTAATGTTTTGTGTCCAGACTTAGTCAGCTTCTTCTGGTATTTGTTCTCAGAATACTCATTCTTTCGTCACATTGATCACAAATGTAATTATAATGCTTTTTGTATAATTAACTGATTGACATTACATCCCCTTGCTAAATTGTAACCATTATGAAGGCAGGGACAAAGTTTATTTCCTCCTTTGCTGTATCCTCCAGAATCCAGCATGCAGATGTTCAATAAATAGTGGAATTATTTAGGACTCTTGGGGTTGCAAGCAACAGAAACTCACTATATTATTTAGAATATAACTTCAGCTGCTGTACCAGAGAGCCAGAGTACCAGAGCCTCAATAAAACAAAAATTTCTTTCTCTGACATGTAATAGTCTTGGTGTAAGCATTCCTGGGCTGACATGGCAGCTCCATGATGTTACATACCCAGGCTCTTTTGGTCTTGTTGCTCTACCAACCCCTTGAGTGCTGCCCTCATCTTTATGATGCAAGGGAGCTTATGGCCACATCAACATTCCTATAAGCAGGAAGGGAGAAAAGCAAAATGGGCAGGCAAAGATTTATCCCTTTTGTTCAGGGATACAACCCAGAGGTTACAAGCTTTCTGCTTGCATCCACTGGCCAGAGCGTTGTCATGTCATCACCCAGTTGTAAGGAGGCAGGCAGAAATATGGTCTTTAATTTGGGAGGCCACATGGACAGCCAAAAATCAGGGGTCATAAAGAGTAAGGACAGAATGAATATTAGGAGAAAATTATCACTACCTTGAACAAGGGTGGGCAATTTATTGCTTCACATAATCCCTAAAACATGGTTAATAATCAAACCTCATGAAAGGCAAGGACACTCCGGGCCTCAGAACAAGGAGAACTAGGACAGATTCTCCCTCTATCTTCAATTCAGCTCTCTTTGCCCGTCACCTCTTTCTCAATGTGATAGCTCCTGAATTATACATCTTAACAATGCTCACAGTTGGAAAGAGACTGGTTCTCTATATCAACTCCTGGGGAAGTCCAATGCCCACTTTGTTTTGTTTTTTTTTTCACGGTACGCGGACCTCTCACTGTTGTGGCCTCTCCCGTTGCAGAGCACAGGCTCCGGACACACAGGCTCAGCGGCCATGGCTCACGGGCCCAGCCGCAACGCGGCATGTGGGATCTTCCCGGACCGGGGCACGAGCCCGTGTCCCCTGCATCGGCAGGCGGACTCTCAACCACTGCACCACCAGGGAAGCCCCCAATGCCCACTTTGAATTAAGCAATTGTGGTCAAGGAGACAGGGTGCTGTAAGAACATTCTACTAAAACTAAGTGGGTAAACATAGATGCCTCCTACATGACGTAAAGACAGATAAAGTAAATGAATAAGTGACTTTGCACGTCCTTACCTATCATCTTGTATTTCTGGCTGATAATCATGTGTCAATACCTTGAAGGCTAAAGCCTCCATGTGATACCATTCCTATTTCCCCAATGCTGAAATCATTCCGTGAACATTTGCTGAAGCAGAGTCAAAGAATCAACACTTGACATTAATGTCAGACAATACCGTAAAAATGATCAGTGGACTAAATACATAGTGAGGCACAAGAGTGGGAAAACTTAGCAACTGTGCAATGGAAAAGGTAACAGTGCACTTGGAAAAGCCCCAAGGCTGTGGTTGCTGAGTTTGTTCTTTGTGTCCAGCTGATAGGAGGTCCTTGGGGTACAATAAGGGCAGCACACGCTAATTGAGGCCAGAAATCATGTTCATCACCAGAATGTTTCTGTTATCCTTTAAATCTAAATGAGACCCAGTGGGGTAAGTTTGGAACATGATTATCAGGGATTTTGCAAGGTGGCTTATTAACATAATTCTCCTAATTAGGAACCAAAGAAGCTCTTGTTGAAAAATTTCCACTAAATATTACAGGGCCATAATTCCTGCATCATTAGGTGCCTAGCTCTGAATTCTAATTGTAAACCTTCTCCTATGATCTGTGAAGGGCTCAGTTCTAGAGGGATTTCTTTCATTTAATAAACAGTTATTGAGCTCCTACCTGTTTAGTACTAGGTTAGGTGTTGAACATACAGAGACAAGAGATAGTCCCTGACCTCAGGAAGCTCACAATCTAATAGGTGGGACAGAGAAAATAGACAGGTAATTGCAATTCAAAGGATATATGGTGTGTGTGCATGTAAGGGGATGGGGGGAGAGAGAGAGAGGGAGGGAGGGAGGGAGGGAGGGAAAGAGAGAGAGAATATGAATATGAAAAAGATATTTTGGAAAAACCTGACAGCTTCTCAGCTTGGTGGAGGGAACTGAGGTAGGGAACAGGGGTCAGGGAAAGCTTTCTGAACTAGGCAATCCATTAGCTATTTTGATGATCATTATGTGCAAATAAGAAGAAAGGTATTTCTGGTTGGGGAACAACACATACAAAGGCCTAGAGACATGAAGGACAATATCAGGTCCAGGGATTTGCAGGTAGGCAGTTCAGCAAGTCCAGAACTTAGAGCAAAACAAGAAGTGGAGACAGACAGGTCTGTATTGGTGGGTGAGGGTCAGATCACTATGCACCTTGGAAATCATGGTAAGGAAGTGTTTTCAAGGGCTAAGAGGGAGAGTGAGAGGTGGATAATGAGCAAAAACACTTTATGTATGATGCCTAGAGGGTTATCCTCCCAGCAAAGCCCCTTCCTCTCACTCTGAAAACCTGTCAATCCTCCCTCCCATCCCCGCCATCCTAACATGGCTGTAGTCCAGAGCACTGGTTACAATTTGGCCTCACAGTTGGTTGGTTTGGAAGAAGATCACCTGATTCAAGCCAGACCAATCTGGCATCAGAAATGTTCTAAAGTTGGGTGTAAAATGCTATATACATTTTAGGGGAACCAAACAGTCCTTAACTTTTCTCAGGTTATCAGAGGATTCCTCCAACCTCTCATTTACTGAGGCCCAAACTAGGGGGTGGGGGTGGGGGTGGGAGTAGGGTTGAGGAGCCACACAGCAAGGCACCCAGGCCCGCCATTTTGCAACTTGCTTGAGCAAAAAGGAGAATGGTTTTATAAAGCATAAACTCCTCCCGTGCCCTCTGTTCCAAATTTTTCTTCTGGCCTTTTCATTATTTCAGACCCAAGCCCACCTCACTTATTTCTGTCTGACATGATACAGTGCCTATCTTGTGAGACATGGTGAAATGGACTATAATAAATACATTGCTTAAGCAAGGAAAATGGACAGGAATATAAATACAGGGCATGATACATAAAAGCCCCACACAACCCAATGGCCTCATTTATTAAAATATTGCCATGCTAAATTTACAAAGAGTGCTGTGCTCGTCTCTACATGGGTTCTCATAAAATACCACTTACTCTATAGCTCACGTCCAAACCCTTCCCAGTTTCACTATGGGGGGGGGGACATTTCTCTATGTAAACCCCAAGGTCTCGCTAGAATCCACCAGGGACTCAGCATTTAGATGTGTTCAGGGTAGGCTTTAGATTTGGATTAAAGTGAAGATATGAAGCTTTGGTCAAGGTTAGAATGAAAGTTAAATGGGAATTTCTGGAGGAATCATGGTCTCCGGGTCATTCCCATCACTAGCCACTCATCTAATCAATCCTGAGCCAGACCCCAAATCAACAACGTTCACTTATCTAATTAATATTTAATGAACATCTGCTATGTTCTGAGTATGGCAGGACAGAATGAATTGGCCACAGCCCTTGCCTTTTAAGGACTCACACTAGAATGAGGGAACTAAATACACAAATATATAGTTTTGACACGTTGTGATAAGTGGTGTAAGTGATTGGAAAGGCAAATAACCATAACATTTGAGAGTCTATGATGAGCCAGGCACGGTGCTGTCTTTATGCTACCATCTTGTATTTACATATGTATCTCCACTTTACAATTATGGAAAATGAAGCTCACAGAGGGGAAGGGACTTGCCTGAGTCAAACAGTGAGAGATGTTTTTAATTGAAATATAGTTGATTTACAATGCGTTAATTTCTGCTGTACAGCAACATGATTCAGTTTTATGTGTGTATATATATTCTTTTTCATATTCTTTCCCATTATGGTTTATTACAGTATATTGAGTATAGTTCTCTGCTACACAGTAGGACCTTATTGTTTATCCATTCTATATGTAATAGTTTACATCTGCTAACCCCAAACTCCCAATCCATCCCTCCCCACACTGCCCCTCCCCTTTGGCAACAATAAGTTTGTTCTCTATATCTCTGAGTTTGTTTCTGTTTCATAGATAGTTTCACTTGTGTCATATTTTAGATTCCACATATGTGATATCACATATTTGTCTTTCTCTTTCTGACTTACTTCACTTAGTATGATAATCTCTAGTTCCATCCATGTTGCTTCAAATGGCATGATTTCATCCTTTTTTATGGCTGAGTAGTATTCCATTGTATATATGTACCACATTTCCTTTACCCATTCATCTGTCGATGGACATTTAGGTTGTTTCTATGTCTTGGCTATTGTAAATAGTGCTTCTGTGAACATAGGGGTGCATGTATCATTTTGAATTATAGTTTTGTCTGGATATATGCCCAGGAGTGGGATTGCTGGATCATATGGTAATTCTATTTTTAGTTTTTTGAGGAACCTCCATAGTGTTCTCCGTAGTGGCTGCACCAACTTACATTCCCACCAACAGTGTAGGAGGGTTCCCTTTTCTCCACACCCTCTCCAACATTTGTTATTTGTAGACATTTTAATGATGGCCATTCTGGCTGGTGTGAGGTGATACCTCATTGTAGTTTTTTTTTTTTTTTTTTTTGCGGTACGCAGGCCTCTCACTGTTGTGGCCTCTCCTGTTGCGGAGCACAGGCTCCAGATGTGCAGGCTCAGCAGCCATGGCTCACGGGCCCAGCCTCTCCGTGGCATGTGGGATCTTCCCGGACCGGGTCACGAACCCGTGTCCCCTGCATCGGTAGGCGGACTCTCAACCACTGTGCCACCAGGGAAGCCCTAGAATTAAAAATTCTTAACCAAAACAAACAAAAACCCTCATGTCATATGTCAGTTATCATTGAACTCTGTTGCTACTCTTGTTCTCTCCCTCTCTTCCTGCTTGGAATACGAGATTTACCTGTGCCGGAAATGGCTGTTGGAAATCTTCACTGTATACCATGTCCCCCTCCCTCCATGCACATAATCAATGAATTAAGTTTCCTCTTCCTAGCAGCCTTCATTTACTCACCCTAATTGATCATTAAAAGGCATGCTCTGGGGGTCCCTGGGCTCATATGTTCATTGACTGCACACCCACTTCATGGGGAAGTCCCCAGTTCCCCAAGTGCGAGCAGACTCTGCCCCCTCCTGTGCCCACAGTGCATTCTGGGAGCCTTCAGAGGAGAGAAGGTTGGCAGGTGGTGCATCTGATCAATTAATTAGGAGCATATTGAGAGGTTTGACTCCAAGCCTAGCTAATCGCATAATTAAATCTCCACCCATCCTCCATCCCAGTTCCCATTTCAAAAGGCTCTCCCGGCCTGCCATCCTGCCTGTTGCTGGGGAGATATGAGCCCTGCTCTGGTCTGTCCACGGCCGGGGCAGCCCCTCCCCCTCCGCCTGCTGCTCGTTTCTGAGACTGAAAAAATGGACTAGGAAAATGTTTTTGAGCACCTGGGAATGAAAGTGGACCAACTTCCTCAAAAGGTTGTGTGAGGATTGCAGAAAATAATAGTGAAAAGGAGCTTTTGCAAGGGGAAAGACCTCAACCTGTTTCAATAAGCAAAGCCTGTCGATCTAGTCCTCGGAGGTCGTTGTTCCAGACATGGCTTGTTCTCCCTCTCCTGCCCACATCTGTTCTCCTCCACTTTACATAGAAACCCTGCTTTTGTTCATGGCATCCACGCGTGCAACCAAAATAAAATGTCTTTCCCAGGCTCTCTTGAGTGAGGAGCGGCCCCAGAACAGTGAGATGTTGGGAGTAGACATCAGAGAGAGTGACCCTGTACAAATAATAAGGGGGAGCCATAGAGGAGGGAGATTTTGCCTCAGGTCCTTCACCTCCTTTTTGCTCTCTTGATGATAGATGCAATGCTTGGCAGTGGAGCAACCATTTTGCAGCCACGAAGAAAAAATGCCGACCTCTAAGGACGACTGAGATGAAAAATGGAAGGAGTCTGGGTGTCTAATGGCGCTGTAAACAGCCATAACAGCCGGGGCTGCCTCTCAGGATTTGTTGCTATGTGAGACTATAAAGTTCTATTTGGTAAAAAACCACTGTGGGCAGCTATTACCTGCATCTGAACAAACTCCTGACTGATTCAGATGCTGACATTAGCCTAATGTATAGTAGTAACAGTAGCGAGAATAACAAAATACAATGAGCATATGCTATAGACAGGATTGTCAGGAGGACTGAATGAGATAAAGTGGTTAAAATTCTTAGTACAATGACAGGCACATGGCAAACATTCATGTACTTTGGTTTTTATTAGAATTTGAGGTTGAGAGGGTTTATAAGACTTATCAAGAAGTCTTTGATAAGACTTACCAAGAAGCTGGAAGAGAAACCAATACCAAGATTTGGGAACCACAAAAGAAGTGATTACACTGATCTCATGCTCAGGAACTTTCCCCATTAGCCAGTGTCCTGGACCTGCCTCTGACAAGATGCGTGAGCTCAGGCAAATTACTTAAGCTCTTGGAATCTCAGTTTCCTCTTCTGCAAAATGGGGAAATTATGAGGATTAAATAAGATATGCCCGTTGGTTAGCACTTGTGGTTAATTCCATCTGGAGGTGGGCAGGAATCTCAAAGGAAGAGAATCTCTCAGGGCATTGAGGAAGGTAGCAAGACAACCTCCCAGTCTTCAGCAAAGGTGTTTTCCAGCAGACCCCATGAAAAGCAAGAGGAGGCGCTCAACATATTCCTCGCTTTGATAAAAATCTCTCAGAGAGGCAGTAAACTACCGAATCCTTGTTTCAGCTAAATCAAACACACTGCAGATTCCACTGGCATTTAATACTGATAGTATAGCCCCCAGGAATAACAAGTGAAAGTAATTAAGTTTAAGGATTGCAACGAACCCAATACGCTTGATTGCAGTGTGTTTGCCTAATTATCTTCCTTTTGTTGTGTGTGCGTGGTATAACTAAGGCCTATTTGTTAAAAAAAAAAAAAGGCACTAATTTTAACATGCAATAGGAAAAGTTGCATCTGCAGCACCTTTCTGAAGGGCTCACTCAAAACCCTAAGTGAGGAGAAAGTAGCTTGGTTTGTCAAAGTGGCAAAGGAGGGATGATGTAACGCTCAGGTCTCTAAACTGCAGGACAAAACCAACTTTCCCAGCAGCAGAGGAGGAAGCCAAGGAAGCCCAAGCTTCTAGGGGCCCCCATCTTCTCCTCACCAAGGTAAAGGAAAAACAGAGGTGTGTAGAGGCTAGAGGCATACCCTGGGGGAAGAAATGGTAAGGTCTGATTGTGGTCCTCAGGCACTGAGTCTGCTCTGCTCACCTGGAGAGATGCCCCAGTGGTAGATGAAACATCGGCCTCAATGCCCCAACACCTCGCTGTATTCAGGCTCTTTGCCATATGACTTTCACTTCTTTCCATTAAAAAGACAGAATATATTTCCCTACCCCTTGACTTTGAGTCCAACACGTGACTTGCTTTGGCTAACAGAATAATGTGGAAGTGACAGGCTGCCAGCTACAAGCCTAGGGCTTAAGAGACCTTAAACATTTCTATTTACCATCTTGTGTTTCTGCCATTGCCATGTGACCATGCTTGGACGAGCCTGCTGGTCCCAGGTGGAGAAGGAGAGACACATGGCAGACGCACTGAGTCAAGCCCAGCCTAGATCAGCTGGACCCCAGCCAAGCCACAAATATGAAAGCTAAATAAATGCTTAGTGCTGATTTATTTATTAAGTGCCACTGGGATTTTGGTTTTTTTAATGGAGTATAAGGGCTTTGGTGTAACAATGAAAACCTTGAAATGCTTTGAGAATTTTGTGACAATAAGCAATTTTCTGGGAAACAGTTTCCCGGGTTTCAGGGGATTCTGAAAACTGTGTCCGATTCAAGGGAAATTAGAAACCACCTGAAACAGTTAACCACACCTCCCTGTACCCAACCACAAGCTGAAAACACCCAAGGCCTTCTTGGCTCTTCTCTCTAACAGCCACTGTCTTCTCCCAGCTCCACATTCGGTGACATCACATTAGTAACTTCAAATTGGCCATGGTGGGAGTATTTATACCATATACATTGGTGAAAGCTACCAACCAGGGTTTTTCCCCCCAGAGAGCCAGCTTAGCATACCCGGGCCTCAGGCAATCTGTTGATCATGTCATCTTGTTGCTTTGGCAGCAGCAGTGTCTCTTGGAAGTAGCCCCTTCCTCCTCATCCTTGATTCCACTGTCCTTGCACCAGGGGTAGCCTGGAGCTGCAGAGCATATGTCAGAGTCAAATGACCTGTGTTCAAATCCCAGCTCTGCTACTTAGCTGTTGTCTGATCCTAGTTAGTTCCTGAAACATTTAATCCTCATTCTCCACATGTGTAAAATGGAAATAAGCAAACAGTATTTAACTCTTAGGGTTACTAGGAGAGTTCAGTGAGATAATTCAGGCACAGCAGGCAGCACTGCTTACGACACCTCCTAACCACATAAGAAGTGACAGCTATCGTTACTTGGTTCATGCTCACACCGTCTTTTGCCGTGTTTATTTGCAACGCCTTCCAAGTGACTTCTCACTTGTTGGTCTTGCCCTCTTTCACTCCATTCTCCCCAAAGCAGACAGAGAAAACTTTCAAAAACACAAATATGATTGTGTCACTCCTTGCTCAAAATCTTCCAGTCACTCCCCTTTGCCTTCAGGAGACAGCCCCAATTAACAAGCAGGGAACTTGGAGCTTGGAGAGGTTAAGAAATTTGTTCAAGGTCATAGAAGCAGTAAATAACATGGGATTGGAATCCAGGCTCTGGATCTCCACGTTCTGCCCTCTTAACCACTATGCTATACTGAGGATGAAAGGATAGTGGTTAGGAGGGATAGTTGGATGAACAGATGGAATAACAAAAGGAGAGAAAGATTGGGGGATGGATGGAAGTCTAGAAAGGATGGCAGATTCTGGAATGAAAGGATGGATGGATGGATGGATGGATGGAAGAGTAGAAGATAGAAGGATAAAGATAGAAGGATGAATGGACTGAAGGATGGAAGAATGTAGGGATTCTCCTAAGTTGCTTTCTCTCCTTCCCTCTGGCCTGGCCTTTCCTAGCAGGGCCTTCTCTCCACGGACACCTACCTGGGACATCTACTGAGAATGTAGCAAGTCCTGTGAACCCTTCCACTTCCTGGCTCCTAGTTCTCTTTTCCTCCTGCCAGCTCAATTCAGCCCTAAACAAGTCTCCCTTGGTGATCAGTTTCCAGTGAACTAACCACTTCTGTCTTCTTCCAGAAGCTCAGGCTTTCCCATGACCAGGGACCAAATTTATCTTAATAGTTAATATACACTAGGCACTTACTGTATGCTAGATATATAACAATCTCATTTAATCTTCACGATTCCCTTACAAGGTAGGTACTGTTATTTTCTCCATTCCATGAAGATTAAGAAACAGAGTCACAGAGATCTTAAATAATTTGCCTAAAGTTGCACCACTACAAAGTGGTGGATCCAGGATTAAACTCAGGCAATTAGACCCCAGGGCCAATACTCATAATGACTGCACTATGCTGCTATGTCTCCTTAGCTACCTCAGCTGTTAGCTCCATTCTCCATATTTGGATGGACAAGCTCTTATCAGTCCATGAGGGCAAGATTCACATTGTCTCTTGTGACCTTACCTAAGGCATTTCTCAGACATCTGCCAATTTACACAGTCATAAACAGCTACTGAGTATAGGTTACAGAATATACCACCATTACCAAACCAGAGCAATATGGGCCAAAGACACCTCCCATATGGGATTAAAGGGCCTCTGACATCTTGCCTGAGAAAAACACTCCTGTAGGAGGCATGGCCTAGGTGGGACAAAAGACCCATAGTGGTTTCAGAATCTGACAAGCCTGGATTCTAGCCCCTACCTGCCATTCAGTTAAACTGTGTGACCTTGGGCAGCTTACATTTCTGAGTGTTCATTTTCTTACCTGCAAAACAGGGAAAATAATAGCAGCTAGTATGAATAGTTGTAAGAATTAAATAAGTTAATGTGTACAAAAGGCTTGACATGATAAAAAATACACAAATGACAGCTCTCGTGCTGGTGGTTGTCATATTCTGACTGCAACTTCTCTCTGGGCAGATAATCTGCCTGGAAATTTTCTAAACTGTGGTAGATTGTAGAATAATACCTCTCTACCACTAAGACACATGATACAGTATAAACACTACCTGCGAAGAAAGGCTTTGTTTCTTCAATGTGTGTTTTTTAAACAAAGTGAAAAAGCTCAATCAACTTTGACCAAAGGTCCAAGGCCCTCACGTCCCTGCTCGTTTTCTCATCCCCAAAGTCCTCACCTCTTGGCAGAGAATCTGTTGGATGAGCTCCTCTTCTGGCTTGATTATCTTTCCCTGGTTCACTGACAGGGTTCAAAGCAATTTAATTTCATTGGGAGGAAGTGGTTCAGAAATCAAGGTCATTTAATTTCTGAAAGGCAAGTAAAGGGTTGCCTTTCCTAGGTGATCTTTCTGCCATTTTCCCCCTTAAAACGAAAAGTACAGTGGTTAATACAATGGCTTCAAGGTCATGTTAGAGCACCTTTGCAAATAAGGGAAGAATTCTTCCTACAGGATTTTAATTAGGTCGAGTACAACTAATTCTTCCTTTGCTACTTATTCCATTTCCTTTCCTTTCTGTAATTACTGCCAGTGTAACGCTCCTCACACACACAAATGGAGCTGAGGAAAGCCGTGCGATTATCCTTTATTTCTCCTTCATGCAAGAAGGGTGGGTTTTATCCACTGCCTTCAGTCTTTGTAAATCTGAGGACTATAGTCCTAACAGCCTTATACACGTGAGTGTCAGCATCATTATAAGAAGAGAGGGGGTTTCAAATGTGATGCTAACACCGTGACACACAGGTCTCCCCTCCACCTGGTCTACAGAAAATGATTAGGCATCAGCACAAAGAAAATGAACGCGTGTGCATGTTGTCAATCCATAAACATGTATCCCCTGCCTGTCAAGGGCTTAGAAGGGTGTTAGTACATGGGATTCAGGGTTGTAAAGGAGACTAAGGAGCTTAGTCAGGTTTGGTGAGACTGACAATTAGCAGGTACAATAAATCAGCAATACACTGCTTGGTTCTAGAATGGCAAAGGCACTGTGTGCAGCGGTGGTGATAGGGGTGCAGGGAGGCAACCAGAAGGCTCCACAGAGGAGGTGAGGCTTGAGTTGATGGCACAAATAGGATTCAGATCATTCACTCATTTATATATTTCCTGAGTGCCTAATATATGCCAGGCATTGTATAAGTACTGTCCTCACTTCAGTCCTGAGGAGCAGGTGCTATCCTTACACCCATTTTACAGATAAGGAAACTAAGGCTCAGATTCATTAAGCAAAGTGCTCAGAGACACATTAGAGTGGCAGACCTGGGATTCAAACCCAGGTTTCTCTGACTCCAGACTCCAAGACAAAAAGGGAGAGAAGAATGAAACTCATTGGGAGGAGAGAGATCATACAGGTTGTCTGGACAGGGAAGAAAGCTGGAACAGAACTTTTAAGAGCCCATAAGCCAGGTTCTGTGGTAAATGTGTCACCTCAGACAACTGTAACACCATTTTATTTTTAGCATAGTGCTTTTCAGTACCTGTTATTTTCTTGCTTTGATTGTTTTTTATCAGTCTCCTCCTCTCTCTAGAATGTGAACTTCAAGACAGGAAGGCCATATCTTGCTTGATTACTGCAGACTACTTGGTACCTAGTTCCCTGACTGGCACATAGTAGGTGATCAACAAGTATGTGTGGAATGACAGATTGAATCTCATTTCCCAGGAGCCAAGGGGAGGAGGTGCTACATTGCAAACTCCAACAAGGTACTTTGCATTCCTGTCTGGTGCCCCACTGTATCACCAGCACCTAGGACAGCACCCACGGCAGAAGGCAGCTACTCAAGGACTGTTGAATGAAGGAGAGACGGAGGGAGGGAGAGAGAGAAGGAGAGGAAGAAGAAAAAGGAGGAGCAGGAGGGAGAGAGGGAGGGAGGGAGGATCAGCTAGAGGGAAGACACATAAAGTTAGTAGAAAACAGATTCAAGTTCAGCTAAATTGTTACCCCCCCTCACTGACAGACAAAGCCACCTTGCTAGAGACTGAGTCAAAGCAAACTCACTGCTCTGAATCCATTCTCACAGAGACCCAAATGCCTGGCTGGCCCACATCCCTGAGGACTATCCTCTGTGCATACCATCCTCACCTGACCCAAAAGGGAGAGTGCCCTCTGGACCTTGCAGATCTCACCACCAACTTGGATTCTCTTTTCATTAATTTGTGTTTCCTAAGGAATATTTATTCATGTAGTTTCTGTTTAGGCAGTTATTGAAATTATGTCTAATTATGTAATGATGGTAAATAAGAATAATCACCTAGTTGCAACATGCTCTGCTTCTATTATGGGTAAGAATTTTATGCAATTTACTAAGAAATTTTCTAAGGTAGGAATGCTGATTAGGAAGAAGAGATGGTCATTTTGAATATATGTTGAGTTATCACTATCCCTACCTAACTGTTATGCAGGAAAGATCCTATATCTTTTTTTATCCAGCCCTAGGGCTGTACTCTTTGAATATTAATACCACAATTACTATTAATAATAGCTACTCTTAACTCAGCATTTACAATGTGTCAGATCGACTTTAAATACAAATTAAAATTCAATGCAAACTTATGTGCCTTCAAAGACCAAGAAAGTACAGTAAATGACTGAAGCAGGGTGGGTTGGGGATCAACAGGGAGCAATGGGGTCTGCTGGGAACTGCAGCTTGCTTGCCCTGAAGGAGACAGCCAACACTCAGCTTCAGCTGGGTATTGCCATTTGGAGATGTGGGAATGGTGATGCCAATTCTTCTGACCTTTCAGGAGAAGCCAGAAATATGGATTTTCATGTGAAATTCCTAGATTTTTCAACTACTGTGTGTGCCAACAGTCTGTGTGCTGCCCATTTATAATCCCTCAACCTCAGGCATTTTCCATCCGAAGCTTCTGGAAGCAGGGGCTGTGTCGACTTTGTTGATTGTGGCATGGGAGAAGGGAAGGAAAAACTGCATTGAGCTAACGTGGAGGCTGTAAGAGACCGTTTCTCATTTTTATTTAAAATCTCATGGAGGTAATTTCAGAGAACAATGAAATATCAGAAGTCTGGTCAGAGAGGAGAGGCGGGTAAAAGGGATGGATATAATTACTGGCAGTACTGATAAGGAGAGCCAGAAACAGACAAGCCAGAGGCATGAAGTCCTTCTCCAAGGTCCGTACATGCCCCTGGGGCTGGCCAAGGCAGGGATCTGCACAGAAGGGGTGCCAGGCTGCCCAAGTCAAAGCCCCCAGGACCAATAGGGACAAAAAGAGGCTGATCCTGGCTCTTAAGTAACAGGGGGAAGAGGGCATCCATGGTCTTCCCACCTCTGTTTAACTGTCATAACTCAGGGAAGTCTTATGTTCACG
This sequence comes from Mesoplodon mirus, assembly GCF_964341445.2. Classification (NCBI taxonomy): domain Eukaryota; kingdom Metazoa; phylum Chordata; class Mammalia; order Artiodactyla; family Ziphiidae; genus Mesoplodon; species Mesoplodon mirus. Next base: position 49,966,304 of record NC_138991.1, read on the forward strand.
CTCCAGTAGCTTGATATTCCCTCCCCATTATAGCCTTAGACTTCCCCTTTGTGACATCCATTATGCATGTGGTTATCTGTTTATATCAGATCCACTTTCCCTCATGAATATGAGAGTAGGGATTTTATCTGTCCTGTTTATCACTATATCTTTAGGACCCACAGAGCTTGACACATAGTAGGGGATCAACAAATAATGACTTAAAAATGAACAAGTGAATGAATAGTTGTTTGACCTTAGGCATGGGTTACTTAATTGCACGGGTTCGTCAATAACGTGAAACAGGGAGAATAATAGTGCCTCTTAGAATCACTGTCTTCTTTGTGCTAACCCACAGACAATTTACACACTGTGTGTTTCATCTGCCTTCCACAACAGGCATATTAGATCAGCAGGCTTTTTATCCCAAATTTGTACTAAGGAAACCCAGGCTTACAGCAGCTAAATGACTTGCCCAAAATCACACAGCTAGGAAGTGACACTATGGAGATTCCAGTCTGAGTCTTCCTGAATCTTTATCTTCTTCCCCACAGGAATTTAGAAAGTGAGAATGTCATTTTAGCAAACTGGTGGGAGCCAAAGCAAACCTCATAAAGAGATGCATTTGTTCTGGTCTTGAATCTGGTCTGGTCCTTGAATGAGGATCTAAAACGCAGAGGAAACAGGGAAAGCATTCGAGGTGGAAGGAATGACTTGGGCAAAAGCCTAAAACTATCAAGTCCCTTCAAGGACTGGTGGGTGATCACTTTAGATAAAGGGGGGTCCTGAGTGAGGCTGAAACCACCTTGTGAAAACTCTGAATTCACTCATCCTCTCAACAGTTATTTAGTGAGTGCCTGACTCGGTGCAGCACCGTGCCGGGTGATGGAGGGAAGGAGCCTCGCACCCTGGCTTCCTGTCCCCACGGAGCTCACAGTCTGGCGCTCGGCTATGCTGACTCCATAGCACTGCGGCAAGGACCAAATGAAGAAGTAGGCAAGAAATTACTTTGAAGAGCTAAGCTTTGCTATTTAAATTCTCTCCTCTGTTCTGCTATGTCCGTTAGATGCTTCGTTGCGATTAAGTGAAAACTCCAGTTCAAACTGGCTTTCGCAAAAAGAGACTTCATTGACTCTGGTAAGAGGAAAGTGGGAGAGTAATATGGCCCTGCTGGTTTCAGGGGCTTTATCAAGAAAGCAGAACAAGTTCACCACGACTCTCTTCTCACCTCTCCTCTGTGTGAGGGCTTCATTCTCAGCCAGCCTGGCTCCTCTCAACAGCTCAAGACCTCATACCTCACTTTCACATCCCACTGAGTTGAAGCTTCTCTTTCCCAGTAGCGGAACCTGAATTCAACTCTCATTGGCCAGAAAGTGATCACGTGCTCATCTTAGAACCAATCACTATACCCATAGGGACGGGATATGCTAATTGGTTTACACTAATTGAGACCTCCTTCTTCTCCACCAACCAAGCGAAAAACATAGGCTAAGAGTTAAAGAAAAGTGGTTTTACAAAAAACTCCTGGGCATAATTTTACCAGAAGAATGGTAAATTCTGAGAATCAAAAGCATAGCAGTGCATTATTACCAACGTGGGGCTTGTGATCTTAAGAAATCTCACATTATCAAAAATCACATTATAAATACACCATTACACTTGCGAAGCCAAAGTTGTTGGGGGCTTTTGGCAGAAATTTCAATAACAAGGTTTTCTTTTTTAAGATAGATGTGTTATTTTGTCACTGCAAGCTATAAAACTGAGGAGACATCACTGAGTACATCCTTAGCAGCACTTGAGATCAGACCCAAATCAGTGAGCTTCCAGTGTGGTCGTTCTGAAACCACGGGAATGGTGGCTGCACATTAAATCACCAGGAGAGCTTTTAAAAATGCTGATGCCCAAGCCTCACCCTCAGTGATTCTCATTTAATTTGTTTTCAGTGTGGTCTGCTAGTGGATATTATTAAAAATAGTAGTTCTCAATTGTGGTCACCATTAGAGCCACTTGGAGAGTTTAAGTCCCAAAGTCTAAGCTAAAACCCAGACCAATTACGTTGGAATTCATGAAGGTGAGACCTAGACATCGGTATACACTGAAGTTCCCATGAGCATCATTGTTGGTGGCAACCGAAAGGAGCGTAAAGAACACATTCCCAGCAAGCGGACAACAGCTCCATAAAGAAGCTGGGCATTCCTTTGCAACGTATGAGATGATTTTTCTTCTTAAGTCCATGCTTCTGATTCCCAATTTTGTTCCCATTATGTGCAATAGAGGTCTGAGTTAGGCAAGCCACGTCCATTAACTTAATTGATGACATCAGATCCATTTCCTGCTATAAAAACTTGTGTGGTGGGGGCTTCCCTGGTGGTGCAGTGGTTGAGAGTCCGCCTGCCAATGCCAGGGACACGGGTTCTTGCCCCGGGCCGGGAAGATCCCACATGCCGCGGAGCGGCTGGGCCCGTGAGCCATGGCCGCTGAGCCTGCGCGTCCGGAGCCTGTGCTCCGCAACAGGAGAGGCCACAACAGTGAGAGGCCCGCATGCCGTAAAAAAAAAAAAAAAAAAAAAAACTTATGTGGTGGAAGTGGCCAGGGCCAGAGCTATGTTCATGGCTTACACATGAGATATCACAAGCCACCATCATTGTCAATGACCTGAGTTAAGGATTTGCATTGAGCTAATATTTAATAAGGGCTTAGTTTGTGCCAGGCACTGTTTTAAGCAGTTAACATAGACATGACTTATTTAATCTTCAGAAAACCCTGTGCTATCATTATCCCAGTTTTACAGAAGAGGAAACCCAGACACAGAGAGGTTCAGGGGCTGGCCCAAGATCCCATGGCGATCAAGTGGTTGGGCCAATATTTGAATCTTAGCAGCCTGGATCCAAGGTCTATACTCTTAACCTCTACATTACAGGAAGGCTGGCTGGAACTTAAAAAGAATGTTCCATACCTCTTACTGTATTGCCACCCTAGTGAGCACATGCGCAGCTTGAAGGGACTCTCCCCTGTGTTCTCATTAGAGACAGTGGCTGGTGGCCTCTGGACTGCTGGCCTTTCAGATCATGTCCACAGGGTTCCCCCTTTTATCCACTGGCTCAAATGATTTGATGAGGTTAAAAGATGCTGCAGGGGAAGGAGGCAGGAGACAGGTGATGGGTGTTCACCACTCTCATCCTCAATGTCTTCGCTCAAGGAGAATGTTCTCTCCGCACCTCTTTTCCTAGTTAATTCTAACTTCGCCTTCAGGACTCAGCTCAGGATTAGTATCCCCTCTGAGAAATTTCTCCTGATCAACTCCTTCTCACTCCCAGGTTTTCCTTCTCTCTCAAAGGAAGTGTGGAGAAAACAATTCTCAAATTAAGAGTTGAGATTCGGGGAGAGGTCTGCCTTTGTTTAGCAAAACCACCTTGATGAACAATCTTGGTTGTGGAAGGATGGCTCTTAGACTCTGGAAGGATTAAGACATCCAGGAAAAACTGAATGTCTCTGTATAACAATGCAAGAGGAATTTGGAAGCTGCTGGGCAAGATGAATAGTGAGGATGTGAGGATATTCTTGGAGGTGAAGGACAATACCATGGCTGCAGGACAGGAAACTTGAAGAATGACATTGGCCCATGAGAATTCCCCTCATACTCTGGTAGGTCTGGCAGAGGGACCTTACAATAAGGATGTCCTCTTAAGCCATTGGCTGTGTTATAATTGAACCCCTTTTACTGCCTCTCTCTACCCACTCACCCACATCCCCAAATATATTAAGTGAATCTTGACTTTCCCTTGGTTGATTGACATTTTGGAGCAGTAAGGGAAAGTAGCTTTGTCGAATATTTGGGCTGATGTGGAGAAGAGCTCAGCCACAGAAAGCAAAAGACAAATGCACCTAACAGTAGGGAGAATAGAGCTGGAGACAGGAGCATAAGCCATAAAGTTTAGGAAAATCTCGGGGAAGACTAATCCAATAGCATGAGATGCAGTTAGGGATATGAGCCAATGTTAGTTAATTCTCAAAAGATAAGGCAACCTCTGCTATTGTTTTAGTGATGCAAGGTTTCTCTTAAGGTTGGATTCCTCAAAGGCACTAACCTTTCCTTTGCAAATTGCCAACATTATACAAGAAACTTTTGCAAGCAACTTCTTTAATAATCTTGATTCTGGCCATGCTGAACCATTTTAAACTCTACAGACACGTCACATTTTTACTCCTATACAGATTTTTATACATGTTTCTCCAACTGCCTGAAACATACTTGCCCATAGTCTTTGCCTATTTTAATTCCTGCTCTTCTTTCAGATCTCAACCTTAGCTGTCACTTCCTGTGATGTATTAGTGAGGATGTTTTAGACTGCCAGGAAAAAACAAAACTTAACTCAAAATGACTTAAACAACAGGATATTTACTGTTAAATTAGATGCCTCTTATGTATCATTCTGTTGCTCTCAGTGCATTGAGCTCTTCATGCCAGTGGGCCAGCAGCCAAAGAAAAGAGTGCCAGTGCCAGTGAGGTGAATTGATTATTAGTACATGAAGAACTAGGGGTGCAGCCACACAGTGGGGGCAGGGAGAATCCACAGGGTTATCTTGTGGTGCTTCTATTCCCTGAGGTCATAGAAAATGTGCAGTTTCAGGAAACATGGCCCCAAAAGGGCAAGGCAACAAGGGCTCAGGGTAATCCAGCATGGTAGTGAAAGGTGAAGATGATGGATATGAATCAGGAGCTCACAATCAGCTGCAACAGCAGGGATCATAGCTGCGAAAAGCCCCTTGCCTGGAGTCTTTGCAGCTACCACCTTGAAGAGGACTCTGTGATTAATCAGACGTGTACCTCTTCTCTCAGGGAAGAAGTAAGGATATTTTGTTTTCACAAGTGGAGGTCAAGAGGGGATCTGATGGATGCAAGGCATGGACTATATTAGACACCATATCACCATATCCTTCTATCACCGCTGAGATTCCATCGGAATTAGGTGCAGTCTGACTGTACCTCAACTCATCCTTGCACCTGGACCACACATTTCTCATCTCCTTCCCAAGGTTTCCCTGTTCATGCTAAGCTGTTGGACACTGTTGAACCTGGCTGGTACCCATGCCTGCAAAACTCAAAAGTCTGAGGCAATTAACACACCATAGGCAAATCTTTGATCAACAGGAGGTGAGAGTTGGTGGATAAACTATCCACCCTCTCCCCCTGATGCACTGTCCCAAGATGCAGTTTACATGGCTTCTTAGAGGACTGTCACCCTCAGTGGCAGTCAACTTGATAATGCTTACTCATACTGACCCTTCCTCCTTCCCGCCTTCATTCTCTCTGTCCCTCACACATGTTCCCTGATGTTGTATCCTCTACTGAGGTGCATATCAGCTCTTTGTCCCAGGATCTGCCTTTCTGAGCAAACCAAAGATAACAATCACCCATAACAAAAAGTACAGAAGTAGGAAGTTCCAGAGTTCAGAAGGATGTGTGCCCTCTTTATCTTTCCAGTCTTCCTTTTTCAGTGCCTTGGGTTTTGTCTTCACACTTATCCTTTCATGGTTTTAATAGGGCTGCAGTAACTCCAAGTACCAGGACCTCGAACAAAAATGTTCAAATTCTGAAAGAGGGGAAGAGAACATAGCTCATCCTTTCTGGATAGGAGTTAAGTCTCCTAGAAGCTCCCCAGACTTCTGGGAGATACCTTCTCACATCTCACTGCCAGACCTGCATCCCATTCCCGTTCCTAACTGGCGTGAGGAACTGACTTTCTTAGTCCAATCATGATTCATCCCTTGGGATTGGAGAAGACCCATCCTCCCCTAAGTCGCGGTCCTGAACAAATCAAGAAAGAAGTGAGGGATTAATAGCGGTGGGCACAGTGGTAACTATGTCAGACACTTATTAGCTAACCCAGGAGCCATTTTCAACACTCCTTCACCTTTGCCCATCTCCCACTATAGAGGCTAAAGAAGCAACATATTGACTTTCAGCTTCCTTTGCAGCTAGGGAGCCATGCTATCTGTTTTTAGACATATGTACGTAAGGGAAAGCTTTGTAGGGGCTTTCTTCTAGGTCTTCCTTGATAAAAGTATATTGACACGAAAAGAGCTTCCTCTCTCTCTCTTGCTCCCTCTTTGGTCACCTCTCTGATTCATTTCTTTACACCTGATCATGTGAAGACATGGTTCTCAGAGCTTTGGAAGCCATCTTGCAACCATGGGGCAATAAGCCTAAGTATGAAAGACTAACAAACTAATAAAGGTAGAGTAGAATAATGGAAAGAACTTAGCTCCTTAACTACACCCTTGAGCCACTAAAGCAGCCCTGGGATTGCTTTTCTCTGGATTTTTTTTTAGTTATATCAGATTACTGTCTTTCTTATTTAGCCATTATTATTGAAGTATTACGTTACATGCAGCTAAAAGCCCTTCTACCTGATAAATCAACCAACATTTCTAGGAGGTACCCCTGGACCCTACAGACTATATTAGCTATCCCTTTCCCCTAACAGCCAAGGCTTACTGCTGTCACGGCTATTACTGCAGTACGCTTTCATTGTTCAGTTAAACAGAGATTCCTTTGAATCGTCTAAATTCTGCAAGCACAAGCTGAGCCACTGCCACAGAGAGTGTAATACAGTATTCCTGCACAGGGCAGTGGGCTGGCCTAAGTACCTCCACAGTCTCTTACAACTTTGAAATCTATGACCCCAGTTCCTTTAATATAAATATCCCTTTTCCATGTATAAAAGGCTTTTTCCCTTCCATTATGTCATAGCAAATTGCTAGGCAACACAAGAATAAAACTTGGATAAGTGTTCTATTGTGTTTGTACTGTGGGGAACTATCAAGCTAAATTTCCACTTTTGCAGATCATTTGGGGGATTATTTGTTATTCTGAACAGGCCTGTCCCCATTCTCCTTCAGCAGTATGGAGAATGGATACGAAAATAATGTGTGTAAATGTTTCTTTCTTTTTGAAATGGTATTAATAAAGTATTTCCTATGGTTATGGCTAATAAGTCACTTGTTTCCTAATTTTTCTGTATCAATATGCTCTTCAAGGAAGCTTAAACCCCATACCTCTACACATAGTGTGGTATTTGTAGAGTTCATTACAGTCTATAATTAACAGGGGAATTGCCTTTGGGGAAGAACAGAAAATTGAAGATTAAAAAACTGACCAAATATTTACCTGCAAACAGGAACCTTTTATAAGGAGCAAGGACATTTTAAATTTATAAATGTTCAGAAAATGTTCCAAATATTTTGTCTGTCTTCACTGAGTGATTTCTTGGTGGTCGACCAGCGAGCAGAGCAGAGAATGACACTGACTGTCCTCCAACTCTACGCCAGGTACTCGATGAGTCACTTTATAGGTATTATCTAATTAAATGATTTTTGTCATTTAAAAATACTCTTTACAATTACATAAGTAATACACACTTGTAAAATGTTTCAGCAATTCAGGGACATAAAAATGAAAAAGTGAAAGTTCCCCTTCACTCCCTTTACCCCTCAATTTCCCTTACATTCCTGGAAATAATTACCATTCCCTTTGGTGTATATCCATCCCGACTTTTTTTTTTCTATGCCTTTTCATAAATGCACATATTCTTACATGAATATATAAACAAACCATACTTCATGTATTCTAGGATGCACTTTTTTCAAGTTTAAAGTCTCTGAAATAAGAATGCATCTTACAATTAAAGGCATTCTACAGTGGCCAATTTCTCTCTTAGTGGCACATAAAATAATGGTGCATCTTGAAATAAGTGGCATTTTGGAGTAAGAAAATACAGTAGATACAGTGCTTACACAATTATATAGATGTATGACTGTGTGAATTGCTATGGACAGCTTTCAGTACACATGGGTCTGCCTCATTCTTTTTCTTTCTTTCTTTTTTTTTTTTTTTTTTGCGGTACGCGGGCCTCTCACTGTTGTGGCCTCTCCCGTTACAGAGGACAGGCTCTGGACGCGCAGGCTCAGTGGCCATGGCTCACGGGCCTAGCTACTCCACGGCATGTGGGATCTTCCCTGACCGGGGCACGAACCCGTGTCCCCTGCATCGGCAGGTGGACTCTCAACCACTGCGCCACCAGGGAAGCCCTGCCTCATTCATTTTAATGTCTGTGTGAGCTGCCATTGTATGAATGTACCTGCTTTTATTTAGCCATATACCTTGTAGATGGACCTTCAGATTATTTCCAAGTCTTCCTGGTAGAAAACAGTGCTGCACTGACCATCCTTGCCCCTAACTATTTGGGTCCATGTAATAAATATTTTTTACAAAGAGATTCCTATCTCATGAGTTTTCATAGTTACCCTATGTGGTAGGAAAAACTTAGTTATTCAGAACTCAGTGAGACACATGTTCAAATCCTGGCTCCAGAGCTGCCATGTTGAACAACTCAAGGGAGTTCCAACTGTCATTTGGGTCAGGGGTCAGCAAACTTTTCTGTAAAGAGCCAGATGGAATGAACATCTGAGATGTGTGTATGACTCAGTTCCTTCACCAAGAAAATAAATCTATGTTAACAGTGTTTGTGAGAATTAATACAACGCGACAAGTAAAGCATTTACAAGTGCTTGGTAAATGCTATAGCTATTAAAAAATTTTATTCTTTTACTGATGAGGAAATTCATAGTTATTAATTCACAGAGGCAGGACACAAACCAGGTGAGTCTGACTCCAAAATTAGTGTCTCTCCTATAGCACCTACTGCCTCAAAAGGAAGGATGTATTGCAGAGAGAATCTGAACTCAGGGGAGCTGAAAGGCTTTTATAAAGTCCTACTATGTCACTGTCGGACATAGTGGACTTTGGCTCTTTGAGTGTCCAGCAAATACACTCCCCACCTGAGAAGGCAGCTTCTGTGAGACCCAGCCCTTTGGGCTTGCTGACATCCCCAACCAGTGGATTGTCCTGCTATTTACGCCAATTTAATATGATCGCAGTTGTATTACCTGGATGGAAATGCAGCCACAGAGGTGTTGATAAAGCTGTCAGAGCAAGATGGAGATAGTAAGTCTCATTAATATTAAGAAAGGAATAAACCCATAAATAAGACATTATCAAGTGAAATAAGATAACATCTCCTCCAACTTCTAACAAATCGCATGTGCAAAACCACATCATTTCCTCAGACATCCTCCCTACGAGACAGATGTATAGAATATGAATTGTGCGGGGAGGGAAATTGATATGCAGAACAGGAGTTGGCAAAATAATTAGAACTGGGAGGCTCCCTGAGTCTTATGGTTTATTTCAGAAGTCACCAAATGTACAATCCCGGGGTCCAGACCAGACTGGTATGTAACATATCAGTCCTTGAAAAAAGCCTGGAGATGATGGAGAGGTGATGGTACTGGCTGCTGAGGATGAAAGCAGTGCCAGGCCTGACACACTGAACAGGTAAGGGCCACCTCCCCAGGTGGGGAAGGGCAGGGGCTGCCCCTTTGGTGGCACAGCACTGCCTAGTACAGTCGCATAGGCTCCTTACCCCCTCTGCCCACTAAGATCCCAACCTTCTGCATTCCTCTCAATCATCCCAACCACTTCTCCTGGATGATGCTAAGTGCAAAATGCAAGTTGTATTAAGTTCCTGAAACCTTATCAACTAAGAACCACTTGCAGACGGGGACCAGTTGGGTCTGTATCCCCAGAGGGCCCCCAGCTCAACACCTGGCTGTGGTAGGGAGTCTAGAGATGCTTATTGATTGGAATTGACTAAAGCCACCAACAAAATAGCCCGATGGAATAGGAGAGAAAGGAGAGAAGAGAAAGGCAGGAGTGAGGGGAGGAGAAGAGAAGGAAGACAGGAAGGAGGAAGGTAGAGAAAGTGGCAAAGATGCTGGAATGTGAATTGAACAGATTGAGGCAGAAGAGGAGCAGAGAGACGAGGGAAGAGAGAGGAGGAGACCGACATAGAGCAGCGACAGAAGGCAGAGGAGGCAAAGTGGAGTGGAACGTGAGCTGAGCGGACAGGGCAGGGAGATGGGCAGACAGAGAGAAGAGGCAGGTGGGGGCACAGGGGAGGCAGCGAGACAGGCAGAAAAAGACACACGGGATGCACACACTGAAAGAAAGATGGACACAGAGATGGTCAGACCCCTGCAGACTGAAACAGGGCACAAAGTTGGAAAGAACATAGACAAAGCCTGAGGAGGGACAGAGAGACAGGGCAGAGCCAGAGGCTTTCCTGGTCCCCCAAGGGAATCCACGCTCCCCTCAGTTTATCTTCCTACTGAACTAATTCCTCGATAAAGAAAGGGAAGAAGAAAAAATGTCTTTCTGGAAGAAAAGATTCTGGAAACCCATTACTTGGCAGGTGAAAAATGTCCTTCGTCTCCAGGCATTCTGCCAGTTCTAAGGTGGCGCTGCATCTCAGTTTTAGTTATAAAAAAGCGGCATCCGGGCTTGCATCTCAGCCCCAGAGAGCCTGGGCAGGGGGCTGACCCTTCCGGACTCCAGGCTCCTCGACGTGGTAAGTTGTGACCAGGAGCCCACTCTATCTACCCTCATGGAATTCTTGACAGGATCAGCTCAAATAGCACTATGAAAGCCTTCCAAAAAGTACATCACCCGCTGAGATCATCCAGTAATGAAGGTGAGAAGTTAGCTTGTTTTGGTTGACTCCTATAGTCATTCACATTCCTCCCTCCCTCTCCACTCCCTCCCCTCCCCCTCCCTTACTGTCCTTCTCTTTCCCATCTACCCCTCCACATGCACATCTGCCTTATATTCCAAAGAGACCTTGACTTCAGCCCTCAGGCCATGAAATATTCAATCCACTTGGACACTTTTTAATGAATCTGGGGTTTGAGTCACGCCATTGCGCCTTGACGCCTGTCTCTGTAACCCCTTCCCGGGACCTACTGGTCGGCTTTGAGCACTGCCCTGGAGATGGAGACAAGACCTCCTCTCCTCTCCCGGAACTGGTTTGCTGAGGCATCTGCAAGCATTCTCTTTGCCATCCTGCCACGCGTGCCTGGAAGGGGCAACAAGGCGATGAGATCTGTCTTACGCAAGAGTCAAAGGTGACTTTTAAAGGATGAGAAAAGAAAAATGCAAACCAAAAGCTACCAACAGCTCAGGCGGCAAATATCCAGATGATTAACAGGCTGGCTGGATCGAGGATACAGATGTTGCATCTGAATTCCACGTTGTCCTCACCTGACTTTCTTCAGCAACCCCGCCTCCCATACAGACTCAATTATCACAAGATTCATTTGCACTTATTGACATTTTGCTCTGTTTAAAGAAAAAGTGGGCTTTTCATTGCTATTATCATACTGCGCTAGTGGGTTTTGTCTGACAGGTTGAGCCATAATAAAATTAAACGGACTGATGCATTTAAGACTTTTAGCACAGTGCCGGGCACATGTTAAGTGCTGGACAAATAACCGGTATTTTGATTAATTTTAGTCATAGTCATTGTCACCGTATTCATCTTGGGGACAGGCCTGGCGTTCTGTTCTGCCTGCAACAGGTCACACCATATCTGGCACTGACGTGGTTCTCAGTAAAATTTGCCAAGAAGCTGATTGGACAGTGAGCATAGGATTCCCAAACAGTCTGTGCATCCCAACGTGGTCTCCCTTCTTCCCTAAACTCCTATCCAGTCATGCAACAAATAGCTACCAGGCACCTGCTGAATACCACACATCATACTAGGTGCTGGGGATTCCAGATGAGCAAGATAGAAAGGGTTCTTACCTTCAAAACTGTTAAGCCACAGGACTTACCATCCATGTCAGTGACAATGGCAAATCTTTATACAGCACGGGGCACAGCCAGATACTCTTCTCAGATCCTTACCGGCACTGACACACATAATCCTCACAACTGGTCTTTGGGGGAGGGACTTCCACAACTCTCACTTTATATTTTATGTATCTATAGACTGAGGCCCAGAGAGGTCAATTAATCTACTGAAAGCACACAGAAATAAGCAGCAGAGCTGGGATTTAAGAGTCCACACAGCTAAACCACAGTGGTGCTGCATCATTCGGTTCACGGTGCTTCAGTCTGTTAGTGACTGTTTCCATTTGTTTCTGCGAATAGATTAGAATATCCTTAAACTCCATGGAGACAGGAAGCAGATTAGTGGTTGACAAGGGCTAGGAAGAGGGGGAGTGAGGAGTGATCACTAATGGGTATGGAGTCTCCATTTGGGATCATATAAAAGTTCTAGAACTAGATAGTGATGATGGTTGCACAATATTGTGAATGTACTTAATACCATTGACTTATACATTTTTTAATGGTTAAAACGGTCAATTTTATGTTATGGGAATTTTACCCCTTAAAAATTTTCTTTAATCCTTAAGTGTAGGGTGTCTTATATCTTTCGTATCCCCACAATGACTAGAATGCAAAAGTTCTTAGTAAACATTTCACGATCGGTTGAGTGATTGCCAGTGGTCTTAGAAGTGGAGTTTGTTTTGTTTTTATTATCATCACTCTTGTGATTATTATAAACAGAGCACTTTTGGAGTCTAGAAGGTTCCTGTCCATCTGTGAGCAACGGGACCACAGATTGTGCTGATTCCGTGGGTGAGGGACAGGTGTTCAGCACCAGGTGCTGGGCTAGGCTGCACAAGGTGCTTCCCCAGAATCGGCGATACACAGGGGCGAGTCAGCATCAGGATGGGGTTGAGAAGGCAAAGTTCAGAACCAGAGGAACAGCTCAGGCTTGAGGTCTGAGGGACAAATCAGGGCTAAAAATAGAAAACAACCTCAGGGTCAGGAAGTGAGAGAATCTGAAGCCTTTTGGGAAGAAGAATACAACAATAATATAAAAATAACTGTAATAGTGAATCAAACCCTTAGATAATGCTTTCCACGTGCCAGATACTGACTCAAGGGTTTTCACCTTGAGTCATTTATTAATTAATTCATTTATTAATATTATTAATTCATTTATTCTGGATTATGATTGTCATTACCCCCATTTTATAGGTAAAGAAACTAAGGCACAGAGAAGTTAAGTGACTTGCCCAAAGTCACACAGCTAGCAAGTGGCAGACTCTGTATTCTAAGCCAAGTGGTCAGGAGCTCTGGATTGACTCAACCATAGGAGTTAAGGAGTGAATCTGGAGTTAAGATTCTGGTCCTGCTGAGAGCTAACTGTTGGCCTCATGAGAGGAAGGGCCCCCTGGAGCTTGAGGTTTAAGGATGCAGATGAAATGCAGTCCTCAGGGCCCTGGACTCACAAAGGAATAAGTCAGTTCCCAACACCTAGAGGTAGAGAAGTGTAATGGTTAGGAGCACAGATTCTGGCCTAGAAGCTGGGCCTTGGACTCCAGCTCTGCCCCTTAGCGGCTGTAAAACCTCAGGCAGACTCCTTGATCTCTCTCTGCCTCAGTTTCCTCATCTAAAATGGAGATATGATCCTTCCTAACTGTGAATTATTATAGAGTTACTGTCAGGAGTACATGACTTGATTTTTGTAAAGCGTTGAGAACAACGTCTGGCATAGAGTAAGCAGAATGTGAATGCTAAATAAAATAATCTCAGTAGAGTAGGAGCCACAACGCCATGTACCTTGGGTGGGGAGGACTTGAAGAAGCAGCAACCAGATGGAGAGCTCCCTGCACACTTTGCCTTTAACAAAGGAAACCGAATTCTTGGCTGAAAAAGAACTGGTGGCTGGTGTCATACTGAAACTTATTCCTACGTCTTGAGCCACCGTGCTGTTCGTGTGCCCACAGTTCCTGCATGCCTCCTCCTGTTTCCATCCGTGGCAGGAAGGGAGGAGCTGCAGGTCCTCCTGTCTCAAGCTGCCCACGTGGTGATATTTAATTAATCTATTCATTTGATCTTCTGGTTTGCTCAGTGGCTCCCTTTCCTTGATGCTCCCTGAGGTTTGAATACAGTAAAATTCAGCCCTAACTAAAATTGTTGAGATGCCAGCAGTCTCTGTTAATGAAACATCAGAATGAGACTGGATTTCTTTTTTTTTTAACAGGCTTTTCTTAAAATCTTTGAGAGGGGGGATAGAATGAGCCCAGGTAGGAAAGAACAAAGTTAACAAACTCCCTCTTGTCTCCAAGGGTGTGAGGGTGGCCTTTCTAAGTCTCTCTTCTGGTCTGGGACTGGAAGCCAATCCTTTGTAGCAGAAAGAGTCCTAGAGTCTGTGTCCAGAGATCTCCTGTCCCAGACTTCCCATTTGGGACCTAGACCTCAGCTAATTTTCTCCCCTCTTAGAGTCTCCATTTTTCCATCAGCAAAATGGGGATGCCAGACCAGCTTTAGGAGTCTATGGTTTGAGAACATTACGTTGTCAAGTCCTTGTATTCTTGAGCCTGGCAGGACAGAGTCGCAGGACCATCTTCCTCCCCAGTCTCTCCCCTCCCCTCATCATCCTGAGAAAATGGCCACAAACAGTTTTTTCCACTCTAGTCACTGGGCTTTGAGTGATACAAGCTGCCCACAGTCACAAGGAACTGGACTAGAGATTGGACTCCTAATTCTAAGCAGCACTGCAAATCTAACTAAGAGGGCCAGTGGGGCTTCCCTGGTGGCGCAGTGGTTGACAGTCCGCCTGCCGATGCAGGGGACACGGGTTCGTGCCTCGGTCCGGGAGGATCCCACATGCTGCGGAGCGGCTGGGCCCGTGAGCCATGGCCGCTGGGCCTGCACGTCCGGAGCCTGTGCTCCGCAACAGGAGAGACCACAAGAGTGAGAGGCCCGCGTACTGCAAAAAAAAAAAAAAAAAAAAAGAGGGCCAGTGACGTGTCTTGGTTCTAGATTCTCCACATTGGGTGGAACCAGCCAGACCTAGCCAGATTCCCTCTCCTGGGGGAGTTTTAGCTGTTCCTCTCCCCAAGCAGAGTAGAGAAGAAGCAGCATGGGCACTGGCCAGACAAACCTGGGTGTAAAACCCTCCTGGTAGCTCCTCCCTGCCATGTAGCAGCTATGTGGTGTACACTCTCTGGGCCTCGATTTCATGATATGTAAATGAGGATAATAAGAATAATTCCCTTCGTTATCTCATTAGATAACTACGTCAATTACATAACACAGGGCTTGACACATATTAGCCCCCAGTCATAGGTAGCTGGTAGCTGTGGTTACCATTGATGGCAGCAGATAAAGAAACAGGAGAGAAAGAGAGAGAGAGAGAGAGAAAGAGGGAGAAGACAAAAGCAGAAGAGACACAGAGATGGCAAATCACAGAATGTGTGCATGGGTGAAGTGCCCTTACACGCAGCTCTCGGCCCACGTGCTCCAGGGGGACTCCACCCCTTTTCCAGCCATAAAGCATGTGGCTCAGGCCCAAGGCAATTGGAGCCTCACATTCTCCTGGCCATTGTGACTGGTCCAGAGGAGAGCACGCAATCAAAGTTAGCCCATGCCTGGTTGCACTCTGCCGTACCCGAGACGCAGAGTTCAGTTGATTCTCCAGTGTCCGTGAGAAATCAACTCCCACTGACCCTTTTGTGACTTTCGAGGACTCTCGTAAATTTGTTGGGCAGGTCATGGGAAAGGATCACATCACAGAGCAAGTGACTTTCCACCAGACGGTCACCTTGCCTGAAACTTAGTCTTCCTCTCTTGTCTGTCACTCCCCGCCTCCCCGGAACAACCCAGGTGCTTCCAAGGATAAACTTCAGCCCCGAACACCCACCAAAATGTTTTCCCAACAAAGGGCGCTTTCTATTCCAAAGAGCAATTCTGGCTGAACCAAATGTCCTCTGTCTGTCTGCGTAAGTCAATTACCAGGTAAGCCCTCCATCAGCAGAGGACATTATCATAACCGTTCCTGGGCAGGAGATAAGATCGATATCCTCTCCCCCTCATTTTGCTGGGATGTTGCTCCCACCCCTGGTATCAACATCCCAGGCAGACGGAGCAAAAGACGTTCCACCTTAGTTCCCAGAGGAGAGAGATTGTGATGCACAGCCATCTTATTTTTTTTTTAACATCTTTATTGGAGTATAATTGCTTTACAACGGTGTGTTAGTTTCTGCTTCATAACAAAGTGAATCAGTTATACATATACATGTGTTCCCATATCTCTTCCCTCTTGTGTCTCCCTCCCACCCTCCCTATCCCATCCCTCTAGGTGGACACAAAGCACCCAGCTGATCTACCTGTGCTATGCGGCTGCTTCTCACTAGGTATCTATTTGACGTTTGGTAGTGTATATATGTCCATCTCATTTGACTTAGGGTTTGCAGGTCCCACTGCCACCAGAATTGCCAAGGTTAACCATTCCGGATGAGAACTGGAATTAATGACACAGCAATGGGCTTGCACCCACCATGGGTTCCCCCTGTTAGTTAATAGAATGATTCATTTGAACTGCTTCCCCCTTCATTGATGGCGAGGGGTCCACTCCTCCCACTGCTATAGCCCTTCCCTCTCTAGGAAAAGACAAGTGAGGCTTATTGAATTCTAACACATCATCCTGGCAGTGGGCATCAACAGAGAGAGACAGACGTGAGAACAGAACATGGAGCCCCATATCCATCCCTCACAGTACCCCCCTTCCTCCTCCTCCTCTTCTCAGCAGATCTACTCAGCACCCCCTAGGGAAGCCGAGAGTTCATTATGAACACTAGCTAAGGGTCAATAAATACATGGCTGAGATTTCAGTCACCTACTGTGGCTGTCCTCACCACCAACAAAGTAACTGCATGGCCCCAGCCTCGTTTGTGGGGTGGGGATTTGTGGCAGGGAGCTCAAAGGAGCTCTAGAGCTGGAATGATCTTTTCATAAAGCAAATTTGATCATGTAAAACCTCTCCACCTCGCTTAAAACTCTTCAGTGGCTCCCTATTGCCTCTAGGATAAAAACCAAAGCATTTAATATCGCTCACAAGATTCTGCAGGGTCTGGTCTCTGCTGACGTGTCTAACATTACATATCCACGCCTGCCCCCTCCCATTCTCAGCCTCACCAGTCACACCAAGAGACTTTCATGCTGTCAGTGGCTTAGGGGGCCTCCAGAGCTCAGGTCAAATATAAGCTCCTCATTCTGGAATAGATCCTGCTTTAATCTAGTCTTCTAACCCCTCATACCTGCCTTTCACTGCATTTGTTACACCTTGTGATTTTACATTTCCCTGTCTAAAGACTGGGTTGATGCTTTGTCTTCCCACTGGTATGTAACTCCATGTTCTGTTCACCAAGCATCTCCAGCTTCTAACACAAGGCCTGGCACACAAAAGGAACTCAGTAGGGCTTCCCTGGTGGCGCAGTGGTTGAGAGTCCACCTGCCGATGCAGGGGACACGGGTTCGTGCCCCAGTCCGGGAAGATCCCACATGCCATGGAGCGGCTGGGCCCGTGAACCATGGCCGCTGAGCCTGCGCGTCCGGAGCCTGTGCTCCGCAACGGGAGAGGCCACAACAGTGAGAGGCCCGTGTACCACACACACACACACAAAAAAGGAACTCAGTAGATATTTGCTGAATGAATGTAGTTATAAAGTAGGGTACGTTCCAAGAGCTGGAATCTGGAAGTGGAGCTAAAACAGCATGTGCAGCAAGGTGGGAGAAGAGGCAAGAGAGGTAAACGGAGGAGATCACAGGACGATCATGATTCAGCACCCCCTGGGCGCCAGGCACTGTTCTACACACTGACGATACAGCAGTGAGTAAGATGGACAACACGCTCTAAGCTTCTGGAGCTTACATTTGAGGTCATTCCCCTCTCATGTTGCAGGATATTGATCCTGGAAGTATCTCCATTTGTAGTGTTATTCTAAGTTGTGACAAGAATAAATTGCACACATAACCAGGTGTAAAGGACCTCCCATGGGCCACCTCCAGAGCTGGGGTCTCATCCACGGGGAGGCCAGTTAAGTACTTCAACACATCCCCAAAATAAATCCCCTCCGCAACCTGTTGATAAGAAGTGGGTGGCTTCTTCTGGATTTTGTGGAGGCTTAGGGAAGGCGGATTGCGTTGCACACCATAGGATTGTTTCCCCTTTGCACACCCCAAGGCCCTCACCCCTACCGGCCACTTCATCTCTCTTCTCTCCCTCCCACACCGCCTCTCAAAATTCTTTCTGCTCTGAGCAATTCAGCCTTCATCTTCATCTTGCAAATTTTCCTAATAGTGACCATCTGCCGTTCTTCAAATGTGCCCCTTGGTCTATGCTCCCTTATACACACTGATCTAATTTGCTTGCTCTCCTATGGACAGTTAGAATTCACCAGTGCACCACAGCCCACTGGTGGTCACACATGGGGCCTTGTTCCTCACGCTAAGGATTTCGGCCTCTGTCTAGAGGGCCATGTGTAACATAGGAGGTTTCTGGTAGGGACGTGACCCTGGACAGACTTCCCCACAGCACCTGAGACTTCACCTCAGCTGCCAGGAAGAATCCAGATGCAGCTGTGGGCGCCCTTCTTCGGGTGTTAATTGAGGCTTCACCCAGGGTCCAGCTGCAGAGAAGCCCATGTGGTGCAGCACAGATGGGGGAGCAGCTGCATAGGCGGCTCTAGGCTCAGCAGGCCTGCCCCACCCCAGGGGTCTTGCTGCTGGAAGCAGAGCTAGGGTGGCCTTGGGGAGAGGGCATCTCTGAACTGAAAGGGAAATGCTTCGGCTTCCCACAGAAGAGGGAAATGGTTGGGAAAAACCTATAAATTGGAATTGCCCAGAGGATTCTCTCTGATCTCCTTTCAGGACTGAAGCCTGCAGTCAGTGGCCCTTCCACAGAGCACTCCTTTCAAGAGAAAGCCATGGAGTTCTGCTGCCTGGGAAACCACCTCAGACTAGGTAATGTAGACAACAGACGTTTATTTGCTCATAGTTCTAGACGCTAGAGGACCATGATCAAGGTGTCAGTAAGGCTGGTTTCTTCTGAGATCTCTCTCCTTGCCTTGTAGATGGCCATCTTCTCCCTGTGTCCTCACATGGTCTTTCCTCTGTGTATCTGTGTCCCAATATCATCTTCTTATAAGGACACCAGTCATATTGGATGAGGACCCACTACAATGACCTTATTTAACCTTAATTACCTCTTTAAAGACTATCTCCAGAGAGAGTCACATCTTGAAGTTAGGACTGGGGAGTTAAGGACTTCAACATATGAATTTTGGAGAGACACTTCAGCTCATAATGTCAACCGTGATGAACCAAAAAGGGAGCTTACTTTGTAATTTCACATGTCAAAGCCTCAAGGAGAGACTGACTGAACTCTTTCTCATCTCTAATTACAAATTTTGGCAGAGATGATTTGGGGTTGGTCCAGTTTGGGACAGAGGTCCATCCCTGGTCCAATCAGCTAAGCCCAAGTATGTGGGCTCATCCAGAACAAACATGGCTGCCAAGACTCTGCCTATGGATGCTGGCAGCAAGCTATTGGCCTGTGGCCTTGACAGACACTACATATCACCTGTCAGAATAAACTCAAACCCTTCAGTAGGGCATACAGAATCCTTTACTCCCCACCCTCTTAATTGCTACCCCTCTGCCCCATGCCCTGCGACCCCTGCACAAATTTTGCCCTTCATCTGTGCTAAAGGTACAATGCCCTGACCTCACCTCACCGTTTCCTGCCTCCAGGCCTTCACTCAGGCTGTTCCCTCCATCTAGCGAGCCTTCCCTCTCCACTCCCTTTGTCTACCTGACAAGCTCTCACTTATATTTATATTTCAAAGCCCAACTGAAGCATTCCCTTTGGAAAATCATTTCTGACTTCCTTTAGAGTCAGCCTCCCTCTTTTATTTCATTCTGTGCCTGTATGTACCTCTTTTATAGCCCTTAGAACACTCAGTCACAATTTTTGTTATATTGCTTTTCTCTTGCAATAGACTCTGGATTCCAGCTTATTAGAGAAAATTCACCTTACCTATCCCGAAGTCTAGCACAGGGCTTGTTTTGTGCTCAAAACTATTTGTGGAATGATGAATGAATGCATGTTATCACCGGGGCACAATGGGATACACAGTTTACAAATAAAGCACAAGTCTCTGTCCTTTAGGAACCTCCAAGTGACTAAGGAAGACATTAATATGAATACTGGTTATGAAAATAAAGATGTAAGCCAAGGGCTAAGGAAGTACAAAGGGAGCTGCCACTTAAACTGGGAGAATTACGGACAGCTTCTGGGAGGAGGTGATTTTGAGGGTCACAAAGGATGAGTAGGAGTTGGCCAAGTGGTGTTAGACAGGGAGGGGGAACTAGAAAGACAAGGCCATATTAAGGAAAGAGCATGAACAAGGCATGGGGAAAGGACCTTGCTAGGCTTGTAGCTGCAACAGGGAGCAGTTATAGGGACAATATGACCATGGATACCAGGTGGGAACAGCATCATCTGGTGTTCTGAGAAAAGGGAGCCCCAGTCACACCTGGGCCTTTTGGCTGTTCTCAGGAATAAGCTGGGAAGAGAAAACCACTTTATGTTGTACTCGTGGAGCCACCAGCTCCTCAGGACATTCACCCAGAGTCTCTCTCCCTCCATGGATTTTCTCAGGACAGAGGGAAAGACACGAAGTTTCCAACAGTCTTGAGCCAAAGAAACCAAGTCTTCAGAGTCTGGAGTCTGCATGGACCTCCTCCACTCCCTCCCCCAAATGACAGAGGGCTAGGGTGGCCTCTCTGAGCCTGGACTGAGACATTCGCCTCCCACCTCCTGCACATAATAAACATTTTCTAAGCCTCTCTGATTTCAGTTTGCTCTGCTAGTCACAAGCAGGTCATTTCTCCTCTCTGAGCCTCAGTTGTTCATCTGAGAAAAGGTGATAATGGCCCCTCAGGCTTATTGTGAGGGTTAAAGTTAATGTAGGTCAAACACCTAACCATGATTGACATCTAAAAGGTACTTAGTTAACAATGGCCATTACAATTAATTTCTTAAATAAAAATTGTGCTTGTCTTTCATCTCCTGCTCTAGAACTATAAGTTTCTGGACTAGATTCATGCCCCATACTGTCTAGCATATATTTATGCTCAATAAATATATGTTACATCAATGACTGCCTAGAATCCTAGAATTTTCAGACTGGGAGATACCCGAGAAAACAGCTATCCCAACCCCTCATTTTATACACGGAGGAAATAGAGACTTCTGACTCCATCACATGTTTCCTTACCCACAAAAAAATGGAGTGGCTATTGGGTGGTCATAGGGATTCAATGAGTAAATACATATGTAGCATTAAGGCCAGTGTCTGGCACATAATAGCCATCAATAAATATTAGTACTGTTAGAGGATGATTGAGATGGGCCCAAAGGCACGTAATGAAGTCGTAGTGAGCCTGAAGCTGGAGCCATGTGCTCTTCCCAGTCTATCACTTTCCCCATTACACCCCACTGCTTCCACATGCTCCTTACCCTAGTTCCTGAACTCACATGGAGTGTGGAATTCACATGGTGTTCCCATGTCCTAACAGGGCACAGGTTGACCCCTAATTCCTGGGGAGGACTTCTCAGGCAATCTGATTGTCAGCCAAAGCAGGGTCTTGGCCAGCTTAGGGCCCCATCATCTCTGAGCACCTTCCCTGCTTGCAACATCCCAAATATGCTGAACTACTTTGTCTTCAATTATATAGAACAGTTTGTCTCAACCAGGGCAAATTTTGCCCCCAGAAGACATTTGACAATATCTGGAGACATCTTTAGTTATCAAAATTGGGGTGAAGGGTGCTACTGGTTTCTAATGGGTAGAGGCCAGAGATGTTGCTAAACATCCTACAAGGCACAGGCCAGTCCCTTACAACAAAGAAGTATTCAGTCCAGAATGTCACTGAGCCGCTGTTGAAAGACCCTAATGTCAGTGCATGTGCATTCAGATGCAAATATGTGTCTGTTTCACATCTGTTTCATAGCTACACAATCAGCAGGTAGCTTTAGCATTAGAGAGACCAGGGTTTAAATTTTAGCTCATCCACTTACTAGCTGTATGACTTTGGACATGATACTTAACTTCCAGTTTCCTCATCTGAAAACTGGAGATATTTATGCTGTAGTGAAGCTCTATGATGATACACAGAAAGCACATAGTATGTGCTTAAGACATAATAGGTAGTAGACAACATCCATTATTATTTACCTCCTCATTTTTGTAAGGTATGTAAACATGGATTCTTGAAAATTTTGGTTGGGGATGAGCCAGAAGTTGGCTGACAGAAGACAGATTAATGGATGTTGATGGATCACTTAGGGCCAAGGAAGGCTCCAAGGCAAGAGATGGGAACCTGGGCAAGGTGAATGGGAGGGAGTGGAGGCAGACGTAGTAGGGGAAAGAATCCATGCATGTAGGAAATTATCATTCACTCATTTATTTTAAAATGTTATAGGCCAGGCTCTATGCTAGAATCATAGACATGATTCAATTATTCATTCAATAAAAATTTAGTGAACACCTACTATGTACTAAGCACTATGTACTTAGCACTGTACTAACACACCACCCATTTGTTCATGTCTTTATTTATTCTGTAGTTATTCACTGAGTGCCCACTCTGTCCCAGGCATTGTGTTACCATTTCACATGCATTGCTCCCTCCCTCACTCATTTACCCACTCCCTCATTAATTCATTATTTAATTAACTCATTCAACAATTGTTTATAAGAACCTATGCTATACCAGACACTAGTTTAACAGCTGATAAAAGACTGAAAGCTCTAGAAAGGGAGGAGACAGGTCATTGTTGGAGCTTCATCTAGGATGGGGAAACCACAAGGGAAGCAAAAAAATTCTGGACTTTATGGAATCATGGTACAACCCGCTTAGTGGTCAAAACTTTGTGGAGAGAAGACCCTCCACAGCAGCTAGTAGGCAGAAGCTCATTTTCCCAAGACCCCAGGTTGTCAATGATATAGATGTGAATGGTAAAGTCTGAGGTCTGAATTAGAATTGTTAGGTGATTTTCTAGGGCTTGGTTGCAGAGAACATAATCCACTTCAGCTACTAAAGCATAATACCTCTTGGGTTTTGGGCTCCGTTCATTGCTTTGTGCAGCGATGGATTTTAGAATCATTGGGAAACCTGAAGACACAGCTTCTAGACTGAGCTTCTTGGAGTGACTCCTAAAGCTAAAGAGCAGAATTGAGCCCCAAAGAACTTCTGCTCCCACAATACTAATCTGCAGCTGGAGATCCGAGCCATCTCTTCTGTGCACTGCAACAGCAAGGGTGCCTCTTACCTTGCCCCCTACTTAACTCAGTTCTGAACCTGAGTTTCAAGCAAGATTGTCCGATTTTCAGAAGCCCTCTCTGGGAGATGTAGTTTCTATCTTTCCAGGAACAAAAGCATTTTGGAAGGAAGCTGGAATGAAAGTGGATTGAGCCAATCCACAGTCTTCCTCATAGGAGATTAATTTAGTTGTAAATCAGTGATAAAGTAGGTTCTGTAAATCTAACCCTCTAAGTTACCATCAGAATACACTGTTCTACACGTGTTAAAAGCTTTCCCTTTAAAGGGCTGGCTGAGTAAAAGTGTGTTAATGACCCATTCATTCTGGAATCCAACTGAATCAGAATTTCTGTGGGTAGGGACCAGGAATCTGTATTTTTTTAAACTTTTTTGGTAATCCCTCTCATCAGCCTGATTTGAGACCACTGAGAAAAACTAATTCATAACAAATGACTTAATTAATCCTCCCAGGGATGTGTACATCTCAACAGAAGACAATTTCCTCAAAAGAGTAGATTGTCTAATGCCAGAATAAGACAGGAGAAGAAAGCTTTCTATTTGCATCAAACTAAACCAGGTGGGCACCACTCATTTCATATAATCATAGTCAAATCTTTCTTAAGGGGGTTTTGGAACTTCCCGCTGCATTTAAACAAAGAATGCCAATACTGTCAGTAACTAACTAGATAGTTGCAAAATTGAATCTCAAGAACTGACATCTGGCACATGTCAAATAGAAGAAATAGAGTCTCTGCCCTCATAATGCTAACCACCTAACAGAGCAGACTCACAGGTAACCAGACAAGCATAATTACCATTTAGGGGCGATAAGTAAGTGCCCTGATCTGAGGAGCGGGGAAAGGAGGTGTGTGCACACAGAGTGAAAAGGAAGCGTCAGCATGGATCCCTGCCCAGCCTGCGGGCATCAGAAAATCTTCTTGACGGAAGTGCTGTCTTAGCTGAGATCTGAAGGACGAGGTGGCCAGGCACAGAGGCCAGGGAGAGGGAAGAGTGCTACAGGTGGAGGGACCCATAGGTGAAAAGGCCTGGAGCCAGGAGAGAGCTGGACACATTCGGAGAACTGAAATGTGTTCAGCATGGCCGGAGCACAGAAAATGAAATGACTGATTCTGAAAGTGGTGGCCCTGTACAAAAGGAAAGCAAGGAAGCAACATCAGCTGAAATCTTGGAAGGGCAGAGAGACCTGGCATGGACTGTCCCAAGGATGGAGCAGCGACCATCCAGTGCCCAGAACTGGGCAAGCGGCTTCCGTGTCAGCTAACTGGCTGTAATTGAGCTAAACCAGCAGGAATAAACGGCGAATCCGATTAGGGCTGGAATGAAATCGCTGTCCCAGCTTCACGCCGGAGGAGCATCTAAAGAAGCAAAAGCTTTCAGTGGCCTTGCAAGAGGAGCCTGAGCACAATTCTCCTTACTGCAGGAGTCTCCATTTAGAAGCACACAGCACAGATCGCGTCCTTAAACCAAGCACATTGGGAACACAGCTGATCGTCTAGCCCGTCAGTACCGTGTGATTCCTTTTAGTCTCCCTTCCCATTCTTGAATCTGATCCAGGCAAAGGAGACACTGGAGAGGTAGGTTCAGGGACCCATACACACACACACAAATGCCCACAAGCCCAGTTATAAATGTCTTGTTCTCTCTCATTCCTCCCACTGAGCCCTGTGCTCAGCCCTCCTGGCTTCTGGTTCTCCTGTTTTCAGCTCACCTGACGGTCCACATTCAGCACCACCTCCCCAGCTTTGCCTTGACCTCCCCTTCTCAATCATGATTTGACTTTTTCTTCCAACTAGGCTGTCTTAAAAGCTGCCTTGATACACTCTTTCCCGGTTTAAACTGAAGAGTGTTTTGTGATGAAAAGATTATGGCTCTCGGATCCCTCCTTAGCTGTATGACCTTGAGCAGGTGATAACCTCCCTGAGCCTTGGCTCCCTCACCCATGAAATGGGAACAACAATGGCTATGTCAGCATTGTAGTGAAGATCAAATGGGAATCCATGCAATACCTTTACTGCAGTACCTGGCATATAAAAACATGCTAGAGAAGTAAAGGGTCCTTTTGTTTTCTTTCCCCTCACCAAAAGGAGTGCTTTTCTCATGGCCACTAGTCTGAAATTAGGTAATTATGATTGTGTTTTCTTTTTTCAGTTTCCCAGATTATGTTGAGCAGAAAGCAGATAAGTAGCACTTGTTTAGAGTTTCTAGCATT
Source organism: Mesoplodon mirus (assembly GCF_964341445.2). Taxonomy (NCBI): domain Eukaryota; kingdom Metazoa; phylum Chordata; class Mammalia; order Artiodactyla; family Ziphiidae; genus Mesoplodon; species Mesoplodon mirus. The sequence goes on from NC_138991.1 coordinate 49,991,596, forward strand.
TTTAGCAATTCTAAGAATAACCATGGCAGCACTAAGAATAACGCATATTTCATTTCTCCCATGCTTGCTCTCAGAGAATTTGATGTTTTTATGCAGTTGGTTGTTTTGCCATTTCTTTGTTTCTTTGTTGTACTTACTTTCTTGCTGCCCAGAATTTATCTTTAAATTATCACAATGACAATGATGAATGAAATGTAAGCTCAGGGAGTTTAAACATCACTCAGCAACGCCATGGCTGTAGCCCATTATCCTAGTGGTTCTCCACCAGAGGTGTCACCTCCCTGACAGGGACCATTTGGAAATGTGGGGAGCATTTGGGGTTGTCATAGTGACTAAGAGGACACGATTGACAGCGTAAGTAGCTGATTGCAAAATAGTCTGCAATGTGCAGGATTTGTCCAGTCCCAAAGGCCATAGTTACCCATTGAGAAATACCATATAAAGCACAATGAAGCCACACAGAGAAATTCTGGGGGAACTGGGGCTAGACTCAAGGATCATTTCCATCCAGAGCAGCTTTTCAATTAAAAAAAGTTCTTGGGACTTCCCTAGTGGTCCAGTGGTTGGGAGTCCGCCTTCCAATGCAGGCAGCGTGGGTTTGATCCCTGGTCGGGGAACTAAGATCCCACGTGCCATGGGGCAACCAAGCCTATGCGCTCTAAAGCCTGCGTGCCGCAACTAAGGCCCGATGTGGCTAAATAAATAAATATATATTTTTAAAAGTTCTTTAACATATTTAACAGACATGCAACAGATATGAATTTAGCTCTTATTCTATAAATTAAGTGGACAGAAACTGTCACAGTACTTTATTTTCTCTAAATCAAATTTGAATCCCAGCCTCATCCCATTGGCTGGGTGGGAAATTCAGTTCCAGTTATTATCAGAGCTTCTTCTCACTCTCCAGGACTAGGAAAGGACCTTAAAGTTCTTAGAAAGAGCAGAATATTCTGGGAGCCACTTCACTCTTCGGAGTCAGGCAGCTCTACTATGATGGGTCTTGCTTGGTCATGGGCCCCAGAGGATGCCGGAAGCCCAGAGACTAAGCACACCTCCGTGGGTGCACCTTGACCATCACCCTGAGGTCTTGACTCCCCAAGGCCTTGTGAAGGGATCAGCCACAGGTTCCAGCCTCTCGCAGAGGCTGTCCAACTTCCTATACTTGGGATTTACTCTTCTCTCTGTCCTTCTCATTTCTGCCGCCCCCCAAAAGAACTTGCCTCCCTATCCTCACTTTTTCAGGGCCCATCTAGTATTATCTTCCCAATAAACTCTGCAGTAAAACTAGGAAGGGGGTTCACCTTCCAGGCAAAGACAAAGGAGTGGTTACCTTCTTGGAAAACACCTTATTTTATCTATTCTAGGATGTAACTCTTTTCCTGCCTCTTAACATTTGTGACAGTCCGAGGCATCACTATTGATGGCATCTTACCATAGCCGTTGGTCAGTGGCCTTCAAGACATAGGTATTATTTTCTGTGCATGTCCAAATTTGGTTGTCACTCCGGATGGCAGGACCGGACACCTACAACCCTTTGACCTGTCAGTCAACAAACTATTGAGGACCATCTAAGGAAGGGATATGAGTCTTGGTTGTTACCTGAAAACTTTCATTACAACGACCTGATAAGATCTAGAGAATGTCAACATCATAACTTGTAGAATGAGTGTCAGAGGTTTGAAGAAAATCCCAGTGACAACGATGGAGCTCTCTTCTAGGAAATGCCACATCACCAGCACTCTGAACAGCACAGAGGCTGACACTGTGTGGAAAAACACAGACACTGTTGACCACAGATGGCTCTGAGTTGAAAAGTGATTCACAAGAGTCGTGCATTGAATGTGAAGAGATTTTAGGACCATCCTAAACCATTTTTTTGCTAAAATTTTCTGTTTGATATATCCATTAGAGTGATACATGTTCAAATCTATGTCTCAAAAAGGCTAGCAGGCATTTTTCATGAATATAAAAGTAAAATTCTAAATGATTAGCATGTGTCATAGCTTAATTGGTAGTGTGATGTCTTTTCTTAGTGAGATACAAAGTAGTGGTACATCTTAAAATCAATAGCATCTTAAATTCCAGAAGATAAGTTACCAGGAGAAGAGAACACAAATGAAGACTTCGATAGAGGACCCAGCCATGTGCAGCCACATACTGCACACCAAGACCCTCGACAACTGAGAGAGAGCAGCTGAAGAATGGAAAAATGAGATGTCAGGGAAGGAGGAATTCCAGTTTTTGCCTGTGGTCTGCAACTTCTAGATCTGGACCCTAAGCCCCAGAGCCCCTGCCTGAGCTCCCAAAATATTGCCAAATGAAGAGCAAAGACAGGGCTGTGAGCTCCAGCATAGCAAGCCCTTGGCAAGGAATGCAAGGACCTGGCCACTAAGTGGCCTCAGAGACCCTAGAAGGATGTCAAGTGGACGAGCTCTCAAGCTGATGGTTATCTTTTCTGAACGCCACTTAATGGCTCATGCCTTCCCTGATCATTCATCCGTCTGGAACCAGGATGATTGGTTCTGCCCGATATCCTGAAACATCTCTTGGGTCTGCCTTTCTCCCTTGTTGAGCAGAAGGGGCACAGACTTCAGAAAGGACCCAGACAGGTCGGCTTTCACATCCCAACTTTTGAATATATTAGTCGTGTGTTGTGGACAAGTTACTTAATCTTGTTGGGGCCCCTTCCCTCCCTCTTTTCCTTCATCTTTTTCCTCTCTCCCTCCTTCCTTCTTTCTTTCTCTCTTCCTCCTTCCCTTCCTTCATTCTTTCTTAAGCAAATACTTTGTGTTAAACACTGTCCTAAGCACTTTACAAAACTAAGTCATTTAATCCTCAGAACAAACTATAAAGCAGAAACTACTATTTTCATCATTCTCATTTACAGACTTGGAAACTGAGGCATGGGGAGTTTAACAAACTCACCTGTGTTCACATAGCCAGTAAGTGGCTGAGTGAGGATTCAGACCCAGGCAGTCTGCCCCATAGTCTGTGTACTTTCTTCCTATGCTCTGCTACCCTGTCACGCTTGTCAGCAAAAAATAACCACCATCTCTGGGGTATTGTGCTGCTTAAATAATAGAAATAAGGTCCCTGGCACATAGTAAGTCTTTAATAAATGACAGTCATCAACTTCATTCTCCAGGCGGCCAGTCTTTTAATTCACATAGAGAATAATAATAAATTCTACTTGTATTGTTTTACAAGTTTAGAAAACGCTTTCACCTTAATCACCCTCATTCATCCTTATAACAGTCATACAATACACTGTTTTGATTATAATAATGTTAACATATAGTACTTTATACGTCCCAGGCATTATTCTATGTGGCTTATGCATTTAGTCCTAAACTCAGTTCTACAGCTCTGTGAAGTAAGTACTATAATTATCCCCATACCACTGGCCCAGAGAGGTTAAGTAATGTGCCCAAGGTCACACAACTAGTAAGTAGTTAGTGGTGCTGGAATGAAACACAGAGAGTCTGGTTTCAGACTCTGAGCTCTGAACCTCTACTCTGGGAGGTCCATGTATGAGGCAATTCAGGCTCTTAAACCCTGTGATGAGTAGCAGAGTCAGTAAGTGACAGAGCCAGAACTCAAACCCAGGGCTGTCTGTCACCAGTGTCCCCAGTAGTGATTTTTCTGACCCTGCCGTCTTGCACATCCAAGTGGCCTAATGGAAACAGCCTTGAGTTGACGGTCAGGAGAAACAGGTTCTAGTCCTGCCAAGAAAATAATTGGTCAACAGCTGAGTGACCCTGGGCAAATCACTTTGCCTCCATGCTTCATTTAAAAAATTAGGGAGTCATACTCACTTGCTCTTTAATGTCCTGTAATTCTAAGCAACTATTTTCCGGTACTGAATTGTCTGCCACAGTTCTGTTTGAAGAAAAGAAATGCAGCATGTTTCTTATGGCTCAAGGTCAACTCCACCCCGACCCCTGAGGAAAACTCTGGAAAATGCCTCTGTACCTGATGAAACCCTGCATGTCCTCTGAGTTGCAGCTCAAATGCACAGCAGCCAGAAACACAGTCACTTCTCTGGAGACCCCTCCAGCTCCCAGCCGCTTCCTCTCAATTCTGGGAAGAATTACACAACACTTCTCTGTGCTCCTGCAATACTTAGTTCATGCCTCTATATTAGCAATTGCTCTATTCACTGACATTAGGGGTAAGTGTGTGTGTGTGTGTGTGTGTGTGCGCGTATGTTTCTGTGTTCCCCACTGAACAGGAGCTCCTTGAGGGCACAGCCTGTATTCCATTAATTTTCATATGCTTGGCAAATTATATTAGATTGACCATATATAACTGCCAATATTTGACCATTTTTGATCTGCACAAATGGCAATTTCATATGGTTTAACCTAACAGATACTCTTTAAATATGGGATATTTGCTATTGTGCAATACTTGCCTTCCTTTAAAACCTCATGTTCTGCAAGAGAGCTCAGTAAGCTTTTTCTGTAAAAGGCCACATAGTAAATATTTTAGACTTTGTGTGCCATATAGCCTCTGCCCCAACTATTCAGCTTTGCCATTTTTTTAATCAGAGCAGTCATAGACAACCTATAAATGAATAAGTATGGCAGTGTTCCAGTAAAACACCATTTATAAAAACAAGATGGACTCATGAAGAAACAGGAAATATGCATAGCTCTATAACAAGTAAAGAGATTGAATAATCAATCAAGAAACTGCTCACAAAGAAAAGCTCAGGACCAGATGGATACACTGGTGAATTCTACTAAACATTTAAGAATTAATACCATTTCTTCATGAACACTTCCAGAAAATAGGAGAGGAGAGAATGCTTTCCAGTTCCTTCTATGAGGCCAGTATTACCTTGATGCAAAAAAAATAAAGGCAGCAAAAGAAAAAAATCTACAGACCAATATCTCTTAAGAATACAGATGTAAAAATACTAAAAAAATACTTCAAATTGAACCCAGAAATATATAAAAAGGATTATACATCATGACCAAGTGGGATTTATCCCAGGAATGCAAGGTAGGTTTAACAACTGAAAATAAAGTTATGGAATACAGCACATAAATAGAACAATGTACAAAACCACATGATTAACTGAATAGACACAGAAAAACACTTGACAAAATTCAACACCCCTTTATCGTAAGAACATTCAACAAATTAGATATGGAAGGGAACTTCCTTAAGCTGATAAAGGGCAGCTACAAAAAAAATTACAGCTCACATCATCCCTAAAGGTGAAAGTCTGAATCTTTTCCCTCTCAGATGAGAAACAAGACAAGGACGTCCACTCTTACCTTTTCTATTCAACATTGTACTGGAGGCTCTAGCCAGGGCAATTAGGCAAGAAAATGAAATAAAAGGCATTAGGAAAAAAAGAGGTAAACAATCCCTATTGCAGATGTTCTGATCTTGCATATAAGAAATCCACTAAAGAATTTTTTGCATGTAAGAAACTGTTAGAATGAATAAATGAGTTCAACAAGGTTGCAGGATATAAGATCAATATACAAAAAAATCTATTGCATTTCTATATACCAGCAACAAACAATCCAAAAATGAAATTAAGAAAACAATTCCATTTATGATACCATCAATAAAACATCTAGGATAAATTTAACAAAAGAAGTGCAAAATTTTACAAAACATTGTTGAAAGAAATTAAAGACCTAAATAAATAGAAAGACATCTCATGTTCCTGGATTAGAAGACCTAATATTGTTAAGATGGCAATAGACCCCAAACTGATCTATATAGTCAACGCAATTCCTATCAGACAATGTAGAATGCCAAAAGTAGATAAGTATAAGATGAAAAATAAGAGAAGGAAAGTCCTGGATGGACTGGATAGAAACCACTTTCTTAGTCACACATAGCAAAAGATAATGAACAATTTTGGAATTGGAAATTAATATTCATAATCATATATATTTTATGCTAACTGAACAATAAACTGTATACAAGTCTCATTTCAAAATTTAGACTCATTCTTCTCAACTAACCTTTTTGTCATATTCATAAAATTCAGAATTAATTTTGGGGGGGTATGGTTGAGATAGCTATCAGGATTGGGTGGATCATCCCTGACAATTATAATCACTATTTTGTTGCCAAAGTGGGAAGATGGACCCATTTTATAATAGTGCCTTAGCCCATTTCTATTCAGGAATGCTAAATAGTACCCAAGTAAGGGTGTTCACATGAGTAATCAGTATCATTACCATCTACATGATTCTTTTGATGCTAAAGAAGTTATCGAGCTGAAAGGAACTATATATTTCTTCTCATTTTCTCAGCTTGTATTGAATGCTTGCTATGATGCCACACAGGGCTAGGTGCTAGAATATGGCAGAGAACAAGCTCCAACTCTTGCTTCAACCCTAGAACTTGTAATCTGCTTGGATATCATCTAATTCAGTGGTTCTCAACTGAGGGCAATTTTACATCCTGGGGGGCATTTGGCAATATCTGGGGACTTTGTCACAATTAGGGAAATGTTACTGGCATCTATTGAATAGGCCAGGGTTGCAGCTAAACATTCGAAAATGTACAGGACTATCCCCAAAACAAAGAATTATGCAGCCCAATTTGTCAATAGTGCACCTAGTGAGAAATTCAATCTCCCCATTTTACAGAAGAATAAACTGAGGCCTATGTAATTATGCACCCAAGATCATCATCTCTACAGAAATGGAGTCCAGAAGCCCTGGTTGCATACCGCATTCAATAAACTTTCACCTTCCCTTCTTTGACCTGATATTGAGGACTCATTTTGACATTTGTTCTTCCTTTCCTAAAAGCAATGGGTTCTGCAGTTGCACCCTAATGGGAGGCTGCTTTAGCCAGTAATGGAGAAGCAATCACCTTTGATCTGCATGATTGCTGCAGGAGACGGGCTCTAGACTTGAGTAACAGAGCTGCCTTGGCATGTTTGGATATGGCTTCTGGACTTTGAAAGTAAGGATACTCTGAAGAAAAGCATAGACTTGGAAGTTCCATTTATGTATTCTTTCCTTTTCTTGTTCATTCCTAGATTCAACATAAAATACTGAGCCCCTACTATGTGGCAAGCATAGGCTAGAAGCCAGAGGCATGACAATGAATAATAAATATGTGGTCCCTTTTTTCAAGAGCTCGTGGTAAACAAGAGACACCCAGATGAACAAGGCATTACAATACATTGAGATAGAAACACTGATGGAGGCAGGACAGGATGGAAAGAGATGTGGCAGGCGGTCAGAGTTACTGGTTGCAAGCAACAGAAACCAATTTTGGTTTATTTGAGCAGAAAAGAAATTTACTGGAAAAACACCAGGGAGCCCACAGAAGCACCAGAGAGCCTAAAGAACAAGGCTCAGAAAACAGACAGGAAAAGGGAGGCTCAGCTGTACCTAGTATCTCAGCCTCAAATCTACTATGATGAGGACTCTGCAACTGCAGTCAGTGAACACTGGCTGTTAAAGTTTAACAGCACTACTCCAGCACTGGACACTATAAGTTGCACTGGACTCCTGCCCCATGACCCTGGAGCCAGCATTTTGCTGGCACAGCTATGGCAGGATGGCTTCCCCAATGTCCCAGCTTTTTTAACTTTCCAGATTCTAAAGCAAAGTCTTTGGCTCACTCTAGCTGCAAGGCATGCTGGGAAATTAAGCATCTCACCTGTTGCGTCTATCTCACCTGATAGAGGCCAGCTCTGTCTCCCACCACCAAAACTCATGCATAAGAACAAGTCCTCCTGGGCTTTGCTCAAATGTCACCTTCTCAGTGAGACCAAAGTGTATCAAATCAACCCAGTGTACACCTTAAACTTATACAACTTTATATGTCAATTATATCTCAATAAGTCTGGAAGAAAAGGTGAAAAAACCCTCTAATACCTCCCACCCACAGCACTTGTTACCACCTTTCCATGGTATATTTTCCCCCATAGCTCTTATTATTACCTCATATACTATATGTCTATTTCTTTATATACTTGTCTATACCTCCCTTCTCAAATGTAAGCTCCATTTGGAAGGAATCTGTGTCCAGTTTATTCACTGCTGAGTCCGCAGTGCCAAGAACAGTGTCTGGATCATAGTAGACTCTCAATAAACATTGTTGAATAAATGAATGAATGAATGGATTCTTCAAACAAAGGGAGATCAAAGATCCCAAGGATCCAAATTTCAACAAACACTCACTGCACAGAGCCTATGGGAAAGGCACATAACATAACCTGGCCTGAGGATAAATCAGAGACAGCTTCCTGGAGGAAGTGAAACCTGAGCTGAGTCTTCAGAAGGGGCAATGCAGGCAAATCAGGATCAAGAAAGCAAGACTCAAACAGTTATGTGGGATTCCAAGAATGTGTTGTTTTATGGTTTGCCATGATTCTGGGATGCTCCTCAGCCAAGCTCCCTGCATCTTTTCTATAAGAAGGAGGCGCTGGGTTGGACAGGTACAGCATCAGGCTTGACCACAAAAAGCCAAGATTCAGAGCTTGGAGGTGGAAGGAATCTGACCAAAAACATCCAAGAGTGAGTTCCCTGTAGAATCAAATGGTAGGTTCCAAGGAAAATCTTGGAGCCTTAAACAAAACGGTATTATTCTGAACATGATTTTGGAGAAAGGCAATCGGAGCAGTGAGAAAATAATGATCAAACCTAAAAGGCAAATGAGTTTTTCTTAATGAAGATGCTTGTATTATTACCTGGATAGCTTTTTGTTTAGGTGATTATGTTGCCATAGAACTTTTTGTAATTCATTAAAATTCATAGGACATGGAGGGCCAGGAAAAAAAAGAGTAGGTGGCAGGGTTATTACTTGAAGTCCAATTCAATAAATATAATTTATTTTTCTATAGAGTCCTTTATACAAAATATTGCCAGTGGCTTTACGGTCCAACAAGACTGAGTCTGAATGACTTAAGGTATTTGCTTTCAGATCAAATTGACTTTTATGAACATTCTGACTTCCCCCTGTACTAAATGACGTGATATACAGCTATTCTAGACATAATTTCTGTCACCACCATTATCTTTCCTCGCTTCAGCTCTTTCACAGAGCTCCAGGGTGAGATAAAGTGATAATTGCTGCAGTCTTTCCCTTACAGAGGGGACTGCTTTTGCTTCTTCCAGTTGATCACTTCAGAAGGGACTTTCACAAGATGCTGGGTGGTGTAAGGAGAGGAAGGGAGCCTATAAGGACAGGAGCCTAGTGAAGGGGCACAGGACTCACCCCTCTGTCAAATCCAACCGACCCAGGCACAGCTGTAGACAGTTTCCTAGGTCCTCGGGATGCAAACATGACCCAGATGCAGCCTTGTCACCTTGTGCCTTACCTTATCTCCTTATGACATTCAAATAAATAGTAATTGAAAGGCAATTTACATCTTTGCTGCAGTTTTTGCTAAAAATACCAAGGGGAAAAGACCTTCATAGTGCACAGCAAAACTCAAAAATCCTTTCCCCAGCCTGTCTCTCTTCTCTCCTTCCGCCCTCCCTAAAACTCCCTCATAAATCAACCCCTGGCAGCCTTTCTGCTTTTCTTCCTTCCCCTCTTCAGGCTCAGCTCTCTGGCTTTTGCCGGTTTTTCTTTTCTACCCTCACCTAGATACTGTACCAGAAAAGCAAGCAAGCAAGGTGGGCCCGAGGCAGAAACACATTGCAAAGATTTATAACTTAATATATTTTCTTTTATAACCTGTCATAAATTCTCCCTTCAAGGAGTGCCCATTCTGAGAACAGCTGTGTTTTAGTTAAACCTACAGCGTAAAAGATTATGTTGTCACCTGGACTTCCTGTTTGTTTAGAATTAACAATTTTGACCCTTAGAATTGGGCCAAAGAAGAAAACTGTGTATAATTTAATGTGAGCAAAAAAGATTTAATTACAAGTGTGATCCAGGAACAACTCCTTCTTTGTAAGAGTAGAGAAAATCCCAGCGGAAGCGGATCTGCTTTTTCCTAATTCCCTTAGCCAATGACCACGTCTTTAAAATAAACCTAGGTGTCAATACAATAGTTTTAAAAATTGGGTAAAATACACATAATATAAAATTTGCCATTTTTAAGTGTACAGTTAAATGGCATTATGTACACTGATATGGTTATATAACCATCACCACTATCCATCTCTAGAATTTTTTTGTCTTCCCAAACTGAAACTGTAGCCATTAAGCAACTCCTCATCTCCCCCTCCCCCCCACTCAGCCCCTGGCCACCAGCATTCTACTTTCTCCCTCTGTGATTGACTACTCTAGATATCTCATAAGTGGAATCATACAGTGTTTGCCTTTTGTGGCTGGCTTAGCTCACACAGCATAATGTCCTCAAGGTTCATCCATGTTGTAGCATGTGTCAGAATTTCCTTAGATTTGTTTATCCATTCATCCATTGGTAGATACTTGGGTTGCCTCCACCTTTCGGCTATTGAGAATAATGCTGCTATGAACGTGGGTGTATTCAAGCTGCCATTTTTGTCCAATACAAAAGTCTGGAGGCTGTTTTGTTTCTGCTGGATTTTTACTGGGTAGAAAATGAGCAGCCTTGAACATTTAGTGCTTCAACTCCTTACTCATCATTGAAGTAGATGCTTTGTGGGCATTTGCCAACCCATATCCCTGTTCTCTAACAACTGCCTCCCCATCCATCAGTTGGGATGCTGCTGATGTCATCCCAACACTGTGAGTGACTCCACCCTTCCCCGGACACATCTGATTGGATAAGGGAAAACTCTGACCAGGGGAAGCCAAGCCATTGGCTGAGATCAGCCCATCAAATTCCTCCTCTCACAAATTCGGACTTGACACTCATGAAGAGACTGGGTCAGTTAGCACAAGTCCACAAGTACTGGACTTGTGCAATATGTAAATTCAGGGCCACAGGGCCAGTCAGCCTGCTCTCTGAGGTGGAAAATGGAGAAAGCCAATCCCTGAGAGAAAAGAGTAAAGTCTTATTACAGAGAGGACAAGAGACAACCTGAAGCAGAGAAAGTTATACACCCAGAGAAAGGAACAGAGACAGAAATAGAAAGAATCTGCCTTTGGTGCCACTGGCCTTTCTGTTTCTGAAATGCTGTATTTCCCATTCCTGTGTTCCTTGAGATGCTCGTGTATCCTTCCAAAAAAGTTCCCATTTTGCTTAAGTTATTCTGAGTGATTTCTGTTCTCAGTAACCTAATGTGTCAAGATAATCTATTGAGATATTAATTTTTGTCTTGTTTCTCTGCTCAAGGAGAGAAAGATGAGAAGTAATTTCTTCTTTCTCCCCACCTCCTGAAAGAACAGCCACATTTCTGTTTTTGCTTTATTGTTCTAAGATTCCACTTATTGTTCTAAGGTAGCCATTAGCCACATGTGACTGTTGTGTGCTTTTGACATGTGGTTAGTCCAAATTAGGTGCACTGTAAGCATAAGGTACACACTGTTGCAATGGCATAGCCCTAAAATCAAATGTCAAATAGCCCATTAATCATTTTACATTGGTTACATGTTCAAAATGGTAGTGTTTTGGCTATCTTGGGTTAAATAAAATATATTATTAAAATAAAGTCATCCATTTTGCTTTCCTATTTTAATGTGGCCACTAGAACATTTTTAAATTATGTATGTGGCTCAAATTATATTTCTCTGGGACAATGTCAGTTGAAGGTCTACACTAGTCGGGGGGAAAAGGAGTGTCCAGAACTTCTTTGCATTCCAGGAGTCCTTCAGAAGAAAGCTCCACTCATGTCTTTAGTGGGTAGGTCAGACTGACTATGGAATTAAGCTAGAGTTGTCATAGAGGAGCCAGAGGAGAAGGGCACTGTAAATGGAGGAGGGAATAGTGTCACCCTGGGGAGAACTGGAGATCCTAGGACCCAGAAGGTGGAGGGAGGCAGACCATGAGCGCCAGAGACCTGCAGTGCCCTAGATGAGGCAACCCTCTGATGGGGTGACTCCTGGATCCTAGGGGTGATGGCCAAGAACCATGACTGCAAAAGCTATAGGGAGGTCCCTGTATCTGAGCCACAGCTCAACTATGGAAAGCATCTCCCAAAACAGATGGGTGAGGACCAAGCCCCCACTGGCATCAAAATAAACTCCGGGATTTGATAAAATCCCATGGGGCGGGGTGGGGGGCAGCCTAGTGATGACAGATACAGCACATCTCATCAGTCATGTGGGTGGGGCCTCGGAGTCCGATTTTATTTGACTTAGAAAAATGAAGAGAGGTGAGGTTTTCTGCACCCCAGCACAATGAAACAAATTCATGCCTGTTTCACCAATAATCTTTGGCTAAGACAGCCAGATTCTGCGGGTCTTCAGGACATGTGAAGCCGAAGGTCCACGGGTCTCTGTGCATGTGGCTGGCTGCAGGACTTCTCTCCCGTAGCCGCTGACCTGAAGTATCAGGACCCATATACCTTTCAGTTAGATACATCTTCTTAGGAATATACCGAGAACTACTGGGAACCAGAAGCCAAGAGAATTCCGAATAATGTCAAAGCTGTCGTCATAAAACCTCTGAGCTGGAAAGAATCCATAGAGATGACACAGTCCAACTCCTTCGTTCTAGCAGAAAGAAACCATAGCCTGGGTGGGAAGAACGGAGGATTTGCTTGTGGTCACACAGGCAGTGGTCAGATCTCTAGAAGGCGGATGCCTTTTTTACTCTCCTGGGCATCTCAAACAGCCCTAGAGCTGGGTCCTCAACACTGGAGCCTCACATCCTTCCCTTTTCAAAAATGCCAAACAATTTACAAGATTCCAGGCAGAGCCTTCTAACCAGATAACATGCAGGTATCTAATTTGAGACATTCAAACTCTACAAGCAGGAAACTACTTTTACTAGAACTATGCGCATATACACACATTGTAATTAGATATAGCCTAGTACAGCTTCTGTAGCTGCTATAACCGAAAGAGGGTGGCTTAAATAAGAAGCTCATCATTGTCTCATGAAACAATCTGGACATAAGTAGTTCAGAGCCAGTTAAGAAGGCTCCAGGGCGCCTGAGGCCCAGGATCTCCCATTGTGTTGCTGTTCTTCCACACATAGGGTCTTTCCTTCACTGTGTGGTCCAAGAGGGCTCATCTTCATACCTTCATTCTGACCAGTGGGGGGCAGGGGTGGGGAAAAGAGAGGAATGGGGAGAATCATGACTGGAAACTGCTAATATCACTTCTGCTCACACCCTATAGATCAGAACTTAGTCACATGGCCATGCCTCACTGCAGGGGAGTCTGGAAAGCAACCTTTGTTCTGAGAAGCCACATACCTAGCAAAAAGTCTATCACCACAGAAGAATAGAGTAATAGATGTGGGGAAAACTAGCTGCTCATGGATACAGCTGCCCATGTACCCATACTCACACATCAACATGCTGGCTCAAATAGAAACACACACTTACATGTCAATGAAAGCACATGACACCCATGCTCCTATATGTACTTTCACACACACTCAGATATGCACGTGTTCTAACCCTATGCATGCTTGTTTATCCATTCACATGTTCACATGTCTCCACACAAAGCGCACATACCAATGTGGCTATGTCATTAACACACACATACAAATGCATGTGCACATGGAGAGAAAAAGAGACAGAGGGAGAGGAGAGACTGCAAAACCTGTCACTCTGTCATCCTACTGGGCAAAGTGGGGATCAATTCCCAATCTTCATATGTCCCCTCTCATTGGGGATGCCCCTTGTTCTGTGTTTAGGACACATTCTTTTTTCCTATATTCAGAAGGACATTTAGAACAAGATCAGGGATTATGCAACACACCACAATGTAAAACAAAATAAAATATCGTGGAAGTGCCTGTAAAGAGGTCCACCCCATACTCTGCACCCATAACCACTGGGGTAACTGACATCTCACCCTCTCTATTGGCAGTCTGCCCACCGCATGTTTGGGGCTACCCAGCTGGCTAGGAGGACATATTAGGTGCTAGAGCCAAGATTAAGAATACCTGTAAGGCCAAGTGGTATGGGAAGGGATGCAGACTTAGAAGCAAGCACGAGATATGGTGAAATACCCAAGCAGGTCACCGCATATACCTGACACACAGTACTTAGTGAACACTTGGATGGATGGATGGGTGGATGGACAAGTGGACAGATGGGTAAATGGATGAGCAGATTCATGGGCAGAGAGCATAGAACATTCTGCACCCTGCCCTCACTTCACTCCTCTAACACGATCCCCTGACACAGCAGTAGGCACATAGTAGGTGCACAAACAACAGTTAAGCCAGTTGGATGGCTGATTGGATGGAGGAATAAACGGTTTAGATCTTTTCCATCCTTTCTGGAAAATGAGTGTTTGCCCAAAGTGACATTTTGGATGAAGTAAATTGAGGCATGGGGAGGAGCAGAGGTAGCACTCACTGGGATTTACTATGTTCCAGACGGAACAGTGGCACGTGCCGGCACGTTTAATTCTCAAAAGAAGCCTGTAAGGCAGCTTCTATTATTATCTTCTCCATTTTACAGTTGATAAACTTGAGACACAGAGAGATTAAGTACTTTGCCCAAGGTCACTTGCTCAAGCTAGTGAGTGGAGAGCAAGAATTTGAACCAGGGCTGTCTGACTCTGGCTTGCAACCATGCCGTACTGTAGAAAGCTTTCCCCAACTGTAATGGGGTGTGGGAGCCCCGTTCACATAACAGATGAGAGAAAGCCAGCTCTGGCTGGTTTTTGTGTGTGTGTGTGGTACACGGACCTCTCACTGTTGTGGCCTCTCCCGTGGCGGAGCACAGGCTCCGGACGCGCAGGTTCAGCGGCCATGGTTCCTCCCGGACTGGGGCACGAACCCGTGTCCTCTGCATCGGCAGGCTGACTCTCAACCACTGCGCCACCAGGGAAGCCCAGCTCTGGCTGTTTTGACTCATGACCCCGGAGCTCTGCTGCTCCCGTCCCCTCTCCTTACTGCCTAGGACAACTCTGTGGACCCCTGGAGCCCCATGAAGCATGGTGGGAAAGCTGCTGTTCTGTAGGACACTCCAGGACTCTTCCTGGCCCTGTGCTAAGAGGCCTCCCAGGCTACCGCAAGTAGAGATAAAATTACATCCCCTAAAGCTTCCAACCAATAGGGGGAAAAGCAGTTAAGGGAAATGGGACACAATGGGAAAAAAATCCAGATGGCCCCGGGCTTTGTTGCCTCACCACTGTGAGCTTCATTTCCCCGGATGTGAAGTGGATGTAATGCTGTCACCTTCACAGGGTGGCTGGCGGGTGAAGTGAAACAATGCGTGCTCTGCACACAGTGCATATAATAAATAGTCACTAAATGTCAGGTGGCAGCAATAGCAGTAGAGGAAGCCCCAGAAGATCCTAGTTTTCTGGCCCCATTAGGTGGCAACTCCTTTTCTTTGTCTCTTCTGGCAGCATGAAATGGTAAAAAGAGAATTAGACAGATGTGAATTAGAATGTCAACTCA
This sequence comes from Mesoplodon mirus, assembly GCF_964341445.2. NCBI lineage: Eukaryota > Metazoa > Chordata > Mammalia > Artiodactyla > Ziphiidae > Mesoplodon > Mesoplodon mirus. Next base: position 50,006,999 of record NC_138991.1, read on the forward strand.
GCTATTTACTAGCTGAGTGACCCTGGGCAAGTCACTTTACCCCTCTTAGCTTCCATTTCTACTTACTTAAATGTAGACTATTTCCTAACTTATGTTGTAAGCATCAAATTAAGTGAAGGCAGGCACACAGGAAGGGAGACATAATCATTCTTCTTTCTTTCCCGTTTCCGGGGGCCTTTAGGGTTTTGCAGTGACAGCCAACAGCCCCAGCTCCCATGGAATCCACAGGTGCTTCCTTAGGACAAAGGTTCCCCAGCCACTTCTCCCCCCAGGGGTTTACAGTTCTCTCCTTCCCACCAGGCTCAAGACCTGCTGGCTTCAGCTCCTCGGCTATGGGATAACTTCCTCCTGGTTATTTAATTTATCTCCAAACAGCAAGGGAGAAAGAGCAGGCCGGCTCCTGCCTTAGGCAGACAATCCTCAGATACAGAAATCACTTCCCTAGGCAGCACAGACGAAGAAAGATTTGGGGCCCTGGATGAATCATCAGGGCTCTGGGGAAGCAGGGGGCACCACAGTCTATCATCCAGTTGGCATCACGGAGAAATAAGGGTCGCTGGGATTCCTGGAAAAATGACATGTGAGAGGAGGCTTTGGGGGGCCAGTGAGACAATTTACTAGTTGGCCGTGCCATCTAAATAACGCCCGAAGGTCCTCTGGACACCTCTGTCACCTCACAACAGGGGATCTGAGTGAGGCAGCCCGGACAGGTCCACAATGGCGAGAGGAGTTAGCTGTCACACCGGCCTTTGCCACTGTCACGGGGTTTGAGTCTCTCTCCTCCTCCTTGGGTGTTTCACTCTGGAGTGTACGTCTGTACGGGGCCTGGCACAGAGCATGGGTGGCATGGAGCTGAATGGATCGGGATCCTGCCCAGGAAGAGTGCTCAGAGAGGGTAGACATGTGCACCAACTGTCGCACCTAATAAGCACCGTGCTAGGCGCTGGGCGTTCATTCTCTTCATCTACACCACCGCCCTGTGGCGTCAGTGCAGTTATGTTTCCCATTTCACAAACACAGAAAGTGAGATACGAAAGTTCAGTGACTTGCCCAAGATCACCGTCAGCAAGTGGCAGAGGCAGGAATAGAAACCAGGCGGCGTAGCTTCGAGCCTCCGCCTTCAACCCCTCCACTCCAGTCCACACAGGACAGAACACAGTAGGGCCATTCAGGCTTTGGGATAAAGTGTTCAAGGCAGTGCACAAAGGGAGCCCTGGAAGGCTTCCCAGGTCCCATATGGTTTGACCGAAAGGGATGCAGGAGGGCGGGCATTCGGGCAGATGAAACGTGAGTAAACAGACAGAGGGTACCCTGCGGGCTTGGAAAGTGGACCTCACCAGCCGGTGGGAAGGTCCTGGAGGAGAAGGTTGGTAGGATGGGGCTCAAGCACGAGAGCAAGAGCAGGTCTGAGGCCACCGAGGTTCTAGAACAGGGGAGAGACCTGCTCAGATTCGTGCTTTGGGGGCTGCAGCGGTAATGTGTGCCGAGGAGCAACGGAGGGGCTGAGCCCCAAGAAGAGGGCTGGAGAGGAGGGCGCAGGCACTTACAGGTGATTCTGTAAAATTTGAGGAAGAAAGGGGAAAAGGGAGGAGAAAGATGAAACCCAAGGAAAAAGAAAGGAGAGCAAGGTAAAGAAAAGCAAGGAGAAGAAGAAAGAAGGATGGGCTTCCCTGGTGGTGCAGTGGTTGAGAGTCCGCCTGCCGATGCAGGGAACATGGGTTCGTGCCCCGGTCCGGGAAGATCCCACATACCACGGAGCGGCTGGGCCCGTGAGCCATGGCCGCTGAGCCTGCGCGTCCAGGGCCTGTGCTCCACAACGGGAGAGGCCACAATAGTGAGAGGCCCGTGTACCGCAAAAAAAAAAAAAAAAAAAAAAAAAAAGAAGAAGAAGAAAGAAGGAGGGAAAGGGAAAAGGGAAGGAAAGACCACACTCTGGCCCTGGCGCCAGGCACATGCGTTCTCTCAGCGTTTCCCCTGAGTGTAGGGCTCACGCGTCTGGCGATGGGCACATGCGGAGATGACATGAGGGGCGCCTGGCCGTGGGATTAAATAATGCCAGAGCTGGTAGTAAGAAGGGTGTCCCCCTTTAAATGTGTTCATTCCTGTTTGTGTTGAAAGGGAGCGTCAGTTTGGTGCCCTCTGATGCTTGCTAATCTTCCTCTCTAACAGAGTGGCCTCCGGCCCACAGTCTTTGGCGGGCATTGGTAAATAGCAAGCACTGAGAACATTACCTTGTTTTTGTTTTTGCACTGGGGTCGGATATGACAAAAACCACAAAAATGGTGCCCAAGTGACCAAAGTGCTGGTTTTCCATCCTGGCTGCACTTTAGAATCATCTGGGAGTTTAAAAATCCTAATGTCCAGGCTGCTCCACCACAGACTCTGGTTTGATGGGCCTGAGATGGGGCCAACACATCAATTTTTTTATGCTCTTGAAGTGATTCTAAAAAGCAGCCACAGCTGAGAACCACTGGCTAAAGTCTTGAAAATATCCCATTTTCTCATTTAAATCATCACCGGTATGTCATTACTCTGAGGATGGTGACAAAACTCTCTACCTCACGCCATTGCTGAGGACAGGGGATCTGACCAATATTTGTAGTTCAGGTTCATCTCTTCTATGATCATGTCCCCTCCCTAACCTTCATTCCAACGCCCAGGGCTGGGTTCAAGGCCAGGATCATAGCAACGAAAAGCCCTGCAGGGTCCTCTGCCCCCATGGAGATTACAGCAAAGCTACCCCCTGTGAAGGCATGTCCACTTGTAAGCTTACCCTCCTAAGACGTGCAGCTTTCCAAGTGCCCAATGCAGCCCCAGCCCTGGCAACATTCCAATTCAACCAGCCTTGCTGAGGAGACTGGGGAATCCCGTGTCCTCCTCCCAGCCCATCTATTGTCAGTGGAGGGAAGCTGGTTCTTTTAATTAAGCCCCACATCAGTGCCAAGTGCTTCCAAGACAGAGTGTGGGAGGAGTCTCTGAAGTGTGAGACAAGTGGATAAGGGGGGGTCATGATGGATCTTTCCACACCAGATTCAATATGCCTCTAACGACTTGTGATACAGCCAGCATCAATCCAGACTAGCAGAGGCCCCCGTGATGCATGTGTTTTCTCTGCAAACCAGAAAGAAGTTTTCGCTCAAAGGAATCCCCAAGAATGCCATTGCCTGAGATACATTAATCTGTAAAACAGGAATTGCACCTTTAAATACCTTTAGGGGCCATATGGGAAACATCTGTGAGTGAAGCCCACCAGGGTGGGTACAGCAGGGAGCAGCAGAGACTGCGGCAAACAGGAGGGGAAATGCCAAGGAGAAAGCTGCTTCTGAGCTCCAGCCGCCTCCTGCCCTGGAGGAACTGGGTCCACTGTAGCCTAGTCTTCTGATTTTTTTAGGAGAGCAGTCTTCCCATTTCACTCTGAGTAAAAGCTAAAGTCCTGACAAAAGCTTGTCAGCCCGTCATGATCTGCTCCTCCTCCCCAGCTGCCACCATTTCTGTGTCCTCTTTTCCTATCACTCCCACCCTGCTTGCTCCGCCCCAGTCACTCTGGCTTCCCTGCTGATCCTGAAACACACCAGCCACACTCTTGTCTCAGGGCCTTTGCACGTGCTGCCTGGCAAGCTCTTGCCCCAGACATCCCCATGGCTCATTCCCTCACCACCTTCAGGTCTTTGCTCTAATCTACACTCTCTCAATGAGATTCACTCCAACTAACTACCCTCTGCCATCTGCCCTCCCCACACTCCAGCCCTCCAGGACCTTCTTCCTTACTCTGCTTTTTATCCTTTTGTATAGCATTTATCGCCTCTCACCTATATTACCCCAAAAGGCAGGTTTTACTTTATTTACTGCTATATCCTAAGCACCTGGAACCATGCCTGGCAAGTAATAAGTGCTCAATAAACATTTGTTCAATGGATAACTGAAATCTGCTGTTATGAACTGAAATTATGGTGAAATTCATATGTTGAGATCCTAACCCCCAATGTGACCATATTTGGATACAGGGCTATTTAAGGCAGTAGTTAAGGTTTAATGAGGTCATAAGTGTGACCCTAATCCAAAAGGACTGGTGTCCCTATAAGAAGAGGAAGGGACACCAGGAACACACATGTACAGAGAAAAGGCCACTTGAGGACACAGCAAGAAGACAGCCTCCTGCAAAGGCAAAGGAGAGAGGCCTCATCAGAAACCAACCATGCTGGCACCTTGATCTTGGACTTACAGCCTCTAGAACTGCCAGAAAATAAATTTCTGGTGTTTAAACCCCTCAGTCTGTGGTATTTTGTTATGGCAGTCCAAGCAAACTAATATATCTGGACATCTGGATTTTTGTGTGAAATCTCCTAATTCATAAACGCTGTCCACCGTTTCAAAATTTAAAAATAAACTTAAAAGATCTTTCTGTAGACCAAACAGGGCATGTCTATGAGCCAGGTATTGGACATGTGCCCCTAGGTTGTGATGCCAGGCTTGCTAGAAGTCATGCACTCAAAGAAGGATTCATATCCCACTTTAGGTCACCTGTGCTCATCCAGCATCTCTCAGTTAGGACAAGGAAAGGTGAGAGTTTTGTCAGCTTCCTCCCACCCTACCCCTTGTGCAACTCACTGGAGCCAAAGGCTCTGAACTGCAAAAATGATCATGCTCCCCCATTCCTGAATCCTCCCATAACCCCCTATTGCTCTTGCAGTAAAGCCTATCTCCTTACAGGATCTACTCAGACCTTCATGATCTGTCAGTGGGAGGTATACAGCAGTGATGAATGCCACCTCCGGGTATGGCCCCCCAAAACCCAAGTGGCCACCCGCATTCTCTTTTCCCCTTCTATGGCAACCATTCAGGCTTTGTGTTGAAGATGGCAGGGTCACGTGATAGAGGGAGGCAGGATCCCTGAGTCACTGCTTAGAAGAGAACCACCAGGAGAGCTGCCCAGTGTTTACCCAGACTGTGACATGAGTAAGAAATAAGCCTTTATTGTTTAAGAAACTGAGAGTTGGGGGTGGGAGTGATGTTAAAGCATTGTTACTATAGCACAGCTAACCTTTCCTGATTATTACAGTGCAAATGCCAATCACAGCAGGCTGTTCCTCCCATTTAATCCAAGCCAATGGGACTCTCTCAGGATGGAGAGAAATAGAAAAGCCTCAGTTCAGATTCATCCAGCAGAGGTTTCCTGAGGAGAGTGCCCAGTAGTTCCTGCTTTCTGGAACCTCTGAGGGAATCTGGATGCTGCTCTTTGAAAGCCTGGGCAACATGACTCTGAATTCTTGCCCCCCACTGTCCCAACTTTGATCCTACTCTGACCCCTGGGACTTACTCCCTAAACTTAGTCTCCCTGCCATTTACTTGTCTTCCAAACCTAGAGATTCTGCACCCTGTGTGACCTAGATAGGAAGCCTCTTTTCCCCTGACCACTCAGAGCCCAGTCTCTGACACTGGCCCTTAAAAGGTGCCCTGGTCACACCAGGAAGGCCATGCCTGCATCCAGCCCTTGACACAGTGATTCAATATGGCCAGAGAGCTCTTTTTTTGTCAATTCCCTTCTGAATCCATTTACAAACATTTAAACGTTGCAAGATGGGAACAAACTCATATAACCCAATGGTTAAGGATTTGGGATCTGGAGCCAGATTGCTTTTTTTTTAAACATCTTTATTGGGGTACAATTGCTTTACAATGGTGTGTTAGTTTCTGCTTTATAACAAAGTGAATCAGCTATACATATACATATATCCCCATATCCCCTCCCTCTTGCCTCTCCCTCCCACCCTCCCTAACCCACTCCTCTAGGTGGTCACAAAGCACTGAGCTGATCTCCCTGTGCCATGAGGCTGCTTCCCACTGGCTATCTATTTTACATTTGGTAGGGTGTGTATGTCCATGCTGCTCTCTCACTTGGTCCCAGCTTACCCTTCCCCCTTCCTGTGTCCTCAAGTCCATTCTCTACATCTGCATCTTTATTCCTGTCCTGCCCCTATGTTCTTCAGAACCAATTTTTTCTTTCTTTTTTTTTTTTTTTGCGGTACGCGGGCCTCTCACTGTTGTGGCCTCTCCCGTTGCGGAGCACAGGCTCCAGAAGCGCAGGCTCAGCGGCCATGGCTCACGGGCCCAGCCGCTCCGTGGCATGTGGGATCTTCCCGGACCGGGGCACGAACCCGTGTCCCCTGCATCGGCAGGTGGACTCCCAACCACTGTGCCACCAGGGAAGCTCCAATTTTTTCTTTTTAGATTGCATATGTATGTGTTAGCATACGGTATTTGTTTTTCTCTTTCTGACTCACTTCACTCGGTATGACAGACTCTAAGTCCATCCACCTCACTACAAATAACTCAATTTCATTTCGTTTTATGGCTGAGTAATATTCCATTGTATATATGTGCCACAACTTCTTTATCCATTCATCTGTCGAAGGACACTTAGGTTGCTTCCACATCCTGATTCTCTTAGCCTTTGCTTGTCTGTAAAGGTTTTAATTTCTCCATAGAATCTGAATGAGATCCTTGCTGGGTAGAGTAATCTTGGTTGTAGGTTTTTCCCTTTCAACACTTTAAATATGTCCTGCCACTCCCTTCTGGCTTGCAGAGTTTCTGCTGAAAGATCAGCTGTTAACCTTATGGGGATTCCCTTGTATGTTATTTGTTGTTTTTCCCTTGCTGCTTTTAATGTTTTTTCTTTGTATTTAATTTTTGATAGTTTGATTAATATATGTCTTGGCATGTTTTTCCTTGGACTTATCCTGTATGGGACTCTCTGTGCTTCCTGGACTTGATTGACTATTTCTTTTCCAATATTAGGGAAGTTTTCAACTATAATCTCTTCAAATATTTTCTCAGTCCCTTTCTTTTTCTCTTCTTCTTCTGGGACCCCTATAATTTGAATGTTGGTGCGTTTAATGTTGTCCCAGAAGTCTCTGAGACTGTCTTCAATTCTTTTCATTCTTTTTCTTTATTCAGCTCTGCAGTAGTTATTTCCACTATTTTATCTTCCAGGTCACTTATCCGTTCTTATGCCTCAGTTATTTTGCTATTGATTCCTTCTAGAGAATTTTTAATTCCATTTATTGTGTTGTTCATCATTGTTTGCTTGCTCTTTAGTTCTTCTAGTTCCTTGTTAAACGTTTCTTGTATTTTCTCCATTCTATTTCCAAGATTTTGGATCATCTTCACTATCATTATTCTGAATTCTTTTTCAGGTAGACTGCCTATTTCCTCTTCATTTGTTTGGTCTGATGGGTTTTTACCTTGCTCTTTCATCTGCTGTGTGTTTCTCTGTCTTCTCATTTTGCTTAACTTACTGTGTTTGGGGCCTCCTTTTCGCAGGCTGCAGGTTTGTAGTTCCCGTTGTTTTTGGTGTCTGCCCCCAGTGGGTAAGGTTGGTTCAGTGGGTTGTGTAGGCTTCCTGGTGGAGGGGACTGGTGCCTGTGTTCTGGTGGATGAGTCTGGATCTTGTCTTTCTGGTGGGCAGGACCACATCCTGTGGTGTGTTTTGGGGTGTCTGTGACCTTATTATGATTTTAGGCAGCCTCTCTTCTAATGGGTGGGGTTGTGTTCCTGTGTTACTAGTTGTTTGGCATAGGGTGTCCAGCACTGGAGCTTGCTGGTCGTTGAGTGGACCTGGGTCTTAGCGTTGAGATGGAGAGCTCTGGCAGAGCTTTTGCTGTTTGATATTACGTGGAGCCGGGAGGTCTCTGGTGGACCAGTGTCCTGAACTCAGCTCTCCCACCTCAGAGGCACAGGCCTGACACCCAGCCAGAGCACCAAGACCCTGTCAGCCACACGGCTATGTCAGATGTGTAGCCATCCGAGTCTCTGCGTCCTGTTCCTTAACGTCTACATCCAGGCTGGCTGGGACGGTCAGGGTGCAGGACGCTGGTCCGGGGCTGGCGGACTCTGGCCTGCCCGGGCTAGCCGAGCGCCAGGAGCCCAGACTGCCTTTAAATCCAATCCCCAGTACTCACTAGCAAATGACCTTGGACATAACTCTCTGAGCTCTAATTTCCTTATTTGTAAAATGGGCCTAAGAACAGCCCCAAGATTTTTATGCAGGTTTAATGAATTAATATATGTAAATTACTTAGAACAGACTCTGGTACAGAGTAAGCACTCAACGAGTATGAGCAGTTCTTGCTTTGTGCCACATACTGACCATATGTTCCCATTTAACCCTGTCATAAACGATACTGTACTCTCCTGCTTACAGAGGAGGAAACTAGGGCTCATCAAGGCTAAGTAACTGGCCCTGGATTAAACAGCTCATCGGGGGGGTAGTCAAGATTCCAAGCCTTGTCTTTCTGCTCTGCTCTTTTACTTTACTTCTCCAAAACCAGGATTCAAAGAAAGCCAAGGTTTATTAAGCACCTATTAATGTTTCAGGAACCAAGCTTGATGTTTATGAATATACAGTTTCAATTATCCCCCAACAGCCCTACAAAGTCTAACATATCATCCCCAACTAGCACGTGAAGAAACTGACTCTCAGAGAGGTTAAATCAAGCACTGAGGGTCACAGTGTTAATAAGAGCAATTGGGCTTTAAAACCAGGTCAGTTTGATTCCAAAAGCTCACTCCACTGTTCCTGGCTACCTCTTGTAGTAATTAAAACTATTTGTTGAGCTTACGTTTATGTCCCAGGCAAAGTACAACTGACATAGCATCCTTCGCGCAGGGCATGTCATCCTCAGGAAACTGAGGCTGGAGGAGCTAACTTTGTTGCCCACGTGCGCACAGCTCCTAAGTGACAGAGGTAGGACTGGAACTCGGACCTGCAGTCTCCACAGTGTTTGTTCTTTCCCGATGACATCAAGCTGCAGAGGCTAAAGGCCTCCCACGCTGATGAAATTCCCACCATCACCTCATGGGCCACATAGTGGCTGTCCCATAGTGGCTCGTGGAGTTGGATGCTTTTCCTGTAATTCAGAATTCTTGATACCTTGACCAAAATTGAAGTTTCCCTGCATGCGATAAAAAAGGATTGGCCCAGGAAATGAGGGGTGGAAACAAGATTGTAGGCTCTTGTTTACATATGCAAGGCATGTGTTCTTACAAAAGCTCCTACATCTGAAAATTGCATCTTTTTAAAGAAACAGTCCCACAGAACTATTGGGAAAGGACTTCAGGGGCCCAGCTTCAGTAGTTGATTAATGACCTATAAGCTGCTGACATCAGAAGCTGGTGAGGCTGGTCCGGCTCTACCCCACAGATAAAAGATGCTGCCAACCCCAAACGCCCCGTCCCCTTTGGAAGGATGGCAAAGCTAACTCCCAGCCTGCTTTTTTCTCTGCTGCCCTGGGGGAGGTTAGCTTCTCAAAGCATTCCCAGCAAGGGCTATGAAAGAGTTTTGGGAATCCGAGCTTTCCCACATAATAGATTCCTTAGAACCCTTTCTGCAAAGAGGCAAGAACAAATCACAAATGGTTAATAAAACCAAAGTAACATTTGCGGTGAGATAAATCTTCTCCTGGACTTTGCAATTACATGAGCCAATAGCGCCTCCGGATAGAGAATAAAAACCTGAGGGGGCGGAAGGGAAGGTGGCCGGTGGCACTGCGCTCCCTGGCAATGCCCCTGCGTTAAGGAAACTTTGATATTCCGCACACGGGTACACACAGATCACAAAAGAGCGGAGGAAAAAGCTCCTGCTATTTCAGAATCACATAACCGGAGTAAGAAGCCTTGAAGCCAAGAAAGCCTTGATGTTTTGCCTTCTTAAGAAGACCTACAGTTTTAATCCGTGTTAGCATATTAATTGCCCTTATGCAGCTGCGTGCTGCTAATTACAAATGAATGGTGTTTATTCATTATAGAAGACCCAGCAGGAAAGTCTCTCTACTTAGCAACACTATGTTAATTTGAGTTTGGCTTTCAAAGGTCATAAAACTGCTTTGAGTGAAAACGTTTCTTAAAGAGAGTTGTTTCCCCTTCTCTCCCTCGCCCATTGCAAGGAAGTTCGGGGTAGAGATCTTCTGGTTCTTTCTCAGTTCCCAGACTTGCTCCTCAGGTGAGTGAGAGCCGGGTTCCCTAGTGGGCAGGGAAACACCATTAGCAGCTGCTGCCAACGCACAATGCACACAGCCCACCCTCTTTGCCTCTTTCCCTCTTTGTTTGTTTTTCAAATATCAGCACTTCAGCACTGCAGACCCATCTCTCCTTTTCTATCTGCAAGTAGGAGACACCCATCCCCACCAGCCAGAATTTCTCTTTGTGCTCCTTGCCTGCATGCTCAAGTCTGGGTGGTAAGTCTGACAAACCTTGCCTTGACCAACTAGCTGCCTTCAAGTTAGGGATTAAGGAACTAGGATCCCCCAGTTTGTGTTCCCAGTCCAGTTTTTATCTGAGAGCCCTGAATTTGGGGGAGGCGATGGGCACAGTGTTTTATATAATCAAAGCATCATTTCTCATTTGGCTAGTGATGCTTGTGTACAGTATCTGCTGGACAGAACACACAAGAGCTCGTGGAAGGGTGGCTCCTTGAACCTCTCTTGAAGTCTATAATTTAGATATTTCCAAATTATCTTTACCGTGATTAGTCTGAAGTATTAAAGCTTGAGCCTGTATGTTTATCTCCCCTGTGGAAATCCCATTTTCCTTCTATAATAATCCTAAAAGGCGGTGCTATTATTATATTCCCCTTTTTTCAGATAAGGAAACTGAATCTCAGAGAGGTCAAACAACTTGCCCAAAGTCACACAGCTAGTACAATGTGAAAGTAGAAACTGAATATATCTGACTCCATAGTTCTGAATCGCTACTTTACAGGGACCTACCAAAAACTCAGGGCTTTTCAATGTGGAAAAAGACGTGTGCTAGAGAGATGGAGAGAATCCAAACTCATACCTGGATAACCTGAGAGCAAGGTCTTCCATGCCTTCTGGGGCATTGGCCACAAGCTGAAAGATGCCATTACCGTAGACCAAAGCATTTTAGAAGCTCAGTTTTTAAAAATCAGTAAAATATAATCCATCAAACTATTGAGAAGTTGCAGCTGCTGATAGGATGAGACATAAGCCTAGAATTGCTCGTAAACTTCTTATCACCGTGAGGGAAGAGCTTGTCAGAAAATGCAGACCACACTGAAGAGAGAAGATCTGAGATGAGGAGAGAGAGAGAAACTACATGCTGATCTCACCATTCAAGCCCCTGGATCCAGCCATAACTGTATGTTCACCACTTTTCTAAAATGACTTGAATCAATCACTGTCCAATTCTTCCATGTCCTGGTACTTATAAAAATCAATTATGAACTGTTAACTCTTCTCCTGAACTTTTTTAGTTACATGAGCCAATACATCTTCCTTTCCTTATTAAACTGAGTTGGATTTTCTGTCATTTGCACCTGCCAGTGTCCTGAGTACCTATTAGTTTTATATTGTTGTTGCTATTTTTCTCTTTATTATTAATATCATTATTTTATAGCACATGAATAAATCGTTTAACTGTGGATTTAGAGGTTCCCCAAACTTTACCTCACACCAAACACAAAACTTAGTTCCAGATGGATCACAAACCTAACTAAATCTAAAAGCTAAAAATATAAAAACTTCTCAAACAAAGCATAGGACAATATATTTGAAACCTCGGTTTAGACAAAGATTCCACAGACAGGATAGAAAAGCATTAACCATAAAATGTTTTAAATGACAGATTAAACTTTATTGAAACTAAAAACTTCTATTCTTCAAAAGACATCATTAAAAAAATGAAAAGGCAAGTCACAGGCTGGGAGAAAATATTCACAATACATATATCTGACAAAGAAATTGTATCCAGAATAAACAAGTCATACAACCCATAATAAAAAATTTTAATGGAAAAATGCTTAAACAGATACTTCACAAAGAAGATACTCAAATAGCCAACAGACCATATGAAAAGATGCCCTATATTATGAATTTTCTGGGAAATGCAAGTTAAACTTGCAATGAGATGCCACTTCATATCTACCAGAAAGGCTAGAATTGAAGACTGATAACCCCACTGTGAGTACAATAAACCACTGGAACTCTCATACTTTGCTGGTAAAATGTTAACAACCACTGTGGAAAATAGTTTGGCAGTTAGTTAAACACACTTGAAATGATCCAACAACTTCCCTCCTAGGTATGGAAGAGAAATCAAAACTTGTGCCCACAAAGGACTTTCGTAAGAATGTTCATAGCAGTTCTATTAAGAACAACCAAAACCTGGAAATGATCCAAATGTTCATCGAAAACAAATCATGGTATATTCCTACAAGGGAATAATATTCATCAATAAAAATGAACAAGGAACTAATACATACAATAACATAGATGAATCTCAAAAACGTTATGTTGAGTGAAAGAAGCCCAGACACAAAAGACCACATGTTGTCTGATTCCATTTATGTGAACTTCTAATACAGGCAAAACTAAGCTATGGTCATAGAGATCAGATCAGTGGGTGCTTGGGCAAGAGTAGAGGGCGACCCTCTACTCTTCCTTTCTTCCTGAAGAAGTATAACAGATACACAGCATATAACAGTATACAGCACAACAGTAGAATACAGCAGAGTAACAGTATAAGCATGGAGACTTGGAACTAGAATGCCCAACTCAAATCCTGGTCCCTGACATACCAAACGTGTGACCTTGGGCACATAACTTAACCTCTCTGAACTTCCATTTCTTCACCTGTACATTCTTCACGAATGTTCAAAACTTAAATAGCGTTTAAAAAAATAAGGTAAAATTTAAAAATAAGATAAATAAAATATGGTGCAGTAGGTTGAACAGTGTCCCCAAAAAAGTTCACCCAGACCCTGGAATGTGACCTTATTTGGAAATATGGTCTTTGCAGGTATAGTTAGGACAAGGATTAAGATGAAATCATACAGGGTTAGGATGGGCCCTAAATCCAATGAGAATGTCCTTAGAAGAGAGAGAAAAGGACAGAGACACAAAGAAGTGATGTGATGATGAAGGCAGATGTTGGAGTGATGGGTACACAAGCCAAAGAACACCAGGGATAGCCGGCAACCTCCACAAGCCAGAGGACAGTCATGGCACGGTTGGTCTCTCAGAGCCTCCAGAAGGAATCAACCCTATAAACAGCTTGATTCCAGAGTCCTGGCTTCCTAACTATGAGAGGATACATTTCTATTGTTTTAAGCCACCCAGTTTGTGGTAATTTGTTATGGCAGCCCTAGGAAACAAATACATATATGGTAAGGGCCCATGCTGGATAAATGGATTTTTTTTATTAGTAAAAGGTTTTTCCTGTTATTAGAGAGCAAAGTCCCCGCCCTGTATTCCTGGGGATCCCATGTAGTATCCAGCTAGATGTTTGTATTAGTTTCCTGGGGCTCCATAATGAAGTGCCACAGACTGGGTGGCCTAAACAACAGACTTTTATTTTCTCACAATTCTGGAGGTTAGAAGTCCAAGATCAAGGTATTGGTAGGGTTCATTTCTTCTGAGGTATCTCTCCTTAGCCTGTAGATGGCTGACTTCTCCCTGTGTCTTCACAGGGAGACGTCATCTTTTGCATGTGTCTGTGCCCAAATTTCCTCTTCTTATAAAGATACCCATCATATTGGATTAGGGCCCACCTGCATGGCCTCATTTTAACTTATTTATTTATGTCACTTAAGACCCTATCTCCAAATACAATCCCACTTTGAAGTACTGGGGGTTAAGATTTCAATGTATGAATTTTGAGGGGACACAATGCCACCCATAACAATGTTGATAAATGCTTATTTTACTGAAGCATCAGAGTCTTGACCTTCAACTTACAGAGACAATTCGATTATCCTGAACAAGAACTTACTACTGAGGCTTCCTGTAGCAACCATGGAGGTGCCCTTGTCAGATCTTCCTTCAAGAGGACCGGCTGGCTGTTTGACATCCTGAGCACCTTTGTACCTGCCACAGCATCCCTGCCAGGCCATGTTCCCTGGGCTGCTCCCAGCCAGGGAGGGAAGATGGCAGGGGCACTAGATCCCAGCCATTGCTGTGGCAGGGCTGCTCTAACCGGCAGCTTTGGCTCTGAGTCTCCTCAGCAGCCGGCCAAGACTCACCCAGGGCTGCACTGTGACCTGAGGCTCATCTTTTCCTCTCTCCTTTCACAGATGTCAGACCTGAGTCAGGCTGAACTCTCTCCCTCTGGACTCCTGCTCTCGCCCTTTCTCCTTCACAGGCATTTCCCCAAATAAATCTTGCATCTCTTATCTCCTCTTGGTATCTAGTTCTCAGAAGATCCGAACTGACACATATGCCATGATGAGAACTTGGAATGAAACACAAAATCGTCCTAAAAAACCTGGCATTCACCAAAACCACCCCAAAGCACAAAATCATTTGCTGCAAAATCCAGCAAGGGAGGGGCTCCCTTCATGGCCAGGCGCCATGGTGTCACAACCACAAAATTAAGTAGGTACAAACACACTCATCGTTTTATGGATCTTACATAGCTACGTGGAGGAGTTGGAACTCAAACCTAGATCTCTTTTGCCCCGTAGTCTGTGCTCATACCACTAAGTTCTTGAGGGTTCCAAATGCAAACGCCTGAGACATTGGCTGGAAGGAAGGAAGGAAGGAAAGAAGGAAGGAGGGAACCCGGGCAGGTTTAAGACTCAAGGAGTGGTGGGCTTGTGGGGAACTGGAGAAACTATATGCATTCAAATTTAAACTAGTCAAAGAAAGCTCATCTGTGGACAGGATTGAATCTGCTGAGGAGTTTGCAACTCTTCCTTTTCTTCTTCATTATTGTCATCGTCATCGTCATGGTCGTCATCCTGCCTCCTCTTCTTGGAAATCTTTTCTCTGACACTGACATGGTGAACTCCTACCCATCCTTTAAAACCCCAGATAAATGTTATCTATTCAGAGCTTTCCCTCACTTCCCTAGAACAGCTAGACTCTCCCTCCTCTCTGCTCCCACAGCACTCTCTATGTCCCTCTGTCCCAGCAAGGAGCACATTAGTTTGCAGATCTGTCTCCCTTGCTAGACAGTCAGTTCCCCAAGGTCGGGCCTTGTTCTGCTTCCTATCCTTCAGCTGCACTGGGGGCAGGAAACCACTATTTTAGGGGTACCTACTCTGCCCCAGGCATTGCAATGAGCACTTAATCTTCACAACCGCCCTGGAAAAGCATTTCTCTTACCCCGTTTTACAAATGGGGATTCTGAATTCCAGAAAGGTGAAGTGACTTGTCCCACAACTGGCAAAACTTTGGCAGAACCAGAATTCAAACTCGGCCTGCCCCCCATTGTCCCCAACCAAAGCCCCCTCATCTTCTCACACTGCTCTCCGGGCAGCCAGAAGGGCAACTGCCAGAGCCAGCAGAGGGTGTAGCAGAAGGTGCCGCAGGACAATCCTAGTCTTCTCTGTATATTGAGGGGGTTGGACCAGCTGACGTTTAGCTCCTTTCCTGCACTGACATTTTATTCTAGGAGGTTTGTTATCTCTCCTTTTGACACCATCTGAACTATTGGAGACAAGCCCCTGCTTTAAAAATAATGATAAAACTGTCTGTCATTGGAAATAAGCCTCACACACTATCTCACTAATAGAAGCAGGAAACTTTCTGAGATACCTTGGCGAGTTCGTTAGGCATGCAAGATTAAACTCGAATTCATCTCGGCTCAGTCTGACGCGCCCTGAAATCGAATTGCAGGGAATGGAATTTTCAGCTGCTCAGCTGGTTTAAGACGAAGGTGAGGGAGACCTGGACAAACATGCAGAAATCTGTCCACTGGAAGATAGGAGCTTCTAACTGCCAAAAGCCACCCTGACCCATACAGGGACATGGCATAATGGATAGACATGCAGACTCTGGAATTGGAATCACTAGGTTCAGACCCAGTTCCCCCACTTGCTAGATGAGTATCCTTGAGCAAGTTTCTTAATCTCACTGTTCCTCAGTTTTCTCATCTGTAAAATGGGGTGAATGATAGAACACATACTATTAGTTGTTGTGAGGAATAAATAAGCATGTAGTTAGTGCAGCCCTTGGTATATAGAAAATGCTTAGTAATCGAAGTTAGAATTATTATGTAGGACCTTTCTAAAAGTGTCCAAAATATTCTGTTGCTCACAGGACACAGCTCATACTCGATCATACTTGCAAGGCCCTGAACACTCTGGCCTCTGATTATCCCTCCAGCCTCACCTCTTGCTTTTGGCCCCATCTGCTCCGCATCCCTGTTCAACTGCCTACAATCCCCCAGATGTCCCCCTCTCTCTTCCCTTCCCCACCACCGTTGTCACATACAAATTCCCATACACCCTTCAGAGGTCACCCTCTCCGGAACCCTCTCCTACCTCCCCATCAGGCAGGAGGACTGGATTAGGGGCTGCAGGTGGAATATCCACACAGACAAAAGCCTTGGTCCTACAGGGGAGGACACTCCTGGGAAACTGCCCTTCAATTCCCCTCACCCTACTGGACACACACAGGGATGTGCTGGCTGTCACTGGAGCCTCACCCTTGGTGGGCAGGCAGGCAAGGGTCAGCGTCACGCAAACTGTCAGGAAGGAACTGGGTGTCCGTGATGACGGCCAAAGGAAGTTACTCTGAGAATCAGAAGAGATCCTCTCCCCTCTCAGGCAGTTTTATTGGTAGCTGGGTTTCGTCATGGGGGCTTGGAAGCTACATGTTCTGTGCAGTTTTTTTCTTGTTCAGTAAGATCTTGTATCCTTTACCCGTGACGTCTGGCATTCTTTCCTCCAAACACATCACCGTCACCTCCATTATAACCTCTCTTCTAAGTCCTGAGCTACCCTTGTATTTCCCCTCTTATGGTCCTTCTCAGGCTGTACATGGTTAGTATTGAAGATTATGGATTCAAGAACCAGACTGCCTGAGTTCAAACCCACATTTTCCATTTACTAGCTGTGTGATGCCGGGCATGTTACTTAACCTCTCTGTACTTCAGTTTCCCCATCTGTGCAGTGGATAATACTAACACTTTTCTCATAGTGTTGTTGTGAGGGCTAAATGAATCAATGCTTGTGCTGCTCTGGGAATAGTGCCTGGTACACAGAACTAGTTCAGTAAGCACTAGCAATGGTTACTATGACTATTAATCTGAATCTCCCTCCCCCCTCCCCTCTGGGTTGTAAGGTGAAAGAGAATAGTGGTTACCTGCACTGTTTATACTTTGCCCCCAGCACAGGATATAACCCAAAGCAGGTACTCAGTAAATATGTGTGGAAGGAAGAGAGAGAAGAAGAGGGAAAGAGAAGAGGAGAGGGGATGGGAGGGGAGGAAAGCCTTGAAAGTTAAGTGCAACATATAATGTTATAGGTAGAAAATTATCTAGAATTGAAGAAAACCAGATAAATCCATTTCCACCCAAGTGGAACCAACTCATGCTTTTTCAGTTTGCCAAAATCATGTAATTATTCTCAACCATCAGATATTTCATAATTCCTTATATTCAGTTCATTATGTGTTACTTTAGAGAGAGGAAATAGGACACATTAGCTCTTACTTGAAAGGTGCATTGGGGAGGGGGAAGGGTAAGCTGTGACAAAGCGAAAGAGAGGCATGGACATATATACACTACCAAACGTAAGGTAGATAGATAGTGGGAAGCAGCCGCAGAGCACAGGGAGATCAGCTCGGTGCTTTGTGACTGCCTGGAGGAGTGGGATGGGGAGGGTGGGAGGGAGGGAGATGCATGAGGGAAGGGATGTGGGAACAGATGTATATGTATGACTGATTCACTTTGTTATAAAGCAGAAACTAATAAAAAAAATAAATAAAATTAAAAAATAAAAATAAAGATAAGGAACTGAGGTTCCGCTATATTAAATGATTTGTTCCAGATCAAAAAAAAAAAAAAAAAAAAGAAAGGTGCATTGACCAGCACAGAATGACTGTCTACATTGGACCAGGATCCAGCTGGTCCTTCAGAGAGCTTGTGAGCACATCTCAGTCTCAGCCAGTGCCCTCAGCCCATGGAAAGCCAGTCAGCGCCTCAGTGCTCATCCTGCAGTCCCATGTGTAAACCCCAGCTTTGCACATTGAATCCCCGATTTTGCCAACACACCAACAATGAATCTGTTTTCAGTTGCACATTCACATTATGCAAGTTCTCAAGATTAATGTTTAAAACCAAAAACTTAATTGAATAGTTTTCAATGCAAAATCATTATCACACAGATTGGATTCCTCTAACTCCATGTGACCAGTATTTTCTCTCCCTGTCAACAGCCTAGTAATATTCAAAGGTCATCCTATGATTAGAGCTAGAGGAGCTGGATGAATCAAAAGTTCAGCGGCATCAGAATAAGATGAACTGATGCGTTCATCTCACAGTAACAGATGGCCTTGCCTCATAATTCTTAAACTTCAGGCATTCCGGTACCACCTGCATGACTTTTCGCTCTATCTACTGGTACTGTTATCTACTATCTTATAAGGAGCTCCTTTGCTGGGTGGGGCTAGGAGCCCTCAAACAAATACTTCTCTATATCAAGAGTTTTTATCTCTTGTTACCAGATAGTTCCTAATATAGTTAAAGCTTATAGTTCTTCCTTAGATGTAAAACTGGCTTTGCAATGTTTTTTTTTTATCAAATGGTGACTGACAGGAGATAACAGTTGATTCTCGAAATGTAAGAATGTTCTTGCTTTTCAGAATTATGGAATTTTAAGGATTGGTGTTTTTAATATGCCTGGGCAGTCCTGCTCTGGAAATCTTGCCACCATTAATAAGGTTCGGTATGCTTAGATGACCAGCACTCCAGGGCAGCCAGAAACAGTGGGATTCCCACCCAGTCCATTTCACTACTATTGTTCTGCTGAGAACCACTGGTAGAAATTCTGATCTTAACCGACTGGGTACAGATAAAACACAAGTTTCCTTAGGAACTCACAAGTTGTTGGAGTCTGAAGATTAAAAAATTGTAGCCCTTTACGCCCCTCTTTTTAAATATTTATTTGGCCACATTGGGTCTTAGTTGCAGCACGCGGGCTCTTCCTTGCAGTGCACGGGCTTCTCTCCAGTTGCAACATGTGGGCTTTTCTCTAGTTGTGGCACTTGGGCTCTCCAGTTGTGGCACACGGGGTTAGCTGCCCTGAGGCATGTGAGATCTTAGTTCCCCGAGCAGGGATCGAACTCACATCACCTGCATTGCGTGATGGATTCTCAACCCCTGGACCACCAGGGAAGCCCCTCCTCTCCTCTTTGACTAAGGACCACACTTTCTTCCTCACTGGGTTTAGGGAAGTTGAAGTATCATCGAAGTTCACATCTATTAAATCTACACCTTGCCTATCTGCATTCCCCAGGCAAAGCCCCATTCATTGGGCGGGAGAAGAACCACCTCCTCTTCTAACTCCTCGTTTGGTACCAGAAAGTTAGTTCTTAATCAAACTGATACATTTATACCACTTTTTAAAGGTCAACTCTCTTTTATATTACCTAAATACATTTATTTTTAAAATAAAGCGTTATATTTCTATTCTATTATTATTTTACAGATATAAATAAGTGGAAAATCTGTATCACTTGCCAGAAATAGAAAGCAAAATAAATATAAATAAAATAAGGCAATACGATTAAAATCTAAATAGATACTGTGGTTTGCTAAAGGCACCAAACTGAATGAAGGAAATGTACTATATCTTGTTTTTGGTGGTTGTGTATACTTGTCAAAATTCATTTAATTGAACACTGAACATTTTAGCATATGTAAACTGTACCACAAAGAAAAAGAAAAATTCCATTGGTTAAGATTTCCTTCAAGATGGACAGTGCCGGGCTGAGTGTGACAGGAGTTTCTCTCCCTTCTCTTGTCTCCATGGCTGCTCAATCACCTGCCCATCTCTTTTTGATTGACACTTTCTGTATTTGGCTCTGTTCATTCATTCAATCAGGTTACATTAACATTCTACAGGCCTAATACCTACTCAGTCTTTCTGAGGTGATTTTTTACATCATTTTTCTGACCCTTTATGAGGTTGTATATCTTACCCACAATAGCCTCCAAAAGGCAACCCTACCACACTGATCAAGTTTTAAGGACATGCTTCACTAATAACTTCAATACTAGACTATGATATTATTTCCAGTATATGATCCCCAGGATTAAACAGGACAGTCCAGTAGTTTAGTTTACAGTTAGATAAAATTAATAAACTGAACCATATGAAGTTGCCCACACTCATTTATTTTTACCAACAAAATGGCAATTATATATGGCTCAGAAAGTAAAATTGGGTAATTTCACACCTACCTCAACATTCTGTACAGTTCCTATAAAGTAAAATGAGTATTTCTTTAAAAAAAATTAGAAAAACTTAATCGACAAGCACAAATCATTAGTTAAATAATTAAATAATTTAATTAAATACATTAAAATTAGTTAAATAATAAAGTGGTTAAAATGATTAGTCAAGTACGCAAAAGATTTTAACTAAATTAGTGTATGTATATACATACATGCTCAAGGTGGCCCAATATTTTGCTGAAAGTCATCTCACAACCACAGAGATGAGCCTTTATGTCTTGTTCACGGGTATATTTCCAATAGCCAGTAGAGTGCTGGAAATATAGTAAGTGCTCAAGAAATATCTGCTAGGGCTTCCTTGGTGGCGCAGTGGTTGAGAGTCCGCCTGCCAATGCAGGGGATGCGGGTTCGTGCCCCAGTCCGGGAAGATCCCACATGCCACGGAGCGGCTGGGCCCGTGTGCCATTGCCGCTGAGCCTGCGCGTCCGGAGCCTGCGCTCCACAGCGGGAGAGGCCACAGCAGTGAGAGGCCCGCGTACCAAAAAAAAAAAAGAAAGAAAGAAAGAAAAAAAATCTGCTAAAATAAGCAAATGATCTGGACTTTTGGCAAACAGATCACCCCATTCTCAAAACATACATCCCAAAATTCTTTTACTTCTAAAAGAAAGTTCCAGATTATTTTTGTTGCATTTTTCCGTGTTTACATCACACCCAAATCAACTTTCCTGCTTCTAACCAAGACATATGACAGTGCACGAGTCAAAAGGAACAAGATGGGGGTATCAATAATCCAAGCTTTAAAAATCATGTCCTCTATGTGACAGAATAAAAACCAGCTCAGAGGATTTTAGGTTTGACAATAACATGAACTTCCAGAAAAGATGGTAGAATGCAACCAGAGTATATCTTCTGCTATGGAATATTTAATTTCCTGGAGACAATATGACAATCTGCTAAGAGCATGAAGCTTATGAATTAGACAAATCTGTTTTCAAAGCTCAGCTTTTCCCTTTTCTGGAGGTGTTACTTTGAGCAAACTCTTTAACCTCCTGAGCTTCAATAACTCATCTGTAAAATGGGGATGATAATAAATTATTAATTCTTTCATTCATCAAATATGAATTAAGTACCTTCTCTATTCCAGGCCTTGGGCAAGGTGGTGGGATACAACAGTGAACAAAATTGACCAAAATTCCTGCCGTTGTGGAGTTTACATTCAAGAGAGAATAAGAGGCAATAAATTAAGGAAGTACATTGTAGAGTATGTTTGAAGAGAGGGAGAATTTCAGGAGGCTGAGATTCTGCATGAGCAGGTAGGGCAAAAACCAATCAACTCTGAGTTATTATTGGCAATGGGATGAATTACATGCATCAATGGGCAGCTTAGAGCAATCACTTAAATCAGATTTAAGAGAGTGTGAGCCCTAGCTAGATGGGTGAACGCCT
The DNA here is from genome assembly GCF_964341445.2 of Mesoplodon mirus. Lineage (NCBI taxonomy): Eukaryota > Metazoa > Chordata > Mammalia > Artiodactyla > Ziphiidae > Mesoplodon > Mesoplodon mirus. The sequence goes on from NC_138991.1 coordinate 50,028,641, forward strand.
GGATAGATCAGTATGATGGGTAGACAAATAGAGTGACAGGTGGATGAATTCGAGAGTTAGGCAGACAGACAGACCTAAACAGACTGACACTAATGGTAATTCAAGTGCTCTGACAATAGCCTCTGCTGCTAGAATAATTGACTGTTGATCTTGCACATCTGGCTCACGAGGCAGGCATTTCATCTCCCTCCCAGGCTGGGCCACAGGCATCCTTGACAAATCCTCTCCATCCCTGAGGGTGATTGGAAGAGGCTGCTCCTCTCTCCAGAGGGTACCCATGTAAACCCACACCAGGCCTTCATAACTTCCCACTGCAGAGGAATGATTATGGACTGGGTACTGGAAGCTACTGGAGAAGGATTGTTGGTCTCCTGGGTGTGCTGATAGCCCTGTAGCACAGTAGAGAAAGAAAGGTCTTTGTCTTTGATGTTTGCAATAGAATGATATCATATCTGGGATTTACCTTGATAAACTCCAGCCAGGAAAATATGAAAGGAATTTGGGGATTGAGATGAAACAAGCTGGGCAAACTGTTTATAGTTGTTGGGTGCATGGGAGTTCCTTGGATGGTTCTCTCCACTACCAAGTGTGCTGGAAAGTTTTTATTGAAAAAAAAAAAAGGTTAACATAAAATCTTTGCATTTATTTTCAGAAGGGAAAAAGTGCACACAAGCACACATATATGCACTTGGAGCATTTTTCCAACTTTGAGGATTAATTCTGTTTGGCAGATAAAAGCTACTCTATTCAATGATTTACAGTATTCAAAGAGCAATTTGGTTCCTTTTCATTGTTACCTTAAATTAACTGCTGCCTGAGCGTAGAGAGATGATTGTTAGGGCCAGAGTGAAGGAAGACGTGGCAGTGGGCTTCAAGAGGCATTGAGTGGTTTCAAATGTGACCCGCTTAAGGAAAATCACCCATCCCCAGGAAGGATGCAGAATTCCCAAGTGGAGGGCTTCCCTGGTGGAGCAGTGGTTGAGAGGCCACCTGCTGATGCAGGGAACACGGGTTCGTGCCCTGGTCCAGGAAGATCCCACATGCCACAGAGCGGCTGGGCCCATGAGCCACGGCCGCTGAGCCTGTGCGTCCGGAGCCTGTGCTCCGCAACGGGAGAGGCCACAACAGTGAGAGGCCCGCGTACCGCAAAAAAAAAAAAAAAAAAAAAAAAAAAGAATTCCCAAGTGGAAAGCAAAATTCTCCAACAACCAGTGATGCCAGTGGCTTGTTTTCACTGCTCTCAACAATCTGCCACCATCTGAGTGAGAAGATGATTTGAATTCCTCCCCAACTGTTCCTAAACAGCATTTTAGCAGTGAAAGGGAATTTTAAATAATTGAGCCTAACCTTACCTGCCTTCAACATTCATTCACTATATGTTTATTCAGTATCTACTCAATGGCAAGCACTGTTCCAGCCATAAGGGATATATAGTTATAGGGGACCCAGAGAAGGGCACTGGCCTTATGAGACTTGTAGTCCAGCTGGGAAGTCAGAAATCCTCAACAACTAAGTCCACAATACAGTAATCAGTATTGTCCAGCATGATACAGCATAATAAATGCTATGAGAGAGAAAGGCAAAACTTGAGGAGGGTGTCTTAATCCATTTTGGGCTGCTATAACAAAATACCACAGACGGGGTGGCTTATCAACAGAAATTTATGTCTCACAGTTCTAGAGACTGGATATCTAAGACCAGGGTGCCACCATGGTTGGGTGAGGGCCATCTTCTGGGTTGTATCAGCACACAGTGGAAGAGACTAGGGAGCTCTGTGGAGTCTCTTTTATAAGGGCACTAATCCCATTTAAGAAGGCTCCATCCTCATGACCTAATCACCTCCCAAAGCCCCACCTCACTGGGGATTTAGGATTCATCATGTCAATTATTCAGACCATAGAGGAGGGCTTAAGCAAAGGGACTTGACATAGTCTAGGAATCAGGGAAGTCTCCTTGAAGAAATGTCAGTGATTAGCAGGGGCCAGAGGCAGAGGAGCCTGTGCGTGCAGAGGTCCTGAGGGGGGAGATGCATGTTGCAGCCTAGAAACTGTAAGGCTGCTGTAGCTGGAACTTCAAGAGTGAAGGTGAGAGTGGTGTGAGATGAAGCAGGGGTAGATCACACAAGAAGTGTTTCGCCATTTCAAGGACTTGGGGCTTAACCGAGTAAGGAAACTGCAGCCCAAAGAAGTTAAAGTGATTTTCCCCAACTCACTCGCCCATGTTGAGGCTGGAATTCAAAAATAATAAAAGAAAACATTGATAAAGCCCCATAAGAATGCGCTGGACACTGGGGTCTCTTGGATAAGGTAAAATTTCAGCAGAGATGTAATGAAGCCTTGAGAGCAGATAGATTATCCCAGGAAGCAGTGACAGCATCCAGGCCTTGAGGTAGGAAAGGTCCTACTAAATTCAAGGCCCTTCCCAGAAGGCATTGACCTTGGAGGAGTGAGGGCATGCAGTGGGAGCTGTGGTCTGAAGGTGTCAGGAGTCAGATGATGCACAGCCTTGTAAATCAAGGTGGGGTCCTCGGATTGTCCCTTGCATAGACGAGGAACCCCATCTCCAGGAACTGGAAATAAGGAGATGGCATGCAGTAGAATGCATCATAAGCCATTAAATGCTGTGGAAACAGGAAAAGCAGTTGTTGCTGTAGTCTGTGAGGTGCAGAGGGGATCACAGACCACTGGGTGGGGCAGGGATGAGAAAGAGGAGAATTAGAACTCAGGCAAAGAGCTGGAAGAGATACAGCGAGGAGTCTTTAGGAGGTGGCCTGAGGGAATGGAAAGATGAGTGACAGAGAGATTGACATCATGGCTGGTCCACGAGCCCTGATTCCAAGATGAGATTTCTCCAGGGCTGCACAGGCAGAAACTGAACAGACCCTGGGCATGAACCCCCATTTCAACACTCTTCCACTTCTTGGCTCCTTTTTTGGTCATTGTCATTATCCCTTCAGTCTCTGTGGCTTTGGAGAAGCAGATCCACAAAGAGCTACTGCACTTTAGAGGTCAGGGTAAAATTAAGAACAACTTGCTTTTCATTTATAATTTATGCATTATACACCACCTACTTCCCAAAAGGATTTGAGACAGCTTTACAATAACAATCATCTTTAAACCATCTGCAGAGCCACAAGAAAATATGTTTTCAGAGAATCCTTAATGGCACAAGGAAATTCTCAAAATGTAACTTTAAATGAAAAAGACAAGACAGGACACTTTATTTGCTATAATACTGTCACATAATATAAAGGTGGATGGGGGAGGGGAGAGGGAAGAGGGAAGAAAGACCAGGAGCAAGAGAGGAGAGAGGAGGAGAGGGGATAAGAGGGGCCGGGAGGGAAAAATAAAGTGGAAGGAAATATTTGCAGTAGTTATTTCCCTCCTTAAAACTGTAAGGAGAGACCTCACTGCCAGCAGCACAATTTCCCCCAAGATGTAAATAAGATGATCTTCAAGGGTACTAACGTCTTCTTAGCGTTAATGGTTATGCCTTCATAGATCAAACGTGTATTTTTTGAAATACAACTAACACATTAAAACTGTATGTGCTGGTTCAATTTCATTTGCCCAAATCCATTCTCCCCCGGCCTCTGCCCTGCTCTGTGCAGAGGAGTCTCCTTTGTCCTCTGGCTTTGGGTTGGTTGGGGCCAACAGGCACTTCAGTTAAAATATAGAGGGTGGAGGAGAGAGGGGTGAGGGTATTTGCTGCCCTTCCCCTAACCCCTGTGGCCTTGCCCCAGCTCTGGACCAGCTGTGTCCCTTGGTGCCTGAGGGCCTATAGGGGCTCACTTAGGGCGCCTTGTGTCCCATTAATACTGTTCGGTTTCCCCTCTGCTAGTTCCTGCTGTTTCACTGTCCTTTGCTGCTTCTCTTAACCCTGCCCTCAACTCTGTTGCTCTAGTTCCTTTATTAAACCCTTTTTACTACTTATTAAAGTTTAATGTGCATAAGAGTCCCCTGCAGGGCTTGTTAAGACACAGATTTTTGCCCATCCTCCCACCCCCATTCCCACCCCGAGAGTCTGCTTCAGTAGGTCTGGGGCGAAGGCTGAGAAGTTTCATTTCTAACAGGCTCTCAGGGGATGCATGTACTGGGGGTTCGGGGAACGTTCTATGAGTGGCAGTCTCTTGGTTAATGCCTTGGGCATGTCCTCAACTTCCTGAAAGCTCCCTACCACTACTTGATGAGGGCAGTTCAATAGAAGTTTCTGCGATCGTGGAAACGTTCTATAATATTCTGCACTCTCCAGTGGGGTAGCCACATGTGGCTTGTGAGCACTTGAAATGCACCTAGTGCATTGTGGAGCTGGATTTTTAATTTTATTGAATTTTAATTAATAAAAATAATTAGCTCTGAACTAATAAAAGTCAGTTGGCACTTTCAGCATTCTACCTGGAAATTTCCTTAGCCACATTGGCAGGTTCATTAGGTACCATTTCTATCTACGTGTTACTGCAGGCAACATTGTGCTGATTGTTCTGGCAGTTCATTATTTAAGTCTCATTTTCTCTGGCCTCCAATAGTTCTCTCGTTGCCCTTCCAGCCTCTATTAACGGTCTCCCCAAGGTGCTTCAGGCTTCTACCTGCTGCCTGGTTTCAAGGCCATCACCACGTGTTTTAGGTTTATGTTTCAGCAGCACCCTACTTCCGGGTACCATTTCTCTTTCAGTTGTGTACTGCTGCATAACTACCTGAGATTTAGTGACTTAAATCAACAACGATTTTACTATCTTTCCTGATTCTGTGGGTTCAGCTGGGCAATTCTTCTGCTCTGTGTGTGTTGGCTGGGGATACACTTGTCTCAACTGGGATGGAACCTCCAGGCTGGTTTACTCATTTGGCTGGCAGTTGGGGGTCAGCTAGATGCTCAGATGAGGCTATGAATCACAGCGTCAATTCTTACCCATGTGTCTTCTCCATGTAGCTCAAGCTAGGTTCCAAGAGGCAAGAAGTAGAAGCTGCTTGGAAATCCCAGAACATCATGTCTGGTGCATTCTAGTGGCTAAAGCCAGTCACAAGAACAGCACAGTTTCGAGGGAAACAAGTTCCACCCCTTGACGGAAGGAGTCGCTTGTGCCCTGAGGGAGGGGATGGATTCTTGGGGACATCTTTGGAGACTAGCTGCCCTTAGAGAGTGTCTTTCCACAGCAAAGATGGGCTACCCAGACCATTGCTTCTCAAACTTCAGGATTCCCACAATCCCCTGCAGACTCTGATTCAGTAAAGCTAAGCAGTTCATAAGAGGCCACATTTTTAACACGTTTCACGTGATTGCTGATGCTGCTGGTTCACAGATCACACTTTGAGTAGCAAGGATGTAGATTATACCGTGGAAGTAGCCTAAGGCTTAGGATCACAGACCTAAATTCAAAACCCATCTCTACCACTTTTTTGTTGTGGGTCCTTGAGTAAATTACCGAACAACCTCTAGCCTCAGTTTCCCCATCTGTTAAAATGGAATTGTGGGACAACTGTGACAACCAATACGAAGAAGTACACTATAGCAGCATTTGAGTCTCTTTGAGTCTCTTACTAGCTGTGTGTCTTGGGACACTTAACTTTCCCTTACTGAGCTTTAGTTTCTTCACTTAAAATTAAAGTGAGGATGGGAATGATGGTACCTATGCCGTAGGGTGGTTGTGAACATTCGGTGAAACCTGGAATTAACCGATGGTGAGTATGTGAGAGGATGTGGGAAATATGCCTTTCCTCCCGCTCAGCGTCATCAAACACTTTCCGGCAGGTCAGCATTTGCTGCTATTTGGCAGAAAGATAGGGTTGATGGAAACAAGCAAGGACTGAGCTTCTGAATTAATCGAGTTTTGAAGCTAACTCCTGGTCTGCCTCTACCAATGACTGCTCCATAGAAAGGCAGGAGTTTGCTTCTCCTTTTCCCCCAGTGGGTTGGAACCAAGGAGAGAACTGTGAACCGTATTTGTCCTAGATGCCAGGCAAATAGCATCAGCCGCATTGTTTGTGGTATCAGTGGCTGGCGCGATTGATGACCCCTGCTGGGAAATTCTGCTGTGTGCTTCTGATGATGAGAAGAGTTATGTATCAGGTGCTGAGTCCCAGAAGACTTCTGAGCTGGTTCCACTTGGCCTGACCCCCACAGGGTAGGGGTCCTTGGACAATGTTTGGGAATCAAATGCTCTGGACCACCGAGAACAGCTCAAGTCTGTTTGGTCATATTCTTGGACTTTCTCATATTCGTTGAGATCTATGTAGAATACAAATGGCTCTCAAGACTTGGGAATTATGTCAAGATGTGAACCAAAGCTGTCATACCTGGGAATAAGGCTACAGATAACAAGGCAAGAAACAATGGTTAATGCTTGTTATGCACTTGCTCCATGCTGTGTTCTAAGACAAATGCATAAATATGCATTATCTCATCCTTACAACAACCCTAGGAAGAAGACAGCATAATAATCCCCACTTTACAGGTAAGGAAACCGAGGTACACAGAGATGAGGTGTTTGCTCAAGGTCACACAGTGAAGTGGCAGGGCTCCAACTTGAATTCAGATCTGCCTAATGACGAAGACTGTGCTGAAATGATTTATGAGAGCTGATGGAATCTGGCTGGGATCGGAGGGGGATAGCATCTCACATATAAAAACGAGGTTTCTTCCCCGGTTCTGTTCAAACATGTACATGCACACACACGTGCATGCACCTCTTGGGAAAAAGAGACCAGTATGAATGAAGCAGGAATTTAGGAAGCAAACTTGTGCGGTGCTATTGACCAAGGCAGAATTGGAGGGGTCTGTGGATCTAATATGAATCACTCTTCCATGCAGTGTGAGATCTGGCACCAAATACTTGGTGCAAGGTGCTCCAGCTGGATGCTCTGTGCAGATGAGGCTTGGCACGTGTCGTGCTGTCTTCCCTCCTGTGTAGGTCCCTCTTCCGCATTGGGCAGTGTCTTCCTTGAGGACCCAGACCTTATCAGGGTCCCTGGGACAAGATCCTCCTCTGTGGTCACTCTGTCTGCACTGGACTCCTCCAGCTTACCCTCTGCAATGACATCTGAAATTAATTAATTTTTGTAATTCATTAATTAGTGCAGATTAAATGATGTCACTCTCAGTTTAACTATCCCTCAGGGGCTCCCACTGTCTTTCGGGTCAGAGCATCCAAAGTCCTTCCCAAACTCATCTCCTGCCTTCTCTCACCCACAGCCAGCTCTCCAGCAATGCCCAGTTACTGGCAGCAATCACAGGCTGGTCCTCACTTCCTCACTTTTACTCATGCTGTTTCCTGAACTGTCCTCTCCTCAACATACCAACTTAGCACTGTGGCCTTTGGCAAGTCACCTCCCCTCTCTGAAATTCAACTGACACCTCACTACAGTGAGCTAATAATTATGCCTGCCTCACAAGTGACTGGACGATTAAGGAAAACAAGATGGGAGAATGCCCAGAACAGGGCCTGGCAGCCATTAGCTATCTCACCCAGCTATGGTGGGAGGAGTCTATTCCTTGGCCAAAATCTTCCTTGCCAATATCCCCTTAGGCAATTACACACTTTTCCAAGGAAGCTTCTCGCACCATCCTTACCTCAACTGAAGACATTTTCCCCCAGAAAACCTAACACTGATGAAAACCTAACAAGGAACAAAGAAAAGTGGTACTTTCTTCTCTCCTGTGCCCAAGGGAGAAGGAAGAGGGAGGGACAGAGAGCCCAGGAGGAGGGAACTTTGGGCTGGTCCCTGGAGTGCTAGAAACTCAGGCTCAAGCTGGGGGATGGGCAACAGGGGATTGATCACATCCCTTTCTCTTCAAGAATGACTTGATACGTAAGAGCAGTCTCATTCAAGACCATAGACAGTGCTTTCTTGTCAAACCACTAGCATTTGTCATGCTTTGAGAAAAGCATGAGCAGAAGGGGAAAAATATGGAGAAGTATTTTACCCTAAAAGCTCAACAGTCTTCTGGATAAATTGCCTGCCATGACTAGAGCCGCAGGGAGGTTTTGAGCAGTTACTTGCACAAGATTCTCTCTCTTTTTTTTTCAACGTATTACACCCAATTTATTCTTTTTTTATATATGTATATCTTTATTGGAGTGTAATTGCTTTATGATGTTGTGTTAGCTTCTGCTGTACAACAAAGTCAATCAGCTATAGGTATACATATATCCCCATATCCCCTCCCTCTTGAGCCTCCCTACCACCTTCCCTATCCTACCCCTCTAGGTCCAAAGCATCAGGCTGATCTCCCTGTGCTATGCAGCAGCTTCCCACTAGCCATCCATTTTACATTTGCTAGTGTATATATGTCAGTGCTACTCTCTCACTACTTCACAGCTTCCCCTTCCCCCGCTGTGTCCTCAAGTCCGTTCTCTACATCTGTGTCTTTATTCCTGCCCTGCCACTAGGTTCATCAGTACCATTTTCTTAGATCCCACATATATGAGTTAGCATATGGTATTTGTTTTTCTCTTTCTGACTTACTTCACTCTGTAAGACAGACTCTAGGTCCATCCACCTCATTACAAATAACTCAATTTCATTCCTTTTTATGGCTGAGTAATATTCAATTGTATATATGTGCCACATCTTCTTTATCCATTCACCTGTTGATGGACACGTAGGTTGCTTCCATGTCCTGGCTATTGTAAATAGAGCTGCAGTGAACATTGTGGTACATGTCTCTTTTTGAATGATGGTTTTCTCAGGGTATATGCCCAGCAGTGGGATTGCTGGGTCATATGGTAGTTCTATTTTTAGTTTTTTAAGGAACCTCCATACTGTTCTCCATAGTGGCTGTATCAATTTACATTCCCACCAACAGTGCAGGAGGATTCCCTTTTTTTCCAAACCTTCTCCAGCATTTACTGTTTCTACATTTTTTGATGATGGCCATTCTGACCAGTGTGAGGTGATACCTCACTGTGGTTTTGATTTGCATTTCTCTGATGATTAGCAATGTTGAGCATCTTTTCATGTGTTTGTTGGCAATCTGTATGTCTTCTTTGGAGAAATGTCTGTTTAGGTCTTCTGCCCATTTTTGGATTGGGTTGTTTATTTGTTTGATATTGAGCTGCTTGTATATATTGGAGATTAATCCTTTGTCAGTTGCTTCATTTGCAAATATTTTCTCCCATTCTGAGGGTTGTCTTTTCGTCTTATGGTTTCCTTTGCTGTGCAAAAGATTTTAAGTTACATTAGGTCTCATTTGTTTATTTTTGTTTTTATTTCCATTACTCTAGGAGGTGGCTCAAAAATGATCTTGCTGTGATTTACGTCATAGAGTGTTCTGGTTATGTTTTCCTCTAAGAGTTTTATAGTGTCTGGGCTTACATTTAGGTCTTTAGTCCATTTTGAATTTATTTTTGTGTATGGTGTTAGGAAGTGTTCTAATTTCATTCATTCACATGTGGCTGTCCAGTTTTTCCAGCACAGCTTATTGAAGTAGCTGTCTTTTCTCCATTGTATATTCTTGCCTCCTTTGTCAAAGGTGACCATATGTGTATGGTTCTCTATCTCTGAGCTTTCTATCCCATTCCATTGATCTGTATCTCTGTTTTTGTGCCAGTACCATATTATCTTGATTACTGTAGCTTTGTAGTATAATCTGAAGTCAGGGAGTCTGATTACTCCAGCTCCATTTTTTTCCCCCTCGAGATTGCTTTGGCTATTCAGGGTCTTTTGTGTTTCAATACAAATTGTGAAATTTTTTGTTCTATTTCTGTAAAAAATGCCATTGGTAATTTGATAGGGATTGCATTGAATCTGTAGATTGCTTTGGGTAGTATAGTCATTTTCACAATGTTGATTCTTCCAATCCAAGAACATGGTATATCTCTCCATCTGTTTGTATCATCTTTGATTTCTTTCATCAGTGTCTTATAGTTTTCTGCATACAGGTCTTTTGCAAGATTCTCATAAATTGTCAGCTTCAACAGTCAGATGCTAAACTGCACTTAAGAAACAAGAGGAAGTGGCATAAACATTAAATTCATCATCATTCAAGAGTGTCCCTTCATTTCCTCACTAACCTCTGAATGAAATCGTTTTCTCTTTTCTTTCTTTTCTTCTTTCTCATCTGGCACTGCATGGAAGAGCCAGAGATCACGAGTTTGATTTCTGATTCAGCAAACCAACAGTGGAGAAGAGAGAAGGAGATGTTCAAGGAAAGAAGGTAGGAGAAGAAGCCGGTGCCCATCCCCGCTCCACCAATTCTCCAGCAACACATCTTCTGGTGAGATGTTAACCTTTCCAAACCACAGCTTCCTCATCTGTAAAATGGGTATAATCTGCCTACCACTCAGGATTGTTACGAAATTTAAATGGAGGTATACATATGACAGGCAATGTGTGGTAGGCACTCAACCAATGGCTGATATTGTTGCTGTTGTTATTACACTTGAGTATACTTAAAATACTCCAGTAGCCACTAGTAAGAGTCCTAGGACCCCCATCTGTGCCTCAGCCCTCTCATTTCCCTCCCCTGCTTGGTTTTTCTCCACAGCCCTTATCACACCTAATATAAAATATATGTTTCCTTGTTTGTTGTTATCATCTTTCCTCATGGGGAATGTAAACTCCTGGGGGCAAAGATCTAGGTCTACTTTTTTCAAAAAGCTGCCAAAATTCCAGCACTCATCAAATCATGGCACATAGTAGATACTCAATAAATACTTGCTGGATGAATGTATAAATGAACCCATACTGCACTCTGATCTCTAGTTCTCACTGTAGCTATTAGAAAAGGGAGAACTCACATCTTCTTCTGGTGTACCCTCTGCAAGTTCTATGACTATCAAATAGACCAAGCCAGGATATTGATTCTGGATAGTTTGCTGTGAAATAAACCACCCCCAAGCTTAATGACCTAACACAGCAACCAGTTTGTTTTTCTCATGACTTTGCCAGCCAGGAATTCTGGTCTCACAAGCAGTTGCCATCAGTTGTTGGCTGGGCTGCAATCACCTGAAGGCTCATCTGGGGCTGGAGATCCAGTTTCCAGATTATGCACATGTGGCTGGCAGCTGATGCTGGCTGTCAGCTAGAAGCTCAGCTGGGGCTGTCCCCAGGCATACCTACCATGGCCTCTCCAGCATGGCAGTCTCAGGGTAGTTAGATTTCTTACATGGCAGCTGGCTTCCCCCTGAGTAAGCACCCCAAGATGACAAGGCAGAAGCTTTGCGTTTTATTGACCTAACTCATGTCACATAGTGTCACTTCTGCCATACTCTATTAGTCAAAGTAGTCACACTGCCCACTCAGGTACAAGAAGAGGGAACATGGATCCTATCTCTTGATGGGAGGAGCATTAAAGAATTTGAGACCATGTTTTAAAGCCTCCACAGATATGATCTCAGATAGCTACAGGGACTAGCCAGGTCTAAGAAGTCAGTGAGGCAGATGTGGGTGAGTGATTAACAGGAGTGGTGGGAACTGTAGGGGAATGGAGTCTTTTGCCCTGTCTGGAGGGACCATAATTCAGCTCAAGTGAAACGTGGAATTTTTAGCAGAGTTGCCCAATTTTAAAAACACTATATGAGCCAAAGTGGGCAAGTCTGAACACCCACGGATTTTCATTTGTTGACTCCTGATAAATGATGTGAAGCAGGGCTAGTGATAACAGAGCAAGGGGTCTGTCCCTCATTCCTTCAGATTGGGCAAACTTGAAGGAACTTTTGAGCTCCCCTCCCCAGAACAGGAAACAATGAGAACCACACAAAAGACCTCTTTGGTGGAAAGAGTCATCACAGATCCTGAGAGCTGGGAAAAAATAAATGGAATGAAGCGACACATCTGTTGACACACCTCCCACCGTGTGCCAGGCATTTTATGTGTATTATTGCATATAATTCTCACCAACAACTTCATGGCATAGGCAGAATTACCTTCCCATCACAAGTGAGTAAAATGCTCCTCAGAGCAATTAGGTGCTGTGCCTGAGTTCACACAGGCAGAAGGTGGTAGAGTCCAGGTCGGCAGGACCCCAGAGCCCACACACACAGCCCTCCCTACCAGACAACATCCTTGGGCATTGCCAGAGCTGCGTAATTAGTGTGGTGGCCCAAACTGGCTCAACCAAATATGAGGTCACTGAGTAAGTGGTATAATGGGAATCACAAGGCCTTGAAATGGGCCAAAAGCTTTACCATCTTCTACTTTGAGCATCTCCTGGTAGATGGTCTTTATACCAGTAGAACTTCCTTATGATAATAAAAATGTTTAATAATAATAAAAGTACCATTTATGGAGTGCTCCTTGTGTACCATCATCTGTTTTTATGTATGTATGAGTGTGTATACATACATATATATATATATATATATATATATATATATATATATATATGTTATGTAATCCTTAATAGTCCATTTTACAGATGAGGAAACTGAGGCACAGGGAGGTTAAATAAATTGGCTGAGATAACACACTAGCAAGTGACAGAGTTAGGGTTATAACCCAAGTCTGTTTGACTCAAAGTTTGTTCTCTGAAAGCCTAGGCTACCCTGCCCATGCTACCCTTCCTACATGCCACATTAATCAGTGAAGTTTGAATGGGCTGTGTCCATCAATATCAATCACTGCGAGTGTCTATCACTGGGAGAAGACAGAAAGCTGCCTCTCGAGGGGCCCTGCGGGATGACCTTATCTTGGTGGATTCATTTATTCTTGGTAAAGCACAAGGATTCAGCATCCTAGAGCCAATGGTGCTCAGGGAGACTGACACATGCTGGCAAAACTCACAAGAGACAGGTGTATACACCAGAATGAACGTATAGTAAATGCCTTCATTTCAGTGATTACTAGGAGTGCCAAGAGGATCAGAATGCCTCTGCTGGCATGAACAGCACATTCATTCCCTGTAATCATTTATTCATTAAACAAATATTGATGGAATAGATGCTCTGGGGTGAACAGAATCAGACATAGCAAAAAGGTGGTTTGGTGAGCATGTAATCAATGAACTGACACTGAGATTCTTTGGGTTGTAGGTGACAGAGACCATTTGTATTTGCTTAAATGGAAAGAACCATTTATTCCCCACCCCCCAAAAGATAATACAGGAATCTCATGGAATCCAATGACAGGAATTAAACTTTGGTCTCAAGAGATATAGAAATTAAGAACAGGAAATATTATATATATATATAATTTCTCTCTCCCACTCTCTGTCTCTGGGTCTCTTTCCTCCCATGGTCTGTTGTCTCAGCTTCTCTGCATCAGCTTTATTCTTTTCTCGTATCAGCCAGAAATTCTGGCTGCACAGAAACCGACTCTGGCCGATTTAAACAGAAAGAGATGTATTGAAAGGATATCAGAAGACTCAGAATCTCCAGGAAGCCCAAAGAACAAGATAAAAAGAAAAGCAAGAACAAGGAAAGGCTAGACAGCCAGACCCAGCCAAAATCGTGCTACAGCCCAAGCCGGGTGATGACATCACTGCTGCCATTTCGGAAAACCAAATGTCTCAGCTGGCACCCCTCCCCCACTGGTCTGGGTGCTGCGTACTGCTGGCGCACATCTGCCAGAGTACCATCTCCCTATACCTGCATCGTGTGTATAAGCTTTTGTTATGAAAATACATATATACACACTCACACATACATATATATACATACTATATATATATATGTAGTATGCACATAAATAGATGATAGATAGATAGGAGATAGATAGATGGATAGATAGATAGATAGATAGAGACATGCTCCCAAGTAGAGACTAGCATAATGAATTCCCTTCACCAACTTAAATAATTCTCAACTCGTAGCCCATCTTGTTTCATCTGCACCCTACATACGTCTTCCCACCCTCTCCTCCTAATAGTATCTTGAAGCAAATACCTTGATCCTATAACTTTATAGGATCAAAGTATAACTATGTCAACATGTATCTCTAGAAGAGGGTTTTACAACCTCGGCATTATCAACATCCTCGACCAGATCATTCTTTGTTGTCAGGCCTGTCCTCTGTGTAATAGGATGTTGGGCAGCATCCCTGGTCTCTATACACTAGGTGCCAGTACCCTCCTCACCCACAAATATGTCTCTGGACATTGCCAAATGTCTCCTAGAGAGCAAAATTGCCCTTGATTGAGAAATATATATGTATATCCGCAAAACTTACCACACTTTAAAATGTTAAAATAATTCCTCAATATCATTAAATGTCAAGTCAGATTTCAAAGTTGTCTGATTGTTTCATAAATATTTTTACAATATTTATTTGTTAAATTCTAGATTGCAATAAGGCCCATACCTTGCAACTGATTAATATGTCTCACAAGCCTCTTTAAATAATGGGCTTCCATTTCCCCCTTCTCTTTTTTTCCCTTTGCAACTTATTTGTTTAAGACATCAGGTCCTGTAGAGTTTCCCACAGTCTGAATTTTACTGATTATTTCGCCATGGTTTAACTCACCATTCTCCTCTGTCTCCTGTATGTCCTGGAAATTAGTAGTTAGATCTAGAGGTTTGATCCAATTCAGGCTCTATTATTCCCTGTCTCACGGTCATGGAGCACACTTCCATCAGGAGGCCATGATGCCCATTTGCCTCTTTTGTTGGATACCAGCAGTCATTGGCAATCACTTCCTAAATCCTTTATTTCATTAGGTATTTCATTAGGTATTAACAATAGTGAACTTCTAACATTCCTTCTTCATTTATTAGCTGGAATACTTATAAAGATAAACTTGCCTTTCAGTTGTAGGGTTACCTTGACAGTTTGTAAAGGAAAAGTAGAATGCTTGATTTGTTTCCTTTATTTATCAGTTTTCAAAATAATACATTCGGAAACCAGCATCTTCCAAAGGAAACCTGTGAGTTTTGTTGTGATTGGTATAATCTTGAATTCATAAAATAAAACATAATGGAAATGTTTTCAGTCCCTTGCTGAAAGGAATATATATCAGTTATATTCCTTTTGATGCTCAATTGTTCCAACTCTGGCCGGTGGGAGCCCCTTCAAGTTGGCTCCTGAGTCCTTTGGTGGACTCCAGTTTTGGGAAGCTTCCTTGCTTCCTGATATGAAGAAATATTCCAGATTCATCATGTACATTTCCTGCCCCCGACCAGGAATCAGTCATTTCTCAAAGGAGCCTTAGTTCCTTCTAGTGTGTCCCCGCTTCCTGGTAACCCTGGCTCCAGACTCCAGCCCCGAGCTGCTGTTCCCATCTGGTTGAGCACCACTTGCCCCTGCACCAGCAGCCAGGAGGTCGAGGAGTCAAGGATATGGATTTGGGGGCTTCTGTAATGGGCTTCTTTGCTCCCACCATGCTGACAGAAAGGGAAATTCCCCAAACATGGGGAGGAGGGTTAGATGACAGCCCCCCAAATGCCAGATGCCCCCATATCTCTCTCCCTCTTTACACTTTCTTGGTACACACAGCCCAACATGGCTGTCCAACTGTCCCTGAGTTCACACATCCTCCCAGCTCAAGTGCAGTAGGTATCGAGTCCCAATTCTAAATTTCCAGAAGCTTTGGTCTGATTGTTCCAATCTGAGTCAAGTATAATTTAGCCTAAGGGCAGGATCATGCAATACACACCTGCCCACAGGGCCTCCCCACTGAACAGAGAAAACAAGTCTCAAAGAAAGGGAGACCTGCCTGAGCCAACACCCCCAAAAAGACACCCTCTGCCTAGAGCCAGAGTTGAGAACTGGATGATGATCCAAACTTTGGAGGCTTTGCATTCTGGAATCATAATGGACCCCTTTCTGCAGTTCCCAATATGTGGAGCTCCAAAGATCACACCCTAAGTCCTCTACAAGCCTACCTGGCCTCTTGTCTCAGTGACATCAGTTACTGATCCTTCTTTCTTCAGCTAACAGCCACAGTGCACATTTACAGAGTCCTCACTGCAGGCCCGTCACCCTGCTACCCATCGTACATGTCTTGTTTCTCTGAATACTTGACGCCTCCTGTGGTGGGCACTATTGTCTTCGTCCTCATTTTTCTGATGGAGAAACTTAGGTTTGGAGACATTAATTTCATCACCCTACTGGTAAGAGGTAGAGCCAGGATTTGAACCTAGATGGTTTAAAGCAGAAGCCTGTGCTCTTCAACTGGACACCATCTTGCCTCACCAGCATCTGGGAGCACTTGAGTCTTCCCCTGTCCTGTAGCCATAGTATCTAATGAAGGTGACTGTCTCTCTAGTTTCATCTAAGTATCTCCCTTCTGCAGTTATCTCTTAGTGAGCCACCTGATTTTAAAGACAGCGTCCATGCACTAACCACAAAATAGAATTCAAGAGCCAAACTGTCTACTGTGGTCCCATGCAAGGGAGTCAAGTTATCATAACAAACAAACAAAGCCTCATCATAAAAGTTGTACCAATTAGTGTAGATAATGTGGGTTTTTATGACTATCAGAAAAATACAAACTCATATGTTGAAACCTAATCCCCAATGTGATAGTATAAGGAGGTGAGCCCTTTGGGAGGTGATTAGGTCATGAGGGTGGAACTCTCATGAATGGGATTAGTGCCCTTATAAAAGAGATCCCAGAGAGCTCTTTCATCCCTCTTCCATGCGAGGCACAGCAAGAAGGCAATCTGTGAACCAGAAAGTGGGCCCTCACCAGACACTGAAACTGCCAGTACCTTGACCTTGGACTTCCCAGCCTCCAGAAATGTGAGAAATAAATTTCTGATGTTTTAAGCTACCTGTTTATAGTGTTCTGTTATAGAAGCCCAAATGGGCTAAGATGCTCATTTGATCATGTGAGAAATATCTGTTAAGAACTGTTTTAGACATGGGCAGTAGCTAACAGATAAAATGCTGGAGGCAGTGTGGAGCAGTGAGACAGGCAGAAAACAGGAAAGACAAGTAAGTATATGATACATTAGATAATGATGAGCTCTTTGGGGAAAAAAATTAAAAGGGAAGATGAAGATAAAACGTTGAAGGCAAGGAGTTAAAATTTTAGATTGGGCAGGAGAAGGTCCATGGAAGAGTCATTTGAATAAAGTACAAAAGGAAGTGAAGTAGTATGTCACTATCTGAGGGATAACATTCCAGGCAGAAGGAACAGCATGTGCAAAGGCCCTGAGGTAGGAGCCTGACTGCAGGGTGCTCAAGGCAGAGTGAGAAGGCCAGTGTGTGCGGGGGGAAGAGTAGAGGAGAGGCAGAGCAGTGGAGGTGAGAGAGCCCTGAGCCAGTCCTGTAGGGCCTTGATGGCCAAGGTGAAGACTTTGACCTTTACTGTGGGGGAGGCCAGAGCCAGTACAAGAGTGACATGACCTGACTTATGTCTTCACAACATCACTCTGGCTGTGGTGCAGCAAAGAGACAGCCAGCAAGGAAGCCAGGAAACCAGTCAGGAGGCGGTTGCAATAATCCAGTAGGAGCTGCTGTGGTCTGAACCCGGGTGGTGGCAGTGGAGGTGGATATATTTATATTCCTCCTTCACAAGGTAGAAGTGACAAAACTGATGTGGGATGTAAGAGAAAGAGAAGTGTCAGGCAACTCCCAGGTGTGGCCTGAGCTAGTCCTCCAAACTTTAAAACTTCCAAGTGAGACAGAATGCAGCTCAAGTCACCTCTAAGTTGGCCATGCCTGCAGCCTGAAGAGGAGTTTTTCTTTCCTGTTATATATTTTCTTTTTCTTTAACAAGGCCAGCTTGAAGCCAATTTGTTTATAACTTTAAAACTCCAAAGGATCTCTGCAGGTAAAAATAGTGCATCTCCTCCCTAAAAGATGCCCTCTGTACTTTCAGACCACTAATAAGATCTTCTCTCACTGCTTGCCCAGCCCCTGCCTCAGACACACAAAGACGTTATTTTCCTGAGAGCCAAGTTCAAGTAAAAACGTATTTTTCTGGCTTACTGTCCCAGGCAAAATTCCAATACAGTGCTTAAATACTGTCTGCCAATTAGTCAAAGATCTGTTAACTCACACCGGTGCTACCGACTAGGAGTGTGCGTGGATGTGTGCCTGTGCGTCTTTAATATACACTGTTTTTCAGAGTATGCTGAAATCAGGAGAAAACTGGGGAGTAAGAAAGAAGTAGAAAGAAAAGCAGAGCTGGGACAAGAGAAGTTAGACCTATGGATTTAAGACAGCAAATTAACAAGCAGTCGGGTACTGAGAAAGAGGAAATTCAAACAAAAACATCTATCTCAAATCTACTAATGTACACACACTCACACACTCACACACACACACACACATGCTTTAAACACTTGTCTCTAGGAAAACATCTTTAGACATTAACCCATTAACCATTAAGTTAGGTTTCTCCCCCCTATAGATTTGCAATGCTCTTTTGCAGTATACTGAATTTATCTTTGGAACTAAAGCATTTTGACAGACACAGGCATGTCCTATCACAGAAAGAAAAATAATGTCCTCTAACCACAGCTGACCGAGAATTCTGAGCTTCATGCATAAGGTATCCTATCAACTGACGTATTTCCTGGCCAAGAGGAAGTTTAGTGGTGTGGCTGAAAGCTCTAAGCAGAAGTGGGTTCAAATCCCAATTCTGCCTCTGTGGAAATCTTGCACAAATGACTTAACCTCGTTATGCCTCATTTTCCTCATCTGTAAAATGGGAACAATTATATTCTATCTGCTAGAGGAGCTGTGGAGATCAAATAAGGGAAAGCCAGCTCCAGCTTAGCACAGTGCCGGGCGTACAGTAGGACCTCAGTAGAGGTTGGCTACAGCCATGTCACGACTAATAACAAGGCCTGGGGGTATTGATGGCTCTGTGTCCCCAGACTCACCACCAAGCTTCCCTCCGGGTCTGTTGTCACACCCCATCAGTGAGCCGTGAATATTTAATGAAACACAGAAGCCTGTTCCAACAGCATGTTTTCCTTCATTGGGCTGCAATTTCTTAATTGCTTTAAAGCAGATGTACTTGGTTTGCCAGCCAAGTTGCAGGAGATTGGTTTCAGCATTCGGGTTTCAAAACACGACATTGGCACCGGGTTGTTTCATGTTTGCAAGACGGTCTCTGGGAGTGATATGAGCAGGGCTGGGGGTGGGAGGTGGGGAGCGGTATTTTCTGGCTTAATTAGGACATGCCTAGGAGTGTGACCTCTCTGTGTCCTGCCCACCTAGTGACCTAGACACAGACCACAGGATGGGAGTGGGAGGGCTCTGGCGGCTGCAGTGAGCCCCGAATATAGTAAGAACTGAGGGAGAAGACTTCGGGTGTCATTAAGAGCAGAGGCTGTCAAACTGTACTTTGCAGAGCTCTGGAAGGGGGTCCACAGGCCCTGTCAGGCCCCCCAACCTCCCTTTTAATAGCATTGATTATCATGATGATCAGGGCCAACATTTACCAAGGACTCACACTCTGCCGAGCACAGTCCTAAGCACTTTGCACAGGCTGAGGCATTATATCCTTCAAGAGTTCCCAGAGGTGGGTGCTATCATAAATCCGCTTTCATAGAAAAGGGAACCAAGGCTCAGAGAGGTTAGGTAATAAGCTGGGCCCAAGGTCACCCAGCTTGTAAGCAGCAAGGCCAGGACTCTGACCCAGGCAGCTTGGGGTCAGGGCTCAGGCTCTTAAACGCTCAGTCTTCATCGTCTTTATTTGTGCAGCTTTCTGTGTGAGATTCCATTTCGTTGCATTTGTGTGTACACACTCAAAGGCACACGTATGCACACACGCATGCGCACTTACACAAGAACACACATGGAAATCATTGATCTAGTCTAGAAGAGAAGAAACTACTTCAGACAATGTTCCAGAAGCATTAGGACCCCTTGCTCTTAGCTGCTTCTTCCTAGATACTCATTCATTCAGTTGTCCATTCATTCGTTCCACAATTTTCATAGAGTATTTACCAGGAAAGGGAGCACAGCCCAGAGTCTCCCAGCATGGTACATTCTGCAGGACACAGCAACAGCCTGACAAACGGGAAGAGGCGCTGTCTTGAGGGAGAGATCTCAGAACCATCCCCACCAAATGCAATGGGAGACTTGAATGGATCTTGATTTGAAAAAACTCAAAGACATGTTCAAGGCAATCGGGAAATGTGAATACAGATGGGTATTAGATGATACTGAGGATTATTTATTTATTTATTTACCAAATTCTCATAGGTAATAAGGTCCTTTCTTTTTTAAATAAATTTATTTATTTATTTATTTATACAGAAATGTATCAGCTGAGTAAGAGTTGTCCAGTAAAGAGCCTGGGTGAAGAATGTTCCAGTCAGAAGGAAAGAATGTGCAAAGGCCCTGAGGCAAGAGAAAGCATGGCATAGTCGGGAAGTAAAAATTGCCGCAATTGGTAGAGTACAGAGAGCATTAAGTCTGTGAGAGGAAGTGGCAGAGAAGAGACTGAAATGAAGAAGAGAAGGAGGAGGATAATCACTAGCATGCATGGTTTCCTATGAGCCAGGCTCTATACTAAGTATTTTATGTTCATGAGCTCATTTATACTCAATAATAAACTTATTAGGTGGGTATGATTACTCCTGTTTTACATATGAGGAAATTGATGCACAGAGTGATTAAACCTCTTTATCCAAGGTCACACAACTAGTAAGGATGGCAGGGGTATTCAAATGCAAGCCTGGATGATTCTAACTTTCAACTATACCCTAACACCCTAGCTCCAAAGAAAGGATCAGAGAGTTGTTGCAAGTATTAAAGGGGTGTTAACGACAGTCTAGTACCCAACTGAGTCTTTCTCCTCAATGTAATGAAAAGGATTCAAAGAGATTTGAAAAGGGAATGACTTTCCCTGAAATACCATTTGTGGGAAACATTGCCTTGGCAAATATTATCAACCTCCGTTTAAGGAATAAGGAAACTAAGCATCAGAAAAGTCAAGTAACTGGCCCAAAGTCACAGAGTTGGTACGGTCTGGAGTCTGACTCCAAATCCCAGGCCACACCCTGTCTTGAAATTACTTCTCCCTGAAGTACCATCTCACCATTCCCCTTCTGTCCCACCCTTCCCAGCCTGTGCCTCTGCAGGGCTCAGGATTTCCATTTTCCTCTCCTTGACCAATGCCTGGCATCCAGCAAAGCTGTCTGAGGAAGGTCATCATGACTGCTGTGGACAGAGGAGGCCATAAGACTTCTACCTCTTGAAAGTGCATGTCAGAGCCTTATGACACTACACTCTCAGTCAGCCCCTCTTTCCTATCGAATTAGCATGCTTGACACAATCCCTCTTTTGCCATTTTAATGTAATAAGTGGCTAATTTGATTGGGTTCAATGAGATGTAAATGATTGGATTCGATAAAGAGCCAGGAAGTTCTTCCCTCCACCCTGCTGACCTCATTTCTCATTGGAGGTACAGCTTTCTGCCCAGGAGCACTAGAGGGGAGTTGGAAGGGCTTGTTCGTACCTTACTTATAAAGAAGACTCCAGGCTCCTCTCTCCTCCAGCTCCAGGGGTCCTGCTGGGTAGGCAAACCTTGATTCTGTAAAACAAGATCACCAGATACCCATATCATTACCATACCCGATCTCTTTGCCTCTAAACTCTTCCCTCTTCAGGGGCACTGCCTCAAAGGGCAGCCTCAGAGTGTTTTGTTCAGGTCCCATCATGTCACTGCAAAAGTACTATCACCCGCTTTGCATGGAAGTGCAAAGCAAACAAGACACTCCCAAGCGGGTGGGAGTGGCAAATAATTAATGGAGTGAAGTCCCTTGAGGAGAGGTTCTGGGGTCCAGAGAGGGTTTCCAGATAAAATATACCCCAGGTGAATTTGAGTTTCAAATAAGCAATACATAATGTCTCAAATTTTACATGGAACATCCAAAATTCAAGTTTAGATGGGCATTCTATATTTTTATTTGCTAAATCAGGCAACCATTGATCCACAAGTATGGACAAATTAACCTTCAACAGGGGACATAACATGTCTTCCATTGTAAGAGTAGACGATGAAATTTATACTAAATGTAGTGTGACTTGTTCAAGTTACTTAACCTCTTTCTGGGCTTTATTTCCTCCTGTATAAAAAGGAGATGATAAGAATACATACCTCCTAGGGTTCCAGTGAGTTACTATATATAATGTATTAAATGGGTTAATGTATGTAAATTGCTTAGAACAGTCCCTGGCACATAATCAGCATTAATAAAAGAGATTGTAGAGATGATACTGATGATGAAGAAGAGGAGAAGGAAGAGGATGAAGAGGATGATAAATCTGAAGGTGGGTATAACCACAACTTCCCATTAAAACAGTAAGTAAAGATAGTCTCCATCTGATGGCTTATATTTTCCCTGTGAAACTTCCAGAGGGCAGGAGCCATACCCCCTGTTGTTTTAGTCACTGCTGATTCTCCAATGCCTGTAAATATATCTGCCACATACTAGATGCTCAAAGTATTTGGTGAAACAAAGGACAAAAGGAAAGAAAGGATGGTACGGGAGGAGATTGAAGGCAAGTTAAGAAAGTTGGAAATAAGAGTGCTGGCTATGGTAACACAAAAGGAATTCTAGGCTACATTGATAATGCATGCCTTGAATTATAGTGGTGCCAACAAAGAGCATTCTAGGATTTAGTCCAGGAGAGCTCACCAGAACAGACATAAGTGCAGGTAGTAAGAAAGGTGGGGAATTCACTAGCGGTACAAGAGTGGGACAGTGAAACAAGGAAGTTGAAGACATTCCTAAGAAAGTAGCTCAAATGATGGACTATTATTCATAGACTTGACAGGGGAGGATGTGAAGACATGTGGAAGCTGACTGGCATAAAGAAAACTGAAGAGGCAATGGCCAGCTTTAGTGGGAGTAACTGAGTGAAAAGTTTGAAGGACAGGAGGGTGTGACCTGAGTGCAAAGTGTTCACATTTGTGATTTTAGTGATAGAACAATTCTGGGTGACCATGAGGTTCAGGTTATGGCCAGAGAGATCTGAGTTCAACACTCTTATTTAAAATGTAACAGCTTAAACTTATAATGGACACCTTCATATGTTAAGCTCTGTGACAAGCATGTTCTTTTCATCCACTATCTTTTCCATGTTACCTCATTTAATCCCCACAACACCCCCGGGAACTACTCTAATTATCTTTGTTTTAAGGAAGGGGAAATTGACACTTAGAGGGGTAAATATCTTAAAGGGTCACAGGACTAATCAGGGGTAGAACCAGGATGCACATCCAGTTAAGCACCAATGCCCATGGTCCTAGCCTCTTCACTATACTGCCTGGGTAGGGCTCAAGGAGAAAAACAGAGAGCCAAGAATGAGTCATGACTCACCCGGAGTGAGGGACTCAGAACCTAAACCATTTTCTTCTGACCTTTAAGGAAAGTACATTTGGTAAAGTATCTGGCACAAAGTGTCTGGCACATGGTAGGAGTTCAATTCCTGAGGTGGTAGCTAATTTCCAAGATGGAACCCAATGATCCCCACCTCCTGGTATTCACACCCTTCTGCAGTCCTTTCTGATACCGTACCAGTACAACCTATATAATGACAGAATAATGATAGAAGTGATGGTAAGTGATGGTAACCTAATCACTTCCAAGATTAGATTGTAAAATATACCATGGCTTTTGTCTGGGCTTACTCTTTCTCTTGGGTCACTCACTCTGGAGGAGTCTGCATGCCGTATTGTGAGGACACTTGGGCACCCTATAGAGAGGCCCACATGGCAAAGGAGTGAGGCCCCCATTCAACAGCCAGCCAGGAACTGACCCTGCCAACAACCACAGGAGTGAGCAGGGAAGCAAAGCCTCCCCACTTAAGCCTTCAGCTGAGTGTAGCCCCCAGCACCACAAAAGATGCTGAGCCAGAACCATCAACTAGTTGACCCCCAATTCCTGACACACTGAAACTGTAAGATGATAAATGTTTGTTGTTTTAAGCTGCAAAGTTTTGGGGTAACTTGTTACACAGCAATAGATAACTAATACATCTAGTGACTATTCTTCAAGTCAAGCCTGTCTCTGAGGCTCCCTGACCCTCAGCTTCTTCATGAATTTTTTTCAAGAAGCAGACAATAAAAGGACACATCATTAAAACCCTGAATGTCCCTCAGTTTAGACCTTTCAGTCAAGAATGGGATCTGAGCCAATCTGTTCAGGTCTGTAACCCAACTCTAACTGCATGACCTTGAATATATTATAAACTCTCTGAGACTCAGTCTCCTCTTCTTCAAAATGAGGATAATATTAGTACCTACCTCAGAGAGTTGTACAGATGAAACAGAATAATGACTACCGTAAGAGTCTGACGCATAAGTACTTAATAAACATTGGCTATTGTGGTATTATTGTTAGAATTAGTAGTAAAAGGCTAACTGCAAAAATTTTAAAAAAGGCAAAGAAAAAACTATAAGAATTTCTGTTACCTAAAGTAACTGTTTAAAGACTAAACAGAGGTTTGAAATAAGAAAACAAACAAACAAAAAACCTGCCAATGCAATGACCTATAAAGGACACCGATGAATGTTGATCATACAAGGCATGGAAAATCACCCCAAATTGTGCTCCTGGGTATCCCCACCTCAAACACCCAAAGGTGTACCCCGACATTGGGCCCAGATGCTGGCAGATGGCTGACTTCCAGGTGCTGCACATTTCATCGGAACAGGACTTCTCAGGCCATAATAGAAGTGAGTCAATGGCTTAGTCACTGCTTGGCATGTAGCAGAGGTCAGATTAGGAGAGGAACTGAACACAGAAGCAGAGGCTTGTTGGGAAAGACCTCAACCGTTCCATCTTTCTCTGGTCAGTGGAAATCCCTCCTTGCTCCAGAGCTGCCCCCACTTTAGGGGAAGCAGGCAGGGGATAGGGAGTCCAAGATGAAATCAATCCTGTGTTTAAAGGTATCAGCCAAACCCCAGTGGAAAGAACTAGAACTCCAGGGTCAAAACACAGCTCAATTCCAGCCTCAGTTCAGCCACATACTGGCTGTGTGCCCTTGGGCAAGTCACTTTACACATCTAGGCCTCATTTTTCTCAACATAAAATGGTGCAAACTGATGCCTACCTGGCAGGATTTTGTGAGGCTAAATCAAGATCACACATGTAAAGCAAGGTACCTAGCACACAGTAGGCCCTCAATAAATAGTATCTAGACATTTACCAGGGTTTGCTCCATGGGGATAATAAAACTGCCTTCAAGTCATTGCTAGGAGGATTAAACAAGGTAACAGAAGTACAGTATCAGGCACACGGCACACAGTAGGTCCTCAAGTAGGTGAATTCCATTCTTTCTAGCAGTTCCTAAAATCTCTTCTCCAGAGAGTCTTCCCAGGCTAATAAGAGGAATGGTAAATTTCTCTAGGGCTTCTTGACCAAATTTAAAGATCCCTTGACATGATCACTGAGGCAGAGACTGGCTAGTTGGTCACCACACCTGTTTCCTCTTCTTCTTGGGTGCATGATTGGACCACACTTCCCAGCCTCTCTTTAAGTTATATGTGGCCAGGTGACTGAATTCCAAGCAAAGGATGTAGACAGAAGTGATGCCTTGCCCTTGAAGACCTCCTTCACTGTTCCTCCATGTTCTCTCCCCCATCCCTTGGGTGGATGCGGAAGAGTCCAAAGTCCTAAATGGGGGAGAAGAGCCAGAAGATGGAAAGAACCTCGGCCCAGGAATCCTCCCGTGAACAACCACCCCGGTGACCAGGAATGCCTACGTTGGACTAGTACATAAGAAAGAAATATACTTTTGTAATGTTAAGCTACTGGATTTAGGGCTTTGTTTCAGCATCTGGAGAATCCCGCTCCAAGTTCCCACTATAAAGTGGACAAAATGAATAAAATCAACTTGGCTGCTCCAGGGATTTGAGAGCTAGATATTCCACCAGCAAATATGAATTATCTTAACTTCAAAACTGCCATAAAGGAAAAGCTCATGGGGAATTAACCTAGGAGGTACTGCCCATAATAATACCCAACATTTCTGAGAGCTTGCTTTGTGCCAGGCACTGTGTTAAGTGTTGCACAGCCCTTATCTCAGATACTTCTCATAATAACCATATGCAATAAATATTATTAAGCCCATTTTACAGTGGAGGGAACTGAGCATCACAGAAATTAAGGAACATTTTCTTTTTTTCACAGCAGAGAACTGGGTCTATGTCATGAGACACTGATGGTTCCATTTTGTCCAGAGAAGGGGGAGGAATAGGTGTGCCCTGGGGTCCTCTGGGAGCCAACAGGGAACAGGAGGGTCCCCAGGTCCCTGAGTACAGAAAGAAGAGAATGCTGCCGTTTCCAGATGGCAGGGAAAAACCAATGTTCATACTTTGAAATATTTACCCCAGGTCAGCCCTTCCCTGTGTCTCATGCTTGATGTAGATATTATATTTGTCTATTACCAGTGTCCACCAGAAGCATATTCACGTCTGTGGTTTTGGAAGCCTTCCCCTACCTTTTTAGGCCAACCGTTAAATGGTTGGCTTTTGAACTCTCATTGCTCTTCATTTGTATCTCTCACTGTGTGAACTCAGGCAAGTTACTTAACCTCTCTGAGCATCAGTGGTCCCATCCACAGTATAGAGATAATAATAGTGCCAACTCCCTTGGGTCGTCATAAAGATCAAACAATGTGATACATGGAAAGTGTTTGACTTGGCAGATAGTAAATGCTCAATCAGTTGGTTGTATGCATGTGTGTATATGCATGCACAGATTTGCTGAGTATCTGCCTAAAATAGAGATAATATTAACTCCTTTGGTACCAAGAGAATTGACTAAAATAACATATTTCCAGTCAGGACAGCACCTTGCACAAAGACAACAGTCAAAGAACCTTAGCTGGTATTATTATTTCAAGCCATCCGCCATTAGCACTGAACTGGGATGAAGAAGTTCCTGGTTTGAGTTCTGGGTCTCCCGGGTGGCAGCCTCGGCCAGGGCAGCTCATCTGTCCATGCCTTAGTCTTTATGTCAACAACATGGGGATAATGAAGGTCACCGCAGAGGATTTTTTTTAAAGCATTGAATAGTATATAAAAATATTCTGTAGATGGTAATAAATTTTAAATGTATGTAAATAGAGTTATTTGGGGACATGACCTTTATTATTCTTGTTAACAGGAAGCAGAGTTTGCTTTGTTAGTCCCCCAGTACCCAACACAATGACTGGCACACAGTAGGTGCTCAAGAAATGCTGAACAACTGAGTGAAAGAACAAATATATGAAAGAATGGGTTGAATGTCTGGGACTGTTTTAAGCTTCCAGAACTCAGGGTTTTTGTCTCTGATGCAAATTTCTCTTGGAATAATTATCTATATAATCCACTGGCCCAGGACTTCCAGATTGATTTTCGATAACCGTGATGAGGACTTTCCAACCCTTTCCAATAAGCATAACAATAATAATAATTGAATGCTTTACTTTCAAAAGGCCTTTACATCTACCATTGCATTTTATTCTGTCAGCACACTTATAAAAGTGAGTTATTATTTTCATTTTGCAAATGGAAAAAAAAATTGAGACCGAGAGAGGAAATGTAATTTTTCCAACTCTGCAAGCCAGCGGCCTGTCTGGAATTTCTAGGATAAACTTGATTTCAGTTATTCTTTCCCTTCCTCAGAAATCTGGCATCTTGATTTAGGGATCTGGAAAAATGCCCTCATTGTCGGTGTCCCTCAGTGTTTATTCCAGGTTAGATATTTGCTCTACTAGCTAAATGGCATCACCTTCTACACCATTGTCCAGTCTAGAAATTCGGAAATTATCCTGGGTTCTTCTCTGTGTCTCATGCCTCTCTAATCCATACCCCACACTCTTTCCCACTGAGGCACATGCATTCACAAGCCAGTCACCAAGTTTTGTCCATTCTTCCTCCAAATCATCTCTAGAACCTCTTTGTCTATCTCTATTACTCCCACAGTAGATGGGGTCACCATCACTTCCCAAGTGGATGACTTCAATTTCCTGATTGACTACTTTGCCTCCATCCCAGTCCCTCTGACCATTCCCCACATCCTAAGTGATATTTTAAACATATACATTCTATTTTGTAGCCTTGGAATAGAATCCAAACTCTTCACCATGACCCACCAGCCCTTCAAGATCTTCCCTCTGCCCTCCTGACTTCCTCTCTGGCCACCATCATCTCAAACTCACATTCCCACCACAGAGAAGTCCTTGAAATTTCTAGAGTGCTCCCTGCTCTCTCTGACCTCTGAACTTTCACACACATTGTCCCCTCCTCTCCATATCCTTCTGTTCTCCAAGACTTGCCTCCTCTCTATACCCTTCTATTCTCCAAAACTCATCCTAAACATCTCAGACACAAGGAACTCTCCCTTGCTCTTGCAATCTCCACATTCATGAATTCAACACATGTTGTTTTTTGCATGCTCCCGTCACCAGCCATGAGAGCTAAATAAGATTGCATTGAGCCACAATTTCCCAATGATTTCTACTCTTGCCCAAAGCCCTTCCAAAGACTCTGTGAATTCCAGGGCAAGAGAGGAACTTCATGGGTTCCTCTGGCAGACCACATTGTGCCCAATGGGAAAACTCAAGCTCTTCTCCAACTGTCACATTAGAAAACCATTCTCACTGATACAAAGGGGATTGTTTGACTTTCCTATATTGTTTGGAGGTTCTCAGAGAGGTATCTCAAGATGTTGTGGAGAAGCACATATCCTTCTGCCATTTTACTGGAAAATTCTCCATTTAGATGCCCTTCACACTCCCCCTCCTTATCTCCTGCAAAACAGCTTAGCAAATCCCTCAACCAATATGGTAGCCAGTAGCCACATATAGCTACTGAGCACTTGAAATGTGGCTAGTCCAAATGGCGATTTGCCATAAATGTAAAATACGCACTGAGTTTCAAAAACTTTGTACACAAAAAGAATGCAAAAATCTTATTAGTAATTGTAATATGATAATATTCAGATATATTAAATTATTTCACTGTTTCTTTCCAACTTTTAATGTGGTTACTAGAAAATTTTAAACTTCGTATGTAGCTCACATTGTATTTCTACTGGACAGCATTTATCTAAACCACTGAGCTCACCAATGGCAGTTGTTTCCTCAGGAGAAATTCCAATGCCAAGTTTTAAGATGATGTTTAATATCTACATCCCCTTCATACACTATCAAGTGAAGGAATTATAGCACAAAAGCTCATCTTCTCTTAGTCTGTTTTCCCAGTGATAAAATAAGGAGGGTTGTTCATTTGACAAACAGCTCTGAAACTCCACAATATGACTGGCACTGGGGATACAGGGGTGAAGGAAATGGCATAGAACCCACACTCAGGGCTGGACCAAAAGGAGCTTCATGATCCCTTCTATCTCTAAAATGTCCATGTCACCTCAAAGCTCCAATTTTCAGTTGCACAATCTAGAATTCTTCTATTTGTGGTCCAAACCTGAGAAAGTCAGGGTCTTGTAACTTGAAAGATATTTTTCCTTAGAAGATCCGTTAAAAAACATAAAATATAAGGCCCCAGGCTACCCACACATAAATTTATTTAATTAATAATTACAGTAATATATTATTGACTCTGTAAACACTGTGCATTTTTAGGAATTGTCTCATTTAATTTTCACATCAACCATGAGAATTTGACATTAATATATTGGCTTTTCAAATGAAGGAACTGACGTTCAAAGAAGTTTAGCAATTGCCGAAGTTCACAAAGCTAGAAAATGCTAAAACTGGTATTTGAAGAAAAGTTTGTGTATGTGTGGAGGAGGGGGGGCTGAAAACCATGGCACGTTTCATTAAGCCAAAGTAGAATTGGACACAAAAGGTCTTCCTCCTTTCCCTCTACCCTACCCTCCATTAGATTTTCTTGCCAGGTCCCCTGGAATTTGATCCAGATCATGAAAGCTATAAGGATCCCAAAACAAATGGGACTTTTTCAGTTACAACTTGTAACTTGTAAGGGATGGAAAACCCAACATACCCAGGTTTAAGCCAAACAAAGACGAAAGTGGACTCAGAATGACTGGCGCAGCAATTTCAAAGTTCACAGATATTTGGCTTCCAGAGTAGCTTTCAGGAGTTCAACCCATGTCATCAGGCCTTGGTTATCTATCCATCTCTTGGCATCTTGTTCTACTGAGTCCTCTCCACGCTTTTCCTTCTCCTATGCTCTAAGCTCCTACAAGCTCTAGCCTTCATGGTAACAAGATTCTCTTCCCTGGAAGTGCCGCCAAAACTCCATAATTAGCTCTGATTGGTTTGAAGTGAGTCACATGCTCATTTATGAACCAATCTTTGTGGCAAGGGGAATGGAGTGTTCTGATTGGCCAAACTAGATCACATGCTCACTCTTGGACCCGGGGAATATGGTCAGTCCCACCCAAACCACTGGCCTGAGGTGAGCAGGGAGTATTTCCTCAAAGGAAATCTGCTGTTACTGGAGGAGGCAAAGGAACTGATGGTGGACAGGCAAAACCCACAAATATCAACTGTAGTTGTTATGAACCAGTATGCAGGTAAACTGGCTCTCAAGAAAACAAACAGACCCTGATCTGTAACATTTGAAGATGTCATTGATGTAAATAATCCCACCATGGCTAATTTCAAGCTGCCAACAGTTTAATAACTGCTTCCAAAATTCCTGAATATTTAACAGTGTGTTCTCATAAGCCAGTCAGACCTGGCTTTATCACACCACTGCATCCTCTAAAGGAAGAAGAGAAGAACCCTTGCAGAGAAAGGTATTATAAGAGGAAAGGGATTTTTTTAATCCCCTTTATTTTTGGTATTTTATTAAATAAAAGTATGTCTCTCATAATCTCAGAAAATGTCCTTCCTCTAATCCCCAGAGCTCAGGGAGAAGCAGGAGACAACTCCAGTGACCTCAGGGTAGCCAGCTCTAATTCTTCAGATACTGTAGAAGGCTCCATCACCAATTTACCCAGAATCTCTCTGCAAAAACACTTATGGGACAAACTAAAACTCCTCTTTCTACCTTAGGATTTGTGTTTAATGTTATTATCAAAACACCAATTCAAAGAAAATTCTGCCATCTGTAATCATCTGTTGTCACTGATTAGAAACCACTCAGAACGAAGCCATTTCCCATCTTGCCCAATATTAACTGCAAACAGACACCATGGCCAAAGTTCTTCTAAATAACTTGTAATAAACTGGGATGTTTCCTTAAATGTACATGCAGATGAGGACTCACCATAGCAACTCTGAGTGCCAGGATGTGAAATGCATACTGCAAACATGGAGGTAGCTGTATTAGTCTGGGTTCTCAGAGAAATAGAACCAATAGGAGATAGATATGGATATAGATATTAATGATAAAGAAGTGGCTTACGTGATTATGAAGGCTGAAAAGTTTAAGATAAACTGTTGGCAAGCTGGAGATCCAGAAGAATCAGTGATGTAAGTTCCAGTCCAAGTCTGAGTGCTGATGGTATAATTTTCAGTCTGAGTCTGAGTCCAGAGGCAGAAGACTGATGCCCCAGCTCAAAGACCGTCAGGTAGAGAGGATGGATTCTTTCCCACTCAGCTCTTTATTCAGGCTTTCAGCAGATCAGATGAGACCCACCCACTCTGGGGAGAGCAATCTGCTTTACAGTTTTCTGATTCAAATGCAATCTCATCCAGAAACACCTTCAAAGACACACCCAGAAATGTTTAACCAAATGTCTGGGCACCCTCATGGCTCAGTCAAGCTGACACATAAAATTAACCATCACAGAAGCCATTTCCCCTATATTCCAAGTGTCCAGCAATAGTCTGTTAGTCTGAGACCTTATATTACACATTTTATAATGGAGTCTCTATAGAAAAATATCCCACAAGTTCGAAACCCCTGACTTCCTCATGTTTGGATCCCAAGTGAGTGGGGGGATTCCTAGGCTGCACCAGAGAATATCGGAAATTTGAGGTGAGATGGATATTTTCAAGCTGGATGGGACCATAAAACTTTCTTTTCATCCAGCCCTTAGGGTTAGCATAACAAAGTCATTAAGAACTCAGTTTCTGGGTTCAGATAGACCTGGGTATACGTCCCATCACTGTCACTTTCTAGCTGAGTGAACCTGAGCATATTTCTTAACTTCTCTGAACTTAAGTTTCATATCTATGTGCTGGGAATAATAACAATACTACTTCCCAGAGAAGAATAGTTTGAGAAGATACAAAGGGTTTTAGCACTGAGTCTAGGGCTCCCAACTATAGGCTCCCAAAGAATAACAAATAATTTTTAAATAGTTTTTTTTTTGCATTTTATTCTCGTTTTAATGAGATTTTCAACAGCTGCCATTTGGTTTGTATAGCAAATTTTTTAAAAAGTAACTTTTTTTCCATTTTTGATATTCTTATGTAAACTATTTTCTTCCATTTTTAAAGCCCTGCCCCTCTCCCAAAGAAGTATGAATAACTACGATGTAATGTGTATTTAGGGGAAAAAACGAACAAAAACAGCTTTTAAAACACTTGAGAAATAGGGATAAAGGTCCAAAGTCCAGGCCTGGGCCTGCTTTAGGTGCTGATCTGCCCTGGCATGCTTGGCACTTCACCATCCACAACAGCAGATGAGTGGGCCGTGCACAGACCCCCTGGGATGTACCACAAAGTCCAATCTCAATATTATTCCCTTGTTGAAAATGCCCCCATGACTTAGGTGTTAGGTCACTGAAGAGAAAGTTGAGAAACACATGAGCTGTGTTTAAGGGGTCTATAAAAGAGGATGGTTCACAGCCTGTTTGCTTTAAGGAATACAAGACTTCAACACAGGTGAGTTTTGAACTTCCTTTGCTTGTGAAGTGCTTCTTTCCATCAGCATTTATTATAATCTACTACAGGAGGTACTGTAGGGGTCACAAAAGAAACAGAAGACACGGAAGATGAGGAAATGTAGTGACCAGTGTGTGGACATGGAGAGACAGCCTTGGATTTAAAGCCCAGCTCTACCACTTTTTAAACGTGTGACCTTGGGCAGGTTTTCTAACCTCATCAGGAAAATGAAAGGTGTCCCTACCTGGCAGCACGATTTTGAGGACTGAATGAGATAATGCCTGAAAAATATCTGGTACTTAGTTAAGAACAGTGTTAGAACCCTTCTCTGCCCACAGGTAGGAGCTGATTTTCTAGGAGAGAAAATAAGATACACAGAGAAGTCAAAGCTACCATTTGGGTTATGTTTACAATGGACCAGGGTTTTGCATGTTGATTTATCATGTTCTTCACGCTGTCGTAGCAAAAGAAAAAAAGGTAATTTCCCTGCCCCCATCCATGCTGGAATAAAAGGGCCTCGTTGGAAAAAACGCTGCCCCATCAAGGAATCAAGCTGAAGCGACCTTAGAGGGGGTGGAAGGAGAGCGAATGGCGCAACAGCGGAGAGGGAGGTTCCCTAAGACCGAAGCACCCAAGGGGGCAGGGCGATCTGCTCAGGAGAAGAGTCCTGGGCCTTGTTGTCACCTTGCCCCAAGGAGTCAAGACCCCACTCAGCAAAAACAACTTCCAGGGCCTCTTTGTTTGGGTAAGCCTGGGCAGGCCAGGTTAGCCCTGGAAAGAGCATGGCTAATGCCTGAGCAGGAGCTCCCCCAGAGGCTGAAGGACCCACACTCAGCTAGGAAAACCACAAAAGCAACCTCAAGGAAGAAAGACCGAACTCCATCAACCAAGCAGATGAGCCTTGAAGATTGATTTGATTTGTTTTAGTAATAATAATAATAATAATAATATATTTCTTGAACCAGAATGTCATTTATAGGACTATAAGGTTTTACTAAGGACTTCCATTCATATTCTGTGCACCAAATTGTTCAAATCATCCTGTGAGACAGGCTTCAGTACTTCCATTTGACAGAGGAGGAAACTGAGGCTACAAGGGTTGCAACAAATTGTTTTGGGTCACAGTCAGTGAGAAATGATTAAAGACTATTTATAGTACCAACTACATATCTGCCATGGAGTAGGTGTTTAATACATATGTGTTGAATTGATTGAATGAACAAAATAGATACCTTCTCGGTAAAGTCCAATTGAAATAGCAAAACTAGGGGGCTTCCCTGGTGGTGCAGTGGTTGGGAGTCTGCCTGCCGATGGAGGGCACATGGGTTCGTGCCCCGGTCCGGGAAGATCCCACATGCCGCAGAGCGGCTGGGCCCGTGAGCCATGGCCACTGAGCCTGCACGTCCGGAGCCTATGCTTCGCAACGGGAGAGGCCACAACAGTGAGAGGCCCGCGTACCGCAAAAAAAAAAAAAGAACACTAGGGCAACCCTTAAAATCACTTGAGATCTGGCATTCAATGCCAGCACAGTGAGACCTATACCCTAAACATCCACTCTCATGACTAACACCATTCAAGCCCCAGGGAAATGCTTCTCTGCATCCTTTGCTCTGTATCTTTAAAACAAAAGGCAACTGCTTTCAAATGCCATGAAGGATTGTCTCTGATGCCCCTGCTGATTTTGGAAACAAACGATGCCTTGGAAGGCAGAGATTTCAGCATTGAAAACACTTAGGTAAGAGAAAATGGGAATTAATTAACTTGTCACATCCTTCCTCTCAGATAGCACAAATGGGACACATTCTTACAAAATGAAGCAGTGTTTCTTAGTAATGCCAAGCAACCATTTTCTTGCTTCCCTTCATGTTTCAATTCATGAGTCCAGAGGTACTCACAGATTAGCACAGTATTTGCAATGGTTGGACACGGTAGCTGAGAAATATTCTGCAATGTTAAATGATTTATATTACTCTGAAGTTTATATATATGTAGGTCTAGAGTCTATTCGTGACAAGCAAAAAGCATGATATCTAATCTTTACATTGACAACTAGCTAAACTCTGAATGTGAAAATTAGTTAATGAATTTAAGTTCTTAAAGCACTGATTTGTTTTATTTAAATCATTTTGATTTGGATTTTGATATTCATTATAATTCATATTTTACTGGTTAAATTTAATAAATAATTGAAAATATTTAGGCATAAGTTACATTGGCCTCCCTTGGGTCCTGAAAATTTTGCCATTGGGGCTGCTTTACACCTCCAATCTCAATGGAATTTCTTGAGTTCCTCAAGTGCACTGTCCTTTCTTACCTCAGGGCCTTTGCACATGCAGCTCCCTCACCTGGGTCATACTTCCCCTCAGTACCCTTCACCTGGACAACTTCTCCTCGCACCTTATATGTCACCTTAAACTTCTCATCCTTTAGGAAGCCTTCCTTGGTTCCCCTGACTGGGTTCCCTTATCAGGCATACCCATAGCACCTGTTCTTCTCTTTTGTATGTTTTGGTTCAATATCTGCTTTCCCCAGGAGACTGTAAGCTCCTTGAAGGTAGGGACTGTCTTGTTCACACCATTCTCTCTAGCACCTGGAAGAGAACCTGGAGAACAGCAGATGCTCAGTAAATATCAGGCAACTAAACAAATAACTGGGCAGAGCGCCAGCTCTGATCACACTGAATTGTAATTACTTATTCAGGTCTCTCCAGTTACCATGAGGCTGAAGCCAAAAACTGGCAACCCCTGGGCTACATTTGGCATGCAGTTTGATTAGTTTGTCCTGCAAACTATTGCCCATACCATGCCTTTAAATTTTTGAATTAACTGCCAATGTTTAAGAACTGGGAAATTTCACTTTAAAAATCCATTATTTTTGGCTTCTCTTGAAAAAGCCAAAGACTTGGCAACATTTCCTACATGGCAATGACCCTCTGAGCTGAGACACATCTGCTCGTAGAGAGAGCTCAGTTGTCCTGCCTGCCACAGTCCTGATCTGCTCTGCCGCACTCCTTCCATTACACTCCTATGGCAGCGACTAGTATTCCATCACCAAACCTTTCTCCTCTTCTCCCTGAGCTCAGAACTATATTACATTTTGCAGCCTTCCTTGCAGCTAGGAGTGGCCATGTGACTGAGTTCTAGCCAGTGAATTCTGATAACATGTAATGAGGATCACTTCTGGTCCTGGCCCATAAAAGACTTCCATGCAAGGTCCTCTCTCTCTTCCCTCATCTGTCAGCTGAATATTGATGGCCAGGGAAATCCTGGAAGGCACATGTTAAAGATGGAAAAGCCCCCATAAGCCTAGGTTTCTGAAAGATTGGGTAGGAACTTCCCCATCTACCTGCTGCCCACCAGGAAGAGCCACATGGGACTGTTTCATTAGAGAATAAAACATTCTTATTATATGAAAACCACTGAAATGTTGGGGTTTATTTTTAACAGCAGCTAATATTACCCCAACACAGCTTCCATAAGGCATTTGAATTTGGTATCCCTGCGTAAGCTTTTGGAAAACAGAGATGATGTCTTGTTCACTCCTTTATCTGCAGTGCCTGGCACAGTGCTGGGCCCATAGTGGATGCTCAAAACATGTTGTCTGAATGAATGAATTATAGGAACAGAAAGAATCCATGTAAGCTGCAATCAGAGCTGAGACAGGCTAACTCTACCCCACCAACCTCATTAATGGCAGCAGCAGCCTTGCCCATCACCAGCCCCTAAACTTGCAGCCAAGCTTTCTCCTATAAGACCCTCTCCAGTTGGCCTCAGATCTCCCTTATCTCCTGTGCCTTCATGGCCTACACCTGTGCAGAAGACAGCAGGAGGTGACACGTGGAATTGGTAGGAAGAGATAGGCATGCAGTGTTAGAAGCTGCTTGGAAAATAAATTGCATGGAATCACCTGCTACTCCTACTCAAATCTCACCCAGAACCTGCTCTCCCAGTCCCTGCTTCAGCTCCCTTCTCTTGGTTGCAGAATGTCCTGAAAAAAGAGTTCCATTGGACAAGAGGAAGAACAAAACAGAATCTACCTTCAAAATCGTGCATCACCAAATATTTATTACGTGACTAGCTCAGATAACAGTGAATGCTGAGCAACTTCTGTGCATGCCTTCTTGTCTAGATATTAGGAATAGTAAAAACTAATATTTTATATCACATCTTTAAAATCTCATTCACTTACATTATTCATTTAATATTCAAACATCTGTATGATAACACGCAGGCAGGATAAGGAGAACTGCATTACACAGTTTCAAAAATTTCTCAAACTTTTGTTTTGTATGTGTCAAGCACTCTGCTAAGGACTTTATGTTCATTATTTCATTCAAAGCTCAAAAGGGTTCTATGAGGCATGTTCTATTACAATTGTGTCCAGTTCACTAACGAGGACTCTGAGGCCTAAAAAGATGAAGTGAGTTGCTCTGAGCCATGAGATAGTAAGAAGTAGAGCCAGAAATTGAACCCCTGTCTATCTGACTCCAACATGCTACATACCCCTTAGCTTAGGGTAATATTGAGTTATTTTTGTTATGCATATGTCTGTCTCCTCTAGATTATGAGCTCCTCCAGGCAAAGACTGAGCCATAACACTCTCCCCAGTGAGTACCATGCCTGACACTTCCAACAGTACACATGTGGAGGATGACACACACAGAAAAGAAAGAGTGAGTGAGAGTTTAAATAACCTGTCCACAGCCATGTACCTAATAGCTCCCTGACTTGAGACTCAGAGTTTTTTTTTTTTTTTTTTTTTTTTGCGGTATGCGGGCCTCTCACTGTTGTGGCCTCTCCCGTTGCGGAGCACAGGCTCCGGACGCGCAGGTCCAGCGGCCACGGCTCACGGGCCCAGCCGCTCCGCGGCATATGGGATCCTCCCAGACCGGGGCACGAACCCGTATCCCCTGCATCGGCAGGCGGACTCTCAACCACTGCGCCACCAGGGAGGCCCTCAGAGTTTTGAATCCAAGAAATTTTCAGTAATAATAATAAGAAGAAGAATAGCTATCATTTATTGAGAACTCATATCAGGCATTTTTATGCCTATACTATTTCATTTAATTCTTGAAAGAACCTTGTAAAATGGGTGTAATAATACTCTCATTTTGATCTCAATGAGACTCAATACCTTGCCTAAGGTCACCCAGCTAACTAATATCAAAGACTCAGGGCTTCCCTGATGGCGTAGTGGTTGAGAGTCCGCCTGCCGATGCAGGGGACGCGGTTTCGTGCCCCAGTCCGGGAAGATCCCACATGCCGCGGAGCGGCTGGCCTCGTGAGCCATGGCCGCTGAGCCTGCGCGTCCGGAGCCTGTGCTCCGCAACGGGAGAGGCCACAACAGTGAGAGGCCCGCGTACCGCAAAAAAAAAAAAAAAAAAAAAAAAAAGACTCAGTTTTTCATACCTGGGTGACTTAATGCTTCCCACCTTCCTCCTCTGAGAACTGGACCCAGTCTCTGTAGCTGTTCCAAGCTGATTGAATCCTTCCCACCCCATATCCCAAACCATGACCCCCACCCATACGACTATAAGGACCCCACTGCTCAGACATTCCTGTGATGAGCTCCACCTCCAGAGGAGGCCTTTTAGATATGGGGGACACTCCCCAGAATTATGCCAGAGAGGCCAGGAACATGAGCTTCTGCATCAGGCAGAACAGGTTCCGGTGCTCTGCTGCTTTCTAACTGCATAAATGGTTGGAAGAAAGAAAGGCAGGACTTACTGCAGACTATTATTTCTCTATTAAGTGTGGCCTGGGATCCCTAACACATCTTATGTCCCCACTACATATTTCAGAGTGCTCCATCCATCTACCCATCTATGCACCCATTCTTTTTTTTATCTATCAATCCATCAACCTTGCATCCTTTCCTTTCTTTTATCCATTCTTTTACCAATGTCCCCTTCCCTCATCTTTCATTCTTCCTTCATTCACCCCTTCCTTTATTCCTTCAATCTATCCACTCGACAAACATTTGTCAACTGAAAAATATGCACAACCTAGAAATTGAGAATTATGTCTTATTCGGTAGACATACTGAGGACTTTAGCCCAGGAGCAGCCACTCAGATAGCTCTGAGGGACCTTTCCAAAGAGGTAAAGGAGGAGTCAGGATATATAGGAGATTCTGCAAACAAACAAACAAAATAAAACCCCCCAGATAGTCAGAACATCAAAAGATTACTGTTAATTAAAGAAAACCAGACATCTTAAGTTAAAGAATTTAGCGCTTTTCTATGTATGGGAAGATGCAAGAGCCTGGGCTCATTGAAATCATTCCTTTGATAGGCACCTTAACTTTCTAGGGCAAATCATCCTGTTTTCTGCATCCTGAATCTCTTCAGGGTATACAGTCTGGGGCAGCAGCAGTGGCTGCTGACTTGATGGCCACAACATCCTTTGTTTACTGGTATGGGAGGTGACATTCTTTGTCCACACATTATTGACCAACTACTGTGTTCCCAACATTGTACTGGGCTCTGGGTTTACAAAGAAAAGACACAGCACATGACATAGTATAGTGGTCAAGAATGGGGTCAGCAAGCAGAGAGAACTAAGTTAACATCTGGGTTGTCACTTACAAGCTGAATGCCCTTGGACAAGCTCCTGAGCTTCTCTGAACCTCAGTTTCCTCCTATATAAAATGGGGGGGTGGGAGTGTAGTACATAACTCATCGAGTTGTTTGTGAGGAGAAGACAAGATGAAGCACACAGTGAGTGCACAAACACCATCAGTAGGCATTGTTATTATAAAATCAGTTCCTGCCCTGGAGGAACTCGCAGGAAGGCACACTGGTAAATAAGTTAAGACTTGTGATATGAAACAAAGTAGTGAGAGGTGAATAAAGTCAGCCTGAGGCATTAAGGCGGTCTCAAGAAAGAGGAAGATCCCAGCTTCTTTTCTAATAAAAAGGCACCTCTTCCAAGAGAAGATTCATCCTGAATTACTTGATGACCTTGAGGCATTTAAAATGACTTTATGAATAATCACCTCTTTTCTCCCCTTGACCAAGTTCTTTGCCAAAGTATTTTCAGCACTCTGGCTTTGTGCTGGTGTCCTGTGTCTGTTTCTGAGTTTAATAGATCTTCATTCTCCCATATATTACTTCTAGAATGTCCTTGGAGCTTAATATACTTTTGATTCATTATAAAATTACAGCAGTGAAAAGTACCTTAGGTACCATCTACCCTACACTTCTGCACTCACTAGAAGGAAAGGCCCAGAGAGGTTAAGTGAGTTGTCTGAGATCACACAACTAACCTCGTGACCCAGTTGAGATCAAATACAAGGTATAGTGAAGCCCACTCGAAGGTTACTTCCAGACTACCATGCTGCCTACTGCTCTAATTTCTCATGCCACCTAACACTCATCTGCCACCCTGTAGTCCTCTTTCTGTGTATTTCTTAATCTCTTTCTCATCCATGGTGGGGAGGCAAGTTGAGGGCCAAATTATCTTGAGAAAATTACTTTGCTTTGCCTCACTGAGTCTGTTTTCCCATCTGTAAAATTATGTTGATAAGACAAACTTCACAGATTTGATGTAAAGATTAAAGGAGAGAATTTAAGTGAAAGTACTTCAAGAAATGCTATATATTGTCTTTGATTCCCAGAAGAGCCTATAAGTGGTGGAATCAGGACTCAGACTTAGCTGGATCTGATGGCAATGTGTATGTGCTTTACACTACATTTCTGGCACTTAGTAGATGCTTAACAAATAAAATAAATTAGCTTCCAAGAAGGTCAAGTAGATGTACTTTTCCCTATTCCTCCTGCTAAGTACAACTGAAATGCATGGACAGTATATATAAAACAAACATAAGTACAACTTCTACTTCTACCTGAAAGTAGCAGTGCAGCACCACTCATTTCCCCTACCAGAGCAGTGTCAGCGAAAATCAGCCAAAACCAAAGCATTTATGAAGATACAGGGTAACAACTGCTGAACAATCATTGACAGTAAGACACTGGAACTCACCAAAAAATATACCCCACATCCAAAGAAAAAAGAGAAGCCACAATGAGATGGTAGGAGGGACGCAATCACAATAAAATCAAATCCCATAACCGCTGGGTGGTGACTCACAAACTGGAGAACAATTATACCACAGAAGTCCACCCACTGGAGTGAAGGTTCTGAGCCCCATGTCAGGCTTCCCAACTGGGGGTCTGACAACAGGAGGAGGAATTCCCAGAGAATCAGACTTTGAAGGCTAGTGGGATTTGATTGCAGGACTTTGACAGGACTGGGGGAAACAGAGACTCCACCCTTGGAGGGCACACACAGAATAGTGTGTGCATCGGGACCCAGGGGAAAGAGCAGTGACCCAATAGGAGACTGAACCAGACCTACCTGCTTGTGTTGGAAGGTCTCCTGCAGAGGCAGGGGGCGGCTGTATCTCACCAAGAGGACAAGGACACTGGCAGCAGAAGTTCTGGAAAGTACTCCTTGGCTTGAGCGCTCCCAGAGACTGCCATTAACTCCACCAAAGAGCCAGGGTAGGCTCCAGTTTTGGGTCACCTCAGGCCAAACAACCAACAGGGAGGGAACCCAGCCCCACCCATCAGCAGACAAGCAGATTAAAGTTTTACTGAGCTCTGCCCACCAGAGCAACAGCCAGCTCTACCCACCACCAATCCCTCCAATCAGGAAACTTGCACAAGCCTCTTAGATAGCCTAATCCACCAGAGGGCAGACAGCAGAAGCAAAAAGAACTAAAATCCTGCAGTCTGTGGAACAAAAACCACATTCACAGAAAGATAGGCAAGATGAAAAGGCAGAGGGCTATGTACCAGATGAAGGAACAAGATAAAACCCCAGAAAAACAACTAAATGAAGTGGAGATAGGCAACCTTCCAGAAAAATAATTCAGAATAATAATAGTGAAGATGATCCAGGACCTCGGAAAAAGAATGGAGGCAAAGGTCAAGAAGATGCAAGAAATGTTTATAAAAGACCTAGAAGAATTAAAGAACAAACAAACAGAGATGAACAATACAATAACTGAAATGAAAAATACACTAGGAGGAATCAATAGCAGAATAATTGAGGCAGAAGAACGGATAAGTGACCTGGAAGACAGAATGGTGGAAGCCACTGCCATGGAACAGAATAAAGAAAAAAGAATGAAAAGAAATGAAGACAGCCTAAGAGACCTCTGGGACAACATTAAACAAAACAACATTCACATTATAGGGGTCCCAGAAGGAGAAGAGAGAGAGAAAGGACCTGAGAAAATATTTGAAGAGATTATAGTTGAAAACTTCCCTAACATGAGAAAGAAAATACCCACCAAAGTCCAGGAAGTGCAGAGAGTCCCAGGCAGGATAAATCCAAGGAGAAACATGCCAAGACACATAGTAATCAAACTGACAAAAATTAAAGACAAAGAAAAATTATTAAAAGCAATAAGGGAAAAATGACAAACAACATACAAGGGAACTCCCATAAGGTTAACAGCTGATTTCTCAGCAGAAACTCTACAAACCAGAAGGGAGTGGCATGATATATTTAAAGTGATGAAAGGAAAGAACCTACAACCAAGATTACTCTACCCAGCAAGGATCTCATTCAGATTTGATGGAGAAATCAAAAACTTTACAGACAAGCAAAAGCTAAGAGTATTCAGAACCACCAAACCAGCTCTACAACAAATGCTAAAGAAACTTCTCTAGATGTGAAACACAAGAGAAGAAAAGGACCTACAAAAACAAACCCAAAACAATTAAGAAAATGGTAATAGGAACATACATACTGATAATTACTTTAAATGTGAATGGATTAAATGCTCCAATCAAAAGACACAGGCTTGCTGAATGGATACAAAAATAAGAACTATATATATATATGCTGTTAACAAGAGACAAACTTCAGACCTAGGGACACATACAGACTGAAAGTGAGAGGATGGAAAAAAGATATTCCATGAAAATGGAAATCAAAAGAAAGCTGGAGTAGCAATACTCATATTAGATGAAATAGACTTTAAAATAAAGAATGTTACAAGAGACAAGGAAGGACACTACATAATGATCAAGGGATCAATCCAAGAAGAACATATAACAATTATAAATATATATGCACCCAACATAGCAGCACCTCAATACATA
The DNA here is from genome assembly GCF_964341445.2 of Mesoplodon mirus. NCBI lineage: Eukaryota > Metazoa > Chordata > Mammalia > Artiodactyla > Ziphiidae > Mesoplodon > Mesoplodon mirus. Next base: position 50,071,342 of record NC_138991.1, read on the forward strand.
AGGCAACTGCTAACAGCTATAAAAGAGGAAATCGACGATAACACAGTAACAGTGGGGGACTTTAACACCTCACTTACACCAATGGACAGATCATCCAAACAGAAAATTAATAAGGAAACACAAGTTTTAAATGACACAATAGACCAAATAGATTTAACTGATATTTTCAGGACATTCCATCTGAAAACAGCAGATTACACTTTCTTCTCAAGTGCATATGAAACATGCTCCAGGATAGATCACATCTTGGGTCACAAATCAAGCCTCAGTAAATTTAAGAAAATTGAAATCATATCAAGCATCTTTTCCAACCACAACGCTATGAGATTAGAAATAAATTACAGGGGAAAAAATGTAAAAAGCACAAACACATGGAGGCTAAACAATATGTAACTAAATAACCAAGAGATCACTGAAGAAATCAGAGGAAATCAAAAAAACCTAGAGACAAATGACGAAGAAAACATGATGATCCAAAACCTATGGGATGCAGCAAAAGCAGATCTAAGAGGGAAGTTTACAGCAATACAATCCTACCTCAAGAAACAAGAAAAATCTCAAATAAACAATCTAACCTACACCTAAAAGAACTAGAGAAAGAAGAACAAACAAAACCCAAAGTTAGTAGAAGGAAAGAAATCATAAAGATCAGAGCAGAAATAAATGAAATGGAAACAAAGAAAACAATAGCAAAGATCAATAAAACTAAAAGCTGGTTCTTTGAGAAGATAAACAAAATTGATAAACCTTTAGCCAGACTCATCAAGAAAAAGAGGGAGAGGACTGAAATCAATAAAATTAGAAATGAAAAAGGAGAAGTTACAACAGACACTGCAGAAATACAAAGCATCATAAAAGAATACTACAAGCAACTCTATGCAATAAAATGGACAACAACCACCCCTCCAGGTGGTCACAAAGCACCGAGCTGATCTCCCTGTGCTATGCGGCTGCTTCCCACTAGCTATCTACATTACGTTTGGTAGTGTATATATGTCCATGCCGCTCTTTCACTTTGTCACAGCTTACCCTTCCCCCTCCCCATATCCTCAAGTCCATTCTCTAGTAGGTCTGTGTCTTTATTCCTGTCTTACCCCTATGTTCTTCATGACATTTTTTTTTTCTTAAATTCCATATATATGTGTTAGCATACAGTATTTGTCTTTCTCTTTCTGACTTACTTCACTCTGTATGACAGACTCTAGGTCTATCCACCTCATTACAAATAGCTCAATTTCATTTCTTTTTATGGCTGAGTAATATTCCATTGTATATATGTGCCACATCTTCTTTATCCATTCATCGATGATGGACACTTAGGTTGTTTCCATCTCCGGGCTATTGTAAATAGGGCTGCTATGAACATTTTGGTACATGTCTCTTTTTGAATTATGGTTTTCTCAGGGTATATGCCCAGTAGTGGGATTGCTGGGTCATACGGTAGTTCTTTTTTTTTTTTTTTAGTGGTATGCGGGCCTCTCTCTGCTGTGGCCTCTCCTGTTGCAGAGCGCAGGCTCTAGACATGTAGGCCCAGCGGCCATGGCTATGGGCCCAGCTGCTCTGCGGCACGTGGGATCCTCCCGGACCGGGGCATGAACCCACGTCCCCTGCATCGGCAGGCGGACTCTCAACCACTGCGCCACCAGGGAAGCCCCATACGGTAGTTCTATTTGTAGTTTTTTAAGGAACCTCCATACCGTTCTCCATAGCGGCTGTACCAATTCACATTCCCACCAGCAGTGCAAGAGTGTTCCCTTTTCTCCACACCCTGTCCAGCATTTATTGTTTCTAGATTTTTTGATGATGGCCATTCTGACTGGTGTGAGATGATATCTCATTGTAGTTTTGATTTGCATTTCTCTAATGAGTAAAGATGTTGAGCATCCTTTCATGTGTTTGTTGGCAGTCTGTATATCTTCTGTGGAGAAATGTCTATTTAGGTCTTCTGCCCATTTTTGGATTGGGTTGTTTGTTTTTTTGCTATTGAGCTGCATGAGCTGCTTATAAATTTTGGAGATTAATCCTTTGTCAGTTGCTTCATTTGCAAATATTTTCTCCCATTCTGAGGGTTGTCTTTTGGTCTTGTTTATGGTTTCCTTTGCTGTGCAAAAGCTTTTAAGTTTCATTAGGTCCCATGTGTTTATTTTTGTCTTTATTTCCATTTCTCTAGGAGGTGGGTCCAAAAGGATCTTGCTGTGATTTATGTCATAGAGTGTTCTGCCTATGTTTTCCTCTAAGAGTTTGATAGTGTCTGGCCTTACATTTAGGTCTTTAATCCATTTTGAGCTTATTTTTGTGTACGGTGTTAGGGAGTGATCTAATCTCATACTTTTACATGTCCCTGTCCAGTTTTCCCAGCACCACTTATTGAAGAGACTGTCCTTTCTCCACTGTACATTCCTGCCTCCTTTATCAAAGATAAGGTGACCATATGTCCGTGGGTTTATCTCTGGGCTTTCTATCCTGTTCCATTGATCTATCTTTCTGTTTTTGTGCCAGTACCATACTGTCTTGATTACTGTAGCTTTGTAGTATAGTCTGAAGTCAGGGAGCCTGATTCCTCCAGCTCCATTTTTCGTTCTCAAGATTGCTTTGGCTATTCGGGGTCTTTTGTGTTTCCATACCAATTGTGAAATTTTTTGTTCTAGTTCTGTGAAAAATGCCAGTGGTAGTTTGATAGGGATTGCATTGAATCTGTAGATTGCTTTGGGTAGTAGAGTCATTTTCACAATGTTGATTCTTCCAATCCAAGAACACGGTACATCTCTCCATCTATTTGTATCATCTTTAATTTCTTTCATCAGTGTCTTATAATTTTCTGCATACAGGTCTTTTGTCTCCTTAGGTAGGTTTATTCCTAGATATTTTATTCTTTTTGTTGCAATGGTAAATGGGAGTGTTTCCTTGATTTCACTTTCAGATTTTTCATCATTAGTATATAGGAAGGCCAGAGATTTCTGTGCATTAATTTTGTATCCTGCAACTTTACCAAATTCATTGATTAGCTCTAGTAGTTTTCTGGTAGCATCTTTAGGATTCTCTATGTATAGTATCATGTCATCTGCAAACAGTGACAGCTTTACTTCTTCTTTTCCGATTTGGATTCCTTTTATTTCCTTTTCTTCTCTGATTGCTGTGGCTAAAACTTCCAAAACTAGGTTGAATAAGAGTGGTGAAAGGGGGCAACCTTGTCTTGTTCCTGATCTTAGTGGAAATGGTTTCAGTTTTTCACCATTGAGGACGATGCTGGCTGTGGGTTTGTCATATATGGCCTTTATTATGTTGAGGAAAGTTCCCTCTATGCCTACTTTCTGCAGGCTTTTTATCATAAATGGGTGTTGAATTTTGTTAAAAGCTTTCTCTGCATCTATTGAGATGATCATATGGTTTTTCTCCTTCAATTTGTTAATATGGTGTATCACGTTGATTGATTTGCGTATATTGAAGAATCCTTGCATTCCTGGAATAAACCCCACTTGATCATGGTGTATGATCCTTTTAATGTGCTGTTGGATTCTGTTTGCTAGTATTTTGTTGAGGATTTTTGCATCTATGTTCATCAGTGATATTGGCCTGTAGTTTTCTTTCTTTGTGACATCCTTGTCTGGTTTTGGTATCAAGGTGATGGTGGCCTCGTAGAATGAGTTTGGGAGTGTTCCTCCCTCTGCTATATTTTGGAAGAGTTTCAGAAGGATAGGTGTTAGCTCTTCTCTAAATGCTTGATAGAATTCGCCTGTGAAGCCATCTGGTCCTGGGCTTTTGTTTGTTGGAAGATTTTTTATCACAGTTTCAATTTCAGTGCTTGTGATTGGTCTGTTCATATTTTCTATTTCTTCCTGATTCAGTCTCGGCAGGTTGTGCATTTCTAAGAATTTGTCCATTTCTTCCAGGTTGTCCATTTTATTGGCATAGAGTTGCTTATAGTAATCTCTCATGATCTTTTGTATTTCTGCAGTGTCAGTTGTTACTTCTGGATTATCAGTTTTGTGGTATTGTTGCAAGAAGGGGGACTCCTTCCAGAACCCAAGAGTGGACTCTTATCTAACACTCAGAAATGAATTGTCTGAGGAGACACACGTGCCGACAAAGCGAAAGACTTTATTGGGAAGGGGCACCCGATTTATTGGGAAGGCAGAGAGCAGCAGGGTAAGGGAACCCAGGAGAACTGCTCTGCCATGTGGCTTGCAGTCTCAAGTTTTATGGTAATGGTGTTAGTTTCCTGGTTGTGTCTGGCCAATCATCTTTCTTGGCTCATAGACTGACTCAGGTTCCTTCCTGGGGGCGTGCACATCTCTCAACCAAGATGGATGCCAGTGAGAAGGATTCTAGGATATTGGTCATCTCCTCCCTCTTTTGTCCCCTCCCGAATTCTCCAGGTTAGATTTCAGTGGCAGCACCATGTTCCTTATAGGAACTTCCTGTTGTGAGACAACTCAGGCAAGCGGGCCTGGCCAAGGCAGGTGGTTTCAGTCAACAGTTCCCTAGCAACTTCCCCACTGAGAGACTTCATACTCAAGATACTCTTGGGAATTAGGGTGGAGGTCTGTTTCTTCTGTAACTACTTCCTGCTGGGAATGGGTGCTGTCCTGCCTAGTAGAGTAGAAGTCTCTCCCAACCTGGTCTAAAATCAAGGTATTCCGTGTCTGAAACTGGCTTCCACCCTCCTAGTAACAATAATTTATCCTGAAACTGTTGGACCCTATTAGAGATAAACCTTGTAAGCAGACAGGGGCCAAACAGGAGGCCTAACAGAATGTTCATTGCCAAGCCCAGAAAAGGAAGGCAAAACTTGGGGTGATGGCTGCAGGGGGTGTGACTTTCTTCTGATTGGTTAGTGGTGAGGTAACAGGGCGGTGCTCCAGGAATCTTGCCTGAAGTTACCATCCTCCACCTGGGTGGGACCCCTAGTTCTACAGAAGTGCTCAAAGATATTGTTATGCATACCCCTGAGGAGGAACCAGGGTCCTGCCCCAGGGCAGCACCACCACTTACTGCTCCTCCCCTGCTTCTGCATTCCCTACCTTCCCTGATTAGCAACTGTTTGAATCTGCTCTTTTGAACTCAAGGAAGGTCAAGGAGGCTGAAACATGGGACACAGAAAGGATTTGTATCTGGGAGTTCTACAGGGTCCTGCTCAGTTTCAATTCCCCCTTTTCTTTGAAACTCCTCAGTCTCTCAGGGAAAGGAGCGACAACCACTCTGGCCACTTTCTGCCGAAATGGGGCATAGTCCTCCTCAATCTGGGGAATAGACACCAAATTGGAAATATTCCTGAGTTCCAAGTCCTGGATCTGAGTCTTTTATGATTAAGATCTCAATTCCTTGGTCTGTCATTTTGGTGTAACCGACCCAATTAGAAGTAGTTGGAAGAGTGACAACTGGAACTTTAATAGACAAAAATCAATCTCATTCCCCAAGGAATTCAGAAGAATAAGCTTGAAACCCAGTCTGGACCTCGCATCTTGGGGAGACTTATAGCCAGATAGCCAGTTGTCTAAGTTTACCTAAGTAGGTTTTAACTTCTGATGTAGCATTAACATATACATAACAGGAGCTACTGGCCACTACATATGTCCCCTCTTTTTGTTAATATCTGATCTAAAGCAATTTCATTGTCTAAGAAATTTAATAGTTACAAGAGGATATCTTGAAACCATAAGGTTGCAGCTACCAGAGGCCAGCAGATATTGTTTTGCGAATGGCTGGTGGCATCCCAAGTCACCAAGAAAACTCAAGTTCTCAGCAATACAAGGACTTGTCTGAAATCATGTCTATAATGCCACCTAGTATTACCTTGGATGTCTGAACCACAGCTACCCCATTTTGACTTTCAATTGCATTTCTCTCCTTAATGGCCAAAGCAGATGTCACTGTTAATGATTTCAGTGCTTTTCTAGATATGAGAAGATGCAAGAATTTGGGCTCATAAAATCTTCTCCTGAAAGTATCTATCTGAAGGCCTGTTCTGCCAGTTTTTCCCAGAGCACAGAGTGCCTCATGCCTGATCTCCACCCTGAACTCCTTTCAGGGGGTGTTGAAGGTCAGTGACCACAGTAACCATAGACTTAATCCTTGCAGAGACAGATGACAAGTGCCAACTTTCAGCTGGCAGGGTCCCATCATGGTCATAAATTCGACAATGGTTTGGCAGGTATTTCATGACCATTTTGTCCCACAGTGCTAGGAATGCTCATTCCCAGGTCTGGCAAAGATTTCGCTAGTAGGCCACTCAATGTGCTGTTACTGGCCTAGGCCTTATTAACAGTAGCCAAACGTCTCTGGACCACCTGTCTTACTAGTCTCTTATGGAAAATAGTCCCTCCTGTTGCTTTTTCCCATAGCTGGAGTTACACTATTACAATCATTGATCTCATAGGAACATATCATCATTTTATCAGAGGCTCAGTCACACATTTGGTAATGCAAGAGACAACAATTTTATAAAACAGGCACCATAAAAAATAGTACAGCTAGCAGTATTAGTAAGGTCATAAGCAAGAATTTAAGTCAAGAATTTCCATTAGGTGCAGCCCAGTATATCTCAGGTCGTCTGACTTAGTCTGTTCTGTACCAATCCTTATCTATAAGGTAAATTTCATATTGGCATTGTCCATAAAGCACCCAGCCCAATTTCCTAGTGTTACTTGGCTGTTTATCACAAGTATGGTTTGATTGTTCCCAACATAAGGGAGCCTTTAAATTTAAATGACTATAGCCTGGTGTTAATCTCCTGATTGCAAATCATGAAGCATTTGATCTTCATTCAAAGATAGATTACTGAGTTAAGTTTCAGAAACAAACTTAGAGTGCCCTTTTAATAATTCAATTAAACTTTACAACAATATAACCTAACAGCAAGGAATTATCTGGGAAGTGAATCTTAGTGAATACAGACCTCAATAAACAGAATTAGAATTTGATATCCATTGATACATCTCTTTCTCTCTAATATTACCCTCACTTTTGTCAAATATGGTCAAATCAAGACTGATTTGTCTGCAAATTAAGTCTGATTAATGGATAGAAGGCCCCCTAGGGCCAGGAAAACCATGCCAAGGGCTTCTCACAGATTCCGCCTTACAGATTTAGGTGAATTCCTCCCTTTTGAGGTCCACAAAATACCTTCAGATTCCTGCACCTGTTAGGAGGTGGCCTTCCTAATTTAATTTACCTTATAAATCTGCTGGGAACCTAAGAATTTCCAATCTCTGGAGGGATTGGGTAGAGAGAAAAGAGAAATGCCGTGATTTTACTCACAGAGGTGTGATTTACCAAGTTGTTGTAAGTCATAAGTAACCTGAGGGGAAAGCTTCCCTATATCTGGAAGACACAAATCAAGACCAGTAATATTCCAAGATGAAACCCATAAAAATTATAACCATATTCACCAGTTCACTCAGTAAACAATCCTCCTGTTAACTTTTTATGAGCCATCAAGCTTTCCTTTAGAATTCTTTAATTTCTTACCCAGTTCAGCATTATGGTCTGAAAGTCAGAAACTTGTATTTATCCAAAAGTTCTTTCTATAAATCTTCTTGAAGAGGAAGCTTTTTTTGCAAAAGCATCAGAGTTAAACCATAGCTATCTATAATGACAAAAGACTTAAGAAGGCACGTTTAAAATCTGATTACAATGCAACTGACAAAGAAACTTGATTACTGCTGTGACATACACTTTCAGATAATAACTATAATTATGACTGATAACATTTTACCAGGACATATCAGATTCTTAGGAACCCCATATAATTTCTAGGATATCTATATTAATAACATTTATCATACAATAGAGCCTAAGAAGATTTATTACTCATTTGACAATACTTCCCATGTAATTTAACATACCAAATGAACCTAATAGAGTTTAATATCTCTCTTTGGGATGTTTCAGAGGCCCTTTGAAGCATCCCAAAGTTAGCTAGCAGTCAAAAGGACTTCATTAGAATTTGATTTAGGAAGTTTTGTCCAAAATTAAAAATACCAAAAAGGATTTAAAACACTTGGTCAGATAGGATCATAGGTCACTGTGAAACAACAGTTATTCACTTAGCCAAAGTGACAATGAAAGATTTCAAAGGTAAATACAGAACTGTTCACTTAAAATGTAAAGAAACTTAAAATCTGTTATCAAAGTCACTTCAACATTTTAAGAAGACTTGTTCTTTTAAGAGAGAAAAACCAAATTCAAGTTTTGCACCAGCTTACTTTTAAAACTCTTTTACTCATTTAAATTCATTCTAAACTCAGGCAGTCCCAACCACGCACAAAACTCAGTGTCTGCTTCCCACAAACCTTCCATCACTTTCTGTATCTATACTAGCACATCCCTCATTTTTCCATCCAAAAACAACCAGCTCCAAGATAGACTCACTTTCTTTTTCCTTAATAAAATGTAATCCCATTCCTCATACCTTCTTTACTGAAAACATACATCCTACTTTCCTTAAGCAACCATGAACTGTCTTTTACATTAGCATTAAACATAAATACCAGTGATAAGTTCTAAAAACATCTCAGGGAGGCACCAAACATATTCATTAATAGTCCAAAATACCTTTAGTTTCTCTGTTTAATAATTTTATTTGGGAATGACCCAGCTATTCAACAAACTTCCATCATTTAACTTAATTTAACACAACTCTAAAATTTAATGTTACCAAATATCTAGAGAGATCATCCTCAAGTAGGCATTCCTAAAACATAATTATTCCTATAGAGTTTACCTAAAAGCTCTTATATCATTTACATTTACTTTCCTTAAAAGTTTTTTTTTTAGTTACTTTCCTTGTTGACAGGTTTGTAACAGATATAATAAGGTTTTATTTGACTTCTATTAAACTTAGGTACAATAAAGGTATTATACTTAATGTTGATGACTCTAAAGACATGTTTATATTAATTAAATTTACAAACTTAAACTAAGTTTAATACCATATATTAATTTAATACTGAATATTTCCCAGTTTACGTGAACCTGAAATTAATTCTGGCCAGTTACCTTCCATATTTTTGAGAATTTATATAAGTGCTTAATTTCCTTTAAGCCAATTAAGTAGAACTCATTGACAAATTAATCTGATAATACCATCCAAAGGTAAGGACATATATATAATTCACACAGGCATATAGATAAACACAACCAGAGATCTCATAGCTTCATTTTCTAAACTTAGTCATGAATTGGGTGTTACAATATAAAACTCACTAGTTTATAAATAACAGTTGGAATAAGTAAAAAATTTAAAGGCTTTTTTCCCCTATCTTTTTTTCCTCAGTCTCTGGAATTAGGGATGATCTAGATAAGTGATCCTGAGTGCCCTGGTCTCAAGGCACAGGGTGAGAAAAGCAAATTCTTCTAGAAGGACTTATTCCCTCAAGGTCAGAATTCTGAAAAGATGTTTTATCAAGCTTGCTTTTACTAACTGTACATGCAAAAAGAACCAGTTTAGGAATTTTCAAGAGTTTTACCTAAACCAACTTCCTCTGGAGTCTAAAGAATATTGTGGCCACACAATGTTATAATAAAATATCATCTTTTCTTAGTCACAGGCTCATAGCTAAAATCTTTCCAGTCAGGCAGAATTCACCCAAGAGGGCTTCACAGTAGAACAGAACGAGAATTTCCCATTTTACAAGGCAGAATGACCATCACAAATCACAACACAGAACACAAAGTATTAAACACACATACTCACAGCTGTCCTAACCAGATATTCCCTTAAATACAAGGCTGCAGTTTCTCAGAAAACCTCCTACAGAGACACAGAACTTCAGATCAGAGTATTGACAGAGTAAACGGAAATATCTCGGGTCTTCAATGATTTCAAACGGAGGGAAGAAAGCCAGGTTGAAAGAAGAAGGGAAGGAGGGGAGACAAAAGGGGTGGCCTTACGGACGTCTCCTGCCACCCGCAGAAGCCCAGGCATTACAGGACTTTTCCCTCGGCTTACAGGAAGGGAGGACGGGAACTCAGCCCTACCAAAAACCAGAAACCAAATACCAGATAATTTGAGTTCTCTGCCCACCGGAGGTGATCAGTCTCTGGCCCTCAGATCAGGCTGAGGCCCTTCAACCAGACTCCTGTGTCCAGGACAGAAGAAAGGAGGGGGCAGATAGGAGGGGTTGAAAAGAGGAAAGGGAGAGGGAAGGGGAAAGAGGGCAACAAACTCTCTTGTTCCTTACCTACCTGGTTGGGGCACTCTGGTCAGTCGTCCATGTCAGAAGGAGACCAGGGACAAAAGGGTCCTGGTAGCAGCTGCTGGGTCTGGTCCATCAGTGGGTGAGCTGGTCCCCAAGAACCCTGAGTGGTCGGGATGCCAGTTGTAGCAAAGAATGGGTCCCATCAGAGTCATCAGTTGTTGCAGGAAGGGGGATCCCTTTCAGAACCTGAGAGTGGGCTCTTGTCTAACACTCGGAAATGATTGTCCGAGGAGACACACATGCTGACAAAGCAAAAAACTGTATTGGGAAAGGGCGCCCAGGTGAAGAGCAGCAGGGTAAGGGAACCCAGGAGAACTGCTTTGCCGCACGGCTTGCAGTCTTAGGTTTTATGGTAATGGGGTTAGCTTCCAGGTTGTCACTGGCCGATCATCTTGCTTGGCCCATTGTCTGACTCAGGGTTCTTCCTGGTGGTGCACACATCTCTCAACCAAGATGGATTCCAGCAAGAAGGACTCTGAGAGTCCTGAGACTCTCCTCCCTCTTTTGGCCCCTCCCAAATTCTCCAGGTTAATTTTCAGCAGCTGCACCATGTTCCTTATAGGAACCTCCTGTTGTGAGACAACTCAGGCAAAACTGGCCAAAACGGGTGGTTTTGGTCAACAGTTCCCTAAGAGCATGAAGCCCTGCCACTCATGCTTTTGCAATTCTAGTGACTGGTTGAAGTGTGGAATGGCAATACAACTCTGGCCATGAAGACCTGAAAAGTCTCAAAGACTAAGGGAGCTTTTAAAAAAGCTTTCCTTCACTGAAAAAAATAAAGATGCACAGGGAAAGAAATGGCCCCTCTTTTGTGTGATATGCACAGAATAGCTGCCACCATCTTGCAAGCATGAGAAGAACAAACTGGAGAGGAAAGCTGAAACATCAAAGACAGCAGAGCAGATGATAAAGACAGCTGGGCCCTGACGATATCACTCAACCAAACACTGATTTAACAGCCCTGGATAGCTCTGTCTTAGGACTTGTTTTCATGGGAGAAAATTAATCTCCTTTTTGTTTCATCCATTGGAATCAGATTTTCTGTTATTTGCAGCCAAATTCATCCCAATAAAATCAGCCATAATGATACCTGCACTACTAAGAATAAGATTCATTGTACACTTACTACATTTCAAATACTGTACTAAACATTTTAGATTTGATATTTCCTTTGAAATATTATGTTTCACCCTTACAACAAACTCATAAAGTAGATACTATTATTAACTCCATTTTACAGATATGTAATAAAGTGGAAGAAAGAAAACTAACATTTGTAGATTACAAACATACATACTTAACCTCTTGGGACATTGAGGAGATGGCTAAGAGTGCAGACTCCTGAGTCAGACCATCTACATTCAAATCCAGTTTTATCTCTTACCAGCCCTGTGATCTTGGGCAAGTACTTATAAAATATTATCTTTGAGCCTCTGTTTCCTCATCCTTAAAATGGGGATGATACTTGCATCCATCTCAAAGTGTTGTTAGGATGAAATGAAATTCATTGAATCAACAAATATTGTGTGCATGAATCAGGGTGCTGGGATTCAAATCTAACTAGGTTTCTTTTAGTTTCAAAGAAATTGGTGTGGCTACATGACAAATGCTGTTTGGGTCTGAGACTGGGACAGAGAAGTGGAAGGATGAACTAAGCACAGGTTTTGAAGAGCTCTTCATGTTTGGTCAAGGAATGTGGGGAACACATTGTTGAACTGAGGCTGTGAGACTGTGAGAAGGGGGCAGCATGGTCTAGAGCTGACAGTGGAGAACAGGAGAAGGTGAGCGCTGCCAGATGGGTGACCCTCAGTCTCCAGAGATGCAGTCAGTCTCTGGGGATACACTCTCCAAGGATGGCTATGGGATTGCCTCATTAATTATTAGATTTTCTTGTGCACTGTGATATTGTGATTTTTAATAAGAAATATGTATTTGTCTCTGTCCTATTTCTGGCACAGAGCTCCTGAAACCCTTAGAATTTCCTAAGTGTTGGGAGTGATTAAGGTGTCTTCTGTTATATAAATGAGGTGAGTTTTGGACCACATCTAGATGAGGGCTGGTTACCAGAGGAATGAACCCTGTGATTGAAGGATTGGAACTTTCAGTCCCATCCCGCTGACATCCGGGGAGAGAAGAACTGGAGACTGAATCACTAGCCAATGGCCAGTGATTTAACCAATCATGCCTATGTAATGAAGCCTCCATAAAAACCCAGAAGGAGGAGTTTCAGAGTGCTTCCAGGTTGGTGAACATGTGGAGGGTGCTGAGCTCCATTCCCCCTTTCCCTATACCTTGCCCCGTGCATCTCTTCTACCTGACTGTTCCTGAATTCTATCCTTTTATAATAAACTAGTAATCTAGTCAACAAAATGCTTCTCTGATTTTTGTGAGTCACCCTAGCAAATTAATTGAACCCGAGGAGGGGGTTGTTGGAACCTCCCATCTATAGCCAGTTGGTCAGAAGCACAGGTGACAACCTTGACTAGCGATAGACATGTGGAGTAGGACAGGGTGTGGATGAGGGACATCCTGTGGGACTGAGCCTGTAACCTGTGGGACCTGACATTATCTCCAAGAAGATAGTGTCAGAATTGAGTTGAATTGTAGGACACCCAGCTAGTGTTGGAGAATTGCTTGGTGTGGGGGGAAAAACCCTACATATTGGAATGGGTATCAGAATATTATGCACTTTTGTTGCCAAAAATCCATGAGATGTTGCTGACGGTTACGGTTCAGTCACCTCTCCATCAGCCAACCTGGGCACAAACTGACCTTGAGTATTTGGGCAATCAGGGCTCTGAAGTCTCAAACTATCTTATTCTAAAAAAACCAAAACAAACAAACAAAAACATGATCAGGTAGCTACAGTAGGAAATTTGGGGTCAGGCAGAGCTGGCCTGGAATCCTCCGTATCTAGGTGGTCTTAAGCACAATGCTCAACTCTTAGGCCCTCAGAATAATTGTTCTGAAGTCAGACTATCTGGATTCAAACCTTGGGTCTGCCACCTACTGGCTGTGTAACCTCAGATAATTTACTTATAAGCTCTCTGAGGCTGTTTCCTTGACTGTAAAATGGGGAAGATAGTTTTACCTACCTGTTAGAGTGGTGAAGATGAAATTATATAAGTCATACATTCAACGAGTAGTTACTGAGAACCTTCCGTATGACAGTCAGGTTCTGGTGGTGACAAGACAGACTAGATCCTTGTTCTTGCGGAGCTCACACTGGAGTGTGAGGTAAGAGATGATACACATATAATTAAAATAAAAAATAATATCAAGCAGTGATCAAACTAGAGCTGCTTTTGACACAGAGGGGAAGTTTGAACAGAAAGTTGAATAATGGTTGAGCAGGGGCAAGAGCAAGTACAAAGGCCCAGAAGCAAAACAGAGTTTGACACAATCATGGAGGAAAGTATTAAAAGGTCATTGCATCTGGACTGAGCAAAGGGAAGTGAAGTGCAAGAGGTAGACAAGGGCTGGACCCTGGGAAGCCTCATCACTCTCATTTTGGAGTTTACTTGAGAAAGGAAAGCATTGGAGGAGGTTTTTAAATAAAGCAATTTCTTACCAGAGTGCCATCTATTCTAAAACTCATACCCAGGATTTGTTTTAATGAGGTATGGTTAGACACGCAGACGTGGAAATGACTGTCATGCGGGAAGAAGTTTATACTCACAGATCCCTAGAAACAGGAGGCAGGACCACACAGTGAAGCACCAGGGTCAGTCAGGAGTCAGAAGTGGGATATGGCAGAGTATGGCCCAGAGCCTTTATTGGGGTACTAGCAGGAAAGAAAGGGTGAGGCAGGGTAGGTATACTGAGTAACTTTAGAAATGGATGATTGAATAATTTTGATGGGCTCTGGAGTATAGGGGCAGTCCCTCGGTGTCTAGTACCTAGCCCTGGAGTGATTTAGGGCAGGGGGAACATTGGTTTGGTGTGTGAGAGTTTGATAAAGGAAATGATTGGGGGGTATGGGATCTGTATCGGTTGGTTTGTATATCAAAATCACACTCAGAAAGAGTTGTTTGCTATTTCTAGGAATTAGCTAGCCCTGGAAGGGGCCATATCTCTAGCATCAAGGCCCTAGATGTCAGAACATCAAGAATATAGAAAATAAGAAAATATAGCCAATACATTACCACATAGCAAGATTTCCATAATTGATATCTATAGTATTATCTAATAGAGAGATGGGGGCAATGCATCCTATTTTGAAGAATTGTGAGAAATAATTGTGCAATGTATGCAAAGAACCAAAAACATAGGAAGTCCTCAAAATTGTTATTTCTTTCCCTTTCCTGCTACAACACATTTTGACCTCTAATGCTGTATTTAGACCAGAAAATATCCTATAGCAGATGGGTTCTGACCTGCATTTTAAACTGAGAACAAAGTTTCACCTTCTACAAACCAAATCAGCCCTGGCAACTGATTTATAAAAAAGTGTATTCATCATTGGATGTGTTGCCACCATATTTGACCCTCTGACAGTCACTTAAAAAGTAGCAATGACAAAAGGACAAGGGAAAGAGAATAAACATGTGTTGAGTATATTCTATGGGCCAAGCATTATATAAGACAAACATTATCACAATGTTTCCCCAAATACAGTCACAAAAATGCTATGGTCTGACCGTTGTGCCCACACTTCAAATCCATGTGTTGAAATCCTAACCCCCAAAAATGATGGTGTTAGAAGGTGGGAGCTTTGGGGTTGATTAGGTCATAAGGGTGGAAGCCTCATGAATGGAATTAGTGCCCTTATAAAAGAGGCCCTACAGAGCTTCCTAGCCCTATCCCATCATATAAAGACACAATGAGAAGGCTCTGGCTATGAACCAGGAAGTAAGCCCTCACCAGTCACTACACCAAATCTGCTGGCACCATGATCTTAGACTTCCCAGCGTCCAGAACTGTGAGAAATAAATTTCTGTGGTTTATAAGCTACCCACTCTTGTGGTATTCTATTATAGCAGCCTGACAAACTAAGACAAGAGACTATGGGGAAGATAATTTTAGAGGTTCATATACCCCATACTAAATGACATTGAATCACAAGGAGAGAGAGTTCATTCCTTTCCCATCATTCCAATTGCAGCAAGGGAAAGTCTCAAGTGGGTGCTAGCATACCTTTAACACCTCTCTAACACTTAACAATCTCCCCTTTCAACAAAGAATGAGTTAAGCCTTAGACTCAGAGCCTTGGCAGGCTACAACACTAGCTAGAATTCTAATGACATTAGTTTTTTTCCCCTTTGATTTCTTAAGTGATTTCCTTCTTTATGAGCAAGAGAGGCTAGTTTGACTATAAGTGATAAAAATTAATTTAAAAATTAATTTTTAATATCTAATTTTTAAATAGAAGTATTTCTAAGTGAATCAACTTAAAGAAAAATACTATGTAAATAATAGTACAAGCAGCAAAAATCATGCACATGGTACTCAAATTGTTAAATTTCAGGAAATACTAGGTTATTTCTTTTGTCTTAAACCTATGAGGCAGAAGCCTTATTTATCTCTGGTTTACCTGGAAACTGGAACACAGAGAGGAGAAATGACTCAGCCAAGGTCACATAAGCCTCTTCAAACAGTTCCTTCAGGCTCCAAAGTTTGAAATCTTACAACACTGATAGGTCATGGTGTTTATTTCCAGAATCAGAAGTTATCAATCTGGGAAAGCCTCATATGTATCTCTTAAGGAAGCTCAGGGACCTGCCGGCTTTAGAAATTAGCAGCCAGGTGTCTGGGTAACCCTCACCTGGGAAAGCCTGGGCAAAGCACTCCATTCTCTCTTCAAGTCTGCTGCAGCTTCTCCTCCCACAGCACAGCTATAGAGAAAGGCAGAGCAATATTAGAACCAGACATTACATTGTAAATTTGTCTCTTACATCAGTAATGCAGAGTCCCTGGGATGACAACCCTGATCTGGAGAAGACAGCCTTCAATGCTCAGGTATTCAGGACACTCTGAAACTTTCCCTAGCAGGACAGCTCTTTCCTCTGCCCCCACCTAACCTGGTCCAGCCATTAGATGACCTACCTACTGGCCTTTCTAGCTGCTCTGCTTCTGTGCCCATTGCTGCGTGGTGGAACTGGCCTTATCTGTACATTGATGAGTCATGCTTTCTGTACATTTCAATGTTTTATCCCTGCGGGAAAGGTTCTGGTAAATACCTTCACTCTCACTGCTCTCAATACCCTGTGCCTCCCTCTTAAGACTATTTCTAAGGCTCTTAAAGAAAATTGAATTTTTGGCAGTTATAGTGCAGTGATTGGAGGAAAAAAAGCTCAAGAAATAGGGGAATGTTCTCATGATAGATGGCTGGAAAGGATATTCTAACCTTCTCTTCTAGTTTGACAACCTGAGTGCCTGGAATGTTCTAGGTGTTATATGGTGTGTGAGAATTCTTGTCTTCTGTAACGCTACAAATCAAAGGAAAATGACATTTGGTAACTTTTTATTCATACAATACATAGACGTGATGGTAACTCTACTGTTACTGTCTCTTTTGAAGCCAGCTCTCCATCATGCCAAGAATGGATTCAGCTTTGAGTTTTAAATGCTGCGTTTGTGTTCCAGCTCTGACACTAATACTGTGTGTGGTCATGGACACCGCACTTGACTTCTCTGGACCTCCATTCTCTCAACTGTAAAGTGGGGGAATTGGATAGAATTCTCTCTGTGGGTCCCACAGCTCTCAAGCACCAGGTCATCATGGGCACATTGCTTCCTCTCTCTGAGCCACGGATTTCTCATGTGCAAAACGAGCTAATTAAGCCCTGGCCACTTCACACAGTAATGATGAGGATTCAAATAGGATGGTTTATGTGACCACACAGGCAAACCTGGGCGATATTGCGGGTTCAGCTCCAGACCACAGCAATAAAGCAGATATTGCAATAAAGTGAGTCGCACGAATGTTTTTGTTTCCCAGTGCACATAAAAGTTGTTTACACGATACTGCAGTCTATTAAGTGTGCAACAGCATTATGTCTAAAAAAGTGCACATACCTTAATTAAAAAATACTTCAGGTAAAAAATGCCAACCAACACCTGAGCCTTCAGCTAGTCGTAATCTTTTTGCTAGTGGAGGGTTTGAAATATTTCGAGAATTACCACAGTGTGACACAGAGACACGAAGTGAGCAAATGTTATCAGAAAAACAGCATCCTGGTAGACTTGCTCAATGCAGGGTTGACACAAACCTTCAGTCTGTTAAAAATGCAGTATCTGCGAAGCACAATAAAACAAGATATGCCTGTACTTGGTTAAAAGTAAAGTCCTATGAATTATGAAGTGTTACTGTAATGAGAACAAAGAATCTAAAAATATGTATATGTATAACTGATTCACTTTGCTGTACACCTGAAACTAACACAGCATTGTAAATCAACTCTAATAAAAATTATAAAATAAAATCTTCGAATTCTAAAAAAAAAAATCCTTGGCTGATCAGTGCGTGTCCTTTAAATGAAAGGGAGGGTTTTAGGGGCTTTTTTGAGAAGTACTCCTCACATCTCTACAGAGCCTTATTTAGACCATCTTTATGTTTGGGAGATTTTTTTTTTTTTAATTGTGGTGAGAACATTTAACATAAGATCTACCCTTTTAACAAAGTTTTAAGTGTATAATACAATATTGTTAACTATAGGCATGAGGTTAAAGATAATATCTCTAGAATTTATTCATCTGGCATAACTGAAACTTCATGCCCCTTGAGTAGCAACTCTCCATTCCCATCCACCCCCAGCCCCTGGCAACCACCATTCTACTTCTGCTTCTATACGTTTATTCTTTTAGATACCCCATGTAAGGGGAATCATGCAGTACTTGTCTCTCTGCGACTGGCTTATTTCACTCAGCCTAATGTCCTCCAGATTCATCCATGTTGCCACAAATGGCAGGATTTACTTCCTTTTTAAAGCTGAATAATATTCCGTTGTATGTGTACACCACATTTTCTTTGTCCATTCATCCATTGATGGACATTAGGTTGTAGCCACATCTTGGCGACTGTGAATAATACTGCCATGAACATGGGCGTGAGGAGATATTAGAGGGCTCACAAGGAAGCTGGAAGCCATAGATCTGGGAATGAGCAGGAAACATGAATCACAGAAATGGACCCAGAGTGAGTCCTGTTGGGCCGTCCCCACGGAGATGAATGAAATCTACCTCTCCTGCCCATGTTCTACTCATTCAAGATTCTAAGCCCCAGAGGACAGAGTCTAGTTGACCAAACTGAGGATACCTGTCTGCCCCTGACTGTCCTGGCTCAAAGGATCTGGCCTCTTCTGCTTCCGTAAAGGGTTGGCAGGTGCCTGAATTCACTCTCCTTCTGAGAACACATCCAGCGGGGAGGCTCACTCTAAAAGGGAATCAGGATGTGTTAAAAGGGGAATAAGATTCTGCACAGCCCCTAAATGTGAAATAACCACTGCCCAGAGACTACTTAAATGCTTAAGAAATCACAATGTGTCATTCTCAGATATGACTTCTTTGTTTTACTTTTTGCCATTAAACACGTTTCCCCACCTGATAGGAAACAGGTTATTTGGCGAGACAGACTGGTTTTGTTTCTTTCCTCCAGCTCCTCTCTCTTTTCTCCTCTCCTCACTCCTCCTCTCACTTCCTGTTCCTCCCCTCCTCTTTTCTCCCTCTCCTCCAACTCACTTCTGTCAGGTAAGGGGACAGGAGCAAAGTGAGTCTTAAAGGCTATTCAGAAGTCCCACGTGTCTCTCTGAAGGAGAGAAAAGACTGTTCTCCTCCTGCTTCAACATTCTGGTCAATTACACCCTCCCTCAATCTACCACCCACACACACCCGTACAGACACACACACATGCCCTCCCTCAATCTAACAACTACAGTCTAACAACTATACACACATACACCCATGTGTGCACACATACACACACATATATAAAGACATATACATGTGCAGGTACATCACACAGGCATGCGCACACATGCACACACATATAAATACCTGTGCATGTATACACGTGCATGTACATGTGCACAAATACACACACACACACACACACACACACACACACTCTCCTAACCCTCACCTCCCTTCCTCTCAGACAAAGGCCCATTTCCTTCACCTCATCAACAGCTATTCTTTGCCTGATGATGAAATTTACCCAGCTGTGACTTGGACTCTTTTGCCCCCCCGCCGGGCTGTAGGGGAGAGAGAGGCATGCAGTTGTGGAAATATTCTCTTCCTGCTCTGTGGCAGCCCCTGACCACTTGACAGGTCAATGACAAGCAACAAAAGACTTTATCCAAATTCTATGAGAATCGATGCGCCCCTCAAAGAACCTAGCGCATGGCTGTTACAAGCAGCGCTGGAATGAATCCTCAGCAGCTCGCCAAGACGGCCTCAACCACAAGCCATGCCTACGGAGTAAAACCAACACAGCCAAAGAATGCAAGGAAAGCAAACAAGAGGCTGCAGACAAACTGGTAAGAGCTCTAGCAGAGCTGGACAACGGCAATGGAGAACCCGGAGCATCAGGGGAAAATGCCAGGTACCATTCTGACAGCTTAATAGCAGGGAAGGAATGGTCTTCTGCAACATATCTAAAGGCTGGATGTCTAAAGAGCTGCAACACCACCAGGCAGGGTTGGTTTCAACAATAGCTTGTAATAACCTGCTTGGCCAAGAGACCTTACACAAGATATTTTTTCCTATATTTTACTATTAGAATTTTCAAAGATATGTAAAAAATGAAAGAGAGTGAAAACTCATATACCCATGACCTAGACTCTACTATTAATATCTCCTGCTTTAACACATATCTATCCTCCCTTCTCTCTAGTCACCAAGCATTTCATTTTTTTGATGCATGCCACTCACAGTGACACACTTCACTCCAGAATTTCAGCATGCATGTCACTAACTAGAGTTCAGTGTTTGTTTATGGTTCATACACAAGATACTTTTGACATAAAAATAAAGGGAGGTGGTTAGGGAAAGGGAGAGAGGAATAGGTGGAGCACAGAGAATTTTTAGGGCAGTGAAAATATTCTTTATGATGCTACAATGATGGTTAATGTCCTTATATATTTGTCCAGATCCACAGAATGTGCACCACCAAGAGTGAAGGCTAATGTAAAATATGAATTTTGGGTGATAATAATGTGTCATGTTCATCCATTGTAACAAATGTGCCACTCTGGTGCAGGATGTTGATGATGGGGGTGGTGATCTACACGTGTGAGGGCAGAGGAGATATGGGAAATCTCTGCCTTACACTCAATTTTGCTGTGACCTAAAACTGCTCTAAAATATAAGGTCTGGTTTTTAAATTAAATAAATCATTTAAAAATGAAACAAAACCTATGACTTAGCTATGACAGAGGGCTAGCAAACTGGCATCCCATGGACTGAATTCAGCTTGCAGATGTGCTGGTTTTACCTGCCCAGCATCTATTCCCATTTCTCCTGTTACAGAATTCCAAGTTTCCTTTGGATAAATGGTCTACCTTATCTCACAGTCCATGTGGTTTGGGAAGAACTGACCCCTTCTTTTGGCTCCATCGCTGGACCCGTGAGCCCCACCCGGCCAATTAGTGCATTTAGGTCTGGCTTCAGAAATCCAACTCAACTCGTGAGTTGGATTGAGATGGGCACATGAGAAGGGCTGGTCCAACAAGAGCGAAACTTCTATTTTAGCTCAGGTTACTAAGCTGTTAGGATACATCCAGGGATGCTGGAGTCCATCTTTTTATGATGTTGTAAGAGCCGGTATAAGAATGTAGCTAATCCAAAGCAAAGCAGAGCCCATTGGTGGAAAGGGACAAACACTTTTTGCTCCTGGATCCAGCAAGTCCTAAAGTTCAGCAAACTTCTATATTTTTCAGTTATGAGTTGATACATTCCTTTTTAAAATTTAAGCTGGTTTGAGCTTTGTTATATTGATTTCAATAAAAAGATTCCTGATGAATACACAGTAGTGAGCTGATCTGGGATTCACACCCAGGTCTAGGTCCAAGGACCCACTACACACCCCTCAGTGAGGTCCTACATTAAGGATTCAAAAAGGAAGGAAACTGACCTTGCCCATGAGGGGATCTGAATCCAGGAACTGCAGGTAACAGGTAATGCCTGAGCAGCAGCAGGGTGTGGTGTTGTAGAGGAGGGGGGTCTGTGCAGGGAGCTACAGGGGGTGTGCAGACTAGGAAAGGCTTCGAGGGTGAGAAGTCTGGAAAAGTGAGGAGGGACCAGCGGACAAGTTACACTCTTATGGGAGGTGGGGGACTGGGCAGGTCCGCACCGTGGGCCTAGGATGCTCCAAGCTCCCTTGCACCAGCCCTTCCATCCTGAATAATTTCAGTCATAATCACTGTGTGTGTCTCTCTCCCTATCAGTCTGCCTGTCTTTCTGTCTATTCATCTAACCCTTGTCTCTCTGTGTCTCTCTCCACTCTCACTGTCTCTCTTTTTCTTTTCCTCTCTGTCTCTCCCTCTCTGTCCGGATGTGTCCCCCTCCCCCTCCCCTTCCTCCTCCCCCTCCTCACACACTCGCTGTCCTATAACTGCTGGGAGGCAGTCCACTCCATCACCATCACCACCAGAGTTCAACACAACATCAGTTCTCACATGTCCAACTTGACAGCCTCATAACTTGTCTTCCCACCCCCATTCTTGTCTCCCTTCCATCAATCCTCCACCTCTCTGACAAAGCAAATGTTTTAAAATGCAAATCTAAACCTGTCACTCCCCTGCTGAAAACCAGAGGTAAAGACCAAACTCCTCACCACAGGCCACAAGGCCCTTCCCACTCTCCAACCGCAACCGGCTCCATGTACTCTCCAGCTCACTGCACCCCAGTCTCCCTGGTCTTCTGGTTCCTCAGAGTCCTTCTCACTCCCACCCCAGGACCTTTGCACTTGCTCTTTTTTTCTCCCTGAGATGCTCTCCTCACTCCCAGCCCCACATCCCTTCCTTAATTAACTATTATTCATCCTTCACATCTTGTTTCAGGTCTAAATATTGCTTCCTCAAAGAAGCCTTCCCTGATTGCCAAACCACATCAGACATCACTAGTATATGGTCTCTCATTCCTATGACGTTTTCCGTAAAGCATTTATCTAAGTTTATAATTATATGTGTGTGTGTGTCTGTCTGTCTGTCTGTCTGTCTGTGTGTTTATGGTATCAGATGGATTAAGTCATGCCTATCTTTTGCACTTAAGATCCAGGAAAGCAGAGACCAACTTTTTAGAACAACTGTATACCCTGAACTCAGTACAGTGGCTGGCAGACAATTCTAGTTTGTTTTAGTCCCCACTTCTCCCTTTTGCCTTCCCAACACTGAATAAAGTGTTAGTTACAATTTATATTATATTTGTGCTACTGTTTTTCTTAAAGAATTATTACTTTATACCACTGTCTCTGTCAAAGGGCGGAGAAATGAAAGCTAGACCAAGAAGCCTAGGTGTCACCAGGAAAATGAGAAGTAGCATATTTCCTTATGGAACTGAAGAATGAACAGTGGTTCTGACTCACTCATGTTTATTACCTGCCCAGGCTTATAGGTATTTGAGTTTGCAACCCCCATCCCTAATGTTCTCCATATATTTTTATTATATTTGTTTATTCATTCATTTAAGATTTATCTCTGGACATCTACCTGACACTGTTCTTAGCACTGGGATACAGCAGAGGACAAGATAGATGAAGTCCCAGCCCTAGTGTCACATGGAGCCCACCTTACACTGTGTAACAGTTTTCTGTTGGATACATGTCTTTCCACTAAACTAAGCTCCTTCCAGTGGTTACAGCACAGGCTCTGAAGCCAGACCACCTGGAACCTAATCCCAGCCAGGTGGCTTTGGCAAATTACTAAACTTCTCTGTGCCTTGGTTTTCTCATCTGTGAAATGGGGCTAATAATTGTACCTTCCTTCCAGTGTTATCATGAAGATAAAATGAGTGAAGACATACCTGTTTCATAAGCCCCCAATGAATGTTAACTCTTATTACCCACCTCTGTACCCTAAGCAGGGCCAGGTTCATGGGCGTGCTGTCACACAGGCCCCTCGCTTAGAAGGGCTCCATGTTTGGGTTAATGCTCTGCTGTTACCACTCTGAAATGCTTAATTTTTGAACAAGGGCCCCACAGTTTCATTTTTGCAACAGGCCCTGCAATTATGTAGCCAGTCCTGGTCAACACATGTCAAATGTCCAGTGAAAGTCTGTTGAAAATGAATAAGTATATGAATTTCATCAACCACAGTTGTCAGCTCACATACTCCATTGTCTTACAGAGCCAGTCAAGTGGGTCAGCGCTTGAGCAAAATTAAACAGACTTTGTTGTTGACTCATCATGTCCCTCCCCCAGGACCAAGAACACCCAAGGCCTGACCTTGGACCTTAAAGTTCTTCTCTTCCCACCCATCCATTTCCCAGGAAACCTGGACTTTGACAAGCTGCCAAGGCTCTCAATAGAGCAGCAGAGAACCCAGTCCAATTCCCTGTTCTCCAGAACTGCAGTCTGCACTGTCTCTGCTGTTCCACACCATCTCTCCCTGCTCAGCATCCCTAGAATGAGGCATACCTGGTTTCCTTCATCCCCATTTTACAGATGGGGAAATGGAGGCTCAGAAACAAGGCATGTTAAGATTCCCCATGCAGCCCAGTCCCTCTGCCCAGTCAAGTCTCTAGTTTTATAAAGAGTCTCTAACTAGAGCCCCAGAATCAAACCACACAAATTATTTTTAAAGTAGCAGCCATATATGATAATGACATGCTAAACCTAGGATTGTGTCCTACCCCAACCCTATCAACACCCAATTTTCTGACACTCCACACAGACAAAGATAAACTCATTTTCCCCTGCCCGGCACGCCCTAGGTCAGTTGTGCTGGGGCCCTCTATACTTTCAATGTTTGTTGAGAATCCACAAAATGCACGCTCTGTGTAGAAGCACAGACAAGAAACAAACTAAATAATTAAATTGTATATTGTATGTCCATGGTGCTAAGCTTATGGAAAAAAATTAAGCAGGGAAGGGGCGGAGGAAGTGAGCATTTTGGACAGGGTTTGGGTGAAAATTTCCATTTTAAATAGTATTGTCAGGGAAAGCTTCAATGAGAAGGAGACGTATAAGCAAAGACCTGCAGAAGCAGGTTAATGCAGCTTTACGGAGAAAGAGCACTCCAAGCTGAGGAAAGAGCCAGTGCAAAAGCCCTGAGGCATTATCCATGGTTCGCAAGGTAAGGAGATATCTGAATAGACTGGGAGCTTTGTCAAATCACATACACCTGCCCCTCCCCAGCCCCAGTTTCGCATCTCAGTCTAGTTGCCTGTAGACAAATCTAATCTATAGGTTCCTGAACAATTATTTGCCAAGCCTCTATGATGGCACTGTTTTATTTATCAATGCACTGGGGTTTTTTGTTCTGTTTTTGTTTGGGACAGTCACATTTAAATGGGAGAGTTCACAACAAAATTTCAATATCTAACTTGGCTTGAGATATCAGACCTGGTCTCACTGGGCCCACATGATGTGTAATAATCTAACAACAATATGTAATGATCTAACAATCCTAGCAGTGATGGGAACTGGACACAGGCCCCTTGCTGGGCAGAAGGGGCAAAGGTCCCCTCCATCTTGGGAGACCTGGAGAGGCTGGGGAAAGCCCACCCAGTCCCCTTTCCCCTGCAATAAATGTTATTGGGGGGGTGGCTGTCGGGGCACAGAGTGGGGTCATAGTCTTTTCTGAGCCCATCACATGCTCCTGGGATGACAGCTGCTCAGCCCCACCTCTCCTTGGGATTTCTGCAGAATCTTTAACTCTCTCACATGCACTGCCTTGAGCCCCAGGTGTATCTCCCTTCCCAATTCTCTTGTGGCTCACAGAAGAGCTGCACGGGGAACTCTCCCTCTGCCTACCCTGAGGAGAAGGGGGTGCCCATTCACCCCAACTCTCCAAGATTGCCTAGATCCCACCTGCTTTACCTCTCTTATCCTTCATTCAACCCTCAAACACTAGACCACCCCCAGATAGCTCCCACGTGAGTCTGCTTGTGTGTTTGGTGTGTCGCATGAGTGTGGTCATTGTGCACTTTGACAAAGATGCCCCTGTGTTTTCACGTGTCTGGATGTGGGATGAGAGGGCTTCCACATGCCCTCTGAGAGTGTGATTGTGTCCCCATGACTGGGTATCGTGTCTGTGTGAGTGTGGATGAGTGTGCCTGAGTGGCTGCAACATCCTATCCCTGGCAGGAGGGCTCCATGCGGAGGGCTTCTGCAACCCTGCCCACATTCCATTCAAAGGCACTCAGCTCAGGGACAGTCCACCGCCAGCCTCCCCCAGAGCCAACACACGCACTCAGATGCACGCACACTTCCTCTTTTTTTTTTTCTGTTTTTTTCTTTTTTTTTTAACATCTTTATTGAGTATAATTGCTTTACAACGTTGTGTTTGTTTCTGCTGTATAACAAAGTGAATCAGCTATACATATACATATATCCCCATATCCCCTCCCTCTTGCCTCTCCCTCCCACCCTCCCTATCCCACCCCTCTAGGTGGTCACAAAGCACCAAGCTGATCTCCCTGTGCTATGCAGCTGCTTCCCACTAGCTATCTAGTTTACATTCGGTAGTGTATCTATGTCAGTGTTGCTCTCTCACTTCGTCCCAGCTTACCCTTCCCCCTCCCTGTGTCCTCAAGTCCATTCTCTACATCTGCATCTTTATTCCTCCTGCCCCTAGGTTCATCAGAACCTTTTTTTTTTTTTAGATTCCATATATATGTGTTAGCATATGGTATTTGTTTTTCTCTTTCTGACCTACTTCACTCTGTATGACAGACTCTGGTCCATCCACCTCACCACAAATAACTCAATTTCGTTTCTTTTTATGGCTGAGTAATATTCCATTGTATATATGTGCCACATCTTCTTTATCCATTTAGCTGTGGGTGGACACTTAGGTTGCTTCCATGTTCTGGCTATTGTAAATAGTGCTGCAATGAACATTGGGGTACATGACTTTTTGAATTACAGCTTTCTCAGGGTTTATGCCCAGTAGTGGGATTGCTGGGCCATATGGTAGTTCTAAGCTCAGCTCCTCTGGTCCAGGAGAACGGAAAACCCTAGAGCATCCTCGCTCCTACAGCCTCCTCTTCCCACCCCCTGCCCTGGGTGGAGAATCCTCAATATGGAGATGGACTCGAAGCCCTGGTGGGGGGTGGGGCGCGGGCGCTTGTGGGGAAAAGAAGTGGCTGGGGAAGGTTGAGAAAGGCAAACTGAGGACACGCTGGAGGAGTACGGAGCCTTTGCGGGAGAAGCAGGTCCCACCCACACCACGCCCCTCCCACGCCGTGGGGAGATGAGGGTAGTCTGTTCCCACCCAGGCTTCCTCTGGGGTTCCCAGGTCTAACTCCATCTCTAATCCAGAAACCGAAGCCGAGAGAGGCAGCTGGGACCCCCTCCTCCCGAGCACCTCCCCCCCTCCACCTCCACCGCGTCCAGGCACAGCTGATTGGCTGCGGGGAGCGGCGTCCCAGCCCCCCGGCTCCGAGGCGGGAGCCTAGAGGGTCGGAGGTGGGAGGTGCACAACCGGGCTCCGGGAGCCCCTCCCGAGTCCCTGCGCCCTGCGCCCTGCGCCCTGCGCCTTGCGGGAGGGCTGAGCCGGGACTCCAGGCGAGCAGGTGCGGAGGGAGCAGAGGGGACCACGGCCGAGGGTAGCAGCAAGTCCTGCAGGGAGAGGCGCTGCTGCTCCAGCTGCTGCCTCGGCGGCAGCCACCACCGAGCCGGCGTCCAGAGCAGGGCTGGCAGGCCGGGCGCCGAGCTGAGGCGAGCGAGGGGCGCGCTCATGGAGCACACGCACGCCCACCTCGTAGCCAACAGCTCGCTGTCCTGGTCCCCCGGCTGGGCCTGCGGCTTGGGCTTCGTGCCCGTGGTCTACTACAGCCTCTTGTTGTGCCTCGGTTTACCAGGTGAGGGGCGTGGGGGACAGGGAGGGAAGACGGGAGCCCCAAGTGCGGGGCGACCCTGCCCGGGACCCCCAGGCCTAGCCACCTTCTCGGTGCGATCCCTGACGCCCCCTCTGAAAAAGTTTACGCCTTAAGGGCAACTGCGGACATTTCCAGGCTGGGGGAAAGGAAGTTGCGGTGGCCTGGCGGGGACAGTGCGTGTGTGCGTCTCACGAGTGTACCCGGCAGGCGATGGGCAGGGTGTGAGTGGGGTCGGTGTGAGTGCGCGGGATTCGAGCGTGTCTGTGTGTATTTGTGTGCGCGACTGAAGCGGTCGGCGCCCGTGAGGGGGTCCAGAGGGGGCTGTGTGTGACTCGACTGCAAGTCCGGACAGATGGCTCCGCGGGGGCCTCCCCTCTCCCGTCGCCCCCAGACTGGGGGCACCTCTGCCCCTCTGCCCTGCGGCGTGTTGCCGCCTGACCCGAGATGAAGCTGGAACCCCTGATCCTGGGCACTTTCTGGCCCCGGGGGGCGCTGGGATGGAGCGAGGGATGAGCCCCCGCTGCCACCTTGAGGAACGCGTCTCTAGGCCGGCTAGAAAGAGGCGGGGCGGCTCCGGAGCCATGCCCTGGACAGGGCAAGGGTGCAGAGGTACACGCGGGCTGCCGAGGCCGCCACCTCAGGGGGTCACAGTCTCCTTGAGGACATGCCTCACCCCTGGGCTTTGCCTCCTGGTCCACCCACCCTAGGCAGCTCACAGCTGCTGCACATGTCTGGCTGGTCCCACATCCTAGCCTCCTGTCCAAAGTATAGCTGAGACTTGTCCTGAGTTCCTGAAGAGAGCTGAGCTGTTGGGAAGGGGCTTACTGAGGGGGGAGGGGGGAGTTGGTGCTTGCCATGGTCGCCTGAGGTGGGGGGCGGGCTTCCTGAGGCTCCAGCTTGAGGGACCTTTCTTCCAGATAGTCCCTGAGACAGTCTCTGTGGCAGAAAGATTCCTAAAGGTCACTTCCATGCAGATGGGAGAGAGGGACAGAAAGAAACAGGAAAAAATAAAATAAAATCCAGTCCTATGTAAAGCCTAGAATCGTAGCATCATCAACCCCACTGTCTTTAGCATCCTGGGATCCTGGGAACTTGGGAGCTGGATTTCTGAGAGCCTTGTGAGATTTCCTTTCCAAAACATTCATCTTGGTAGTCACGGACCCTGCTAAGGTTGTTTAAATAAATCCTCCCTCCCAAATTTGGCAGGTTCAAGAAACCATAAGTTTGCTAAGGCTGAGCTTCTCCCCCAGTGAGTGATGGGAATTTTATTACTAACTAATCGCTCTGGCTGCCCTCACAGAGAGGCTAACCTGATTCGCCCTGCTGGGGTGGTGGCTTGTGTCCTGTAATTACCTAGAGCTGGAATTGATTTCGGCCCAGTTCCCACCTCCCCATGCTGGCCCTCCTGAGCCTCTCCAGAGCTCTCCTTCGGGGAGTGTTTCTGAGAAGGTTGGTTATTTGCTGAACCGGAGAAGTGACAGGGCCCCTTTCTGACTCCTACCCCTCACCCCTCCATCTCCTCTTTGGACTCAAGAGTAACTACTCTCTCAGGCTTTTCTTCTGAAAACCCCTTAAGGGACGGAACCGTAAAGACGAGCAGAGGCTCTAAGGGTCCAGAGCAGGGAAATGGGGAGAATGAGGGAAAGCTCAGACCTTCAAACACCTCAAGGTGGGAGTCAAGGTACCACACACCTTTACAGCTTAACTCCTATGCCAGCTAGGACCTTCCTGACCCATTGATATTGGCACCTATTATATGCCAGGCACATGCTCTTCAAGGCTGAGCTCAGGGCTTAGAGACTTAAAAGAGTGGGGGATTGTGATTAGAACTTGAAGGGCATTGATGTGTTCATACATTCAGAGTTATGACCACCTACTGTGTGCCAAGGGCTAAGGAGGTGTAAAAAAGGGACTCAGAGACCCCTAAGATGCAGTCTCTCAGGTCAAGGAGCTCATAAGTGGAGCTTGTGATGGATGCAGAAGGACCAAACATTCTGGAGAAAATCGATTGGAGAAGCCAGGCTTGCAGGAAGATCATGGGCTTTGTTAATGGCTTGCAAGGTGGTTCAAAAGTGAAATCCGTAAGGGCAGACAAGTATGTCCTAGTAACTAAGAATGCAGACTGTAGAATGAAGCAGAGCTGGGTATTAATTTGTGAACCTTTCATGTCTCTGTGCCTCAGTTTCCACATCTGTAAAATGGGCATTATGGGAGTACCTACCCCTGAAATTGTGGTGAGAAGTAAAGATGTGGATGGAGGCGAGGGTGCAGGTGAAGCGCACAGCTCAGTGCCTGACACACCACACACTGATTGCTGCTGTGCTGCTGCAGTTGTGGTTATCATGAAGCTGCCTTGCTTATAAGGAGGAGGGGGGTTGCTCAGCCTTGCCTGAGCCAGAGAAGGGACCGGGAAGCATGCTGAGAAGGGCGCTCAGCTCAGTGTTGTGCTTCTCTGGCTGAGCTCACTAAGTATTCCCCACCCTGCCCCTAGCCCCAGCAACTCGCAAACCCTTGCTACCTGGCCTCCGACTGGGAGGCTCAGCTATGCTGGCTGTGAAGTAACAGACCGCAGGGCTTGGTAATATTGTTGAAAACTGAGATTTTAATTGAGTCACTTTTCCTGGCAGTGGACTCACCCCAATTCCAAATTCTCGCCATGGTGGTTGGAGACTGAAAGAGCGATGGGGAATGGCTGTTTGGCAACAGGGGAACTAGTAACTAGGGGAAAGCGGGGCTGTTTCTTAGCACTTTCAGCCTCTAGATTGAAAGGAAGAGCTTGGGAAAGGCCATGTGGTCCAATCCCCTGCCTCTAAGAATTACCCCAGACAGTCCAATTTAACTGGGCTGGTGTGGGATCCAGAGGGTTCTAATGTGAAGTATAGGCAAAGCTCTGCCACTTAAGAATTCTTATTCTCTGTACCACAATCTTCCCTACCTATAAAATGGTGGTAACCGTAGTGCACAGGCAGTGTGTGTATATATATATATATATTTTTTTTTTTTTTTTTTTTTTTTTAGATACGCGGGCCTCTCACTGTTGTGGCCTCTCCCGTTGCGGAGCACAGGCTCCGGACGCGCAGGCTCAGCGGCCGTGGCTCACGGGCCCAGCTGCTCCGCGGCATGTGGGATCCTCCTGGACCAGGGCATGAACCCGTGTCCCCTGCATCGGCAGGCAGACTCTCAACCACTGCGCCACCAGGGAAGCCCCAGGCAGTGTATATTAAATAAGATAACCTATGTTAAAATGGCTTAGCATAGGGCCTGGACTGTGGAAAGCACTATCACTCAGTGCTTTCTCCACACTGGATCTTTCCCTGTATTAAATGCTTATATTATTGCAGTGAATCCCCACCACATCCCTGTGACCTGTACATGCCCTGAACGCATTTTTCAGAAGAGCAAACTGAGATTCAGAGAAGTGGAGCGTCTCATCTACAGTCACACAGTCCAGCCAGCGTGCAAACACCTGCTCTTTCCATTGCATCCAGTGCCTTCATTACTGCCTTCATTACTACGAGTTCTTTTAACTAACTTCAGTTCGTGCTGTGGGCTCACTGGAGAAAACTGGTGTCCCAGCTGTTCTTAAAACTCCATCTCTTTCTTCCTCCATTTTAAATAAGCAAAATGTTTCCAACTTCTCAAAACACATACAATAAGCCAACAAAGTAGAGTTGGAGACACTGATTGGGCCAGCTGGGACAAGACAGTGCAAAGCAAAAGGCAGTGCAAGAGGAAAAGATGAGCCTGAATGCCTGGGAGAAGAGAGTGGGAGGGAGGACCGGTGAACCCACCTGATAAGGAAGGAGTAGTGGAAAATTAAACTGAGATTTGAAAGATATTTTTAAAATTTTACCTTCTAAAAGGCACAATGGATGTTAAGGGAGACAAAGTGAAGAAGATGAAGCCTGAAACTGCATGCCGCCCCGCAGAAGGGAGCATTTCCACAACTGCCTGCCTGCCTCTGAGGGCTGGTGCAAGATGAAAGGAGATGATGAGTCTGTAGCCTGGCAGGTAGTAAGTGCTTTGACATGTGCTAGTTACTGTTGTTGTTAACCACAGGTGGAAGAATGGTGGCTGCTAAGCTGGGCTGAGCCCTCCAGATGTGTTCTCTTTTGCCTGTAAAATCTTTAGAGAAAATGTAGTAAACAGATTAAGAGTACAATGTCTGGAGCTGGACTTCTGGAGTTTGAGTCTTGGCTTTACTACTTATAAGCTGTGTGACTTTAGGCAAGTGGCTTTAACTCCTCTGTGCCTCAGTTTCCCCACCTATAAATTGGGGATGATGATAATAATGGTACATACTTCATAGAGTTTCTGTAAGTATTAAATAAGTTACGTGCCTAACACAATGCCTGGCGCACAGTAAGCACTCTATAAGTCATTTTTTCATCAGTTAAAAATTAGGGAAATCAAGGGAAAATTCCCTACTTGCTTTATGACATCAACTTTACCCTAATATCAAAACCAGACAAAGACATTACAAGAAGGCTTCCCTGGTGGCTCAGTGGTTGAGAGTCCGCCTGCCAATTCAGGGGACATGGGTTCGTGCCCCGGTCTGGGAAGATCCCACATGCCGTGGAGTGGCTGGGCCTGTGAGCCATGGCCGCTGAGCCTGCGCGTCCGGAGCCTGTGCTCCGCAACGGGAGAGGCCACAGCAGTGAGAGGCCCACGTACCGCAAAAAAAAAAAAAAGACATTACTAGAAAACTACCAACCAATAGTCCTCATGAACATAGTCATAAAAATCCTCAACAAAATATTAGCAAATCTAATCCAGCAATATATAAAAAGGATAATATGTAAGACCAAATTGGGTTTATCCCAGGAATACAAGGCTAGTTCAACATTTAAAAATCATTCACCATAGTAACAATGTGATTCACCATATTAACTAAAAAGGAAAATCCATATAATCATTTTAACAGATGCAGAAAAATATTTGACAAAATTCAACGCCCATCCATTTGATAAAACCTTATCAAACTAGGAACAGGGAGAGAACTTCTTTAACCTGATAAAGGACATCTATAACTAATCTACAGCTAGCATCACATTTAATGATGAAAGTTGGAATGCTTTCCCCTTAAGATCTGAAACAAGGCAAGGATGTTCTCATCACTCCTATTCAGCATCATACTGGAAGTTTTAGCCAGTGCAATACGGCAAGAAAAAGGAAAAAAACCCAGGTATACAGGAAGGAAGAAATTAAATTATTTCTATTCACAGATGATATAATTACCTTCATAGAAAATCACAAAGACTCCACAATAAAAGTTCCTACGAACAAACTGAGTTCAGTATGTTTGCACACTGTTAATATGCAAAAACTCTATTGTATTTCTACATATTAACAATGAACAATTTGAAATTAAAAATTGGGATTTAAAAAAAAATAGATTTCCAGGTTCCCTTAAAAAATCAGAACTGAAAACATTAGGCTCATGTTCCCAGAAAGTAGCAATTGGCTAGAGCTGAGTAATAGGCTGCTTTTCCTATGCAGCTCTCTGTGTGTGTGTGTGTGTGTGTGTGTGTGTGTGTGTGTACATACACAGACATTAAATAGGTAATAACATTCATATTATTTGAAAACCTAAAAGTATAAAAAAGGCACACATTGCAAAGTCTCCCTCCCATTCCTTTCCCCTGCTCCCCAGTTCCCAAATCCACCCCATCATCACCACCACCACACAAGTAACCACTGCATTAGTATCTTAGTTTCCTATTTATTCTTTCAGAGTTTTTAAGTATATATACAAGCAAATATGAATAGAGGATTTCAACTCTCCCCTTTTTTTTTACTCTCTCCAAAATGAGCACATTATTCACACCATCCTATATCTTGCTGTTTTTTCGCTTAATATATCACCCAGAACAGTATATATAATGACTTTTTCATTCTTTAATGAAACTGCATAGTATTCCATTGTATATTTGTACCATAATTTAGTGGTTGCCCCCTCAAAAGCACACATGCACCCCAGTTCGAAACACTCCCTACATGGTGCACCTAATTCTCCTCTAAAACCTGTCTGGCCCCTCAATGTGCATTTGGCCTTAGGATCCTTGTTATAACAGTGGGAGAAAGAGCACTACATGAGGAATCCTGAATTCCAGGATTGGTTCTGGTAATAACTCACTGTAAGACCCTGGAGAAGTCATTCTTGATGGGTCTGTCAAAGGCCCAGGAAAGCTGGGCTCTGCTTGTGTTACTCAGTTGGAGACGTGGCCCATAGATGGGACATAAGTACAGACCAATGAAGTATCTATGCTGGAGGCTGCCTGGGCTGGCCTTGGGTTGGGGTTCAGAACAGTAGCTTTGTAATCCTTGTCTCTGACTGAGAGTTCAATAAATGTTATTAAACTTCTGTGCCCTGCATTGTTTTGTGGCAATTTGAAATAAAACATGCAAAGGCTTCTTTTGTTTTTTTAATTTTTATTTATTATTTATTTATTTATTTTTGGCTGCGTTGGGTCTTTGTTGCTGTGTGCGGGCTTCTCATTGCAGTGGCTTCTTTTATGGAGGAGCACAGGCTCTATGCGTGTGGGCTTCAGTAGTTGTGGCATGCGGGCTCAGTAGTTGTGGCTCACGGGCTCTAGAGCACAGGATCAGTAGTCGTGGCGCACGGGCTTAGTTGCTCCGTGGCATGTGGGATCTTCCTGGACCAGGGCTCAAACCCGTGTCCGCTGCAATGGCAGGCAGATTCTTAACCACTGTGCCACAAGGGAAGTGCACAAAGGTTTCTCATAGTCCCTCGCACATCGTAGAAGCTCAACAAATAGTAGTTCACATTGTTTTTATTGCCTAACATGTCAATGTGTTCGAGCCCTGAAGCCACACACTGCTTTATATATAGGTCTCTTCCATAAATGCACAATTCCACTCCAAGTGTACACACCAGATATGAAGCTCCATGTCCTGGCAAACTAGGAGAGAATGATCCAATGGATTAAGCCATCAATGCCATCATAAGCCTAGGGAATTTGTACTCCTAAGAGAGCTGCCTGTGGTTCAGTGAAACCTCCAGAAATAATATCAGTCCAGAACACGAAATGGTCTTCAGCTAAAGCTAGTAAAGGGAATGACAAGCACCACCAGCAAGATCACCCTACATGCTGCAGCCGGGATCGTGCACAGAAGTGGAGCAGGGAGATGAGCACAGACCCTGCCACTGAACCTCCATGTAGATCTAAAATATGCGGGCAATGTTTATAGGGGAAGCAGCCCTGCAATGCTAGGGGTGGGGGAGGGCAGGTGTCTTGAATTCAGATACCTGCACGGGTCAGTCAGAGAGTATAAATGAACAAAATGGGCCAGTTTTAAGAACTGCTTCACTTATCCATAGAATTGTGCTTCCTTGCTGTTTTTCTGAAAATACGTGGCTCTTTCGGTCTCTCATTTTCTCTCAATGATAGAGACGTATGTACCAAAAACACTGCCCTTTCCTCTTAATAATTGCTAGCACTTATGTAGCACTCATTATGTGCTAGAGATTCTTCAAAGCACTTCACATACATTAGCTTATTTAATTCTCACGACGACCCTTTGAGGCATGGATAAATATTATGCTCATTTTCCAGATGAGAACATTGAGACACTTACCCAAGGTCACATAGCTAGAAAATGACAGAGCAATATTCAGTACTGCTGTCCAGCTTTATTATAAGAAAATGTCAGCACACGTGTAATGACAGCTGACAACTGACACTCAGGCTGGGTTGAGAGGTGGGGGTGATAGACAATAGGGAGGAGGGGGACCTGGGGGAGTTAGAAAGTGCTGCCACCACTCAGCTTTCCAGCCAATGGTCCAGTGTTGCCAAATTGTTCCAAAAACTCTAGAAATCCAGATTTTTATTCGAAATGTCCCAGTGTTTAAATGTTGGCAACTAACTCACAAATTTTAAAAACACTATGTGAGCCAGCGTCACCTGAGCCAAATCAAACAGGTCTGCAAGCTTGATACGGCTCACCAGGCTGCCAGTTCACAAACTCCAGAGTAGGCACATCTTCCAGAAGCACCAAGAAACACCAAGGGGGTAACAGTGAGTGGAGAATAAAAACAAGAAGCTAAAAGGAGGAGCAAGAAATAACAGAGATGGAGACCCAAATAAAATATGGGTAAATCAGAAAAGCATGCCAACTCAGGAAACCAAGGACGTGGCATAAGCTGGAAGGAAAAGCTCCAAGAAATACCACACATTTCATGTTGATAATGTTTTGAAACACAAACCTACCATGTGGGGGGGTGGGAATCGCCTTGAGAACCTGACAGCGTGGGCTCAGTGGTCCTCACACCTGGATTCAAGTTCTAACTTTGTGGCTTCTATTAGTGGGGCTCTGGCAGGTTGCTCAAATCTCTCTGAGCCTCCACGTTTCTGCCTGCAGAATGAGTGGAACAGTGCCTTTCTCACAGGGTTTATGCTATGGACAAAATGAGACAGTTCGCGGCTAGCCAGGGCCCAGAGCCCGCCACTCCATGGCTGCTGGTATTTGGTGAGTCCAAACACTTCCGTTTCACAAAATGAGGAAACTGAGACCTCACCCAGAGTCACAGAGCTGGGAATGACAGAGTCTGAACCAGAGCTTAGTTTTTCCAAGTCTCGCTTAGTTCACTTTTTACAAGATCACATGCTAGTGGTCTCTGAAGAGGAAGCAAAGTGATAAGAGTAATGGAGCAAAAGGCTACAGAATTTCAGAGTTCAGAGTGATCATCTAGATTTGGGTGGTCCGTTGATGTTTTATGCAGGATTATTTTAGGTGGTACAAGGCTGCAGCATTAAATCCCTTTTCAGTTTTCTTAATCCTTTTGATTCCATCAAAAGGAGAGTCTCAGCTAGGTGCCAGTGTGTTTTTAACACCTTTACATATGTGCTAAATCTCCCTTTTTAACAGACACAGAGCAGACCTAGGGCTCAGCACCTCAGCAGGCAGCAGAATCTAGCTAGAATTTAATGTCACTCTTGTATTGTCATTGTATTTATTTTTAAGGCTGCCTTCTGTTTACAACAGGGAGGTGGGTTTGTTATCCACGATTGTCATATGTCCATGCTGTCCACTGTAGTCACCACCAGCCACACGTGGCTGTTGAGCACTTGACATTTATTTTTTTTTAATTATTTATTTATCTATGTATTTATTTTCAGCTGCATTGGGCCTTTGTTGCTGCACGCGGGCCTTCTCTAGTTGCGGTGAGCAGGGGCTACTCTTCGTTGTGGTGCGCGGGCTTCTCATTGCGGTGGCTTCTCTTGTTGCAGAGCACAGGCTCTAGGTGTGTGGCCTTCAGCAGTTGTGGCACGTGGGCTTCAGTAGTTGTGGCTCGCGGGCTCTAGAGCACAGGCTTAGTAGTTGTGGCGCACGGGCTTAGTTGCTCCGCGACATGTGGGATCTTCCCAGATCAGGGCTCGAACCTGTGTCCCCCGCATTGGCAGGCGGATTCTTAACCACTGCGCCACCAGGGAAGTCCTGCAATACAACCTGCAGAACTGAGTTTTTTATTTCATTTCATTTTAATTAATTTACAATTAAAATCTGATACTTGACTCAATTATTAGAAAATAACTGTGTGCTTGGAACAACTTGAGTATGTGAGTCTACTCTTTCAACTGTACATTTTATGACATCTAAACAGAGATCAAGGATTTCCAGTGAAAATTTAGCATCCATAGAGAGATGTGCTGGAAGTGTAAAATACACAGCAGACTTTGGACGTTTAGTATGAGAAAAAGTTAAATATCTGGGTAATTTATAGTGATTACATTTTGGATGAACATGGTTAAATAAAATATATTGTTAAAATTAATGTCGGAACTTCCCTGGTGGTCCAGTGGTAAAGAATCTGCCTTCCAATGTAGGGGACGCGGATTCAATCCCTGGTTGGGGTACTAAGATCCCACGTGCCGCAGGGCAACCACAACTACTGAGCCTGTGCACCACAACTACTGAGCCCTTGCACCTCAACTAGAGAGCCTGCGTGCTGCAAATTACAGAGCCCACACACTCTGGAGCCTGCATGCCACAACCAGAGAGAGAAAAACCCACATGACATAACTAGAGAGATGCCCACGCACCGCAACAAAAAATAAATTAATAAAAATAAAATTAATGTCACCTGTTTCTTATTTTTTTAAATGAGGCTGCTAGAAAATTGAAAGTGCATATGTAGTTCATATTACATTTATATTGGAGAGTAGTATTATATAAAATATAAATTCAAGAAAAAAAGGCAAATCACTTTAAAACAAGATGTTAAGTAAGTAACAGTACAGGGGACATAAGAACATGGCAAAAGTCACAACACTGGTGGGCCAATTACTAAAATCTGGGGAACACTGATCTAGTACAATGCTTTTGATGAAAAAACTGAGGCCCAGAGAGGGCAAGGAAGTTCCCCCAAGGTTTCAGAGCTAATTAGGGGTGACCTTGACCCCAAACCTTCCAGATTCCAAATCAAGTGAGTTTTGGTCATTGCAGAGGGGATAATCCTGCCATCTCTACCCCCACCAAGGGAAACGTAAGGAAGGTAGGGTCAGGGTGTGGGGAGGAAGTGGCTGGACCCCGGTGGGCTTCAAAGGGAAGGAACTTCTGTGTACAGACGACCCAGGAGCTTGGTCTTCCTATCAAGTGGAAGCAGAATGACTGGGGCTTCTCTTGAGGAAAGGCATAACCAGCTGAACTACACTGAGGGGAAGCGAGGGCTCTTAACCCAAAGGTATGTTTTCATTTTGCCCCATGACGAAGAAGCATGAAATGAGAAACCAAAGAGCACAAAATTCAATCCAGAGAGCATCTGCATTCATTGATTCACTTATCCACCCATCCGTCCATCCATCCATCTGACCATGTGCCCGGCAGTGCCAAGTACCAGGCACTGTACTAGGCATATGGCAAACCAAAGAAGACCCCTGCCTTGCCTTTGTGCACATGTGCACACAACTACACACACACCACGCACACACACACACAACCACACACACAGATGGGGAAGACCAGCATGATCAGAAACCCGAATAAATGTAAACAGTCACCTGTGAAAAGATCATGAAGGAGAGAGAGGCACATGGAGAGCCCTTTATGGGGGCCTGCCCAAATGGGGAGCCCAAGGATGGGGACCCTCGAGGGGAACAGCTGAAAACTGAGGCTGAGGCAGGGAAGGATGGAAGGATGAGGGGGACGGGAGCGGGCTGTGCAGCCACCTGTGGCAGGAGGGGAGCTGGTGCCCGCACAGCGGGACAGAAGGAGCGCCCGAGTCTGGGGGCCAAAAGGTGGCTGAGGTGGGGGAAGAACGTGGTGTGAGATGAGAGCCAAGGGGAACAGGAAGCCAGAGCTTCATAAAAACCACGCACGTGCGCTTCCCTGGTGGCGCAGTGGTTGGGAGTCCGCCTGCCGATGCGGGGGGTGAGGGTTCGTGCCCCGGTCCGGGAAGATCCCACATGCCGCGGAGCGGCTGGGCCCGTGAGCCATGGCCGCTGAGCCTGTGCGTCCTGAGCCTGTGCTCCGCAACAGGAGGGGCCACAGCAGTGAGAGGCCCGTGTACCGCAAAAAAAAAAAAAAAAAAAAAAAAAAACCACGCATGTTGACCCTGAGTTGGGACAACACGCTCTGCAGTGTGAGGACTGACGGGTCCACCAGCGACTTCTTTCCTTGCCCATCGTTTGCCATCGATAGAGCTCAGGGAATTGCTTTTCTGCCACAGACATTTCTTACCATTTTCAGCTAAGTGCAGAGCAAACTATCAGCCGCATCACTTCAACTGCGGGCCTCTACACACACACACATACACAGAGATGTGCATACACAGACACGCACACGCAAACACACAGACATATAGACAGACACACACACACAAATACCACACAGACACACACTCCACAATCAAAGTCATAGAATGGCCAGCGATTCTGTTCCGGCTGCAGCCCTTGCTTTTAGCATTCCTGGCCTCACCCCACGGTTCAGCTCCACAGAACCGCTGACAAGAACCACCATCTGCCTCTTGAAAGAAAAGCACCGGCTTCCCTGGAAGGTGGTAGAACAGAGCAGTGACTGCAGAGGGAACTCGAGCCAGTGGGGCCAGTTTTTGAGGAGGGTGGGGATGGATGTTCCTTAAAGGAATCACACGATCCACGCTCTTGACCTTCATAGAACGTGGTTCCTACACATGTCCGCCCTCCACACCCAGGACCCTTCCAGAACTCCACTGCTCCTGGCCAGAGGGATCAGGGAAGTAACACTGGTTTAGGAGTTAAGTTCCACTTTGCTAGCTGTGAGGTCTTGAGCAGGTAATTTGCCCTTCTTCGAGCCTCAGTCTCCCACTGAGCATATGTATGTGGAGGCCCTTTCACGTGCCAGGAACCCCTGTTGTCCCTGGAGGAAAAGCAGGGGGACGAGCAGTCAGCAAGTAAACCATATGCATCCGCAGAGTTATGGTAGCTAGTGATGCACGCTACAGGGATAAGAAGACGTGGTAGAGTGATGGGGGGCAGGCAAGGGCTCTCCAGAGAGCTGATGTCTGAGTGGAGATTGGAGTGATGAGAAGGTGGAAGTGGCAGCGGGGAAGGAAGGGTGTGCGGGCAGAGGGACCCGGAGGGTGAAAGCCGGGAGGGGGACTGCATGCAGCCTCGGGGCTGGGATGTGACGAGCGAGAAGTGGGGACGAGGGAGTCACCGGCTGGATGCTGTGGGCCCTTCGGTCCAGTGAGGAGCTTGGATTTTACTCTAAGTGTTGCAAGACACACTGAGCAGGTGACATGGCCTAATGTGAGGTTTTCAAAGGCCTGTCTAGCTGCTGTGAGAAGAATCGAGGGAAGGTGGTGCGAGGGGAACAGCGAGAAGCTGAGGAGGTGGCTGCCGTGGGAAGGGATGTGAAGGGTTTGGGCGCCGGCACAGGGCACGCGGTGGGAGTGCGGGTCAAGGTTCACGTTCACAGCCCTCACATCCCACTCCTGCCCTTTCCACCATCTCCTCCGTCTCCAAGTAAAACAGAAGCAGCCAAAAGAAGTGAGCCAACTAACGATGTTCTGGGACATGTGCCCGCCCCGGGGCCGTGGGGGGCGCCCGCGTTGGGAGGGCCATGGTCTCGGTCATGGCCATGGGCAAGTCCCGCTGATGACCCAGCTGTCAGCTGCAAGAGTCCTGATCAGAGAGGAAGCAAGTGCCTGGGTGAGAAGAATAGGGTCACCTTCAGCTCTGTCACTTGCAAGTGAACGGGAGCGAGTTGTGGCCAGTTGTGGCAGAGGGACATTGTCACTGTGACTGCATTCAGTTCTGAGGACCAG
Source organism: Mesoplodon mirus (assembly GCF_964341445.2). Classification (NCBI taxonomy): domain Eukaryota; kingdom Metazoa; phylum Chordata; class Mammalia; order Artiodactyla; family Ziphiidae; genus Mesoplodon; species Mesoplodon mirus. Next base: position 50,111,788 of record NC_138991.1, read on the forward strand.
GGTCCAGCAAGAGGAAGGGAGTAATGTCCCCAGGACTTAGGTGGAGACACTGAGGACATCTTGACAATGGGCAGAGGGAGCTCATGGAAGAGGGAAGAAAAGGCTGGTCGCCTCTTGGATCTTCTCGGAATAGACCTTCCGGCCAGAAGAGGTGGGCTCTGAGAAATGAGAGGACTTTTTTTCTTCATCACTGTCAGCACTAAATGCTGGTCAGATGCTTGCTGGTGAACGCTCTTCTCAAGCCCCTCATTCACTTTCCAAAGAGGCTTGGACTAGGGGTCACAGTCTCAGAACTTTCAGAATGTGAGAGAAGCCTGTTCAAGGTTTTCTTAAAATGCAGCACCTTCCCTATTAACATTGAGACAAGCTCATAACAATTCAGATTTCTCATGACTCTTGAGAAATTTTAAAGTCTGGCAAAACTGAGCTCTCCCTGACTGTCATCAAGTGCCCAGAACAAGGCAGCTCTGGTCACTTTACATGAAGCTGGTGTCGTCCAGCTCACCTCAGCCCCACCTCTCCCTACTCATGCCCAACACAAAGATTTTTTCTTCTGTCTGGCCTGCTTCTTTCACTTATGTCTCCTGCCTTGCCCCTCTAGGATTTGGAATTTTCTGTGTTAATGCCTTTCCTCAAATTTAACTACGTGTACAATACACACACATGCCATATCCATTTACACCATCACACTTCTGGCCTCACAGCCACTTTCCTACCACTCTAAATGCTTTACTTCAAGAAAGGAAGTTGGTAAGACCTGGATTTGAGATCCACTGGACTTTCTAGGTGTGTGTAGTTAATTTCTCTGAGCCTTTATTTCCATATCTATAACATAAGGCTAAGAGTACCCACCTTGCTGAGAATACATGAGACGATGTACATCATGGGCCTGGCATGTAGCAGGTGCTTGGGGCCAAAAAACCAAAACATAAACCAGAAGCAATGCAATATTGTAACAAATTCAATACAGACTTTTAAAAAGTGGTCCACATCAAAAAAAAAAAAAAAAAGGAGAGACTGACAAGGATTTCTCATCTGAGCCCCACTTGTACTCTTAGGCTGCATAAAGGCTCAGGCTCCATTTCATGAGGCCCTGCTCTGTGCCGAAGGTTATAGGGGATAACAATGTGGGAAAAGACAAAGATGATGGCGAAATGGTCCCTTAAAGCACTCACACTCTAATTAGGTAGGAAGGCAAATCAATAATCATAATGCAGTGTGACACATTCTATAACAGAAGTGAGGGTGAGGCATTTAAATTCCTGTAGGGACTCAAACTTATCTCTGCCTGGGAGCATCAAAAAGATATTGAGTCAGGCGATGTGCCCTTGACAGTAGGCACAGAGTCTGAGTCCTCTCTTTGACTCCAATGCCCTCTGGCATTGGCGCATGGCATGTGGTAAGAGGCTTGTTAAGTATCGGATGGGTGGATGGATGGATGGATGGATGGATGGATGAATAAGCAGATGACTGCCTTCTTAATTCCATAAGTGTAACTTCCTTACTAATCTTGAAGAGACTGAAGAAAATATCTTGACTATAACCATCATCATCACCATCATCATCATCATCACCATCATCATTATCATCATCATCATCGTCGTCATCACCACCACTACCATTTATTGAGCACTTACTCTGAGACAAACACTAGATCAAACATTTTCTCCACGATGCCTCATTTAATCCTCACAGCAGTGGCTGTGAGCTTGGAAATCTATGCTCACTTGGCAGATGGGGAAAGTGAGGCTCTGAGAAGAAAGTGAGCTGCCCAAGAGAATTCAGCCACTGAACAGCAGAGCTGAGCTGTGACAAGCCTGTGCACCCCTGCTGGTGCCTGTGCTGCCGCTGGGCCTGCAGTGGACATTGGTATTCAGAGCATTGGAGAAGACAAATGCTGTGTCTACAGACCTCTGCCTCGGTTCACCCTTCCAGCCTGGTCTTTGCAGGCATTTTGAGGGACTATGTCTTCCTTCATGATCAAGGACTCTCCCGGCGTCCGCATTGCCCTTTCCCCAAGCAGATGGTTTAATTACTTGAAATTATTTTTAAGCAAGGACAGGAAGGTGAATTCCCTCTCCAGCCCACACCTAACCTACAAAAAGGAAATTGAGTTGCTTCTTTTTTTTTTCAAGTGACACATTGTGATGAAACAACTCCCTGGAAAACCCTGCTGTCTTCCAGAGCCTTCCAAGGTCTCCTTTATCAGCCAGAAGTGGACTCAATTCAATCAAGTGCTCAGAATTCCAAATCTAGTCCATGGGGTAAATGTTTATTGACCACCTATTATGTGCCAGGCTCTGTTTCTAATGCTTAAAAAGAGTCATCAGTAATAGCCATTAATGTCAATATAGTGTTGGCCAATATGCAAAGTGAATTAAAATTTACAAAGGGCTTTCTCATCCATTATGAAACTGAAGTCAGGAGGGGTCAAATAGCTTTCCCAAGTTACTCCTAGTAAGCAGGCCTGAAAAACCAAAGCCACATCCTTGGACCTCAAACCAAGGGTTCCTTGTTTCACTAAATATACAAAGCTGTTAAAGATAGGAATGAGTCCCCACAAATGGAGCCACCCCCACTGAATCCTGCTAGGACTTTCCAGTATTCATTCATTTGAGAACTGAGTGCTTCCTACAGGTGCCACAAATAGATCTGCGACCCTGCTCTCAGGGAGAACACAGTCTAGTTGGAGAGATGAAAAGGCAGATACCTCAGTGTGAAGCCTGGAGTGTGATATACTAGAAGGGAGCCTGTGTACCATGGGGCAGAGAGGAAAGCATCAACTCCCATCCTGGGGTAGGGGCAGTGCTGGGGATGGGGTGTGGCTATCGGGGCAGATATTTGCCCGTGCTCTCTGGAACTCCCCTTCCTCCCTTCTGGGATGGACATGCTATGTGTGTTCTGACCACAAGTCTTTTCTTCATCTCACACACACGCTGAGCACTTCCTTCAGCATCGGAACCATTGCCAAGGACTGGGGACCAGAAAGAGGAATGAACTTTGCCCAGGTTTTCAAGACATACACAGTCCAGTAGGCAAAACAAGTAAATTGAAAATGATTAGGCCACTTTTTGGCCACTTCTTGCCTTTTAAAATGCCCATTTTGTATGGTTCAACCTATTACCCTATAAATGTAATAACTTGCTGTTCTGAAGAAAAACTCAGGATGATGTGAAAGCCCCACATCTTGAGCCAAATAAGGCACACTTCCTCCTCCGCCACCCCCCTGCGGCAGTATTCATGGCTGAAGCTTAGAGAGCATGACTGCTGAAGCCTCGATGGTAGAATCATAATGGACATTGAGTGCCTGCTACCTATTGGGCACTGTTTGAAGCACTTTCCATGAATTAACTAATATAATCCTGATAGGCCCACAAAGTAAATTCTATTATTACCCCATTTTACAGGTAAGGAAACTGAGGCATGTGGTAAGTTGTTAAGTGGCTCAAGGTCACACAGTTAATGCTATGGCAAAGACAGTTTTCTGACCCAGACACTGGGAGCCAGAGCCTGTGCACTCCTTGTTAGCTGCAGCAAAGGATGGAGATTTCCATAGCGCTTTCCATCAGTTTTGTGAGAGACTTAGGGAGATTTCAGGCACAAGCAGGGCTGCTTCGGGACCCAGGAGACAAAGTACAATCCAGAGTCACTGCAAAGGAGGCCATCCTCCCCACCTGTGGGCGCTTAGAATGCTGTGAATGGAATCTTCTTCCCATTCCATTTTCTGATCAGCCATTGCTGTTATGTTTGGGCTTTGATACTCTTGAGGTCTCACTTGCTGGTTCCAATAAAGTTTTGACTACTTGTCTTGAGTTCTCTAAGCATACTATTATATAATCGGCAAATAAGAATAATAATAATTATGCTTTCTTGAATAGTTTCACCTCTTTGTTTAGTTTCCTACCTTAGTGTTTTGGTTAAACTGTAGATTTGGACTCTTCATTAGTAGCATTAGTATGTAACATTAGTTAAGTTAGTTTTACGAGTAGTATTTCATTAGACAGGAAAATGAATTGAGGTTTTGAGCAAATGTAGACAAATGGCTTCGGGAACAGAGGGACAGGGGCCAGGGTGGAGCTAAGAAGTCCCTGCAGTAACTCAGGTATAATATGATGCCATTCAGACTTGGATGCTGCACTAAACAAATATTTATCAAGTGCCTACTATCTGTCAGACACTGTGCTAGTGACTAAGAATATGTCCCAAAATGAAGGAGACATAGACCTCTCCCCTACCCCTTTTCAGAGGAAAGAGAAGAGACAGGGTGCATCTAAGAAGTATTTGGATAAAGAATTCGCTGGATGGGGCATTATGGGTGGGCAACAAAAATTCCTACAAGTCTCAGAACCTGCTAGCGTAATTGATAATGACCAGGAAATTGACTGAATTTTTATTAGAGTCCAAAATCTATTACAATTTACTAACCTGAAAAAAAGATGAGAGCAATGAAATGAGAATTTTTCATTTATGAATTCTTTTGAGAATGTGGATTCAAGAGAAGTTAGCAGGTATTTTAATTTTCTGCTCTCTCTTTCCCAATACCAATGAGGCTCCTCCAAAATATCTTGTGATAATTAACATTTGCCTAACGTGCAGTGTCTCCTTTGGTCCCCACGACAACCCTGGGAGTTTGCAAAGCAATTTCACTGAGGTTATCACACTGGAGACTTGAATTCTCAAACCTCATTTCCCTGCGGTCCACATGCCAGCCAAGCCTGTCATTTTACAGTTCTGCGAACACAGCATGGTTTCATATTGGCTTGATTTTGTACTTGTAGTTCCCTCTGCCAAGAAAGTAGCCCATTCCTTCCCTGTACAACCAAGGAGTGTCCTCTTCATTCTGGAAAACCCTGGGCAGGCAGGGAAAGGCCTTTTTCCCTGGGACACCCTGGAGTCAGGAGCACCCAAGGGTGGGGCCCATGTCAGAGGCAGACCAGCAGGCCAATGAGCACAGGGCCTGTCCTGCAGCTGATTTGGGTGTCATTAGAAGCAATGGTCCCAAGGCCTTCTGACTTCTTAAAGAGTGTAGCAGTTAAGAATTTGAAGTTGGACAGACCTGAGTTCAAATCCTGGCTTTGTGACTTACTAGCTATGTAAACTTGTGCAAGTCTCTAAACCCAGTCCTGAATTCCCTCCTTTATAGAAAGGATCTGATAATACCCACCTTTAAAGTGAGGGGAGCAGCAGTGACTATTAAGTGTAAAACACTTATCACAGTTTTTAGCATATAATAGATTGCTAAGTGGAAGCTATTCTTTTTATTATTAAGACCACTTCTGTCTGCGTCTTTGTTCCTGTCCTGCCCCTAAGTTCTTCAGAACCTTTTTTTTTTTTTTAGATTCCATATATATGTGTTAGCATATGGTATTTGTTTTTCTCTTTCTGACTTACTTCACTCTGTATGACAGACTCTAGGTCCATCCACCTCACTACAAATAACTCAATTTCATTTCTTTTTTTGACTGAGTAATATTCCATTGTATATATGTGCCACATCTTTATCCATTCATCTGTCGATGGACACTTAGGTTGCTTCCACGTCCTGGCTATTGTAAATAAAGCAATTACACTCCAATAAAGATGTTAAAAAAAAAAAAAAAAAAAACCACTTCCGGGAATTCCCTGGTGGTCCAGTGGTTAAGACTCCACACGTTCACTGCTGAGGGCCCAGCTTCAATCCCTGGTTGGGGAACTAAGATCCCACAAGCCGTGCAATGCAGACAAAAAATAAAAAAATTAAAAAAAAAATACAGCCTGGAGAGCTGGGTTGAATTTTTTAAAATAGTAATATTATTAAAAAAAAAAAACCCTTCCCTCACGGCAGAAAAAGGTATAGGATCACTCATCATCATCATCATCATCATCACCATTACTACCACTGCTGCTATTATTATTTACATTTTCTCTTATTTCTAAAGGGAGAAAAAAAACCACTTGTTTTTCAACTGACACTTTCCCTGTCCTCTCTTGGAAATGATATTCCTGCTCAGAAAAAAAGGGAGGCAGATTGTTTTGTTATCAGCAGGGCTACAGCAAAGTTTGGGGGGCATCAATCCAGGGGGCTGGACAAGCTGACTCCTGAGTCAACCAGACAAAGTGGGTGAGGAGTGTTCTAGGAAGAGACAACTGCATAAGCAAAGACCCAGAGCTCTAGACAGTGAGGCTTGTTTGGGGAGCTGCACGTGCTTTGGTTCCTCTCCACTGGGACAGAGGGAAGGCATGGGTGGTGAGTGAAATGGGATGGAGAAGGGAGCCGAGGCCACAATTCCAGGGGTGTCGACTATGCAGCCCTAACTTTTGTAAGCACTTTCTATGCATTGACTTCTTTAGTCCCCACAATAGGCTTCATTTCGCAGATGAGCACATGGAGGCACAGAGATGTTAGGTAACCTGCCCCGGGGTCACACAGCCAGTAGGAGTCACATCTGGATCCAGTGCCCATGCTCATCACCTCAGCACTAGGAAGGGCACTGCTTCTTTTCTTCTGTGACATTCAGGTGTGTGTCCCCAAGCTAGAAAAGAAAGAGACCCCCCTCAAAATCACGAGGAAGCAAGCTGACTCTCACCTGCTGAACCCAGCTTGGGCAGAATGGAAGCTACGCTCTCTCTCTGCCACCTCCCAGTGTGCAGAGGTGGGTCTTTAGAAGTTCCCAAACAAATCCATTTCCATATAATTACACCTCCTTGACCTACATGTCACTCGGCTGTGTGGCACAAAAATCAATTTCTCCAATTGGAGAAAATTGCTTCCTGAGGCCCCCGGGTAATTAGACATTGTCTTCTGGGCATGGCCTGTTCCCTGTCCGTCCATGTCCTCTGGCACAGATGCTGCCGCTTCAACCCTGCATCTGCTGGGAGAATGCAGGTCCCGTCGTGGAACAGAACAACCACCAGGACGGTGGCCTTGGAGAAAGTGCAGCCAGGTGGTGTACATCAGAGAATTTTCCAGTGTTTTTGAACATCCAGATCCCATGGAACTTTCCCCTGCCAGCCTCAGAGGGGGAGGGGACACGTTTTGCAGGAAGATGGTACCTCTCAGCATTTCTGCTGCTCCTGTCAAATTTTATATAGGAGGAAGCTACGATACCAACCCATGTTTGAAAGTTTCAATGAGTTATATAAAGGACCCTCTGTTCTCCACCATCCTCCTCATCTACCTTCAAGGACGTCTAAATAACAAGCATCTTACTTAGTAAAACCCTTTAATGCTTAAAGCTGTTCAATGGATCTCCATCACCTCAGGACAAATTCAACTCAAACCCAGTTTGAATCATTAGAATCAAGTGCTGTCACTTCTCTACCTCTTCTCCCGCCAGGCCACCCTCCAACCCCCTCCCCGGCTCTGGGCAGGGGCAGGCAGATGGCAGAAATGAGTGAGGCCCATGGGGACTTGTTGAGCTGGAGGGTAGCCCCAAGTGGAAATGTGGGCCCAGTGTGGCCTCCCCTTCTGATTTTCAAAAGAAGTTCAAATCCTCAATTGGACATGAAATACTCCAATTTGTAAACATGGCAACTGATTCAAAAATCTTAAAGACACATCTGCAGCCTGGAATCAGCCCCTCAAGCCCCCAGTCAAGCCCCCAGTCTGTGGCCTCCATTCCATACTGAGCTTATGAGCTGAGCTGCTGCAACGGCCATCCTCTTTCTCTCGCCTCTTGGCCTTTGCACATTCTGTTTCCTCTTGTTGACACACTTTGCTCCCCAGTCATTCAACTGGCTCCCATTCCTCCATGTCACTGCACATGTGCCACTTCCTCCAAGAAGTCTTCCGTGATCCTCTAGGCTAGACTCGTTACCCCTTCCTAAGTGCTCCCATAGCACGATGCCTCCTGCTGTCATGGAGCTTCTCTCTGGTGATCTATCTGGCTTCTGCCAGGATAGGAGCCACAGAAAGGAAAAAAACATTTCCTTGGGTTTACTATGACATCCACAGCTGTAGCAAGGTGGCTGAATCCAGCAGAGAGTCAATATCTATAATAGAAGGAAGGGTCTGGAAGTCGGCCTGAGTAGTCTTGGTGAATATGCAAAATCCTCCTCACCCCTGAGTCTCTTGGGTTGGGTTGGTGAGCAACAAAATGAACACTTACTGAGCACTCACTATGTGCCAAATACTCTCCTAAGTCCTTGATTTAATTCCCACAAGAACCCTAAGAGACAGGTATCATTATCCCCATTTTACAGATGAGGAACTTTAAGGCACAGAGTTATTTAAGTAACTTAGCCAGGATCACAAAGCTAGGAAATGACAAACTTGGGATTCAAGCCCACGAAGTCTGGTTTCAGAATCGGTGCTCCCACTTTCCAACAAGGGAAAGAGTCAGTGCTCTAAGAAACTATCACACCCAATAGAGAAATGAATAATACTTTTGAGTACATACTAAATGCTAGGCATAGTAATAATGCTTTTATATATGAAGTTACTCAGTCTTCTTAATAAGCCCTTTGGGGAGATGGTATTTTCCCCATTGCACAGGTGAGGAAACTGAGTTAAGATCATGCCTGGACAAGTAAATGGGGAATTTGGGCCCAGATCCATCAGCCATCATAAGAGGAAACAGGAAAATGTTCCCAAGAGCCTACCTAGAGAGACTGGGTTTAGAGAGGAGACAGTGGGAAGGGATAAGATCAAGTCATCATGGATATAATGGAGTACCACAGAAGTGACAGGCAGCAGATGAATACTCCACAGAGAGTGCCTTGGGTAACCCATTCATCCACCCATCCATCCATCCATCTGTCACACTTTTATTCCTCTAACATTGACGAAGTGCATACTCTTTGACCCTTGAGGGCCCTGTGATAGGCCCTCAAGGTTCAGAGAAAAAAGATACAGTCTCTGCCTTCCAGAGAATGGGTGATAAAGATTTTGAAGGAGATCAGTACCAAAATGTTCTAAGTACTCTACCCAGTGAGGTACTTACTTCAGTGCATGGAGATCAGGAAAGGCTTTAAAAATAAAATGTCTGCCAGGCAAAGTGGTGTAGGCAGGGAAGGCATTCCAGGCAGAAGAAATAGCCCATACAATGCTACAAAGCTAAGAAAGAGCACTGCACATTTAGGCAACAGCTCGTAAAGTGAAGAGCATTTGCATGGGATGCAGAAGGGCGCTGATGGTGTGGGAGGTATCTGGTCGGCTGTGCAAAGACACTGGGTTTTGCTACAGAGCAGAGGTCTCAAACCCATGGGCCACCCTGTGTGTGTGTGTGTGTGTGTGTGTGTGTGTGTGTGTGTGTGTGTTGCTTGCAAGCCTCTCTTGAAACATTGGATGACCTGGCCACAGTTGGCTGTCATGCCCTCCTGGGAAACCACCAGGTGGAACTGAACAGTGGCTGCTCTCTTGAAAGGGGGTATAAGCTGGGCAGCTCACTAAAGGCCCCCGCAGGCTCACCTCACACATTGATGTCAACTAACTGGTCCCTTGTGCCATTTGAGTTTATAAGCCCTGGCATAGAGCAATTGAAGGTAGCAGGGAGTTTGAATGACTCCCCATGCTGCCTTGGGATGACTTATTTAGTAAGATCTCAGCATCCTGAGCGCAGGGTCTTGTACTCCTTGAGAGTCTGATCCAGGCTTGGCTACAGAGTTGAGCATCACTAAATTTATGCTGAGTTGAAATTGGATTCACATGGAAGATTCTGGCACAAAACCTCTTCTGGAGAAGCTGGTAGTCTCTAAAAGATCTCACACAGTGAACACTAAATTAATTTCCAATTAATTTCCAGTTACCCTTGATCACATCACCTGACTCATTTTCTGCAGTAAACACTTAGCAGTCTTCCTGTCTATTCAAAACTATGACAAAGCCCTTCTGCATGTCTAAAATGCCATGTTAATCTATGTTCATCGTCATTCATTCATTCATTCATTCATTCAACAGATATTTAGAGCACCTATCATATGCCCAGAACTGTGTAAGATGTTGGCAATATATTAATAGTAATAAGAAAATCAAACACACTTCCTGCTCGTCTAGATTTCTAACCTAATAGTTATGATGGTAAAATTATATAGCCTGGGCTTCCCTGGTGGCGCAGTGGTTGAGAGTCCGCCTGCTGATGCAGGGGACGCGGGTTCGTGCCCCGGTCCGGGAGGATCCCACATGCCGCGGAGCGGCTGGGCCCATGAGCCATGGCCGCTGGGCCTGCGCATCCGGAGCCTGTGCTCCGCAATGGGAGAGGCCACAACAGTGAGAGGCCCACGTACCGCAAAAAAAAAAAAAAAAAAAAAAATTATATAACCTGTATGGTACCAGGCACTGTGCTCGGTACTTTCCATATATTAATTAATTTAATGCTCACAAAAGCCTATGATAAGTGCCGTATCATCCTTTCCATAGATGAGCAAACTGAGGCATGGAGAGGTTAAGTAGATTGTCCAAGGTCACACAGCTAGAGTGGCACAGGCAGGTTTGAACCCTAGCAGCATGGCTCCGGAATCTGTACTCTTTGCCTCTTACCATTCTGGGATGACACTGGGAGTCCCTGAAGTGCCTCCCAAATCATCAAAGTGATGGTTGTGATAGTTGTGGTCAGAACTGGTGGTGTCTATAGCAATGGAACCCTGGGCAAGTAGATTAACCATAACAACATGTTCTGGGACCTGTGTACATAATAGTGAGTGGTTTTTTTTTTTTTTCCTGACATCACATGGTATTGCTTTTCCTTCTTTTAAGTTGGAGACACTTGATGCAGACCTAATACTAGAAAGCAGCTGGAGGTGCGAAGTGACAGCTGATTGATGCAGTTTATACATGGCCTTGGCTGCAGGGCAACCAGCTGTCCCTAGGAAGTGGCCCCTGGGAAGAGAAGCCTTCAGGCTAGAAAGACAGCTTGGGTCATTAGCTGAAGAATTATTTGTCTACTTTATCTATTATGTTCCTAGTTCTTGACTGTGTTGCCCACCGTCCTGTTTCCTTTGCCCATGTGGCTCCTGGATCCCACCAGCCCCTCCTTCACGCTTCCGTGCAACTTTCCCAGGCCCCGAGGTCAGAACTTATTGCCACTTTTCCCGTGGGCCTGAGAAAATGCCTGGGCCACCTGAGTCATGCTCGCTGCTTGGTCGTGCAACCTCTTTCCCTTTCTACCTCGCTTGCTAGTGGGGAGAGACTTGTCTCTCCACACCAGCAACCTCAGTGCTGTGAATGGCACATAGTATATGCCCAGCACGTGCATTTTGAATGAAAAAAGGTCCAGAGAAATGAGTGACTCACCAAAAGCCTCAGAGTTAGTAGGTAGCAGAGCAGACCTCAACTCTGTCAAAATAGGTCGTAAGTGCCATGTGGACTCACGCCACCTGTGCGTTTGCACATTGCTGCATCCACAGTGCCTGGCCCAGTGCCTGGTGCATGGTGGGCAGCTCAGTAAATGTTTGTGGAATGAGCAAATGAGTGCCAACCTCCTTTAATTCTTCGGTTGTCCTTGCCTGCGTGGAAGAAGACAGCAACAGGAATGAAGGCTTTGTGTTGGCTGCGTTTGCATGCACAATTGATAAGCTATTTGCCCACAGCTAAAAATACCCACCCCCAACAGCCAGTGGGAGACGAATGGTGCTTAGTGCAAGACATTTAATCAAATAGCAACAACCCAAGCAGAGCCACAAAAGCCTCTGACACCCCGGTGAACTCCGGATGAAGAGCCCAGAAGCCTCTGACTTCCTGTTGGTCCCCTGACACCCAGTGACCATCACTCTGGGTCCACAAAACAGCAAAACAAATGAGCATTCTGTGCACATGGCAGCCACCAGCTTCAAGTCTGGGGACGGCCATGTGGGCGGAAACCGTGCACCTGGGGTGAATCCCAGGGAGAATTAGCCCGCACGAGCACCATTCCATATCAGGAAGCGCCATGGAGAGGGTCTCGGTGGTAAGCCCTGGACTTGGAGGAAGCGATTAGACCCTCAGAGGCAGAGATGAACCCCCTGTCTCTTTACCCTCGCTTATTCCCAGGGACTGGGGGTGGCGGGTGTTCTTGAAGGAACTACAACTCCTCTGAAGGGAATTCTTCCCTCAGCTACCTCATGGCACCATACATGCCAGCTGATACACACTGTTAAAAAAGAAACAAAGAAAATATTGACCCATTTCTACTTAATGGTCAGTTCCCTCAAGCTAATGATGGAAGCATCTGGATGAGCAGGTGTATTGAATGGGCTCTAGAGTCTAATAAATTGTTCTTGAATCCTGGGTCCAGCATACATTTGATGTCTGATCTGGGCTAGTCTCTTAACCCACTGAGCCTCAGTGTTCTCATCTCTATAATAGGGATATTAATAGCATCTATCCCTTTATGTCATGTGAGGATTAAATTTGATGCCAGTAAAACCTTTAGCAAGTGAGTCACACATAGCAAGTGCCTAATAAAGGGAATTGTTGTTAATAAATGTACCAGTTATTACTGCATGTGCTCAGCCCTTGTATTACAGGCCTGCGTGAATGGAAGAACTGGAAGAGGCATTTGACACTTTTGCATCCAACCTCAGTCAACTTCTTCACCCTCTGAGCCTCAGTCTTTCTCATCTATAATAGGGGATGAAAATAGTACCTACTTTATTAGCAAGGATTACGTACTGGATATTTGATGTTAGATAGATGTTTGATATTGTAGACATGAAATATGCTTCATGTACATGAAGAAGTGAGTTCAGAGCCTGACAAACAGCAAACAGCTGCCCGGAGGACCTTCCTCTTTCCTGCCTTTGCACATGCTATTCACTCTCCCTGGGAGCCTCTCCTTGTCTTGTGTGCCTGTTTAACCCCTGCCCACCTTTACCAAATGGGAGCTATGATACTATTTTTTAAATTATTTCTTTATTATTAACCAGCTCACTTTGCAGATCTGGAAACTGAGGCTCTGAGAAGGGGAGGGGCTTGTTCAGGAACACACAAGCAACTATGTGAGAACTCAGTCTAACCTGAGGGGTCTCCTAACAAAAATGGAAAGGCTAAAGATGCTTTCTTTTTTCTTTCACAGTTTTATTGAGATATGATTGACATACATCACTGTGTAAGCTTAACATATACAGCATGATGATTTGACTTACATATATTGTGAAATGATCACCACAAAAAGTTTAGTTGGCATCCGTCATCTCACAGAGATACAAGAAAAAGCAGAAAGGGAAACAAAAATGTTTTCCTTGTGATGAGGACCCTTAGGGTTTACTCTCTTAACAACTTTCATCGGTAACATACAGCAGCATGAAGGACGCTTTCACTGACCGAGTGTGAGAAACAAATCAGAGGTCTTTTCTACAGCCAGTTCTCCCATCCTCAAGAACTACACCAGGAGAAGCCCCACCTAGATTTGCGGGCGCTGCTTCGCCTGCACCAGGCCTTTGCCTGGTTCAGTTTGTCACCTTCACAGGACTGGTCATCACACTCACAGACAATAACTGTGACTACTTATACTGCACACTCTCCCTGGGCCAGGCGCTGTGCTAAGAGCTTTGTGTGTGTGTGAGATTCCCTCTAATCCTCACAACAGCCCTCTGAACTGGACACCATCGTTACTCCCATTTTATTGATTTTTCCTTGCGTTTACTTGCCCAAGAGTGCCAGCAAGAAATGTGCAGATGTGGGGTGCTAACTCAGCTCCTCCAGACTTCAAAATTCATGCCTCTTGCTTTAAGGAGCCTGTCCTTTCTGATAACTCTTGTTCTGTGTTTGCTGGAGAGCCACCTCAAGCCCTGCCCCCATCTGTCTCTGTGACAAACCCCCAGAGCTGAAAAAACACAGTCGCATCCATCACTTAGTACAAAACTTGACCCAGAATGGCACCATCAAGTGCTTTCCGAATGCTTCTTTGACTTACCAGCTGTGCTGTCTTGGACAGGTGGCTAAACCTTTCTGAATATTAGTTTTTCCTCATTTGTAAAATGGAGATGAGAGCCTACATTCTGCTTGCACTGTCATCTCCTTAAATATTTCTTTAAGTCAGTTCACTTTTTTGATAAAGTTATTTTATAAACAGGCTTTTATCACTATCCTAAATGGAAAAATAACATTCCTCTAATACCATTTAAACTAAATGTATAACTTTGAAAGTAAAAATGTTCATCAGCAAATCTCATAAAATCATCTCATCTATACAGAGCCACCCAGCACACAGTAGGTGCTCAGTGTACGGTAGTCATAAGAAAATGAAGCTTGTCTATTTACAATAGCCCAGAGATGGAAACAACCTAAGTGTCCATCATCCGATGAATGGGTAAAGAAGATGTGGCACATATATACAATGGAATATTACTCAGCCATAAAAAGAAACGAAATTGAGCTATTTGTAATGAGGTGGATAGACCCAGAGTCTGTCATACAGAGTGAAGTAAGTCAGAAAGAGAAAGACAAATACCGTATAGCTAACACATATATATGGAATTTGAGAAAAAAAAAATGTCATGAAGAACCTAGGGGTAAAACGAATAAAGACACAGACCTACTTGAGAATGGACTTGAGGATATGGGGAGGGGGAAGGGTAAGCTGTGACAAAGCGAGAGAGAGGCATGGACATATATACACTACCAAACGTAAGGTAGATAGATAGTGGGAAGCAGCCGCACAGCACAGGGAGATCAGCTCGGTGCTTTGTGACCGCCTGGAGGGGTGGGATAGGGAGGGTGGGAGGGAGGGAGACGCAAGAGGGAAGGGATATGGGAACAGATGTATATGTATAACTGATTCACTTTGTTATAAAGCAGAAACTAATACACCATTGTGAAGCAATTATAATCCAATAAAGTTGTAAAAAAAAAAAAAAATGAAGCTTGGCATTGAGAAGTATGGTTTGGAAACTTCTGGGTCTGTTGGCCGACTTGAATGTGGTTTCCCAGTTGAGAATCTAGTTGTTGTCATGCTTACCCAAAGAAGCTGAGCCTAGTCAAAAAGCCAGAAGCAATTTTACTGTCAAGAGAAGGCCAACTGATTGGCCTGTAGCCTGGAGGATGACTCACTTCTCCCCATTGCCCTGAGTCAGACTGCCCTGGGGTGGCAGCCATCTTAGCTCTTGCTGACTACTCAGCCACAAGGGCAGGCTTGCTAGGTCTCAGCTAGTCCTGGTCTATACTGGAAAACACTACTTTATTAAGTTCTGGGAAAACTGCACCATGTATCCAGGTCCCAAGACTTCCTTGTGGCAAATCCACAGCATTTCTTCCACCAAGGCAGGCATCACCAATTCATTGCAGCACTGCTAAACCCAGGTGTGGTTTTGGAATAACTTTCAACATGGCGCCCAGCAGCCCCTACCAGTCAATTGAAGAGTAAACATTTTTGTCATCCCTGCCTCAGGCTATGCTATCACCCTGGGCAGGAGATCCTAGAAAGGGAGATTCAAAGAAAGGAGGAAACACCAATCCTAGCTTTGAAAAGGATCCACTCAAGTGCTAAATGTGGTGACAAGTAGGGTCTCCACAAAAAAATAACAGTGAAGGTCATGATAGTAAAGCTACAAAGAAAATTAAAGAGCTATCAAATAAGAACTAAAATTTAAAAGAACAAAAGCTGTTTCAGAGAATGCAAGAAACAACTGAGTTATCATATAGTAATGGCTCTTAAGGGTATAGTTCCATAGATAAAGACCAATGTTTTTCTCCACCAAGCAGAGAAAAATAGAGGGGGGTTGTTGGTGGGACACAGCTGCAGCTAGAGGAATTGGGAATGAAGAATTTCCAGATAAGGTGACAGGACTATAGTGCCTGGAATGATCCATGGAGGTAAACGAGAATCTTCCATGGATTCCTTGAGAGCTCAGACTCTCTCCTATTCAGCTCTGCTTCCAGCAAAGTGTCTGGCCTCTAGCTCAATAATTGTCGCTGAACTGAACTGGCCAGGTGTGAAAAGTAAAAAAACTAACACTTACAGAGTGCTCACCATGTGCCAGGGGCTGTACTAAGCATTTTACACATGTTATTTCCTCTACAACCTATGAGGGTGCTATTTATATTGATGCTGATTTCACAGATGTAGGAATTGAGGTTCAGGGAGATTAATCACTACACTTCACAACCTCTTCCAGCTATGATAGGTTCTTTTTTTCTTTTTTTTTATTCAAGTGAGAATTTTTTAAATTATTATTTTTTTTTTTTTGGCTATGTTGGGTCTTCATTGCTGCGCGGGGGCTTTCTCTAGTTGCGGCGAGCGGGGGCTACTCTTTGTTGCGGTGCGCGGGCTTATCATTGCGGTGGCTTCTCTTGTTGTGGAGCACAGGCTTTAGGCGTGTGGGCTCAGTAGTTGTGGCTCATGGGCTCTAGAGCACAGGCTCAGTAATTGTGGTGCATGGGCTTAGTTCCTCCGCAGCATGTGGGATCTTCCCGGACCAGGGCTCGAACCTGTGTCCCCTGCATTGGCAGGTGGATTCTTAACCACTGCACTACTAGGGAAGTCCTACGATAGGTTCTTATGTACTTGGATATGTGAGGTGAAGTTCAGCCTGCAAAGAGCAAAAAGAACAAATGGCCCTTCAGAGCCCTTCCAGGAATCTGGAAGCTATCCCTCAGGGATTGCCTTCCCGTGAGCTGGGGCCCCACTGCCTGACCTCCACCCCACTAGTTCAGTCAGTTTCGTGCCCCTAATAGCCAACTTCAGCAAGTACATTCCACATTCCTTGGCTTCTGCCCTGGAGCAAGTGGAACAATGGGAAACAAGGTTGGCCACTGGCCAGCGGGCAGTGCCTGGGGTTGGGACCACATGGACGGACAGCTGCCCTTGGGAAACCCTTCCCTGCTCCTCTCCTAGAAGCCCTCAGGGCACAACCACCTGAAGACCTCCTGGCACCATCCACAGAGGTCAAAAAGACTGAACACCAAAAGTCTCGTCAGCATCATCTCCCCATTGATAAAATTGATAGACAAGAGATCTTAATAATGCTGATGGGGTAGGAAAGGCCCGGGGGGCATGGGGGGGCTGAGTCAGTCAGCAAATGCATAAGACCAGGGCATGTGGGAGTAGGTTAGGGCATATTCATCATCCTTGGGTTCCGTGGCTCCTTCTTTGGGGCAGGGAGAGAGCATCTAGAGGGGAACCAGTCAAAGAGCAGTGAGGGAGCTGTTAGGGACTGGACAGCTGAGAGCTCCTAACCTGAGAGGACGCAGCACAGAGGCACCAACGTCTGTGTGGGAAAATGGGGAGGGGCAAGGTGTGGCTTCTTGGGGAGGGAGCCAACCTTGGCCTGGGTGAGCTCTCGAGAATACCTGGTGTTCCCAAGCAGAGTGGGGCAGGACCCAAGGCACCCTCCCTGTGGGCCTCCTTAAGGAGAAAAAGGCATTCAGGGAGCACCCCCCCCAAGGGGTGCTAGAATTGTCCTTCAGGCTCAGCTGGGGGCAGACAAGGCACCAAGGCACACGTTGTCCGGGGTGGGGCAGGGCCAGCCTCCAAGCTGAGCGCCGTCCTGCCGCCAGGTCAAGCCCTCCAGGTAGCGCACACCATGGATCTGCTCGGCCAGCACCTGGCCCTGCCCTTGAGGCGCCGCAGGTGTCAGGCTGAGCTTTCAGGTCCTTCCTGGTGCCCCCCAGGAGGATGTACACCTCAGGGGAGTGGTGACACACTTCTGGATGCCACTTGTGCCGCACGTTCTCTGGCAGTGGAGACATAGATGACAAAGACGTCGGGCTGAGGGTGGGAGAGTGGGCGAGATGGTCGTGCTCCTGGCCCCACGTCCCACAGGTTCGGGCTCACCGTGCGCCACTCAGGTGCACTTCGGGCACTGTAATCGTCGAGCACCGCGGGGGTAGACTCCTTGGGGGAGGCATCAGCTGTGTAGCAGAGGAGCCCCATCACCTACCACCACTCACTTGATGCTCTGCATGGTGGGTGCAGCTGCCGCGTCGAGGCAATGCCTCCCTCCCCCTCTGGCCCCTCTGGACGCAGCAACCTGGTGCCCTGCCCACCACGGGGGAGCTGGGGTAGCAGCAGCGGCTTGGTTCAGGGTTCCAGAGCCAGCACCAGCATCTTATTTCCCCTTTATCTCCCCTTGCTCCAAGATCCCTCTGAGACCTGAAGTGGAGCAGGTAACAGTAAGGGAGATGACAGCCCTCAAGAGCAATGCCCCATCACCCAATTCAGTCCCAACCCCCCAGCTGATCTAAACAAGGGCAGTGATCACTTCTTGCCTGCGAGGCTTAGAAATTGCTTTTCCTAAAAATCTGTCCTTGAGGCACCTTCCAGCAGCCATATAAATAACACCACTGGAATGGCTCACAATGTCAGGGGTCGTCATGTGTCTGTAGGACATGAGGGCTGACTCTTCTAGTACAAAAGATAGGCGCCTTGAAGGAGGGAGGGATGCATTTAAGTCACAGGGGATGGTGGCTGAAAGGGGTGAATTGCTCTCTTTTTGGAAATTCATGAAAATATAATTTAGGATGCAGAGAAAGAGGATTTGCAGAAGGTAACGCCAGGAATTTAATCAGCCCAGATACACAACTCTTTGTTCTTTTCAAAGACCTGTGTGGACCAAACAGCTGTGGTGTCAGTGGCCTGCTCTTGTCCACGTAACTGCCACTGTAGTCAGAAGGTGCTTCTTGGTGTCTAAACTAAATCTTTTTATAGCGTCACCTTGAGCTCTTTCCCTTCTTACAAATTCTATTAGCTGACTTTAAGAAGAAAGGAGGGAGAAAGGGAGGGAGGGAGAGAGGGGGGAGAGAGGGAGGAAGGGAAAAAATGTGTGTTACCCTTTAAGCCAGCATTTCTACTTTTGAGAATTTATTCTACAGAAATATGCAAAGATGTTTAATGAAGCTCTGCGGTGGCCAAAATAATAAAACAAAATAAAATAAGTAATGTCCAGCCATAAGTGAATATTTCACGAATATAATTGACATAGGAAAAAATCCATGATTTATTTCTAATTGATAAAAAAACCAACTTGGGCATGTGGGAGTAGGTTAGGGCATATTCATCGTCCTTGGGTTCCGTGGCTCCTTCTTTGGGGAAGGGAGAGAGCATCTAGAGGGGAACCAGTCAAAGAGCAGTGAGGGAGCTGTTAGGGACTGGACAGCTGAGAGCTGTCCAAAACCACATGCTGCGGAGCAACTAAGCCCATGTGCCAAAACTATTGAGCCTGCGCTCTAGAGCCCACGAGCCACAACTACTGAGCCCACATGCCACAACTACAGAAGCCCACACGCCTAGAGCCCGTGCTCTGCAACAAGAGAAGCCACCGTAATGAGAAGCCTGCACACCGCAACGAAGACCCAACGAAGCCAAAAATAAATAAATAGATTAAAGTTTTTAAAAAAGAAAATAAAAAACCAACTTGCACAACAGTATTAGTGTATGATCTCATTTTGTGGTGATAATCATAGTACTAATTATATTTATAATTATAGGCATATAAATATCCTAGAGATACAAACACCAAATGGTTAATAAACCTCTGTTCTGGTTGCAGCATTGCAAACCACCCTGAAACTTAGAGGCTTAATACAGCCATTTAGGATTATTTGTCCTGGTTCTTAGGCTGACTGGGCTCAGCCGGATGGCTCTTGCTCAGGGTCTCTCTCAGTGGCAGCCGCAGGGCACTGGGACTGCAGTTATTTGAAGGTTCCTTGGAGCTGGACATCCAAGAGCACTCACTCACATGACAGACACATGACACAGACACAGACACATGACAGACAGTTGATGTTGGTTGTCGGCTACGAGCTCACCTGGGGCTTTCAACCAGAGTCCCTACACACGACATCTCCATGTGGCTTGGCCTTCTCACAGCTGGGTTCCAAGATGGAGCATCCCAAAGCAGGTATACAAAAGGCCCACTTACAACCTGGTCATGCAGTGTCACTCCCACAATAGTCTATTGGTTGAAAGTGAATCACAGGGACTTCCCTGGTGACTCAGTGGTTAAAAATCCGCCTGCTAATGTAGGGGACATGGGTTCGAGCCCTGGTCCAGCCTTGGATGGGGGAAAGTCCCACGTGCCACGGAGCAACTAAGCCCATGTACCACAACTACCAAGCCCGCATACCACAGCTACTGAAGCCCGCAAGCCTAGAGCCCATGCTCTGCAACAAGAGAAGCCACCAGAGAAGTCACCGCAATGAGAAGCCCGTGCACTGCAACGAAGAGTAGCCCCCGCTCACTGTAACTAGAGAAAGCCCATGCGCAGCAACAAAGACCCAACGCAGCCAAAAGTAAATAAATAAATTTACTTTTTTTAAAAAGTGAATCACAGGACAAGCTCCAATTCAAGGGGAGGAGACTACACAAAGGCATGAATACCAGGAGGTATGGTTTTAGAAGCATTGACTTTTTTTTTTTTTTTTCCTGTGGTACGCGGGCCTCTCACTGCTGTGGCCTCTCCCGTTGCGGAGCACAGGCTCCGGATGCGCAGGCACAGCGGCCATGGCTCACGGGCCCAGCCACTCTGTGGCATGTGGGATCTTCCCGGACCAGGGCATGAACCCGTGTCCCCTGCATTGGTGGGCGGACTCTCAACCACTGAGCCACCAGGGAAGCCCAGAAGCATTGACATTTTGATCATGAAGTTCACGTGGACTTGCTTGGATGGGAGTGGTTGGTTTTCCATACAACAGATTCTTGGGCCTGTTACTTTGAGAAAAAAGCTGAGAAATGGAATTTCAGGTGGTGATGACTTGGGTTTCTTTGCTTATTCACCCTTTATAAATACACACAGACCCTGTCAACACCACTCCTTTTCTTTGGGGAAAAAACTATCACAGTGGAAATGAAAGGATTTTTCAATGTGGGGAATTATAGCAAATGCCAACCTTGAGAGTTGAAAATTCTACCTTCTCATTTCTTTCTCAGAAAATCAATACACAGGCATTGTTCCATTCCCCTCTGGGTCTCTGTGGCTCACACATCTCTCTCATCCCAAGGATGTTCTAAGTGTTCTTGATATTGCCTTGGGAGCAAATCGACCTGCACGAAAGAAATGGGAAACTCAATGCTGCGGGTTAGTTTCTCAAGAGACGCAATTACTAGAAACTTAAGGAAATGTCAAACATGAATAGCTGGAAATTTAATTTGGAGTTGATGACTTGGCTGACTTAAAGCATTAATTAGATGGAGATGGAATATTTTTGAAGAGTTTGGATATGGAAAATTTTTAGCACCACATTACAAACAGGGTTTGATGAGGAAGTAAGAGATGCTGGTGAAAAGTGATTCTCCGCAGAATATATACAGTCAGCCCTGTGTATCCGTGGATGCGGAACCCACGGGGACAGAGAGCCATCTGTACTCTACCATTTTATTTAAGGGGCTTGGGCATCCACAGATTTTGGTATCAGAGGAGGGTCCTGGAAGCAATACCCTGCAGGTACTAAAGGATGACTGTATAACAGTTTTTCTGGGGAGACCCCAGCATTTATTCATTCCTACCCCCCTTATAAGCTGAAGAGCAGAGCAGGGACATGAGGGAGTGTGTGGGCGTTGTTTAATGAATGGGAAAAAGAGGTTCTGAGAAATGATGGCACTTTTCTAAGTCAGGGGCAACTGAGAGAACAGGAATCCCTTTCCTCCGGCTGGAAACAAAGTGGAACTTGATATGCCATAAAGTCAGAGAGAGCTGGAGTCAACTTCAGGCTCTCCCACTTCAGTTTGTGGTTATGGACAGATAACCTAAAAATCCAAGCCTCAGTTTCCTCCCCTGTGAAATAGGGATGATAATAGGACTGATGAGAGTCCTTTCAGTTCCATGAATACCAAGTTCTTTCCTACCTCAGAGCCTTTGCACGTGCCATTCCCCCTGCTTAGAGTTCTTTTCTCACGGATCTTTTTATGGCAGAACTCCTCTCCTCATCCTTAAGTGAACTCAAATGTCCAATCTAAAAAACAACACCCCCCAACAATTTGTCTCATCCCTTGGTTTTATTCTGTATAGCATCGCTATCTGAAATTCTGTTGTACATTTTTGTATTTATGTGTTGTCTCTCTCACCCACTATACTATAAGCCCCATGATAAAAGGGAACTTGTCCATTTTGTTAATTCCTGCATCTCCAGCACCTCATACAGTGCCTGACACATAGTAAATGCCCCGTTAATAATTGCTGAATGAGTGGATTCTCAGTCAAGAACTAACATTCATTGAGAACTTACCACATGCCAGATACTGTTCTAACCACTTTATAAAAATTATCTCACTTAATTCTCAGAATAACCCTATTAAACCTATTTTATAAAAAAGGAAACTAAGGCACAGCGGGATTGAATATATTTGCCCAAAGCCAAAGAGTCAATAAATAATAGAGCCAGGACTGAACCCCATGCAGCCTGGCCCCAAACTCCACATTCTAAATCACTGTGCTCTGATGCTCTTGGCTTGATGGGAAAGCATCAGACCTGTTTTTTTTGTTTGTTTGTTTTTTTAACATCTTTATTGGAGTATAATTGCTTTACAATCGTGTGTTAGTTTCTGCTTTATAACAAAGTGAATCAGTTATACATATACATCTGTTCCCATATCTCTTCCCTCTTGAGTCTCCCTCCTTTCCACCCTCCCTATCCCCCCCCTCTAGGTAGTCACAAAGCACCGAGCTGATCTCCCTGTGCTATGCGGCTGGTTTTACAGTTTGAGTTCCATGAAACTCTGACTGTCAGGTCGGAGTAGCCTAAATTTTGACCCATAACCTCCTCCAAAGCCTTTGCCCTTCATTCTGTATCTATGCACCTGTGGCTCATGTATCACAGTGTGTATTCTTGTTTGTCTCTTTAATACTCAGCCCCTTGCATGCTGTTTCTACACTCTCTGAGTGGAGACTCTGAATGTCTACAATACCAATTTGTATCCATCTTGGGCCCATGTACACAGAAGGAAGATGCTAGATGTTTTCTGAAAGGATTTCTAAATGAAAAAGGCATTTTCGAACACTTTTCAACAGGCTGTTTAATAAAAGAGAGCTATGAAGTATAAAAATGTATACAAAGCAAGTAGAAATCAATATGAGTATTCCTTGCCTTAATAAACTCAACTCTTCATGCTTTCCCCACCTCATGGCCTTTGCACATGCTGTTTCCTTTGCTTGAAACACTTTCTCCAACCACCTTTTTTGCCTATTTATCTCCTACTGGGTCTCCAAATTTCAGCTTGGACATCACTTCCTCAGTAAAGATTCTTCTGATCACTAATAGCACTTACTAGAGCTTCCATTTACACATTTTCTTCTGTGATTCTTCGGTTGATGCTTTTCTTGCATAATAAACTCTAAGCTCCATGAACGTAAGATGGACCATGCCTATTTTGTTCAATATCTCCTTCCAGGGCATAGCTCATAGTAGGTATGGGAAAACACTGTTGAATGCATAAGTAAACTTTTGAAATTTCAGGATTAAGAATATACAGAATTTTTCTTTAATGGACCTCTTTTCTTAGGTACTGACTTAAAGTAAAATCTACTCATAATTTTTCTTTATTGTGCATGGTGTAACATACTCACATGGTACCCTCACCCCCACTTAGAAGTACTGATATTGCTGAGTGGTTTAAAGCATGGGTATTGAGTGTTCTAAACCACTGGGAATGAATACTGGATAATTAATATAATTGGTACCTTAACTCTCCACCACTTCAAAATGTTATTTCAAAGTGCTTTGAGCAAGAACAAGAACAGCACAGACTTAAACAAATAAACAAACAAAAAAACCTGACAGTGCCAAGTAATGAGAGGTTATGGAGCAACGGGAACTCTCATACTCTACTGTTGGGAGTGCAGATTAGCAAAACCACTTTACAATTCAGCAATTCAGCAATATCTGGTAAAGATGAAGATGCACATATTCTAAAACATAATAAACACCCTTCTACATATGTATATACTACCTGAGAAAAACTCTGACACATAGCTACTTCATGGAGAGTCATATCAAGGTATTAACTATAGCAGTTTATAACAGCAAAATCCTGAAAGCAATTTAAATGTGTATATATATATATATATATATATATACACACACACACACACATATACACATATACAAACACACATAGATGTCTATATAGTATATGTGTATATATATACACATATAGACAGCTAGATGTATATGTCTACATAATATGTGTATGTATACATATATAGACACGTGTGTATATGTATAAATATGTCTATGTATATATGAATAAATAAATTGCAATAAGGTTATTAATGGAATTGCTCTATAGTTGTTAAGATGAGTGAAATAAATCTACATGTATCAAAAAAAAGAGGTCTCAAAAGCAACTTGTGTGAAAAAAAGCAGCATGTAGAGTGGCAGGTTCTGTATAAAAGAAAGTTAAGAGTATGCAAACATGGCCCTGAAGACCACAGCACTGTGGCTGCCTCTGGCAGGGAAAGGGGGAAGGGAAATGATGGGCTGGAACAATTTCAAAGAAGACTTCAACTGCATCTGTAGTGTCGTTTCTTTATTTAAAAAGAACTAAAGCATATGTGGCAAACTGTTAAAATTTGTTTAACCTGAGTGATGAATACACCAGGGTGTGCATATTAAAGACATTTTCACATGTGAACTATTGTGAAATAATTTTAAAGGCACATGCGAGAAAGAGAGCCCTGGATTCCAGCTCTGCCACTGCACTTCAGACTGGGGACATAAATCCTCTCAGACCCTCGTTTGCAAACTAGGATTAATCATGTTCAAATTTCAGGCTTGGTTGTGACTTAATGAGAATAAATGTGTAGAATGACTTCCAGATGTTATCCATTGGGATATCATTTTAGAGTGAGTCCCTAATGACTTTCCAGATGTATCTTATTCAGAGAGACATTTGTTTTTTAAAAAACTGATCAGAATTATGTGGATTCATTCCAAAACAATTCTGACCCCCAGAAAAATAATCTATTGCTACTATTTTTGCAAAACCTATATACACACATATTATACAGACATGCATAAGCACAGATTTTATTAACTATGATTGCCCTGAGGGAGGGGTATTTGGGTGGTTGCAGAATAAGAGTGGAAGGAAATTTTACTTTTCTATTAACTTTAATTATGTACCATGTGTACCTACTCTAAAAATAAATATAATTTATTTTTAAATTAATCTAAAGGTCATGATCTTCTCCATTCCTTCAATTCTGAACCCACTTAAAAAAGAAAGGTCTTGGGGCTTCCCTGGTGGCGCAGTGGTTGAGAGTCCGCCTGCCGATGCAGGGGACATGGGTTCGTGCCCCGGTCCGGGAGGATCCCACGTGCCGTGGAGCGGCTGGGCCCGTGAGCCATGGCCGCTGAGCCTGCGCGTCCGGAGCCTGTGCTCCGCGGCGGGAGGGGCCGCGGCAGTGAGAGGCCCGCGTACCGCAAAAAAAAAAAAAAAAGAAAGGTCTTAAAATCCTTAAAGTTCTAAAGGTTCTTAAGAGGTTGTATAGTCCAGTGTCCTACTGGAGCACGGGAAACAGGAAATGCTATCCCAGCCCCATATTCTCCATGCAGTCAGACAAAAGAAAGAGCACAGGATGGGGGGTTAGAGGATCCGGGTTTGGTCCCTGTCACCATGAAGGACTAACTCTGTGGCTCTAAGTGAGCTCCTTAAGTTCTCTGAGACCCAGTTTCATTTCTGAAGTGAGGACAATGGCAGCACCACTGTCATGACTGTGTGAGGGACAAATTAAGTACAACGTGAAGATGAAACTTTGTCAAAATAGCATCCAGATGTTTGTATGACGTGCAATTGCGGTGCAGAGATTGTCCCTCAAGAGCGTGGGTTCAGTCCCTTTGATTTCCGTGGGAGTGCCTGATACACTATGCCTGGGGGCCCCTAGTAGCCAATAAAGTCATCTTGCTTCAGATGTAAACCAGATTCTCTTCTCTCCACAGCAAATATCCTAACCGTGATCATCCTCTCTCAGCTGGTGGCTAGGAGACAGAAGTCCTCCTACAACTATCTCTTGGCACTTGCCGCTGCTGACATCTTGGTCCTCTTTTTCATTGTGTTCGTGGACTTCCTGTTGGAAGATTTCGTCTTGAATATGCAGATGCCTCAGGTTCCCGACAAGATCATAGAAGTACTGGAATTCTCATCCATCCACACCTCAATTTGGATTACTGTTCCATTAACCATTGACCGGTATATTGCGGTCTGCCACCCGCTCAAGTACCACACGGTCTCCTACCCAGCCCGCACCCGGAAAGTCATTGTAAGTGTTTATGTCACCTGCTTCCTGACCAGCATCCCCTACTACTGGTGGCCCAACATCTGGACTGAAGACTACATCAGCACCTCCGTGCATCATGTCCTTATCTGGATTCACTGCTTCACTGTGTACTTGGTGCCCTGTTCCATCTTCTTCATCTTGAACTCAATCATTGTATACAAGCTCAGGCGGAAGAGCAATTTTCGCCTCCGTGGCTACTCCACAGGGAAAACCACTGCCATCTTGTTTACCATTACCTCCATCTTTGCCACACTCTGGGCCCCACGTATCATCATGATCCTCTACCACCTCTATGGGGCACCCATCCAGAACCGCTGGCTGATGCACATTATGTCCGACATTGCCAACATGCTGGCCCTTCTGAACACGGCCATCAACTTCTTCCTCTATTGCTTCATCAGCAAGCGGTTCCGCAAAATGGCGGCCGCTACCCTCAAGGCCTTCTTCAAGTGCCAGAAGCAACCGATACAGTTCTACACCAACCATAACTTTTCCATAACAAGTAGCCCTTGGATCTCGCCGGCCAACTCACACTGTATCAAGATGCTGGTGTACCAGTATGACAAAAATGGAAAACCTATAAAGGTATCCCCATGACCTCATAGGTTTGGCACCCAGTGTCTCTGCATAATCCATTTCCAGATGGGAATGTGGCCCATCCTATGGCTGAACAGCTCTCCTTAAGAGTGCTAACCTGATTTCCTGTCTCCACAGATTGAGCAACTCTCAGAATGGTAGATGAGGAAAGATGGAGGAGAAGAAGGAAAAGCATGAATCTTGTTTTCATTTATGTATTCATTTCTACCAAGTCATGCTGACAGCAAAATTTCCTACCAGTTTGAAGATGTCATTGGAGGCTGTGTCATTATCCTGTGGCCTGTAAGGACACACAGTAGAGAAATAGTCTATGACTTAGCCTTGGCACCATCCACAGTCACTGGAAACTGCTCATTTATGTGACACATCAAGCCACAGTAGCACATAGCTGAGCCCACACTCTTCTTCCAAGAGCTGAGGTCATCCATCATTTCCCTGTGCTGTTACCAGCAGCTAATGATGCTGACCAATTTGGGAATTTTCCAAGGTGCCCTTTGTCCTAGTGAGGGTTTTGGTCTTAAAGTGGCCCTGGCACCCCAATCTGTAGAATGAGATTCTGGGGGCAGGGGAGGATTGGATCTTGCTCAAACCCTGGTCAGAGCTTCTGTGAAAAGGCTCCTAACCAACATAACCACGACACTCAGACTTGGGGTCTAAGATGCAGCCTTTCTATTTGCCCTTATGTATAGGTTTTAACTAGCTCCTCCAAAACAAAGACCCTGCCTGGTGTGTGGGGATATAGGAGGAGTCCTTGAGCCCAGAAAAACAAAAAAAATAAGCCCACTCTTGCCATTGTTTCAATCCATCCTTGTGTCAGCTGTGTACGGTCTCCTTACTCAAATAGCTTCTTGTTGTGGTGCCACTCAAGCTTCCTGGAGAAGCCTTTATGTGTAGAGTTGCCAACCCTGCCTCCTTGCTTGCTGAAGCCATCACCAAACTGTTTTATTTGAAGTGACTTTGGAACTGGGTTTAATTTTTGAGGGTCAGGAACTGTAGCTCTCCAGGTGTGAAGGGAGACATTCTCAGCTCTTCCCCACTGTCTAGCTGGCATTGCCATTCAGCCACAAATGGCAGTGGAAAGGTATGCATGTTGTCTGCATGTCTGCCCTTTGATGCACATGGCTCAAAAGGGTGGTGCCAGTTTTTGGTGATGCTATTTAACCCAGATCCTTTGCAAAATAATAAAATATGAATTTATTTATTCTGCTCTTGTCTGTCCAAGGCAAGAACAGTTCTAGGGTGTAATTAATAGAGGCTTCCCTGGGAACTACAACTCATGTGTGCACACACACAGACTTGATTACATTAGGTTCCTATGTACCCCATGATGTGTTTTGAAAGAAAAATCCATGCTGGAGTTTTTGTCAGTTACATTTTTTTAAAAAACTTCTCTCCCAGATTTCCAGTATTTGAACTTATCCCTGTTCTAGAAGAAGTCTTCCAAAATGATTTTGGAATTGTATGATATTTTTGGTGACCCAGCAAAAAGCAGACAGTCCACCTGGAACACTTGGTTCCTCAGGCTGAATTTTTACTGCACTTTTGCCCCTAAATTGGAAGACATGTCTACCCTTTTAAAGGGAACTTGCAATAAATGAGCAGGGTAGAAAAGGCTCCGATGCCACACAATCCCACAATCCCTTCAACCAACATCCTCAACACTAATTCAATACAACTTTAGGTCACATTCATCCTGATGATCCAAATTCCTACTCCTTTTAAATAATTGAAGTAGAGTCTCATCAAAAATCTGGCAGAGCCAAAGTTATTTCTACAAAGTTCTCAGGAAGGAGCCATGTTGGAGACCATATTCTACCCCTTAAAAACTTAGCTAAGTTTTTTTCCAGCATTGGAACAGTTTGCTGTTTCTTCTGTTGAAGACAAGATGGAGTTGGCTTGCATTTAGGGACCATATGGTATGAGTCTAATGTACCCAAGAACATTAGGATCACACTGGTGCAGCAAGATGCTCCCACTAGAAGAGGTTCATGGAAGTTGTCTGCTGAGGGACAAGCAGATTCGTATCTCCCAGGTCACACTCTCCCCAGGGCATGTGCACATCTAGTGGAAGAGTGGCCAGATTTCCCCACAGATTTCCCCTTAAGTTGCATTTCCCTCTGTTTCCTTTTTGCCAAGCATGTGTAGTCAGGCACCTGTTCATTAAATGTGTGTATGATGCGACTCCACCACATCCCCTTGTGAATGAATGTTGACCAAAGGCTACCTACACCTAATATATATACATATTTATTTAATTATTTATTTTTAAACACACGGCTCTGAAAAATGCTAGTTTGAGCTATACATGAATGAGTCACAGTGCAATATCCATAAAGGTTAAGCAATTCCTTTTTGAGAATGTATGTCAGATGAAAAATATGTATGTGAATCTCAATGCTCTCTGCTCCACGTTTTTAGTTGTATGTAACAATTAATTATTGATGTTTAAAAAGTAAAAACTGGGTGTGCATTTGGAATGTTTTCCTCATACACTCGTTCATTACTTCTCTTAACAACAGAGGCTGTACCAAGTAGCATTGTGATCACTTTTCCTTCTGACTGTATTTTATATTTTGATACAGTAATGTTTAAAAGAGGTCTGATTTTTGAAGGCAGCCCAGAGGTGTTGTCTTCTGGTTAAAATGCATACAAATGCCTGTTGGCTTAGGTTGATACATATCTCCTAAAGTTTATTTCAGATAATCTATGGACTTTTAATTTATTCTTATTTATAGTAATAATTGTGGACAAAATTAAAAGTTTTTTTAAAGAAAAAAACTAACTTTTAAGCCTTTTCTTTCAGGCCAGTTTTAGAAATAAAGGCTTGAATTTTGAAGCCTGTCACATAAACAGCTGCTGTTGATGGCACTTAAGCAATTGCCTTATATCAGGTTTTTGTGATGCCTCTTTCAAAGACTGTTAACTAGCATTCCTCTTGTATGATTTGTGTCCTTGGTTGGACATGCAGTGATGCTACACATGTACACACTGTGTCTTTATTTTTTTATTTATTCATTTATTTTTGGCTGTGTTGGGTCTTCGTTTCTGTGAGAGGGCTTTCTCTAGTTGTGGCAAGTGGGGGCCATTCTTCATCGCGGTGTGTGGGCCTCTCACTATCACAGCCTCTCTTGTTGCGGAGCACAGGCTCCAGACGCTCAGGCTCAGTACTTGCAGCTCACGCGCCCAGTTGCTCCGCGGCATGTGGGATCTTCCCAGACCAGGGCTCGAACCCGTGTCCCCTGCACTGGCAGGCAGATTCTCAACCACTGCGCCACCAGGGAAGCCCCCACACTGTATCTTTTTTATTGAACAACTCAAGGACTGAGCTGTCTAATAGGAAGGAAATAAGGAGGATGACAGACAAACCATAAAAAACAGACCATGACGAGGCGTGAAGTTTCATTTTGCAAACACACTGCAATTAGAAAAGGTTACTTTGCACAGTTGGCGCCTATTGGTCCAAACTGGGGGCCTATCTGAAGTGAATAAGAGACTCTAGTGTTGGCTATTCCAGTTCAAAGAATGGAATAAAATGTTATCATAGAAAAGTAGTAGATGTTCATATTTTCTTAATTAGATATATTGTGTTTGGACTTGTTTGTATTATAATAAATTCTAATATGGTGCACACTTGGTGTTTGGTAGATGCATATATGCTCAAGCAATGGCAGAACTCTGATAAAAAATTTTAAATAAGCATCTTCCTTATGCTTTGTGCTGGTGCTAGAATGAGACCTGAGTCCCACCTGTCCCTGCCACCGAGCTCTGCTTCCTATAATCCTAAATTAGGTAACTTACTGGTTATAAATCTGAATTCTTTTCTGACTACATCATCTATGCATCTTCGAGACTGTGGAGGCTGTTATCATAAGTGGAAATCTAGCATAATGGCTGAGAGCTTGGGCTTTGAAGTCAGACAATCACAAATTCATGTCCTAGCTCCACAAGGTACTAGACATTTGACCTTGAACAAGTCCTTGAAGATCTCTGAAAGATTGTCCTCATGTAGAAAGTGGTGTAAAAGTCAACTTTTCCCAGGTGCCTGAAAGGTAAGTAGACCCTCTCAAGGTCAGGACACCAAAGTTTGGAGTGAGTTACTGTCAGCTATAACTTTGCAGGCTCTGCCACTTTCTAGCTGTGTGGTCTTGGGCAATGTTTTCAATCTTTCTGAGTCTCAATTTCCTCTCCATAAAATAGGGCTAATAGTAATTCCAGTACGTACTTCATGGGGTGGTGATTATTAATAGTAGAGCTTAAAGGAGCCTCCAATTGTACATCCTCTTACAGGTGAGGATGCTAGGCCCAAAGACTTAAATGATTTTGTCCAGAGTAGAACCCAAGTCACCTAACACTTCATCCTTTCCACTCTACCTCATTGCATCTCTGCAAGATTCTGATTCGTCCCTCCAAAAGTTCACATTATGTTTGTGCCCTTTTTAGAGTTGGTTATATTACACAGTTTTCCAACTCTTCAAACCCAGGTCATCCAAGCATGAGATATAGTATAACAGCATCATAATTAAAACACTTGATTTGACCTTTCCCTGTGAGGTGTAATATTTGTTTTTAATTGACTCTATCAGGAATCCTAACCACAGCTCTCAAACTAGCTATGCATTTCCCACACAAACCACTGTCAGTTCTGACAGCCACCCCAAAACTATTGCCATAATCTATCTTTGCATCAACTTGGAGCATGAAAGTAACTTACAAGTTGAGAGGGAAGTACAGAAAAGCAAAGATTTTGATAAGAAGGTTGCAGACAGAAGCTGGTAAGCATGGCCACACGGTTCTCATTAATTTTGTTCACCAACTCAGGGAGGCAGGATAAAAGTTTGTTGATGGAGGTTGAACTGTTAAATAATAATCCTTTTATTACATTTATTGGCTAAATGTGATGGCTCAGCCTCTGTGAGGGTGTGCAATTAGTCTGAGTACTTGCCAGACACAATAAGGGGGATAAGAGGTTTGTGTCTATGGGGTAAATAGACACAGTGAATTTCCTGGCTTTATTGAAAGAATGTGTCACTGTCATGCCAGAAAAAGAAAAAGAAAACTTTTCTGATTAAAAAGGAGCAAAACAGGGCTACGGGGAAGAGAGATGCCGTCTCACCAACTCTGCATGTGGAGTTACCATGTCTGTGGGGCTTTGTTACCTAGTGAATGGCGGTAACATGATATTTCTCTCCACTGGAGATAGAACAAGAAGGAATGAGACCTAAACTGCAGTATAAGGGATCCAGATCAAACCAAAGAAGAAATCTTCACAGTGATGTCTATTAAATCCACAAATGGTTTTCCATGAGAGTCCTTAGAATCTGCTTCTCTGTATATATTTCCAAATGGATTGTATATCAATCAGAGTCTTGGAGGGAAGCAAATCTCACTCAGATGATTTCAATCAAAAGACTTTAACCAAGAGACTATAAATAATGGTCTGAGCAAGAATAAGGGAACCAAAAAGAGCTATTGAGGCACCCAGGAACTAGAAACAATAGGAAGCCTTACCTCCCTATGCCTGATGGGGCAACGGGAGGAAATAGCTGTTACTGCAGTTCAAAGTAGGATGTGCTTTGGAGAAGGGGCCTTCCAGCAAGCAGGCGCCCCACCGCTGCCAGAGATATGATGCCAGAGAGGAAGGAAGGGGTACCCCAACCTCTTTTTTCCTTCCCTCTGATATCATGCTGATGGCTCCACTGGCCGAGCTCAAAGAGAAGTCAGCGAGGAAGAGAGTGCAGGTGATGCAGTCCATAGTGGCCAGATCCCAAGGCACAAAGCAGTGAAAAATCAAGGGTGAAGTGAGATAGGAAGTGATTACAGAATAACCAGCAAAGGGTAGATTCTTATTTTACTATCATAGGATGCTGGAGAGAATCTTACAGATTATTTCACTCAAATATCAAAAAGAAAGAAAGCTAAGGCCCAAGAGATCCCTTTGCCCAAGATTATACAACCTAGATGTTGGTAGGTCCAATTTCCAATGATTTCCTAGCACATTACAGGAAATATATGTTATAGACCTTTACAAGCTTGCTTCCTAACCTTCATCATTAGAAATTTCTTTTATTAATCTTCAGCATCTCCAGTGACTAGACTATCAACTTGAATATGTCTAGGAATGGAAATGAAGAGCGCCAAGAGAGTGGGCACTCATTTAACAACCATGTGTCCCAGCACTCCCATGGTCATTGATTTATTTGACTAATATGTATTTAAATACACTATGTGCCAAGCTCCATTCTAGGCATAGTGATCAAGACAGATTCAGTGAACAAGACAGATAGGGCCCCTGCCCTAGTAGGAGAAACAATACACAAGGAAGCCAATAAAATCATTTCAGGTAGTGATAAGTTCTAGGAAATAAATAATAGTAAGTGACTAGGGTCAGGAAGAAAGAAGAGCAGACAAGTTAGTCAGGGAAGGCCTTTTTGAGAAGGTAACAGAACTGGAATCCAAATTAAAAGGAAACAGTCATATAAAGAACATTCCAGACTAAGGGGAAAAAAGGACAGAGACCTTGAAATGGGAATAATTTTGAGTACTCAAGGAAAACACAGAAGACTAGTACTGCTGAAGCACAGTGACCCAGCAGAGAATGGTATTGAACAAGGCAAGGAGGGGTGGGCAGGAGCAAAATCATGTACAGCTCTGTGGGCCCTGGTGAGGAATTTGGTGGTAAGGCAGTGGAGAATTTTAAGTAAGAAATTGATGTGATCTTACTTCATTTAATCGTCGTAACTCTTAAAATGCTGTCACCTCCATTTTTCAGATGAGAAAACTGTCTCCTGGGAATTAAATTAAGCTTGTTCAAGGTCACAGTGAGTAACTTATGAATTGTTATTTAAGCCCAGTCCCGTCTGGTTCCATGAGCCACTTCATCAGGCCACTTTGACACATCTTCCTTGACATCCCAACACTCTCCTGAATTAGCAGCTTGTTCCCATTCACCTTTTCAGTATCCAAGGTTGATATTTAGGCTAAAGTCATCCTCTAATTCCAGTAATGAGGATTCAGAAATCATCAGATCATAATATTAAATGGTTTTATTTCATGATCTAATTCATGTGTCTAATGAAATCAGGCAGAGTAGAGTATCAGCCCCACAAGATTGTAGATGAAATAATATAGACTCTACTAGCAGGAAGTGCATTAAAAAGGTATATACTTTTTAAAACTTTCCCGCACAACCCACAGTAATATTTTCGATGTCATTGTTTTGCAGATGCTTTTGTATGCAGATTTCAAATATTGATCCTTCTCCAGTTTAGGCACTGGTCCTTCAAAAAAATTGCCTGTGCTTCTGTCCAAGGTGCTGAAGCCATTTGACCACGAATTAGACTTGCACAAGAAAGGTAATATCTGTTAAAATTTTATGAATGAAGATTCAGATTTTGCTCCCCTTTTTCATTACAAAAAGGAATTGGGACAGCATTATTTACTTTATGAAACAATTTAAAATACGATTTCTTACAGAAACAAAATTCACTGTCCTTGCTTCTCCACCTAACAGGAGCATTGCATGGGCATCCCCTGGGAGTTTGTAAGAAATGTGGAATCACAGACCCCACCCAGCCTGCTGAACCAGTATCTGAATTTTAATAAGATTCCCAGGAGATTCATACACGTATTAAAGTTTGGGATGCACTGCACTGCTGCACTTTAAAACAGTGGTTTTACACCCTTGGCAAGCTTTTGAAAATCCCAATCCCAAGATGAAATCCAGATAGCAGTATTTTTTAAAGCTCCTCAGATGATTCTAGTGTTCACCCAAGATGGAGACGCTTTTTTTTTAGTGAAGTATAGTTGATGTGCAATATTATTTAAGTTACAGGTATACAATATAGTGATTCACAATTTTTAAAGGTTATACTCCATTTATCGTTATTATAAAGCATTGGCTATATTCCTTGTGTTGTAGTCATATTGTGTTGTATTCTTGTAGCTTATTTTATACATAATAGTTTGTACCTCTTATTTCCCTACCCCTATATCACCCCTCCCCTCTTCCCTCTCCCCACTGGTAGCCACTAGTTTGTTCTCTATATCTGTGAGTCTGCTTCTTTCTTGTTATATTCATTAGTTTGTTTTATATTTTAGATTCCACATATGAGTCATACCATAAGTATTTGTCTTTCTCTGTCTGGCATATTTCACTTAGCATAATACCCTCCAAGTTCATCCATGTTGTTGCAAATGGCAGATTTTCATTCTTTTTTATGGCTGAGTAATGTTCCAATGTGTGTGTGTGTGCATATATATATATATTCATACATATCTTCCTTATCCATTCATCTGTTGATGGACACTTCCATATCTTGGCAATTATAAATAATGCTGCTATGAACATTGGGGTGCACGTATCTTTCTGGGTGCATGTATCTTTTTGAATCGGCGTTTTGGGGTTTTTTGGATGTATACCCAGGAGTGGAACCGCTGGGTTGTTTGGTAGTTATATTTTTAGTTTTTTTGAGAAACCTCTGTAGTGTTTTCAACAGTGGCTGCACAAATTTACATTCCCACCAACAGTGTTTGAGGGTTTTCTTTTCTTGGAGATTCTTTTCAAAGAAAACTTTATATCACTACCATAAGCGAAAACCAGTATCACCTGCCATAAATAGACACCATTAAAGAAAAAGATCAAAGACCATCAATAATTCTTACCTTACATAATTGTCAGAAACTGACATCTACTCTCTTTTTGTTAAAAAAAAAAAAAAAAAAGATAGGTGTTCAGGGCCTACCACCACCATATTGAGACTTTTCTTTAACCTAATTGGAAGAATTAATAGCAGAATAGAAAGGGAGACATTTTTTTCACAATGTGCTTCATTGTTACTGCTATCTCAGCCTACTCACACACCCCTTGTGTTATAAACACTGTACTTTGTGAAACACTGATCTATTAAATAAGGAGGTTTCAGCAGCTTCTTTATTTTAGTGATTCCCAACCTTAGTTGCACTTTAGACTCACCTACAGTGTTGTTAAGCCTATGTCCAGACTCTACCCCCAGATGCATTAAATCAGAACATCTGGGAATGGGCCCAAGGCATCAGAATATTCTAAAACATTTCCAGGTGATTCTGATATACAGCCAGGATTGAGAACCTGCCTGTCTACTTGGTAACACTTGGTTGGCTATAAGAACTGAGAAATTACAACATAACTTTCCCAAATAATCTGTCATCAGGCCAGTTCCCTAATTCAAACTCTCCACAATTTGTTGAGGTTTCCGTTGCATGTGCAGTTCCACTGTTGAAGATTCAGGGGGCTGACAAATCATAGCCATCTACCCCCTCACTCTCAATGTGGAACAAATTGAGAAATAGATTCAAGAAATATAGCGGCGATCAATTATCAGCTCTATTACTGGAAGGGTAGGTTGGAAAACCTCAGTTGAATCCAGGGCCAATGGACTTCCTCCCCAACCAGTTTAGATCTCGGCTCAGACACCCCTGGGGGAGTCTGGAACTGCATAAAAGACAGTTACCCAGATGATTACAAGCAGAATTTCTGTCCCCCCAAGTAGAGTCTTATTAGTGAGAACAATTAGAGATGGACATATAGACCCTACTCTGGAAGCTAAGCCTGGATCACAAACCAGTTAGGGTTCCTGTATGTAAGATGGGTGCATAGAAAGAATTCCTCCCTTCTAGAGAGAAGAATCGATCAGACACAAAGTAGAAAGAGGAAAAGAGAGGGAAGAGACACTGTGGGAGACATTACTAGGATTCACCAAGATTTGGGGCTCCCCTTTATTTCTGGGCAGACCCCTCTTAAGGTGAGGCATAGACGTGTGACTTTCTTTGGCCAATGGAACGTGAGCACGTGTTACATATATCACTTTTGGGCATTTAAGAGCTACTCGGTGCTCTGTCTGCACTCTCTCCCTGCCAAGCCATTGTTGAAAGAATCTGGGCGGAGCCAATATATGGAGGTCGGGCACCCAAACCCACAGTGAATTTTAAATGAGTAAGAAATGAATTTGTGTAAAGCAACTATACTTTTGGGGACCTTTGTCACTGCAGCATCACTTTGCCTACCCTGAGTAATATGATGATAACTATGAAAGAGTTACAAAGCAGTGGTACCTGTAAAAACTGAAATGTAGGAAACAATGTTTGCATAGATGAATCTATTCATGGATGTCAAAA
The DNA here is from genome assembly GCF_964341445.2 of Mesoplodon mirus. Lineage (NCBI taxonomy): Eukaryota > Metazoa > Chordata > Mammalia > Artiodactyla > Ziphiidae > Mesoplodon > Mesoplodon mirus. The sequence goes on from NC_138991.1 coordinate 50,148,640, forward strand.
CAAAGAGAGAGGTTTTCACTCTGCTTAAAAAATAGAGCAGCAATATCAACCCTTTTGAAAAGGTTGTACAATGTGGTAGATAAGTGGTGTCTGACCAACCTGGGATTAATTCCGGTCTTGGGCACTCACCAGCTGGGTAGACTCAGCCTCTCTGAGTCTGTTTTCTCATCAGCAACATGGGATTGACAGTAACACTAACCTTATAGAGTGGTTACAAATTTTAAATGATACTTTACCCATAAATTACTCAACGTACCTGGCACGGGATAAGCCCTCAAGAAACGTAACTGTTATGACTGAAGCAGGAGGCAAGAGTTACTGGCAGGAATGAAGAGTATGTTTCCCCCTCCCAACAATGCCCCGTGAGTCCTGCAGGGCTTAGCCCGAGACAGGGCTTAGCCCGAGACACACGCACACACGCACGCACACGGTCACATGCGCAGGTACATGCAGCCCCACGCACTGCCCTATGATTCTTCTCCCAAGGCAGGAATGGAGATGAAGTCTGCCAACTGTGCAGACTTAATTGCATTTTCTTCCTGAAAGAGGGTCTGGTGCAGAACACCTGCGGTCCAGCGCTACGTGACCACCAGGCTGTCGTGCAGGCAGCAGTGGCACAGGCAGCGTGCAAATTCGGGGCCTCTGGGACCTGAGATGTAGCCAGACCCCTGGATGCCCTCCCAACCACTGCACCCACCCCGGAAACAGAGCTTCCTGCGCAAGGCTGGGGGCAGTCTGGAATTTTGCAACTAATCCCCCTCTCAAGGGCCCTCAGGGACCGAAGGTGGAGAAAGGGGAGTGCAAACCTTTCCCCGACACCCTGGAAGGCAGAATACAAACGTGGTGTAGAGAGCAGAGGGTTTTGAAAGGAAAGAGTCAGACCCCAAATCAAGCTCTGACATCACTAGCCATGCAACTTAAGCAGGTGTGACACACTCTTCCAGAACTAGTTTCCTCAGCTGTAAGACCTGAGATGGTAACATTTGCGGGTCTGTGTGGGGTGATGTATCTAAGGTGCTCGGCCAATACCGGACATGTAGTAGGTGCCCGATAAACTGTAGCCATTATAATTAGGATGATTCACTCATTCATTGGACGAACATTTATTGAGTTTTACCATGTGTCAGGTACAGTTCCAGCTCAGTGGTTTGCTAAAGCAAACCACTTAGACCAGGCCTCTGCCCATGCAGAGCTTACAGGGCAGAGGAAAATAATCATGCAAACCAATTAGATAAATTTAGCCCAGGGTAAGTTCTCTGAAGGAAATAACACAGGATGACAGGATAGAAGATAGCTGAGAGTAGAGAGCCCTACTATAGCCACACTCTTCAGGGAAGTCTTCTCTGGGGCACCTGAAGGAGAACATGTTGGCAACTATGAGAAGATGGAGGGTAGTGTGTTCCAGGCAGAGGGAACAGCAAGTACCAAGGCCCTGAGGCAGCCTCTCAGTCATCATGTGGAGAGGTGGCAAAGAATGTCTCATAAACCACAGCTGCCACCACTCATTCAGGTTTACAAGAACTGGGATCAATCTAGAAGGTTTTCAAATGTTCCAAGCTTCTGAAGCCCAGAGCAGAGGGGCCAGATTAATATTCCATAAAAGGTAGTCTAAGACTGCTTAGACTCTACCAATATTTACGGAGCATCCTCCATGAAGCAGACAGTAGGCTGAATACTGGGGAATACAAAGGTAAATCGAGATGGCTGTTGCCTCCTATACCTGTGACCTCCCTGTATCCCAAGCTCCAAACCCAGGGTCTGGAAGATAGAAAGTAATCAGCAAATATTTGTTGACAGAAGCAACAAGAATAATGATATTTGTTAAGTTCTTATTCAGCTCTTCTATACCATTAATATTCTGACTCATTTAATCCTCACAACTCTAATATTAAATACGATTATTATCCCCATTTTACAGAAAGGGAAAGTGAAGATCAGAGTGATCAAGTAGCTTGCCCAGAATCACACAGCTAGTAAGTGGTAGAGCCAAGATTCAAATCTTGACAGTCTGGTTCTACAGTCCATGCTCTTAACTGACAGCAGCATGCCCAACCACCCTGATTTGCCTGGAGCAGTCCTGGGTTTAGTGCTGGAAGCCCCATGTCCTTGGAAACCCCTCAGACCTGGGCAAACCAGGACACATGATCATTCTACCCAGTACTGCCTTTCTAACAAGATATATTGCCATGAAATAAAATAAATTTCTACATGGTGAGCCAAGTAGAACAATAAATGCACGTACGCCTCCAGACTAGCAAAGAGAGGGAACCTAGACTCTTTCTGGATAGAAGGGAGCTTTCGTATATGACTCCTTATATGAAAGGAGGTGGGGTTCCACAATCACACCTGATATCCGGTTTGCTCCTGTCAAATGCCTCTTCTCTGTATTTGAAGGACAACATCACTCACTAAAACTAACTGTTCCCAACTTTACTCACTTGGTCACTCACGCAGTCATCTAATGAACAGTACCTACTCTTTGCTAGGCACTGTACTAGTCACGGGCATTGAGGATTTGCAGCTAACCAGACAGATGTGGTTCCACCCTCCTGTCATTCTTAGTCTAGTGGGGACACAGGTACTAAACTACCAAACATAATTAACTAAAGAATTCTAAATTGTCAGAAACCATGAAGTAAACCAATACCCATAAAGTACCAAAGGAGAGAATAGTCCCAGTTTAAACTAGGAAATCAGGGAAACCCTCCCTGACCCCAACAATGATCAGCAGTTAGCCAGGTAACAGTAAGGCAAGTGAGAATTCCAGGTAGAGGAAGCTGTGTGTGCAAAGGTCCTGAGGTAGGAAAATGCTTGGCTGGGAACTTCAAGAAGACACATGCAGCTGGAGCAAAGTGAATGAACTGGTGAGAGGCATGAGATGAGCTGGAGAGGGGGGCAGGAGCCAAATCATTAAGGGCAGTGAGTTTGGATTTCATTCTAAGTGCCAAGGGGAAAGTCACTGGAGGGTTTAGTTAGAAGAATAAATGGTCAAGTTCACACTTTACAAAGATCTTTCTGACTATTAGATGCAGAACGGATTGGAGATGAGCAAAAGTGGCTGCAGGGATGTGGGTGAGGAGGGAACTACAGGGGTCCAGGCAAGAGATGATGCAGGTTGAACCAGGCTGGTGAGTGTAGACACAGACATGTGGGTACAGTGGAGAGTTATTTAGAGGAAGGTAGAATCTACCTATTTTTAAAGATGACTTTGAGAGGAAGACCTTACCAAATGGCACTACCATCCACCCGGTTTTTTACACTGGGAACTTAGGTTGTCTTTTTCTTGAGAGGTGGCTCTCCACTCATGGGGAATTAATCACGGCTCACATTCCCCTGTGGCCCTGATTTCTCATGGAAAATAAAACCATTTCCCAACAAATTGATCTTCCTCCCCTCCTGTGATGGGTTGAATTTTGTCTCCCAAAAAGATATGTCCAAGTCCTAAACCCTAGTACCTATGAATGTGACCTTGTTTGGAAATTGGATCTTTACAGATGTCATCAAGATGTAAATTAAAACAAAATTATACTGGACTAGGGTGGGCCCTAAATCCAGTCACTGGTGTCTTCGAAGAAGAGACACAGACACAGGGAGACTGTCATGTGATTATAGGGGCAGAGATGCATTTACAAGCCAAGGAACACCAAGGATTTCTGGCTACTACCAGAAGCCAGAAGAGACTTCCCCGTCACCCTCTGTTGGTTTGTCCTCTGTACACAGAGGACAAGGAGAGACCAAAGAAAGAGACAGTCACTCCAGATTGGTAGGGGGCAAGTTTAACAAGCAAGGGAAATTACAGTAATACGAGGCTTGTCTTTGGCACCACAAGACAAGTATACATCTCCACACGTGCCCACCAGAATCTTAACAGTTTATAGAGAGGCCTTAACAGGGTTCACATTTACAAGTCCAGATGGTCTCATCAACACATTACTCTCTCAAGGCTGCATCCTTGAAAATGGCTCCACTGTAGGAACAGTGGGCGGAGTATACATTCCAAGGACAGGGAAGGGGTGAGGAGCCTCCCATTGCCTGGGTCCAGCTCAAGGGTCAGCCAGCAATCATGTCCTCTCCATGACCTCCTCCAATACCCTCCAGAGCTCAGGAAGGCATCCCTTTTGACTACCTTAAATACAAAGAAACAGAAGCAGAGAAGAGCTCTCGTTAGACATCTCACTGTCGCAGAAGACAATGGCAGGATGTACTATAATAGTTGCTACCAGTAAGAGTCAGGGGCTGGCAAACAACAGCCAAATTCAGCAGGCTGCCTGTTTTTGTAAACAAAAGCTTTATTGGCACACAGCTTGGAGAGATGTTGTTTAAAGGCGCAAACTTGCAACTAGTAGATGAATACATTCTGGAGATCCAATTTAAATGCACAGCAGAATGATTATCAAAGTTGCTAAGAGACTAGGTCTTAATTGTTCTCACCACAACAAAGAAAGGATAATTACGTGGCATGATCAAGGTGTTAGGTAACACTATGTGATAATCATATTACAATATACAAATGTATCAAATCAGCATGTTGCACACCTTAAACTGACACAATATTACACACCAATTATATCTAAATTAAAAAATAAAAATAAATAAAGTAAGTAGGAAGGTCCTTCTTTTTCCTCTCTCCCCTCTGGGATATGTACAGTTTCTCACATGGCCCTCAAATCATTTTCTACACATAAATATCCTTTAAATACACACACACACACACACACACACACACACACACAATGATCGCATACTATACCTGCTGACAAAAACTTGCTTTTTTCACAGAGTATGTCCTGGATATTTTTCTATGTCAGCACATATGGGGTGATCAAAGTATTCCATAGTCAGGAGGTACCATAATTTATTGCTAAACTTGCAGTGGCTTTCAGTATTTTACTCTCCAAATGATACATCAGATGGATTGGTTTTCTCCATGGCCTTCAATGAACAGCATTCAAACAACAGCTAATCTAACACCTGATATGAGCCAAGCACTGTGTTAGGTGCTGGGCTCCAGAAGTGAATAAACCATGGTCCCTGTCCTCAAAGAGCTCACAGTGTCTTCCAATGATAATGTTGATAAATTTAATGAGCATCTACTATGGGCCATTCAGTGTAATGATACTGACATGCATTATCTCACTCAATCTTCACAACAAAAGCAGCTTATGAGGCAGGTACAACTATGAGCCCCACTTTACAAATGAGACTGAGGCTCAGAGAGGTTAAGTAACTTACTTGAGGTCACACAGCTAGCAATAGATTGAGCTGGAATTCAAACCCAGGCTCTTAAGCACCCAGCCTACACTCAGGAGACAGGATTAAAACTAGTGCAAGTGAGAGCTTCGAGGAAGGAACGAAGGACTCAATTAAGGAGATCAGGGAAAGCTCCACGAGGAAGTGACAACTTAGTGGCATCAAAAAGAGCAAGCACTGACACCAGAAATATAGCTACACGCGGAACAACTCCTACAGAACATCTACTGAACGCTGGCAGAAGACCTCAGACCTCCCAAAAGGCAAGAAACTCCCCACGTACCTGGGAAGGGCAAAGCGGAGAGATTCCCGCACAGAGGATCGGTGCCGACCGGCACTCACCAGCCCGAGGCTTGTCTGCTCGCCCGGCTGGGCGGGCGGCGCTGGAAGCTGAGGCTCGGGCTTCGGTCAGAGCGCAGGGAGAGGACTGGGGCTGGCGGCGAGAACTCAGCCTGAAGGGGGCTAATGCGCCACAGCTAGCCGGGAGGGAGTCCGGGAAAACTCTGGAGCTGCCGAAGAGGCAAGAGACTATTTCTTCCCTCTTGGTTTCCTGGTGCGGAGGAGAGGGGATTAAGAGCGCTGCTTAAAGGAGCCCCAGAGACGGGCGCGAGCCGCGGCTGAAAGCGCGGAGACCAGAGACGGGCGTGGGACGCTGGGGCTACAGCTGCCGCCGCCAAGAGGCCTGTGTGCGAGCGCAGGTCACTGTCCACGCCGCCCTTCCGGGAGCCTGTGCAGCCCGTCACTGCCGGGGTCCTGGGATCCAGAGACGGCTTCCCTGGGAGAACGCACGGCGCGCCTCAGGCTGGTGCAACGTCACGCCGGCCTCTGCCGCTGCAGGCTCGCCCCGCACTCCGTGCCCCTCCCTCCCCCGCGGCCTGAGTGAGCCAGAGTCCCCGAAGCGGCTGCTCCTTTAACCCTGTCCTGTCTGAGCGAAGAACAGACGCCCTCCGGCGACCTACACGCAGAGGCGGGGCCCAATCCAAAGCCGAGACCCGGGAGCTGTGGGAACAAAGAAGAGAAAGGGAAATCTCTCCCAGCAGCCTCAGACGCAGCGGATTAAAGATCAACAATCAACTTGATGTACCCTGCATCTGTGGAATACATGAATAGACAACAAATCATCCCAAATTGAGGAGCCAGGAGTCAGTGCTGTGCCTCTGAGGTGGGAGAGCCAACTTCAGGACACTGGTCCACAAGAGATCTCCCAGCTCCACATAATATCAAACGGCGAAAATCTTCCAGAGATCTCCATCTCAACACCAGCACCCAGCTTCACTCAACGACCAGCAAGCTACAGTGCTGGACACCCTAAGCCAAACAACTAGCAAGACAGGAACACAACGCCACCCATTAACAGAGAGGCTGCCTAAAATCATAAAAAGTCTGCAGACACCCCAAAACACACCACCAGACGTGGACCTGCCCACCAGAAAGACAAGATCCAGCCTCATCCACCAGAACACAGGCACTAGTCCCCTCCACCAGGAAGCCTACACAACCCACTAAACCAACCTTAGCCACTAGGGACAGACACCAAAAACAACGGGAACTACGAACCTGCAGCCTGCAAAAAGGAGACCCCAAACACAGTAACATAAGCAAAATGAGAAGACAGAAAAACACACAGCAGGAGAAGGAGCAAGATAAAAACCCACCAGACCTAACAAATGAAGAGGTAATAGGCAGTCTACCTGAAAAAGAATTCAGAATAATAATAGTAAAGATGATCCAAGATCTTGGAAATAGAATAGACAAAATGCAAGAAACAGTTAACAAGGACCTAGAAAAACTAAAGATGAATCAAGCATCGATTAAAAACACAATAAATGAAATGAAAAATACTCTAGATGGGATCAATAGCAGAATAACTGAGGCAGAAGAACGGATAAGTGAGGTGGAAGATAAAATAGTGGAAATAACTGATGCAGAGCAAAATAAAGAAAAAAGAATGAAAAGAACAGAGGACAGTCTCAGAGACCTCTGGGACAACATTAAACGCACCAACATTCGAATTATAGGGGTTCCAGAAGAAGAAGAGAAAAAGAAAGGGACTGAGAAAATATTTGAAGAGATTATAGTTGAAAACTTCCCTAATATGGGAAAGGAAATAGTTAATCAAGTCCAGGAGGCACAGAGAGTCCCCTACAGAATAAATCCAAGGAGAAATACGCCAAGACACATATTAATCAAACTGTCAAAAATTAAACACAAAAAAATCATATTAAAAGCAGCAAGGGAAAAACAACAAATAACACACAAGGGAATCCCCATCAGGATAACAGCTGATCTCTCAGCAGAAACTCTACAAGCCAGAAGGGAGTGGCAGGACATACTTAAAGTGATGAAGGAGAAAAACCTGCAACCAAGACTACTCTACCCGGCAAGGATCTCATTCAGATTTGATGGAGGAATTAAAACGTTTACAGACAAGCAAAAGCTGAGAGAGTTCAGCACCACCAAACCAGCTTTACAACAAATGCTAAAGGAACTTCTCTAGGCAAGAAACACAACGAAGGAAAAGACCTACAATAACAAACCCAAAACAATTAAGAAAATGGGAATAGGAACATACATATCGATAATTACCTTAAATGTAAATGGACTAAATGCTCCCACCAAAAGACACAGATTGGCTGAATGGATACAAAAACAAGACCCATATATATGCTGTCTACAAGAGACCCACTTCAGACCTAGAGACACATAACAGACTGAAAGTAAGGGGATGGAAAAAGATATTCCATGCAAATGGAAACCAAAAGAAAGCTGGAGTAGCAATTCTCATATCAGACAAAATAGACTTTAAAATAAAGACTATTAGAAGACACAAAGAAGGACACTACATAATGATCAAGGGATCGATCCAAGAAGAAGATATAACAATTGTAAATATTTATGCACCCAACATAGGAGCACCTCAATACATAAGGCAAATACTAACAGCCATAAAAGGAGAAATCGACAGTAACACAATCATAGTAGGGGACTTTAACACCCCACTTTCACCAATGGACAGATCATCAAAATGAAAATAAATAAGGAAACACAAGCTTTAAATGATACATTAAACAAGATGGACTTAATTGATATTTATAGGACATTCCATCCAAAAACAACAGAATACACATTTTTCTCAAGTGCTCATGGAACGTTCTCCAGGATAGATCATATCTTGGGTCACAAATCAAGCCTTGGTAAATTTAAGAAAATTGAAATTGTATCAAGTATCTTTTCTGACCACAATGCTATGAGACTAGATATCAATTACAGGAAAAGAGCTGTAAAAAATACAAACACATGGAGGCTAAACAATACACTACTTAATAACAAAGTGATCACTGAAGAAATCAAAAAGGAAATTAAAAAATACCTAGAAACAAATGACAATGGAGACACGATGACCCAAAACCTATGGGATGCAGCAAAAGAAGTTCTAAGAGGGAAGTTTATAGCAATACAATCCTACCTTAAGAAACAGGAAACATCTCGAATAAACAACCTAACCTTGCACCTAAAGCAATTAGAGAAAGAAGAACAAAAACATCCCAAAGTTAGCAGAAGGAAAGAAATCATAAAAATCAGATCGGATATAAATGAAAAAGAAATGAAGGAAACAATAGCAAAGATCAATAAAACTAAAAGCTGGTTCTTTGAGAAGATAAACAAAATTGATAAACCATTAGCCAGACTCATCAAGAAAAAAAGGGAGAAGACTCAAATCAATAGAATTAGAAATGAAAAAGGAGAAGTAACAACTGACACTGCAGAAATACAAAAGATCATGAGAGATTATTACAAGCAACTCTATGCCAATAAAATGGACAACATGGAAGAAATGGACAAATTCTTAGAAATGCACAACCTGCCAAGACTGAATCTGGAAGAAATAGAAAATATGAATAGACCAATCACAAGCACTGAAGTTGAAACTGTGACAAAAAATCTTCCAACAAACAAAAGCCCAGGACCAGATGGCTTCACAGGTGAATTCTATCAAGCATTTAGAGAAGAGCTAACACCTATCCTTCTCAAACTCTTCCAAAATATAGCAGAGGGAGGAACACTCCCAAACTCATTCTACAAGGCCGCCATCACTTTGATACCAAAACCAGACAAGGATGTCACAAAGAAAGAAAACTACAGGCCAATATCACTGATGAACATAGATGCAAAAATCCTCAACAAAATACTAGCAAACAGAATCCAACAGCACATTACAAGGATCATACACCATGATCAAGTGGGGTTTATTCCAGGAATGCAAGGATTCTTCAATATACGCAAATCAATCAACGTGATACACCATATTAACAAATTGAAGGAGAAAAACCATATGATCATCTCAATAGATGCAGAGAAAGCTTTCGACAAAATTCAACACCCATTTATGATAAAAACCCTGCAGAAAGTAGGCATAGAGGGAAATTTCCTCAACATAATAAAGGCCATCTATGACAAACCCACAGCCAGCATCGTCCTCAATGGTGAAAAACTGAAACCATTTCCACTAAGATCAGGAACAAGACAAGGCTGCCCACTCTCACCACTCTTATTCAACATAGTTTTGGAAGTTTTAGCCACAGCAATCAGAGAAGAAAAGGAAATAAAAGGAATCCAAATCGGAAAAGAAGAAGTAAAGCTGTCACTGTTTGCAGATGACATGACACTATACATAGAGAATCCTAAAGATGCTACCAGAAAACTACTAGAGCTAATCAATGAATTTGGTAAAGTAGCAGGATACAAAATTAATGCACAGAAATCTCTGGCATTCCTATATACTAATGATGAAAAATCTGAAAGTGAAATCAAGGAAACACTCCCATTTACCACTGCAATAAAAAGAATAAAATATCTAGGAATAAACCTACCTAAGGAGACAAAAGACCTGTATGCAGAAAATTATGACACTGATGAAAGAAATTAAAGATGATACAAATAGATGGAGAGATGTACCATGTTCTTGGATTGGAAGAATCAACATTGTGAATATGACTCTACTACCCAAAGCAATCTACAGATTCAATGCAATCCCTATCAAACTACCACTGGCATTTTTCACAGAACTAGAACAAAAAATTTCACAATTTGTATGGAAACACAAAAGACCCCGAATAGCCAAAGCAATCTTGAGAACGAAAAATGGAGCTGGAGGAATCAGGCTCCCTGACTTCAGACTATACTACAAAGCTACAGTAATCAAGACAGTGTGGTACTGGCACAAAAACAGAAAGATAGATCAATGGAACAGGATAGAAAGCCCAGAGATAAACCCACGCACATATGGTCACCTTATCTTTGATAAAGGAGGCAGGAATGTACAGTGGAGAAAGGACAGTCTCTTCAATAAGTGGTGCTGGGAAAACTGGACAGGGACATGTAAATGTATGAGATTAGATCACTCCCTAACACCGTACACAAAAATAAGCTCAAAGTGGATTAAAGACCTAAATGTAAGACCAGACACTATCAAACTCTTAGAGGAAAACATAGGCAGAACACTCTATGACATAAATCACAGCAAGATCCTTTTTGACCCACCTCCTAGAGAAATGGAAATAAAGACAAAAATAAACACATGGGACCTAATGAAACTTAAAAACTTTTGCACAACAAAGGAAACCATAAACAAGACCAAAAGACAACCCTCAGAATGGGAGAAAATATTTGCAAATGAAGCAACTGACAAAGGATTAATCTCCAAAATTTATAAGCAACTCATGCAGCTCAGTAACAAAAAACAAACAACCCAATCCAAAAATGGGCAGAAGACCTAAATAGATATTTCTCCACAGAAGATATACAGATGGCCAACAAACACATGAAAGGATGCTCAACATCTTTTCTAATTAGAGAAATGCAAATCAAAACTACAATGAGGTATCATCTGACACCAGTCAGAATGGCCATCATCAAAAAATCTAGAAGCAATAAATGCTGGAGAGGGTGTGGAAAAAAGGGAACACTCTTGCACTGCTGGTGGGAATGTGAATTGGTACAGCCACTATGGAGAACAGTATTGAGGTTCCTTAAAAAACTACAAATAGAACTACCATATGACCCAGCAATCCCACTACTGGGCATATACCCTGAGAAAACCATAATTCTAAAAGAGTCATGTACCAAAATGTTCATAGCAGCCCTATTTACAATAGCCCGGAGATGGAAACAACCTAAGTGTCCATCATCTGATGAATGGATAAAGAAGATGTGGCACATATATACAATGGAATATTACTCAGCCATAAAAAGAAACGAAACTGAGCTATTTGTAATGAGGTGGATGGACCTAGAGTCTGTCATACAGAGTGAAGTAAGTCAGAAAGAGAAAGACAAATACTATATGCTGACACATATATATGGAATTTAAGAAAAAAAATGTCATGAAGAACATAGGGGTAAGACAGGAATAAAGACACAGACCTACTAGAGAATGGACTTGAGGATATGGGGAGGGGGAAGGGTAAGCTGTGACAAAGCGAAAGAGAGGCATGGACATATATACACTACCAAACGTAAGGTAGATAGCTAGTGGGAAGCAGCTGCATAGCACAGGGAGATCAGCTCGGTGCTTTGTGACCACCTAGAGGGGTGGGATAGGGAGGGTGGGAGGGAGACGCAAAAGGGAGGGGATATGGGAACATATGTATATGTATAACTGATTAAATTTGTTATAAAGCAAAAACTAACACACCGTTGTTAAGAAATTATACTCCAATAAAGATGTAAAAAAAGAAAAAAAAAAGAACAAGCACTTTCCAGTGGACAAGGAGGGAGAGGGAATTCCAAGCAAAGAGATTAGCATGCACAAAGCCATGGAATTTCTGGGAACCGGTATATGTAATTCAGCATGATTTGGGTGCAAAGTGAGACAGATGAGGGTAGAGAGAGGCATGGCAGGATCACAACTCCTCATCCTAGCTGAGACTCTAAACTTTATCCTAAAAGTTATGAGGAGCCATTGAAGGGTTATTAAGCAGGAAATTCAAGATCAAAGTTGCTGCTGGTTGCAGCATGGAAGATAGATCAGAGAGGAGGGAAGGCTTGGAGGGCAAGGAGACTGATGAAGAGGTGGCTGCCATCATCCAAGCTGCACATGGAGAGTTTGTCTTCTCGGGGCCAGCTTTTACCCGTATAAGACAGCAGGGGGGTACTGAGGGCAGGACACGCTGATCCAGGGAGACTCAGGAGCTCCTGGTAATGTTAAAGGCAGACTGAGTCCCTGTTTTTCCCTGGGATGTGAGAGCTGACGGCTGACTGCCCAGTGGGGGAATCTGACTTAACCCTGGACTATTTCACTCCATGTTCAGACAGCTTCCAGCAGCCGAGAGACTTCCTCGGGTCGCCCAGTCCTGGTGAGAGGAGGACATCTTGAGCAGTGGCCCGTCCACTTCCACCACCCCCTCAGCTGGCACCATGAGGCTGTGGGCCTGCAGAGAGCCAAGCCATGAGGCCATTGCATCGTGAGTCATCCCAGCTGGTTCCGGCTATTTTCCCTGGGATGCAAGAGAGCCAGAGGGAGCGTGTCCTGGCGAGGCCAGGCGGGAGACCAGTGGCCAGCCTGCCAGGGGCTGCCAGGCATGGCCATGGCCTAAGGGAAGGATGGATGCCTATAGCCACCCGCTGACCTTGTGGGGAGGAAGAGAGCCACTGGGAGGGCCTTGCTCACTTCCACAAAGCAGGCAGAGCCATCAGCAGTTCTGGCTCTGAGACACAACATACACCAAAGGACACTGATCAGGGCAGGAGCATAAAGTGCAAGGGAGTGGCGTCAGGGGTTGAGGTTGACAAATAAAACAGCTAACTATTTACTGAGCCCGGCCTCCGGTCCAGGAGCTGTGCTAAACACTTTACAGCATCATCATGTCTGCTAAAATACTTTATAACTATTACTTCATTGAGTCCATTACAACAGGGGTCAGCCAAATCCAGCTTGTGACCTGTCTTTTTATGGCACACGAACTAAGAATGGTTTTTACATTTTTAAAGGGTTTTAGAAAAAAAATATGTGATAAAAACCATCTGTGGCCCACAAAGCCTAAAATATTTACTATCTGGTCCTTTAATGAAAATGTGTGCCAATTCCTGCACTAGAATATAAGCTCCAGGTGGGCAAGTAGGGTGTGCATTGTATGTGTGCTCCACTCCTATATTCCCTGACACCTAGAAGAGTTCTTAGCACATAGTAAATGCTCAATAAATGTCAAGTGAACAAATGAAGGCATGAGTGAATGAATTTTTATTATCACCTAATCAGATAGATACTATCATTAGCCCCATTTTACTAATGAGTAAACTGAGGCTCACCATGGTGAATCAACTTGCCCAAGTGAAAGAGATTTGTCAATACTTTGGAAAAAAGTGGATTGAGAACTAGGGAGTCAGAGAAGGGAGAACTGATTCCTGGTAAGAGCACGATCATGTTGCACGTGGAAATCCAGACTACACGAAGCCAAGACTCAGACACACCTAAAACAGAGCTTGAGCATTTGGGTACAGAAGATCTCCACTGGGGCACAGAACTTGCCTAACTGAGGACATGAGGGGTCAAAAGTCACAATCATGAGCCACACCCCACTTAAAAGCAATTTAACTTAGTTTATTGTTTTTTTCTTCTTAAGTTACTTTATTTTTAAATCACCATCAGATTTAAGTCATTCAGTCAACACAATCATTACAATTAAGCAACTCTTCTTTTTACAGCAAAAACAGTGAAAGTAGAGAAAGGAAAAGGAATCTAGAAAAGAAAGCAGACGGGCAGAGAGCAGAGAAGCCAACAGGAAAAAGGCAGACAGCCCACCCACCTAGACCTGACACACAAGGAGAGCAGAGAGGGAGAAACCAGGGAAGCACGGGGCCTTTGAGGCCACACAGACCTCGTTCCACCACTGGCCAGCTCTGCATCCTTGAGCTGGGCACTAATTTCAGCCAGGGTTCAATGAGAGGAGCCAATCTATAGACATGATGCAGATGTGGATGTAGATGCAGATATCGATAAGGATACAGATAGAGTTAGACTTGGGGGAATCGATGTTCAGCAAACATTTAACTTGCACTTTAGTGGGGATGCAAAGATAAAAGTGCTTCTTCACGCAAGGAAACAAAAATAGATACTCATGAAATAATATAACTACTTATAAACTATTTTAAATGCAATGGTAGAACTGTGCACAGGGTACAGTGAGAGCAGTGAAGAGAGTCCCTAACTCATATGTTGGACCATAAGATTAGAGAAGGTTTCCTGGGGGGAATAGAGGGGATGAGCTTATCCTTAAAGAATGAATAATTGTAAAGGAGACACTGAACCTGCCAGGACAGAGTAACTCAAAACATAGATGCTGTTGGTGAAGAGTCAGGGCTTCAGATTTATCAGCAAAGAAAATATTCTTTTCATCACCTTGACAAACAGGGGAGTCAAAAGTAAAACCTTTTTTGGTGAAAATATGTGAATTTGAGATATTAGCACAATATCCAATTAGAAAAACCTAGCAAGTACAGAGTCTGAAATGAGTATAGCTTGAAATGGGAACACAATTGCAGGTAGATTTGGGAGGCAGAAACAGTCACCTAATTTACTATTTTTCTGGCTGTTCTTTCTCAATCCATTTCCTATTCCCTGCCTATGTATTGAATGCTTATGCCTTTGAGTTCTTTCCTTTCCTTCTTTTCTTCTTACATTAAGAAAGGAAGGGAAGGGCTTCCCTACATCCAAAAAGGATGAAGAACTCAACCCTTGGCCCCTGGGATCCAGAAAGAACAAAGACAGGGAGGAAGGAGAGAGAGAGGAGGGAAGAAAGAGGGAGGGAGGGAGGCTGGGTGGCTGTTGAATGAATGACAAATTCTACCAAGAATAATGGTTGGCTGCAGGGAGAAGGTGGGCTGAGAAAGTTTCTCGAAGTCTTGAAGTAAGATTAAGAGTTGGCCATGGACAGGATGGAAATAAAGGCACAGACCTACTAGAGAATGGACTTGAGGACACGGGGAGGGGGAAGGGTAAGCTGGGACAAAGTGAGAGAGTGGCATGGACGTATATACACTACCAGACGTAAAATAGATAGCTAGTGGGAAGCAGCCACATAGCACAGGGAGATCAGCTCGGTGCTTTATGACCACCTAGAGGGGTGGGGTAGCGAGTGTGGGAGGGAGGGAGACGCAAGAGGGAGGAGATATGGGGATATATGTATATGTATAGCTGATTCACTTTGTTATAAAGCAGAAACTAACACACCATTGTAAAGCAATTATATTCCAATAAAGATGTTACAAAAATAAAAAAGAGTTGGCCACAGAGAAAGGCAAGCTGGGATGGTCAGCTGCCTCAAAGGAAAGTAACTGAGTGTCTATGAAACTGAGGCCCTTAAAACTGAGTTTCCCTGCCTTTATAATTCACCTCTCTACCCAAAACTTTAACCCCTTTCTTGTCCTGCTCCTGTTCCCCTCAGGATTGAGGACTATCCAAAAAAAGAAGGGGGTGGGGGGATTGAAACCAAGCAGGACACTGTGGGGCCCTCCTTGGTCCAAAAGCCCCTCCACGTCCCCCATTTCTTGTTCGTAGAAAAAACGTCTTTAGTCTCAAAGCCTTCCCTGAGTTCCAAAAAATAGCCTCAAGCAGTTAATGATGAGGACAAGAGTCACAAGACTCCTGGTTCCTACTGAAGGGAAACAGATAACAATCTGATGAACATCTTTGAGTTGCTCTAATAGAAACTAAGACTCCCACCCAGGTGGAAGACAGTGACTACATGCCGACCATGGGCACATAGACCACAGACTGGTTGGAACCAGAAGGTTGAGACTCCTGAAACATCACCCTGTTACCTCACCACCAGCCAATCAGAAGAAGGTCCACAGCTGATCACCATCCAACAACCCTCTCCCCTAACAGTCTTTAAAAACTCTTGCCTGAAAGGCACACGGGGCGCCTGAGCTGCCCATTCTCCTTGCCTGGTGCCCTGCAAATAAACCTTTACTTTCTTGCAAACACCAACCACCAGAGTTCGGCTTTCTGTGCTGCTGGCACCCTGAGCCCTTGCTCGGTAACGTCTAGGGGACACAATAGAAGGGAGGCTTGTCACTGAAAACCTTTTCAAGCCTTTTGAATTTTGAACCACGTGGTAATGTTGCCTATCCAAATATAAACATATACATTTTTTAAGTTGGCCAGGTGAATAATTGTTAGGGAAGAGGATCTCCAAGCATAAATATATTCCCTCATTTGCAAACACTTGGGAGATTCTATTTTCTTTCCTTTCAAGAATCAGAAGGCCAGCATTTGCTTCCTTCCCAGCCCTGGAAGTAATTTGTTGAGGGTTCAGTCCTCTCCCTGCCACCTATGTAAGGGCTGCTGCATGAAACCGTTCCAGTTGAACACTGCACAGCCCCAGGGGCTGCCAACTCCATCAACTGTAACGTGAATGGGTTGCTCAGTGCCCAACCTGTACAGCCTTAGATGGTGACACTCTCCTCCTCCCACAGCCTAACCTGCTCCAAGGTATAAAAGTTTCATCAACTTCAAAGTCCAAAACAGCCTCCACCAAGAGCCTCTTTTCTTTCATCCAAGAGGGAGTTTATGGATGTTGTTTGCTCATTGGCTTTAAAAAGTGCAGAGGAGAGGCTTCCCTGGTGGCGCAGTGGTTGAGAGTCCACCTGCCGATGCAGGGGACACAGGTTCGTGCCCTGGTCCAGGAGGATCCCACATGCCGCGGAGCGGCCATGAGCCATGGCCACTGAGCCTGCGTGTCTGGAGCCTGTGCTCCACAACAGGAGAGGCCACAGCAGTGAGAGGCCCACTTACCACAAAAAAAAAAAAAAAAAGTGCAGAGGAAGCAAGCGAGATCTCCTCTCCATGAGCTCACCTCCCCCTGGCCCAGCACTTGAGCTCCTTGCCCTTGCTAATGATCCCTCACCACAAGTGAATCAACTCTGCCCACAACAGCTAACAATGAGCCAATGGTGTGTTTGCCTGCTCCGGGTATCCAATTTGAGGAGTGTATTCAGGCTAAGGGAGCTTGCAGCATCCTGACCGCTCAGGATGTGAGGCTTTTATGAGGGGGTCAGACAACAGCTGCTTCTCCAGAGGCAACTGGGCAAACAGCACATCGTCCTCCTGCCCTGCCTTCTGTCTCCAGCATAAAAGCCTCAAGAACCAGGTCCAGCCTGAATCTAATGTGTCCCTAAGAAGACTGCTCTTCCTTATAAATATCTGTCCTAGACCCAGGTGTCCACTGTCTGCAGCTCTGTCATAGAGAGCCACTGTCCACTGGTGGCCACCAACCACAGGGTACAGCCCAAACCTCAGCCAAAGGCTCACAGGGTCTGATCCTGCCCTCCCTCGTCAATTTCCCCCACACTGAATCAGTTTCAGATCCACACCTCTCTTGCCTCCTGGCCTGTGAACATGCAGATCCTTATGCCAGGAATGTCCTTCCGGGCTTCCCTGGTAGCGCAGTGGTTGAGAGTCCGCCTGCCAATGCAGGGGACACAGGTTCATGCCCCGGTCCAGGAAGATCCCACATGCCGCGGAGCGGCTGGGCCCACGAGCCATGGCCACTGAGCCTGCGCATCCGGAGCCTGTGCTCCGCAATCGGAGAGGCCACAACAGTGAGAGGCCCACATACTGCAAAAAAAAAGAATGTCCTTCCATGATAGGAGATTGGTTCAATAAACTATGGTACACTCTTACAACAGAATACCATGAAGCCATTAACAACAATGATGAAGAAAAATATTAGGTGCCATGGAAAATGTTACAATATATTAAGAAAATCCAGTTATGAAAATCATAATAGCAGCTAACATTTATTGAGGATTCACTCTGTTCTACAATTCTAAGCACTTTACATGTATGAACTCAATGAATCCTCAAAACAACCTCAGGAAGAGGATACGTTATTATCCACCATTTTACAGATGAGGAGACTGAGGCTCAGAGAGTTTACATAACATGTCCAAGATTACAGGCCCTGCCTGTGGCAGAGCTGGGATTTGAACCCAGGCCATTTGTCTTTAGTGTCTACATTCTTAACCACCACACAGCAGTGTATCAAACAAAAAGCATTTGTGACCCTGGTTTTATAAAAACAAAGCAAAAAAGTATACACGTAGTAAGATGTAGAGTTTTAAAGCAACACCTTGATATGTACCAGGATGTTCACAGTGGTTATCTCCCGAGAATGAGATTGATGAGGGGCGATGCTGCTGGCGGGGTCCCCAGGAAGCAGCCTCTGAGGTGGAGTTTAGCAAGAAACATGTTTATTGAGAAGGACTCTTAGGACCAACACCTTTGGGAGAAAGAGACAGGAAGCAGGAAGAGGGCAGAGGGAGAGCGTGGGCTTTGCTGCAGGGAGCTCTAGCTCTAGAACAGTCCTTCAGAGTGTCCCAGGTTGGGCTGAGGTAGCCAGACCTTTATGCCTCCCACCTTCGTCAGTCATTTGATGGTGCTGGAAGGCTGGCCACTAGCAGCACGTCCAGCATCTGGACAACATGTGCTTCCTTAGGAGAGTCTGAAGGGTGCCGTGATTTTAGTTTTCTTCCGTTTGTTTGTCTATATGGGTTACGATTAATCCATATCACTTGTCCAGTGAGGGAAAGAAGCTACAAGAAGAAAAGAAGTCATCAATCTTCAATCGCATCAAGGCCAGAGGCAAGCTTGGCTCTGGCTTTAGAAGTAAACAAGGCCCAAGTGGAGGATCACGCCCACGTCAGACAGTAAATAACGTGTGCCTTCTGGGATTGCTTGGGTGTGAATATTAGTTCAAAGACTACACGTGAATTAACTGGTAGGGTTCTAAATACAGAGAGTTGCAGAAGCTGACTGGTGAGCAAGAAGGACTTTGACCAAGAGCCTGGCTGATTATCTGGCCTTAGGGAAGCATGTAGCAGCTGTCTCCTCACCCCAAAATGCCGGGATGGTAAACAATTCCATCGCGGCCACCAATGAACCACACTCTTTGGTTTGTATCTTTGGTTTTGGAATTGGTCATGGGGCTTGCATTTACCAATGGGACCATGGCAAGTGTAATGCAAAGAGGTTTAATAAGCATTTGCACACTGGGCTTATCTTCTTGGAACACTCCTCTTGGAACCCAGCTGCCATGCCCTAAGGAATTCCAGGCTGTCCTCCATGTGGAGGGGTCCTAAAAGGGGAGACATGTGCTGAGAGAGGCCAGGTACAGAAGAGCCCAGTAGAGCTCCCAGCTGAACACACCACCATGAGTGACCCAATCAACACTATGTAGAACAGAACTGCCCAGTCAATTCACAGAATCATGAGAAATAAGAAACTGTTACTGTTTTAAGCCACTAAATTTGGGCTTAAAAGCAACAGAAAAGTGAAACATCAGGGCTGGGCTGAAAAAGAGGTCACTGGATAAGTCTGATCGCCCCAGCCTGCCACAGCCTGGCCCGTCCTATAATCCATGTGCTCAATGTCTACTTTCAAACCAATCCAACCTGCCTGCCTACCACCTAGCCATTGACACATAAAGACAAGGATACCTCAAGGATATTCAGAACAATATCCTTGAGGTCTCTTTCTGTGTCCCAGAAAGGCAGCTGAGAACATGAGCTCTGGAGTGAGTCTGCCCGAGTTCAAATCCCAGTACCCCTACCTACAAGCTGAGTGATCTCTCCGAGCCTCAGTTTCCCCCTATGTAAAGTGGGTTCATAATAGTCTGTATTGGGTTGAATAGCATCCCCTTTAAAATTCATGGCCGCCCAGAACGTGTGAATGTGACATTGATTGGAAACAGTCTTTGCAGATGTAATCAAGCTAGGATGAAATCATACTGAATTGGGATGGGCCCCAAGTCTAATATGACTGGTGTCCTTATGAGGAGAGGGAAATTTGGACACAAAGACATAGACAGAAGGAAGATGGCCATGTGAAGACAGAGACAGAGATTGGAGTTATGCTGCCACAAGTCAAGGAGTACCAAGGATTGCTGGCAACTACTAGAAGCTAGGAGAGGCAAGAAAGGATTTTTCCCTGGAGTCTTTGGAGGGAACAGAGCCCTGACAGTACCTTGATTGCAGACTTCTGGTCTCCAGGACTTCGAGATAATAAATTTCTGTTGTTTTAAGTCACCAGTTTGTGGTCATTTGTTCTGGCAGCCCCAGGAAACTAATACACAGTCCTTGCTGGGTGGTGATTGAATGAGTTAATATAGATAACCTTCTCTAGCAGAACTCTCACTATGGAAACTAAGGAAATAAATAGATTTGGATAGTGGGGGACACCTGTAAGGTACACTTACTATCACCCAGCACCCAGTAAGTGCTCAAGGAATGGTAACCATTACTATTGTTGACCAACTCTCCTTCTAGTCTTGTCCTGGACAGTCTCTGAGCTTAGGGCTCCATGTCCTAGATCAGTGATTCTAACTTCAGGGTATTCAAAATCACCTGGAGGAGCTCACTAAAAACACAGCTAATGGGACCCACAACTCTAGAGTCTGATTTAATCAATTGGGACTGGATCCATGAATAGTCATTTTTTAAAAGTACCCCAGGAACTACAGAAAAGGATGGTCCATAGACTATACTTCAAGAAATGCTGCCTGAGGACTCGGGGTATACACCCATTCTCTGGATGTGCTGTTGACTTGTCCTAAGGGATTCCAATGTGGACTCACCCCTCTGGCTCCAGTCCATCAAAAGTAGAATGTTCTACCCTGGCACTACCTAGATGCCAGCAGTTTGGCCAAACCTCCACTCCCTGACACCACCCAGACCCTAGGACATCGGAATTGCTAACACTTAGGCAAAAGGCTTGAGGCTGCTGAATAATAACTACAATAACACTTACCATTTATTGAGCATCTACTGTATGCTAGGTTTTTACACATATTATCCCTAATTTTCACAATAACTCTGAAAATTAAGTTTTAGACATTATTATTGTGCATTTGAGAAGACGATCTTTTGTAAATGCAAAGCTGTTTTTTGTATATACTGTTGGGTTTTGTAGTCATGCAGCCAGTAACCATGTCTGACCCAAAGTCCACAACTTCTCCTAGATCCCATAATTCCTGCTTACTTGGTCCCTCTCTCTCCTGCCCTCATCCTCCTTCTAAAACAGAGAATAGCTGGCAGCATCAGTCAGGGTAGTTGACAATAGCTGCTATAACAAACATCTCCAAAATCCCAGTAGCTTAACAAACAAAGTTCATTCTTACACACATCACAGTCTGATGAAGGTTGAGAAGCTCTCCTGGGAAGCTCTTTTTCACAGGTCCTGGCTCATTGCACAGTATAGTGTCATAATCTTCAAAATGTGGCTTGAACAGTCACTACCAAAGTCAAAAAGAGATCATGAAAAATTAATAGGGGGGTTTGTGGCCAAGCATAGAAGAGGGTCAAATCCCTATAACCCACTTTCATTGGGCAGAATCCAGTCATATGACCCCAATCTCATTGTATAGGAGGCTGGAAAACACTCTTCCTGTGTTCCCAGGAAGAGGAAATGAGATGGGTATCTAGCCAGATTCAATCATACCTTGCAGGGGCTCCCATTTTCTAAGTCATGTGCCAGATAGTATAAACCATGTGCCAGGCAAATGCTTTACATGCATTTAATCCCCACAACAACACTATTATGTAGGTACTAATATTATTCCCATATATAGTTGAGGAAACAAAGCTTTGGGGAAGTTAAGTGACTTACTCAATGTTAAATACCTAGTAAGTGTATAAACCAGGATTTGGATCCAGATCTAACTGCGCAGTCCATGCTGTTAACCACTACTCTATACTGCCTCCCATTGGCCAATAAAAGAAACTGCACCTGTCTCAGTTAGACTGTCCCAGCAATCAAGTTAGATTCCCAAATCTAACTGTACCCCATGGGTAAAAAAATTTTTTTAATTAAAAAAAAAAGTAAAATCATTGCAATCAGAGTTAAATTAGGTCCAGTGGGAGGATAGGAAGTTGCAATATACAGAACACACTCAAGCACAGATGCAAATGAATAAGAAGAATCCAAGCACATCCCCAGTGAATGCAAATCTATACAAATGAATGTATTTGGCTATGCCAGTCTATGTAAATAACAATGTCCTGAAAAGCAAAAGTGGCTGGGGGTCAGCTTTTCAGAAGGCAGTGCCCCTGCTCTTGTCCTCTCTTGTTATAAGGGTCACCACTGGGCAAAAGGGATAAACCTCCATATTGAATACTGTAAAGAAAAGATATACCAGGGGTGACATCCAGACCTTTGCAGGAGTTCAGATACCTGAGAGGAGGGAGGCCCAGCTTACCCAGCTCCCAGTGAGCTGCCACATTCAATAAATTAGTAAAAATCAGTAGGGAAAAATCCTCTTTGCAAACAAGTGCCCATTTTCTTGTCCCAAAGGTAAATCAGCAAAAGCTGAATTGGAAATCTATCCTTCCAATGCAATCATAGTCAAACTTTGGTGTGCATTAGAATCACCAAGGGCTCTTACTTAATGTGCACGTCTCTGTGCCAGTCCTCAAGACCTCCTGAGTCAGGCAGGCTGAAAATCTGCACTTTTAAAACACATCCCTGATGATTCTGAATCAGGTGACCACCTGAATGACCATTCAGACTGAATGGCTTATTTTAATGCTTAAACTCAGAATAATTCCTAGATTCTAATCCTGGCTCTTCCTCTTGCTGGCTGTGTGATTTTAGGCAAATAACCTCTCTGAGTGATCCCACTTCCTGGTATTCACCCCCATATGTAAACTCCTGCTTTTGAGTGTACATGGGACCCATGACTTGCTTCTAATCAATAGAACACAACAAAAGTGACGGAAAGTCACTTCCATGATTAGGTTACAAAAGATTGTAACTCCTGTTTTGCTAGAAGACTCTGTTATCTTCTCAGCTTGCACATTTTGATAAGGCAAGCAGCCATTTGGAGAGACCCACTTGTCAATAGACAAGAGGAACTGAAGCTCTCATTCCACCAGCCATGAGGAATTTAATCCTACCAACAACCACATGAGTTTGAAAGCAGACCCTCACCAGTTGAGACTTGAGACCCCTGAGCCCCCATTGACACCATGATTGCAACCCAGGAGAGAACTGAGCCCCAGGATCTGAGCTCTGCCTGAATTCCTGACCCACCAAAACTGTGCAATAATAAACGTGTGTTCTTCTAAGTCACTAAGTTTTACGGTAGTTTATTAAGCAGCAATAGAACCAATACATTAATTAATTAATTAATTAAAATAAAATGTAAAAAATTACTTTAAAATAAAGAAGAAAGGAAAAACCTAAATGTCTTCATCAGCAGGGTAATGACAAAAAAAAAATCCATGATTATATTTGTAATCCATGAAGTCCATGAAGTCCACGAAGTGCTTAACAGCCATTAAAGATAATGAAGTAAGTCTACTTCCATTGACATGGCAAAAATTCCAAGACACATTTCTGGTGGAATTTGAAAAAAAAAAAGATACAATAGCAGAAAGAACAATTTGATAGGTAAATGATACCACTTCTGTTTAAAAAATAATCCACTCTGCACACACATTCTCATGGACACACACAGCATTTATCTTCAATGAATATGTAAACAAGTATGTAGAAAACAATACAACATAACGGCTAAGGGGGGGATTCGACTCATACTTCCAGGACTCACCTTCCAAATATCTCATTTACTGGTTGTGCGACCTTGGGAACATTTCTGAAATCCTTTGAGCCTCAGTTTCCTCATCTGTAAAATGGGGTTGTGAAGATTAAATGAGCTAATATAAGACTGGTATATAATCAGTGCTCAATGGATGTTTGTTATTATCAATACTAATACAATGGGTATTATTATTATTATTATTCATCTGGAAAGATGTACACAACAGTAAAAACAATGAGTGCCTTAGAAGGGTACTGGGATGAGAATGGAGGACAAAGGGGTCTTGAGACCTATCTGTAATTTTCTATTTTTTTCAAGGACAGTATTTCAGGTATCATGTAACAAACCATCCCCATGGATAGTCAAATAGGTACAGTGAAGCAGGACAGACACACAGCAGGAAGTAGTCTGTTCCCTCCGAAGGTGGAGATGCTGTCAAGGCAGGCTGCATGGAAAACATGACATACTCCGGATCACCCATTCCACTGACATTTTCTCCATATACAAGTTTTCCTCTGGCAGTTTTTCTCTGAAGACCAGGATACCTTCCCGTACATCCCCCGCCCAGATTGATGAAGATCCTCCTGCGAGGCTGGGGAAGGGACCCAGAGGCTGCTTCCAAAGTTCCCCAGGGACCCAGTGGGATGACTGGGCTATTTGCCAGCCTGATTTGACTGGCCTTCCAGGACACCTAGTGAGCTCTTCCAGCCCCACTGAACCATCCATTAATAAACTCATGATAACGAGCTGTCTTCCCATTCAAGGATGCTACTGCTGATTGCTGCTGAGGGAAACCTGTGTTCTGTGAAGGGGGATGGACAGTAGTGGTGATGGGTGACCACCGCCCTCTGCCTGCCCTCCCTCATCTACCCTGATCTTCCAGCTCACCAGGTTGGCAGTGGCCACTGACTGGAGTGAGGAAACTCATTGGGGGGGCTTCTGAATATAAACAACTAAATCCCCCAACACCTTGAGGATCAAACCACAATTGGGATCTCATTAACTACACATCTTAACCAACTGAACTAAATGCCTACTGTGAATGAACATCTCCTTTCAAAGCAACAAATTCACCCAGAGGAAGCAATTAACTGGATCAATAAAGGTAGGAGGGAGCAGAGAAGAAACATTTATCAACAGTCTCCTAATCACTTGTCTATTTCCCCTCCCCTCCCATTTAATTTCCCCAATAGTCTTTTTGTAAATTATTTTTAATTTTATTATATAATAAAAATATATTACTATGTATTATAAAAATATTTATTATATGATAAAATAATTTTATTATATAGCCTCATAATGTCTTACTACTGTTATTGTCCATTTTATTGATGAGAAAACTGAGGTTCAGAGAGGTTCTGTGATGTCCTCAATACTACATAGCTAGGAAGCTAATGAATTTGGTCCTTGGCACATTATTATGTCCACTTTACAGATGAGAAAACTCAGGGGTCCAAGCTTGAAAGATTAAGTGGCTTTCCCAGGGAGGAGTATGTGGCTGGGAAGTGGTGTGGTCATTATTTCTGATCTCAGATGCAGAGTTCTTTCCTTGATTTGAGGCTCAGAGACAGAAGCAGCATCTCACCCTCTTAATCACCCACTTGGAGGCTGGATCAGAAATTTCCTGATCCCCTATATAGCACTGCTTCTTGAAAGGTGGTCCTGGATTCACTCACAGCAGAATCAAACCGGGGTGCATGTTAAAATGCATATTTCTGGGCCCTGCCCAGGTCTTTGAATCAAATGCTTTCACCACAAGATCAGGAATCTGCATTTTATTTATTTATTTTTTAAACATCTTTATTAGAGTATAATTGCTTTACAATGGTGTGTTAGTTTCTGCTTTATAACAAAGTGAATCAGCTATACATAAACCTATATCGTCATGTCTCCTCTCTCTTGTGTCTCCCTCCCACCCTCCCTATCCCACCCCTCTAGTTGGTCACAAAGCACCGAGCTGATCTCCCTGTGCTATGTGGCTGCTTCCCACTAGCTTTCTATTTTACAGTTGGTAGTGTACATATGTCCGTGCTGCTCTCTCACTTCGTCCCAGCTTACCCTTCCCCCTCCCCGTATCCTCTCCCCCTCCCCATATCCTCTGCATTTTAAATAAACATCCCAGAAAAAAAGGTCTTATGCACACTGAAGCTTGAGAATCACATCACAGGCATCCTTCCCTAATGCCTGGTACATCTTGATCCAAGAAAGGACAAGGCAGCTTTTGAAAGAGCAGTGTTTTATACTGTTGAGCCAAATTTTTTAATCTGTCATCATTTTACATTTATGAAGTTCAGTTCTGTCCGCTTAATCAGAGGTCTAAAGTTGGCAACCTAGAGTCTTTCTTTGGCCAGCTGTTTAGTCTGCCTCCCCCGCCCCCGACTCCTTACCTATGGTTTTGTAAAGAATCTGGTCAAGGCCCCTAGGTTCAAATCCTGGCTCCAGCTGTGCCTCTTACACACTCTGGATCTCAGTTTCCTCAAATGCCAAATGGGGTAATAATAGTTCACGCCTCACAGGCACCTGAGAGTGTTAAACACGCTCATTAATATAAAGCTTATAGAAGAGTGTCTGGCAGACAGTAAATACTCAATGAAGGTTAGCTGTCAATATTAAAATGAAGAATTCTAGATTTTCTTGATTTACCCATGGCAACACACAGCTGGATCCAGGTGGTGGACTGGAGGGTGCAGTCACCCCACACAGCACTTAGTCACCTGGCCATCCCTCATGAGGATTCTTCAGCTGGCCCTGCAGGCCCTTGTGTTGGTGACACTGAGGGCTTAATTGAAAACATATGACCATTATTGCTCTCCGCCAGGAGTCAGGGGCTCCAACACCCTCATCCCAGAACACCAGGCCAAGCCACACCCAGCCAGGGGCCACCCCAGGACTCAGCACCCACATTCCTGGGGATGGACCTGGAGCAAGAGACTCCTTCAAGCCCTTCAAGACAAACCCCTACTTTCCTGCCCGGCCTCACAGCTCACGGCTCTCCATCCGCAGCATCATCTCCAGTGGGATTGGTGCAGGTACCCAGCCATCACACCATCCTGTGCTGCAGGGAAGTACTGTAATACAAGCATAGTGATAATTCTGGGACTGGTCCTTCTAAGGTCTTTTCCCCTGGCTAACTCACCCTCTCTCCTTCCGGTTCCAGCTTAACTGTCACTTCCTGCAGGCGGATGCCAACTCCGCCTGCAGAGGTTGCTCCCACTTCCCGGGGTTCCTGCTCTCCAACAGTTATCGCACTGGGGTTGGGTTACCTGTTTATTGTTTCCCCTCATAGACCAGGAGATCCTTGAGGCCAGAGTCTGTGTCTTGTTCACCATTGAATCCTCAGTACCTAACAAAATATTTAGCACAGGGCTTCCCTGGTGGTGCAGTGGTTGAGAGTCCGCCTGCCGATGCAGGGGACATGGGTTCGTGCCCCGGTCCGGGAAGATCCCACATGCCGCGGAGCGGCTGGGCCCGTGAGCCATGGCCGTTGAGCCTGCGCGTCCAGAGCCTGTGCACCGCCAACGGGAGAGGCCACAACAGTGAGAGGCCCGCATACCGCAAAAAAAAAAAAAAAATAAGCACATAGTTGGCGCTTAATAACTGTTTGTTGAATAAGTGACTAAAAACAGGGATTCTGTTGAGATTCTGAAGAGGGACCAGAATTCTCTTTACAAAAGAAAAAGAGAGAAACAAGCAAGTGAGTTTTCTCACTCCGTCTGTGAACCTTCACAACCACCTTATGAAGAGGTTATTATAAATCCTTTTACAAGTAAGAAATCTGAGTTTCAGAAAGGCTTAAACTATTTGTTCAAGGCTATGAGCCAAACAGGGGTCACCAAAGTCTTTCTGTAAAGTCCCAGTTCATGGACATTTTAGGTTCAAGGGTCATACAGTCTCTATGGCAACTACTGGACTCTACCATGACAGCACAAAAACTACAACATGTAAACAAACAGGACTGTGTCCCAATCAAATTTTATTTACATAGCAGGCAACAGGCAAGATTGATAAACCCCTGAGGTAGGCACTGATCTAAGGTAGATCTGAACCCATGTTTGTCCGTTACATACTCAAACGTTTCAGACAGAAAGTTGGAGAAAGAGGGGCCTCCCTGGTGGCGCAGTGGTTGAGAGTCCGCCTGCCGATGCAGGGGATACGGGTTCGTGCCCCGGTCTGGGAGGATCCCATATGCCGCGGAGCGGCTGGGCCCGTGAGCCATGGCCGCTGGGCCTGCGCGTCCGGAGCCTGTGCTCCGCAACGGGGGAGGCCACAACAGTGAGAGGCCCGCATACCGCAAAAAAAAAAAAAAAAAAAAAAAAAAAAAAGAAAGTTGGAGAAAGAGGAGTAGTACAAATGGTGAAGGTCCAGGAAGAGGTGTTTGCTTTGGAAAAGGCCAGAGCAAATTGAGCAGATTGAGCAAATCTGATCATGGAAGCTCATGTGATTTAGTCCTCAAGTAGGTCCTTATCGAGTACCTACTGCGTGCTAAGCTTTCGCTAAGGACTCAGGGGACCCAAGCATGCATAAGACTGATCCCTGGCCTCTCATAGCCTGCAGAGTAGTAAATGAAACGATATGTATGCCCTTTCCTTTAATCATTCAATATTGAGCACCTACTATGTGCTGGGAGTGAGACAATAACAGTGGACAAATCAAGGCTTGGTCCCCTGCTTTTAGGCAGGTTAAAGCCCAGCTGCAGAAAGAACATGAAATAATAACCACACGGATAAATATTTAATTACAAATTGGGATAAATGCCACGAAGGGAAAGAACATGATGCTATAAGAGAGGATAACGAGAGAAAATACATTTAGGTTGAAGAGCAGGGGGATGGTCAGGGAAGAACTCTCTGGAGAAATGGTAAATGCCCCAAAACTGAGACAGCAAAAAGTAGAGGCAGTTCAGAGGAGGGGTTAGGAGAGGCTTCTGGAAGGCCGTGACATTTGAACTCTACTTGGAAGGATGAGTGGGACTTGGTGGTGCAGGAACCAGACCGCCATGGACAGCTGTGTAGACTGTACATAGCACAAGTGCCAGGGATACCTTCACACAGACAGGGTGGGAATGGCACCCCCTATTGTTGTGCAGTTGTACAACTGTATGCAGCAATCTGTGCTGGGGTAAGGAGTTCCTGTACGAGGGAACAGGGAGCGAGGTGATGGCTGGGAGCCCTTAATTTCACCAGGACCACCGGTAAATTGCCCCGGCTTGAACACTTCATGTTCTATATTCTGTCTCCCCTTCTCTTCATTGGGCTGCAATGTATGCATGGTGGGGTGTTCTCAGGTCTCCTTAGCAGCTATGATGGATGTCTTCTCCTTGCCTGTATCGATTCCCCCAGTGAGGCCCTTGTCTGCTTCCTCATCAACCCTCCTTCTGCCTGCGGTGTGTTAAGTAGGTACTCAGCCCCATACTTATTACTCCTGTTTAATGAGCTGGCAGCAAAAACTTGCTGATATAAAATTCATATTTATTTAATTTGATTGTCCCTGAGCCTGCTCCTGCGTGTCTAACCTGCTTGTCCTAGTGGCTGGGACCACTCTGGATTATTGTGTTACGGTTTTATTGATACGCAGTCTATCTGCTCATTTCTTTGGACAAGAAGTCACACCCCCCTCACCACCACCAATCTCTGTTGGTTGGATATCGGAGGGTTTTCCGCCTGGCCACACTCTAAGCTGAGTATGGGAGAGTTAAGGCAGGGGTCTAAATTCATATGCCTGCCAGGACCTGGCGGGTATGGCAGATGAGGGTACTGGGCTGGGGGGCAGGAGGGGATGAGGAAGCACCATCTAAAAGGGATGGCCCAACTCAGCCCCCATCCCTTGTTGCCATGTGCAAAATGGGATCCCAGTGTGAGCAGATCTTCAGTGTTCCAGGAACTTGGGAAAGGGGGATTTGTGTGGGTGTGAAATCTCTCAATTTTAAATACCTGCAATTAATCTTTAAGAATGTTTTTAACACTGAGAAAGCCAAACAAATTACATCTAGAGGTCAAATCCAACTCTTAGGCCACCAGTTGGCAATTTCTAAGCAAGGAGAAGCTGAGAGTCTGAAAATGAGACAACTTCTCCTGGTGGAAGCCACAGATCGTTTTGCAAGGCAGTAGGACTTAGTAGTTAAGAATACAGGCTTTGAAGTCAGACAGACCTGAGTTCAATGCAAGATCCACCATGTGGCCTGCCTTGACCAATGAAATGTGAGCACAGTGGGGTGTATCACCTCAAGGTAGAAACTTTAAGAACCAATGCCCTATTTGCTATATGCCCTTTCCTATACTGTGACTACATGCCAAGATTGGAACCTCCATCATCCTGGGTCCCTCAGTAACTGTGAGGAGCAGATTCCCCTGTTGAACTTTAGCAGACACATGGCATGAGTCGACTAAGTTCTTAACTGGAAAAAAATAGTAAGTTCTCAGGGAGCCATTGAGTATTTGGGGGTTTTTGTCACTGTAGCAAAACCTACCTTATCCTGACTGGCATGTACTTCATAAAGTCATTATAAGAGTTAAATTAATTAACAAATAAATACATGTAGAACAGTACCTAGAACATGGTAAGCCCTTGTATTAATCCGCTTTGTGAGATATCAGATAACCCCCAAATTTCAGTGGCTTACAACCACAGAAGTTTACTTCTCAGTCTCATGATGATGGGCAGCCTTATCTGGAATAAGCCCTTAGATGGGCCATCCCTGTGGCAGAAGGAAAAGAACAAGAGAGCTGGCAGAAAGAGGGAACAGCTTTAAAGCATCAGACGTCCATTACATCCACTCACATGCCATCAGTCAAAGCAAGTCACGTGGCCAAGCCCAATGTCAGTGGGGCAACAATATTGTTCCAATGGAAGTAGCAAGTAATCGGGGAAAAATATAAAATCTAACACAGCCCTCAGTAAAAGTTAGCTGTTAAGCTTTCCAAACATGGCAGAAGGGGCCAGCAAGGAGAGGTTGGGCTCTTAGGGGCAAAGATATATGGAAGGATGGTGAGGATGGCTTGGGGTCTGTCCCCACCTGGTCCCTTGGAGATCAGCAGTCAAAAAATCCAGTTTCGAATGGGGTCTCGGATACAGAGACCCAAACACAATTTTATGTCCACAAAATTAAATATGATCCAGAGCACTGA
The DNA here is from genome assembly GCF_964341445.2 of Mesoplodon mirus. Taxonomy (NCBI): domain Eukaryota; kingdom Metazoa; phylum Chordata; class Mammalia; order Artiodactyla; family Ziphiidae; genus Mesoplodon; species Mesoplodon mirus. Next base: position 50,179,610 of record NC_138991.1, read on the forward strand.
GAAAGACCTTCTCCCTGCATTGTGACCAGGATACAGGAAGAATGGACTCAGATGCTATGCTATTTCAGCACCTGAAGGATTTGTCTTTTGGGGAAGGTTGGGCAATACCTCCATGACTTGGGGCTGGCATTCTTAGAGGTACCAGCACAGCAGCCGCAGTGAATGTCCCCTCCTCTCGTGCCCTGTCAGACAGCCAAGATGAGCCAGAGGGCACAGGGAGGCAAGCGAGAGGACAGGTCAGGGTCATGTGAGATACCACTGGGACTGAAGGAATGATGGGAAGACCCGGGAAAAGGCCCACAGCAATTCTGTGCTAAACAGGTAAAGCCATGAGCCAGCAAAAGCCACTGTCTCAGTAAATAAGGTTCTATTGGTCCCCAAAGTCTGCTGAGCCCTGTAAAATCAGGTCACTAGGAAAACTATACATTGGTATGGATAAAATATAAACAAATGAAAAAAAATCATCTCTACACAGAAAAATGCAGAGAACACCACTTGACCCTCGCAGGCTTTTTCTCACCTTGGTGGGCTTGAGTAAGGGGGCACACTGCAAAGGTAAGGCTAGGGTGGCAGCTGTGACTGCTGGCTGGGGTCAGATGGGATGCGTGAGAAGGGGATGGTGACTTTCCCCCATGGGAGCCCCCTGAAGACAGCCATAGCAAGGAGAGGAGTAACTATGATTTGGAGATGAGGGTTAACATCAACATTATTCAATAACAATTATTAAAACCATTCTAAAAGCTTGTTATTAGGTTGAACCATATGAAATATCTGATATCTGACCAGTTCTAACCTATCAGAATGGCGATCTCATATGGTTCAACCTAATATATGCCAGGCATTGTACTAAGAAGTTAACATGTATCATCTCATTTAATACTCATTTCAGCTCTCTGCGGGGGTCCCATTATTATCTCCATTTTAGAGGAGGAAACTAAGACCAGTGAAGTTAAATTACTTACCCAAGGTAAAACATTGCAGACCTAAGACATAAACCCAGGGGGTCTTAATCTAGGAACAAGGGTCTTAGCCACTGGCTACTCAAAGTGAGGTCCAAGAACCAGAAACAACAGTACCTCCTGGGGATTTGTTTAAAATGCACAGTCTCGTTTGCATATCCATGTTCATAGCAGCATTATCTATAAGAGCCAAAAGATGGGAAGAACTCAAAAGTCTATCAACAGGGCTTCCCTGGTGGCGCAGTGGTTGAGAGTCCGCCTGCCGATGCAGGGGACATGGGTTCGTGCCCCGGCCCGGGAAGATTCCACATGCCGCGGAGCGGCTGGGCCCGTGAGCCATGGCCGCTGAGCCTGTGCATCCGGAGCCTGTGCTCCGCAACGGGAGAGGCCACAACAGTGAGAGGCCCACGTACTGCAAAAAAAAAAAAAAAAAAAAAAAATACAGAGCGAAGTAAGTCAGAAAGAGAAAGACAAATACCGTATGCTAACACATATATATGGAATCTAAAAAAAAAATGTCATGAAGAACCTAGGGGTAAAACGGGAATAAAGACACAGACCTACTTGAGAATGGACTTGAGGATATGGGGAGGGGGAAGGGTAAGCTGTGACAAAGCGAAAGAGAGGTATGGACATATATACACTACCAAACGTAAGGTAGATAGATAGTGGGAAGCAGCCGCATAGCACAGGGAGATCAGCTCGGTGCTTTGTGACCGCCTGGAGGGGTGGGATGGGGAGGGTGGGAGGGAGGGAGATGCATGAGGGAAGGGATGTGGGAACAGATGTATATGTATGACTGATTCACTTTGTTATAAAGCAGAAACTAATAAAAAAATATTAAATTAAAAAAAAAGTCTATCAACAGATGAATGGGTGAACAAATGTGGTACACAAGGGAATATTACTCGGCCTTTAACAGGAAGGAAGTTTTGATACATGCTACAATCTCAGTGAACCTTGAAAACATCATGCCAAGTAAGTCAGTCGGACACAAAAGTACAAATGCTGCATTCCACTTCTATGAGCACCGAGAGGAGTCAAATTCATAGAGACAGGAGTAGAACGGTGGCTTCCAGGGCCTGGGGGAGGCGGATGGGGAGCTGTGTGATGAGTGCAGAGTGTCAGTTTGGGATGAGGAAAAAGTTCTGGAGACGACTGGTGGTGACAGTTGCACAACAGTATGAAGGTACTTAACGCCCCTGAACTGTACACTTAAAAATGGTAAATTTTATGTTGTGTGTCTTTTACCACAATAAAAATAATAATTATTATTATCCCTCCAAAAATGCAGTTTGGGGCCACACTCAAGACTAGCCCAGGCCCTGCCTTTTTTTTTTTTTTAATAAATTTATTTATTTTATTTATTTATCTTTGGCTACTTTGGGCCTTCACTGCTGTGCGCAGGCTTTCTCTAGTTGCGGTGAACGGGGGCTACTGTTCGTTGCAGCAGGTGGGCTTTTCATTGCGGTAGCTTCTCTTGTAGAGCACGGGCTCTAGGCACGCGGACTTCAGCAGTTGTGGCACGTGGACTCGGTAGTTGTGGCTCGCGGGCTCTAGAGCATAAGCTCAGTAGTTGTGGCACACGGGTTTAGTTGCTCCACGGCATGTGGGATCTTCCCAGACCAGGGCTCGAACCTGTGTCCCCTGCATTGGCAGGCGGATTCTTAGCCACTGTGCCACCAAGGAAGTCCCAGGCCCTGCCTCTTTAACAAGATCCCCGGGTGCACGTCTGCACATTAAAATCTGAGAAACACTGTCACCAGATGCAAAGAAGCACTTGCAGGGACGGCTGTAAACAGGGAAAAGTACAGTGTCGACCTAAATGCAGAAAACAAGTGGGAGGAGCTCTGAGCACCGCTTCCCCCTCCGTAGGCCCCCACCTACTCTCAGGATGTGATTTCTGTCCAGCAGCCTCCCAGTCCTGCCCAGCACCAGGGAAGGTGCTTGTGACTAGTGGGGTCCTGGCATGCTGGCTGTCAGCTGGGACAACAGAGCTCACCTCCCCACCATGTTTAGCTTGGCTGTTTTGAGCCCCTTGGCCACCAGTAGGAATCACTGTGGTGCCTCAGAGCTCCGCTCCAGATGAAATTAATTCCTCCAGAGCAGGGGGAGCTGGGCGGGCAGGGAGCACTCACAGGGATGGTGGAGCAAACTATTTTGGCAGCAGCTGTTCCATTTGGGGAACTAATGAGACTCAAGGAAATACCTGCCGAGGGATGCCAAATACTTGTTTGCTTGTGGAGCTGATACAGCCTTGGCCAAACTGGACAGTGATGCAAAAGTGTCCATCATTTTTTGTTCCATTTTGTGGCTCTGTTTTGCATTTCAGAAAGAGCAGAATTAAAACTATATCTGTCCCCAGGCTACCCCTCTGTTCTACAAAGATTCAGGAAAGACATACGCTTTGGGAACACAATGTTGGGTGAACACAATGTTGGGTGTTCCTAGAGTCACTTATTGGGACCCCCTACCGACTCACTCACCACCAAGCCCTGACACCACCACCCCCTTCAAGCTGTGCTGCCTTTTGTAGCCAATGTATCTCTCTTGGCTCCAAGAGATAGCCAAGAGCTGGTATAACATTTAAAAGTCACAAGCCCAGGTGAGCAAAAGTATAATCTTTCTTATTTCCTTATCACTGGATTTTATCATTTTCCAGAGTCCCCACTCTATCTGGCTGCAGTAAACCTAATCCTGTTCACTTGAGGATAAACTTGGACAATTCAGGAAGAACTCAGCAAATTCAAGGTTTCATTGGTTATTTCATGGTCTGTTCCCTTCTGCCTTCTCCTTCCAGTTGCATCTAATTTCTGAGAGGCTTACATAGCATCATGGCATTGGTGGGGTAACTCTCTGGCCCTTGGTTATCCCTCTGGTATCCACTAAGGAGTACCTTGTCTTGTCTGGTCTTTAATCAGCATCCTTACTCCTTGTTGACACCACAGGGGCTTCTTTTTTTTTTTTTTTTTTTTCCTTTTTGCGGTATGCGGGCCTCTCACTGTTGTGGCCTCTCCCGTTGCGGAGCACAGGCTCCGGATGCGCAGGCCCAGCGGCCATGGCTCACGGGCCCAGCCGCTCCGCGGCATATGGGATCCTCCCAGACCGGGGCACGAACCCGTGTCCCCTGCATCGGCAGGCGGACTCTCAACCACTGCGCCACCAGGGAGGCCCCACAGGGGCTTCTTAATGTTTCCTGGTATCCAGTCAGTGAGGGCCATTCCCCCTCACTCCCACTGCAAGGCTCTCAGTGCCTTAACCCTGCCGACCTTGGATGACCTTGGGTACAGAGAGTGAGTTCTGTGCTCCCTGGGAGATGCTGGGGATGTTAAGGACTCAGTGAGCCTGCCCCAACTAGTCTGCTCAGACAACACTCACAGCCACGTCTTATGCACCATTCCAAGCCAGGCTGCATAGGAGCTTCTCTATGAGACTGAATAGATGAGGCTCAGCTCCCTTAAACCTACCTAGAATTTGTTCAACATCCTCCCCATTGAAGCTCAGTGTGGGAGGAGACAAGGGACAAGGTCCCTTCTCTAAAATACTTGTGGCTGATTGGCTTTCCCAAAGAGAGAGCCAACAATGGTCTCTCATCCCACATCTCTACTTACAGTGTGATCTTGACAATCCATCCACTGAGCAGTGGATCTACATCCCTTTCCCTTGAAACTGAGCAGAAATTTATGACTGCCTCAGCCAATAATGTAAGGGTAAAAGAGACCTCATGTGACTTCCAAGATCAGATCATCTAAATGTTATGCATTTCCACCTTCTTCTCTTGGGACACTTTGCTCTTGGAACCCAGACCCCATTCTGTGAAAACTCTAAGCATCCCAAGAAGGGGCTCATGGAGAGGAACCAGATCCATGGACGTGGTCCCAGCCCCAGCTGAGCTCCCTACCAACAGCCGGCACCAACCTGCGGGCCATATGAATGAACCATCTTGAAAATGGATCCTCCTAACCACCCTCAACCTCCACCCACCCACGCCATTTCAGCTGAGGAGCTTCTACACCAAACTTGCAGAATACTGGCAAAATAGATGAGTACTACTGCTTTAAGCCACTAAATTTTGGGTTGATTTGCTATGTAACAATAAATAACTGATACGATACTTATCGGCACCTAGTTTTGTTTCTCTTTGTTTCTCTCTCTTCCCAGGGAGATTTTTTATCACTTCTGTAGTGATAAAACTGATTCTTCATTTACCATTTCCAATTGTTTTATTATGGCATCAACTTTACACCTCAAGCTCTTCAGGATTCAGGCTTTTAAAACTAAAAAATCTAGCTCTTTTAAACCAAGCCTTGGCTTTCAAAATTAGGTGCCAGGAGTTTTGAAAGCCTGTTTGGAAACTCAGAACCTAAGCATTGTCTTTTCTTCCTCTGTGCATTCCTGCTGTTATGGTCTTTCCCTGAGGGTGATAAGGATGGAATGAGGTGGGAAGGACAGTGATATAAGGAATTTCCGGGAGGGGTGGAAAGCACTGAATAGTATTTTATCATTATTATCGTGCCATTTTTACCAAAGCAGAGGCAAATCTTCAGCATGCAACATTATCCCATTCCTTTGTTCTCCTTAAATTAACTTAAATCCAACTCTGGGTCCCCATCCTATTGTACTGGTAGGAAAGTTGACCTCGGTCATTATCAGAACACCTTTCCTGAGCACTACAGCCCACTAACCCTGAGGGTCATACAAAAATCCCGAGGTCTTACTCAGCCCAAACTCTTCAGGTAGTATGCGCTAGTTTTTTGGCCTATGTCGTCACTGCCGGCACATACATTGTCCAGGCTAGTCAGCACGGATTCTTGTGAAGGGCTAGATAATAAAGACTTTTGACCTTTCAGACCACACAGCCTCTGTTGCAACTACTCAGCTCTGACGCTACATTGCAAAAGGAGCCATAGGTTGTATAAATGTGTGGTCATGGCTATGTCCCAATAAAACTTTATTTACAGAAAACAGACAGCAAGCCATAGTTTGCTGACTCTGGGTCTAAACCAGTGTAAGTCCCTTGAATTCCTGTGTTTCTCTGATTCTGGCCAAGAGAGAGGCATAGAAATCTTTGCCAGAGCTGGAATCCCAGACCCTTAGGGTTCAGAATTCCAAGTGAATTGTACATCTGAGAGGTGTTGCTTCTGAGCAAGGTGGAAGTCACAACTGTATGGTTTTCTCCAGAGAAACAGAATGAATAGGACATACAGAGACACACAGAAGGAGATTTATTATGAGAGATTGGCTTACATGATTATGGAGGCTGAGAAGGCCCATGGTTTGCCGTCTGCAAGCTGGAGGCCCAGGAAAGCTGGTGGTATAGTTCCAGCCCAAAGCCAAAGGCCTGAGACCCAAGACTGCTGATGTCCAAGGGCAGGAGAAGATGGATGTATCAGCCCAAGTAGAGAGCAAATTCACCCTTCCTCCACCTCTTTGTCCCATGCAGGCCCTCAGTTGATTGGGAGATGCACATCCACAGAGGTGAGGGCCCCCTTCTGAACTCAAGCCACAAAGTCAGAGGCTAATCTCTTCTCAGAAACACGCTTACAGACACACCCAGCAATATTGTTTGACCAGCTCTCTGGGCCTACTAGACCAGTCAAGCTGACACACATACATCACACCAACTCATCAAGCAACCGGCCAACCTTCAGCCTTCCCAGACCCCAGGAGCACGTCCTTTCTCTGACCTTGCCCTCCAGTGCCCTCCCTCCTCCCCCTCCTCCCCCCTCATCTCTTCAGTGAGTTTAGGCATTTTACAAACCACAGGAAGAATCACTGACTTTAAGCAGATTCTTCTTTTAATCCTGTCAACACCCCCAAGGGTTAGAAATGCATGTCTAGCAATCCACTTGAAACAGCAAAAGAGAAAAACATAACGGTACAATGAACACAAATTAACACACCATGCATTACCTTGTCAAATAGTGTATTACACTTTTCTGTTTACTTGACTTTCTCTCACATACACTATGAGATCCTAGAGGGCAGAGACCAAATCTCACTCAACGCTGTCCTTCAGCTCAGCCCCAGCACATCATAAATGCTCCATAAATATTTTTTGAATTAAATAAAGTATTCATACATCCTGCAGAAATATGTGGTGGTTGAGTCCCAGAATCCTTCTCTGTAGCTTATTTAACAGTGAAGTAGCTGAAGTCCTCCATATTTGCAATCTCTAAAATTGTAGAAAGCAATTCTGGTGAGCACTGTTAATTAAAATATTAAATAAGAGAGTGTTAGGTTAGAGGCAGATGCCTTGCACACAGTGTTAGGTAGCTGGTCAGACATGAGCGGGTCCCCACTCCGTCCTGGACATGGTCACCCTTCCCTCCCCCACCTGGACACTGGTGATCAGAACACTCCCAGAGATCTTTTCTCTTGTGGTCAAGGACCACCGCTAGTTTTCCAGCCATATCATGACCAAGTGAGATAAAATTGCCAGCACAGGTTGACGCAGGTTCACCAAGACCTAAAAGGTGACTCAAAGTAACCCAGCGTTTATTATGCAGTATTTAATTTAATAAATTAGCATTGCAGTTTTTGCCCCACCTCCCACCCACCCCCCATGGGTTTCACTTGGGTGCTTATGGGTAAGTGCCTGCACACTAGGAGAAAAGTTATATAACCTAAAGCTGTCAATCAACTTGTCAGTCAAATGACGCAGGACACAGGGAGGGACCACTACTACTATAAAAAAACCAACCTTTACCAAATGGAAAATAGATAGCTAGTGGGAAGCAGCCACATAGCACAGGGAGATCAGCTCGGTGCTTTGTGACCACCTAGAGGGGCGGGATAGGGAGGGTGGGAGGGAGGGAGATGCAAGAGGGAAGGGATATGGGAACAGATGTATATGTATAACTGAGTCACTTTGTTATAAAGCAGAAACTAATACACCGTTGTGAAGCAATTATACTCCAATAAAGTTGTAAAAAACAAAAAAGAGGGCTTCCCTGGTGGCACAGTGGTTGGGAGTCTGCCTGCCGATGCAGGGGACACGGGTTCGTGCGCCGGTCCAGGAAGATCCCACATGCCGCGGAGCGGCTGGGCCCGTGAGCCATGGCCGCTGAGCCTGTGTGTCCGGAGCCTGTGCTCCACAACAGGAGAGGCCACAACAGTGAGAGGCCCGCGTACCGCAAAAAAAAAAAAAAAAAACAAAAAAAAAACAAAAAAGAAACCACCCCTCCCCCTGAAACTCATTCCCTTCCTGAGAACCTAAAGCCCGGGACTCTAAATTTTCTTACGGCACACCCCATTAATAAAATAGTTTCAAGCATACACCCCCAGTATACATACATGTATATGTAGATTATATGTATGTCCTATTATATGGAAATGTGGGATGATTATAAAACATCCATGGTTGGGGGGGGTGGATTTTCAAAGGATGGAATGAAAAATAACTAGAAAAAGTCTAATTTTTCTCCCCACACCCAAGAGATGTGTCAGTTTAGAAGCCCATTGCCCTAAACAATGAAGGTCCCCTAAAGAAAATCTGAATATGTCATGGTCATTTATGCAAAACAATATTCCTCAAGGGAATTCTGAACTACCTAACCGCCAATAAATAACCTATGCAAATCGGCAGCCTCTTAAATCTCTTTAGCAAACTAATGTATTCTTAAAGACCCAGCAGTTTAGCAAAGGCAGTCGCCTAGGTGTGGTCTGTGAACCAGCAGCATGAACAACACCTGGGAGCACAGAAATGCAGAATCTCAGGCCCTATTCCAGACCTGCTGACTTAGCATCTGCACATGAGTAAGATACCAAGACAAGTCTTGACAAGGACTGATCTAAAACATTGTTTCTCAGATTTCCCTGATTATAAGAATCACCAGTAATGTGTGAACAAATTTACACCTTTCAGTCCCACTCCAGACCTCCTGAACCAGAACCCTCGGTGCAGGGTCTGGGAATCTGTATTTTTTATAAGAGCCAGCTAATTCTCAGATCAGAACTGCTGCTTTAAGGGGGTTCTAGCTATGGGAGAGCCCCTTCCTCTTTCAGAATGAGGAGTCTAAAGGGGCAGGTGCACAAGGGAAGGCAAGTATCAAGCCAGACAGGTAACAACCATCCTCTGACCTGTGCACACACCTAGCAAAGCTCAAGGTTACAGGGTGAGAAAGGATGACAGCATGAACACCATCTAACTTAGGCATTTGCCATCGGTAGGTGGAGGCTCACTTCAATGATTACCTTCACTTGCCAAGGGGGGAAAAATGTTTTTTTCCATGATCATTGATTAATAGAATGGATATGGTATGAGTTTTATGTAAAGAATCTGTCCTATCTTAAATGTAATGAAATCACAAACAGGGGCTTGAAAGGAAGATGGAATAAATTATTCACAAGGGAAGCTTCAACTTGAGAAGTTTGAGCTGGGGTCTGCCATTCACAGAGCCTGATTGGTGAGCGTGTGCTGCTTGTTCATTCTAATGGGATGTATCCAGCCTCCCCTGGAAACACTGCTGTGTAGACCAACATCATTTAAGTGGGTAAAGTGAAATCCAAGTAAGCCACTGTCTGACACAGTGATCAGCTGCTGCCGCCCCAAAGAACTTCAAGATTCCCAACGAGTGAGCTGTGGAGTTATGGGGAAGGTTTCCTCTGAAGAATTTTGTTGCCTGGTTTATTGCCTCAATTCTATGGTGCAGTAGCATCTCCATTTCACAGAAAAGAAAAAATGAGGACAGGTTCACCACCCAATCATAATAGCTACCATTTTTTGAGTGCCTACTATGTGCTACTATGTGTTGCCTGAAGATACTGTTATTACCATTATCACCCCGTTTTAACCTCTGATGCTCAGAGAGGTTGAGTAACTTGCCCAAATTCATGCAGCCAGTAAGCAGCCAGAACTGGAATTCATACCTGCTGATTCCAAAGTTTGGGTTTTTAACCCCTGTGTTATGCTGCCTCCTTTTCCTAAAACTCACACAAATGGAAATGCCAGGCGCTGCCTTCATGTGATGATAGCTATCTGGAAGCCCTCCTTCCATGAACAAAGAGATACTGAGTGTTTACTAAGTGCTGTGTACATGCCAGTTGCTGGGTACCCATAACCTCCACTCTCAAATATTCACAGCATTCACAGATACATAAGCACATAAGTATATTAAATGTGTAGGCACATAAGTATAAATTAAATGAGGTACAAAGAAGAAAGTTGATAACTCCGGAGTGGAGAGATTGGGACAGCTTCATGGAAGAGACATGCCTGAAAGATGAGAAAGTGAGTGCGAGTTAGAGCACAAACTACATTTGGGATCAACATGCCAAAGTCTGAGCCTCACAAGGGTCCAAGAAACTCTTTTTACTGCAATGTCTGGGTAGGAGGACCAACACTGAGCATGGCAGATAAGCCCATTGTAGAGGGGATCTATTATTCTGTTTCCCCCAGAACTCTCTCTTCCGGTCATTGTTCCTTTCCCAGCTCTATCCATAACATTTTAACAAGAGCTGCCAAGTTCTTCTTTGGCCTCAAGCCACAATCAATTGGTGGATAGGAACTTGACCCAAGTTGGGTCAGTCAGAAGCCAAGAGGTGGCCTCTCTCTAGTTGGTACGACCATGATTTGAGAAAGTCAACACCTGTGATCACCATGTTTTCCTACCACATGGAGTAAACTTGTCCATCACGAGAGAGGGAAGCTAACACTTGCAGAGGAGCCGAAACGACAGAACAGTGGTCCTGCTTCCAATGGTTCATCAGGCCCATTGGATGGGCCTGTGAGGCAGCCCTTCCTATGGTTGTTCAACCCTTGCTTGGATTCCATGTGCCAAAATCCCCTATTGGCCTAGGCAACTTCCAGTTGGGTTTCTGTCACTTTCAACCAAACCAAGGCATTCATGCTTCTAAGTTTCCAAAAGATAATCCGTTAGTGCCAATTATGGCTTCTCGTATTCCGTCTAGATTTGACTCCTTTCTGAGATATCTGTTGAGCACCTGGCATGTGTCAGTCCAAGTTATATCTAGGATGAGATGATTGAGACTTGCTCCAGAGCACTGAAATTTAGATTTGAACTTCAGTGGATTAAGAGGGCCTTGAAAAATTGGGTGAAGCTCTCAAACTTTGCAAAATAAAATAATAATAATCTTTACAATCATGTTGTCAGTCAAACCTGAAGAGAAGGGCATCATATCATGCCGTCACTTAATTTGGGTCGAGAAATATGGGCAAAAAAAGGTGACTCACTTTTTGTTTATCCTAAGATTTAATGCAGAGTTCTTAGCAAAACTGAAATTATATTAAATACATCCAACCTAATACAAAATTTAGCTTTTCCAGTTTTATAACTCTATCTTTCCATATTTTTCCTTCATTTTTTCCCTTCTGTCTACAATGAAATTTTGGTCCCCTTTTAAAGGAGATGGACTTTCAATAGGCTGACCCTAGTGTAAATTATCTTTGGATAACTAGGGCCTTGTGCAGTTGAAATAAGCAGTTACTAGATGGTGCATGATGGGAACATTTTGTTCTGCTTCCCAAGGATGAGAAGTGACCAATTTCAGCCAGTACTAATGGATCCTGGGGTTCCAGAGTCCTTACCCTCATGGAACTCTCTGTCAAGCTGGAAGACTCAAACACCTTCCAATCAAATCACAGCTTCTGTGGCCAAAGCTAGTGACAGAGGGAGAGATTCTCCAGGCCCACATTCATCCTCTCTCTGCCTTCCCCTACAAGTCCCCAGGCCCGAGCAGCTGCCCTCCTTGAGGAGGCATTTTTACCATAGATACCTTCCCCTAGAGCAGAGCCCTGCACACTTTTTCTGTAAAGGGCCAGATAGTAAATATTTTAGGCTTTGCAGACCATATGGTCTCTGTTGCCACTGTTCAACTCTGCTCTTGTAGCACAAACACAGTCATAGACAATATATAAACAAATGGGCTTGGCTGTGTGACAATAAAACTTTATTTACAAAGACATGCTGCAAGCTGGATTTGGCCCACAGGTCATAGTTTGCTGGCCCTTGCTCCAGGGCATTTGAGGGAAAGGGGTGGGCTGGTCTTAGGCTTGTTTATGACAGAGACACCCATCCCCCTCCCCCTGCAGGCTGCGTTTCCCAGGTTCCTGAATCAGTTAGCAGCTGGCCAGGTTAGCAGGACATGGGACGGTGGGAGGAAGAACAAAGCCAGAAAATTTCCCTCTCCCTGTCCCCCAGATTCAGTCAGCCTCTCAGACAGATTCCCTGCCTTTTCTGAGGCTCCAGCCCCTACAAGACATATGTGCCATGGTTCCAACTTCTTCTAGAAGACCCAGCCCTGGGCTCTGACAACCCCATTCCCTCCCTTTGTCCTTCCAGCCTTCCTGCTTTGGGTTTCATCACAGGCCTCCACTGGGCTCCCAAAGCTCTTCCTTCTTGTGTGTTACCAATCCCCTGTGTATATAAATTCCCTCAGTTTAAAAAACTTGGAGTAGTTTCTTTTCTTTTCTTTTCTTTTCTTTTTTTTTTCCCTCTGATTGGACCTTTGCTGATCCAGGAGGCAATGATTATGCCTTTGCTCTCCAAAAGCAAAGAGTGCTGAGAAACATTGCTGGCTGGGCCTGAGCAGGTTTTAAAGATGCTATCCTTTCCTGGCTCTGTTGGAAGAAATGATGAGTTTAGCAGAGAAAGCACTTTGCTTTGAGAGTGAACCTTTCAGCAGTGCTTGACCTGAGCTGATGGATGGTGTGTAGTGGAAAGCTGCACCATTTGGCTACTGTGGAAGGTACACAGGAAGGGGATGAGGAGGGAAGGGGGGACGGAGGAGGGAGTGCTGTCCATAGGAGGCTGCATGGACTCCCCCCAAGGCCAGGTTCTGTTCAATGCAAAAAATGGTAACTACCATAACGCTATGTGTCATGTGCTAAAATTAACAAAATGATCATAAATACAGTGAAAGCTAAGCACTTCACATACTTTCTTGGTGTTTCCCAAAACTTATTTATTAAAATTACCAATTCTCAGACCCCACTGCAGTTTTATTGACTCAGAGATAAAGCCAAGAATTTGCATTTTGAAAAACAGCAAAGTGACTAGCTAACCAAGTGAGTTGGGGACAAACTGTCATTTCATTTCACTTGACGTCATATTTGCGAAGCACATACACTGTTCCTCATTTTATAGATGGGGAAACTAAAATGCAGGGAGGTAAAGGGGATTCAGATGGGCCCTGCGGCTAGGGAATAACAGAGCTTGATTCAAACCCAGGTCTGTTTCACTCCAAAGCCCAGAGGACTCATCCAGGTTCATCGGCAACTTCTGACCAGCCGCACGCTTTCTGCACATCTCTGTCCTCACAAAAACCCTGTGGGGTGCGGGTTATCATCCTGGGAATAATAGGAGATGGAACAGGGGTCTGACCCAGCTCCATCCAGCCTCCTGCCCCTGCCCTCACCCATGCTTCTTTTGGTCCATACTTCTCACCTGTGTTCCTGCTTCTCCGCACTTTCAGGTTCACGCCCATCACATAGTGGATCGTGGTCCAGGGGCATTGTCTGAGCCCCGCCCTCTCTAGGTCTGTGTCCTGGGACAGGAGACTAAGGAAACACGAATGAGAAGATTGTATGTGGGTGATAAATCTCCCAACCTTCCCAAGCCCATGAAGGAAGTACAATCAGCAGTCTCATTTCACAGATGAGGAAGCAGAGGCACAAAGTTTTAAGTCACTTGCCCAAGGTCACACAGCTGGGATTGAAACCCAGACAGACCAGCTGCCAAGCCCACTCTTAACACTATGGTGTGATGCCTTGGGGGAGTGAAGCAGTGTCTGGCCAAGTGTTAGAGAACATCATTCTAAAATGAGGGAAACCAAGGTCAGTTTTCAAGCTCCCTCCATGTCTCTCTGTCTTTATGGTGGTTCCTGAGCCTTTCATAAAATCTCTCCTAAATATTCCAGCCTCATCTCAGCCACACTACTGGGGGTATAAGGAATAGGGTCTCCAAGGTAGAAACTCAAAAGAAAGGAAGATATACATCAACACAGACTTCCCGTGAAGGTTCATAGAAGTACTATTCATAATGACCAAGAAGAGGAGGTGACGTAAATGCCTATCATGTAGTGAATTGAGGAAAAAACTAGATGAGCTACATACACACACTGGGAAACTACTCACAATGAAAAGGAATAAAACACTTATGCTAAATGAAAGAAGCCAGATGCAAAAAACAAAACAAAACACATAACTGTGTGATTTCATTTCTCTAAAATGACCAGAAAAGGCAGACCTATGGACACACACTAGTGATGGCTGGGGCTGGAGGTGAGGATGAGGATTAACTGGAAATGAGCATAAAGGATCTTTGGGGATGGTAAAAATGATCTAAAACTGAACTTTGATGATGGTTATCAGTGCTGTATATTTGTTAAAAATCATTGAATTGTACAATTAAAATGGGTAAACTTTATGGTATGTAGATGATGCCTCAATAAAGCCGCTTAAAAAAATAGGGTCAGAGGCTAAAAGGGGACCATTGTCACCCTTGAATCCAGCCATGCGTCCCACAGCCTCTAGAAGGCACCCGGAGAGAAATCTCCAAGGACAAAAGTTGGGAAAACAAAAGCTGGTCCTCCCCCCACCCAGAGCCTCTCTCTCCAGTGGGGGCCTGGGATGTGTTTTCTTAAGGGAGGTAACATGTTCTCCTGTCCTCTCCAGACCCTCTCCTTGGACACTCCCCAATGTTCCAAACAAGCAATGCCTTGGAAGTCTTTCTCCAGATGGATCAGGCAGGACCTCAGAAAGCAAGGTCCCGGGGCTTCCCTGGTGGCGCAGTGGTTGAGAGTCCGCCTGCCGATGCAGGGGACGCGGGTTCGTGCCCTGGTCCGGGAAGATCCCACGTGCTGCGGAGCAGCTGGGCCCATGAGCCATAGCCAGAGCCTGCGTGTCCAGAGCCTGTGCTCCGCAACGAGAGAGGCCACAGCGGTGAGAGGCCCTCGTACCACAAAAAAAAAATAGTAGAAGGTGATGGCATGAGCCTGGTTAAAATCTGGGCACAAAGCCTTCTGAGCAGAGAGAACAGCAAGTGCAAAAGCCCTGAGGTGGGAGTAGGATTGGAGTGTTGAGGACCAGGAGGGAGGCTGGACTGAAGTGTGGAGAAGGTGACAAGTGATGACTCCAGGTGAGTTGGGAGCTGCTGCAGGCTTTTAAGGAGGGAGCAGGCATTGGATGAAGCCCCATCACAGGGAACCCCTGAATTCTCCCAATCCACTCTGCCTCCTACTCCTGCCAGGAAGGGTGGCAGGGAAGGCTGGCCGAGGTCCAGACAGCCGGCTGTGCCCAGGCAGACAGGAGCACATGCAGGACCAGGCACTTCCAGAGGTGGCCTGGGTTGCCTTGGCAACAGGGGCTTCCAAAAACCTCCCCAGGGGCTTCCCAGGGCAGCAGCAGGCTGGGCTCATTTCTTGTAATCCAGCAGCATGAGGACATAAAGAAATCAATTTATTAGCACAAACAGTCCTTCGTGCTCGCGCACTTACTCTCCTTGGAATTCAGTCTGGCACAGAGCTCCCCAGACCTCTGCATGGAGTGGGCCGCCCTGAAGAGGACTGGGCCGTCTCCCCACCACTCCATGGAATAGAGCTGAGGCTCTGTGGGGATGGCTCTGGGGTCAAATTCAGCTGTCACTTGCTAGCTGTGACCTCAGGCAAGTCACGTATCCTCTTTGATCTCCATGCTCCTCTCTGTCCAGTGTTTGGGAGGATTGAAGAAGTTGCTGTGCATCTTGTGCCCAGCCCCTCCTCCCATGTAGGACCAAAGCCCCTGTGTGCCCAGACCCTGACCCCCCACCTCTTCCTTCCTCCCCCCTGAACCCTCTCCCTTGTGTCCTTCACATGTGTGCCCAGCTGTCACCTCCTGGTGAGGCTCTCCCCCGACTCCACATTTAAACTTCGACATCTGGAATATCCAAATGTCTTATCAATTGTAAAGAAGGGGCTAAGCTTCATCAGTGACTAGGGAATTGCAAATTAAAACCACAAGGCGAGGCTTCCCTGGTGGCACAGTGGTTGAGAGTCCGCCTGCCCATGCAGAGGACGCCGGTTCGTGCCCCGGTCCGGGAAGATCCCACATGCCGCGGAGCGGCTGGGCCCGTGAGCCATGGCCGCTGGGCCTGCGCATCCGGAGCCTGTGCTCCGCAACGGGAGAGGCCACAACAGTGAGAGGCCCGCGTACCGCAAAAAAAAAAAAAAAAAAAAAAAAGCTATTTAAAACCACAAGGCACACAGCCCCTTTGCAATATACACATTTTCATTTTCTCCCCTCTCGTCCACTCCTCAGCCCCTTGCAATCTTGCTGCAGGCTCTAAAGCAGCCCTTCATGAAGACCACCAGTGACCTCCAGGTCACCTAAGGTTACTAAGCCACACTTGAATCAGTTTAGATCCTGACTTTTCCATATCCTCACACACAGAATGAGATACAGATTCTACAAATGCTTCACAGGGGATCTCTTCCCAAGGCCAAAGTGAAAGTCATGTGAAGGTCATAAGCAAACTCATTTGGGACCATCCAAGATCTTTCTCTGCTCATGCCCCCACCATACCCACCCCTGCATGCACGTGCACACAGACACACACAAACACACACACACACCCTGCTCCCCAGCCCTCCTAGAAACCAAACATCTCTGGATGGGGAGACACCCCAGAAGCCCTCAAGCTGGGTTCGCTCTTGATCAGACACCTCCAGTTGAGCTTCACAAATCACCACTGTGCGGTCTGGTTGGATTTCCTCAGATAGCTGCCTGCCAGAGCTCACCCACAGCGAGAAAGAACACCACAGCATTCCCAGCCAGCCTCTCCGGGGGCTCTCCACACTGTGTTCCCCTTGAAACCCCACTCAGATCTTCCCCCCAGGGTCTCATGTTAGATGAAACAGACCACATATTTGTCCCAGAAGCTGAAGTCATCTTTCATTCAGCAGTTATACCCAACTGACCCAGGATGGATACTGGGGCTCCAGAAATGGATGAGACACAGGCCCGTGTGCCTCAGTTTCTCTATATGGAAGTGGAGCTAATGACAGTGCCTGCTTCACCAAGTCCCAGTGAAAAGGATTAAATGAGATTTAGCACAATGCCTTGCACATAGTAGGTGTTCAATAAACTGAAGTTCTGGTGTATATCCTTAGAAGGGACAGGCTTACAACATTAATGTGTTCTCATAGGGTGTCAGCTGAAGCTAAAGGCACACATGGGCAGCAGAGCTGGCTCTGTGGCTGCGGACCATGACCACTGCATCACCTACCAGGTTCAAATGCAATAATAGGTACCAAATGCATCACACAGGATTTGGCACTAGTCATCATTTTATTACTACTGCTATGACTTTTAACTAATATTTATTAAGCACAGTTGTCCAGCACTGTTCTAAATACTTTATTAACACATCTAATCCTCAAACAACCCTATGAAATGAGTATTATTATGATTTATTTTTATTGTTATTATGATAATCTTCCCCATTTACAAATATGGAAATGAAAACACAAAGAGGTTAATATCTCTACGGTATCTCAGAGAGTTACACGACAGAGTTGGGGTTTGAACCCAGGCAGTCTGACTCCCAAACTCTCAGTCATAACCACGTGTTCTGCTGTTATTTTTACACACCCTGCCTACCTCATTAGGTTGAGCAAGGATCACATGGTAAAATCCAAAATCACACGGACATTCAGTTGAAAAATGGAAAAATCAGTATTTAAGCAAAACTCATATTTTGTCCAAAATTCACCTTGAAAATCCCTTGTATCATCCATAAAACATGGTTCTAAGTATTACTATACTACCTCGCCCAGCCAGTTTTTCCTCCAGCATTGAAATAGAATGCTGATCCTTCAGTTAAACACCTAAAAAACACCAGGTTGGGGGTTGTTTGGCTGGGAGATATCTGGGCTGAGCCTGCACAATTTAATTCCCACTAAATTGAATGGGTGTGTGATGTAGTTCCACCGTTCTGTGTGTGGATTTGCTGCATCATGACAATACTGCCTAACCCTTACCTGCCTCTTACCGTGTGTCATGTCTCTCATTCTGTGTGTTTCGCATGTGTGGATGCACTTAATCCTCCCGTCAGCCCCAGGAGGTAGGTACTGTTATTGTCATTCTCATCTTACAGATGGGGAAACTGAGGCACGGGGTTTCAAGCACTTGTCTGACATCATCCAACTGGATTTGACCCCAGACACTCTGGCTTCAGGGGACATGTGACAAGCCTTCTCTCCAAGGATCCCAAGGTGAAAAGTGATTATAACTCCCCTCCCCCACTTCTCACCCCCAGCCAGCTTCCTCCCTGACCCAGTTGCCTCCAAAGAGCCTGTTGGTCTCTGGAAAGAAGCAGTCTTGTTGAATCTTCTCTGAAAGCTAATTCGGCCATTTACTCTCAATTTGTAGCAGATGCTGTCGTCTCTCAGATTTCAAAGAAGATGAATGCATGGGTCAAATTGAATTTAAAAATTTAATTGAATAAGACAGAACCAGACAGCTTGATGGAAGACTTTGATCCGATAAAGGGAGAGTAGAAATACGTGCTCCTAAGGCCGGGGTGTGATGGGGAGCTGTCTGGACCTCGTCTAGCCTCTCCTCATCTGCAGGAAAACCAGTTATGCCAATTAAGGGTGAGATTGCCCTGGGGTGGTGTAGGAAAGACTGTTCCAAGGCATTTACCAGATTACATGTCCCAAAACAGGCTGGCAGCCCTCCCACCTTCCCGTCCACCCCTGTCTCCAGACCAACCCAGTTCTGAGCCCCTGCAAGTCAGGGACCTCGTCTCAGACCTCACAAGACCCCTGTGTCCTGGCCACTATAGGACCCTACAGAAGAGATATTAAGAAACAGAGAGAGAAAGATTAAACCAGCAGCCCATGGGGAGATCCCAGCCTACAGACTTTTTCACTATGCATAAAGGTTTTACTTTCTTAATTAGGAGATTTCCCATTTTAAAATCCATATTTGCAGCTTCTCTTTAAACATTGCTGCTCAAAGTGAGGCCCACGGACCAGGGGCATTGGCACCAAGTCGGAGCTTGTCAGAAATGCAGAATCTCAGGTTCCACCCCA
Source organism: Mesoplodon mirus (assembly GCF_964341445.2). Lineage (NCBI taxonomy): Eukaryota > Metazoa > Chordata > Mammalia > Artiodactyla > Ziphiidae > Mesoplodon > Mesoplodon mirus. The sequence goes on from NC_138991.1 coordinate 50,198,602, forward strand.
GACATTCTCTACTGGAATTAATATGTTAATGTTAAAGTTTGAGAAAAACTTGCTTTAAAACAGTGGCTCTCACCCCTGGCTGCACATCAGACTCACCTGAAGAGCTTTTTAAAAATCCATGGGCTTCCCTGGTGGCGCAGTGGTTGAGAGTCCGCCTGCCGATGCAGGGGACACGGGTTCGTGCCCCAGGTCCAGGAAGATCCCACATGCCACGGAGCGACTGGGCCCAAGAGCCATGGCCGCTGAGCCTGCGCGTCTGGAGCCTGTGCTCCACAGCGGGAGAGGCCGCAACAGTGAGAGGCCCATGTCACACACACACACAAAAAAAATCCAGATACTCAGTTCACACTCCATCCCTTTCCTTCAGAATCTCTGGGGGTGAGACCCAGGCATCAGCAGTTTTTAAAGCTCCCAGGTGATTCCAATGGTGACCAAGCTCGAGAACCAGTAGATTAAGATCAGAATATCCAGCAACATTGGGTTTCTATTTCCACACAGCAAAAAGAGGCTGGGGATGAGGAGCCATTCACCAACCCCACCTGGCCTCGACATGCATTTTCATAACCTGCCAGGTACCATGTGCCTGTGATGCCCGACCTAATTACATGCTTGAGGTTCCTGAAGCTCTTCTCCTCCTGGGACCCTCTCCCTACCTTCCCCATCCCTCCTTCTTTTAGGAGGATCATTAGCAAGATGCAGCCAAGCAGCTTCTAATAAAGTAAATGTGCATGAAATACATGCCCCAGCAATTCCACTCCTAGATTTACATCCAACAGAAGCAAATGCACATGCCCACAAAAAGACTTGTACGAGAACACTCATAACAGCGTTTTTCGTAATAGCTCAAGCTGGAAACAACCCAAATGACCATCAACAGAAGAAAGGATAAGCAAATCATGGTACATCCATTCAATGGAATACATCTCAGCAATAAAAGGGAACAAAACTATTGATCCATGCAAAACACGGATGAATCTCAAAAACTTTATTTATGTAGAGGGAGAAAAAGCCAAACATAAAAGCATACATGCTGGAGGATTTCATTTCTATGAAACTCTTTTAAACTTCAAAACAAAGATATGGTGAAATAAACCAGAATAGTGGTTGCTTCTGCAGTGGAAGGAGGGTGTTGACTGGACAGGGTCATGACAGAACTTTCTGGAGTGGTGTTAATATTCTGTACCTTAACCTGGTGATGGTTACATGGGTGTACACATTTGTCAGAACTCATCAAGCTATATTGTTAAGATCTGTGTGCTTTACTCTATGGGAATTTTACTTTAATAAAGAAAAAAAATAACCACTAATTTAAAAACACTGTCAAGAGGCAGTGTGAGGTGGTGGAATGCGTGTGAGCTTAGGAATTTGAGTCTTGACTCCTCTACTTTCAGCCTTAGAGATCTCAGGCAAGGGAGGCGAGAACTGGGAACAGTATCACCATGTGAACACAGTTGCTTAGCTACCCAGTTCCTTTCTCCCTTGCTGACTCTGAACAGGGATGAAAACCAAATATTGACTTTCCCAGCCTCCCTCACAGCTGGGAGTGGTCATATGATCAGATACCAAAATATGTAGATAGATGTCAAAGAGATATTTTACATTTCTGGTTAAAAATAAATAAAAGAAACAGCTATAGCTGGTTCTATCCTTCTCTATCCCTCCTTCTTGCACTGAAAACAGATATAATGCCTGGAGCAGGGGCAGCCCTCTTTTGACCATGAGGCAACAAGCAATTAGAAAAAGCTGAAGGGGGGCTTCCCTGGTGGCACCGTGGTTGAGAGTCCGCCTGCCGATGCAAGGGACACGGGTTCGTGCCCCGGTCTGGGAAGATCCCACACGCCACGGAGCGGCTGGGCCTGTGAGCCATGGCCGCTGCAAAGTCAGGAGCTGCCTACTTCCAGGCTTCTTCTTCTGTGAGAGAAATAACACCCTGTTTTCTTAGGCCACTGTGAGTCAGGCTCTAAGTTCCTTGTAGCTGAAAGCATCCCTAACCTCCCACCAGCAAGGACTTCCTGGAGGAGTAAGTAAGATAATCTTTGTTAAATCATAAAACCATGTGCCAGACATACATGAGGTGCTCAGTGCATGTATGCACTCTCCTCCCAAACCCCCTTTCAGGAACCTGGACACTTTGACAATGAAAACATATGATTGGCTGAAGAGGATTTTTCCCCCTAATTAATGAATAGGTAATATAGGTAGGTGTGGTAGCCAAAATAATGTCCCACCCCTAAAGATGGCCACATTCAAGTCCTCAGAATTCATAAATATGTTATGTTCATGACAAGAGAGGATTAAGATGCAGATGGAATTAAGATTGCTCAATAGCTGACCCAGAGATGAGATTATTCTGGATTGCCTGGGTGGGCCCACTGGAATCACAATAGTCTTTAAGTGTGGAAGAGAAAGGAAGAAAAGTGAGTGTCAGAGGGATGCTACATGAGATAGAGTCACCTGGGCATCACTGGTTTGAAGAGGAAAGGGGTCACAAGCCAAGAAACGTAGGCAGCCTGGCTGGAAAAAGCAGGAAAACAGATTCTCCCATAGAGCTTCCAGAAGGAATGCAGCCCTGCCAACACCTTGACTTTAGCTCAGTGAGACCCATTTCAGACGTCTGACCTCCAGAACTGTAAGTTAATAACTTTGTGTTGTTTTACGCCACTAAGTTTGTGGTGATTTGTTACAGCAGCCATAGGAAACTAATGCAGCGTGATTTGGAGGCTGAAATGAACACAACAAACAACTCCCGCACCCAGCAGGATGGAAGAACTTCAAATGTTCCAGCCAGAAAAACCTTCTAAATCTTGATCTGGCTGGTGGTGTAGACATATGTTAACATCTGTAAGTTCTCTATACTACATTTGTATTATGCATCAATTAAAAAGTCAAAAAGACACAGTGAATGTCATAACCATACCTTTTTCAGACAGTTCCATCTATTTCCCTCAGACATGTCAGCAGGCTGGAAGGGGACAGGATGCTGCCTATATAAGAGGAGTGGCCAATCTGTACCACCAGACAATAGGGACCCGGCAGAAGCCAGGTTCACTTAAGAGGCCTCCACCCTTTGACTCTCCTCTCTACGTGCCTGTCAGTCTGACTTTCATCCCACTTCTTCTAACATCTTTTCACAAGCATGTTGCCACTATTACCTAGGATGATTACACAACTCTGCCCAGCAAAATCTTCAGTCTGCTCCTGTCGTCTCAGTGTAATTATTAACAGCGTGTCCCAGTTTGGCAAATAAATCATATAGCCAACTACCTTGAACAAACTGTTGAAAAAGTGGCATCTAAGGAGATAGCACCCAGGGGAAGAAATCTCAGCCCCTGCTACACCCCATCACTGTGCTTGCAGGTTACGGTGAAAGAGAGAGGAACAAGAAATCCCACTCACTGTTTGGGTCTGACCACGTGCACACCCTCTGCCCCACTGACCACACTGGCCTCATCAGCACACGGATGAGCTCAGAACAGCCGGGGATGTGGATCTATAAAATCTCACTCATGTCCTGCCCCTGGCCCAAACCAAACTGCCCGCCCCATCCTCTCTGGGCAAAATCCGCGTGCTTAAAAGCATCACGTGGGACCCATTCAAAGTAATTAACAACTTGTTCAATATCATAAACCAGCTCCACTCCCCGGATCTTTCCCCAACCTTGGGACTTAGATGAAAGGCAGACACATTTGGTTTCCGTTTGTCTTTGGGCTGAACTTTTTTTCTTGAGCTGGTTAAATGACATCCTGCCTTCTCAGGATCAGAAAACACAGTCTATTTTGTGTTCAGCGACTCTTGAGTCCCTGTGAGAGTCACCTTGCAGGAGTGGTCTGGTGAATTTGGCCCTGGTTTCCCAGTGGCATGAGGGTGATTAGACTCTGGTCTGTGGCTCAGCCACCTCCTAAGGCTAGAGACACACAATAGTGGCCCATTAGGCTCAGCTGACAGCCAGCATCAACAACCAAATATATGGGGGTATGATTCAGATGATTCCAGTCCCCAGCCTTCAAGTTTTCCAGCCAAAGGCACAGGCATCATAGAACAGGGACAGTGTATCCCACTGTGCCCTGTCTAAAGTTCTGACATACAGAAACTGTGAGAGACAATAAAAATTATTGTTATTTAAGCACTGTGTTCTGGGGTAATTTGTAGCAGTTGAAAACTAGTAGAGAAAGAACCTACATGATGCCATCTCATGCAGCATCCAGATATAAAATCTTCTGGAAGGACTGGGATTGGTACTGTCCGAGATGTGCAACCACCTCTGGACCAATCACTGAATCCAGGAGAAAGCTATTCCATGATGGGTCCAGCCAGTGGCCCAAATGGGGCACCATGATGACAACTCCACTTGCAAGGAAGGAGAGGGAGAGAGGTCCTCCCAAGTAAATAACGCTGGCAGACAAAAGCAGTGTCAAATGCAGTGACCTCACTGCTTATCTAACTCCCACTCCTGTTAGCTTCAGTGATGTCTTCTGTTGATGTCAAAATAGTTAGCCCATTACTATTAAAGTTACCTCTCGGGCTTCCCTGGTGGCGCAGTGGTTGAGAGTCCACCTGCCGATGCAGGGGACACGGGTTCGTGCCCCGGTCCGGGAAGATCCCACATGCTGCGGAGCGGCTGGGCCCGTGAGCCATGGCCGCTGAGCCTGCGCTTCTGGAGCCTGTGCTCCGCAACGGGAGAGGCCACAACAGGGAGAGGTCCGCGTACCACAAAAAAAAAAAAAAAAAAAAAAAATTGCTGCAATTACTAGATAGATAGACATAGATACAAATACAAATAGATATTGTATATACATACACATATATGTATATATGTAAACTTCAGCTTTTCATATTTTATTGCTTATAGTTTGTGCCAGGTATTAACTTTTCTGCCTCTCAACTCCAAATTCATTCTTCTCTCACCTGCTTTGAGATTTTGGAGCTGGGCCTGTAAACATTTCTCCTTTGCCAGCTGACATAACATTGGCTGTTAGTAGAGGGTGCTGGAGGGACACTGCAAAAGGAAGGGGCTTCTCTTCCCTGGTTCCAGCAGGAGGCTTCCAAGGGAGTTTCACAAGCACCCCAACAAGAGGCTTCCTAGTGAGTTTTGCCGACACCCCAACTGATTGTTTGCTGCCCACCAGCCCTATCATGCAAGTACTTCAATGAACTATGCAGTGAACCTCAGTTCCTCCTCTCCCACAAGGTCTAATCGCAGCATCTTCCAACTTGTTCTTTCCCTGGTGTAGTAGGTAGAATTCTAAGGACTCCCCCTTGTGTACCTGCCCTGTATAATCCTCAGGATTTAGAATATCATAAATTCTAATCCTGTTGTTAGATAATGTTTTATGGCATAGTTTACTTGAAGAAAGAGCTATTATCTGGGTGAGCCTGACCTAATCACACGAGCCCTTTAAGTCTGGGTCTACAGGTCAGAGACAGGAAAGAATAAAGATTCAAAGCACAGAAGGATTTGACCTTCCATTGCTGGCTTGAGGATAGATGGGGCCACTTGGCAAGGAATGTGAGTGGCAGCTAGGAGCTGAGGGTGGCCCCCAGCTGACAACCAATAGGAAACAAAGACTTCAGTCCTACAACCACAAGGAACTGAACTCTGCCAACAAGAATGAGCTTCCATATGAGAACTCAGTCCTGCTGACACCTTGATTCAGTCTTGTCATACCCTGAGCAAAGAACTGATAACCTACAGAATTGTGAGCTAACAAATAGGTGTGTTTTTTTAAAAATATTCTTTATTGTGTAAAATATACATAAGGTAAAATTTACCATTGTAACCATTTTTAATTGTACAGTTCAGTGGTAGTAAGTAAATTCACATTGTGTACAACCATCTTCCCTGTCCGCCTCCAAAACTCTTTTCATCATCCCAAACTGAAACTCGATACCCATTAAATAGTAAATCCTCATGCGCCTCTGGCAACCAATATTCTTTCTGCCTCTATGAATCTGACTACTAGGTACCTCATATCAGTGGGACCACAGAGTATTTTTTCTTCTGTGACTAACTTATTTCACTTAACATATTTTCAAGGTTGATTTATATTGTATCATGTGTCAGATACAATGGCCTTCCTTTTAAGGCTGAAGAATATTTCATTGCATAGATACACCACATCTTGTTTAGCCATTCATCTGTTGTTAGATACTGGGTTTGCTTTCACCTTTTGGCTACTGTGAATAATGCTGCTATGAACATAGGTGTACAAATATCTCTTCAAGTCTCTATTTTCAATTATTTGGGGTATATACCCAAAAGGAGAATTGCTGGATCATATGGTAATTCTGTGCTTAATTTTTTGAAGAACCACCATACTTTTTTCCATAGCTACTAAATAGGTATTGTTTTAAACTGCTAAATTTGTGCTTATTTGTTACTCAGCAATAGAAAATTAATATACTTGAGTATTCTCTCTCAGCCTTAGAAATAGTAAATGCTTCCTACATCTGCTACTTCCATATTGTTTAGAGTTTCTTTACCTCTCTTTGTAGCTAATCTCATCTTCTAGTTAATAATTTTTCATAAAATTTTCCTTATTCAAATTACTGGAATGACATGTGTCACCTGAGTGGTCCCTTATGGATAGAATCTTTAATAAACGTTGTGTTCTACATGGAAATTAATTTGTTTATTTTTTATTGAAGTATAATTGATTTACAATGTTGTGTTAGTTTCTGGTGTACAGCAAAGTGATTCAGTTACACATATACATATTCTTTTTCATATTCTTTTCCATTATGGTTTATTACAAGATATTACAAGATATCCCCTGTGGAATTTTTTGGTAGTTCCAATTTTTAATACATATATTAAATATTTTTTGAATTTGAATAATATGTTTAAAATAGAAATGTATACTTCTTTTTAAATTGTTTATTTTAAATCTAAGTATGAATCAAGAAAATAATAATTTTATTGATTAGTAAATAATCCTTGGGCTTCCCTGGGGGCGCGGTGGTTGAGAGTCTGCCTGCCAATGCAGGGGACACGGGTTCGAGCCCTGGTCTGGGAAGATCCCACATGCCGCAGAGCAACTAGGCCCGTGAGCCACAGCTACTGAGCCTGCGCTGCGCGTCTGGAGCTTGTGCTAAGCAACGAGAGGCCACGACAGTGAGAGGCCCGTGCACGGCGATGAAGAGTGGCCCCTGCTCGCTGCGACTAGAGAAAGCCCTCACACAGAAACGAAGACCCAACACAGCCAAAATAAACAAATAAATAAATAGCGTTCCCTTAAAAAAAGAAAAAAAAAATCCTTACTGAAAGTAGTTTGTTGTATAAAGGAGGGAGGTATTAAGAAATAATCTACCCTGTGTGTAAAATACTAGGAGTGCCACTGAGGAGTACACTCAGTAATGGTAACATTAGATTTGTACTCATTGTATTGTTATAAATATTACTTTGTCTTTATTCAATATATTAAAGCAATTTTAAATCAAACAGTGCAAAGAAATACAGAATAGGTCTAATTCTACTTTCTAAATTCCCTTCTCTAATCTTGTCCTCCCTAACTTAATTTCCTTCAACCTTTCTGTGCAGACTCTTTGTTTCAAGCTTTCCTCTTACAACAAAACAGCAATACTGGGAATTTAAGTTTCCTAAACCTTCCCTTTTCTGGATGCTTCTTCTGAAATAAAATGATGGAAGCAATAAATTACCCCAAAGAGAAAGAGTTGAAGATTGTAGAGGGAACTTTTCCTTCACACAGCTTCCAGCCATGGTCCCTTTGACCCTCGGGCTTACCCCTCCTGGGTCTGTCCTGCAAGATCTTTCTGAAGACTCACTGTCTGTCAATCACACATCCTATCAGGCCATGAACCCCAGGGCAGGCACACAGGGGCGCTGATTCCCACACCGAGTGCCCACGTATTGACCAGCTACCATGGCAACAAGAACTGAGCCGCATTAGGCCCTGAGCTGAGCCATCTGAAAGCCCCACTGGACCCCACAGGGAGGAGGGTTATCGACTCTCTCCCTGCCTAGCTCTCCTTCCTGCCACTGCTGCATATTTACTCCACATCAATACTGAGCAGAAAAGGGCTCCTGAATCATCGATGCCTGGATTCATAAATAAGGGAGCACATTAGTGTCAGCTCGGGTGCTCTTTAGAATTGCCCTGACCTGGCACAAAAATCCCCAAGGCTGGGGCTACATTCAAGTATTTAAAAGACGTCCCACCAGGTGAGTTTCAGGCAGAACCCCAGTTAAGAACCACTGCTGTATAGAGCATGAGCAGAGTTTACAGAAGGACATACCCAAGGATTTCAGACACAAGATGCTAACCTCACCCAGAGACAGGAACCCCGCAGTACAATCGTATTTTTCTCCTATCAGATTGGCAAAGAGCAAAAGTTTGATACTCATAGACAAAGGGCTAATCCCTCTAGTTTATAAAGTGCTCCTACAAATAGATAATGAAGAGACCGATAATCCAGTCCAACAGAAAAAGGGCAAGGGAGATGAACAGATAGTTGACAGAAAGGGAAATACAAATGATTCTTAAATATATGAAAAGATGATTGTTTCACTTATAACAAGAAAATCTAATAAAACGACCCATCCGAAAGTTTGGTAAAACACTGATAAGGGCATCTGGGAGAGGCAGGCTGGTGAGAAGGCAAATTGGTAGGGCCCCCAGCAGGCAGAGTCTAGAAAATTACAAGCACTTTTAATCTTTGAGTCATCAATTCCACTCTTAGGAATCTAACCATCTGTTGTCATTGTACATGTGTGAAAAGATTTAAGTACAAGGATATTCATTTTCAGTGTTGTCTGAAGATCAGGAATAACCAATTTCCCAATAGGAGACCAGTTAAATCAATTAGAGCCGATTACTCTACTAGACAACCATTTAAACGAAAGAAGAGGTCAAATCAATGAAACAATCCCTAGACATTTTATTAAATGTAAAAAAATTACAGGGTGTAAAATAGTGTGTGATTAATGACAAAATTATTTTTAGTAATGATCATTTAATAATCACTGTTTTCTCAACTCATACTTTAGATTTAAAATAAATATTTAACTAGTATAAAAGAATAAATTTCTATTTTAAAGATACTCAAATTCAATACATACATATATAGCATATGTGTATTTGTATTATACAGATAACTCTGCAAAGATACACACACACACACACACACACACAAAAGTGGTTACAGGGCAGAGGATCTGAATAGACATTTTTCCAAAGAAGACATACAGATGGCCAACAGGTACATGAAAATGTGTCAACGTCACTAATCATCAGGGAAATGCTAATCAAAACCACAATGAGCTATCACCTCACACCTGTCAGAATGAGTATCATCAAAAAGATAAGTAATAACAAGTGTTGGCATGGGTGTGGAGAAAAGGGAACACTTATGCATTGTTGGTTGGAATGTAAATTGGTGCAGCCACTACGGAAAACTGTATGAAAATTCCTCAAAAAATTAAAAACAGATCTACCATATGATCCAGCAATTCCACTTCTGGGTATTTATCTAAAGAAAACAAAAACAGGGAATTCCCTGGTAGTCCAGTGGTTAGGACTCTGCACTTCCACTGCCCGGGTCCCAGGTTTGATCCCTGGTCGGGGACCTAAAACCCCACAAGCTGCAAAGCGCAGCAAAATAAATAAATAAATAAGAAGAAAACAAAAGCAGTAACTCAAAAAGATATATGCACCCCATGTTCATTGCAGCACTATTCATAATAGCCAATATAGGGAAAAACCCTAAGTGTCCATCAGTGAATGAGTAGATAAAGGAAATGTGAGATAGATATATAGATATATAGATGTATAGATGTATAGATATACAGATATATTTATATATAGGTATATAGATATATAGGTATATAGGTGTATATATATATATAGGTATATAGGTGTATAGACATATAGATGTATAGATGTACAGATATATGGATGTATAGATGTATAGATATATAGGTATATAGATACATAGGTATAGATATATAGGTATATAGATATATAGGTGTATAGGTATATACATGTATAGATATATAGATGTATAGGTATATACATGTATAGATATATAGATGTATAGGTATATACATGTATAGATATATAGGTATATAGATATATAGATGTATAGATATATAGATATATAGGCATAGGTATAGAGATATATAGATATATAGGTATATAGGTATATAGATATATAGATATAGGTATATAGACGTATAGATGTATAGATGTATAGATATATAGATATATAGATGTATAGATGTATAGATATATAGGTATATAGATACATAGGTATATAGATATATAGGTATATAGGCATATAGATATATAGGTATATAGGTCTATAGATATATAGATATAGGTATATAGATGTATAGGTGTATAGATGTATAGATATATAAATATAGTTCAACCATTTGTGACAACATGGATGGAACTTGAGGGCATTACGCTAAGTGAAATAAGTCAGAGAAAGACAAACAAACACCATATGATCTCACTTATATGTGGAATCTAAAAAAAAAGCTCATAGATACGGAGCAGATTGGTGGCTGCTGGAGGCGGGGGTGGGGAGTGGGCAAAATGGGTGATGGAGGCTAAAAGATACAAACTTCCCACTATAAACTAAATAAGTCTGGGAGGGAGACACAAGAGGGAAGAGATATGGGGATATATGTATACGTATAGCTGATTCGCTTTGTTATAAAGCAGCAACTAACACACCATTGTAAAGCAATTATACTCCAATAAAGATGTTGAAAAAATAAATGAATAAAATAAAGTAAATGTCATGGAGATGTAATGTACAACATGGTAACTATAATTAGTAATACTGTGTTGCATATTTGAAAGTTGCTAAGAAAGTAGATCTTAAAAGTTCTCATCACAAGAAAAAAAATTTTGTAACTAAAGTGTGGTGATGGATATTTACTAGGCTTATTGTGATCATATGACAATATATCCAAATGTTGAATCATGTTGTACACCTAAAATTAATATGTATGTCAATTATAAGTCAATTTAAAATTTGAAAATAAAACAGAAGTGTAACAAGCATAATCAGAGCAACATATAAGTACTTGGAGGCAAGATGATTAATTTTTCAGATTCTACAGGAAGAGCTGTGATGGCAGAGAAGAAAAATATCTCTCAAAGAAGGACATGACACGATGGAGATGCTGGGGATTGAACCCAGGATGTCATGCATGCTAAGCATGCACTCTACCACTGAGTTACATCCCCACCTTGCACACTATCCTTCTTTTAAAGTACCTTCATGAAATAAAACGAATTTATCCCCTTTTTAAAAGCTGATCACAGTGGTGACGGGTTGGGGTTTTTTTTTGGGGGGGTGGTCAGTGGGTAGAGGGCACAGAGGGTGTGTAGGGGCAGGTTCTGGGAATTAGGAATGAAAGGAAATTTACTTTTCTTCCTATGCCTTTTGTACTATTTTGTACTATTTGCGCCTTTTACCATGCAAGCATTGCCTATTTAAAACAAATAAAGATGTAAAATAAAAGAGAAAATTAAAGGTTAAACAAAACCACTTTTCTGCAACAATGCCCTCATTTTACAGATGGAAATCTGGACCAAATGAGGGAAGAGGCTCCTCTGTCCACAAAACTTCCATCTCCCCCAGCCTCCCTCTGAGCCCCAGAATTCTCCGTTCTTCCCTGGGTTAAAGCACTGACCACGCCTTGCTGCCGTCATTTCCATGCCTTGCCCATCTCTGTGCCCTCAGTACTCAGCTCAGGACATCTAACATTTTTATTCATCCTGCAACCGATATATGTTGAGGACTGACAATTGTCCAGACATTCTGGTTAAGTGCCAGGAGTTCACTGAATAAACTCATGGTCAAAGTCCCTCCTGGCCTTGTAGACAGGGCTGCCACATACAGTCACACAGGCTGTGCACTACACAATTGCAAGAAGTGCCATTCACTTGGACTATTATTTAACTTGTGTCCCCTGGATTTGTGCAGTGCACAACCTATCTAACTATTATAGGTTGGTTAGTTAGGCTAGTTAGTGCCACATAACTATGTGTCCAATTGTCCAGTGTCCAATAGTCCAGTGGAGAAGATAAACAAAGCAGAATGTATTTTTTTTTAGTGGAACCAGAGCAATGAAGGAAGAGAACTGGGTGTATGACAGAGAACAAAAGGAGGGAGCTATTTTGAGTTTCACATAAGCCATTCTGAGAAAGATATATTTAAACCAGAAATTATATTAGTTAGGAATTTTATTTAGTTGCTAGAAACAACTTAGTAGCTTCGACAAAACAGAGTTTCCTTTTTCCCTCATTCCATGAGAAGCCAGAATCAGCACAGGACTGACCTGACAGCTCCAGCAGTTATCAGGAGCCCAGCCTCCTTCTGTCTTTCTGCTCCACATTCCTTAACATGTGGCTTTCATTCTCAAGGGTGCCTCATGGTCCAAAATGGTCACTAGAGCTCCAGCCACCACATCTGCATCATAGACAACAGGAAAAGGGCAAGGACATTAGAAAATAAGGGACTACGCCCCCACCTATTTAAGGAGCTGAACAGGGTACCCTAGCCCCCAGGTCGCGGACCAGTCCACAGCAAGCGAAGCTTCATCTGCCGCTCCCCATCGCTGGCATTACCACCTGAACCATCCCCCCCTCCACCTCCCCACCCCCATCCGTGGAAAAATTGTCTTCCACAAAACTGGTCCCTGGTGCCAAAAATGTTGGGGACCACTGTTATAGAACATTCCATTTCTATCTCATTGTCCAGAAGTTGGTCACATGAACATACCATACTGCAAGAGAGGCTGGGAAATGTAGTCTCTAAGGTGTTGCCCAGAGTTGTTACTAAAAAGGGGGAATTGTTTTTTCTTTTTTGGGTTTTTAAAATTTATTTTTTTATACAGCAGGTTCTTTCTATTTTTTTACTTTTCTTAAACATCTTTATTGGAGAATAATTGCTTTACAATGGTGTGTTAGTTTCTGCTTTATAACAAAGTGAATCAGTTATACATATACATATGTTTCTATATCTCTTCCCGCTTGCGTCTCCCTCCCTCCCACCCTCCCTATCCCACCCCTCTAGGTGGTCACAAAGCACCGAGCTGATCTCCCTGTGCTATGCGGCTGCTTCCCACTAGCTATCTACCTTACGCTTGGTAGTGTACATATGTCCATGCCACTCTCTCACTTTGTCACAGCTTACCCTTCCCTCTCCCCATATCCTCAAGTCCATTCTCTTATTAGTCATCAATTTTATACACATCAGTGTATACATGTCAATCCCAACCACCCGATTCATCACACCACCACCCACACAAGGGGGAATTGTTATCGAGAGTCAATAAGCAGCCTCTGCTGTGAACTCAGGAGTAACAGGAGTTACGTGAAAGAGTTGGCAGGGAGCAGGTTCCAGGCAGAGGGAATAGCAAGTGCAAAGCCTCCAAGAAGAGAAGGAGGTCAGTGTGTTCTCAGAACTGAAATGAGGCCGGGGCGGAGCACATCAAACAGGAGGAGATGAGGAACCAGGAGAAGGAGAGCCCAGCCGCCTTACACACATGTGCAAACCCAGGTGACAACCTTCCTCTCTGGGCGAAGCCTTGGAGTCAAACAGGCCCATGTCCCTATTCTAACTTCACTTCTTACTGACTGAGAACCCTTGGGTAAGTCTTTTAGCTTTTCTGAGCCTCTGTTTCCTTACCTGTAGAACAAAAATTACATAGGAACAGCCTATAGATTTATCATGTGAATTAAATGAGAAAATGTACGTAAGGAAGTTAGCATAGCGCCTAACACATATTTAGCACATGTTATTATTTATTGATTACATCCTTGACCAAAAAGACTCACGTAATTGTGACAGTCAACAGTCAAAGTTGTATCCCCAGCCTCCAACCAATCATCTGGCACATAGTTAGTGCTCAAAAAATGATAGCTGGGGCTTCCCTGGTGGCACAGTGGTTGAGAGTCCACCTGCCGATGCAGGGGACACGGGTTCGCGCCCCGATCTGGGAAGATCCCACATGCCGCGGAGCGGCTGGGCCCGTGAGCCATGGCCGCTAAGCCTGCGCGTCCGGAGCCTGTGCTCTGCAATGGGAGAGGCCACAACAGTGAGAGGCCTGCGTACCGCAAAAAAAAAAAAAAAAAAAAAAAAGAAAGAAAAGATTGCTGTTCCTTTTGTGACTATTGCCTAGGACAGTAGACAGCTCGTCAGAATTTCTTCCCGCCTCTTTCTTGACTGCTTCCCTCCATGCCAGCCAACCACAGATCTATCCAATCTTCAGGTTACCCACCTCAATAGCAAACCAGAAATCAGGGTGCCAGGGTGGGAAGTGCCACCCCAGGGAGCTAACAGATCCCCAGGTGCTTGGTTAGAGCCCCAACAGTCTCTTTCTTGCTCAGGCTCTAAGAGTGAATCAGCTCAGCCCTGCTGCAGAAATGTTTACTGCACTGAACTTTAATAAAACCCATGCTTAGACTCGAGGGACCATCGCCACTTATATCCTCACCGACTTTCTAAGCCTATTTTTATTACTCCCTTCTCGGTGAGGGTTGTATATATTTGGGGGCTGCGTTCCTTTCATAATAAGGAAACATGTTGGTAAATACTAATTAGAGTTAACATTCATTAAGTGATTGGTATGGAGCCAGGGATGGTGCTGGGGCCTTGGTCTCCATTAGTTTACGCCACCATCACAAGAACCCAATAAGGCTAGCACTCTAATGATCCCCATTTAACAGAGGAGGAGACCGAGGTGCAGAAAGCTGAGGTCACTTGCCCCAAAAATGAGCAGAGCAGATGCTATGGAAACAGTCTGGTAGTTCCTTAAAAAGTTAAACATGTGGTTTGCTATATGACCCAGCAATTTCAGTCCTAGGTATACGAACAAAAGAAATGAAGACATATATCTACACAAAAATGTGCCCAGAAATGTTCACAGCAGCACTAGTCACAATAGTCAAAAAGTAGGAAAAATCCAAATGTCCATCAACAGGCACATGGATAAACAAAATGTTATATATCCACACAACGGAATATCATTCAGCCATAAAAATGAATGAGATACTGATTCAGGCTGCAACATGGATGAACCTTGAAAACATGATGCTCAGTGAAAGAAGCCAGACACAGGGGCTACACGTTGTACGGGTCCGTTGATATGAAACGTCCAGAACCGGTAAACCCATCGAGACAGAGAGCAGGTTGGTGGTTGCCAAGGGCTGGGGATAGAAGGGAATGGGGAGGGGCTGCAATGGGGTGATGGGGTTTCTCTGGGGGTGATAAAAATGTTCTGGAATAGATAGTGGTTATGGATGTACAACTCTATGAATTTACTAAAACCCACTGAATTGTGTACTTCAATATGGTGAATTTTATACTAAGTGAATTATAGCTCAGTTTTTTTGAGAGCGAGGAATTTAACCTCAAGGCTCTCTGATCCGAAGTCTCAATCACCACGTTCTGAGAAGCTCATGTGGCTGCTACAAACCCAAACTCCACTTCACTTCCTAAATACCTTCCTTCACTCAGTCTCCACTAATCAAGCTTCTAGAGTTGGTGTCAGGCCAGACAGGGAAACACTAAGTGCCTGAACAGAGCCAATGATTTGGACATGCCAATAGGTCTTCATTTCTGCTGACCACCAGAGCCTGGGGCTGGCTCCTCCCAGGCCTGGGACCCACAGCAGCATCACAGACAGGCTGCATTAAACAATGCTTTATGGCATTCTCAGCAGTCAGCAAGCTAATCACAACTGCCCCGAGTGAGGCCCGCTCCCCCTTTAATACCACCGAGCCGGTTCCCGAAGGAGGCGGCAAGATGGCTGGCGCTCATGCATTTTGCTTCACTGACACCAAATAATTTTTCTTCTCCTGCAAGTCTCCTCAATTTCCAGCCTACCCCTGCCCAAAGAAGACCCAAAGCAAAAGGCAAGATGGCTTAGCACAAAGGACACAGACTTTAAAGCTTGAGAAGTCTGGGGTCAGGTCCTGGCTCTGCCGCTCATGGCAGAGTGGCCTCAAGGTG
The DNA here is from genome assembly GCF_964341445.2 of Mesoplodon mirus. Lineage (NCBI taxonomy): Eukaryota > Metazoa > Chordata > Mammalia > Artiodactyla > Ziphiidae > Mesoplodon > Mesoplodon mirus. The sequence goes on from NC_138991.1 coordinate 50,214,592, forward strand.
GAGCTTCATTTCTCTGAGTCTCAGTCTACCCACGTGTCAAGTGGAGCTAATAACTTCCACCCTTTTCATGGTTCTCCTGGGAACCAGGAGATGCTGAATTTGAATGTTCCAGCTTGCACTGGGGGCTCAGTGCATGGCAGCTGTTATCGTTAACTGTCTTCTTAGATGAGCTGGGTTATTTCCACATCATTTCCCCCAGCACACTGAATTGTGGGGATGGCAGCAAACATGGGGCCCAGGAAGTGTCTCAAAATTTCAGTGCACCTGGACGCTTGTTTACACAAAGACCCAGCCCCAGAGTTTCTGATTCAGGAAGGAGACTGAAGGTGCTGCATTTATGATAACCAACTCAGGGTTAAAGACTTTTAGATAAGGATTTTCAGTCCTGGCTGCACACTGAAATCACCTAGAAAAGGTTAGGTTTCTTTTTTTTTTTTTTTTTTTTTTTTCATGCCTGGACCTTACCCCCAGAGATTCTGATTATTGGGGGTTTTGCATGGCCAGGACATTGGGATTTTTTTAAGCTCCCAGTAATTGCAATGTGCAGCCAGGGCTGAGAACCCCTGCCATGAGCCAGGGCTTCTCACAGTGTGGTCCAGCATCCCTGGGAACTTGTTAAAAATGCAGGGCTTCCCTGGTGGCACAGTGGTTAAGAATCCACCTGCCAATGCAGGGGACATGGGTTCGAGCCCTGATCCAGGAAGATCCCACTTGCCGCAGAGCAACTAAGTCCGTGCACCACAACTACTGAGCCTGCGCTCTAGAGCCTGAGACCCACAACTACTGAAGCCCACATGCCTAGAGCCTGTGCTCTGCAACAAAAGAAGCCACCGCAATGAGAAGCCCATGCACCGCAACTAGAGAAAGCCGGCACACAGCAACAAAGACCCAACGCAGCCAAAAATAAATAAATAAATAAATAAATTTTAATGCAAATTCTCTGAATGTCCTTCCCCAACCCCCTGAGTCAGAAATTCTGGGGGTGGGACCACCGCACAGTGGTTCAATAAGCCATCTGGGAGATTCTGAAGCACACTCAAGTGTAAGACACCCCACTACAAGGCACGGTCTCCCCTAACTTGCATGAGGATAAGAATCACTGGGTGGGGGTATCATTCCTAGACACCTCCCCACCCAGCCTCTGATTCTCAGAGGCTGCAATAGGGCCTGGAAATGTGGATTTTTACCAAGCAACGCTTTACTCTCCTGCTCAGTCTCCCAATGATTCCTACAGCCCTTGGAATTAAATCCAAAATCCTCTCCTCAGCCCATCCCTTCTGAGCCTCAGGCAAGTCAGGGCAACACTGGCTTAAAGAAATGCCAGGTAAGGAATCAGACACCATACCCACCCCTACCTCCACCACCAGGCTTTCACCACATGGTCTTTATCGTTCTGTTACAGAGGCTGTTGAGAGCACTGCACACAGTTTCCCTGAAGAGCTTCTCTAACTAAATAATTATTTTTACATCCAAACCAACATTACCTCTGTCACCTGTTTACTTAGACAATAACCTAAATCAGAGAATATTAAAATATATATATACACATCACCCATATATATACGTTTACATACCAGGCATGCATATACACACCACACGTGCATATGCATACAACATAGACATATATACCATACATGAATATGCATGCCACATATACATGTGGCTCCACCTCCTAGAGTAATGAAAATAAAAACAAAAATAAACAAAGGGGACCTAATTAAACTTAAGAGCTTTTCAACAGCAAAGGAAACCATAAACAAAACGAAAAGACAGCCTACAGAATGGGAGAAAATATTTGCAAATGAAGCGACTGACAAGGGCTTAATTTCCAAAGTATACAAACAGCTCATACAACTCAATAATAAAAAAGCAAACAACCCAATCAAAAAAATGGGCAGAAGATCTAAATAGACATCTCTCCAAAGAAGACATACAGATGGCCAAAAAACGCATGAAAAGATGCTCAACATCACTAATTATTACAGAAGTGCAAATAAAACTACACTGAGGTATCACCTCCCACCAGTCAGAATGGCCATTATCAAAAAGTCTATAAACAATAAATGCTGGAGAGGGTGTGGACAAAAGGGAACCCTCTTATACTGTTGGCGGGAATGTAAGTTGATACAGCCACTATGGAGAACAGTATGGAGGTTCCTTACAAAACTAAAAATGGAGTTACCATATGATCCAGCAATCCCAATCCTGGGCATATATCCAGAGAAAACCATAATTCAAAAAGATACACGCACCGCAATGTTCATTGCAGCACTATTTACAATAGCCAAGACATGGAAACAACCTAAATGTCCATCAACAGATGAACGGATAAAGAAAAGGTGGTACATATATACAATGGAATATTACTCAGCCATAAAAAGAATGAAATAATGCCATTTGCAACAGCATGGATGGACCTAGAGATTATCTACTAGATAAAGTAAGCCAGAGAAAGACAAATATCATATGATATCACTTATATGTGGAATCTAAAAAAATGATACAAATGAATTTATTTACAAAACAGAAATAGACTCACAGACATAGAAAACAAACTTATGATTACCAAAGGGGAAAGGTGAGGGGGAGTGATAAATTAGGAGTTTGGGATTAACATATACACACTAATATATATATAAAATAGATAATCAACAAGGACCTACTGTAGAGCACAGGGAACTCGACTCAATATTCTGTAATAACCCACATGGGAAAAGAATCTGAAAAAGAACAGATATGTGTATATGTATAACTGCATCATTTTGCTGTACACCTGAAACTAATACAACATTGTAAATCAACTATACTTCAATATAAAATTTTTTTAAATAAATAAATAATAAAGTAAAATATATACACACCACACATATATATACATTTACATACCACATGTACATATGCATACAACATATACATATATACCATATATGCATAATCATACCACATATACATATCCATGCCACACATGTCTATACATGTCATATATACATATACACACAACACATGCATATGCATACCATGTATACAGGCACATACCACATATACATACTCCATACACACTTACATATACCTATATATACCACATACACATATATATACCACACATGCATACACATGCCACATATTCAGATACATGGCACACATACATATATATACCTCGTACACCTACACATATGCCCACCCATAACACTTCCTGAATACCAGCTCCCGCCCCTGCCCTGCACACACGTACACCTCTCTCCCCAGCTGCCACTCATACTCAGTTGTCAGAAGCTTTGCTCTTTCTGAGTCACTCTGGGGCCCAGAATATTTGCTGAGACTCTGGAACCCACTATCAGTGGGGGACAGACAACAGTCTCCTATGCCCCCTTCGTCCTTGCCAACAGCTCCCCAGTCTTGTGCAGGATGGGATGGCCAAGCACTCAGGGAAGGTGGCCCATCTCCAGGAGAAACTTCCAAGCTAAGGGTCACAACATTTCAGACCCAATAGCTCCTTTTTTATAATAGAAATATTTGTAATCCCCGCATTACTCCCCCAAAGGGAAATGCAAGGATACCTACACACCTAATTTTTTTGTTAAATCAGAATAATGACCTGGTTGTAATATAAAGAAAAAATTAAAGGATATCTATAATAAAAATAATAGGCATTTCAATATATAAATGCCCAGACACCACCACCTGGACGACAGCAGGATGAAGCAGCCACATGCTTATAGCATGACTCAAAATCACCATAAAAGCAACGGTCACAAACACCAACAGGCACGGGCCTGTGGGGAGTCCCTCAAACACCACCGAACTGGTTGCCACTAGTGATGTGAGCTCCTGAAATAGAGAGGGAGCAACTCTTGTTAACGTTCTCAGCAAAACAAAGTACAGTCTTTCTTTGTTACAGTCTGTAGCTGCATCCCTGGAAAAGTTGGTCAACATTAAAACCCTCAAAGCATGTTGTGTTTATATGCAAAGTGGAGTTAGGTTCTAAGTTCAGATGATTATAATGAATGTCTAGAAGGAACACTTTTCACTAGGGGGACTGCCCCATGCATTGCAGGATATGTAACATCTCTGGCCCCCGCACTCTAAATGCCTTTGGCACCCTCTGGTCGTTGTGACAACATCAATGTCCCCATGCATTTTCAAAAACACACCCTAGGATGAGTACCATACCTGTGGAAAGCTACAGGTTCCAACAAGGAGACAGCCCTCTTGGTCCCTTCCACCCACCCTTTGGGTTTTGAATGCTTTTGTGTGGGGATATGATGCTTGGAACTTTGGCAGCCATCTTGGGGCCATGAGGTAAAGACTGAAACTTCACAGAGATATCACCTTAGTGCCTAACAATCATTGAGTCGATTCCCCAACCCTCTAACTGCCTGCTTCCAGACTTCCCATCACACAAATCAAATGCATTTATTGTTTAAGCTCTATTATTTGAACGTTCTCTGACTTGCAATGGAACATATCTTTACTAATAGAGGTAGACCCAACATGCCAGCATGGGTGAATAAAACAAATATAAAAGATCAAGGCCATAAAATGATGTGATGCCTCAGATTTTACTTTAAATACTCCCAGCAAAAACAAACAAACAAAAATGGCTTCCAGTTATAAGATGAATAAGTTCTGGGGCTGTAACATATAGCATTGTGACTATACAATCCTGTACTGTACATTTGAAAGTTGCTAAGAAAGTAGATTTTTAAAGTTCTCACCACAAAAAAAAAAAACCTGTAAATATGTGAAGTGATGGATGTGTTAACTAACCTTATTGTGGTAATAATTTTTCGGTATATACATATATCAACTCATTACATTATACACCCTATACTTACACAATGTTGTATGTCAATTATATCACAATAAAGTGGCGGCGGGGGGAGGAATGGGATGGGATTGACAAGATTTTCTTTTAAGATAAATCTTGAGAAATCCCTCTTGAGAAAAAAATTTGAATTTTGGCCGTGGGGACAGATTAAACAAGACGGCAAATGTTGATAGTAGCTGAAGCTAGGCAATGGATATACTACACATAACGTACTGTATACAATTGTGAACAGCATCATAAGAAAAAGGTGAAAATATATAATATTTTTAAAGGGTAATTGTTTTTTTAAAAGTTGGCTCACTTCTCTCCTGAAGCTAGGCTATAATTCTTATTTTGTTTTTTTAGAAGAATTGGAGACTATCCTGAGGGTTGAAATCTGCATCACAAAATGGGTCCCTGTAGATTTTATCATCTCAAGAGTACAGATTAGGGTAACGGAATATTAGAGAAGCTGAGAGACGTTATAGCCCCGTGGCTGAGCCCAATGACTTGACAGCCAAAAGTTCAGGCTCTGCTATTTATCGGGTGTGTGACCTTAGGCAAGTTACTAACCTTTCTGAGCCTCAGTCACCACTGCTGTAAAACAGATTTAACAATAGTGCCCACCTCTTGCATGATTGTAAGAAACAAATGAAATTACATGTGTACTTAAGAAACAGTAGCTGCTGTGGCTATTATTTTATCTTTACATCAAGTCTAAAGCCTGGACTCTCAGCCTTCCCTTGCCACCCAGGGAAATGACTAGGTGTTCTCAAGCTTTTAACCTGACTATATTTCTGAGCACCCCCACCTCCATTCTGATCTTATCTCCCCTCCCCTCCCAACCCCATCCCAACAGTAATATGGAGTGAATATTTATAATGTCAAGGACTGGGTTGGGCTCTTTACCTGGATTATCTCATTTAATCCATGATATTATTAGACCCATTTTACAGAGGAGGGAACTGAGGCTCAGAGAGGTTAAGGTCTTATACCTCCCAGGTGGGCTCTGAAACCAGGTGTACCTGATTCCCTAAAGTTCGAGTCATTTTAAAAGTTCTCGCACCACAGGTATTGATGGGGCAGAATAAAGGTCTCACCCCAAAGACTGGCCCACATTTGGTCTCTGCACACAGGTACCACCCAATTTTTATACCCATTCTGCAGATAAGAAAGCTGAGTCCTAAGGACTATCCCAGCAGTGATGGACCACCTGTCTGATTTCCTCATCTCATGAGCTGGGTGTGAAGCTCACATATCTGGACTCTCCATCCAGTGCTCATTCCACTCCTCTCCCCACTCTACCTCCTACCCCTCAGCACTGACCCAATTCTGCACCCCAGGCCTGGGGAAGCAGGGGGAGTGACACAGTGGACAACTGGTCCAGGGATCAGAAGATGCAGTTCTGGCACCAATAAGTTGTGTGAACTTGGGTTACTAACTTCCCTTCTCTAAGCCCCAAATTCCTCATCTCACCCCAAACCCTACATCTGTGGTCATCTCAACAGCCCCCAGGGAGAGTCCCACTCTCCTCTCACCCCCTGACCCCCCATTCCTCACCCTCACCTTCAGAAGGTGGAGACACAAAGAGTCATAAAACACAAAGAAGCCTGCTCTTTGGAGCCCAAAGTTGCTGTCCTTTCAAGGACAAAAAGAAACAGACCTGCATTAACCACTTACACCTCGACCTTCCCAGAGCTGGGTGAGGAGCCATATCTGCGGGAAGCACTGCCACCCTGTGGTCACTAGGCTCCACTGCAGGCCACCTCCAGGGGCTTGCAAGAAGTCCGCCATCTGCTGAAGGGCTGCGATTCAAAAGGTGAAGAGGAAGGCACCGTTGGCCCTTAGGGGTGGCAAAATGCAACAAGGCCAGGAGGAGAGAGAGGGCAATATGGCACACTGGGAAGTGCAAAGGGTGTTTCCCTGCCGGGAATGCTTTTCCCCAAATACGACACACTCCCTCTCTCACCCCTCCAAGCCTCAGCTCACAGGTGTCGTCTCTCACCACCCTATTTAAAATGGCAATGTCAGCATGCCCCACAGCCCTGTGCTCTATATTTCCCTGTAGCGCTCATCCCATCTAAGGGGTTATGTGCTTTAGTGCCTTAGACCACAGGTCTTGCCAATTGTGTCTCCCCAACTAGAAAGTTCGTTCTAATAGGGCAGGAAGATTTGTCTGTCTTGCTGGCTGCTGTGTCCCCAGCAACTAGGATAGTACCTGGCCCATATCACATTTATTTTCAGTTGAATCAATGAATCAATGAATGAATGGTTTCAGTGGCTAAGGCAAGCCGCTAAGGCTCTCTGAGCCTCAGTGTCCTCAATTGTAAAATAAGGATAAAAACCATCCCTTCTTTATCTGCATCACAGGATTACAGTGATGATCAAATGAGTTCCTATCAGTGGGTTCTGTAGTAAGTTGAATGCGTCCCTCAAGAATTCACGTCTACTCAGAAGCTCAGAATACGATCTTATTTGGAAATATGGTCTTTGTAGATGTAATTAGTTAGCACAGGGTCACCCTGGATTAGGGTGAGCCCTAAATCCAATGGCACATGGGGAAGAAGCCTGTTCAAAGACGGAGGCAGAGATGGGAGTGATGCTGCCTCCAGACAAGGAACACCTGGGGCCACCAGAAGCTGGAAGGGCATGGACAGTCTCTTCCCTTCAGCGGGAGCATGGCCCTACCAACACCTCGATGTTGGATTGCTCACCTCCGGAACTGTGAGAGAATAAATGCCTGCCGTGTTAAGCCACCTAGTTTGTCACACTTTGTTGTTGCAGCAGCCACAAGAAACTAAAACAGGTTCCTGTTTAACACGCTGGAAGGGGCGAAGCAGATGTCTGTGGTTGAATTACATGCATATCCTGTTCACCACAACCCCAGTCAGCATGGATTCTTTATATGTATTTTTCTCTGGAATGTTTTCTTCTAAGACTTCTTAAGTTTTTCTAAGGCTAGGGACTTCCCTGGTGGTGCAGTGGCTAAGAATCCACCTGCCAATGCAGGGGACACGGGTTCGAGCCCTGGTCCGGGAAGATCCCACATGCCGCAGAGCAACTGAGCTCGTGTGCCACAACTGCTGAGCCCGCGCACCACAACTACTGAAGCCTGCGCACCTAGAGCGCGTGCTCCGCAACAAGAGAAGCCACTGCAGGGAGAAGCCCGCGCACCACAACGAAGAGTAGCCCCGGCTCACCGCAGCTAGAGAAAAGCCTGCGTGCAGCCACGAAGACCCAATGCAGCCAAAAATAAATATAAAATAAATAAATTTATAATAAAAATAAAGGCCTTTGCCTCATGCTGAATACAAATGTGCACAGAGCCAGTGAGTGCGGGCGTCAGCCAGGGCTCTACAGTCTCAGCCACAGAACGTGAGCAGCTCTTGCTGCAGGTGGTCTCCAACAGAGGAGGCTCCTAGGGCAGCGGGTTCCCCAACTGGTATGGCTCACTCTGCACCCACCTCTCTTGCTTCTCTTGGGTTTGGTGGATGATTCTGGCCCATCATGGAGTATCAGAGGTACACTGGTGAGAAAGCCAGACCTGGTGGTGAAGTAAAGGTTTTCCACCAGCTCTAGCCTCCTCCAAGGAAATGGGTGTGTTAGTTTCTTACTGCTGCGGTCACAACTTATCACAAACTTATGACTTAACACCACATTTATTTATCATTTCACATTTCTGGAAGTCAAGAGTCTGAAACAGGTTTTATTAGGCTAAAAGTAAACGTGTTGATAGAGCTGGTTCCTTGTGGAAGCCATAGGGGCAATCTATTGCCTTGACTTTTCCAGCTTCTAGAAGCCACCCGCATTCCTTGGCTCGTGGCCCCTTCCAGTCAGCAGCCTCCACACTCCATCCTCTGCTTCCATCGTTACATCTCTTTCTCTGACTCTGACGCTCCTGTCTCCCTCTTTCCCTTATAAGGACCCTTGTGAGTCCATGCCGCCCACCTGGATAACACAGGATCATCTCCCATCGCAAGAGCCTCAACTTAATCACGTCTACAAAGTCCCTTTGCCATGTAAGGTAACATTCACAGTTTCTAGAGATTAGGATGCCGGCATCCGTGGAGGCGGGGGACATTGTTTTGCTGACCACAGTAGTGAAGGGAGAAAGATGGTCAAGACCAGTCAGCAGTTTGGGTCAGATGGAAGCCTTCTGACATTTCCCGTGGCCCCCTGCCATTCTCTGCCCAGCAGAGGAAAGATTTCCTCAACACATAGAACAGATAATGCCTCTGCCTGCTGTCAACCTCCCATATCTTCCTGTCACTCAGAATAAAACCCAAACTTCTGACTACAAGGATCTCCCGATCTGACCTTGGCCACTTCACCCGACCTCATGGCCCAACACTCTGCAGCTTGCTAACTGTGCTCTAGCCACTCTCCTTCTTTCTGTTCCTCAAACACAGAAGGTCATTCCCACCTCAGGACCCTTGCACTTGCTGTTTCCACTGTGTGAACTGCTCTTCCCTCTAACCTTCCACCCAGGCACCTTCTCATGCTGCAGGTCTCTGCTCACAGAGGCCCACTCTGACCAGCTTATCCAAAGGAGCCCCCCCAGCCATGCCCATTATTCCAATGTGATTATTCCATCACATTCTTTTCTTTTCTTTTCTTCATAGCGCTTATCACTATCTGAAGTCATCTCAACTATTGTATTTACTCGCTTCCCTTCTGTCTGTAATGAAGGTAAGCTCCAGGAGACTAGGAACCTCACCTGCCTTCTTCGCTGCTGCATCTCCAATGCCGAGCACTGTGCTTGGCAAGTAAGAAGTGCTTGTTAATTGTTTGTTGTATCAACAAGTCTCATAGGTAATCATACTTACAGGTATTATTACTACCTCTATTTTACTGAGGAGAATACTGAGGTACAGAGAAGTTCTGTAACTTGTCCAAGGTCACAGAGCTATGTACTAGCTTCCTAGGGCTGCCGTAACAAAGTACCATAAACTGGGTGGTTTAAACAACAGAAGTTCATCGTCTCACAGTTCTAGAGGCTACAAGTCCAAGGTCAATGTGTCAGCAGGCTTGGTTCCTCCTGAGGGCTGTGAGGAAAGGATGTGTCCCAGGCCTCTCTCCTTGGCCTGTGGATGCCATCTTCTCCCTGTGTCTCTTCACATTGTCTTCCCTCTTGCATGTCCATGTCCAATTTCCCCCTTTTATTAGGACACCTGTCAGATTGGATTAGGGCCCACCCTAAATGACCTCACTTCAACTTGATTACCTCTGTAAAGACCCTATCTTCTAAGAGGCCACATTCTGCAGTCCTGGGGCTTAGGACTTCAACATATGGATTTAGCAGTGTGGGAGGACAATTCAGCCCATGAGAACTAGTATGTGGCAAAGGCAGGATTCAAACCCAGGGCTGTGTGACACGACATCACCGCAAGAGAGAGGAAGGTGACTATAGTGGATGGTGGTATTGGTGGCCCCCACTGTCATGCAGTCTGACTGCTCTCCCTCAACCCCACCTACTCATTTATAGCAAAGCCCAAAGCATGGGTCACACCAGAGACACTGCCAGAATCAAAACATGAGATATCTGCCGGGAGACACTTCTAACAGGACAAAGAGATGTCTCCCCCTAGTGGGAGTCGCAGGAAATGCCATTGGGAGGAAGGAGAAAAGGGAGCCTTGTTCAGGTCCCTCTTGAGTGAGAACTTGAAAGTGAAGCTGAACAACAGTCATGACGACCCTGGGGGGCAGGGCAGCCACTGCCGCTCAGCTCCAACTCTGGGCTCTGCAGGATGGTGGGGTCTTGGCTCCCAGAGAGGACATCTCCACCAGGGGACAGCAAAGGTCCCATTAATTTTCAAGCTACAGCCGCCATCTGGTCCCTTTGAGCTCCTCGCGGTGAGAGATGAGCAGGCAAAGAAAGGAGCCGCTGTCCAGGCAGCAGGAGTCGCCTCTCGGATTAGTGGGAGAGGCAGAGCTGCCCTCCCACCAAGGGGTCGGGGCAAGGATGTTTAGCATCCGCATGACTTCACCTGGGCACCTCGTGCCAGCTTCTGATACTGTCTTAGTCAGTTCAGCTGCCATAAAAAAGTACCACAGACTGGCTTTTCACCAACAGAAATTTAGTTCTCACAGTTCTGGAGCCTGGAAGTCCAAGATCAGGGTGCCAGCAGGGTCGGGTTCTAGTGAGGGCATCTTCTAGGTTACAGACAGCCAATTTCTCATTGTATCCTCACATGGCAGAAAGAGGAGGCTCTCTGGGATCCACTTTATAAGGGCACTAATCCCATCCCTGAGGACCCCACCCTCATGACTTAATCTCCTCCCAAAAGCCCCACCTCCTAATGCCATCACATTGGGGGTTAGGATGTCAACATATGAATCTAGGGGGACACAAACAGTCTATGGCATGTGGAGAAGGCTCAAGTGCAGCAGCTACAGCCTGAGTAGGGGATGGTGACCTTGAAGATGAAGATCTCGGGTCAGTCCCAAGTAAACCCCTGGGCCAGCAGGGGACACGGCCAAGGGCAAGGAGATGGAGAGTGAATTAGAGAGAAAAGAGACAACGAACGCCTGCTGGAAGCTGAGTCTCCCTCCCAGCCTTTTCCCTTCAAGAAGGGGGTGGGCAGACACTGACACGGAGCCCAGGACACAACTCAGACTCCAGTTTCAAGGAAGACCATCCGAATACATGAGAGAAGTTCTAATCTCTTGCAATCATACAGAAGGGATATATTAGGTGAATAGAGTGAGAGTCCATATTCATATCTGCTTGTAATGATTCTGCACCCAATTACAATGTGTTTTTCCCACACCACCAAGCAATTCTTTGACACCAGCTGTGTGTCCTACAATTCAACTCAATTCTGACACTACCTGGAGATAGCACCAGGTCCCACAGGTTGTGGACTCAGTCCTACAAGACCCCCCCTTCCACCCCCACCCCACCCCAAGATACCAATGGTATATCCAGTTTGTCTCCTGTGCTTCTGACTGATCAGTTATACATTGGAGCTTCTTCATGTTCAATTAATTTGCTAGAGCGTCCCACAGAACTCAGAGAAACATTTTGCTTACTAGGTGACGGGTTTATTACAAAAGAATATAACTCAGGAACAGCCAGATGGAAGAGATACATCAGGCAATGTATGGGGAAGGGGCGTGGAGATTCCTTGCCCTCTCCAAGCACACCACCCCCTCCAAATCTCCATGTGTCCACCAACCCAGAAGCTCTCTGAAACCCATCCTTTTGGGGTTTTTATGGCGGTTTTAGTATAGAGGCATGATTGATTCAATCATTGGCCACTGGTGACTGATTCAACCTCCAGCCCCTCTCCCCTCCCTGAAGAAGTGGGACTGAAAGTTCCCACCCTCTAATCACATGGTTGGTTCCCCTGACAACCAGTCCCCATCCTTAGGTGCTTCCAAAGTCACCTCATTAACATAACAGAAGACTCCTTTCTGCTCTCATCACAGGAAATTCCAAGGGTTTTAGGAGCTCTGTTCCTGGAACAGAGATGAAGGCCAGATATATATTTCTTATTATAAATCACAATATCACAGCTTGAACTTGAATTTGTAAAAATAAGAACTTCTGGAATCCTGCAGAAGAAAGGAAGAGCAGTGGTTACCTATGAGGGAGGTTACCTGGGTACATGGCTGCAGAAAGGAGGGCAGAGCTGCAGCAGACAGGCTGAGGGGAGGGAGGGGCTGAGACGGAGGCTGTAGGGCACCTGCCAACCGCGGTCACCAGCACTGAGCCAGGTGTCCCAGGAGGAAGAGATGCCGTTTTCCTCTCACTGAGCCCCTGGAAAGCGCTCTGCAGCCCCCCTAAAGGATGGGTTTTACATTGGGTGTCTCTTTACATTGCTGTTTTTTTGTGGGTTTTTTTAAATTAATTAATTTATTTTTGGCTGCGTTGGGTCTTCGTTGCTGCACGAGCTTTCTCTAGTTGTGGCGAGCGGGGGCTACTCTTCATTGTGGTGCGTGGGCTTCTCATTGCTGTGGCTTCTCTTGTTGTGGAGCACGGGCTCTAGGAGCACTGGCTTCAGTAGTTGTGGCACGCGGGCTCAGTAGTTGTGGCGCACGGGCTTAGTTGCTCCACAGCATATGGGATCTTCCCGGACCAGGGCTCAAACCTGTGTCCCCTGCATTGGCAGGTGGATTCTTAACCACTGCGCCACCAGGGAAGTCCTACATTGCTGTTTTTTAACTGCTTGAACATATTATCCACCAAGAAATAAATTTTAAAAATAACCTTAACTTTTTTAGAGTGTATGTATGTTGTTACAAATTTTCTGGGTCTTACAAGTCTTCATACACTTCAATATAGAGAATCTCCTTTTAAAAATCAAGCTTCGAGGGGCTTCCCTGGTGGCGCAGTGGTTGAGAGTCTGCCTGCCGATGCAGGGGACAGGGGTTCGAGCCCTGGTCTGGGAAGATCCCACATGCCGCGGAGCAACTGGGCCCGTGAGCCACAACTACCGAGCCTGCGTGTCTGGAGCCTGTGCTCCTTAACAGGAGAGGCCGCAACAGTGAGAGGCCCACGCACCGCAATGAAGAGTGGCCCCCACTTGCCACAACTAGAGAAAGCCCTCACACAGAAACGAAGAACCAACACAGCCAAAAATAAATAAATAAATAAATTTTTTAAAAAATCAAGCTTCAAGAAATAACTTTTTGAAAAATGCAAATAAGTACCTTTCCTGCAGGACTGTTGATAAGCAGGGGAAATATAGAAATAATCCAACTGCACAATGATAAGAAATAGTTACATAATCATGGATCCAGGCTTAAAAGCCATGCTTATAAACTAGTTTTTATAAAGTTCCATGTGTAAAACTTGTTTTAAGAAAACATCGTCAAGAGATAACAAGCGTTGGTGAAAACGTGGAGAAAGGACAATCCTTGTGCCCTGTTGGTGGGAATATAAATTGGTACAGTCATTATAGAAAAATATATGGAGGCTCCTCAAATATTAAATATGATCCAGCAATCCCACTTCTGGGTATATACCCAAAGACATGGAAACAATCTGTGTCTACTGACAGATGAATGGATAAAGAAAATGTGATAGATAGATAGATAGATAGATAGATAGATGATAGATAGACAGATAGATAGAATCAAACATAGAAAGGAAGGAAGTCATGCCATTTGTGACAACATAAATGAAACTGGAGGGTATTATGTTAAGTGAAACAAGCCAGACACAGAAAGACAAACTATATGATTTCACTTATATGTAAAATCTTTTTAAAGCCAAATTAACAGAAACAGCAAGTAGAATAGTGGTTGCCAGGGGCTGGGGTGGGAGTGGGGGTATGGGAGGGAATGGGGAAATATTGGTCAAATGGTACAACTTTCCAGTTATAAGATGAATAAGTTCTGGGGATGTAATGGACAGCATGGTGACTATAGTTAGTAATACTCTATTGTTTACTTGAAAGTTGCTGTGAGAGCAGATCTTAAATGATCTCTCCACCACCAACACCACCACACAAAAATGGTAATTATGTGAGATAATGGAGGTGTTAACTAACTTTATTGAGGTAATCATTTCACAATATATACATGTATCAAATTATCATGTTGTATACCTTAAACTTACACAATGTCAATTATATCTCAATAAGACTGGAAGAAAAGAGAAAATGTTGTCAGGTTAATTATCTATCTGGAATGACAATGAAATATGATACAGTCATTTAAGTTTTTTCAAATAACATTCAACCATGTGCCATGATATTTAGGATTTATAGTATTTGCTGGGGTTTCTGCAATAAGCATATGTTAGTTCTGTAGTGAGAGAAGCTGTTTTACCATAAGCTGAATTAAAGTAAAATAAGGAAGTGAAGGGGATGGTGTGGGTATTGGACCTCCCAGGACCTCCTCATCTCCTCATCCCTGTGTGGCCACACTGGTCTTCCCTGTCAGCCAAGTTCGACTATTTCACCAGGTAAGATTTACTGAAATCGAGACATCAGCTCCACATTCTCTCTGTAACTGCAGATGGGTCTCTCCCCAATCTGTCTCCATCATGGACTGAATGTTTGTGATCCTCCTACTCCTAAATTCATACATTGAATCCCTAACCCACAATATGAGGGTATTAGGAGATGGGGCTTTGGGAGGCAATTAGGTTCAGATGAGGTCACGAGGGTGGGGCCCCCATGATGGGATTAGTGCCCTTGTAAGAAGAGGAAGAGACACCAGAGCTCTCTCTCCACCATGTGAGGACACAATGAGAAGGCAGCCAACTACAATCTAGGAGGAGAGTTTTTTTTTTTTTTTTTTTTTTTTTTTTGCGGTATGCGGGCCTCTCACTGTTGTGGCCTCCCCGTTGCGGAGCACAGGCTCCGGATGCGCAGGCCCAGCAGCCATGGCTCACGGGCCCAGCCGCTCCGCGGCATATGGGATCCTCCCAGACCGGGGCACGAACCCGTATCCCCTGCATCGGCAGGCGGACTCTCAAGCACTGCGCCACCAGGGAGGCCCTAGGAGGAGAGTTTTTACAAGAACCCGACGATTCTGGCACCCTGATCTTGGACTTCCAGCCTCTAGAACTGTGAGAAATAAATGTCTGTTGTTTATAAGCTGCCCAGTCTTTTGTATTTTGTTACTGCAGCCAGAATGGACCAAGACAATCTCCCTCCTAGCAGCCAGAGGAAAAACTGCAGAATTTGCCTCTGATCGTGTACCCCTGCTTAAACTTTTTGTTTGGTCCCACTGTCCTCAGGACAGACCTACACTCTTTACCTTTCCACTCTTCCACCCTCCTCTAGGGACCCCACCATCCTGTTCCCTGTGCTCCAGCTACCTTGGACTACTTTCAGCTCTTCAAACGCTACCTAGGCCTTTGCTCATGAGGTTTCCTACACTGAGAGCCCCATTTTCCTGATCTTTCACCCAGTTAGCTGAGAGTTAGCCTCCAGGGATCAACTTAGGTGTCATTGCCTCTGACCCCACAAGTCAGAGGTAGGAACCTTCCTCTGAACTCCTGGGCCCCGTGCCAGCTCTCTCAGAGCAAGTACTGCATCTATAACTGTCTATTCATGATTGTATGAATCAGCCCCAACAGAAGAGATGATCTTCTCAAAACAGGACAATGTAGAAAATATTGCTTGGGTTAATATTGCCAGGTAACAAAGAATCCCAAAACTTAGTGACTCAACATAACAACACAGTTTTATTATCTCTTTTGACTCTAGGGGTTGACCAGGCTCAGCTGGCAATTCTTCTGCTCTACATGTTGTCACCTGGAACTGCAGTCATCTGAAGGCTCAGCTGGGCTGGATGTCCAGGTGGCTCACTCACATGGCTGGCGGCTGCAAGCTCAGCTGGGGCTGTTGACCAGAGCACCAAAGCTCTCCAACCTGTGGCCTCTCCATGCAACTTGGTGTTCTCACAGCCTGGCAGCTAGGTTCTAACTGAGAGAGTCCCAAGCAATGTGGAAGCAGAAGCTGCAGGTCTCTACAGCCTTAGATGATACACAGCATCACTTCTACCACATTCCACTGAGCAAAGAGATTCACAAGGCCAGCCTTGATTCAGGGGGAAGGGAAACAGACTCCACCTCTTGATAGGAGGAATAGCTGGAATTTACAGCTTACCTATTTTTTTTAATTGAAATACATTTGACATATAACATTATGTACACTTAAAGTGCACAAGCTATTAGTTTGATACATTTATATTTAGTAATATGATTACCACTGTAGGGATAATTAGCACCTCTATCGCATCACATAATTGTCATTTCCTTTTAGTGGTTAGAATAAGTTCTAGTCTCTTAGCAAGTTGATGATGATAATACAATATTGTCGTCTACAGAGTCATTATCTTGTGCATTAGATCCCTAGGACTCACTACAAGTTTGTACCTTAAACAACATCTGTTCTATCCCCCCAACCGCCATCCCCTGGTAACCACCATTTGACTGCTTTTATGAATTTGGCTTTTTTAGATTCCACATATGAGTTGCATCACACAGTATTTGTCTTTCTCCCTCTGACTTACCACACTAAGTATAATGCCCTCGAGGTCTTTAATCCACTACAAGTGTTTGTTTACAAAAGGGCTAGTGACAAAGGTGTAGGTGCACGGGAGCCATGTAGGATAGTGTGTCACCTGGGGTTAGAGGTCACAGGGAAGGGGTGGTTACCAGAATCCAAAGAAAAGAGATTTGCATGGAAATGGCTACCTCACAAAGAAGAGTGACTTTCAGTTGAAGGTCATCTCCAGCCCAAGACACAGGAATAAATACCCTGGCCTCCATCGCCTTCCTCTCTCCAATCTCCTGCTAGGGTTCCCTCTCGGCCAAACCCAACCAGAAGCCGGATGGCTGCTAGCCCATTGAGGTAATCTACAAAGCCCAGCTTCCTGGGGCAAAAGAGGGGTGGAGAGTGGATCTGGGGGGACAGACAGAGATTCAGCATATGTGTCCACCTTCCCTACCAGACTGTAAACCCCTAGAAGACCAGCACATTTAATCAGTCAGGTGAGGCCAGGCTGTGTTTGCAGAAACACACAAGACTCGACACTTAGTTGCATAAAAGAGTGAAGTTTCTTTCTTCTTCATGCATATGTACCTCGTGGGTCTCTGCTCACCGTGGTCACCCAGGCACTCAGAGACCCAGAAGGTCCCAAGGCTGGCAGGGAAGCCACCATTTTGCACAGTGCCACAGGGAAGAAAACACGGGAGGGCCTCTTGACAACCATGGAATCTTTCTCCTGGAAATGACACCAATCACTCCCACTACAACTCACTGGCCAGGAGTGGTCAACCACCCTCCCACAAAGAGACTGATGTGCAATCCTACCACACGTCCATAAGGCAGCAAGCTGGAAATATTGGGTCAACAACACTAACATCCTGTTCTTGTTTGCATCCCTGGCCCCTAGTGCAGCACCCTGGTAATGTTTGTCAACTGACTAAATGACTAAAGACCATTCTCCTGTTGGTGGCAGAGAATAGAAGGGTGAGAATAATCCACTGGGTTACTTGTCCCCCAAAGTGACCTTCAGGTAGAAAAAATATGACCGTAAAATGATTACAAGAAAATGCATAAATAGCCATTGTTCACTTACTCATTCGACATGCATAGTGAGCACCTAGAAGTTTCCAGATTCCCATGGATTCTGGTATTTGGACAGGAAAGGGCTCTGTATCACTCAAGTTTTTGTTTGCAAGCAATAGAAACTGGCTCTCGTTAATTAATCAGTAAAGGTGTTTGGTCAAAAGTTATTGGAGGAGTTTTGTAATCGTCTGTCCCCAATGGGGCCCAGAGAGGGGAAGCTGAGTCTCCCAGGGCAGGGGCACTGGGAAGGGGACATGCCAGAGGAAGGCCCGCCCTGAGCCTGTTCTGGTTTCCCCCTTGCATGGCATCTGTCCAGCTGGCAATGGATACATTTCCTCTGCTCTGTCCTCTTTCTTCTCCCCCAGCTCCTGGTTTCTTCCTCTGCCCTGACTCACTTTCATCCCTGCCTGCCCCTGTTACATAACTGTCCCCTGTTATGTAACCCAAGTCACCCCAGGCTCCCGTCCCATCCTCACAGCTCCCAATTCAGCCTCGCCTGTCAGGTACAATCCTTCACAGTTGGCTGGGCCAAACCCTCAAGAGGAACACGAAGAGAGGGAGGAGGAGGAGGGAGGGGGAAGGGGAGAGGGAGAGGCCATTCCTCACCCCAGCAGTGGCTGGACAAGGCTCCCTGGGAGGAAGGTGCTCTGGAGGGTCCTGTTCTGCACATGAAGCCCTGGCCCATGGCCTGCTGTCAGGCGACACAAGCTGGTTTTCTGTGCCTCAACTTCCACTTCTGTAAAATGGGGATAGAGATATAGTTAATAATACTGTACTGCATACTTGAAATTTGCTAAAAGAATAGATCTTAAGTGATTTGACCACACCCCCCTAAAAAAAGAAATAACTATGTAAGGTGATAGAGTGTTAATTTGCTTAATTGTGGTAACATTTCATAATGTATACATATATCAAATCATGTCATATGCCTCAAATACAATTTTTATTTGCCAATTATATCTCAAAAAAGCTGGAAAAACATTTTGATGAAGTTAAATGTGGATATATTTTACCTCATGGGATTATCACAGGATTGGAAAAGTTCATATATATATACATATATATACATATATATGTATGTGTATATATATATATATATATATATATATATATATATATATATATAATTTAGAACAGTGCCTGGCACTCCATAAATACTAAAGAACTATGTGCAGGACTTCCCTGGCAGCCCAGTGGTTAAAATTCCATGCTTCCAAGGGAAGGGGTACAAGTTTGATCCCTGGTGAGGAGACTAAGATCCCACATGCCACACAATGCAGTCAAAAAATAAATAAATAAATAAAAATTTAAAAACAGCTTAAAAAAATAAATAAGTAACTCTTTGCTTTCTTTTGGTGAGATGGATTCAAAATGTGTGTCTTGATCAGTGGTTCTCAAACTTTATGTTCTCAGAACCCTTTTACATTCTTAAAATTGATAGAAGACTTCAAAGAGTTTTTGTTTAGGTGTGTTATACCTACCAATATTTACCATATTTTAAATTAAAGCCAAGCAATTTTTAAAAATATTTATTCATTCATCTAAAATTAATAATAATAAACTCATCACCTGTTAACGCAAAATCTTTTTACCAAAAAAACCACTCGATTTCCCAAAACAAAAAGCACTAGGGAAAAGCATAGTGATATTTTACATTTTTGAAAATCTCTGTTATGTCTGACTTAATAGAAGGCAGCTAGCTGTATGCCACATCTGCCAATGCATTCAACATGTTGCAATATCAAGTGTCTTGATGCTAGAAAATTTCACTGAATACTCATGATAGAATGATAGTGAAAAGGACAAATAAGACTTTTGTACTATTATGAAAACAGTTTTGATCTGAGAGGTTCCCCTGAGAGGTTCCTGGAACACACTTCGGGAAAAACCTGGTACATTGAGGAGAGGAAGAGGGCAGAGAAAACAGGCATATTTTCATGTCTTCACCCAATTTGTGAATCCCTACTTGGCCCCAACTCCATCCAGGCAACGATGCAAAGCCCTTGACAGGTATCAGCTCAGCTACTGCTCATTTAATTCTGATGGGTGGGGCCTGTTATGATCACCCTCCACTGCACAGATGCAGAAACCAGCCTAGACACTGAGACACTAAGTGACTTTTCCAAGGTTGAACAGTGATCTTGATATTCAGTGCCCAGTATTTCTGACTCAAGAGCTCCTGCTCTTAAACTCGGAGTTCTAATGTTTCCTCCCACCCAGCTAGGCCACTTCTGGCCAATGAAATGTAAGGGGAAGTCCACAGCTGAGAAGAGATGGGGAAAGGGGTAGTTCTAGGAATGAGTTCCTTCCTGGTTAACAGGAGGCTCATAAAGGAGAGTTCTCTTCACTGAACCCCTCTTTCCTACATTTTGAGAGTATTAGGTGAAGACTTGATGGTGCTGTGACAACCATCTTGTGACCATGAGGTGCCAACCTGAGGATGGCAGAACAGAAGGCTGGAAAGAGTCTGGGCCCTTGTTGACATTGTTGAGCCATGAATCAACTGTGAGATCACTCACATCCCAACTTACTGTTGTATGATAACAAGAATCCCTATTGTTTAGGCCATTTTTTGTTCTGTTACTGAATACTGCCTAACCTACAGCTTTGGGGACATTTGGAGCATGCCCCCATGTTGGCCTCACAGGGAACCACAGGGGCCATGATGAGACTATTCCAAGTAATTTGTGGACCACAGACAAGGACCTGTGGGAGCCAATGCAGGAAAGAAATAGCAAGTGGCTGCTACATGGTGATGGCAGTTGACACCCTGGTTTGTGGACACCTGTGAGGCACCCCGATGGGGACTCTGGAAATAACTGAGGAACGCTTTGCAAGAGTGACTGAATCTTCTAACACATAATGGGAGGCATAAGTTACACTGAGGCAAGAAAGAGTGTGATGATCGATTAGAGATGTCTATCACAGGCACAAACCCATAGAGTGGTAGCAATGATATGTCCCACACTTGCTTACTCCTGGCTGCTCACTCCAAATATGCATCCAGAGATGACAATAGCCTGAAGTGTCCCTCACTCCCACTCTGGAGGGAAAGTCAAGTTCTGGAGTCTCTGGGGAAGCTGAGCCCCCAAGCAAGGGCTCCCAGAGCTCCATTAATTGGAGGCACTCCCACATGCCTTGGACTAACCACCTCTCATACGCTAGTGAAACAGTCTGCCTCCTCAGCTGACCTGGAGCTCCTTGAAGCAGGATCCACCTCATGTCCATCTGTAACCACAATGGGATCGGGCACAGAGCCTGGCACTTAGCAGATACCCAAGGATCATATTAGTGATGCCATCAAGGTCTTATATTCAGGCAGTCGCCTGTCTGAGGCAATTAGAGGGGTACTGAAATTATCTTATCAGATGCCTGAATACCCATGATTCAAGTTCACTTCTCTATGGAGTTAAGTTGATGTTTCCAGAAATTTCACCTGTGAGGTAGTGCAGTGAATGGGAAGAGCATGAGTAGCTAGGTTCACATCCTGCCTCTGCTCACTTACCAGCCATGAGACTTCAGACAAGTCATTCAGCCTTTCCAAGACTCAATTTTGTCACAGCAAGATACCGATATCTACCTCAGAAGTCTCCATGGTTAGAACAAGATGACCCACAGAAATGGACTTGGCAATTCCAGAGTCCTGAGCAGCACCTTCATTTGGAAGATGATCTATTTGGCAGAGAAAAGAGGTTTGGATACAGAATAGACATACTTCAAAGGGGAAAGCAAGGCTGGAATTTAATTATTCGCTTAGTCAACAGATATCTGTTGAACTGGGCACGGGATACAAGGATGAACAACAGACATGGTTCCTGTTTTCATTGAGCTTAGAGCCTCTAGTCACATGAGTAAATAAAACTGAAAGTTCAGTTCCGCAGGCATACTAATCACATATAAAGTGTTCAATAACCACGGATCGCTGGTGACTACCATACTGGACGGTGCAGATAGAGAACCCTTCCATCATTGTGGAAAGTTCTTATTGGGACAGCACAGTCTAGCAGGGAGACACACTAAAAAATGAACCACACAAACACCTAATTACACATCGTGACATTTGCCAGTAGAAAAGCCGCAGGCAGTGCTCTCATCATTTTTTAGTTGAGAAGTAGAGCCAGGGAAGCCATTAGCTTGAAGTGGACTGAGCATTTGAGAGCTGACATAGCTCCTGGCACCTCCTAGAGCTGTTCCCTCCAGGGCTGGAAACCAGGAGACCACTCCGGGGACATGAGGCTTGTCTATGATGATATCTCACCTTGCAGCAAATGACACTAGTTTAGCCACTGGTTGAGAGGAAGGGCCTGGGTTGAATCCTAGCTCTGCCAACTGTATGACTGTGGCGGGTAATTAACCCCCCTGGGCCTCAGTGTCTCCACCTGTAACATGGATGAACAACAGTGTCTGTCATAGAGGGTTGCTGGGAGGATTAAATACTTTGAAGAATATAAAGCCCTTAGAAGAGCTCCTGGCCCACAGTGAGTACTACATAAGTTATCACGATGATGGTGATGGGTCCTTGGGACCTTGAGCTTTGGGGGGGAGGCGGGGAGAGATGCACCTGCTACTCAATAGCCTCCTTCATTTTCACCCTTTGCTTCCCAAAGTATCATCATTCAAAGCTAAACTGATCATCACAGTCAGAGTCCCTCTGTAAAATAAGCCAGGAAAGGGAATATAATCATGATTGTAATATTAACCAGACTCACACTAACAGTTTTCCATGCCAAGCTTTGTGTGAAGCCCTTTACAGGTATTGTGTTGTTTTTTGTTTATTTGTTTGGCCACACAGTGCGGCTTGTAGGATTTTAGTTCCCTGACCAGGGATTGAACCCAGGCCCTTGACAGTGAGAGTGCAGGGTCTTAACCACTGGACCACCAGGGAATTCTCTGTATTACGTGTTTAATCTTTAGAATAACCCCAATAGGCATGTACTACTACAATTATCTCCATTTTGCATATGAGGAAATTGAGGCTTAGAAAGTTGAATTTGCCCACGTTTACAGAGGGAAAGAAAAGGATCTTGGCGTCAGTTCCACTAAGTACCACCAGGTGACAGTGCCCATCCATTTTCCAGTTCCCCAGTCTGGCGGGAACACTGAAGAGGGGTCGAACCGCAAACATTTAAAGATTGCCTACTGAGTGCCAGGCACTTTTCTAGGCGCTGAGGATACGTCTGCCGATGAAACCGGGATAGTTTTCTGTTTTCGTGCTTCTTCTCCTCCATTTTTCCTTAAAATTAACTTAAAATATTTGGAGAGATGCGTGCCCAAAGGATACGTGGCCTGCCTGGGAGAAAACCGTCTTGGCTGCGGGGAGAGGATACTGGGAGGCTGGAGGCTGGCGGGAAGGGATGAGAATATCTGAAAGGTCCGGAGACCCCAAAGATCAGGGCCTAGAAATATGCCCAGAAGGAAGTGATGTTCCGCAACCCATCTTCCCGCCTCCCCACCCCCCTTCCCCCACGCAGAGAAGTGGGGAACAGGGGTCATCTCCCTGTCCTGTCTTGTAGGGCCGGGATGGGGTGGGAGGGTCTTACCCACACCACAAGTGGGGGGGGTCCTCAAAGTTCTGGGGGTGTTTTTCGGGGGAGGGGGCGACCTGGAGAAGCCGGTCAGAAGCTGGAGCGCAGCCCCCAGGCCCGGTCGAGGCAATGCCGACATCGGACAGCCGGGTGGACTAGGAGCCAGACTCAGCATCGAGCCAGACTTCTAGCGGGTCCCGCGGCTGCCCCGCGGGCGCGCATCCAGCCTGTGCCCTGAGCGTCTGCGGAGCGCCAAGCCGGTGGCCCCGGGCCTCCGAATGTGTGACCGGGAAGGTCGTGGACGTGTGTGTATGTGGATGATGTGTGGGGCGACGGTGATGGGGTACTGCGTGTGGAGCCACGTGAAGGGTGCACCGTGTGGACCTGTATGTTTGGAGTAGCAAAGGATGCGGGTGTTGGGCTCAGGGTGCGTAAAGGGACAAGGACACTTGGGGGGGACGGTAATTGGAGTGTACCCAGGCGGGAATGGGCTGCCTAGCTGATATTAGGGCGTTGGTGATTTTGGAACGCTCGCGGCGGAATCCTCTCTGCGCCCTGGATCGGGTGCTGGTATACTGTGGGGAAGTTAATGTTTAGGAACCCACGGTTTAGAAAGCCCCTCCATGTGTGTGTTTCTGAAAGTGGATCAACCTGGGGATGTGTCCGGCGCGTCCGGACTGCTTATGGACGCAATGTGGATGTGCGGGTGGTGTTCGTTAACTGGGGACACTGGAGAGGGCTCGTCTCGGCGCCGCAGGCCAGAAGCAAGGAGATTGCGCGGGGCTGCTTTCGGAACACTCAGCCTAGCCTGGGCCGGGGAGGGGCGGGGCTTGGAAGCTCCGGGGGCGGGGCGGGGCCTCCCGGGGGCGGGGCGGGCCGGCCTGAGGGGCGGGGCCGCGGCGGCTGCAGCCGCGCGGGCCGGGCCAGGGGGCGCCTAGCTCGGCAGCGGCTCGCGAGTGCGATGCAGTGAGGTCGGACGGGCGGGCGCGCTGGGCTGGGGACACGGCTGCGCTGCAGAGATGTGACTCGGGCCGAGGGCCAGCAGGAGCATCGGCGCTGCGGGGCCGCGGGGGTCGGTGAGTGCGAGCCGCGCCGGTGGGGTGGAGGGCGCTGCGGCGACCCCAGAAACTTTTCCCGCCGTGGACTTGGGAGGGTTGGGGTGGGGTCTGCTTCTTGTGCTTTTCTGAGGCCCCCCCCCAAGGGGTTATTCTGCTGGGGGAGCTGGGGGATTAGGGTGGGGGGACCACAGTGCGGAGGGAGACGAGCCGCAGAGGGCGGGGCGGGGGGCGGGGAGGGTTGGGACCTTTATGGGGGGAGGGGATGTACCCGGCCCAGGTGCAGATGCAAGTCTCTGGGGAGGATCTGGGGGCGACCACAGGCAAAGGGCAGCTGGGACTGTAAGGGAGTCCAGGAGTGTCCGAGTGAATCCTGTGAGGGCAGCCGCGGGCAGGGCTGCGTGGCAAGCCCGTGGGGCCTGAGCACAGACAGGGCAGACGGAGCCGGGGCCACAGGGACCGAGTTGGGGGGTGAGCTGCCGCACCTGCCATAGGGGCTGGGGGCCGAGCTCGCAGCCGGCCGTGGCTGCGCACTGCGGGAAAGGAGGGGACACCGCGGGCGAGAAGAGCTGAGCTCTGGGGCTGCGGGAAGAAATGAGGGGCGAATGCATACAATGGCGGGATGTTAGCGTTGCTGTTGCGGCCAAGCTAGAGGTGAGGATCAGCCCTGTGCTGCGCCCCCCCCCCCCACCCGGGGGACACGGGCTTCCAGCGCCAAGCACCCCGGGATCCCTACCGCCTGCACCCGCCTCGGCCTGGGGGAGCTGGCCAACCAGCCAGGGAGGGGGCGTAGCGAGCTTACCACCGAGGACGGCTCCAGCGCAGCCCGCGGGTTTCCTACCCGGCTCTGTCACTCCCAGGCCTAGCCAACAACCCCCCCACACACACACACACGCACACACCCACCCAACATGTCCCCAGTTCGCTAAGGGGCGGCTCCTTGGAGCGCGGACAAAGGCCCCTGGAGTGTGGCGGGCAGCCGCGTCCCCGCCTGGGGCCCCGGGCCACGCGCCACATTGGCTGCCCAACTGCGCCAGCATGGGGCGGGGGGCACCTGAGCAGAGCCCCGGAGGAACTGGGAAATCCTCGCGAAGACTAGAGAAGTGGGGGAGGGACTTGGCACAAAAGCTTTAGAACTTCAGCCGAGGAACCTTGATTCAGAAGTTTCCCCACGGGCGGGGGCTCTCTGGATGATTTCAGACCTTGAGTTAAAACTGCATGCAAATAGGATGTAAATGGAATGCAAATGGTCGGTTGGGAGCCCTTCCCTGGGCCAGTTTTGTACCTAGACTGCGGAGTGAACAGTTTCCTATCTGTTCCCTGCTCTGTCTGAAAAGGGGTCAGCTGAGTTGGGGAGGGAAAAGATGGAAGTGGGAAGGAGTCGCCATTTGGGGCCCAGGCAGCAAGAAAAGCAGTTTTGTTAGAAAGAGAAGCTCAAAATCTTTATTGGTTAATGTGTTATTTCAATAAATATGCCAGCTACAGAAGTGGCAGATAAGCCCCTGCTCTCAGGGTACTGGGGAGGCGGGTGAACACTAAATAAGTAAATAAATAGTAAGTAGCTAGAACTTCTGATTGGGATAAGGGCTGCCAGGAAAAGAAAGCAGAGTGCTGTAAAATAAAGTGACAAGAGTACGTACACATAAGGGAAGACTGTTCTGGGGAGTGACATGTTAGTGGAGCCCCGCAATGGGGGAGGGGGCACTGACAGACGCAGGGGGAAGACTGAACCAGGCAGAGGGCACCGCAAGTGCAAAGGCTTGGAGGTGGGGATGAGTGCAGAGAAACTGAACAAAGGCCATTGTGGCTGGAGCTCATAGGCAGATGTGGAGAGCGAGGTTGGAAAGGGGATGGCAGGGACCAGCCAGACCACGATCTTTTGGGCCATGGAAGGGAGTTTAGGTTTTATTCTCCTTGGACTGGTGAACCCTTGCAGGATTTGGAGTGGAAAGCCACGAGATCTGATTTTTAAACGCTCCCCTGACCTTTACAAGGAGACGAAAAGCAGCTTCCTTTTCATTCTGCCTCTGAGGGTGGCAAGGTGCCGGGAGCCTCCGAAGGGGACCTGTGAGGACTGCTTTGAGCCTGGCTGGCCCTGTAAGCCTACGCCCGGGGTAGGTCAGGTTTTAAAACTCACTTCCCACTTTTAGGCAGTTTTTGTCCACCCTAAGTGGCCCCCACCCAGAGCCCAACGCCCCATAAGTACTTCCATGCAGAGCTTCCTGGGGGTTCTGAGTTAGTGACATTTTCTTCTCAGAATTACAGCCTCTGAGGAACCATCCACCCTGGAACGGGCAGCCATGGATGCAATTTGCATTTAAATGATTGCTTTTATTTACAGGGTTGGAGCTGCTTTGCATATTCATGGCTCACGGAGCCTGTGTTCTGGCAACCCTGTTTACTAACCTGTGAGGGTTATTAAATCCAAGGGCCCCCAGATAGGCTGGTGGTCTGGGCAGCCTTGGGAACTGAAGATTATGAGATGGTGTAACTTGCAAAAGACATCAAAGGGTTAGACTGCAGGTCTGGGAAATAGTTTGGTGTCAGGAAACCTTGTTAACAGTTTAATCCTTCTGGAGCAGGAAATGCACCAGCGGCTATAATGGGAGTGGGCCGGGACAGAGGGTGATGCTGGGGTGTGTGGGGGGACTGGCTCTGCAGCCTTATCCTGGCCCTCCGTCCAACAGAGGGAGTCCAACCAGGGGAGCAGTGGCCTTGAGGTCAGCAGTTGGGAGAAGTGGGTTCTAGTTCCAGCTCGGCCCATCAATTCCAGGAAGCCTCTGGCCAAGTTGCATTACCTCTTTGTATTCCCAACAGGACAATGGGAATCGTAATTGTAATAAGCCAGGACCCAGTGCTCCCTGTCTGCGGTGCTGAGTACTTTCTAAGTACGTTTCACATCAGCGAAGGTCAGAGAGGTTAAGTGAGTAATGCCCAATGTCACACAGTTCTGTCTGACTTTCCTCCAACTGAGGTCTTCCACTCTTGAGGAGACTGACGGGAGTGTAAATCCCGTGCCAGGTATTCATCGGGTACTGAACTGTTAGACATGCCCAGGGCTAGGAAAGCCCTTCCAGATCTGTTTAGTTTTTCTTTCCCTTCCATGCTCCAGCGCCTCCCCCCCTTTTTTTTTTTTTTTTTTTTTTTGCTGTATGCGGGCCTCTCACTGTTGTGGCCTCTCCGGACGTGCAGGCTCAGCGGCCACGGTTTACGGGCCCAGCCGCTCCGCAGCATGTGGGATCTTCCCGGACCGGGGCACGAACCCACGTCCCCTGCATCAGCAGGCGGACTCTCAACCACTGCGCCACCAGGGAAGCCCGCCTCCCCCCTTCTTTAGAGAAGGGGGGTTTAGGATGCCTCTGCTGGTAGCCCCCAAGGCGAAGCAGGTCAGATTGGTGTGTTCCAGAGCAGTTTTGTACATCCTGTGTCTCCTTTCATATGGGTGGATGGCAACGTGGGGATGCTAGTTCCCAGGAGAATGGCTGATGTCCCGTTTCTGGGTGTCTGGCTCTGACTCCTCAACAGGGACACCCAGTTTCAGGGCACGCAGGCTGGCCTCAGGTCGTCCAGCACCGGTTCCTCTCTGGAAAACCACCTTCACAGCAAGGCTCCCATTTACAGCACCTGCTGTGGGGATCAGGAGAGTTTGGGAGTTTCCAAGGTAGACCACCCCCAAAGGCTTCTCCCCTTCACACCACCTCAGGGACCTCTTTGCTTGGTGTGTGACTGGAGAGGCTGGAAACCAGTGGTGGACAAACACCTGGGTGAGCCCCTGTTTCAGCCCCATCTCCATGGCAACCACCCCTCCTGGAAAAGCAAAGTCAGAAAAGTTCATAACCTCAGAGCATTCGCCAATCTTTTATTTAACAGACACTTTATATAAGTGCTTACCCCATGTTACCTGTTGTCCTAAACTCTAATTATTAATTATTTTAACCCTCACAAGAACCCTGCAAGATGGGTATTATCACCCCCATTTTGCAGCTGAAGAAACCGAGACCAGTAAGGTTAAGTCAGCCGCCCGTGGTCACAGGGTTCTAGCAAGTGCCAGGGGCAGAACTTGAAACCGGAAGTTTATGCTGCTTGGCCAGGATTGAGCCTGGGAGAACCAGCCCTGCTTGTGGCCTTCAGGCAGGCAGCACTGTCCTCGCACAAGGAATCTTGCCTGCATTCTTTCCAGCCTCTGCAGGCCCCAGCTTGCGAGGAACATGCTGCTCCACCACCTGCCGGTAGCTTCTGGCCCCTCTGCGGGGAGAGAGAGAGAGTGTGTGTGCGCGCGCACACGGGCCTGTGTGTGCGCGGGCCTGCATGTGCGATGCAGTGTCTTTAAGAGCATCTGAATGAGTCACATTTCTGGGAGCCTGGCTGGCAGCAAAGTAATTAGTATGTGAGCCGAGTCTTGCACATTCATCACTTTATTCATTACTCCTTTTGAGGAGCTGCATGCCTACATCCCACGGGTCTGTTGCCATGTATTCATCCCTTCCCAATCAGCCCTGCCTTGCGGCTGACTCCAAACCTCTAATCTTGTTTTGTGCAGTTTGGGGCTCCTGGAGAGCTGCTCCATTCTCAGCAGCGGGGAGGCCCCAGGTGGCTGAGGGGCAGGATGGGGCTTACCTGACAGTGGGTGAGATGGAGCATGAGTGAGCACTGCCCCCTGGGCCTGGGGCAGGGATAGTGGGGCGGAAGGTGCCGGGCCATCGTCCAGGCTCCCCCACTGCATATGTTCGTGCTTCTCAAACCTCAGTGCACCGAAGCATCTGAGCACACCTGGAGCTTATCGTAGGGCTGTGGAAACACAGGTGGCCAGGCCCGCTGCCGAGAGTCCGCATTTCTAACAAGTTCCCGGGCGATGCTGCCGCTGTTGCCAGTCTGAAGGTCAGACTTTTTTTTTTTTTTTTTCCCCCGGTACGCGGGCCTCTCACTGTTGTGGCCTCTCCCGTTGCGGAGCGCAGGCTCAGGACGTGCAGGCTCAGCGGCCATGGCTCACGGGCCCAGCCGCTCCGCGGCATGTGGGATCTTCCCGGACCGGGGCACGAATCCGTGTCCCCTGCATCGGCAGGCGGACTCTCAACCACTGCGCCACCAGGGAAGCCCTGAAGATCAGACTTTGACTTAAGCCTCTCAGGCCCTCAGTCCCCTCCTCTATAAAATGACAATGAGAGCATCTTCCTGCCAGGTGACATGAGGGTTGGAGACCACGTTTAATCAGTTGATTGATTCAGCAACTGGGCCGTGAGCCCTGCCCATGTGCCAGGCACTGGGGAATCGGTGCAGAACAAGACAGACAAGGGCTTCTCTGGTGGCGCAGTGGTTGAGAGTCCGCCTGCTGACGCAGGGGACACGGGTTCGTGCCCCGGTCCGGGAAGATCCCACATGCTGCAGAGCGGCTGGGCCCATGAGCCATGGCTGCTGAGCCTGCGCATCCGGAGCCTGTGCTCTGCAACGGGAGAGGCCACAACAGTGAGAGGCCCGTGTACCGCAAAAAAAAAAAGAAAAAAAAAAAGACAGACAAGAGCCTGGGTGTGTGGGGTCAGACCAAAAGAGTAATAAAATAAAATATCTGAAAATTGTGGCACATGCTATGAAGATAAAGATCAGGAGTATCGGTGTAGAGCGTAAAGAGGCAGAGGGAACCTAATTTAGATAGACTGGCCAGCGAAGGTCTCACCGCGTGACATTTCCAGAGCCCTGGTCTGTAGTAAGAGCCCAGTAACAATAGTGCAATTGTTTGTCTCCTGGCTCCACCGCTTTCTAGCTATGTGACCTTGGACAAGCCAACTGGCTTCTCTGTTTTATTTCCTGTAAAATGGAGATAGTAATAGAGCTTGCCTTGTGGTGTCATTGTGCAGATGATAAGGTATTAATCTATGTGAAGTGCAGAGAAGAGGGCCTGGAGCGCAGTGAGCTCTATGAGAGTTAACAGTCATTGTCGTGGTCACTATGGCAGTAATAGAAACTCTGCAGGGCAGAATCCCCCGGAAATCCTAGATGAGCTGGACTCAGCTTCATTCTGTGAGGTGGTGTGTAGCCTTCCTCCTGTTCATCCTGGACATTGTTCTGTAGAACAATGGCTGTCACCTCATGGGCATCTTTAGCAATGATAATGACCTACTTGGGATAGCTGGACCCTATCGAACCCTCTGGCTGCCTAGATGTTGCGTAGGGAGGGCTTCCTGGAAGAAGAGGGCCACATCATGTGGGATGTATAATAGAATTTCTTTGTCAGCAAGTAACATAAACCCACCTCAAACTGGCTTAATGCAAAAAAGGGAAGTTAATTGGCTGCTGGAACTGCAAAGACCAGGGTATCTGGCTTCAGGCATAACTGAATCCAGCCTTTCTGTGTATTAGGACCCTGGTCCATCACGTGGCCGTTTCCTGTGAGTCAGCTTTACTCTCAGACAGGTTCTGTCCCTGTGATGGTAAATGAGTCCTCTCCAGCTCCAGGTGTATATCCTTTTAGCTGATTACCCCAATAAAAAGAGAAAACCTCTTTCCAGTTAATTCTAGCAGAAATCCTAAGACTGATTCTCATGGGTCTGGTTGGGGCCAGGTGCCTGTTCATGAGCCAGTCATTGTGGCCAAAGGGTGGGATAAATGCTCTGATTGGCCAGGCTGGGTCAGGTGCTCACAGCTGGGGCTCAAGGCAGCTCTCCAAAGGAAAATCAGGAGCTCTCTTCAGAAATGAGAGAAACGGACGCAGGACAACAAAAACAACAGCTGTCCCAGAAGGAGAGGGTTCCAACCTTGGGAATGAAAGCAGAAAGCAAGAGTGTATCTATTTCCCATCTCAGAAAGGAGTGGGAGCTAGAGACCTGGACCACAGCCATAAGAACCTGCACAATTTCAGAAGCTTGGTCACCATCTAGATATTTTCTTCATCCACGTTGGTTTCCTGTTGTGGTTGGAAGGACAATCAAGAAGGGGGACGAGCTGCTGGAACCCAGTCCCAATTTGCAGGCAGGCCTGGAGAGAGGAGATTCCCCCAAGAGAATGAGGGGAGGCAGCTAAAGAATGCCAAGTTCTTACAAGGAAAGGACCTGAGGCCTGAGGCTGAGAGAGGCCTGGCTGGTTTCCTGGCTTCACCCTCATCAACTCTGTTCTCCAGTGTATAAACCAGGCTTTCTCAACCTCAGCACTGTTGACATGTGGGGCCGGATCATTCTTTGTGTTGAGAGCCATCTCAGGCACTGGAGGATGCTTAGCAACTTCCCTGGACTCTACCCACTAGATGCCAATTGCACCCCGCCTTCCCCAGTTGGGACAACCAAAAATGTCCCTAGACATGCCTCAATGTCCCTTGGGATCAAAATTGCCCCTGGTTGAGAACCACTGGCCTGTAGGTGGGTGGGAGAGTTGAGGAGGGGGTTGGTGGTCAAGACTCCAGAAGCACATTCCTACCCGTCCTCTCCCAGCCACCCTGGAGGTGAGACTGGCTGATGTGTGACCTAGAGAGGCTGCATGGGGTGTGTCTTGTTGTCACTTGCTGAGAAGTCTCCTAATCACATTTGCCATTGATGAGAAGTCTAGGGGAAATCCACTGCACTGTGTCGGGGGCCTGATGGCATTTTGTTCCAGCCTAGCCGGTTCTTAAATTTTGATTCCCAGTGTGCTCTTGTGAGATGCAGCTCTGGCTAGGACAGTATTTTTTTAAACGTGGTACGTTGGGATATGCCAATGGGTATGCAACATGAGTTCCATCAACAAGTATTTCAATGTGTTGAGTTTTCTTTTGAGTCAATTTCAAGGACTTGGTGAGTCAGTTAAGTAAATAACTGACAGGGGGTTTGTAGACAAGGTGTAAATAGCTGAGGTGGCACTCCAGTGACTGAAGTAGCAGGGCCCCGAATAGTGGCAGGACCATGGGCCTGATTGCCAGTGTCTGGGGTGCTTGTTTTAGGAGCATCTCTTGCCAGACGCCTTCCGTTCCCAGTCTGCCTTCTTTCATCTATAGGCAAAGAAGCTGGTCCATATAGCACCAGGCTCCTTCTCATTCTGCAGCATCAATAATTTATCCCAGTTGATGGCCTTGCGGCCAAGGCAGGATCAGAGCTGCTCACCGTATCCCATCAAGGAGCAGAGAGAGAGGTGGTCGATACCGCATTTACTTAAGAAAGCCCCAGGGATGTGCTGAGCTGCCCTGGAGGTGGCTGGTTACAGCCTCACTGTGGGTGGAGCTAAGGCCGTAAGTCTGGCTTAAGACGCCTGGAAACACATCACTGCAGAGCTGTGCAGGCATGGCTTTCCCAAGGCCAGGCTCCCTCCAAAAGCAAGGAGCGGGTGGCAGTGGGTAGAGTCGAGCCCTGGTGAGAAGTCTCGTTCACTCAGTATTTAGGAAGCATCTAGTATGCTTTTATGCTAGTACTTGACCAGTGGTGCTCATCCTGGTGATTTTCCCCCCAGGGGACATTGGCAGTGTCTAAAAACTCGGGAGGGGGTGAGCTTCAGTCACCTAGTGGGTAGAGGCCAGTGATGCTGCTACACATCCTGCAATGCACAGGACACCCCCCAAAACAAGGAAGAATGAGGCCCGAGGCTGAGAAACCCTGGTTTATGCTGATGAACAAGGCAGACGGTGTCCCTGTCATCCTGTAGCTAGTGGGGAAGAAAGACAGGAAGGGAGGAGAGGAGGAAGGGACAGGAGAAACGAAGTAAACAGGCAAAGAGATGACAGATGCGATTAGAGCTGAGAAATAGATGAGAGACGCTGGGGGAGGGGGTGGGGGTGTGACCTTGGCCAAGGTCTGAGTGGATGACATTAGAGCTGAGACCAGTGTGGGGAGGGGCAGTTTTCCATAAAAGCGGGGTGTGGAGGGTAGTCTAGGCAGAGGGAGGAGGGGAAGGCGAGAGGGGGGTTAATAAGCCCATCTCCCGGCAGCTTTGTGGACTCCATGAGGCATGGAGGCATCCCCGGCAGAAGTGGGCTGTCCTGCAGGCAACCTGGCAGAGGTGGGCTGTCCTGCAGGTATCCTGGCAGAGGTGGGCTGTCCTGCAGGCATCCCCGGCAGAGGTGGGCTGGCTGGAGTGAGAGGATGGATTCTCAGCACATATTTGTGGGAGGGGTGGGATGTGCCAGGGGAGAAGGGGGAAAGGGTGGAACCCAGGAAGACTGTTCACACTACAGTTGAAACGCTGGGAAGCTTCTAAGAGGGGATGCGTCTAGGAGCTGAGTGGTGTGACCTTGGGCAGGTGTCCCAACCTCCTCAAGACTCCTGCGTCACCGGTGTGAGGACTGGATGTGTCGAGTGCCTGGCCGAGGGTGAGTCATCGGTAAATGTCAGCTGTTAGGGCTGCGAGACTGAAACGGGTAGTGCGAGACTGAAACGGGTAGTGCGTGCCCCTTTCCCAGCAAGCGATCAGCCCATGACCATCTCTTCAAGTCTCATTTTATTCCCTTATTTTTGAAGAGCTCAGACATGGCCTCAAATTCAAAGAATAGGAAAGAGTATTCAGAGAAAGTGAGTCCCCCTCCCATCCTCTCCTCCAGCCACTAGCACTGATGGTTCACGGCTGTTCACTGAGCCCGGACTAGGGGGCAGATGGGGGCTGAAATCCCCGCCCCTTCTCCAGGCTGTGCTGCCTGGAGAAGGGGGCTGGCGGGTTTGAAGTGAGGTGGGTCTTCTTCAAGAAGTCAGGAGAGTGGGAGTCTTACGATGAATTGGTCTTTTCCCCCCAACTTTTCTGGAACGTTCACGGTGTCAGAGAGAAAGATGAGAACCCACCAGGTGCTCGCTTTCCTCCTGCTCTTCGTGATTGCCTCCGGGGCCTCTGAGAACACCAGCACGTCCCGGGGCTGCGGGCTGGACCTTCTCCCTCAGTACGTGTCCCTGTGCGACCTGGACACCATCTGGGGCATCGTGGTGGAGGCCGTGGCGGGGGCGGGCGCCCTGATCACACTGCTCCTGATTCTCATCCTCCTGGTGCGCCTGCCGTTCATCAAGGACAAGGAGAAGAAGGACCCCGTGGGCCTCCACTTCCTCTTCCTCCTGGGGACCCTGGGCCTCTTCGGCCTGACGTTCGCCTTCATCATCCGGGAGGATGAGACCATCTGCTCCGTCCGCCGGTTCCTCTGGGGCGTCCTCTTCGCGCTCTGCTTCTCCTGCCTGCTGAGCCAGGCGTGGCGCGTGCGGAGGCTGGTGCGCCACGGCAAGAGCCCGTCGGGCTGGCAGCTGGTGGGCGTGGCCCTGTGTCTGATGCTGGTGCAGGTCATCATCGCCATCGAGTGGCTGGTGCTGACCGTGCTGCGTGACGAGAAGCCGGCCTGTGCCTACGAGCCGATGGACTTCGCGATGGCCCTCATCTACGACATGGTACTGCTCGTGGCCACCCTGGGGCTGGCCCTCTTCACGCTGTGCGGCAAGTTCAAGAAGTGGAAGCAGAACGGGGTCTGCATCCTGGTCACGGCCTTCCTCTCCGTGCTCGTCTGGGTGGCCTGGATGACCATGTACCTCTTCGGCAATGCGGAGCTGCGGCAGGGAGACGCCTGGGGAGACCCCACCTTGGCCATCACGCTGGTGGCCAGTGGCTGGGTCTTCGTCATCTTCCATGCCATCCCAGAGATCCACTGCACCATCCTGCCTGCCCCGCAGGAGAACGCACCCAACTACTTCGACACGTCGCAGCCGAGGATGCGGGAGACGGCGTTTGAGGAAGACGTGCAGCTGCCGCGGACCTACATGGAGAACAAGGCCTTCTCGATGGATGAACACAGTGCAGGTAAAGTGCGCACCGCCCCGCTGGGTTAGGCTGTTCTTCGCGAAAGTGCTCTCTCCTTTTTCTCCACTGGGGATCGGTGGTCCTGGGGACGGTCCTGGCAGATCAGAGCCTACAGACATTGACTGCTGTGCTGAAACTGGCCCAGAGATGCATTCTTATTTAGCACTGTCAACCAATTTAATATAAGAAGCCAGGTTTCTGGCCTTTTTCGCAAATGTGGATCTGGCAGTGCTGGGTTGCCCTTCCCACCTGGCAGCAATCGTGTGAAGCTGGCTGGAAAGGCTCTGGCTCTTACCCCTCACCGAGTTGTGGTGGCCCTTTAGGTGGGGATCCACTTTCTCTTCACCACACTCCCTGTCCCGGCCGCTATAACATATCAACGTTAAGTCCCTGGCTCCTTGGAAGTGTTTTAAGTTTGCAGCCCATGTGCTAGACGGATGCAGGGGATGATGAGGGGCAATGCTCCAGTCCCCTCCCCTACCTCTGTCTCCAGGAGTATATGAATTTGGGCCCTGGAGTCAGACGTCTGGGTTGGGATCCTGCCTCTTCCACTTCCTAGATGTAAGGCTTTGTGTACCCCATAGACCTGTGTAACATACTGAGGGGCTCCCACGGCACCCGGCTTGTTGGATGTGCATCTTGGTTGGGTTCCCCTGAAAGCAGAGCCTGCGATGTTGTAGGTGGTTTACTTAGGAGGTGGCCCCTGCCAGGGAGAATGGGACTGGGACGGCAGAAACGCCAGAACAAGAGCATCAAAGAGCTGGTTACTGCCACGGGCAGCTGGGGCTCATCCCTGCCAGGGCCACGTGTAGAACGAGCCTCAGAATAGATCCTCGGAGGACAGGAGGCTGCGGCATCTGTCCACCAACTTCTATCTCCCACTGTCATGGATGTCTCCCAGGGCTCCCGTAAATGGGCTGAACAAGTTCCATTAGCCCGCACGGCAGAAAAGAGATTTGGGGGGCACTTCGAGTGGAGGTGGTCTGAGCACCCAGGCTGTCTGCCACCGCTGCGGCGGGATTCCCAAGAGGGAAGAGCTGAGAGGAGGTGGCCCAGGCCCCAGGCGCTCCTGCTGTGGATGCTGGAGAAGTGTCTCTTACAATTGTTGCTTAAAGCAAGTCGGCTGAGCCCCCAGCACTTGCGATTAATTAAAATGGCTTTTTCTCGGTTACCTCAAAATTTATCCGGAGCTACAGGAATAATAGCAGCAGTAGTAATAATTAATTACCTGGTCTGATCATTTATGGAACACTGCCCACATGCCAGGCACTGTTCTAACTTCTTAACCTGCATTATCTCATTACGTCACCCCTCCACCCGATGAGGTAGGGGCTGTTATTATCCCCATCTTACGGATGAATAAATGGAGGCTGTAAGAGGTTCAGTCTTGCCTGATGACATACAGCTAGGAGGTGGCCCATTCCAGATGGTCGTGGTCCCCTTTTCTGTGATGCTCACCCAGGTGCCTGGGCAGCGCCCACTGTCTGGTCATACTACGAAGTCAGCCTTGTTGGGTTGAGTGCCGAGTCCCAGAGCACAGCCACCCACCCCTGCAGGCAGGGGGAAGCACATCCAGCCACCAGGTCCTCCAAGGCCACCCTCAGCCCTCCTCTCCACCAGGGTGTGCCCAGCTGCTTCTGAACCCCTGCTCTTGGCCAGACCCACAGGAGAGAATGACAGACCTTCCCCCCCACCGCCGCCTGCAACCCCACCATGGGTAGAGTCAAACGTCCTGGTGTGGCCTTTATCAGAGCTGCTCCCTTCTTACTGGAAAGCCCCAAGCCTGCAAGCCTCTGTTTGTCAATAGATTTGGCAGGGATGAGCCACAGCTCTGGTGGGGCTGGCTCCGTGGATTGCCAGGAGAAGATGAGGGTCAGGATGGGGGTCATCACTCACTGGGAGGCCAGAGGGCCCCTCAGGGCATGTGATGAGCAGAGGCCAGGCACCTGGCCAGTTCTGGGGTCCTGGTGGAGCCACCTCTTCCTTGGCTTCTCCTGGAATAGGATCCTCTGTATCTGAGACCCATGGGCTCCCCTTGGACCTCAAAGGTAACAGGAACTGCTGAAATGGATGTAAATTTTTACACATTCAGTTGGGAATTAGTCTACTGCTTTGTCAGATTCTCAAAGCCATTCGTAATCCCCAGAAAGTTAAGAACCAGTGTTGTTGAACCTGATAATCTGGTTTACTTGCAGTGAAAGGGGGGTGCTAGAACTACACAAGTAGTCGAGGCTTCAAAAGTAAGGATCGCTAACCTCTCCTGGGTGCTTACCATGGACCAGGTACCATTCTGAGCATTTTAGCGGCTAATCTCGTTTAATCCCTACAATAACCCAGTGAGGTCCATTTTGCAGACAGGAAACTAAGGCACGGAGAGGCTGAACAGCTTGCCCAAGAGGCAGAGCCAGGGTTTGAACCCAGGCGGCCCGACTCCAGAGCCCACACACTGACCACTCTGCCCCAGAATTTCTCTTCTCTTCTTAAAGCACTTTAGTGTCCCTCATCTCACAGATGTGTCAGGACACTCTGAGAAGACAGGGATTATAAGTCCCATTTTACAGAGCAGGAAACTGAGTCCAGGAGTGTCAGGCAACTTGTTCAGGCTCACAGCAGAGCTCACAGCAGAGCAGGGAGAGAGAAGGTTGGTTTTCTGAATCCCGTGCATCCTTTCTTGTGAAAATGCATCCAGTACGTCATATCCACGTAAGATCCAGAGATCTAAGGGATTTGGGACCCACGTCGGTACCAGCAGTACCAGTGTGCTGGCACAGGGCGTGATGGGGTCTCCAGAGGTGCCCCACAGGCCCATCTGTTTCAAACGCTATGTTCCAAAGCCAAGGAGGTTGTCCCTCGTTCCCCTCTTTCTTTTCCAAAACAAAAATAGCTTTATTATTCCTTTCTGATGACAAAAGATCAACAATAATCAGGTAGGAGTTCAGCAAGTGAAAATAATAAAAATTGCTCAGAATCCCATTGCCAAAGGCAACTACTGCTGACTGTTTGCTCTCATCTTGCCAGACATCTCTTGATGAGTGTGCGCGCGCGCGCATACGCACACGCACGCACGCACACACACACACACAATCCCGTAGAACAGTTCTTAACCTGTCTGCACGTTAGAATCTCTTGGGCAGCTCTAAACAAATTACCAGTGCCTGCCCCTCATTCTGATTGAGTAAGTCGGTTTGGGCTTAGGTGTTTTAAGCCCTCTAAGTGCTTCTAAGATGTAACCAGGTTGAAACCACTGGTCTAAGTGGTCTCCTGCTATGTGCTTGCGTAAATCAACAGTATATCATGGAGGGAGGCCTTTCCAGGTCAGCGACAGCAGAGCTACAGTATTCTTTTCACAAGGCAGAGATTTCTAGGAGGCACCATAATTTATTTTTCTGACCTTAGCTGGTGAATATTCTGCTTATTTCTGGCTTTCCATATAAGTAATGCTGCAATGAACATTCTTATCCATTCATGTTTGTGCCCTTGATCAATTAACTCCTACACATGCTTCAGAAGAGTCTGCACCTTTCAATCTTGATATATACTGCCAGATGCCACCCCACAGAAAGGTGGACTAATTTAGTCTCCCCTGAATAATTATATGAGAGCCCCATTTCCCCACCTCTTCACCAACCTTGGATGTTGTCAGACATTTTTTAACAGCCCAATTTTGCATCTTCCCAAATGTGTGTGTCTGCCAAAATTCACATGGGCACGAGGCAAAGCCAATTCCCTTGGAAGGCTCACAGGGAGAGACTAAATTGTCATCCTGGCTAGGATTGTCTTTGTTCTAGAAACACTACTTTGCTGGCTGGGGAATGCCTGGGCACCCTCCCTTGCCATGGTGAGAACAGCTGTTCTCATCTTTGGTCTGACCTCAGCCAGCTTGTATTTTAGGGAACCAGGCCCCACAAGGGGCCTTACCCAGGAGCTACAATTGGCCCTGTTTCTCCTGTATTTTATCTAGCCAGCGTTTCAGGCTCTGTACCCTTGAGAGTCCATCCCTGAAGTCAAGATGGGAAGGGCATTCCCCAGGCTGGACTGTGGCTCAGCCACTGCTCCCTTATTTCCTTCCCCCAGTGAGACCCGATATGTAGGACTTCACCAGCCTGCTGTTTCTTAATGAGTATCAACAAGGCACGAGGGGGGCTTCCCTGGTGGCGCAGTGGTTAAGAATCTGCCTGCCAACGGGTTCGAGCCCTGGTCCGGGAAGATCCCACATGCCGCGGAGCAACTAAGCCCATGCGCCACAACTACTGAGCCTGCGCTCTAGAGCCCGCGAGCCACAACTACTGAAGCCCACGCACCTAGAGCCCATGCTCCACAAGAGAAGCCACTGCAATGAGAAACCCGCGCACCGCAACTAGAGCAAGCCCGCGGGCAGCAACAAAGACCCAACTCAGCCAAAAATAAATAAATAAGTTAATTAATGAATTAATTAGAAAACAAGGCATGAGGTATGTGATAGAAGATGAAAATACACGGAAGGATATAGCACTTCAGATCACATTTTGGAAAGCGTTAACAAGGTACATGAAATGTTCACCTTTCAAAGGAGCAAGAAAGAAAAGGGTTCTTTCTTCTGTTAGGGGATTTGGGCTCCTCTGATCTCATTAGGCCAAGGGCTATTTAAACTCTGCCCCTTAGCTTCCCAGTGGAAGGCCCTGTGTCAGTCAGCTTTGGGGGCAGGGCAAATCTCGCCTCACTTGCAGAGTCTAAACAGGAGAAGACTGGCATTTAGCCTATGATCTTAAATTCCTGTTGGGACCTCCTTATGGATGAGCCCTACTTGCCTTTCAGAGCTGACCCAGGTCAGAGTGGAGTGTTAGCTGGGATTCTTGAAGTTGCAAGTAATAAAAAATCTGCTCTGAAGCAATTTAAGCAAAACAACACAAAACAACAATGAACTAAGGTACTGGGGGGTCAGGCTTCAGAAATGGATAGATCCAGGAAGCTCAAGTGATGACAAGATTTGGTCTCACTCCATCTCTTGGCTCTGTTAGAATCCTGGCAGCACACGGCTCTAGGCTTACACAGAGTCCCAGCAGAAAAGAGGAACGTTTCCCTGGATGCTTGAGGGAAAATCCCAGAATTAGCTCTGACTGGACCTGATTGGCCAGGCCCCCAATTATATGCCCACCTCAAGGCCAGGGGAGGAGACAGTTGAAGCCAGTACTCAGGACCTAGAATGTGGGAGGGATGTTTACCAGAGGAGAACAGCAGATAACCACGACACAGAGGGATCCTTGGGCCAAGGCATCCCACAGATGGCCTGCAGAGGCTAGCCTTTGTTTTCTGAAGAGAATGGTTTAGAGCCAGACCCCCCACCATAGCCGGCAGGGCCTCTGCATTGTGAGGAAAGCTGTGCCGTTTGGTTTTCCCTCTTTTCCAGGAGGTCTCGGCTAGGAATTGGGACGAGTGAGAGTCCATGGACTCTGTCCCCTGGTCCGCTTCTCTACTTCCCAGGAAGGTCATCTTCTTGTCAGCCTGTGCATGGGAGCTGTTGAAGGCTTGGAGATGCTAAAGCAAAGAGTCTGTTTTGGAACGTGCATTCCCCACCCTGCCTTGGTTCAGTCTGGGCTGAGCTGCCTCTAATGCAGGGGTCCTCAACCCCCAGGCCGCAGACTGGTAGTGGTCCTTAGCGGTCCGTGGCCTATTAGGAACAGTGGCAGGCGAGCGAGCGAAGCTTCATCTGCTGCTCCTCATCTCTCCCCATCCCTCCCCATCGCTCCCCATCGCTCCCCATCTCTCCCCACCCCTCCCCATCTCTCCCCATCGCTTCCCATCTCTCGCCATCGCTCCGCATCTCTCCCCATCACTCCCCATCTCTCCCCATCGCTCCCCATCTCTCCCCACCCCTCCCCATCGCTCCCCATCTCTCCCCATCGCTCCCCATCCCTCCCCATCGCTCCCCATCTCTCCCCATCGCTCCCCATCTCTCCCCATCGCTCCCCATCGCTCCCCATCTCTCCCCACCCCTCCCCATCGCTCCCCATCGCTCCCCATCGCTCCCCATCTCTCCCCACCCCTCCCCATCTCTCCCCATCGCTCCCCATCGCTCCCCATCTCTCCCCATCCCTCCCCATCACTCCCCATCTCTCCCCATCGCTCCCCATCTCTCCCCACCCCTCCCCATCGCTCCCCATCGCTTCCCATCTCTCGCCATCTCTCCCCATCGCTCCCCATCTCTCCCCATCTCTCCCTACCCCTCCCCATCACTCCCCATCGCTTCCCATCTCTCGCCATCGCTCCCCATCTCTCCCCATCTCTCCCCACCCCTTCCCATCACTCCCCATCGCTTCCCATCTCTCCCCATCGCTCCCCATCGCTCCCCATCTCTCCCCATCGCTCCCCATCTCTCCCCATCTCTCCCCACCCCTCCCCATCTCTCCCCATCTCTCCCCATCGCTTCCCATCTCTCCCCATCTCTCCCCATTGCTTCCCATCTCTCGCCATCGCTCCCCATCGCTCCCCATCGCTTCCCATCTCTCCCCATCTCTCCCCAACGCTCGAATTACCATCTGAACCATCCCCCCACCTCCAGCCCCGCTCCGGCCCCCACCCTGAAGAAAAATTGTCTTCCATGAAACTGGTCCCTAGTGCCAAAAGGTTGGGGACTGCTGCCCTAACGTCACTTAAATTCAGATTGCTTCTAAGTAAATAAATGTGGTAGTTAAAAACAAAGTATTTGGAGCCAGAATAGTGTGATGGTCAAGAACACAGATTCTCTCTGCTTGGGTTCAAATGCTGGTTCTTACCAGCTGTGTGACCTTAGGCAAGTTACCTAATCCCTCTGTGCCCCATGTAAAATGGCATCTCACAATTGAGAAAGACTTTTGTTTTGATTTTTTTATAGTGCTTCTTGTTTCTCTGTTATTTCTCAATGGACTATTTTTTAGAGCAGTTTTAGGTACAGAAAATTTGAACAGGAAGTACAGGGAATTCCCGCCTGCCCCCTCCCCTGCTTTTCCCTATTATTAACAACTTTCATTAGTGTTACATTTGTTGCAGTGGATGAATCAATATTGATACATTATTATTAACTAAAGTCCATAATTAACATTTTAGAGGTCACTCTTTGTACAGTTCTATGCGTTTGGACAAATGCATGATGTCATGTCTCCACCATTATAGTATCACCCAGAATAGTTCCAATGCCCTAAAAATTCCCTGTGCGCCCCCCAAACCTTTGGCAATCACTAATCTTTTCACTGTCTCTATAGTTTAGCCTTTTCCAGGATATTATAGTTGGAATCATACAGTGTGAGTTTTTACAGCCTGGCTGCTTTCACTTAGTAATATACATTTCACGGTTCCACCAGGTCTTTTTGTGTCATCTGATTTTTCTTCACCAAAAAAAGGAAATTTAGATGTCTAAAAGTACAAATAAGAAACACCATTTACTCTCCGTTCAGAGGTAGAAAGTGATGACATATTTTGCTATCTTTGCTTCAGATCTCCCTTTTTTCCTGTCAACAAATGACCCCACTCATGTGTCTGAGGCCCCTCTGTCCTCTTCCCCGTCACTTTCCCCTGAAGACGTCCGACCCCTACCATGTGCTTGTGGTCCAGGTTCTCAGGGCTGCCCACGTCCGTGTGTATCCAGAAACCGTGTTGGACAGTGTGGTGTTGAACTGGTCAGGGATGGCACTCAGTAGTGAGGAAGGAGGTCTTTTGTCAGAAGAGAACTTCTCAGGGATGCAGGCGCTCCCGCATCACCCATGGCCCGCGGGGGGCAGGGGAGGGCTGGGCGAGGCTCCACCCAGGGTCCCCTCCCTGAGAGCCGCCTGCGCCCTGGATTCTGCAAACTCCCCAACCCCACTGAGACGGGTCAGGCTCCAAGAGAGCCAGAGAACAAAGCGCCTTTGTGACTTTTGTTTCCAATCTGGCTTGTGACAAAGGGGAGGGGTGGGGGTGTGTGCCTGGAACGTGGTGTTGATGCAGGGGAAGAAAACAAAATTCAAAATTGTGTCTTCTTTTTTTTTTTTTCGGTGTTGCCTTTCCCTCCCTCCCTCAGCTCTCCGAACAGGATTTCGCAATGGCAGCTTGGGAAACAGACCCAGCGCTCCGTTCAGAAGTAACGTGTATCAGCCAACGGAGATGGCCGTTGTGCTCAACGGGGGGACTGTAAGTATCAGGAGGTGACGTTTTGGCGGGAAGCCTAGGAGGGGTCAGTGTTGGGGGGGCAGCTTTGAAGGGGACACACCGCTCCGTGGAAGCTGCTTACAGGGCTGCGAAGACAGCGGCTCACGTCAACACCCCTTGCGGCTAGGATGCATGCAGCGCTTCCATTTTTCTCCTTTCCTCTCGACCCCCTTTCTCCATGCACGGAACATCCACCTGTACTTAGCTGACCGTTTGTAGATTCGTTTGAAAGAGTCCCTGTTTCTTGGGGCTCTTGCACCCAGTGAATTCTCTGGTTTTCATTAGACAGAAGGTGCCCCCCACCGTCCATGCTGTCCTTCAGAAGTGACTTTTAGGAAAAGCCCACAGTTACAAAACCCTGGCAGATTTTGCTGGCATCCAACCTAGTTGAGCCCTCCGTCCCCTGCTCTCCGCCTCCACGCTGTGCCCCAGCTGGGTACTGGGTTCCAACTTCTTAAAAATTTCTGAATAAACTGAAGTGATTATCAT
This sequence comes from Mesoplodon mirus, assembly GCF_964341445.2. NCBI lineage: Eukaryota > Metazoa > Chordata > Mammalia > Artiodactyla > Ziphiidae > Mesoplodon > Mesoplodon mirus. Next base: position 50,258,360 of record NC_138991.1, read on the forward strand.
TTCTCTCCCACAAACACAAAAACAGGTTTACTATCTGATGCCAAACAGACCTTCAGCAGAATTGTCACCGTTTACTTACATCATTTTCTTTCTCTAGCAATCTAAAAGCTCACTCTCATTCCCACATTTAATTTCCAAACATAGCTACATGCTTCTTTCAGAAACAACACATGAGCCAATTTACACGTGTAAATTGGATTTCCATTCTTTACATCATGTGCCAATTCCATAACTCCACCTGAACTTTTTTGTTTTTGATGTGAGTCAGGGATGGTCTTTGATCTCTAGAGGGAACTTTGGTTTTCCTGGCCTTCAGATGATGGTATGCGATGCATCAGTTTGCATTGATGTGGAATGGGCTCAAAGCAAGCAGGCTCACGGATTGCGTTTGTGAAGACCCCCCGCCATCCATTGGCCTGTTTATTGTTGGGCACCAAGAAAAGCCTAAGTTTCAAGCATTTGGCCTGTGTGTTTTAATAAATTTAGTTAGAAAACAGCCCCATCAGTCATTTTTATCATTCTGATAAACCTTCTGATCAGTCATTCTTCAGCCCCCCTGGTCCGGTCAAGGCCAGTGTGCATAAAAACACCCTGGATTTAGAAAGTGAGGTGGGGTTCTGGGTAAAGAAACATATTTGTTCAGGTTCATGATTACAGAAAAGGGCAGATGGCCTTCCCAAAAAATGGAGCATCGTACATAACACATAGTGGTCGCTGCTTTTCCTGGGAATTATTCAGCCCAGAAAAGACAAGGTAACTTATCTATGGTATGTTGTTAACAAACTGGTTTCTGACATTGACGTTGCAAAGCACGGAGTTCTTAGTGTGTTATTCCTGTTTCCAGATCCCAACTGCTCCGCCAAGTTACGCTGGAAGACACCTCTGGTGAAAGACTTTACGTTCCAGAGAATAAGAATCTCTCTTACCGATTTTATTCCCTGGCCGTGTCTTTCTTGAGGGAGAAATCAGTAACAGTAGCTGAACAAGGCCGCCTCGCAGCCAGGAGATTTGGAAATCCTAGACAAGGGGATTTTGTGTAAATGTGAACACTGCTGAACTGAAAAGCTAACACCGACTGCCCTCCCCTCCCCTGCCCCTCACACAAACACACACACACACAAACACACACACACACACACACACACACACACACACACACACACCCCTAATACCAAACCAACCTCAAACCCTGCAAACTAAAGCAAAGCTAATTGCAAATAGGATTAGGCTCACTCCAACATGTGGCTGGGAAGACTGTTTCATCCTCTGGGTGTAGAACAGAACCAAGTTCACAGCCAGTGGGCCAGGCTGATGTTGGTTGAACATGGAGATCCCACAGCATCGCCCCTCCCCAGCAAGTGCTGGCCCTCAGGCAGCCTCTTGGATATGACCATTTCACTGAGGAGGAGGGTGAATTGTAGCTTTCCCACAGGCCTGCCTCTTGGTTTTCACATTTCAGGGGGGTCGGGAGCAGTTAAGGAGATTGTGCGTGTGATTCCGAGGTGAGGCCCAACTGAATCACGGGGAGAGCTTTAAAAGCAGGGGTGGAGGGAGCCTGCCACGTGCCAAAGAAGAAAAGGCTGTCTGGGAGTTGAAGGGACCATCATACTTAGAAAGTGGCAGCCAGCCACTGTTCCTTCTCTGGGCCTCTTGCTCTGCCGTTGATGGCAGGAAGCAAGCATCTGCGGGGCAGTTTCTGGCTGGGGCAGCCGTCTCTCCCCTGATCACCTCTCCCTCTTCCCTCCTCATGAGTGTTCCTCCAGCCCTTCCCCAGTTCTATGCCCATGCCCATTTCAAAAGCTCAAATGGGGCCAGCAGCTCAGAGTGCACGAGCTTGGCCAGGAGGCCAACGCCACAGCAGATTTTTTCCATGAAGCTGTCACCTGGCAGGGGTGCCCCAGGGTGGAGAGGTAACGCCTGCTGCCTAGCAAGCAGTGAGTTCTTGGGTCTTCTATGCGGATGTAGTGAAAGGTCCAGGGTGGGGTGAAGCACGTGAGGGTTTCTTGCTGCTTTGGGAGGGTATGGGGGACATTTTTGTCTTGGTTTTCTGCAAGTTCCATGAAAATGGTTCTCTTCAAAGCCCATTGTTTCTGTCATGGTTTCCGTCTGTCCTCAGCAAGTCATTCCTTTATTTGGCATTTCGAACATCTCGGCCATTAAAAGCCCCATGTTCTCTGCACTGTTTGGCCAGTATAATCGCTAGCAATGATTCAAAGCAAAGAGTTTTTAACCTGACGGCATGGAATGTATAAATGAGGGTGGGTCCTTTTGCATATACTCTAATCACTGTATTGCTTTTTTCTATAAAACCAACCCATAAGCCTTTAACCTTTAAAGAAAATGAAAAAGGTTAGTGTTTGGGGGGGGGAACTGACCTCTTCATAAGCCGTTATGTCTGAGCTGAATATGTTTTAATAAACCTTCTGATTTTTCTCGAGGCCCTAGTCTGCTGTGTCCCATCCTCGCCCTCCCCCGCCCGCATCCTTGCAGAGCACCGGGGTAGCGAGGCCAACCTGGCCACCCCTGTGTAGCCCTCCTTCAGATTAGCGCATTTCCTTGTGTTGCCAGCATGGGGAAGAGGGAGCATGGCACCAGAATGCCGCCCCTACCTGACCTTCGGGAAGCGCCTGCCCGCCCCACCCCCGGAGCATGTGCTTGCTTCTAGGGAGAGAATCCCATCCCAGCCCTCTGTGCCAGGAGGGTCACTGGGTGGACTGGAACTTGGAGTATGGGGGCGGGGGGTGGAGGGAGAGAAGCTAGGAACCGGGGTGGAGGCAGATGCATGCAGACCCAGAATTCTGAAAATCACAGAAATCTCCGAACACCTCGGTCCCATCTGGTGAAAAATGGCGTGTTACACGTTCTCGTGCCGGGAAACGGTCGGTCACCCACACTACCTGGAGTCCTTCAGAGCTCTCTGATCCCATCAGTGACTCAGGCTGCAAGAGCCCCCCTTGCAGAGGGGAGAGCAAACACGGTCACGTCCTCTCTAAGTTCTTGGCGGTCCAGGCGTGTCAGGTGGCGCAGCGTAGATGGCTACAAGCGGAAAGGAACGTTTCACCACCATAGAAATGGAACCGGCTGTGAGCCACAGGAAACCTCACTTAATGAGACCTTTTTCTTTCCTTTTCTTCTTAAATCTGATAGTTTTTGCACTTCTGGGTTTTATTTTATTTTGGCTTTGAGGTCAAGAGTGGGCTGAATGCTCTCCCAGTGAGGGTGGAGACGGAGTGAGGGGAGAGGGCAGAGAACTGTTCTCCTTCCAATGACTTCACCTGAAGGGTGCGAAGAGACATCTTTGCCAAGAGACTGTGGCAGCCAGCTGCCCCCATGGAGTGAAGTTTAAATACAAAATTAAATGGCACCTCTGTTTAAGGTCTGTTTATGTAAACAAGACACTGGGGGAGGATGACCTGGAAGGAGGGCCTGTGTGATCAAAACACCTAATTGTAAGCACAGATCTTTCCAGGTCCATTTATCAAACTCACCTTGGGACTATAAGAGCCACTCTTTCCCCTCTAATAGAAAATGGTCATTCTGTGCTGGATTCCTCCCCTGGAGATGGAGTGCAGGGAGGGAGGCAATCAGCCCCAAGAACTGACAAACTGGGAAGTTCTGTGTGTCTCAAGGGTTGCAGATTTGGTTGTTGAAAGCTGGGGAGTCATTGTTTTAGCACAGAATCTGTCAGGGCCCACAGAACGTGGGCAAAGTGGGAGTGGTCTTCCTGGTTAGGCAAGGCTGAGTTGAACCCCGAACCGAAAGGGAGCATTGTGGCTTTTATAATCCAATGATGCAATGATTATACCAGCTTACAGGAGTTCTCAGCAGGTGCTTTTTATTCATTGATAAAGAGCTAAGGCTCGTTTTTGATAGATAATATATATTTATTAAATGTATTAATGTGTGTTTTATAATGTACCTTTATCCTCTCCTGGCTGACTGTTGCATACTTTAAAAAAATCGTTAAAGAAATTTCAGGACAATCAATGTGTACCATAAACAACTGTATATAAATATTACAAATTTAAAAGATTGTAAAGCATGGGCAAATAGGTTTTATTTTCAAAATGCTGTTCTTAACACAAAAAATAAAGGCTTTACTATTTACTTAAGACGTGTGGTAGCTTGTCAAAAAACCCAATACAACTACTTGGCTTTCAGATCTGCCTGGAGGCTAAGTCCGTGGCATTCTGAATGGGAGAATCCTGGTTAACAGCAAACTGCGAACAATTGAGGGTAATAAGTCAGTTTACCCATAAAATGAGGAATTTCTATAATGCTTTGGGGCCTAGACAACAAAAATTCTTTATCTTTATTGTTGTCTGGGTTTAAGTGTCCTATCCTGATGCAGTCAAAGTTAAGGGTCAGTCTCCTTGGGAAATGATCTCAGGCAATAATGACTTTTTTATGAAAAGAGTACTAACCAGATAAACTTAAAACCCACTTCAGAGGTTTGGGACTTTATTTTAAATATGGATCTTTGCAAAGGTGGCCAAAACTGGGAAACTGGTAACTAGAGAAAACTTCAACATCTCTTGGAATCAGAGTTCACTGTACATTTTAGCAGTGGCTGGTGTAGAAGAATATTCCTGAAGCACTGATGAAATATATGGATGAAAGAATAAAATTGGGGGATAATGCAGAAAGTTAAAACTAGTACTTTCTTATGATAAACTATTTGCACTACAACATGTTTGCAGTGAAAGATTCTTATCCGAATGCACCAAATCTAGTTGTTCAGCAAAGCACAATAGAGGAAGCATAACTTGAACATTTTCCTCAAGTGGGGTAATTGCAGCAGAGGGGAAAGATATCGACAGCTGTTAAGGTTGTGGAGTCTTAGCTGCAGCGTCTTCTTCATCCTCCATTTTGCATTTTACTGCAAAGAAATGAAAGAGAAAGTCAGGGTCAACTTACAAGCCTAGACAGACTTGGCTTCTGGAAACTGCAGACTTTCATACACAGAAGTCAGTTGCTTCGAAACCCACAGAGCGACTGCGATGGTTCTGGTCCCGTGGATCTACCGGGGAAGAACACAGGGCCTTTGTCCTCCACCGGCAGCACCTGAAGTTTCAAAGCCACTTCACGTAACGTTCACGGCCATTCTGAGTTCAGTTCAGAAGAAGGTCAAAAGTATGCTTTGCAGGTCGTGGGCACTGAAGGAAGGAAGTTTTACTAAAGATGATGACAGACTCGAGGCTCTTGACTCAACCAAATCTGTCACCACTCACCCTGTTCCCCCCACACCCAAAATTAAAAACGCAGGACAGCACTGGGGTCAGTTCGAGGCCAGAAGAGAATCTTTTCTAGTCTTTTATGGTCCGGACAAGAATGTGATCCAGGTGATTTCCTGAGTCGGCCAAACAGGAAAGTTAGCTGAACGCAGAGCACTGCACTATTTGTAAGGGAAATTGTCCCAATAGATAAAAGCCCCTTCCCCCAAATATATGGAAACCCAGTCCCCTGGTGGGTGGGAGATCCATTTGGAAAGACCCTCTCTTTTTAATAAATCTTCGCTTCTAGTGTCCAAGTTAATGCCTGAAGGGTTATTCAGAGCAAGCCTGCAGGCTCTGGTCATGCTTGAAGAGCAGTGTTCGCGTAGAAAGGGTGTTGGGCGTTGGTACTGTGTAGAGCGGAGGTTTCGGTTGAGCCTGACCTCCCAGTGGCTGAGGGCACACGCTGGCCATGGACCCCATCACATGCAGCGCAGTGGACTAAACAGGCTAGCCCAGCAGTCTTCAGGCTGGCGCTACACAAAGACTTCCCAAGGGTTCTTGGTCATGGTTTATTCAAAGACAGTTTCCAAATCTTGGCTTCCTTGCATGGACTTGCAGTTGCTCTTTTCCCTTTCCTACCTGTCCCCATCCTGGCATTACCCAGGGTGTAAAAAATCCCCAGGTGCCAAACAAGGACGCAAGTTGAAATGTTGGCATCCCCAGGGTCTCTTTACTTTCTATACTTAATAACTATCAAGTTTTAGAATGTATTTAGTTGGCTTTGTGAACTAGTATTGTATTAATAACCCAAACCAGAAAAATATTTTCAATACCAGGAGCCTACGGTCACAGGAAAATTAATTTTTTTTCAATGTGTACTATTTTTGTTCCATATATATAGAAGCTGTACAGGTAGCCACAGTGAAGACCCTGTATGCCTCTAGGCCTATTGATGACAATGCATGAGCGAGGATGATCCACACCTAGGAGGTGCTCTCCCAGTATCCCACTGGCCCATGATGTAATCTAGGATATGAATGTTTAGCAACAGGCTGGGGTGGCGGAGTTCTGATTTGTAGCATTTGCCAGTTTCCACGTCTGATTTCAAGCTACCAGCCTGACGACATAATACAGAGGTAGAAAGGGGCGCACACAACCAGATGGAACAGCTCAGCACAGGGCTGTTCCAGATCCCCATGGGGAGGTGTGCAGGGAAACCCAGGCACATGATGGTTTTCCATGTGTGGCTGGGGAACCAGCAATGTTTGCATCACTGGGAACCTATGAGAAATGCACATCCAGGCCCCCTGCCCCAGACCTATAGAATCAAAAATTGGGGGTGGAGCCCAGCCATCAGTATTCTTAACAAGCCCCCCCACCAGCCGGTGATTCTGATGGACACTAGATAAAGTTGAGACCCACTGACTACTGAATTTTATGCTGGCTGCGTTTAAGAATTACCTGGGTAGCTTCTGAAACCTGTTGGTACCTGGATCTCGCCCCAGACATTCGGATGTAATTGGTCTGGGGCCCCGGGCATCAGTATTTATTCAAAGCTGTGTGTTGCTAAGATTCAGGGTCAAGAATCTTTCTTGCTAAGGGTCAAGAAACCCAAACCGTGGTTGGAGTCCCTTAAGGAAACGTGAATGCAAAGACCCTCAGAGCAGTTCACAGGAGTCTCAAAGTCTCAAAACTTAAGCCATTTGAATGACATTCTCTCTGGCCTACAACTGGCAGACAGACACAAGGCTACTGGTAGCGTGGAAGGAAAGAGGAATTGGCTGATGGGAGGCGTTCCCAAGCCTTGGGTTTTCTTTAGTTCCTCAACCCTGCTGGAAGGAAGAATTCACCTGCATGCCTTTCCTTTGTCCCAGTATTTTAACCAATCCTGTCATGCCTTGAGACTTTCCTCCCTACCCCTACATTTTGACCTTGCCTGGGAAAAAGCCCCTCTCTCTTTCAGATCATTATACAAAAATCTTGAAGGAGGAGAGTAGAAAGGGATGCTGGGGACACTCCTTCAAGTTGGAGAGTCAAGACACTAACTAGAGTTGATGGACTGGAAGTAAAGGTGTTGTGAAGCCTCATGATGGAATCACCTGGAACTCTGAACACTCTTGGTGCCCAGCCCCACCCTAGCTAATCAAGTCAGAATCTCTGGAGGTGGGGTCTGCCCACCGGTGCAAACACACTGGAAAACTGGCAATATTAAGTGAAACTGAGCATGTACATTCCCCACAATGCAGCGATTCCACTCCTGTATCCAGCCCCTGGAGAAGCCCTTGCACACGTTACTGGCAGACATCAGTGAGGATGTTCGTGATGGCAGAAAACTGGAAACAGCCCAAAACTCCATCACCAGCTGACTGCATAAATAAATTGTGGTTTCCTGGAACAGTGAGTATACGGCACTGAACCCGAACGAACCACAGCTCCCCGGGTCGGCTTACCTCAGCTCACAGTATTGAGGAAAAAGATGCAAGGCACAGAATACTACATACAGTGTGATTCTATGTATAGCAAATCTAAGTGTTGAGGGTTGCATATAAAGATGAAGAGAATCTAAATAAAAGCAAGAGAACGATTATCACAAAAGTTAGGGTAAGTGGCTTCATGGTGGGAGGGGGGGCCTTAAAAGTGTTCACAGTGTTCCACTTCCTTAACTGGTATGGTGGTTACCTGAGTGTTTGCTTTATAGCTATATGTGTTTTATGGTCGCTATTATATGTATATTTCATCTCCTCCCAAGAAAAGGTAAGAAGAAATAAAGATGGTTGTCTGTAACTTGAAACTACAGAGTCAACCAATTAAGGAACGGGAAATAGCAATTTAACTCTTCTGGGAGGGGGGGATGGGATTTAAGTGAACTAATTCTCATCTGTCACATCAGGAAATCAGGAGACAGTGTCTAAACTTTTCCCTAACCCTAACCTTAACCTTAACCACCCAGAGAAACAGTTCAGAGCTCAAAGTGACTGCCATAGAAGAGGGTGACAGAGGTGATGCTCATTCATCCTCCTGTTTTATCCTATATACCCATAACCATGGGAACCATGTACAAGGATTACTTTGCTAAAAATTAAGAAGCAGATAACGTCTCTCCTTAGTGGTTTTCCTCCTCCAGGTCTTGGCGGAACCTTGCACAGGCAGGTTATTCAGTAGAAAGAGGGAGCAAGGGAAGAGGCAGTGGAGGGGAGCAGGCAGTGAGATGAAAGACCCCAGTTTCCACCTTAGTTTAGAGACATCACTGTGGTTGGCTTCCAGCACCAACACACGGCTGCCTCCATGGCCCTACACTATCCTTGTACTCCTTGGCAGACTGGTGCGGAGCCAGTTATGGAAGACCTTGAGAGAGAGGAAGATCCCAGAGTGATGCACCAGCCCTCCAGCTTCAGTTAAAGGCAGCGTGACAAGAAAGGTCTTGCATACTAGTGAGACCCACTTATGCCCTCCTCCTCTCCACTGCCCCCCGCACTCTCCTGTGTCACTCAGTGACAGAGCTGAGAACCCCAGACACGGCTAGAGAAGCTGCCTAAGACATAGGGAGGAAATTCAGGGACCACCGGGTCATCCAGCTACTCATTCAGTGTTGCCCAGATGTGGCCTCGGCACAAAGGACCAGCTGGGGCAAAAATACAGATTCCTGGGCCCCGCCTCAAACCTTGATAATCAGAATCTCGATGAGTGAGTGGGGATCAGCACCCACCACCTCTGTGCTTGGAGTGATCCTTCTGATGTGACAAGTTTGGGAAAGAGCGCTGTATCACTCAGTGCCTGTTTCCTGAGGGCCCACGTCTGAGAGGGGCCCTGCCTCCTGACCCGCGAAGTGCTCAGCACTGAGTCTGATCCAGAGAAGCACACACTACATATTAGCTATTACTATTTTCAGGGCACAGTCTTTGACCTCAGGAAGCTCACAGAGGGGGAGGCAGGAAAATTAAAAGGGAATTAGAGATGCTTACACACCAAAGAGAGAAGCTGCTTCAGTAAATGTGCATCCATCACACTGATGGATCCTGGGGTTACAAAGAGAAGACTGGCTCACACTCTCAAGTCAAATATATATATATATATGTATATATATATATATATATGTGTATATATATATATATATATATATATATATATATATCTTAAAATATATTTTTATCCAATTAGCACCCAGTTTTTAGGATTCCAGGTAAATAATAAGACAACACTTCTATGGTACTTATTGGGCCCTTTGCGCATATGAAGTGGCAGTGAGGTACGTGCTGTTATTTTCCCTGATGACCGTGCAGATGAGGAGACGGAGGCACACAGGTTACGTAAGGAGCCTGGGGTCACACTGTGGGCTGTCCGGCCCCTGCATTCATGCCCTTAACCTCCACAGGGTCGTGGTCTCTCTCCCCAGGGAGATGAAGATTTCTGTAATGAAGATGCAACAAAAGGTGCTGCTCCCACATCTCTTCCCACATAGACAGTTTAGGAACAACCAAGATGCCCAACACCTGTGGAATGAGTAGATACCTGATAATTTATAAACTTGATACAATAGGATGAAACCATTCAAAATGTGCTTTTGCAAAGTTTGAAGGAACAAGGAGATATGCCAAGAGCAAAATACAGTGGAATTTACAAAATTCCTATAAATTTTGATGACATAAATTTTAAATTGCTCCATTCCAAAAGTTAACAATGTAAATTGCTCCATTCCAAAAGTTAACAATGTCTCCAAGGGGGACACTGTGGCTTCTGTCTGGTAGTGTTGAAAGCCAACAAAGCTGATGGCTCCAAAGGTAAAGTGGAAGCTAGGTTCTTTCACTCAGTCATCTCTGCCCTTGTTTTCCCTCTTGCTTTTCTGAAAAAAAAGTTTATTTTTCTTGAAAACAAGTGATTCCTATTTTATGTTTAGTCCTGAGTGAGATGTTCATAGTACATCCTTTAAATGTGACTGCCCTGTAAAAAATAAAATTACATTCATAACTAAGTGGTGGCACAGCATTTCAACTCTTAAAAAAACTAAATATAGAAAAAACGATTGAAAAGAAATGGGTGAAATTTTGTTTTCCCAAATGTCTACCGTCCACGTGCATCACTATACCATTGGGGAAAACTTTCTAAAAGAATTACCAGAAAATATACCAGACAGACGATAAACAGACTGTTAGGGCATCAACATGTACACGGTGTTACTGCGGTCAGGCAGACCGCAGAGGTGGGGAGAGGCAGGGAGGAGGAGAGGTCGGGAGCTGGGGAGTCCCAGGGGAGCTGGCCTCCCAGTATCAGCAGACCCATTGTTGGGAGACCCCAGGGAGAGATCCACCCAAGGGTGAAGTTGCCTCAGTAGAGGTGACCGCTGAAAAAATATTAATGAAATGTATGCTAGGAATAGTTTCCGATTGGGGAACTGGTAGAAAAGTAACGTTTCCCCCTCAGTTTGCTTGCTCACAGAAGGGTAGACTTTGGTGTCAAGCAGACCCAGTGTTCAAATCCTGGCTCTGCCATCTGATAGCCGGGTGACCCCAGCCCCAACTCCACTTCCTCGTTTGAACTAAGTAAAATAATCTTGACCTCAGAGAGTCCTTATGAGATTAGGGAGATAATGTACCGAATGTGCCCAGTGCAGGGACTGATACGTTGTAGGTATTCAACAAATGTGACTTCTTTTCTCCTGAGTGGCCTGTAGAAATACAAGCTGAAATGCTGCTAAAGAGTTCTCTTAGCATCTTTTAAAACTTATAACATGTCACTCATCATCTGAAAGTTAGTTAGTTATCTTGCAAGCTCAGCTATCAAACATGGCCAAGGATTTGAAAGTAAGCAGAAGAAGCCAGTGTAGATGTTTTGGAATGTGTGCCCCAAACTCTGGTGTTTTCGTTGCAGGAGTGTCTCTGAGATCTCTCTCAGAGCTTGTGTGCCCATCCTTAAAGCGTCATTTGGGCAAGCTGAGCTACCAGATTTCCTCAGAGCATAACTGAGTTTAGAAATGAATTTGTGTCCCAATGGCTGATAAGCACATAAAAAGGTGTGCATCAAAGAAATTAAAGCCACAGTGAGACAGCCACTACACACCCACCAGGATGATTACAATGAAAAAGACTCATCATACTAAGTGTTGGTGAGGATGCAGGACAACTTAACGCTCAGGCATCACTAGTGGGGATGGGAAACAGTGCCAACACTTTAGCAAATGATTTGGCAAGATCTTGCCAAATTAAGTATTATGTACATACTCTCAGGCCCATCAGTTCCACTCCTGGCTAATCCTCAACTGAAGTGAGTATTTACATCCACCAAAAAACATATACAAGAATGTTCATAAAAACTGGATACAACCCAAGTGTCCATCAATAAGAGATATACATACTGTGATACTATTCACAGGAAAGCATGCTACACATCAGTGAAGAAGAGGAAACTACTGCTGCCCTCAACATTTTGGTTGACTCTCCCAGAGGCAATAGCCAGCAAAAGAAGCCAGGCACAGAGTCCAATACTCTTTCCATTTATGTGAAGTTTGAGAATAAGCAAAACTATTCTATGGTGACCCATTCTTCATCCTGATCCAGGTGCTGGTTACGTGGTGTGTGCATACAGAGAAGTTCACTGTGCTGTACACTTAGGACTAGGGCACCCTGCTGTCTGTGAGTTTGACCTCAACAAAAAATTAAATTAAATGAAATTAAATTAATAAAATAAAACAAAATAAAATAGGAAAATGGGGAGGAAGAGAACAGGCATCAGAATCTGAGGACGCTTTCATTCAGATCCAGGGCAGAGTCTAAGGTGCCTCCACAGTCCCTGAGGGCTCCACACTTGAAACAGATTAGTAACAGTATCACACTATTAAGGAGAAAATTTGCATTTACTGAATGCTAGACATTATGTTCAGGGCTTTACACAAATTTATCATCTCGTTTTATCACCCCAGCCACTCTGGGAGGTAGATGCTATCATTATTCCCATTTACCAATGAGAAAATTAAGGCTCAGAGACACTAAGCAACTTGCCCAAGGTCACAGAGCTAAATAAATGGCCCTGCCAGAACTCTAAGCCTGGTCTGTCTGAGTCCAAAATCCATGGTCTTAACCATCATGTTATACTAATGCAGAGTATGAATTGGGGTCCCTTATCACCACCCAGAATAATCCAACGAAGTTTAAAGTCAGGTTGTATACCTTCCAATTAGGAGGTAGGGGAGTGTACAATATATATTACCAAGGGTTTTTTTTTTTTCTGTTTTTACTGGACTGAATTTTTAAAATAAGATTATTTTTCAATTATAAAAGCTGTTCATAGTCATTATGGAAAATCTGAAGAATATAGAAAAAAATATGAAAAAAAACTTCCACATCCCCACTGGAAGAATATGTCATGGAAGATTTTCTTTCTAAAAGGAAAGAAATGTTGACGTGTAGAGGGTAATGTCAATAGTCTGGTATGTTTACCCCCCTTTCCTAACTGTGCCAGATGTTGGGTTGTGTTATTTTGAGGAAAGTTGAGCCAACTTGGAAGCCACAAGGTACTGGGGCAGACTTGACAGTCTTGAATGTGCAGTAATTACTGTTGTTGACTTCTAAACAATGTAAACTCAGGGTGAAGTCTCCTGGAAGGCAGCATTTTAAATGGAAACATTTGGTGCTGGAAGTGACAACAACAGTTATATTAAAACAGAATCTCAACATCAAGTTTTGACCCTGGAAAGGATCTTGATTTCTGGAAAGGGAGACATTTAATAAAAGCCATGTTTTTCATAGATGAGGGAAACTGAGGCTCCAACAGGGGAAGAAATGGGGCCATTGGAGCACAGCTTAGTTGCTCAGGGCACACCTTCTGGAGCCAGGCGACTTGGCCTTTACCATCATTTACCAACTGGGTGACCTGAGCAAGTCTCTTAACCTCTGAAGCCTCAGCTCCCTCACCCATAAAATGGGGACAGTAAGACCTTCCTCTCAGGAGACTGCGAGGGTGAAATGAGATGGTACCCATTGCCTGGCACATGGTAGATGCTCAATAAAATTATTTCTTAATTATATAGGCAATGCAGTGGCTGTAGAAAAGCTGGAAAATATGCTTTTTTAAAACAAATATTTAAACAAAATTTCTTTAAATCATGTAAGTGAGCTTATGTCCTACTCATATGTGTTTATACATCTATTAGTATTTTCTTTTTACATCTGAATTTACAAGGGTAGCTCCATTTTGCAGTTAGCATCAAGACTGGAGATTTAGCACAGCAGCTTTAGCCACCATCTAGTAGGCTGTCCTTCGAAATTCTGCGTCTTCAAAAGCCTAGGGAGTCAGGGGTGTGAATGAACACAGAAGAACCCTGTCAGCCGTGTCTTATGACTTTTTTATTTATCTCTGCATTCTCAGCTGCTGCCGCCAAGACTGAACCTTTAGAAATATCCCAGGCATTTTGAATGAACTCGGGTTATAAACAGTTCTCATCCAGTTCAGACTGGCAGAAACCCTGTATATTGAATGCTGCCTTTAAGTGAAATGGAAACAGATCCTCCAGTTTATTTTTATATAGCTCCTCTGTGAGTGTAACAAGCTAATAACTAATTGAGAAACTATTTCAGTCTGTAACTAGGGACTGGGGCAGTATTCACTCATTATCTTGGTAGTTGGTCCAGAACCCGAGGCAGACAGGGCTCCAGTCAAGAAACCCCGATGACTAAGCCAACTTTATCAAATCTTAAAAGAAGGAGATGGGAAGTAACATTCCAAGTTTCCACTACAGAGTTCTTTCTAATAGGAAGCCCACTGGTGTACTGAAAAGAAAATTTGAATTTTTCAAGCCCTGACATTGGTGAGAAACTTACTGACCCCCAAACAAAACTACTTTTTAGAAAGGATCACTCATATCATCTAGTCATTCTTACCCTCTAAATGTCTCCTAAACCCATCCACTTCTGTCCAGTTGCACTGCTACCAGGTCATCCGATCCACCTCCCACCTGCAGCCATGCTCATCTTTCTATAAAGCCCATCCGATGATGCCACTGCCCTGCTAAAGCCCTTTAAAGGCTCCCTGCTGCCCTCAGGATCAAGCCCAAAGCCCCCCGAGGCCACTGCTCCCTCCCAGCTCCCCAGTGCCTCGCACCCTGCTCTCATCGCTCAGGCCTTCTTTCAGTCCCCCTTCCAGGCTCAGGGTCTTTGCCTCCATCCTTCCCTCATCCAAAAGCCCTCCCTGCCATTCACATCTAGTTAATTTCTAGGGGAACCTATTCAAACCCCCTGCTAAAGTCTCTCGAGGCATCCTGAACTTCTTCGGAGCACTTTTCACAGTCTGTAATCATGGATTCACATGATTATTGGAATAGTGTCTGGCTTCCCCCCAGGCTTGAGTTTCGAGTAGAACAACGTGTTGGCTTATGTTCTCCACTGAACCTCCAGCATCTGGCAGGTCCAGTCCTGCGCCCACAGCAGGCGCTCGATCAATCTTGGCTGAACCAATGAATGAAACCCTACTCTAGCTTCCTTTGGAAGCCCCCAGGCCTTTCTCTCTCAGACTCCAGACTATCAAAAGGACACACATCTTTTCCAGCAATATAAAGGATTCTCCAGGTCAGTGGGGATGCCCAGACTTTAGTATCGGAGAGGCAAGTATTTGCATCCAGTCTCTAGCACTTACTACCAGCATGCCCTTGGCCTAGTCGCTAACCCTCTCAAGGCTTGTTCCCTCTCCTATAAAACGGGGTTCCTTGCGGATCTTATTGCACAGGGTAATCTTGATATTTAAATACGTTAACTGAGATCACATACACAAATCCACCAGAAGAGCGCCTGGCACACAGCAGATGCAACAGGTGCTTAATAAATGGCGGTCCTCGTCAGGGTTCAAACCGCTGTTTGCCTGGTTTCCTAGGCAAAATATAACTTGGGGTCTGACGCCTTCCTTCTTGCCTTCCTTTGCCAGCACCTATTGTGTTTGTTGACTCAAGACCGAAAATGACAAACGTGCCAGACACAGCCATGCTCTCTTGGAGCTAATCTCTGTTTGAATTGAAAGATAAGTGTTTTCAATATGCAAACAATATCTTCAAGAGTTACATGGGGGCTTCCCTGGTGGTGCAGTGGTTGAGAGTCTGCCTGCCGATGCAGGGGACACGGGTTTGTGCCCCGGTCCAGGAAGATCCCACATGCTGCGGAGCGGCTGGGCCCGTGAGCCATGGCCGCTGAGCCTGCGCGTCCGGAGCCTGTGCTCCGCAACGGGAGAGGCCACCACAGTGAGAGGCCCGCATACCGCAAAAAAAAAAAAAAAAAAAAAAAAAAAGAGTTACATGAATTGGGTTAAACCCTCTCACAGCCATTGCTGGGAAACGATCCTAAGACACTGATCTTAGATACAAACAAATATTTAGGAATATGGACATTAATTTGGTGCATGATATCGAAACACTTCTCTTTGGCTGATGTGAGAAAACGTTTAATGTCTACTCATTCTGATTGCAATTCCCAGGCTGATAGGAAAGACGTGAACGTCGCCTCACCATTTCCTCACAGGTAGACCACTCCATTTCCGCTGCCTGCTGCAACTTTAATATAGCTAGCAACAATAACAACAACGATGAAGAAAATAATAATAATCATTATAAGGACTATTTATTGAGTTCTTACAACATGTCAGGTGTTGTACAAGGTCATATATCCCTATGTTGTCTTTAACCTTCAAAACAACTCTCTGAAGGTATTATTATCTCCAATTTTCAGATGAGAACTCTGAGGCTCTGAAAGGTAAGTGACTTTTCTAAGATGCAAATGTGGGATATGACACCTCATTTGCCTGTCCCTATTCTACTGGTCTTCAGGAAATCATCTCAAAGTTTGAATTAAAAGAGTAACATTTTCAATATGTAAAAATATGTTCAATAGCTGCACAAATGAAATTAAATTCTCTTAGGAATGAAGGCAGCCATGGTAGCAATATTTATAATGGTGAAACTTAGGAAGCAGTGTCCAATAAGAAAAAAATTATGTAGCTAATCATGTAAAATAAGTTTATAATATACGGGGATATGTTTACCATGTAAAGCTAGGTGAAAAAAGCAAGGATACATGAAAATAACTGCTATGAAGTATGATCTCACTGATGTAAACTGAAAGATAGAGATCCATTTTCAAAAAGATTGACATGAAAGATGACAACTGGAAGTTCAAGGGACCCAGAATAGCCAAAACAGTCCTGAAAAAAGAGAACAAAGTTGGAGGACTCACACTTTCCCATTTAAAAACTTACTAAAAGCAACAGTAATTGAGACTGGGTGGTACTGGCATAAGGATAAATATATAAATCAATGGAATAGACCTGAAAATCCAGAAGTGAACACTTACACTTATTTATTAAATTTATGTATTTATTTATTACATTTATGGTCAACTGATTTTCACCAAGGGTGCCAAGACCATTCGATGGGGGAAAGAATAGTCTCTTCAACGTATGCTGCAGGACAACTGGATATCCACATGCAAAAGAATAAAGGTGGACCCTTAACTTACACCACATACAAAGAGCAACTCAGAATGGGTCAAGGACCTAAATAAAATCCCTAACACCATAAAGCTCTTGAAAAAAAGTGAGTGGAAAAAAGTGGTTTAGACATGGTCCATGGTCCAACAGATTAGACAATGATTTCTTAGATATGACACCAAAAGCATAAGGAACAAATGAAAAAATAAAGTGGACATCAACAAAATTTAAAACTTCCATGCTTCAAAATACACCACTTTCAAGAAAGTTAACAGACAACCCATGCAACTGCAAATCATATCTCTGATTAGAGACTTGTGTCTAAAATACATTAAAAAAAATCCTTACTACTCAATAAAAGACAGACAATCCAATTAAAAAAGGCAGAGGAGGGCTTCCCTGGTGGCGCAGTGGTTGAGAGTCCGCCTGCTGATGCAGGGGACACGGGTTTGTGCCCCGGTCCGGGAAGATTCCACATGCCGTGGAGTGGCTGGGCCCGTAAGCCATGGCCGCTGAGCCTGCGCATCCGGAGCCTGTGCTCCGCAACGGGAGAGGCCACAACAGTGAGAGGCCCGCGTACCGCAAAAAAAAAAAAAACAAAAAAGGCAGAGGATCTGAATAGACATTTCTCCAAAGAAGCTATACAAACGGCCAATAAGCACCTGATAAGATACTCAACATCATTAGGCATTAGGGAAACATAAATCAAACCACACTGAGATACTACTTAACATCCACAAGGATGGCTATAGTCCAACAGACAGATAATAAGTGCTGGTGAGAATGTGTAAGAATTGGAACCCTCATCCACTGCTGGTGGGAATGTAAAATGGCGCAACCGCTCTGAAAACAATGTGGCAGTTCCTCAACCAACTGAATCTAGAGTTACCATATAACCCAGGAATTCCGCTCCTTACTATATACCCAAAAGAAATGAAAACATGTGTCCACACAAAATATTGCACATGAATGTTCATAGTGGCATTATTCATAATAGCCAAAATGTGAAAACAACTCAAATGTCCATCAACCAATGAATAGATACATAGATGTGATACATCCATACAATGGAATATTATCTGGCCATGAGTTGTATCCCCCTCAAATCCATATGTTGAAGCCTTAAACCCACTGTACTGTGACTGTGACTGTACTGGAGATGGGGCCTTTAAGGAGGTGATTAAAGTTAAATGAGGTCATAAGAGTAGAGCCCTGATCTGATAGAACGGGTACCCTTATAAGAAGAGGAGGAGATACAAGAACTCTCCCTCCACTATGTGGGGACACAGCTAGAAGGTGGCTTCTGCAAACCAGGAGGAGAGCTCTCACCAGACCCAACCATGCTGGCACCTTGATCTTGGAAATCCAGACTCCAGACTGTGGGGAAAAAAATGTCTGTTGTTTAAGTCACTCAGTCTATGGTATTTTGTTATGGCAGCTGAGTAATACAAGTCATAAAAAGAAATGATGTATTAATATGTGCTACAACATGGATTAAGCTTGAAAACACTGTGCAAAGTGAAGATGCCAGTCACAAAGGCAAATCTATAGAGACTGAAAGTCCATTAGTGGTTGTCTAGGGCTGGAAAGAATGGGAGTCTTGCGGGCTTATAGCTAACGGGAGTCGGGTTTCCTCTGGGGGTGATGAAGATGTGCTAAAATTGATTGTAGTAATGGTGGCAAATTCTGGGACTATACTAAAAGTCGCTGAATTGTATGATATATGAATTATATCTAAATAAAGTTATTTTTAAAAAAGAAAGATGACATTTTGATAGCAGTTATCTCTGGATGGTGAGACTTAGAATTATCTACTTTTTTGTTCAAGTTTCCACAAGGGGCAAGTATTACTTTTCTAATCAGTTAAGAAGAAAGTTTTTTTTGTTTGTTTTGGTTTTTTTTTTTGCTGTACGCGTGCCTCTGCTGTGGCCTCTCCCGTTGCGGAGCACAGGCTCCGGACGCACAGGCTCAGCGACCATGGCTCATGGGCCTAGCCGCTCCGCGACATGTGGGATCTTCCCACATGTGGGATCTTCCCAGACCGGGGCACGAACCCGTGTCCCCTGCATCGGCAGGCAGACTCTCAACCACTGCGCCACCAGGGAAGCCCAGAAAGTTATTTTTAAAAATTCTGTTAAAAAAAGTGCCAGCAGTATTCTCCTTTTCTACAAAGCTGGTAAAGCTCACACCTCCTCAAGAGTGGAATACACACTAATGACAACTCCTCCGGGCCGGGCCTCTCAGTGTTTAATGTTCTCTCATGTACATTATCTCATGTGAGATTCACAACCTCTTTGTGCTGTAAACAAGGCAAATACCTATTTTCTTCCTGAATGTATTTATATCCTGCTTCCTCCCTAAAAGGATTTCAGATAATTTACAAAAAAATATATAGGTAATAAAAATAGAAAAAAGAAAACCAAGTCTGAAGAGAAATGGAGAATTTAGATATGCTAACCAAGAAGAGCCAGTGAGTTGCTATAAATGAGGTTTAAATTGAACTCTGAGCTTCCTGGCAGACTAGGCAAAAAGGAGAAGTTAGGGAAGAAGCAAACCATTTCCCCAAGGGGAGCTACATTTTTCCTGGCACCGTTTGCTGGAAACATTTCTCATATGGGGATTTATTTTTGTAAAAAGATCTAATGGACCATGATCCAGGAATTCTACTCCTAGGTGTACACTCAAGAGATACTCTTAGATATCTACGAGGAATGCTCATAGCAGTTATATTCATAATAACTATAAACTGTAAACAACTCAAATATCCATCAAGAGTAGAGTGATAAACAACTGTAGTATATTCATACAAAGGAATACTATACCACCAGTGAAAAAGAACAAATTACTGATACAACCAAGATGGCTGAATCACACAACATGTGGAGTGAGCAAGCCAGATATAAAAGACTTTTATTTAAATGATGATCAAAAAACAGGTAAAACTAGTCGAGGATGATAGAAACCAAAACAGTGATTACCTGGGGGGCAGGGGGTGAGAGGTCAGGAAGATGAGGTAGGCGGGGTGGATTGACTGGGATGAGGCATGGTGGAGCCTTGAGGAATAATGGAAATGTTCCGTATCTTGACCTAGAGCTGGTTGGTACATGGGAAAGATGTCTATTCAGATCCTCTGTCCATTTTTAAATGTTTGGGTTTTTTTGGTTTTTTTTTGTTTTTTTTTTGCGTTATGCGGGCCTCTCACTGTTGTGGCATCTCCCCTTGCGGAGCACAGGCTCCGGACGCACAGGCTCAGTGGCCATGGCTCATGGGCCCAGCCGCTCCACGGCACGTGGGATCTTCCAGGACCGGGGCACGAACCCGTGTACCCTGCATTGGCAGGTGGACTCTCAACCACTGCGCCACCAGGGAAGCCCTGTTTGGGGTTTTTTTTTTGATGTTGAGTTGTATGAGTTCTTTGTATACTTTGGATATTAACCCCTTATCAGATATATCATTTGCAAATATCTTCTCCAATTCAGTAGGTGGCCTTTTCGTTTTGTTGATAGTTTCCTTCTCTATGCAAAAGATTTTTAGTTTGATGTGGTCCCATTTGTTTATTTTTGCTTTTATTTCCCTTGCCTGAAGAGACATATCCAAAAAACATCACTAAGACTGATGTCAAAGAACGTACTGCCTATGTTTTCTTCTAGGAGTTTTATGGTTCCAGGTCTTAACATTTAAAAGAATAAAACTGGACTACTTTCTCACACCATATACAAAATTAAATTCAGAATGGATTAAAGACTTAAATGTAAGAACTGAGATTATTTCATTTTTAAAAATGCATATGGCAACCCACTAATTATTTTCACCATCCACAGTGGGAAAAACACTGCTCTAACATGATTCAAAAATTGTATGATTTACAATAGTCATTGATCATTATTGAACCCCTACTGTCTGTGAGTATTGGACTAAACGTGTTACATGTACTGTCTCATATGGGTTTCTCTAGGACCCAGTGAGGGGAATACTTTTATAATTTCTATTGTGCAGATGAAGAAATGGAAGGTCAGAGAGGTTAAGTAACTGTCTCAAGGTCACACAGCCAGTGAGAATTTATAGGTGAGCATTAGCTCAAGTCTTTTTAACTCAAATAACTTTGCCTCTCAGTTGGGCTTTTAGGAGTGTTAGTTTAATTTTACAGTTAGAAGATGGAAGATCAGGAAGGTTAAGTGCTTTGCTCAAAGATACACAGCTAGGAAGCTTCCAATCAGGGTCTGAATATAAATCTTGGGACTCCAGGCCCAGTACTCTTGCTGCCGCTATTAGCAGCTCACTTGGACAGCTTCAAAGGTCACTCTGAAACCTCTTAAATGACAAGTCTTCAGATGCCACGAAAAGCAAATGAGGGCAACTCCAAAACACATGGTGAAAGTAGAACACATACAACAGACTCAGTCTCCTCTACCTCCCTCCTGCTCATGGGATAAAATAAAGTACTTTTTAAAAAGTCTTTCTATACACCAAAGTATTAACAGTGACAGCATGGTGGATACCCTTTTTTGATCTCTTGATACTTTTCTGTATTTTGCAAAATGAGAATGTATTACTTTGATAAAGGGACGGTTTTTAAGTTATTCTAAAAGGAATCAGTCTGTCCTTAACATCTAGCCTCCATAGCTCTATACCTCTAAAATTTTCCATGTCCTGGACTAATGAGAGACAAATCTGAAAATTGGCAAGAGACTTTAGCTGCTCAGATCCTAAATTTAGATCCTCAGGGTGAATACCATGCATCAACAGGGTTGGACTGGCACTTACAGAGAGAAGGAGGGACAATTAGATGGGTGGGACCATTGCCCTTTAAACCAGGCTAACAGGCATAAAGGAACATGGATTTCACATGAAACAAAACACCAACAGATTTCTCTGGAGCTTAACTCCATAAATAACATCTGTGCATTGCGGCATCAGAGGTGGGGAAGAGGAAGGACTCCCAAGCTCCCCAGTCTGCTACTTCCTTGCTGGGTGGCCCTGGGTATATTGTTCAACCTTTCTGTGCCTCAGTTTCTTCATCTATAAAATGGAGACCATACAGTACCTACTTCAAAGGGCTGCTGAGAAGACTGAGTTCCTACTAAAGACATGCTTGGAACATTGCTTGCTTCATAGTAAGCACACAGGAATGTGAACAGTCCTTTTTATTACTTTAGAAAAGATGGATAATATATTTCCTTTTATTTATTTGGTTGGTTGCTTGGAAACAGTTCTGTTTACCTTAGATTGACTTTGTCCATAGGGTGTTTACCAAGCTGGATGATTTGGGAAGGGTATTGTGTAACACAGATTCAGTCATTTAATCAACAAATGTTTCTTGAACATCTACCACATACATGCTGGGCACTGTTCTAGGAGTTGGGATAGAGCGGTGAACGACACAGAAAGGAAAAAACATCCAAGCTGCCACAGGAAGCTTCCATATTCTAGTGCAGTCACACAAACAATAAACAAAATAAATCATTAAAATCCTGGGCAATTCAAAAGAATTAAAAACTTAAACAAGTGGGCTTCCCTGGTGGCCCAGTGGTTGAGAGTCCACCTGCCGATTCAGGGGACACGGGTTCGTGCCCCGGTCCGGGAAGATCCCACATGCCGCGGAGTGGCTAGGCCCGTGAGCCATGGCCGCTGAGCCTGTGCGTCCGGAGCCCGTGCTCCGCAACGGGAGAGGCCCCAACAGTGAAAGGCCCGCGTACCGCAAAACAAAACAAAACAAAACAAAAAACACCTTAAACAATTATTAATCGGTGACTAAATACAATTAAATACATCACATAGTCAAAGACAATTTGTTAAGGAACTAACATAGTAATTACAACATAACAGATCCTCTACATGTAGCCCCCGGAACAAACACAGGACACGGGGCACCCAGCCATCCTGGAGCTGGCATTGTCCCAGATCCTCTATTGCAGCCAGGGTTGAAGGGCAATCACACATTTCTTTATTTCTCCAAATCTGCAGAGAAGAGTTGGCACCGACACCAAGTTCTTAATCTGTGCCCATGCATGTTGTAATAAAAGTTTGGAAGCAGTCAGTTCTTGTTTTTTTTTAAAAAAGATATTGTATTCTTACTATGTAACTGCTACACTTCCACTCTTTTTTTTTAAATTAATTAATTTATTTATTTTTGGCTGTGTTGGGTCTTCGTTTCTGTGCAAGGGCTTTCTCCAGTTGCAGCGAGTGGGGGCCACTCTTCATCGCGGTGCGTGGGCTTCTCACTATCGCGGCCTCCCTTGTTGCGGAGCACAGGCTCCAGACGCGCAGTCTCAGTAGCTGTGGCTCACGGGCTTAGTTGCTCTGTGGCACGTGGGATCCTCCCAGACCAGGGCTCGAACCTGTGTCCCCCGCATTAGCAGGCAGATTCTCAACCACTGCGCCACCAGGGAAGCCCAGTCAGTTCTTTTTGAATCACCCTGTAGATAACATATTAGGTGGGGACAAGCAGGGCAGAGGGATGGGGGTCGGGGGGTCAGGGAGGGCACACTGAGAAGATGACATTAAGCAGAGCCTGATGGAGGTAAGGGAGCGATCCATGAGGTAATCTGGGGTCTGTGCCTTCACTGTTTTTTCTCCTAATTTTTTTCATTGTGGTAAAATACACATAACATAAAATTTACCATCTTAACCATCTTAAAGTGCACAATTCAGTGGTATTAAGTACATTCATATTGTGCAACCATCACCACCATCCATCTCTAGAACTCTTTTCATCTCGCAAAACAGAAACTCTGTACCTATTAAACAAGAACTCCCCATTCTCCCCTCCTCCCAGCCCGTGGCAACCACCATCCTACTTTCTGCATCTATGAATATTACTATTCTAAGTATCTCATTTAAGTGGAATCATACAGTATTTGCCTTTTTGTGACTGGCTTATTTCACTTAGCATAATGTCCTCAAGGTTCATCCACATTATGCCATGTGTCAGAACTTCCTTCTTGAGGCTGAATAATATTCTATTGTATGGACATACCACATATTTCTTATCTATTCATCCACTGATGGACACTTGGGTTACTTCTACCTTTTGGCTACCGTGAATAATGCTACTATTAACATATGTATACAAACATCTCATTGAGTCTCTGCTCTCTTTCTTGTATTTACCCCAAAGTGGAACTGCTGGATCATATGGTAAATCCAATTACAAATTTATTAAGGAACCGCTTTATCTGCATCATTTTACATTCCCACTAACAATGCATAATGGGTCCGATTCTCCACATCCTCACCAATCCTTCCACATCCTCACCAATCCTTGTTATTTTCTATCTTTTGATAGTATCCATCTTTATGGATGTGGGGTAGTCTGTGCCTTCATTTATATTTTATGTAACAGATTTATGAAAATATAACTCACATACCATACAATGCACTCATTTAAAGTAAGCAATTCAATGGTTTTTAGTATATTCACAGACAGGTGCAACCGTCACCACATCAATTTTACATCTTCATTATCGCCCAAAGAATCCCCATACCTTTTAGCTATCGCCACCATTCCCTCAGCCTCCTGGCCCTAGGCAAGCACTAATCTACTTTCTATCTCTATAGACTTTCCTGTTCGAGACATTTCACATAAATGGAATCATATAAATATGTGGTCTTTTGTGTCTGTCTTCTTGCACTTAGCAAGCTTTCAAGTTTTTCAGTTTTCAAGGTTCGTCCACGTTCGAGCATGTATCAGTCCTTCATTGCTTTTTATGGTGTGGCCTTCGTTTCTGCATTGAACTTCTGTTGCACTCTTGAGAGCATGGATTCCGGACCTCTCCCACAGCCTACCCATTCATGGGCTGGTGGAAAGGAAGGGTGTGAGAACAGCAAGGCAGTATGACGTTGTGGAAAGTTGTAAATGTCCTCAGCTCTGCTCTTTAGCAGCTGTTGACCAAAACCAAGTGACTTAACCTCTGAGACAGTTTCCTTCCTCCCCTGAAAGACAGGGGTGATAATAGTTTATGCTCATTCCATTTGTTGTGAAGATTAAAAATATAATAATATATTTAAGGTACATGGTAGGCACTCATGAGGCTTTCATAATGACCGTGGATCTTTGCAGACACCCAGGTGTGGCAGCTAAGGATAGAGGTAATGCTGTCCTGCAGGCTGGACACCATGGCAGGAGAGATTTCCCATCACCCTTCCTCTGTAAGCTCCATTTTCATTCAGAAAGTCACCCATTGGTGTGACAGACCCAGGTGTGGTGATAGGAAAGCCCTCAATCTAGGAAATATGCTTCCCACTCCTCAAATATATGACCAAAGAGAAACTGCCTTTAAACATCCCTACTCTTCTCCCCAAAATTCTCCTGAAGTGACAAATACCCAGGCTACCCTTCCCTCTTCTCCCCTCCCCAGTTACTCTCTGGCTCTCCCTATCTCACCCCACTCTCTCCAGCAAAGCACAGAATGTTCCCCATCTATTGTCTTTGCCTTCGATCTTGAGACCAAACTCCCAAATCCAACAACCACCGCCAAGACAAGAGCAATCGTTTTCCAAGGTTTGGATTTGCCCAACAATAGGCCTCTTTGCCCAGGAGGCAGGAGATTCTACAGCAAACACCTATCAGATTTCCTGTTTTATAGATTTCCTGGCTCACTTCTTCCACTTTTCAAAGAAGAGAGCAAGGCCCATCTAGCTGGTAAATTGCAGAGTTGGGCCAGGAACTCAGATCCCCTGAATTTTAATCCAGATGATATTGCATTACTGAGAAGAACCCTTGCAAAGGAAGATTTTGAATCCAAAGCTATTACTGGAATCTTGCAGCTAATCCATAGTATCAGGATTTTGCTGATGTGGTTACAACAAATCCACTACTAAGAATAAACACATGTAATCCCTTTCTCTGGCCTCTGGCCTGACACATCCTTATAAATTTCCCCCAGGGGATTCTAACCTGCAGCCAGGAGTGAGAACCACTGCTGCAGGTAAATTACCTGGCATACATTTTGTTTTTGTTTTTGTTTTTCTTGACAGTTTAAAAAATATTACTAAAATCAGCCACCAGTTATTGATCATTCACTTTGTGCCAGGGATCTATTTAATAGGATACATGGTATTTAATATTATTTAATCCTCACAGGAGCCCTCTGGGATGGGCCCTAACTGTCCCCACATAACAGAGGAGAAAACGGCTTCAAGAGGATGAGTGCCTTGCCCTGACCACTGATGGTAGGAGGCAGGACTCGGTTCATTCAGACGCCAGAGCCCATAATCTTTCTTTTTTAAATTTTATTTTATATTTATTTTATTTATTTTTGGCTGCATTGGGTCTTCGTTGCTGCGCGTGGGCTTTCTCTAGTTGCTGCGAGTGGGGGCTACTCTTTGTTGCGGTGCGCGGGCTTCTCATTGCAGTGGTTTCTCTTGTTGCAGAGCACCGGCTGTAGGCGCGCAGGCTTCAGTACTTGTGGCACGCAGGCTCAGTAGTTGTGGCTTGTGGGCTCTAGAGCGCAGGCTCAGTAGTTGTGGCACACGGGCTTAATTGCTCCGCGGCATGTGGGAGTTTCCCGGACCAGGGCTTGAACCCGTGTCCCCTGCATTGGCAGGCAGATTCTTAACCACTGCACCACCAAGGAAGCCCCCCATATTCTTAATAACAATGTATATTAGCCATATGTTGAGCATTTATATTACTAATAATATTTATCATTTAGTGATCGCTTTGTTTTTTCAGCCAGACACTAATCCGGTTCATTTAATCCTTACAGAAACCCTATGGGGTGGTTACTAACATTAGTGTTTCCATTTTATTGCCATGCAAACTGAGTCACAGAGAGATTAAGCAACCACCACAAGGTTATACAGTTGATAAATGGGAAACTTAATCCAATCTGGTGCCTTGAACCTTCCAGACATTTGTGGATTTACCTAAATCCTACAAAAGCATTCTGCGTCTATATAATGGCAAAGAAGAATGCTGAACAGTCAGATGATGGAATGAAACTAATGGTTGGAAGCATCCATTTACATAATCTTAAATTGGGGATTTGAACTTTGGGGGCAGACCATTTCATAAAGGAAATCGTTTTTTATTTTACTTTTCATTTCGGTAGAATAGTAGGGGATCTTTGAGCATTTCAACAGAAGGCACATCCTAGTTGTGTACTTTTGCAACTTTTAAATGAAAAGATATGTATGGGACTTCCCTGGTGGCACAGTGGTTAAGAATCTGCCTGCCAATGCAGGGAACACGGGTTCGAGCCCTGGTCTGGGAAGATCCCACATGCCGCGTAGCACCTAAGCCCATGCGCCACAACTACTGAGCCTGAGCTCTAGAGCCTGCGAGCCACAACTACTGAGCCTGCATGCCACAACTACTGAAGCCCGTGCGCCTAGAGCCCGTGCTCTGCAAGGAGAAGCCACTGCAATGAGAAGCCCACGCACTGCAACAAAGAGTAGCCCCAGCTCGCTGCAACTAGAGAAAGCCCGCACACAGCAACAAAGACCCAGTTCAGCAAAAAATAAATAAATTAATTAATTAAACTAAAAAAAAAAAAAAGATATGTATGAAAGTTGATGTCATCCTAACATCCCCACTCACTGGTGAGTCTTAAAACTAGAACTGATGAAAGTAGTATCAAGGCATGAAGTCACTAGATTTCTTTCAATCAAATTTTTATTTCTTCTGCAGGTTAAAATGGAGAAGGAACTAAAGTTTGGGGAGATATGAGAGAAAAAGTTAAAATGAAAATGACACCTTAGATTTCCAGAGAGTATATTTCTTCTTAAAGAGGCATGGTAATATCAAAGCAATGACCTCATTTAGAATTATTCCTGAGGCATAATTATTCTCATTTTACAAGTAGGGAAAATGAAGCACAAAGATTACATCACCCATCAAAAGTTCCAAAGTGACTTGGTGGTATTAAGTATAAATTGGTGCAATGTTTTTGGATGACAGTATGGTGATCACTTTCTAAACTTAATATATTTATATCCTTTGACCCAGAAATTCTACTTCTAGGAATTTATCCTATAGGAATACTTTTATAAGTAAGCAAGAATATACCTACAGAATGTCTATGGATGCATTATTCGTAATACAAGCCAAATATCCATTCATTAGGATTTGTTTTTAAAAAGTATGATACAGATCTATAATTTTTATGGACCCACAAAAAATAATGAGATAGATCTCTGTATATGTGGCATGAAGAGATGTCAATGATATATTTGCCAAGTGAAGAGAAAAGCAAGTTACAGTATACTATATATAATATGGATCATGTTTATAAATATATGTTTGTGTATATATACTTATGTATTAATAGGCAGATGAAGAAACTCTATGAGCTGACATACTAAACAGTGGTTGTCTCTGTAAAGTGTTACTGAAAATTTGCCCTTTTTTGTTATATGATAGATTATGTTTGTTAGTCACAAAGGGTCACGCTTAATGCCAGAACCCACCTCCTGAGCCATAGGCTACAGTGGTCTCTGCACCTGGGCGCCCTCTTTTGGGGCCAAGCCCTTCGCTGCTCCTCATCTGTAGATGGGCAGGGAGTTTGGAAGGAGGGAGAGAAAAACATCCTCATCCTTATCCACTCACCCATGGCTTCCTGCTCTGATGGAAATGTCTCCCAGAAACATGGTTATAGATCCTGCAGCCTTCAGACTGAGGACTCAGCCTCTCCTACCCTCAAACCTCCATTATTCCAGTGGCCTGTGGTCATTTCGGCTAGTGTGCAGGGTAGGAGGCACAGCCAGACGCTGCCCACTGTCCAGCCTGGGGCTCCTGGTACCCAGATGGGAAGCTTTGCAGGGGGTCAATGAGCCTTATTGGACCCACAGCTTAAGGTAACTGGACACCATGGCAGGAGATGACCAGAGGTTCCCTGGCATCAGGCAGACATGGGTTCAAATCCCTGGTCTCTGGCCTTCCTGGCTGTGTGACCTGTGTGAGTCAAGTAACCTCCCAGCTCCAGTTTCCTCATCTGTACAATGGAGAGAATATCTTCTCTCTGGGAGGGTAGGTATGAAGGCTACATGGAAACACAGGGCCTGGCACGCGGTACATGCTCGCTAACTCACGGCTACTCCTGAGCTCCAGACAGGCTTCTCTGCCCTAAGAGCTAAGTTCCAGAGGCATCCTAAGGTCACAAGCAGGTGGTATGGCCAAGATAAGGTGCTTATTTTAAGAATATCCTTAAAACCCAATCCTAATAGTTAAGATTTGTCATTACAATCTAAACTTAACATACTAGATTTAAAATCAAGGAAAGAAATTTCTCTGGTTTCTATCCCACCCCCACCTCAGGCTTTTATCTTTTCCCTCCAGAAGCAAATGCCCTTCTAAGAAACTCACTAAGGGAAAGGAAGATTGATGTTCACTACCTTATAGTGTCTTCTTTACGAGAGAAAAATCAGCTCCAGGAATGAGTGCTTCCAAGAAACTTTTTGAAATTTGAAGGCAATAAACAATGTAATGATCCTATTTCCTTCATTGCTATGGCTTCTAGGAAGCTCAGAGCCACATTTCTATTTATTGTAGGAACATTTTTGAGGTTATTATTCACACTGCATAATGTATTAGGGAAGGGCCCAGTATTTCCTGAACAACCAGACTGTCTTTTTCCTTTTGGACACTATGAATTATGCAACAGGCCTTATTTCCCTCTTTACTTTGTCCCTAAGAAATCTCTAGCAAGTATAGGCCTTGGAGTAAGTATTTTGCTTACTGCATTCAACGGCTTTATATTTCCTCTACTCTTAATTTTTCCTTAATCCAATTACCACATTTACCTAAAAATGTTATATTATATGTGCTTCTGTAAGCAACTACAAACTACTCTTGGACTGAGGTAGGGAACAAACAGGTGAGCAAACAAAAGTAAACAATCTATTTCCTTTGACAGGTCAGCCTCCCCCACCCTTTTTTTTTTAAATATCAAGAAGTGATAAAGTCATTCAAAGAGTATTTACACAAATATACAATATATACACACACATCTGAAAATTGCAATCTGATGTTGTATATATATATATATATATATATATATATATATATGTATGTATATATATGTAATCTGATGTAGTATATATAATAAATGTAATCTGATGTTATGGGAACAGTTTCTATGTTTTCTTTACTCATACTAGATTTCCAAATAAAATATGAATATTCAGTTACAAAGCACATTTGAAAACAATTACCAATTATATGAAGCTAAAAATATGCTATTAATCAAGAAGGGATTTTTGACCACATCTCAAAAATGACTTTGGCATCTTCTTTTGGATCATATTAGCTGTAATTCTTGTCACACATGTTTTTAAAAATAATTCCTGCAACTGTCCCGATGGATAGAGACTTCAGGATAACTTCACACTGTTTCTGTCCTAGAGGAAAATCCTGTTCAGGACGGCCTCTGACTCAGTGTAACATGAGACAGGCTATAAATGACCATGGCTCTACCCTGACAGCTGACGCTCCTCTCCCTCAGACCTCCTGTCTGCACCAAGGTTGCTCCAAGGAATGAACTTGGCAAAATTCATTCATACTATAAATACCAGAGCACAATATGGATAAAATGGCATCTCCTAAACAATTATATTATGTTTGTTTGCTGGATTTGTACATGGATGAGTTTGCAGTTTTCTTACATGAAGGTGAAAACCCATTTTTATTTGCAATCACTCCACTTTTTTTCTTTACCGCAAATCTAAAGGAGAACTACATGTGTTTAACATTCATTTTCAAATTGCTTCATCAGAGCTCTTTGGGGTCTAATTACAGTGTCACCTTGGCTGGGGGGGATTGATTTTTGAAACCGCTACACTACCCAGATTCATAAGGTTTAAAGCAGGAAGTAACTCCATGCATGAACTTAACAAAATGATTCAGCTTGGTGACCCCTGAAGGGGACAAAAAGTTCTACTTCACTTGATGGGCAGCACATTGTACCCTGCTCCTGGCAATTCAGCCCTTACCCGAGGGCTTCAGTCAATGCAAACACCAACAGCAAGAAACCATAGGTCATAAGAAATTGGACAAGCCGTATGTCATGTTCAGGAGGATTCCTGAGAGGTTTGGGTCCGATGGTAGAACCCAAAACAGTGTCTTGTCTCTCTGCAACTCTCCTCCCGTATGTGTCAGAACATGGGACAGAGAAAGGGCGTGCCTGCGCCCCAACCCTAGGCCCTCCTCGACTGTGTGACCTTGGCAAGCCCTCGACCTTCCTGGGCCTAACTTATTCATCTACAAAATGAAACCCAGAGCTGCATCTACCAAATATGTACAGACCACCTGCTCTATACCAGGCTCTGTGCTAGGTGTGGGGACATCATGATAAATAAGACACACAGTCCCCACATGGAACCCCATGGAACTTAGAGTCTAGTGGAGGAAATCAATACAAAATTGTTTGAAGCACAGAGATATTTTAATAATGACAATAACCAACATGTATGGGAACTATGTGCCAGGACTTATTCCAAAGATTATCTCTTGCAATCCTTTAACAACTGTATGAGACAGGACTATTATTATTCCCATTTTGCACATGGGAATACTGAGGCTCAATGAAGTTAACTAGATCAGGGTCACACAGATAAAAGTAAAAGGATTCCAAGGGCAACTCTGGCCAACTCCGAAACCCAGTCCTTTACCAACTATGCTGTATTGAATTCTTTCCAAACTGACCACAGATCTGGGGAAGGTGTTTAGAACTGACTTTTTTCCTGAAGACCATTTCGCAGTCTCATCATAAATGGGAAATTTACCCCTGAGTTCACATTGGGGCATTTACTGAAAACCTCATCTTTTTTGGAAAGCACTGCTCCTTCTGGAACCCTCAGAAGGTGGAAAGGCAGCAAGGGACATGGGCAGCAGGTGGCTGAGGTGGGACCTCTTTCACTTTGCCCTCCACTGCTAGCTGGATCACAGAGTTAAATCCAGCCTGCGCTCCCTTCTACGTCGCAAGCCAAGCCAATCAGCGAACGAACGGCAAATCAACTCAAAAAACTAAGTAACAACGGAAATAAATAGGCATGCTGCACTTTTCCTGACCTTTAAACTGATTACAGCCCTGATTGTCTTCCAATTTTAAGTGAAATGAACCGGCAGTTGTACACAGACAAGTCTGCCGAACAGTTACAGCTCAAATTGCTTCTTAACAAGGGACACCAAGACTGCCAATTTGATGAGCTCCCGCTCTGTACCAGGCTCTGTCTGTATGTGGACTCATACAAGCCTCAGAACTCCATCCATTCATTCATTCCCTCGTTTATTCATTCAACCAAAATTTATTTGGTGCTCACCCTGTGCCAGCCACTGTGTGAGGACGAGGCCTTCGTCCTCATGGAGCTTACACTTTAGTGAGGAAGGCATGTAACTGCAAAGTCAGCAAATAACGGAAGTACAATCATGCATCAGTAGGACACTCGGGCCTAGAGGACTCTACATTTTAAAGAGAACACAAACCACTCGGGATCTAGCACCTCCTTAGGGTCGCAACTCTGGCTGACCATTAGAACTGGGGAAACTTAACAGTAACATGGATGCCCAGGGCCCATCCCCACCAAGTTGGAATTTCTGGAGATGAGGCACTGGTATTTTTTTATCTTGTAATTTTGAATTTACAGAAAAGTTGCAATAATCATCCAAAGAACTCTCAGATTCGCCATTGTTTATACTTGATCATTTTCTCTCTGTGTGTATACATATGTGTGCATGTGTTTTACAAATTTTATTTTTCTGAATCATTGGGGATTAAGCTGCATATCATATCCCTTGATCCCTAAAACCTTCATCATGCATCTTAAGAATGAGGAGGTTTCTGATATAGTCCAAGAACATTGATCAAAATCAGGAAACTTAATAGTGCTACATACCACTGTCTAATATAAAGTCCATACTCAAAGTTTGCTAACTGTCTCAATAATGTCTTTTATAGCATTTTTCCCCATCCGAGATTCAATCTAAGGTCATGCACAGCATTCAGCTGTCACATCTCTTTGGTCTCCTTTAATCTTTTTGGCTTTCTTGACACTGGCATTTTTGAAGAGTCCAAATCAGTTATTTTGGAGTGTTTCCTCAATTTGGGTGGATCTGATGTTTCCTCATGATTAGATTCAAGTTGTGCACTTTTCACAGGAGTTGTGCATAAGCATCTGTGATGTGTGTCTTCCTCAGTACATCATACCAGAAGGCATGTGATATCAGTTTGTCCCGTTACTGGTGACATTAATCTCCAACACTTGGTTAAGGCGGCTCTGCCAGGCTTCTCTCATGCAAAGTTAATATTTTCCCCTCTGTGTTAAAGACTCTGCCTTGTGAAGAGGTATTTTCAGACTATGAATATCATGTTCCTCATCAAATGTTCACTCAGTGGTTTAGCATCTATTGATGATTGTTGCCTGAGCCAATTAACTCACTAACATGGTTACAAAATGGTGACGTACATTTCATTATACTGCTAAATGTATTAGTTGGCATTCTAACGTGGGAGAAAAGCTTCCTCTTCTCTCACATTTATTTGTTTATTTGCTTCTTTATTTGGTATCCATATGGACATTTGGATTTTTTATTTTAGTCAATGAGTTCATTACAGTCACTGTTGATTTTCATGCTTAAATTTTGATGTTAATTTTGATGCTTAAATTGTCCCAGATTTGCCCAGTGAGACTCCCTTCAAGCTGGAGCCTGTATTCTTTTTCCACGTTCCCATCAATTTTTTGAACCTTCTTTATTTTCTGGCAAAAGACATTCTAAGCTCTTCTACTTTCCTTGCCCCAGCCCTGGAATCGACCATTTCTCAAAAAAACAAAAAACAAAAAAACCCCAACCTAATTCCATTTAGAATGAGGGGTACTTAGAAACCAAGATCTGGGCGCTAGGAATGCTCATTGCTTCTAGGGTTTTCAGTCAATAGCATTAGTATTTTTAGAAAGCTCCTGAGGTGATTCAAATATGCAGCCAATATTGAGAACAACTGTTTATGAAGAAGGGGCCTAACCATTACTTAAGCTGATGACTACGGGTAGGAAAGGGGGAGAAGAAACCATAGGAGCTGTGGAGTAGTGAATCAATGCAGTGTGCTTCAAACCATGGGCCAAGATACATTAGTGGGCCATGAAATAAATTTACTGAGTCATGTCCAGCATTAACAAGATTAAAAACTCAATAGACTAGAAAATACCAAAGGGTATTACATATAATAAGGTAATTTTTTCATAAAACTTCTGTTTTAGCTAGGTATATATGAAACCATCTATGCATTCATATGTACTAAATTGTGACATAAAACTATTTCTTACTGGTCCACAGTCCAAAAAGATTGAGAATCTGTCCTAAAGGAGAGTGCTTGCTTTTCTCCCTTCTCTTAGACAACAGTGGCTGCTTCCACCACCCAAGCCCTAAGACAAGGGAGGGAAGAGCCAAGAGAACAACTCAAAAAGAATGGGGGTGCTTCATGATCTGGTTGGTCATCTCCTTTAAGGGCAGATTTACATTACACTTCATTCTACTGTGCCTGTTAGAGCAGATTCAGTGTGAACTGGGGAGACACGCTGGGGTGGGGCAGTGGAGAAGTCTGCGTGTCCACCGCTGGTTTCCTCTGTGTCAGGTGGACGCTGGGAGGTAACCTGAACTATCTTTCCATTGCCCCACCCAAGAGGGCTGGCCACTGGGTAAGGAGACCCCGGGAGCAAAAGGCTGGGAGTGGACTGGCAGAGGTGGGGTCCGGGTGGTGGTAGAAAAGGGAGAGACAGAGCCAGATCCCTAGAGGGGGGTCTGCCACATGTTGACTCCCCTGAGGAAGAGCTCATATGAAACACAGGAGTCAGTGAGCCAGCAAGGGGATGCCTGCCCACAGGACATGGGTGGCCATGCAGTCTCAGTCAGAGAAGCGGCAGCAGCCAAGAGAGGATCACAACAGGACGTGCAGAGAAGATGCCCCTTGGATCTCCCTCCCTCCCACCCAAACCCACCGAAGGAGCAAGTGGCTTTGAAGAGGAAAGGGTGGGCGTGTGAAAGATCAGACAATTCTCTCCCCCACCCCCAACCCCACTGAGGCAGTGCAGAGGCGGGTGGGTAAGCATTCAATTGGACCTGAGATGGAGACTGTTAAGTAGACTGGACTTTATGAAATCACAACACACTTAAAAGACATGAAATCTAGCCAATATGCCAAGCAGGAACTGGAAAGAGGTTCGAGAGAACAAGGTTGAAGACAGTTTCTGGGCAAAAAAGAAAACTTTTGTTTAGACTCCACCATGCTGAGATTGCTCAATATTTTTCCTGCTCCCTTTAGGCAGGGCAACTTGGGAAGGCCCCTCTGAGGCGGTAATGTCCCCAGGCCTGGAGGGTGAGAAGAAATGGCCACACAGGAGCTGGGAAAGGATGATTTGGCAGGAAAGGGATAGGAAGTGCAGAGTCCCAGAGGTGAGGAAGGCGTTGGCATACGGCAGAACAAGAGAGACTGGAGGAGCTGCAGCCTAGTGAAGGGGGACAGGGACGGGGAGGGTGGGGAGGTCAGAGCACGGATGGGGAGAGTATGATGGCCTGTAGGCTGCCGAGGTAGCTATGATCATTTTTTTCCATTGGTTTTCATAATTGTAAAGTACTGTACTTATTTAAAAGATTCCAACAGTGCAAGATTCCCCCTAGTCCTAATTCCTAAAGGTAACTACCATTAAAGTATTCTTCCAGGCTGTTTAGACATCTCTCTGTTTCCCTGTATATATTTTTAATATGAATGAAAATTTATGGTTCTGCAACTTTTTTCCACTTGTTAATACATCATGAATCTCATTCCATGTTGTTGGTTAAATAAGTGATGCCAAATCCATACCACACAGTCATTAAACATCATGATGGGACTTCCCTGGTGGTGCAGTGGTTAAGAATCCGCCTGCCAATGCAGGGGACATGGGTTCGAGCCCCGGTCCAGGAAGATCCCACATGCCGCGGAGCAACTAAGTGCGTGTGCCACAACCACTGAGCCTGCGCTCTAGAGTCTGCAAGCCACAACTACTACGCCCATGTGCCACAATTACTGAAGCCCGCGCGCCTAGAGCCTATGCACCGCAATGAAGAGCAGCCCCCACTCACCACTATTAGAGAAAGCCCACGCACAGCAATGAAGACCCAATGCAGCCAAAAAAACAAAAGTCATGATGCCACTCTCTAGTGCTGACCGAATGACGTTCTGAGTATGTTCAGTGACAGGGTAGATGATATAACAGAATATACAGATGTACTTGTAACAGAATGTAAAAGCCCATTTTTAATAATATATGAATATATATTTATTTGCATCTTTTTGTACTGAAAAAGTATAGCAGGATATGCACCAAAATTTTAATGGTGGTGAGATTTCTGATTTTCACCCCCCTTTTGGTTTGTTTTTCTAATTTTCCTATCACGAATATGTAGTAACTTAAAGTTTAAAAATAAAGAAGGGAAGCAAATAGGACAAAATGGTGACACTTGCACATGACAGGTGATGGGTGCTTGTTCTGTTATTCTTAATACTTCAATGTGTGTATGTGTTTAATTTCTCAGAAAAGGGGAGAGGATGGCATAAAACACTGCTTGAGTTCAGACACACAATCAACAGCTTAGAAGAAAAACTACCCATCACCTTGATGGGCACTGTGTCTCCAAAATGATGAGTTATTCTTGTTGTCTTGCAGCTAAAAAAAGAGACCTGCAGACATGGGATGACACTAAATGTGTCCCTGAGTGAGGGGAATGGCCATGTCAATTATATTGTCATTCCAAAGCTGAATCTTAACATGCTGCCACCTCCCCTACCCCCAGTGGAGTCCCGCGCAGATATAGGGACCTTATAAAACCTCAGAGGGCTTCCTTCTTGAGCCTGGGGTAAGACTTAGGCTTTTCCTGAATAAACCAAGGACTGTGAATCAAACCACTGACCTTTCTGCTCTTGCTTGGCCCAGAAGATTTTGACTTGGTGGCGGATGTGCTTGTCCTCACGCAGTTTTTTCTGCCACTGACGCAATTCTTGAATCTCAGGATCACGGCGAACCTGGAAAATTCCCCCAAAGCTTTAGTTCTCTTTCTACATACTTTTACACATTAGCTTGTTAACCCTGCAAGGAAAATCCTTTACAAACCACCTGGATGTACTTTTGATTCTAAATGAATCATTGTTCTAAACGAATTATCTATACTCCTAAAGCTTATATAATATTTGAAAGTAAATGAGGTTGGATGAAGGTTTGCTACACTTATGGTAGGCTGAGGGCTTTCTAGATCTGTGCTGTCCAATAGAAATATAATGAAATCACATGTGAAATTTTAAATTTCCTTGCAGTCTCATCTTATTATTTTTTAAATATTCATTTATTGAAGTATAATTGACATGCAATATTATGTTAGTTTCACGTGTACAACATAGTGATTTGACATTTAAATACATTATGAAATGATCACCATGATACGCCTAGAAACCATCTGTCGCCATACAAAATTATTACAGTATTATTGACTATACTCTTTATGCTGTATAGTACATCCCCGTGACTAATTTATTTTATAACCGGAAGTTCGTACTTCTTAATCCCCTTCATTTATTTTGCCCATCCCCCCCACTCACCTCCCCTCTGCAAATGCCAGTTTGTTCTCTGTATCTGTGAGTCTGTTTCTGTTTTGTTTGTTCATTTGTTTTTTTAGATTCCACATATAAGGGAAATCATACCGTATTTGTCTTTTTTGTCTGACTTATTTCACTTAGCCTAATACCCTCTAGATCCTTCCATGTTGTCACAAATGGCAAGATATCATTCTTTTTTTATGGCTGAGTAATATTGGCATACCTTGGAGATATTTCAGGTTCAGTTCTAAACCACTACAATAAAGGAAATATTGAAATAAAGCGAGTGGCACAAATTTTTTGGTTTCCCAGTGCATATAAAAGCTATGTTTACACTATATTGTAGTCTATTAAGTGTGCAACATTATGTCTAAAAAAACCAATGTACATCCCTTAATTAAAAAATACAAAACAAAAAAACAATTACAATAATAACGTCAAAAGATCACTGATCACAGATCACCATAACAAATATAATAATAATGAACAAGTTTGAAATATTGAAAGAATTACCAAAATGTGACACAGAGACAGAAGAGATACATATTCCACATCTTTATTCATTAATCTATCAATGGACACTTCAGCTGCTTCCATATCTTGGCCACTGTAAATAATGCTGCAGTGAACATAGTTCCCCAACCAGGGATGGAACCCCCAGCCCTCGGCAGTGAAAGCATGGAGCCCTAACCACTGGACTGCCAGGGAATTCCCATATCTTTAAAAAATATATATATTTATTTATTTTATTTTTGGCTGTGTCAGGGCTTAGTTGCGGCCCGCAGGATCTTTCACTGCAGTGTGCGGGCTCTCTAGCTGTGGTGTGCAGGCTCCAGGGTACATGGGCTCTGTAGTTGTGGTGTGCGGGCTTAGTTGCCCCACAGCACGTGGGTTCTTAGCTTTCCGACCAGGGATCGAAACCGCATCCCCTGCATTGGAAGGTGGATTCTTAACCACTGTACCACCAGGGAAGTCCCTCCCATATCTTTCTGAATTAATGTTTTTGTTTTCTTAGGGTAAATACCCAGAAGTGGAATTGTTGGATTATATGGTAGTTCTATTGCAATCTTGTTTTAAAAAGTGAAAATAAACTGGCAAGATTATTTTTAAGAGTATATCTTACTTAACCTAAAAGATACAAAATAATATAATTTCAACATGTAATCAATATAAAATAGAATTTATGAGATATTTTACTTTCTGTTTTCTATACCAAGTCTTCAACCTCTGGTATGTATTTTATACTTACAGAGCATCTTAATTTGGACTAGACACATTTTAAGTGCTCAATAGCCACATATAGCTGGTGGCTATTGTACTGGACAGCAGAGTTCTGGATTAATCACAGTTAATGTATTAACCACAGTTCCATTTGACTGAGTGCCTACTGCATACTGCGCTTTGTGCTAGACATTGAGAATAAAGAGATAATTAATGGTAATTGTAATAATGATTATTGTTATTATTTTTAAATTACTAATATAACTCATATTTATTGAACACTTATGTCCCAGGCATTGTTTAAATGTTTTACAAATTTTAACTATCAAAACCAGGCAGAAGGGCTTCCCTGGTGGCACACTGGTTGAGAATCTGCCTGCTAATGCAGGGGACACGGGTTCAAACCCTGGTCTAGGAAGATCCCACGTGCTGCGGAGCAGTTGGGCCCGTGAGCCACAACTACTGAGCCTGCGCGTCTGGAGCCCGTGCTCTGCAACAAGAGAGGCCGCGACAGTGAGAGGCCTGCGCACCACGATGAAGAGTGGCCCCCACTTGCCACAACTAAAGAAAGCCCTCGCACAGAAACGAAGACCCAACACAGCCAAAAATAAAAAATAAATTAATTAATTAAAGGAAGGCTCAACATTAAAAAAAAAAACAGGCAGAAATGATTATCTCCATCTTACAGATAAGGAAACCGCGTTTAAGTGGCTTGCCAAGTCTTGGAGCTAGGAAATGGTGGATTCAAATGTAGGCAGACTGTTCCAATTTCCCTTGAGGGACTTAAGAGTCTGGTAGGAGGGGACCTTCAAGATGGCGGAGGAGTAAGACGTGGAGATCACCTTCCGCCCCACAAATATATCAAAAATACATCTACATGTGGAACAACTCCTACAGAACACCAACTGAACGCTGGCACCTCAGACTTACCAAAAGGCAAGAAAATCCCCACATACCTGGGTAGGGGGAAAGAAAAAAGAAAAAACAGAGACAAAAGAATAGGGACGGGACCTGCACCTCTGGGAGGGAGCTGTGAAGGAGGAAAAGTTTCCACACACTAGGTAGCCCCTTCACTGGTGGACAGGGGGTTGGGGGGAAGCATCAGAGCCATGGAGGAGAGCGCAGCAACAGGGGTGCAGAGGGCAAAGCGGAGAGATTCCCGCACAGGGGATTGGTGCCGACCGGCACTCACCAGCCTGAGAGGCTTGTCTGCTCCCCCGATGGGATGGGTGGGGACTGGGAGCTGAGGCTCGGGCTTCGGTCAGATCCCAGGGAGAGGACTGGGGTTGGCGACGTGAACACAGCCTGAAGGGGGCTAGTGCGCCACAGCTAGCCAGGAGGGAGTCCAGGAAAAAGTCTGGAGCTGCCTAAGAGGCAAGAGACCATGGTTTCAGGGTGCGTGAGGAGAGGGGATTCTTTCCCCATGTGCCCACTGCCTAAGCGAGCTCCAGAGACGGGTGCAAGCCGCGGCTATCAGCTCAGACCCCAGAGATGGGCATGAAATGCTAACGCTGCTGCTGCTGCCACCAAGAAGCCTGTGTGCAAGCACAGGTCACTATCCACACCTCCCCCCACCGTGGGAGCCTGTGCAGCCCGCCACTGCCAGGGTCCCGTGATCCAGGGACAACTTCCCTGGGAGAACACACGGCATGCCTCAGGCTGTTGCAATGCAATGCTAGCCACTGCCACCACAGGCTAGCCCCGCATTCCAATTATTACTACCCTACCCCTCCCTCCCCCTGGCCTGAGAGAGCAAGAGTGCCCTAATCAGCCGCTGCTTTAACCCCTTCTTGTCCGGGCAGGGAACAGATGCCTGAGGGCGACCTACACACAGACATGGGGCGAAAACCAAAGCTGAACTCCAGGAGCTGTGTAAACAAAGACGAGAAAGGGAAATCTCTCCATGCAGCCTCCGGAGAAGCAGATTAAATCCCAACAATCAACTTGATATACCCTGCATCTGTGGAATACCTGAACAGACAATGAATCGTCCCAAAATTGAGGTGGTGGACTTTGGGAGAAACTGTAGACTTGGGGTTTGCTGTCTGCGACTGATTTGTTTCTGATTTTTATGTTTATCTTAGTTTAGTTTTTAGCACTTGCTATCACTGGTGGATTTCTTTATTGGTTTGGTTGCTCTCCTCCTTTTTAAAATTATTTTTGTATTTTAATAATTTCCTTTAATTTATTTATCTTTTTTTTTCTTTCTTTTTTTTCTCCCTTTTCTTCTGAGCTCTGTGGCTGACAGGGTCTTGGTGCTCCAGCCTGGTGTTAGGCCTGAGCCTCTAAGGTGGGAGAGCTGAGTTCAGGACATTGGACCACCAGAGACCTCCTGGCCCCATGTAATATCAATCGGCAAGAGCTTCCCACAGA
Organism: Mesoplodon mirus; assembly: GCF_964341445.2. Classification (NCBI taxonomy): domain Eukaryota; kingdom Metazoa; phylum Chordata; class Mammalia; order Artiodactyla; family Ziphiidae; genus Mesoplodon; species Mesoplodon mirus. Next base: position 50,299,185 of record NC_138991.1, read on the forward strand.
TCTCTATCTCAACGCTAAGACCCAGCTCCACCCAACGGCCAGCAAACTCCAGTGTTGGACGCCCAAACAACTAGCAAGACAGAAACACAACACCAACCATTAGCAGAGAGGCTGCCTAAAATCATACTAAGTTCACAGACACTCCAAAACACACTACCAGATGTGGTTTTGCCCACCAGAAAGACAACATCCAGCCTCATCCACCAGAACACAGGCACCAGTCCCCTCCACCAAGAAGCCTACACAAGCCACTGAACCAACCTTACCCACTGAGGGCAGATACCAAAAACAACAGGAACTATGAACCTGCAGCCTGTGAAAAAGAGACCCCAAACACAGTAAGTTAAGCAAAATGAGAAGACAGAGACACACAGCAGATGAAGGAGCAAGGTAAAAACCCACCAGACCCAACAAATGAAGAGGAAATAGACAGTCTACCTGAAAAAGAATTCAGAGTAATGATAGTGAAGGTGACCCAAAATCTTGGAAATAGAATGGACAAATACAAGAAAGGTTTAACAAGGACCTAGAAGAACTAAAGAGCAAACAAACAATGATGAACAACATAATACATGAAATATAAAATTCTCTAGAAGGAATCAATAGCAGAATAACTGCGGCAGAAGAACAGATAAGTGACCTGGAAGACAAAATAGTGGAAATAACTGCCACACAGCAGAATAAAGAAAAAAGAATGAAAAGAATTGAGGACAGTCTCAGAGACCTCTGGGACAATATTAAACGCACCAACATTCGAATTATAGGGGTCTCAGAAGAAGAAGAGAAAAAGAAAGGGACTGAGAAAATATTTGAAGGGATTATAGTTGAAAACTTCCATAATATGGAAAAGGAAATAGTCAATCAAGTCCAGGAAGCGCAGAGAGTCCCATACAGGATAAATCCAAGGAGAAACATGCCAAGACACATATTAATCAAACTATCAAAAGTTAAATACAAAGAAAACATATTAAAAGCTGCAAGGCAAAAGTAACAAACAACATACCCATAAATAACTCATAAGGTTAACAGCTGATCTTTCAGCAGAAACTCTGCAAGCCAGAAGGGAGTGGCAGGCATATTTAAAGTGATGAAAGGGAAAAACCTACAATCAAGATTACTCTACCCAACAAAGATTTCATTCAGATTCAATGGAGAAATTAAAACCTTTACAGACAAGCAAAAGTTAAGAGAATTCACACCACCAAACCAGCTTTACAACAAATACTAAAGGAATGTCTCTAGGCAGGAAACAAGAGAAGAAAAAGACCTACAAAAACAAACCCAAAACAATTAAGAAAATGGTAATAGGAACATACATATCAATAATTACCTTAAATGTAAATGGATTAAATGCTCCAACCAAAAGACATAGACTGGCTGAATGGATACAAAAACAAGACCCATATATATGCTGTCTACAAGAGACCCACTTCAGACCTAGGGACACATACAGACTAAAAGTGAGGGGATGGAAAAAGATATTCCATGCAAATGGAAATCAAAAGAAAGCTGGATTCCCTGGAGGCGCAGTGGTTGAGAGTCCGCCTGCCGATGCAGGGGACACGGGTTCGTGCCCTGGTCCAGGAAGATCCCACATGCCACGGAGCGGCTGGGACCGTGAGCCATGGCAGTTGAGCCTGTGCGTCCGGAGCCTGTGCTCCGCACTGGGAGAGGCCACAACAGTGAGAGGCCCGCGTACCGCAAAAAAAAAAAAAAAAAAAAAAAAAAGAAAGAAAGCTGGAGTAGCAATACTCATATCAGATAAAATAGACTTTAAAATAAAGAATGTTACAAGAGACAAGGAAGGACACTACATAATGATGAAGGGATCAATCGAAGAAGAAGATATAACAATTATAAATATATATGCACCCAACATAGGAGCTCCTCAATACACAAGGCAAATGCTAACAGCCATAAAAGGGGAAATTGACAGTAACACAATAATAGTAGGGGACTTTAACACCTCAATTTCACCAATGGACAGATCATCCAAAATGAAAATAAATAAGAAAACACAAGCTTTAAATGACACATTAAACAAGATGGACTTAATTGATATTTATAGGACATTCCATCCAAAAACAACAGAATACACATTCTTCTCAAGTGCTCATGGAACATTCTCCAGGATAGATCATATCTTGGGTCACAAATCAAGCCTTGGTAAATTTAAGAAAATTGAAATCATATCAAGTATCTTTTCCAACCACAATGCTATGAGACTACATATGAATTACAGGAAAAAAAACTGTAAAAAATACAAACACATGGAGGCTAAATAGTACACTACTAAATAACTAAGAGGTCACTGAAGAAATCAAAGAGGAAATCAAAAAATAGCTAGAAACAAACGACAATGAAAACACGATGACCCAAAACCTATGGGATACAGCAAAAGCAGTTCTAAGAGGGAAGCTTATAGCAATACAATCCTACCTCAAGAAACAAGAAAAATCTCAAGTAAACAACTTAACCTTACACCTAAAGCAATTAGAGAAAGAAGAACAAAAAACCCCCAAAGTTAGCAGAAGGAAAGAAATCATAAAGATCAGATCAGAAATAAATGAAAAAGAAATGAAGGAAAGAATAGCAAAGGTCAGTAAAACTAAAAGCTGGTTCTTTGACAAGATAAACAAAATTGATAAACCACTAGCCAGACTCATCAAGAAAAAAAGGGAGAAGACTCAAATCAACAGAATTAGAAATGAAAAAGGAGAAGTAACAACTGACACTGCAGAAATACAAAGGATCATGAGAGATGACTACAAGCAACTATATGCCAATAAAATGGACAACCTGGAAGAAATGGACAAATTCTTAGAAAAGCACAACCTTCCAAGACTGAACCAGGAGGAAATACAAAATATAAACAGACCAATCACAAGCACTGAAACTGAAACTGTGATTAAAAGTCTTCTAACAAACAAAAGCCCAGGACCACATGGCTTCACAGGTGAATTCTAGCAAAGATTTATAGAAGAGCTAACAACCATCCTTCTCAAACTCTTCCAAAATATAGCAGAGGGAGGAACACTCCCAAACTCATTCTATGAGGCCACCACCACCCCGATACCAAAACCAAAGATGTCACAAAAAAAGAAAACTACAGGCCAATATCACTGATGAACTTAAATGCAAAAATGCTCAACAAAATACTAGCAAACAGAATCCAATGGCACATTAAAAGGATCATACACCATGATCAAGTGGGGTTTATCCCAGGAATGCAAGGATTCTCCAGTATACGCAAATCAATCAATGTGATACACCATATTAACAAACTGAAGGATAAAAACCACATGATAATCTCAATAGATGCAGAAAAACTTCTGACAAAGTTCAGCACCCATTTATGATAAAAACTCTCCAGAAAGTAGGCATAGAGGGAATTTACCTCAACATAATAAAGCCCAAATATGACAAACCCACAGCCAACATCATTCGCAATGGTGAAAAACTGAAACCATTTCCACTAAGATCAGGAGCAAGACAAGGTTGCCCACTATCACCACTATTATTCAACATAGTTTTGGAAGTTTTAGCTATGGCGATCAGAGAAGAAAAAATAAATAAAAGGAATCCAAATCAGAAAAGAAGAAGTAAAACTGTCACTGTTTGCAGATGACATGACACTATACATAGAGAATCCTAAAGATGCTACCAGAAAACTACTAGAGCTAATCAATGAATTTGGTAAAGTAGCAGGATACAAAATCAATGCACAGAAATCTCTTGCATTCCTATACACTAACAATGAAAAATCTGAAAGAGAAATTAAGGAAACACTCCCATTTACCACTGCAACAAAAGGAATAAAATACCGAGGGATAAACCTACCTGAGGAGACAAAAAAGTCTGCAGAAAACTATGAGACACTGATGAAAGAAATTAAAGATGATACCAACAGATGGAGAGATATACCATGTTCTTGGATTAGAAGAATCAATATTGTGAAAATGACTATACTACCCAAAGGAATCTACAGATTCAATGCAATCCCTATCAAACTACAAATGGCATTTTTCACAGAACTAGAACCAAAAATTTCACAATTTGTATGGAAACACAAAAGACCCCAAATAGCCAAAGCAATCTTGAGAAAGAAAAACAGAGGTGGAGGAATCAGGCTCCCTGACTTCAGACTATACTACAAAGCTACAGTAATCAAGACAGTACGGTACTGGAACAAAAACAGAAATATAGATCAATGGAACAGGAGAGAAAGCCCAGTGATAAACCCACGCACATATCGTCACCTTATCTTTGATAAAGGAGGCAAGAATATACAATGGAGAAAAGACAGCCTCTTCAATAAGTGGTGCTGGGAAAAAAGGACAGCTCATGTAAAAGAATGAAATTAGAACACTTCCTAACACCACACACGAAAATAAACTCAAAATGGATTAAAGACCTAAATATAAGGCCAGACACTGTAAAACTTTTAGGGGAAAATATAGGCAGAACACTGTATGACATAAATCACAGCAAGATCCTTTTGATCCACCTCCTAGAGAAATGGAAATAAAAACAAAAATAAACAAATGGGACCTAATGAAACCTAAAAGCTTTTGCACAGCAAAGGAAACCATACACATAACGAAAAGACAACCCTCAGAATGGGAGAAAATATTTGCAAATGAAGCAACTAACAAAGGATTAATCTCCAAAATATACAAGCAGCTCATGCATCTCAATATCAAAACAACAAGCAACCCAGTCCAAAAATGGGCAGTAGACCTAAATAAACATTTCTCCAAAGAAGTTATACAGATTGCCAACAAACACATGAAAGGATGCTCAACATCAGTAGTCATCAGAGAAATGCAAATCAAAACTACAATGAGATATCACCTCACACTGGTCAGAATGGCCATCATCAAAAAAATTTACAAACAATAAATGCTGGAGAAGGTGTGGAGAAAAGGGAACCCTCTTGCACTGTTGGTGGGAATGTAAATTGATACAGCCACTGTGGAGAACAGTATGGAGGTTCCCTAAAAAACTAAAAATAGAACTACCATATGACCCAGGAATCTCACTACTGAGAGATTTCTCATATACCCTGAGAAAACCATAATTTTAAAAGAGTCATGTACCACAATGTTCATTTCATCACTATTTACAATAGCTAGGACATGGAAGCAACCTAAGTGTCCATCAACAGATGAGTGGATAAAGAAGATGTGGCACATATATACAGTGGAATATTACTCAGCCATGAAAAGAAACGAAACTGAGTTATTTGTAGTGAGGTGGATGGACAGAGTCTGTCATACAGAGTGAAGTAAGTCAGAAAGAGAAAAACAAATACCGTATGCTAACACATATATATGGAATCTAAAAAAAGATTAAAAAAAGGTTCTGATGAACCTAGGGGCAGGACAGGAATAAAGACACAGATGTAGAGAATGGACTTGAGGACACAGAGAGGGGGAAGGGTAAGCTGGGATGAAGTGAGAGAGTGGCATGGACATAAATACACTACCAAATGTAAAATAGCTAGTGGGAATCAGCCGCATAGCACAGGGAGATCAGCTCGGTGCTCTGTGACCACCTAGAGGGGTGGGATAGGGAGGGTGGGAGGGAGACGCAATAGGGAGGAGATATGGGGATATATGTATATGTGTAGCTGATTCACTTCGTTATAAAGCAGAGACTAACACACCATTGTAAAGGAATTATACTCCAATAAAGATGTTAAAATTTTTTTAATAAAATCAAAAAATAAAAAAGGCTAGTAGGAGGCACAGAATACACAGGAGCAAGATCAACAAGGTGTGATAAGAGTAAGGATATCAGCGAGTACAAGGGAACACAGAGCGGGCAGTGGACTCAGCCTGGAGAGGTCAGGAAAGCCTTCATGGAGGAGATGGCCTCTAGGCTGAGTGTGGAAGGATGAAGTGGAGTTGGCCGTGGAGAGGAGGTGAATGGAGTGTCATGGTGTCCTGGGGAGAGACACCAGCCTGCAGAAAGGTGCAGAGGGGTGAGAAAGCAAAGGAGGCACAGAAGGCTCACAGCCGCTCCCACTCTCCCCTTCCCACTTCATCTTGCTACTCCCCACATGCCGGCAGAGGCACTCCTCACAGCATGGATTCCAAGCCTGGAACTGAGTGACTTGATATATTTAATTGATATATGTATTTTGAAAGATAAGTTAAAGTCCCAAAGAATGCTGTGAGACTGTAATAGGGAAGAACAAATCTGACTCCATATTAGATCTGTTCCTTTTACTTTAATCTCTGTGCTCTGTTTCCTGTGCTTAGGTGTGCTGGTTCTGCATCTTTTGTAAAAGGATGTTGCCTATCGGAATTCCCTGGTGGTGCTGTGGTTAAGAATCCACTTGCCAATGCAGGGGACACGGGTTTGAGCCCTGGTCCGGGGAGATCCCACATGCCGCGAAGCAACTAAGCCCGTGCGCCACAACTACTGAGCCCACGTGGCACAACTACTGAAGCCCGTGTGCCTAGAGCCCGTGCTCTGCAACAAGAGAAGCCCCCACTCTCCACAACTAGAGAAAGCCCGCGTGCAGCAACAAAGACCCAAAGCAGCCAAACATAAAATAAATAAAATTAATAAATTTTTAAAAAAGGATGTTGCCTATAGGCTGAAATATACAGGATAACTCATTCTCAAGGCTTCGCCCTTTAAGAGTCCAATCATATATAGAGATAAAAAGTGGGAGAACAGAGAATAACATTTGTCTTATTGGAGGTTTACAGGAACACTGTGACCTGACCTACATGGACGTATGTAGGAACAAAGGATTTCTACACCAAGAAGTTTGCAACAGCTAACCACAGTCCTCCCTCACCTTGCCTTTAAAAGTGCTTTGCTGACACCCTTTGAGGAATTTGGGGTTTGGAGGGCACAAGCCACCCATCTCCTTGCATGGCCCTGCGATAAACCCTTCTCTGCTCCAAACTCCGACATTTCAGTTTGTTTGGCTCTGTGCATCGGGTAACAAGACGTTATGAGAAATATGTCCTCATGGAAATGGTTTCCTTGTTTAATGGGCTCTATTTGTTTAAAATGAGGTAGTAGCGGGGACTTCCCTGGTGGTCCAGTGGCTACAACTCTGTGCTCCCAATGCAGGGGCCCTGGGTTCGATCCCTGATCAGGGAAGTAGATCCCACATGCATGCCGCAACTAAGAGTTCGTATGCCGCAACTAAAGATTCCGTATGCTGCAGCTAAAAAGATCCCACATGATGCAAAAAAGATCCCGCGTGCCACAACTAAGACCTGACGCAGCCAAATAAATAAATAAATATTTTTAAAAACAAAACCAAAAAAATGAGGTAGCAGGTTTATATTCTGGGGGAAGAGTGACCTATACAGGAATTAGTACATGGCAGTGGGCAGGGGAGCAGGTCACCCATTGCATGCTCAGATCAGTGTATCCGTTTCTAGGCAGTGGCCCTCACTATCTATCCTAGGTGCCCAAAATGGTGACCTGCTTGCCCCTCTCTTCTTGAGGCCACAACTCAGACGGGCTGGGCTGACAGTCAGGATCTGGCGTCTCAGGTGCTGGAGAGAGATGCAGGACAAACTGCAGCAGAAACGGAACTCTCGCATACCCACAGGACTTAGCATTTAAGGAAAATGAGTAAAGGGAGCCTGGGGAGAGGGCAAGTAGGAGCGCACAGGCTTGTCTAAAGGGGCCAACTGCCCCCAGCTCTGCTGATCCAGGTGATGTCTCCAAGCCAGGGCCCAACCTCCTGATTTTCTGGGACACCGTTGGGTCTTGTGACTTCCTACTCTGACCATTGGGACCCAGGCTTCCTACTGTGATCGGTGCAGTTCTTTGATTTCAACTTTTTAGAGTCACCCACACATCCACCTCCCCAGGACACAAACACAGTCCCTGAAAGAGCTAGACTGAATTGGGTTTCAACATCCACAGCCTCACAGCACCAGAACCACTGCTATTCCATTTTGGTTTTCCTCCATCAATAGAGTCTACCTCTTCCTTCTCTCATAGTAATTTGACTTTAGGGAGCCTGTTTCCCTTCCCTCCCACTGGATTTTCAATAGAGTCACAAGTAACCCCTATTTTTTAAAATTATGGTAAAATGCACATAACAAAATCTACCATTTTAACCAATTTAAAGTGTACAATTCAGTGGCATTAGTGTATTTACAATGTTGTGCAACCATCACCACTATCTAGCTCCATAAGACTTTCATCACCCGAAAAGGAAATCACATATGCATTAAGCAGTCACTTGCCATTCTCCCCTCTCCCCAGCCTCTGGCATCCACTAATCTGCTTTAGTCTCCATGGTGTCTTCTTAGTCTGTAGATCCACTGTTTCTATGGATTTGCCTATTTTGGATATTTTATATAAATTAACTCATATAATATGTAGCCTTTTGTGTCTGGCGTCTTTCACTTACCATTTAATATTTTTGAGATTTATCTACTTTGTAGCATGTTTCAGTACTTCTTTCCTGAATGATATTCCATGGCATAGTCATGCCACATTTTGTTTATCTATTCATCAGTTGATGAACATTGGAGTTGTTTCTACTTTTTGGCTATACTTTTGTTTTGTTTTGTTTTGCGGTACGCGGGCCTCTCACTGTTGTGGCCTCTCCCGTCGCGGAGCACAGGCTGCGGACGCGCAGGCTCAGCGGCCATGGCTCACGTGCCCAGCTGCTCCGCGGCATGTGGGATCCTCCCAGACCGAGGCACGAACCCGTGTCCCCTGCATCAGCAGGCGGACTCTCAACGACTGCACCACCAGGGAAGCCCCTTGGCTATACTTAATAGAGCTGCTATGAACATTTGTGTGTGAGTTTTTGTTTGAGCACATATTTTCAATTTTTTTTTTTTTTTTAGTATATACCTAGGAGTGGAATTGTTAGGTCATATGGTAATTTTATGATTAACTTATTGAGAAACAACCAATTGTTTTTCACAGTAGCTGCATCATTTTATATTCTCACCAGCAATGTATGAGGGTTCTTCACATCCTTGCCAATGCATATTTTCCATTTTTAAAATTATTATTCTCATAGCCATCCTAGTGGGTATAAAATGGTATCTCATTGTGGTTTTGATTTGCATTTCCCTAATGACATCGAGCATCTTTTCATGTGCTTGTTGGCCATTGGTATATCTTCTTCGGAGAAATATCTATTGAAGTCCTTTGCTCTTGATAAAATTCAGTTGTTTGTCTTTTTATTGTCGAATTGTAAGACTTCAATATATATTCTGGGTACTAGACCCTTATCAGATATACGACTTGCAAAACTTTTCTCCCATTCTGTAAACTGTCTTTTCATTCCCTTGTTAATGTCCTTTGATGCACAAAGTTTTTAATTTTGATGAAGTCCAATTTATCTATTTTTTCTTTGTTGCTTGTGCTTCAGGTGTCATGCCTAAGAAACCACTGCTGAATTCAAGGTCATAAAGATTTACTTCTATGTTTTCTTACAAGAGTTGTATAGTTTTAGCTCTTATATTTAGCTCTCTGATCCATTTTGAGCTAATTTTTTACACGGTATAAGGTTAGAGTCCAACTTATTTCTTCTGCATGTAGACATCCAGTCTTCCCAGCACCATCTGTTAAAGAGACAATTATTTCCCCCATTGAATAGTCATGGTACCCTTGTCAGAAATCAATTGACCACAGCTGTATGGGTTCATTTCTGAACTCTCAATTCCATTCCCACAATGTTGTTTTTTTTTTAAGTTAAAATTTATTGACCTTCTAAATAAGGTATAGGGATTGTGACTAAAGCTTAGTATATACTTATTACATCCTAACATATTTAATACTGCTTCCAATTCAGCATAGGAATTACTTCCCAAAATGTTCATCACAGCTGGATTGAAAAAGTATTTTTAAAATGTGGCAATGTGGTTTAGATGAGTATACCACATTATAAGTCTACTGGAAATCCAAAGGGGTTTGCCTTTGAGGAAGTTGAAACAAAAGAACAAGCAGCAAAATATCTTCAGATCCAGATCCATCACTAAAATATGGAAATATAGTTGACCCATGAGTAACATGGGTTTGAATTGTGTGTGTCCACTTGTATGGTTCAGTACTACTCAATCCATGGTGGGTTGAATCCATGGATGTGGAACTTCAGATACCAAGGACCAACTGTGGGACTTGAGCTTCCTCCCATTTTGGTATCCGCACAGGTCCTGGAACCAATTCCCCGTAGATACTGAGGGGTGACTACTTTTTTTTTTCAGTTTCAAAGCAAGAACAACCACTTAAAAGTGATAGGGAGCCCAGTCATGACAAACTTGCAATCAACAACATCCTTTAACCTTTTACCTTCCTGGATTAGTTTCCCAAGAGTCCTGTTTCTTCCAGAAGGGTTCTCCCATGGGTTTTTATAGCTAGGAATCTTGAGAAATTCTGGGGTTGGGATGACTCAATCCCTTTCCATCCAGAAAGTTCCTACTTTCTTTATGCAGATTGATCCAATGCACACCAGAGCTCTACTCACCAAGAGGAATTTGGAGAACTGGCCTTATCACACTTAAGAAAAATAAAGTTCTTCTTATAGCTTCTTCTTCTAGTGCATGGGGTATGGGGTGTCTTCCTTGTTTTAAGAAAACTACTCAAGTGATTTTCTTTTTCCAAAGTAAAGAAGACTTGACTGTTTCCAGCTGAAATTACAAATGAAAGCTACTCTTGCTTAAAAAAATAAAATTTGTCTATAAATGTATAATTTAAAAAATTATATACACATATAAAGTACTATATATGTATCTACCTAACAATTATAAAGTTATGCAAACTTCAGAGAATAAAAATGACCCTATATTTACGTCATAGAACATAAGGTAATCCCCCAAATCTTTTAAATTACAAACCAATGTTTTTATAGTGTTTCCTAAAGTCTCATGTTCATAGGGTTAGGTACCTTCAACATTTCTGTTCTGGGTAGGAAGGTTATCAGCTGTGGTCTGAGCAAGCCCAAATCCTCCTGGGAGGCCAAAAGGGGGGTTGTCCACAACTTTCCCACAAGCTTCTGTTTATTGGGATATAAGCACACAGAAATCCCCACATTTCTGTACTGTGACAGCTGATACCCTCAATGAGAATAAACTCGAAGGATCTTCTGAATCACTAAAGAAAGGCTAGCACTAATTATTATAATCAGCAAGTTGACTATGTTTTATTATAGTCAAATTCTTTCTTTACAATTGGTTTATTCTTAAAGTTTGGAAGGATACCCAAGGAGTGTGGGTTCCTCTAGGGAGGAAATGAAATTGGTCGGGAGGGGGGCTTTCACTTTTTACTACATATTTTTCTGGATTGAATTGTTTGGGATGTTTACAATGAGCATATATTGTTTCAGGAATACCAGTGTTTAAATTTTAAGTAACAGGCTGCTGAGAGGCAAACAAGAGTTCTTTAACTTAAAAATAATGGATGGATTTTTGCTACAATCCCTTGAATCCCATTACATAAGTATTCAACAAACAGAGCCACCTGTTTCCCCATCATTCTGGAGGCCTGCCATTGTTCTCAGGGTCCTGCTCATCAGGTTAGGGTGACTTTCCTCCATTTGGCCAGAGACCCTTCCTCTTTTCCTTGATTTCTTTCATTTCAAATCGAGGACTGCTGTTTACCAATGCGAAATACAGCACCTTGTTAGTTAATGTCTCATTACCAGGAAAGCCTGGATCCCTAGAGAAGGCTTTTGTGAGCCCTGGGGAAAGCACGTCCCCATTGAACTGGGCTAATCCCGGTCATTATTTTTATGATTAGGGAATCAAGTTAAATAGCAGTGGTTGTGTCCATCAGCAAATACCGCAGAGTGCAGTGTGAGGTTTAACACATAAACAATTTCTTTGCAAAACAAAAGCTCCCTTTTGAGTGGCTTTCTACTTTTACTTCTTTAAATTACCACTTGTAGTCCTTCTGCTCTTCCGGGATAGGCACACTGAGTTTTATACACGTTATTGCATACTTGACTTTGGGGTAAGACCAGGAAGAAGACACCATTATGTGGATGTGAATATTTTAAAATGCCCATTAAGAGAGCAAACCCTAAGAGTTCTCATCACATGGAAAAAAATGTTTTTTCTATTTCTTTAATTTTTTATCTATATGAGATGATGGATGTTCACTAAACTTACTGTGGTAATTATTTCACAACGTACGCAAGTCAAATCATTATACTGTACACCTTAAACTTATTCAATGCTGTATGTCAATGATATCTCAATAAAACTGGAAGAAAGAAAAGAAACAGAAATAAAATACCCACCCCCAATGCCCAGGAACCAGTCAAATTCTCCTAATGATATATTACTCCAATGAAAGCCAGTACAGGGTATTATGCTGGTGAAGAAAGCTAATTCTGGATCAGAAAGCCTGAAGCTGAATCTCAGCTCTGCAAATTACAAGCTGAGAAACCTTGAGCAAGTTACTTAAACTCTCTGAGCCTCCATTTTCTCATCTGCAAAATAGGGATAATGCAAATATTTCCTTCATTGGGTCAGTGTAAAAAAGAGATGAGATATTATCTGGCACAAAGTAAACTCTCAATGTGTTAGCAATTTCTTAAATCAATTAATAAAGTAATGAGAATAATCTGAATTCAGCTCTGAAGTTGCATCCTACAATTGCTGTTAGGATATGGAGCCAAGAGGCTGAAGAATCAGTGATTCATCAGATTGAAAGTGAGGTCTTCTCCACGGGTTTGCAAAGTATTGAGTATATAAAGGATTTCATAATTGTATAACTTTAGGCATTGGTTAGCTGGTAGACAAGTAACGTGGCTGTGAGGTGGTGACTGTAGGCAGGGAAGGAGTGAGAGGCTGCCTGGGAGTGACATTACCCTTCGTAGAGCTATACTTCTGAATTCCTCTTAGCTCAGTTTTCCTTGCTTCTTGGCAAATCAGACAAAAACAGGGCTTCCCTGGTGGTGCAGTGGTTGGGAGTCCACCTCCCAATGCAGGGGACACGGGTTCGAGCCCTGGTCCGGGAAGATCCCACATGCCATGGAGCGGCTGAGCCCGTGCACCACAACTACTGAGCCTGCGCGCCACAACTACTGAAGACCATGCGCCTAGAGCCCATGCAGCCAAAATTTTTTTTAAATAAAATAAATAAATTTATTTTAAGAAAATCAGACAAAAACATGGCAGTAGCTATCCTCTCTGGATGATTCCCTGGAGCTTTTCTAATTGCTTTGGAGGAAGATACTTAATGTATTACATTTGCTGCTAAGATGCTGGAAGGTAACACAGTGGACAACCCTTCAGCAGTGCTCACAAGAGGAAACCTCCAACTTGGTGTGAGATGCCTCAGAAGGTTATTACTACATCTTTGCCATGACTTGACATACTAGTGGTTATACTGAAGCATTTTACACTCTAGAAAGGCACATTTCAACATAAAGGAAACATAGGTTTGTGAAATCTCTTTCAATTACCTACTGAAATATTCACAGTTCCCAACTCCCTCACAAATTCAATTTTCTCTCTGTGAATATGCTTTGTGATTTCTTCTCAGATATTTGGCAAAACAAAACAAAGTTGGTTTCATTCTGGTGGTTATGAGTGTTCCTTATTGTCTTTAGGAACTAATTATAAAAACCTGCAGAAATCACGTATTTCCTGGTATTGTAGAAATACAGATATTCATCTGTGGTATGACAGTATGCTTCTTAGGAGTCACTTGGGCTTTCGGGGAGAATTAGAAGTGTGTTCTAGAGTAGTGTTTTTATTTTTAATTTTTTTCTTCCTGTTTTGTTGAGATATAATTGACATACAGCACTGTATAAGTTTAAGGTGTAGGATGTGACTTACATGCAGCATGAACTGATTACCACAGTAAGTTTAGTGAACATCCATCTCATACAGACAAACAATTGAAGAAATAGAAACAAATGTTTTCTTTGGGATGAGAACTCAGGATTCACTCTCTTTTCATACATAACACACAGCAGTGTTGATTATATGTATCATGTTGTACATTACACCCCCAGTGCTTATTTACCTTATCACTGCACGTTTGAAACTTTTTTGTTTTTTTTTTTTTTCTTTTTGCGGTACGCGGGCCTCTCACTGTTGTGGCCTCTCCCGTTGCGGAGCACAGGCTCCGGACGCGCAGGCCCAGCGGCCATGGCTCACGGGCCCAGCCGCTCCGCGGCATATGGGATCCTCCCAGACCGGGGCACGAACCAGTATCCCCTGCATCGGCAGGCGGACTCTCAACCACTGCGCCACCAGGGAGGCCCGCACGTTTGAAACTTTTGACAGCCTTCCTCCAGTTCCCCCTCCCCCACTCCCACCTCTGGTAACCACAAATCTGATCTCTTTTTCTATGAGTTTGTCTTTCAACTATAATTGACCTACAACACTATGTTAGTTCCTGTTACACAACATAGTGATTCGATATTTCTATACATTTCAAAATGAGCACAATAAGTCTATAGTTACCATCTGTCATCATACAAGGATATTACATAATTATTGACTATATTCCCCACACTGTACATTTCATACCCCTAACTTATTGACTTTGCAACTGGAAGTTTGTACCTCTTAATCTCCCTCACCTATTTCTCTCCTCCAGCCACCCTCCTCCCCTCTGGCAACCACCTGTCTTTTCTCTGTATCTATGACTCTGTTTCCGTTTTATGTTTATTCATGTGTTTTGTTTTTTAGACTCCACATATAAGTGAAATCATACAGTATTTGTCTTTCTCTGACTTATTTCACTTAACATAATACCCTCTGGGTCCATCCATGTTGTTGCAAATGGCAAAATTTCATTCTTTTTTATGGCTGAGTAATATTCCAGTGTATACATGTATATACACATCTTCCTCATCCATTCATCTTTTGATGGGCACTTAGATTGGTTCCATTAAAGAAGCACTTTTTAAATGGTGGGTTGTAGCACATTAGTGGGTAGTAAATTCAATTTAGTGGGTTGTGAATAGCATTTTTACATATCAGTCTAATCTGATAGAAAATAAGATTTTTCCTTTATCATTAAGGACCCTCTGGGGCTTCCCTGGTGGCGCAGTGGTTGAGAGTCCACCTGCCTATGCAGGGGACGTGGGTTCGTGCCCCGGTCCGGGAAGATCCCACATGCCACGGAGCAGCTGGGTCTGTGAGCCATGGACGCTGAGCCTGCACGTCCAGAGCCTGTGCTCCGCAACAGGAGAGGCCACAACAGTGAGAGGCCCGCATACCGCAAAAAAAAAAAAAAAAAAAAGGACCCTCTTTAGAACTTTAGAACACTTTAACTCCAAACTTCCTACTCTCAACTTTCATATGATTGTTGTCTAGAATTTCCATTTCCCCTCAGTTATCCCCCATTGGGGTCTGTGTGTGTGTTTGTGTATATTTTATATATTACATTGTATATATATGTTGCATTGTATTATATATATTTGTATATAATAGTCAATGCATATATATATATATATAATAGTCAATGCCTATTTAGATTTATCAGCTTCCTCATTCACCATTTTTCTTGCATCCCACTCCCACTCCTTCCTTATGGGTTCAATTTCCTTCTAACTGAAGAACCTCCTTTAGTAGTTCTTTCAGTAAGCGATGTGTTTGAAAATGTATTTACTCTTGCTCTTGAATGATAATTTCGTGGGGCATATAATTCTAGGTTGAACATTACTTTCCCTTAGGATTAGATGATAATACACTGTTTTCTGGCACATACTACTGCCGATTGGAAGTCTTAGTGTCATTGTTTTTCCTTTGTAGGTAATTCTTCCTTCAAGATAGCTTTAAGGCTTCTTCGCTTTTGTCATTCCAAAGTTTCACCGTGCGTTTTGATGTGGTTTTGTCCTTATCTATCTAGTTCAAGGTTCACGTTTCTTCAGCTTTGTAATATTCTCACTCAGTATCTCTGTGAATGTTGCCTCTGCCCATTCATTCTATTGTCACCCACTGAAACTCCTATTAGATTTTTATTGGACCTTCTCATTCTGTCTCTGTCTCAATGCTTTTCCACATTTCCCATCTCTCTCTCTCTGCTGCATTCTAACGCCCAGCTTACTAATTACTCCTCCGGCTGTGTCTATCTGCTACTTAACTTATACCCAAAACATGGTCCAAGGATCAGCAACATCAGCATCACCTGGGATTTGTTAGCAATGCAAATTCATGGGCTTCACCTGAGACCTATGAAGTCAGAATGGAATTAGAGAGTGGCGCCCAGGAATCAGTGTTTTAACAAACTCTCCAGGTGATTCTGATGCTCACTGAAGTTTGAGAGGTACTGCGTTAGCCCATTCACTAAATTGTTTTCATTTCTACAGGTGGTACTTAGTTCTTTTTCAAACCTGATCTTTTTTTTTTCCTTATAGCCCTGTTCTTTCAGCAAGGTTTATAGTCTTTTAAAAAATTTTTAGTAAATCTCTATAATCATCTTAAACATACTTATTTCACAGTTTCAAATTGCCACTCTTGGGGGCTTGGATTCTCCAGTTGGTTGTATTTACTGACTCCCTGCTTCCTTGTTGGTTTATTTTTATTATGAGCTTATAATCACTGAGGGCCCTAATTCCAGGCCCAAGTTTGCCCAGGTCTGAGGTCATGTCTTTTATCCAGGGGTCAGTAAGCTTTTTTTGGTAAAAAGTCAGACGGTAAATATTTTTTGGCTTTATGGGCCATATTATCTCTGTCCCAGCGACTCAACTCTGCCATTATACACAAAAGCAGCCATAGCCAACTTGTTTTTTTTGTTTTTTTTTTAGCTGTACGCGGGCCTCTCACTGTTGTGGCCTCTCCCGTTGCGGAGCGCAGGCTCAGCAGCCATGGCTCACGGGCCCAGCCGCTCCGCGGCATGTGGGATCCTCCCAGACTGGGGCACGAACCCGTGTCCCCTGCATCGGCAGGCGGATTCTCAACCACTGCGCCACCAGGGAAGCCCAGCCAACTTGTTTTAAAAACATGGGCATGACTGTTCCAATAAAATTTTATAAAAATAGACAGTGGGCTAGATTTGGTCCACAGGCTATAGTTTGCCCACCCCTGCTCTTATCCTTGAGTGGACATTTTCTAATGTAGCCCCCAGCTTCCCTAATTGCCTCTTCCATCTCTCTCTGGGTATTTCATAAATATTATTGTTTTAAGACCATTTCTTCAACTACCTGATGATACTGAGATCACTTAGCGCACTTGTCAAAAACAGCATCCCAGGCTGTTGCCCTGTAGGTTCTGATTCAGTCCATTTGAGGTGGAAAATGACGTGAGTATGTTTAGTAAGAACCCCAGGTGATCTAGTGATTCAAAAAGTTTGCGAAACCCACTCTCATGGAAGAGGATGCAAAGAATGAACTCAATGTTATGAGGCTGTACCACTTAGTCTCAGTCCTTACTCACGTGTTGCCACATTGATTATTGCAAATCCCTAAAATCAGAGTCAAGAGGACCACTCAGCCTCCTAGTGTGTGGTCAGGAGGCAGGGTCTGTGTGACTCATGAACAGCAGCTGCTTTTTGTGGGCTAATCTTTTCAGTGCAATTCTAGAAAGTCCTTCTCCCAGGAAACCACGCCTATTTTTTTTTCTTTTACTAAAGTCCCTTTAATAATAAAGCTGTACTGCAGTACATACTTGGAAAAAATGGAATTTCCCCCAACGGCTCAGTGATGACAGTTGAGATAAAGTTCATCCAACTTTTCTTGGTACTTGTTTACCCAAACAATCAGGGAATGAGTAAGTTGTAAAAGCATTTTAGGTATTTGATGAACCTTCCAATGACTTACAGGGTTAAATCACAGCAAAGTTTGCTATGCCACAGACTGTGTTATTGCATAAAGCTTTGATCTCTTTCTTACCATCAATACCCAGAGCTGACATTCATGCTGCCCAGATGCTTCTAACGTGCAGTCAAGGTTGAAGGCTACTGTTCCCCACCACGAGTGGCTCTCAAAGTGCCATCCCCCAACCAGCAGCATCAGCATCATTGGAGGACGAGTTTGAAATGCCCCACTCCAGTCCTGCTGACTCAGGTACTCTGGGGTTGGGGCCCAGCAATCTGTGTGTTAACAGGCCTTCCAGATAATTCTGATGCAGGCTACCATTTGAGAATTGTTGCACTGTGCCCCCAGTGGATCCCTGCCCCTTTGAAAACTTTGCCACTCTCCTCGTGAAGAGGGGAGTGTATTCCCCCTTCTCCTGAATCTCGGCGAGCCTGGTGAATTACTCTGACCAAGAGAAGGGAACTGAAATGCTGCTGTGCCAGTTCCAGAGTCTAGGTGTAAAGAAGGCTTGAAGCTTCCATTTTTGCCCTCCTGGAATGTTCCTTCCATGATGCAAGGAAGCTGGTCTGGCTGACTGGACGATGACAGGCCACATGGAGGAGAACTAAAGTGCCCCAGCCAAGAGCAGCACCGACATCCCATACACCTGCATGAGCCACCCTGGACCTTCTAGTGCAGCCGGGAGACCTTCTCGGGGAGAACGTCATCCTGGCCAAGGAACACCTGCTGAAGGGGGTGCAGAGGAGGCTGGACGCAGAGCCCAGCATGGAGCCCGGCACCATCAAATGTACCGACTGAATGCAGCCACATGAATAAGCTGAGGAGAAAGCAGCAGGGGAACCAGCTGGTGGACCCACAGAATCGTGAAAGATAATCAACTGCTATGATTTTAAGTCATTAAGATTCAGCAGCAGAAGGGGCTAAGTTGTGGTTGTGCAATTTGCCCCTAAACTTTGCCTTGAAGGGCAATCGGTTAGCCCTTTAAAGCAAAAGTCTCTAGGAAGGCTGGGAATGTGGCTGGTCCTAACTGCCAGGCAGGGTGCTGGGTGCCTGGCTTCGTGGGCACTGCCCTGAGCTGTTGTCACGCAGGCCCCGTGCTTCAAAGGGCTTCATGCTTGTTCTGAGGCTCTGCTGTCGCCATCTGGAAATTCGTAATAACTTTGAACAAAGGGCTCTGCAGATTACGTAGCCAGTCCTGCTAAATGCGGCTTCTTCATTTATTCCTCACAACAATCCTAAGAATTGGGTTTATTAGCTCTCATCACGTATTTGGGATACGTTGTGAGCAAATAAAAAGGGGGGCTTTGCAGACAGCCTGGCAAGTTGGCAAAGCATTTTGGGGGCCATATTAAGAAGAATCCCCTTGCTGACAAAACCCAGAGTATATTTAAACAACTACAGGACCAGGCAGAGGGAAGAAAAAGGGCCTGGCCTGGGAAGCTAAGCCCCGAGCGGTCCAAACTCACTATTTATAGTGCTGTGGCCTATTTTGGCCTGCTGGGAGGCCCTGAAAATTGCCCTGAGATCTGGGCCTGGAACTGATGATGGAAACCAGGCACTTTCATTCTGGGATGTGGCTGGAATCATGCTGGGCACAGACAGAGGTCTTTCTGATGAGCTCAAGGACATTTTGAAAAACAGGATTTTCTTTGACAGAGAATTTTTTTTAAATTAAGGAAAACCATCAGGCCATGACCAGGAATATATTCTTAGGGAAGAAAATGCATGGATCACATCAAGTCAATAAAGAGCTAACAATTAGCCAGGCACTGTGCTAAGCGCTTGACATGTACCATCTCATTTATATCCTCACATACAACCCTGAGAGGGTAGCACTATTATTATCCCCATTTTACAGGAAAGGAAACTGAGGCTTGGGAAAATTAAGTCACTTAAGGAAGGTCACAGAGTTGGTAAGCCAGGATTCAAACCCACATCACAGTGCTCCATCTGCCCAGGCTGTCACCTACGGCACTGCTTCTCCAACTTTGGCATGCAAGACTCACCTGGGAGTCTTGTGAAGATGGAGATTCTGATCCAGGAGGTCTGGGGTGGGGCCTAAATTCTGCATTTCCAACAAGTTGCCATGTGAAAATAATACCACTGGTCCACGGATCACAATTTGAGAAGCAAGGATGAGTCTTCCTTCTTCTACTTTCAACCTCAATCTGCTCCCTCAACAGCAGCCTGAGTTATTGGGGTAGTTTCCAATGCTGCATAATAAATGAACCCCGAAATTGGGTGGTTTAAAACAACAACAAGCTCTTATTCCCTCACACAGTTCCTGAGGGTCAGGAAGCCGGGTGTAGCTGAGCTGGGAGGTTGTGGCTCAGGTTCTCTCATGCGGTTACAATCAGCATGGCAGCTTGGGCCTGTATTCCCCTGAAGGCTGGACTGGGCTGCAAGAGCTACAGCTAAGATGGCTCACTCCTGTGGCTGTTGGCTGGAGGCCTCAGGTTCTTGTCATGTAGGCATCTCTGTAGGGCAGCTTGTGACATGGCAGCAGGCTTCTCCCAGAGTGAATGATCCAAGAGAGAGACACTCAGACTGCAGTGTCTTTTATAACCTAACCTTGGAAGTGACAAACCTTTATACTGTCATATTCTATTGGTCACACATAGCTACTCTGGTACAGTTGTGGGAAGGGACCCCCAGGAACATGAGTACCAGGAGATGGGGGTCACTACTATCACAGTTTCCTGGTGAAAAGTGAGTCAGATCATGTCACTCTGCTTCAAACCTCATCATCACTTCTCATCAGAGTCAGCGTAAAACTCCAAAGTTCCATCAAACTGATGAGAGCTCACATTTGACTGCATGGGATCTGGTCCCTGACTACTTTCTTACCTCCCTTCCCTCATCCCCAGCTCACTTTAGTCAACCGCACTGACCCTCTTGTTGGTCCTCAAATACCTCCAGCATCCTCTTTCTCCTGCAGGTCTTTGCATGTGCTTTTCCTTCTGCCTAGAATGAACTTCATTCACATCTCTTCTCAAATAACACCTTTTCAGAGAGGCCTTTCTTGACCAGACCCACCATCTGAAATGGTAGCCTCTGTTATTCTCTAGCCCTTTGGTTTGCTTTATTTTGCTTCACGGTACTTACTTGTAGTAGATAATGTTCAGCTTGGAGTATTCTTCTCAGCTCCATTGATGCTGGGCTTGGCCATGTGACCTGCTTTGGCCGACAGAATGTGTGAGGAAGTGGCGTGTGCCAGTTCCCAGCCTCCGCCTTAAGACTCATTGTGTGTGTGCTTTGTTCACCTCTTTGAGAGCTTTTGACCTCCGTTGTAAAAAGAACAAGCCCCTCTTAGCCTGCTGATCTCAGAAGAATGACAGACCCTAGAGCAAAACTAAATAGAATCCAAATGCCTGGAGCCAAGTGTAGTCAAACCCAGCCTAGAGCAGCCCTGGCTGATCTGCAGACATGGGAGTAAGATGTAAATGTATGTTGTAAGCCACTGGGTCTGGGGGTAGTTTGTTAAACAGCATTATTGTGACAATAGCTAACTGATACACTTCTTGACATTATATTACAGATTGATGTATATCTGTTTATAGTCGATGGCAAGAATGCAACCTCCAGGAGGGCAGGGACTTGGTCTTATTCCCTGCAGTATGTCCAGCATCTAGACCAATGCCCACCTTCTGCATAGTAGGTACTCAATAAATACTAGTAAACGAATATAAGTGGGTGAATTGATTCTGACTGTAGATCCTGCTTGCTTAACTTTTATGCCTGACTCTTTTCAAAGCAGTCCAAGAATTTGCAAAGTATTTTTAAAAATTGTCTTGAAAAGGAGTTCTAGACAGCATGCCCTCCGTGAGGAGAATGTGACGCACACAGAGGTGTCTGCATTGTCTCTGTGCCAGATGCCATCCCTCTTCACCTGGGCCACATCTGAAGCCATCCAGAAACGAAAGCCAGCCCCTGCCTGAGAACGGAAGTGCTGCTTTAAATGACACTGGTTCACCTGGTCGGGCGGCTGTCCCCAGAGGAAGGCCAGGGAGATGGCTAACGACACACACAAAGGGAGGAAATGCTCCCCACCACCACGTGGAACAGCTGCACCAGGAGACACCCCTCTCTGGAGAGGAGGAAGAGGAAGTCAGCAAAGCTGCAAAGCTGACCAGCAATCTGGGGAAGCCGACACTCACGAGAAAGCAGAAGGAAAAAAGAAGCTGGTCCTTAGAACACTCTGTCCGGACTTGCTGAGGAAATAAAAACTGACACTAGGGCTTCCCTGGTGGTGCAGTGGTTGGGAGTCTGCCTACCAATGCAGGGGACACGGGTTTGAGCCCTGGTCTGGGAGGATCCCACATGCCGCGGAGCGGCTAGCCCCGTGAGCCACAATTACTGAGCCTGCGCGTCTGGAGCCTGTGCTCCGCAACAAGAGAGGCCGCGATAGTGAGAGGCCCGCGCACCGCGATGAGGAGTGGCCCCCACTTGCCGCAACTAGAGAAAACCCTCACACAGAAACGAAGACCCAACACAGCCATAAATAAATAAATAAAAGTTAAAAAAAAAAAAAAAAAAACTGACACTAATTCTAAGGGTTTTTTCAGTCCTGCCATCTCGGGGCACTTTGGATTGGGAGTGTTTTGAATGAGAAAATATTTGGCCAAATTCCTACCTGCCAACTACATTAGAAGGGTGTTTTCCTTAAAACACAAATGCTCAGCATAGATCTATGCATGCTGATGTGGAAAGCTGTCCCAAAGGCTAAATGAAAGGTCAAGATGCAGGCTGTGGAGTGTGAGCCCATATTTATAAAAATATCCCATATTCATAAAGAGTGCAATACATACACATAAGTGTTCGTATATAAAATGGAAAAACACTGAAAAGACACACACTAAACTGCCAACAGTGGTTGCATCTGGGAAACAGGTTTAGAGTAGGACAGGACTGGAGATTTCACATTTTACTTTAAACTATTTTAACAATACTTGTTATGTTCTGAATGTTTGTGTCCCTCCAAAATTCGTATATTGAAGTCCTAACCCCCAATGTGATGGTATTAGGGAGTGGAGCCTTTGGGAGGTGACTAGGGTTAGATGAGGTCACAAAGGTAGGGTCCTCATGGTAGGATTAGTGCCCTGATAAGAAGAAATCACAGTGCTTGTTTTTCTCTCTGCCACGGGTGGACACAGTGAGAAGGCAGCCAACTGCGAGCCTAGAAGAGGGCTCTCACCAGACTCCACATCTGCCAGCACCTTGATCTTGGATCCCTCAGCCTCCAGAACTGTGAGAAATAAATGTTTGCTGTTTAAGCCACCCAGTCTGTGATATTCTGTTAGAGCAGCCCGAATTAAGACTTTATTTCTATATGGTTTCATTTTTGCTTACAATGAGTATTGGCCTTTTTACAATAAAAATATCAATAAAAGACTTTTTCATACAAAGATGGCCATTTTTTTTCTGTACCGGAGCTGACATGCTGCTCCTTGCAATATTTTCAGAGGTGGTCAGATGTGGTTGTAAAAGGACACCTTGTTTCACACGATGATTGCCAGTGACAAGTGGCCCTTCTCTGAGAAGCAGACCTCCTCTCACTGGCTCTGAGGTAAGGGTTGGATCATGAGATATTCTGTACTTCTGTCCTTGGCACTACACCTCTGCTTGCCTGTCCTAGTTACATCAGTGTTTGCTTTCTGCAAACATGTTGACTTGACCCATCCAGGAAGGATCCGAGGTCTACAGGGTTACCCAGTTCTGCCAATATCACCACAGTCTTGAGGAGTGTATTTATACCACTTCTTGTCTCCGTCTGTGTGTTGGCGTTACAGTTACTCTCATACACCAAGCAATCTTTTAAGACACACACAAAATTGACAGAGAAACATTGATCTTTCCAGTTGGTCTTTAAAACCTCTCATTTGTTTAGGAACTTTTCCAAGAGGAAAAGATACTGATATGTCTTTCAATTACATCCACACTAATACCATCCATTTCCGCATCTATAGTTCACAGGACACTTTCTCATACATTGCCACTGAAAATCATTTTGATCCTTCTGATAACCTAGTGAGATAGACTGGGCAGCTATTACTGTGCTCAACTTAAAGAGAAATAATTTGAGATTCTGAGTTTAGTGATTTGTCCTGGACCATTCAACTAGTAGGTAGCAAAGCTGATTCCAGTTCATCAGTGGGCCTAAACCCTGGTGCATGTTAGAGTCACCTGGGTGCTTTAAACAAATGCCCATCTCCTGTTCTCACCATAGTCAGTTGAACAAGAATCTCAGAGAATGAGGCCCTGGGTATTAGAATTTTAAAATAAAATCTTTCCACAGATGACTTTGATACATAGCGAGCTTGAGACCATTGCAATCTGTAGGTATAAATAAGCCATCCTTACGTTACTCTCATGTGCTTATTCATCACCAGGTGAAGGCCTCCCTTGTGCTGGAGCTCTACAGTAGAATACTGCACAACAATAAAAAGGAAGGGGCTGCTGATACATGCAGCCACGTGGAAGCCCTTCATATGTATCAGGCCAAGTGAGAGAAGTCAGACTCAAAAGCTACACACTTTATGATTCCATTTGTATGCCATTCTGGAAAGGCAGAACCATAGGGGCAGAAAACAGATCATGGGTGCCAGGCCCTGGTGGTGGGAGCAGGGGTTAACTACAAAGGGGCAGCGTGAGGGAATTTGAGGAGATGATAAACGTTCTATATCTTGATTAGGGGAGTGGTTAGACTATATGGATTTGTCAAAATTGAGAGACTGTACGCTAAAAGGGTAAATTTTACTGTATGTAACATGTATCTTACTAAGCCTGATTAAAACACATACACACACACAATGCAATACTACTACACACCCACTAAAATGGCTAAACTTAAAAAGACTGACCATACCAAGATCAATAGATCGGGACTTGGAACAACGGGAACTCTCATACGTTGCTGGTAGGAATGGCTTTTTCAAAAAAAAGAGAGAGATGAGGTTCTGAGGACAGTCAGACCTGGGCTTGAATTCTGCCTCTACCACTTATCATTGTGTGATGTTGACCAAGTCACTATGGGTTTTTAGGCCTTGGTTGTTTCATCTACACACGGGATAACAGAAGTATATACCTGCCTACTTTATAAGGTCAGCATAAGGCATAAAGGAGATGTTGCTTGTGAAATGCTTGAGGCAGTGCCCGGCACATAGCAATGACCAATAATATTAGATTTGGCTATTCTTAATATTATTATCATTCTTCTTGGTATAGCTGTCTCTGGGCTCCTCCAGGAATGGAGGAGCTCTATGTCTACAGTTCTTGGCAAGTAGAAGGCCCTCAACACATGTTTATCAAATCAAAGAATGAACAAATGAAGTCGCATGCAATGGAAGGCGTAAGGCCTCTATTTGAGTGTAATGGCAGAAGGGTTGGCACTGGTCATTCTTGGGAGCATTCCACTTCAAGTATTACAGGCCTAATTTCTGAATTCCCAGCCAAAACCAGGACTCTACATCATTGAGAAGTGTAGGAGTTTTATTCTACTTGTTCAGTGGGACTTGTATAGGTGGCCTTCGCCTCCCTAATGGCTTATAAATATATCCCACATGTTAGAAAATACTCAAAATCAATTTCAAATATGTGGGTTTCACAAATACCTCTGGAATGGGCTAACAAAGAGATCTCTTTAGATTGAATCTTCTGCTTGGGAAGGTAATATGGTAGTGGAAATGGACTGAAACTGGATTCATGAGCCAACAAACAACAAGAAGACCCCAAAGAGAAGACAAATCTTTCCACACGGAGTTCCTGGTAGGGGAGCCCTAGGCCGAGACTGCTCATCAAATCACAAAGGGCATGGCCAGCCTCTCTGAGGCTTGCGAGAAATGGCTGTGCACCATCAAGAGGGGAACTGGTGGTAATTTGATGCAATGCCCCATTTCTAGCATTCCTTTTGCACAATACAATGTCTGACTTTTCCTGGCAAAGTCTACTCACCTGCCAGCAGATATCAGCAATTGGAAGAGAAATTCAAAATGAAGAAAATCTTTTCTGTCCAGTTCTCAGATGAACTAAACGTGCCCAGTATGCCTTCAGCTGATGTTCTCCTTTAAAAACCCTGCTTGGGGGACTTCCCTGCTGGTCCAGTGGTTAAGAATCCATCTGCCAATGCAGGGGACACGGGTTCGATCCCTGGTCCGGGAAGATCCTACATGCTGTGGGGCAACTAAGCCCGTGCACCGCAACTACTGAGCCTGAGCTCTAGAGTCTGCATGCCACAACTGCTGAGCCTATGCGCTGCAACTACTGAAGCCCACGCACCTAGAGCCCATGCTCCGCAACAAGAGACGCCACCGCAATGAGGAGCCCACATACGGCAACGAAGAGTAGCCCCCGCTCACCACAACTATAGAAAGCCCGCATGCAGCAACAAAGACCCAGCGCAGCCAAAAAATATATACATATATACAGAATAAAATTGAAAAAATTAAAAATATTTTAAAATTTTAAAATATTTTTAAAAAATATTTTAAAATATTTTAAATTTTAAATTTAATTTTAAATTTAATTTAAATTTAAATTTAATTTAATTTAATTTAAAATTTAATTAAAAAAATTAAAAACTAAAACAATTAAAAATTAAAAAAATTAAAAAGCCTGCTTGGGGATCATAATTTTTCATAGCAAACTTCATTTCCTCACATTACAAGACTTGGTGAAGAGGTGGTTCATTAGGGCCAATGATAAAATGAATACACTTTTCTCAAGTGTAACCTCTGGGAAATTAATAGGCACAGCTGTTGAGTTCAAGGATCTTGGTGCATAAGCAACTCCCCAAAAGGAGCCGGGCTTAACTACAAACAGGCAGCATGAGGGAATTTAAAAAATTTTTTAAAAGTCCACATTTAAGTGCCTGCTTAAACCCCTGAGAAGAGCTTATAAAATAGAACAATAAAGTTTGCTCTTCTTCGTTTTCAAATGCCCTCATTAGAGAGATCATTTAAGGGATTTGACTATATTCACTGAAATATTTATGAAGTGCCTAATATGTACCAGACAGTGTTCTAGGGGCTGGGGATACAGGATGAACAAGTCAAGCAACTTCTACCCTCCTGGAGCTCACATTCTAGTCAGGGTGACAGGCAGTAGACAAGTGAATATCCAACACAATGTCAGGTAGTTGGTAAGTGAAAAGCAGGACATAAAGCATAGTAAGAGGCTGTGGAGTGATGGGGTGGCGCTATTTTGGAAATGGTGACCAGGAGAGACATCCAAGAAGAACCCTGAATGAGGCAGGGAGGGGTACCATGATTGACAGCTGCCAGCACAAAGAACAAACAGCAAGTGCAAAGGCCCTGAGCCAGGAGCATGCCTGATGTGCCTGAGGAACTACAAGGAGGTCACTAGCTGGCTTTTCTTAAAGATTCCCTATTAAGGAAAACAGAACCACCACTACCACCACCACCACCAACAGCTAATATTTATTTTGAATTTATTATGCATCTGGCACTGTGCTAAGCCCCCTCATGTGGACTAATCATCTGATTCGATCTTCATAAGTAGGAATTATTATTATTGACTCAGCCCCCTTGCTTGGTCTCTCAGCTACGCTAGCCTCTGCAGTCACTTCTCCCACAGGCTCTTCACACAATGGCAAGGTGGTTGTTGATAGTCTAGCCTCTCAGCAGGCTATCAAGCTGCTCCATCCCAGCAACTCTTAGGAGAATCCCAGAATGGAGTTTCACTAGGTGTGACTGGCCTTCCCCTGCCCATCATGAACTAACCCCTGTAGCCAGAAGAATGTGGTATCTGAGTGTCCATGTTACCAAATGAATCACATCCAAGCTGGCTCAGGCCGGAGGGAAGCGGGATACTGCACAACTCTAAACCTTGTATGCTTTGTTTATGCCAAGCTGTTTCTCCTTGAGGGTGCCTCATTTACCCCAGGTCAGTTCACTATTGACAAAGGGATAACTGCACAGATTCTCATCGTTCTCTGCAGGATCTCCACTTTTTTTTTTTTTTTAACTTTGCAAAGCCACAAAGGGGGCTGCTGGAGCAACCTTGCACTGTATTGTTCATCAAATAACATTAATGATTGATGGCCATTGTGATTCTCAGTTGTCACAATGCCTGGAGGGGGAGTTGATGTTGGGAGGAGGGGAAAATTGCGTGCCACGCTGGTGTCTAGGCTGAGTTAGACAGAATAAAATAAAACAAATGGGCAGAAGGCTTAAAACACCAGGAGCCTATTTAAGCAGAATAAATATTCAGTGGATTTATCTGGTCTCTGCCTCCTAAATCATTAAAGAAATTTCAATCATTATGGCCCATGAGAACCTCTTATGAACATCATGAAAGAACAGTCTTCTCCATCATTTGATACCTACTACATCTAGTATTTCATAAGCAGAAGAGCACCACTAATGTGGTAGTCTGGCTTATCACCAAACACACTTCAGAAAGGAGACTGTGAGAGGACCAGATTTCATTCACAATATCCAAATGGATTTTTAAAAACCCCACTCAGTTTTGCATGTTGAAACAATCTGGCTTTCTAACCATTAACGTAGTATTTTGAAAGAAGAAAGAAGAACATGTCTACTTCTACAGAAGTGCTTAATGTCGAGAAATAACTAACTGTCAGGAACCTATTTACAATGCTAATTATAACATCACAACTCTCAAGAATGGTTTACTACAAATAGCTTTTCATACCAGGTGACATTTCTGTTCATGTGGTCAGCTTAAAAATATTTTATGAAATGTCTGGATGGTTTTATGACATCTGAGGTTGTCAGATTTCTGGCTTTTAAAACTTCCTGGCAAGAATATTATTCAGACTTAAAAAAGGAAGAAAGTTCTGACACATGCTACAATATAGGTGAAACTTGAGGATATTTTGCCAAGTGAAATAAGCCAAAAGGTTAAATTCTGTATGATGCCATTTACATGAGGTACTTAGAAGTAGTCAAATTCATAGAGACAGAAAGTAGGAGGGTGATTGCCAGAGGCTGGGACGGTGGGGGAAGTAGGAAGTTAATGGATACAGAGTTTCAGTTTAGAAAGATGGATGGTAGTGATGGTTGCAAAACAATGCAAATGTACTTAATGTCACTGAACCGTGCACTAAAAATTGGTTAAAATAGTAAATTTTATGTTATATATATTTTACTACACACACAAATTTTTATGGGAGACTGTATTTTTCCTTCATAGTGTTTAAGAAATTACAAGTAAAGGTTTTTGTTAACTTCAAAAAACTTCATGTTAAGTGTAGTAAAAACTAGACCCCTAGCAGGTAGAAACTGCTGGCCCTATACCCATAGACCCTAGACTAGTTGGAGCTGGAAAACTGATGATCGAGATTCCGGAAACACCACCCTATCACCTCACCATCTACCAATCAAAAATCGCCCATGAGCTGATTAGACACCCTGTAACTCTCACCCCTAACACTGTCTTTAAAAACCTTTCCCTGAAAGCCATCAGAGAGTTTGGGTCTTTTGAGGATTAGCTGCCCATTCCCCTTGCTGGCACCCTGCAATAAACACTGTACTTTCCTTCACTACAAGCCAGTGCCAGTAGATTGGCTCTGCTGTGCATCTGGTGAGCAGACCTGAGTTTGGTTCAGTAACACTGTCCCTCTAAAATCAAGAACAAGACAAGGATGCCCACTCTCACCACTTTCATTCAACTTAGTATTAGAAGTCCTAGCCTGAGCAACTAGGCAAGAAAAAGAAATAAAAGACATCCAAATTGGAAAGGAAGAAGTAAAACTGTCACTATATGTGGATGACATAATTTTAAATATAGAAAACCCTAAAGACTCCACCAAAAAACTATTAAAAATAATAAATGAATACAGTAAAGTTACAGGGTACAAAATCAAAATACAAAAATCTACTTCATTTCTGTATGCTAAAAATGAACAAGCAGGAAGAGAAATTAAGAAAGCAATCCCATTTACAATTGCTACAAAAAGAATAAAATACCTAGGAATAAATTTAACCAAGGGGTAAAAAACCTGTACAATAGGGCTTCCCTGGTGGCGCAGTGATTGAGAGTCCACCTGCCGATGCAGGGGACACGGGTTCGTGCTGCGGAGTGGCTGGGCCCGTGAGCCATGGCCTCTGGGCCTGCGTGTCCGGAGCCTGTGCTCCACAGCAGGAGAGGCCACAACAGTGAGAGGCCCGCGTACCGCAAAAAAAAAAAAAAAAAACCTGTACAATAAAAACTCTAAGATATTGTTGAAAGAAACTGAAGAATACACAAATAAATGGACAGATATTTCATATTCATGGATTGGAAGGATTAACACTGTTAAAAGGTCCATATTACTTAATGCAATCTACAGATTCAATGCGATCCCTATCAAAATCCCAAGGACATTTTTCACAGAAATAGAATTAAAAGTTCTCAAATTTATATGGAACCACAAAATACCCCAAATAGCCAAAGCAATTCTGAGAAAAAAAAGAACAAAGCTGGAAGTATCACCCTTCCTGATTTCAAGCTATTATATATTACAAAGCTATAGTAATCAAATCATCATGGTGTTGGCAGAAAAACAGATACATAGATCAATGGAACATAAGTGAGAGCCCAGAAATAAAGCCACACATATATGGACAATTAATTTACGACAAAGGAGCAAAGAACATACAATGGAGAAAGGACAGTCTCTTCAATAAATGTTGTTGGGAAAACTGAACAGCCACATGCAAAAAAATGAAAGTAGTTCGGTATCCACTATACACAAAAATCAATTCAAAATGGACTAAAGACTTCAATGAATCTAAGACCTGAAACCATAAAACTCCTAGGAAAAAACATAGGAAGTATGCCCTTTGACATTGGTCTTAGCAATATATTTCTGGATATGTCTCCTCAGGCAAGGGAGACAAAAGAAAAAATAAACAAATGAGACTACATCAAACTAAAAAGCTTTTGCACAGCAAAGGAAACCATCAACAAAACAAAAAGACAACCTACTGAATGAGAGATGGTATTTGCAAATCATATATCTGATAAGGGGTTAATATGGAAAATATATAAAGGACTTATACAATTCAACAACAACAACAACAAAAAACCCTATCAAAAATGGACAGAGGAACTGAATAGACATTTTTCCAAAGAAGACATATATGTGGCCAACAGACACATGAAAAGATGTTCAACATCCTCATTATAATGGCTATTATCAAAAAGTCAAGAAATAATGAGTGTTGGTGAGGGTGTGGAGAAAAGGGAACCCTCATGCACTGTTGGTGGGAATGTAAACTGGTGCAGCCACTATGGAAAATATCGTGGCAATCCCTCAAAAAAATAAGAATAGAACTATCATATGATCCAGCTATTCCACTTCTGGGTGTTTATCCAAAGAATATGAAAACACTAATTTGAAAAGATATATACACCCCTATGTTCACCGCAGCATTATTCACAATAGCCAAGATAGGGAAACAACATAAGTGCCCATCAACTGATGAATGGATAAAGAAGATGTAATACACACACACACACACACACACACACACACACACACACGAATGGAATATTACTCAGGCACACAAAAAAAGAAATCTTGCCATTTGCAACAGCATGGTTGGACCTTTAGGGTATTATGCTAAGTAAAATAAGTCAGATGGAGAAAGACAAATACTGTATGATTTCACTCATATGTGGAATATAAAAAACAAACAAACCAAAAGACAAAATAAATGAACAAACTGAACCAAACAAAAACAAACATGTAGATACAGAGAACAGAAAAGTGGTTACCAGAGGGGAAGGGGCTGGAGTGAGGGTAAAATGGGTAAAGGGGATTGACTGTAGGGTGATGGATGGAAACTAAATTTCTATTGGTGAGCATGCTGTAGCGTATACAGAGACTGAAATATAATGAAACCCATAAAATGGTATACACAAAATTTACCTCAATAAAAAGTAAATTTTAAAAAAGGTTGGAGGGTACTTTTAATAATAACTGCATAAGTTTTGGTGGAAATTCTAAATCATTCTTTAAGACCTGTTTTACAGAGAATCTTATTTCTGAGGTCTGGATGTTAGCTATACTATCCTATGTTCCAAATTCATCTAAAGGTTGTCCCCTGGGTCTTTTCACAGCACAAAAATTCCCCATCAGACCAAATGCTGTAATTGCACATGACTCTCACCAGATAGGCTCTCCAGAAGGACTGAATGCAGAGTGCTGCTGCCGATTCTGTCAGCAGGAGGGAGAGTGGGATCGCCGGACGTGGGCTGAAAAGCAATAAAATGGTCATAAGCCCATGAGAGTCCATCCTTCAGCATCAGCAGAGCCTTTGACAACATAATGGCCTCTCTGATTAAGTGCCTCATCTATTCCCATTCTTAGAAAGCAACAATGTCATTTTTCATAGAAAAGTTAGGCTTGAGTTAGCATTTCTTTGTTTTAAAATCTGGGATGGATTTTTTGTGTTTAACCAGCATAATCTTAAATCACTGTTAGCCTGCCCTGCTTTGAAGGGCTCAGGTTAGAAAGCTGTGTGTTAGTTCTGAAGGTGCAACATACATGTTATTGATGTAAGCCTATGTGGACATAAAGCAAGAGACAAAGCAGAAGTCACATTTATATACTGCATTATGACTGAGATATAATAAAGGATTCTTTTTCCAACTTTCTATTGAAGGGGAATTAAGTAGTCCATTTCTTTCCTGAAATACTACAATTTATCTCTGATCATTGTACATTCCAGTTTAATGTGGTTTAAATTCAAGAACATTTTAAAGTTAAGTTCTTCTATTACATCTTACTAAGCAATAAAATATCTCAAGAGCAGTGTCTGCTCCTGAGGGATTCTTAGATTATGGTGGGATGTCTGATCATCGATACCACATTCAAAAATCATGGCTAAATGCTCTTTTTTTGTTGTTTATTTCCTAGAAGCTGTTTAGAGATACTAACTGCTGACCAGATTTTACACGTCTGACTTAGTTCTGGTTTCTTATGTTTCCCCAAAGCACAGCTACCTCTGAAAAACCAAAAGTCAAGACTTTTCAGATATAGTGCAAAGAAATAAACCTCTGAACGAATGTGGGTCACATGGAGACTGCTCTCAGGGCAGGATCCCCAGAAACGACTTTGCAAGTGAGGGATTCCCAAGAGTCTTGGCCTCCAGACTCTCCCTAATGACAGCCATCATTTGAGTTTACAGTGACTCTTATTTTACAGAGAGGTTGACTAACCTGTCCAGGGTCACACAGCTTATAAATGGCCTAGTCAGGATCTGGGCCCAGATCCACCCAATCCCCAAGCCCAGGCTTCCCTCACAATGCCATGCTGACACCAGACCTCGGCTGGGCCACCACTTGCAGATGCCCAGCCTGAGAGACTCCGGAGCTAACTGGCAACAATGCACAATTCTCCAGCATCTGGGGTTTTATTTCCTTCTAAACTCAGACTTAAAAACAACAACAAGAACAACAAAAAACCCCACCCTTGATACAGTGTATTTGTGTGAATGAATGAATGCTCTTTTGGATTATTCCAAAATCAAAGAAATCAAAGCCGGGAAGAACCTAAGGGGTTATCAAGACAATTTCTAGGGAGTGCAGTGTTGCCGGGTTCTGGGTCTCCAGCTGGGCGGGTCCTTTCTAAGAGAACAAGAAACGGAGATTCTACTTCTTTGGAGAGATAATTACAACCTCCAAATGAAAGCATTGTTAGAAACCTTTCCCTAATGTTCTGCTTTTATTTTTATTTGCTTTTTTTGTTTGTTCTGTTTTTGTTTTCACTTCTTTTTGCCTAACATCTAGTTTTCTGGGCTGTAATAGAGCATTTGTATTTTTCCGGAGGTACACTGGCTCCCTGCTTTCCACATTAAATGTCTCTCCTCATACATTGTCCTTATTCTGTAAATCTTGGTTGTGTGACACCAACAAATCACATCCCTGAAGTAATTCTCCTTCACTAGTTAAAAAGCAACGGCTTCTAGAGAGACCTTGGTGTTTCTAAGGAGACCTTAGTGTGCTGGCAGTGAATTCATGAGAATAATGCTATCGTGCAACAATACCAGCTGATATGTACTAAGAGCTTCCCAGGCTCCCCTCCCACCAGCCTTGCTCCTTGTGCTGTAGCCAGAGGCGCCCTTTTCATCTCCACCAATGTGCCCTCCCACCTCAGGGCCTTTGCAGAGGGGCTTTCCTCTGCCTCCAGTATCCTCTTACTCCCGGCCAGGTCACTGCATACAGTGTGCAAGCTGTTCTCTGCTCAAGGGCTCCCAGCAGATGGGTCAGAGGGCACTGAAACCCCAGCACATGCTCTGCCACCTCTGCCCTAGGGCAGGGGCACCTTTTACTAATTTGCTCAAGGGTACCTTGGGGCTGAGACCTCCTTCTCCCAGTTCACTTTTTTTTTTTGAATTTTAAAATTTTATTTATTTTTTTATACAGCTGGTTCTTATTAGTTATCCATTTTATACATATTAGTGTATATGTGTCAATCCCAATCTCCCAATTCATCCCACCCCTCCACACCCCCCGTCACTTTCCCCCCTTGGTATCCATACATTTGTTCTCTGCATCTGTGTCTCTATTTCTGCCCTGCAAACCGGTTCATCTGTACCATTTTTCTAGGTTCCACATATATGCATTAATATACGATATTTGTTTTTCTCTTTCTGACTTACTTCACTCTGAATGACAGTCTCTACGTCCATCCACGTCTCTACAAATGACCCAATTTCGTTCCTTTTTATGGCCGAGTAATATTCCATTGTATATATGTACCACATCTTCTTTATCCATTCATCTGTCGATGGGCATTTAGGTTGCATTCATGACCTGGCTATTGTAAATAGTGCTGCAATGAACATTGAGGTGCATGTGTCTTTTTGAATTATGGTTTTCTCAGGGTATGTGCCCAGTAGTGGGATTGCTGGGTCATATGGTAGTTCTATTTTTAGTTTTTTAAGGAACCTCCATACTGTTCTCCATAGTGGCTGTATCAATTTACATTCCCACCAACAGTTCACTCTTATTATTTCTTCTGATCTCCACTCAAATGTTATGGAATGATGTCCTTTGATTAGATCAGGGCCATTGGCGCTCTGTGTAATTTTCCTTCCTAGTCCTTGGCCCAGTTTGGAGATATAAATCTGTGTGATTATCTAAATAACACCCAAATCCTCAACTAGACTGAAAGCTCCATGAGGGC
This sequence comes from Mesoplodon mirus, assembly GCF_964341445.2. NCBI lineage: Eukaryota > Metazoa > Chordata > Mammalia > Artiodactyla > Ziphiidae > Mesoplodon > Mesoplodon mirus. The sequence goes on from NC_138991.1 coordinate 50,334,062, forward strand.
AGAGACTGGGCCTGTGTTTGATCCTCTTGGCATTTCCAGCACTTGGGACAACGTCTGGCACATAGCAGACACTCAGTAAATCTTTGTGGGATGAGCCTCTGCCTAGCTCAGTATGCTAAGCTCTTTCCACACAGTGTTTCATTAAATCCTCATGACATTAATGAGCTGCTGTTGTCCTTCTTTTAGAGTGAAGAAACTCAGGCATAGAGGGGTGAAGCGGGTCGTTCAAGGTCACTGACTATTTCCTGCTAAGAATGCAAACTGCCCAGGAAACACAGGGAGTGGACCACGGAGAAGAGGAGGGTAACTCACAAGGTCACTCATATGGAATTCAGGGCCTAGCAGCTGCGAGTGTTCGATAGAGGAAAACACAGCCATTTGCCTAGAAGATAAAAATGAGGGGGGAAAAGCCGTAATCATATAAAATGCCGTCTTGATTAATCCTTACAGTAATAACTTGGCAGGTATTCATTTGCCTGAAGTTCCACAGGGAAATCCGATGTCAGGACAGCAGAATGAAGTGGAGTTTGTCACTTGTATCTGAAGGGAGATTTGATGGCGCCTTTCTGTTCAGCTACAATTTTCCTGTTTTAAGTACGTTTTTCTGCACCGATGTCATGAAATCCTCAAAGTATCAGTACTCCCATTTTGGAATAGCAGTAGGAAAGGAGAATGGCAAATCTGGGGACACAACAGGCTAGGCGAGCCCAACAAAGGACTTCCAGCAGTAATGAAACCCTGAACCGCTTTGCATCACAATGACATCTCCAAAAAGCGAAATGAGATTTCTAATAGGCCTTTAAGCAGTAATATGAGGCGACCTTTAGTGACATCCTTGCTTTCATGGCTAAATAATGGGGCGCTGTCTAGTTCCCAAAGCAAGAATAAGTATGAGAAAGCCAGTGTAAATCAGGCCAAATGAAAAGGACTTGATCTTCAGAGAGTAGTTCCTGGGAATTATCAATCATTTCAGCAGGTCAACTTGAAAGGATAGAAGCTATGCCAGGCCCTTTTTTTTTTTTTTTTTTTTTTTTTTTTTTGCGGTACGCGGGCCTCTCACTGCTGTGGCCTCTCCCGCTGCAGAGCACAGGCTCCGGACGCGCAGGCTCAGTGGCCATGGCTCACGGGCCCAGCCGCTCCGCGGCACGTGGGATCCTCCCAGACCGGGGCACGAGCCCGTGTCCCCTGCATCGGCAGGCGGACTCTCAACCACTGAGCCACCAGGGAAGCCCTAGGCCCTTTCCTCTCTTTTGGAATCCATGCAACTGGCTTCAGGTCAAATAAAAATTGAGACTGAGTAGAGGCGACTGCTCATCATGGGGGAACTGGGGAGGGGAGGGGAAACAAAAGCGTCAATCACAGGAGAAGGCAGCTGAGGCTCCCTGGGGCTTAAATTGGAGGTCCCCAGAGCAAATAGGTTTGAGCATTCCAACGGACAAAACAGTACTGCTGAGTGTTTCCGAGAAGAATTGTCCTGTTCGTAGTGCTCATTTGTCATGTCCTCCTTCTTTTTCTCAAACATGAATTAAATCTATTTGAATCACAACAATTGCTGCTATAATTCTGAGAAGGAACAGTTTATTCTTCTGACTGTATACACGTGTATGTATAAATGTGCACACACACACAGGAAATTCTTCCCCCATTTTTGGATGCTCTGTAAAAGATCTCAAGACCTAAAGAAGCTACAGCATACTTACAAAATACATAAGAGAAGCTGAGAAGTTAGTCTTTATTAATTTCTCCATCCAGTTCTAAAACAAAAGTTACCATCTGAAATGACATTTACGAAGAATAAAGCAGAAAAGGGAAAGGCTTGCTTAATATTGAAAACTGAATCTTGAAATCCAATTTTTTTCCAATTTTCATTAGGTAAAAGATTAAGTTGTTTTCTTGTAACATGAAAGCACAACCCAGATGCAAAGCCATTTACAAAATGACACAGGCCCTCAAACAACCATCATTCATAAAGCCTTTCACCAATTCATGAGGCCAGTATTTGATAACCTCTACTCATCGTATTCAGCAAAAGAGATTACCCAGTCCCTGCCCTCAACCTTAACTGGTTTCCCAAACATTCTGTGTTGGAGGCATCACAGTCTTGAGTAATGAACTTCAAATATTTGGAAGAAGTATAATAGAGGTTATCTGGAATGGGACTTCCAGACTAGCCATTAGGACGGAATCTCCTAGGATTCTTTCAATTCCAGCCTTCCATTACGCAAGGAATAGCTCCGAAAACCAGTAAGGAAGAGCCAACTGCATTAATCTCTAACAGCCTAAAGCACATTTAAAAATCATGGTTACCAGAATGTGATCTCGCTTCACCCCCTCACCAACTCCACTCTGGGAGACCAACAAGCAGTTAGTTATTACCTCGGCATCAGGCTGAATCACTCTCCTTGATAAACACAGAGTCAAATCCTGTTTTATCAGCCCCATCACCGGAAGCTGCATATGGGTCCAGTTAACAGTGTTCCCTAAACAACAAGCTGCAAGACCTCGTGTTCACCCTTGGACTGCAGGTATAACCATCTTAAAAACCAGGGCTGTGCTACTTGCTGCTGTTTGATAAATATGCCCAGATTGCTCTGTTATTTAGTCTCTCTGTGACTGAGTACATGTTTTCTCTAATGTGGCTTAAGGAGACCTGCCTCCTCCCCACTGTCCTTCTTCCCTCTCCAGGGGTGTATGGGAAGAGCATGCTACCTTCCTAACCCCTTCCAAACCTCTCACAGGGGATCTTAACTTCTTTTGTGCCATAATCCCTTTTCACTTTGGCAATTTGGATTCCTTCTCTGAATAATATTTTTTTTAATATAAAAGAAGTACATAAGGGACTTCCCTGGTGGTGCAGTGGTTAAGAATCCGCCTGCCAATGCAGGGGACACAGGTTCGAGCCCTGGTCCGGGAAGATCCCACATGCCGCGGAGCAACTAAGCCCGTGCGCCACAACTACTGAGCCTGTGCTCTAGAGCCCATGAGCCACAACTACTGAGCTTGTGCACCACAACTACGGAGCCCGCGCACTGGAGCCTGTGCTCCACAACAAGAGAAGCCACGGCAATGAGAAGCCCACGCACTGCAACGAAAGAGTAGCCCCCGCTCGCCCCAACCAGAGAAAGCCCACACACAGCAACGAAGACCCAACGCAGCCAAAATAAATAAATTTATTTTTTAAAAAAAGTACATAAGATTTCAAAGTAAACCAATTATATTGAAATACAGTTATCAAAATATTTTTTTAAACTGTTCGTGATAAAGTAATATACGTGCTTCTAAATCATACAGTAAATAAGAAGAGCTAATGGCAGTTGAATTAACTACCATAATTTGAAAGAAGAGACAAGTGTAAATGATATTTCAAGATCACTGCAACAACTGTAACGGGATGTAAAAACATCTGATGGTTGCTATCAGTAACAAAGGTACATTTTTGTTGGAAAAATTGGAAAAATATTCAATTTCCAAAGATTATCATTCTTTGAATACCTACTTTGAGCCCTCTGCAGTGAATATCTTTCATTTTTATCTGCCTATCACACCCTCCCCCTTTTTGTGGTATCAGCCCTCAGATTTTGCTTTGACAGCTCCCCCTCCCTGTATCAGGGGGAATGTGGGTCACAGTGCCTTGGATACTACTGAGGTTTGTTTCCCACATTCATAATTAAAAGAGAGGCCAAATTTCAGTTAGAGACTAGTGAAAATAGAGAAGTAATTTCCCTGCCTTCCAAGGTCAGGGACCCCTGAATCATAGACAGTTGTGGCTAGAGCTGGGGAATGGGGGAGGATGAGGTTTGCATCCAGGATGAGACTGAAGACTAAGGATTTAAAATAAACAAGATGAATCCAAACAGTGAAATCAGACTATCTAAAAACAGTGACGAGGAAGTTATGGAATTTGGTCAAAAAGTTATTAAAGGGCTACTTCTCAGATGGAAGAGAGATTCAGTGTAATATAGTGATGCAGTTACTGGAGAAGAAGAAGGAAAAAGGTTTTCATATTTTTATTGCCAGTAAGTTGTGATTCTTCAGTATACCCATTAAATTTTAAAACCTAATTCTAATTTTCCCCAATCCATTTCAGTAAATGGCTGCCCATTCAGCCACTTGCTCGGGCCTGAAATCTCCAAGTCAGCCTTGCCTTAGCTCTCTGTCACCCCACACCCAGCATCAAGACGGATCCCGAATCCAACCTCTTCTCACCTTCTCCACTGCAAGCCACCATCATCTCCTGCCTGCGGTTGCCTGCTCACTGGCCTCTCTGCTTACACTATTAGCGCTGACTTCACCCAACTCCCCTCCAGCTGCCACAGGGGTCTTTTTAAACGATAAATTGGATTACCTCGCTCTTCTGCTCAAAACCCTCCAATAGTTTCCTATCACGCTCAGAAGAAAAAAGAAAAATCCAAACTCTTTATCATGGCATCCAAGGCCCCACCCAAGGTGGGAGCAGCCTCACCAGCCTCTCTGGCTTCCTTTCCTGCCACCCTCTCACCCTCCCTCATCTCTTCTTACCTCACTGGCCAAGTTTGTTCCTGCCTCAGGGCCTTTGTAGTAGCTGTTCCCTCTGCCTGGAATACTCTTGTTTCCGATCTTCATAGGGTTGGCTCCCTCTGCGTGTCATTCAACCCTCTGTGCAAATGTGAGCCTTCCCCAGCTTCTCTGTCTAAAACGCTAGCACCTCTCACCCTAGGCCTGTGACTCTCAATCCACTTTACTCTGCTTTATTTTTCTTCAAAGCACTTGAGTCTTCTTTACATCATACAATACGTTTCTTTGTTAATTTGGTTATTGTCTGTCTTTACAATGTAAATTCCACAGGGGCCAAGACTTTCTCTCTTTTGTTCTCTACTCTATGGTACCTAGAAACGTGCCTGGAAAAAAGTAGGCACTCAATAAATACTTTTGAATGAATAAATATTATTATAGATAAGGAAATAGAGGACTTTCCTTAATGTCAGAATTTATCAGTGGCAGAGCTGAGGTTAAATGAAGATATTCTGTCTTTCTCTTGCTTGGTCATTCTGCTACTCATATTTCATCTTGCCAAAGCAGTGGTTACTATTCTCTTAAGATTAAGGATAAAATAATAGCTATCATTCTTTGAATACCTACTTTGAGCCCTCTGCAGTGAATATCTTCCATTTTTATCTGCCTATCATACCCTCCCCCTTTCTGTGGTATCAGCCTTCAGATTTTGCTTTGAAAGCTCCCCCTCCCTGTATCAGGGGGAACGTGGGTCACAGTGCCTTGCCCTCTCCTGGCCAAGGTGTGCCTCAGAAACCCAAGCTTAGCCAAGCAGATGCCCTTTCCCTGGAAGAGGAATCTTGAGTAGACTGGCAAAGACTAGAGGGGGTCTGTGCTCCCTGGGTCCCTATACCTGCTTCTAAGGCCAGATCCTTACCTTTTCCTTTATGTCTGTGAGTTATCTTTTTACTTCCAATATATACCATTTTTCTTAAGCAGCTTTTAAATTTCTGTTGCTTGCAACAAAAAACTCTGATACCATCTTTAACTGTCACAGCAACCCTACGATGCAGGTTTTATCACCATCCCCATGGTACAGAAGAGAGGAGCAAGGTTCAGGGATGTGAAGGGATTAGTTCCAGGTTACCCAACGTTATACATTATGTTGGTTGCATAGTGGACCAATCCCCAGACTCTGTGAATGTATATATATATATTCCCTTATACGGCAGAAGAGGCTTTGTAGATGTGATTAAATGAATGGTCTTGAGAGTATCCTGGATTATCACAGGTGGGCCCAATGATATAATCACAAGGGTCCTTATGAGAGGGAAGCAGAGGGTCACGAGCCCTCCAGAATGCAGGTAGACTCCAGATACCAGAAAAGGCAAGAAACAAACATTCCCCTAAAGTCTCCAGAAGGAACCAGCCTTGTCAACACTCAGACTTGAGCCCTGTGAAACTGATTTTGGACTTCTAGCCTCCAGAACTATAAGAGAATAGATGTGTGTTGTTTTAAGCCACCATGGTTGTGGTAATTTGTTAAACAGCACAGAAAATTAGTACTCCAACTAATAAATGGCAGAGCTAAGACTGGAGCCCAGATGTGTCTGCCATGCTGCCTGACACAGGCTCCCCGAGCTCGTTCCCAAAGAGCCACCTAAAAACAACAGGAGGAAGGGGAGGAAGCAGTACCGTGTGCCCCAGAGAAAGGCCCCCCCCCAACAAAAATCTCCAGCAGAAGGAAGCACTCAGAGGATTCATGCACCCCAGCGTGTCCTGAATTCAGGAAATAGGTCTCTTTCCTTCCTGTCTAAAGACGAAAGTTAACATAAAGAGCAAAGACGATTTATTATCCTCACGAGACTCCGGCCTCCGAATTACTGAGACAGAAATCTTCTATAAGACAAAATGAATGGAAAGGATATTTTTCCTTGCAACAGGGCATGACAGCAAATTTTCTGCCAGGCTACCATCCAACTCTGATCTTTAGTGCAGAACGCATGCCATTTCCTGTGCCGTTTTGAAGGCACAAGCGTTTTGGGTCCCACTGTCAAGCTCAGTGCAGAAAATCTGACTGGTGGCACTTGTCCTCAAACGGCACAGTGACACTTCTATTCTCACCTCAGGTTTTGGTCATAAGATACCTTTCACTGACCTGAAAGTATTGTGGATTTTTCTTTTCTCTTCTTTTCTCTAATGGTAGAACTTAGCTGAAAAGACATTTTGCCCAAAACAACCTTTTCTTTTCTCTTCTAAAACACAATCTTTGTTTCATTGAAGGTCTCAGTTTTAATGATGTCTTTCATGAGCCTTCTCTCCTGGGACACGGGACCAGATAGGCAGCAGTGCACTTTTGTTCCTTGTGTTTATTCAGTGATTTATTTTTGCAAACAAATTGGATGAATACTTTTTGGTCAAAATAAAAAGCTAAATGTTTCCTATTCTTAATATGATAGCAAATAATTTCACTGTTTCTGATTGGCTGGTTAAGTCAGGACAATACACAACAAAAGAGGACAGTGCTAGATTCATAAATAGGAGTAAGGCCAACAGGAGATATGAGTAATCCACCGCTGTTGAAAGGTGGGGAAGAAGACCCCCTCCTTAAGCTCTGATTAGAACATGCACAGATTATATTATTGCTCCAAACTATCACTCCTTTACCTATAAGAGAATCATGCATCCCTGCTCTTTGTCATTCGCATGCGGTTTCTGCCTATGGGTGGTGTCAACTTCCCCCATAGTACCGATATTGAGCTTGCCCATGGGCCTTGTATTGAGCAATGAAGTGTGAGCAGAAGTACTGTTTGCATGGGTTGGCTGTTGCTCGTCTCCCTCTGCTGTGAGACTGAGGAATGGTGATGCTCCTCCCTCCTGGGTCCCAGAATGAGAAGAGGCATGGAGCACAGCCAGACGTGACACACAGCCAACATTAAACAGGGTGAAGTATAAATCTTTGTTGTTATAAGGTACTGAGATTTAAGAGTTGTTTGTTACTGCAGCAAAACCTAGAGGAAGCTGACTAACACAGAATATTGGACGGTAGTTGGGTAAGTATCATGTAGGAAAACATATCAGGGCTCTTTCACTGGCAAGTATCATCCACCTAACTCAAACTGGTATAAGCAAAAAAAGAAAAAATGTATTTATTGAAAAAGAAAAAGAAAAAAAGGTATTTATTGGTTCACTTAACTAATAGGGGTAGAATTGGCTAACATGCCTAACATGGTCAGATAGAGAGATTCAAAACAATGCCATAGGGACTCAGGCTCTGGCCACCTCTCAGTTCTGCTGTTATCCCAGGCACAATCTCTTTAGAGGACTGCTCTCAGCAGCTCAAGGCTTATAACCTCAAAGTTCTAAGTCTAGAGGAAAAGACAGAAAAGTTTTCCTGGTTGCTTCTTGAAAAATCTTGGTGTTATCTCTGATTTAACCAATTTGGGAGCAAGCACGGTGGTCAGGGGGATTCACTGCTCTGATTGGCCAGGCCTGGGTCACATACTCAGCCCAGAGCCAGAGGCAGAATCAGCTCACTTTCTGCTTGAACGGAAAATGGGAGAGGGGTGATCCTTCCAAAAACATAGGGTGTACTGTAACCAGAAGAAGGGGGAAATCATTGCAGGGCTGGAAAAAATATAAATGTCTAATACAGAAAGCAAGAAAATGGAATAAAAGGAAATAGAATAAATACCCTTTCATTTTGCAATTGTTTTTAATTTTTAAAGTAACTCTATAGACAATATGAAAGCTACAAAATAATATAGAGGAGAAAATAAAAGCCATGTTCCTGCCATTTGGAGTGAAACATCCTTTTGAAAGACCTTAGAGTTAGAGTTATTTAATTCTATGATGATCCTTGATTAAAAACCTTTCCTTTTCACTGTGTAGTTTATTTAACAAATATGTATATTTTATATATGATAAATCTTAATTATTTTTATAAACCTAATGGAATTTTTTAAGGGTTATCCATGTTTATATAAAATAGCTACATAAAAATGCATTTCTTAAAAAAAGAGTCACGGAAAAGAAATGGGTAGCTGAGAAGGGATGGGCAGAGTGAAGAGCATGTGAAATTATGGAGACCTGTGGGAGAAGGACCCACCATTTATGTGATAAGCAATCGGCAGCTGCCCATGGCAAATGATCGCAACCTACCAGCTGTGATCTGATAATATGATGACATCGAGCATCAAAGACAGCTGGACTTGGTAGAACTTGTCTTACCAAGAACATTAAAATAAACCTAAACTCTTATTTTGGATGACTCCCCAGGCTGGTGGATAAGATTATTTGAGGCAATAAATGCTAGTGCGCATAATATACAAAGGAGTGGCATCTGACACAGGAGCTGACTCTAAAATGAGCACATAAGATGAAACTCACATTTACCCAAAAGTTCCCCTTGACACACCTTAAATTACCCATATAAAGACATAGCATCTTTCAACGGTCTCAGGTGGCCAGTTCTTCTCCCAGTCTTAGTAGAGATCACTCTAAGTACCCGGTGATATGCGAGGCCGAAGAGTGAAGTAATTCATTATGCCCTTACCAGCTTGGACCCTGGAGCCAGTCTGCCTGGTTCAAATCCTGCGCCTGCTGTTTACTAGCTTGTGACCTTGGGCAAAGAGTTACACCTCTGTGCCTCAGCTCTTTCTCTGAGATATGGCTATGGCCAGCACAGCTATAACCCATGGACTATCCAGTGTTCCCTCACATATCTCAGCCTCCGTTGCGGTTGTTTTGGGGCCAGGCTCTGTGAGAAGAGGTGAGAAGGTTAAGAACTAGGGTGCCACCTCCATTCTTTTCTTCTTTTGCTTCAGTGACTTCAAAAATGACATGTTCCAAATAGCTATAATTTATAAGAAGGCTGTCCAACCTGTATCAGTCTTTGTGTAAGAAATCAGCTGTTATTGAGTATTTTGCTATTGTTTATAACTGCAGCCTAGTCTAGGCTAGCCTGATTAACACAATGGGGAAATAATAGTTCCTACTTTGTGGGTTGTTATGGGAGTTAAATTAGGTAATATTTATAAATTGTTCAGAACAATACCTGAGTAAACACTATATAAGTGCTTGGTTGGTAGGTAGGTAGTTAGGTAGGTCATGTAGGTAGACAGAGACAGACAGACAGAAGGAAATAGTTCCCTATGGGCTGCTCATGTTGTGAGTGTCACGTAAAATTGAAGACAATTAAGGAAAAAGCTGAGTCATGTGTCCCATTTTATGCTTCACCTCCAGTGTATAATTCGGGGGAATTGCCTGCATTTAAAAAAATTTTATTTCTCTCTCTCTCTTTCTCTTTCTCCTTCCCCCAAGAGTACAACATTGAACTAGCATAAACAAGTCCATATACATGGCAATCCAACTATATACAAAATCTGTCTGTTGGGCTTCCCTGGTGGTGCAGTGGTTAAGAATCCGCCTGCCAACGCAGGGGACATGGCTTCAAGCCCTGGTCCGGGAAGATCACATGTGCCGCGGAGCAACGAAGCCTGTGCACCACAACTACTGAGCCTGCGCTCTAGAGCCACAAGCCACAACTACTGAGCCTGTGTGCCACAACTACTGAAGACTGCGTGCCTAGAGCCTGTGCTCTGCAACAAGAGAAGCCACCGCAATGAGAAGCCCACGCACCGCAACAAAGAGTAACCCCTGCTCGCCGCAACTAGAGAAAGCCCACGTGTAGCAATGAAGACCCAACACAGCCAAAAATAAATAAATAAAATAAATTAAAAAAAAAAACTTTCTGTTCGTGAAGACAAGAACCATGTTTATGTCATGGTTCCATGGCATGTAGTAGGCATCCAGTAAATGGCAGCCAGCCAGTTTATGAATATGTCTGCTCCATGATTTTAGAGCACATTTAAGTAAGTAATAAATATTAGCTGAATAGATGAACAAATAAATTAAAAATAACTCCCTTTAATAGCTGAAACACACCCATTTGTATATGTATATGTATCAGTAGTGGGAAAAAAATGTATTCCCTTAAAACTGGCACCATAATTCCTCTTAGGTAAGGAACTATCTTTGTTTAGATGAAAGACCATTTCACAGATGGAAAAACGGAGGCTCTGAGGGCTTAAGTCATCTGTGCCGAGCCACACAGCTGAAAGGAGTAGAGCGTGGTTTAGCATGCAGAGCTGTGATTCCAGAGCCCAGGTTCCTAACCCCTACACTGCACTACCTCCACTTTGACGTCCAGGACATTCTTACACCTCCCTTGACAGCTCCGGGATTCGACTTGCGTCACCTTCTTCAACCCACCCCCACAAGCCTCTCAGATACTTCATTATTCATACTGATGACACCTCCAACGCCATGGCCTCGAGTCCATGTGATCCCATGACCCCCTTCTTCCTTCGTGACAGTCACATCTTAGAACGGGTTGTCCCTGAAAGACTGTCACATCTCATCTTCCCAAATTCCTGATCTCATCATAGCCTTCTCTGTCCTTTCATCTTTCCCACCCACTCACTTCTATTTATATTGTATTTTGCCCTTATGTGAGACTATGACTTGGGTTATTGGTGTCCATCTAGAACAGGGCTCAGCAAACTAGAGCCCATCGGTCAAATGTGGCCCATCACCTACCATTGCAAGTAGAGTGGTACTGGAACACAGCCACGGCCCTTTGTCACGTGTTGTCTATGGACAACTATGGAGTTGAGTAGTTGCAACAGAGACCGCACGTGTCCTGCCAAGCCTAAAAGATTTACTACGCTGACTTGACCTAGAAAGCCATTTCCTTGTTCCCCAGGAGCTCTGAGGTTACTGGAGCCGTGTTCTTAGGGCAAGCCCACGGCTCTGGTCATATTAATCCTCCTCATTGCCACTGGCGAGAATTATGTTTGGCATTGGAGCAGGGCGGGGAGGGAGAATGAGGCTGATGGGAGGGGACTGGCGGTGAGCTGTGCCGGTTCAGAGCCGGGTCTCAACTGGGGTAACACAGACGTCCCCAGCACCGTGAGGCTTCTCACTTGGGCCCACACCTGTCGCTCTCCCCGCCACACCCCAGGGCCCTTTCCCTTCCATGTCATTTGAGCCTCTCAGCTTCATGTGAAAACTCAGTCTCCTCCACTGCCTGTCACTCCAGCCATCACCCATGGAGAACAGCCCACAGCCCTCCCAGTTCACCTCCAGTCAACAGATTCCTCCTTGCTCACAGCCTATCCGCTATTCAGTCAGCTGGTCATGAGGAGCTTTGAAACATCTTACTGTTTCTTTTCCTTTTAATGTTTTATTATGGAAAATTTCAAAGATATAAAAAAGTAGGCAGAAAAAAAATGAACCCAGTTCACCATCCAGCTTCATTTATACTGTTCTCCATGTCAGTCACTCAATGTAAGTTCCCCCAACCTTATCCACTGACATCATATGATTTCATATTTCATTCATAAATATTTCAGCATGTTTCTCTAAAAAGCAATAACTTTTTACTGTGAATATGAAATCATTATCAAACCTTAAATAAAATAACAATAATGCTTTATATCATCAATTATTTACTAGGTGTTCAAATTTCCAGTTGCCTTCTAACTTTTCTTTTTAGTTTGTTTCTTCAAATCAGGATCCAAATAAAATCCATTGAAATTTCAAAAACTGTATGGACCCTACCATCCCCATTTTAGTGCTTCCGAGTTTGGTTACGTTTCTTACTTCCAGTGTGAATACGTAATGCAGTGTTTCTGTCTCTTTCTGAAAATTGGTTGTTAAATCATTAACACAATTCAGAAAATATAGTAATTTATGAGAAAAATGTAAGACATCATCCTTAGAAAAGTTAACAATGCTTTTCCATGTACTTAAGATCCTGTAGGGGAACAAAATTTGCCGCCCAAAATGTCTCTTTGCCATGTGGATTATCTCAAGCTGAAAACAATCAAGGCCCAAAAGACTCAGGAAGAAATTTTGACCTTCCTCCTAACTGCCTAAAAAGAAGTTAGATGGAGGGCCTGTGCCTGGAATAGAGTTATCACTAGAGATATCGGCAAAGAATGTGGGTTGGGCGTGGTGGGGAAACTTAGAGATCAGAGTCCGCTCTCTGTCCCACTGTTTCCGCAGGGCCCCTCCAATATTTATTTACCAAACATTTGCTTTTCCATCTTCATGGCAATTGCTTTCCTCCCCTTTGAAATCTCAGGTCCCTACCCCTAACATCCTCTTTTGTCTTTAACTGCAGATGGTATTTAAGGTGTGGGTTTCAGACATTTTGGTGAGTTACTCAGTTCTCCTGGGTCTCTCCCATGTATACATGTTATTAAACTTTTGTTTGATTTTCTCCTGTTAATCTGTCTCAGGTCAATTTGATCCTTATACTGTCCAGAAGAACCTAGAAGGGTAGAGGGAAATTTCTCGCTCTCAGGCAATCCTCTGGGCCTAGTCTAGACCTTTTACTATATTAGCTTTGCCAGTTTTCAACACTGATTTTACCCAAACATCTGTTTTCTCCACCTCTTTTCCAGGGTTGCTGGAAATAATCTCATAAGCAGGCTGTTTATATGCATCACAAGTTCAGGCCATCAGCTGGGCCATCCCTACTCATCCCTAGTTGATTCCCTATGGTTTCACCGTGGCAGCTGTTGCAGCCTCCTCCCCTCCCCCACAAGCCTCCAGAACCTGGGCCTCCCTCTCAGCAGATGCCTTCACATCCACATGAATGACCAGAATGACAGTACCCACTGTGAACTTTCTCAGCTTTTCTCCCTTCCCCCTCAGATTTCCTCTCACTTTTCCTTCTGCATTCAATCAGAAGTTCTCAACCAGGGGCGATTGTTCTGTCTCCCCACATTTGCCAGTATCTGGAGACATTCTTGATGGTGAGGACCACAGGGGGTGCTACTAGCGTGTGGAGTGGGGGAAGGCTGGAGATGCTGTGAAACATCCTACAGGCCAGCCCCTCACAACAAAGAATTACCGGGTATAGATAGATGTCAGTAGGCTTGGGGCAACATGGGTTAGAGATGGTCTCTTGGCTCCTGCTCTGCTTGCCTCTCTGCTCTCCCTGTTCAAGAGCATTCTCGAGAAGGATAGAGCACCTGAGTTCTTGCCTCTTCAAGACCAAATCTGGGCACCAACCAGCTTGGGCACTGGCCCAACCTGACTGGCTCCAGGCCAGTGGTGGAGTGGGGCATAGATGGTCTTGTGCATCCCCATTTCCCTTTAATGCTTTATTAACATCTGTTTTACAACACTCACTACAGAAACTACAGCTACTTGTAAACACATCTCTCTCACTCCAAGGGTCAGAGCCATATTTTATTCATCTCTGTTTTCTCCACAGCACCAAGCTCTTTGCATTGCATTTGGTAGGTGTTCAATAAATATTTATTGCATCAAATTAGATTAGTATCATTTACATTTTTATCATGATCGGGGCATCTCTTCGAAAGGTAATGGAAGCAGAGAACAAAAATGCCAGTTAAAGCAAGAGCTTTTGTGTTTTTGTTCTTGTGGAGTCCAACTGAAATGCTTGCTATTGCTACTTTGCAGTATATTTACATGAGCTGCCAGCGGAAGTTAGCAACTATTTTAAATTAAGGTATTTTTACGATAAATGACTAGGGATTTGAGAGAACTCTTATTTAGAGAAACTCTCTTATTTTTAAGACTCTTCTTCATTGGTATTTTTAAAAATATTTATTTATTTACTTACTTGTTTGGTTGCATCAGGTCTTAGTTGCGGCAGGTGGGCTCCTTAGTTGTGGCTCCAGAGCTCCTTTATTGTGGCTTGTGAACTCTTAGTTGCAGCATGCATGTGGGATCTAGTTCCCAGAACAGGGATCGAACCCAGGCCCCCTGCACTGAGAGCGCAGAGTCTTAACCACTGCACCACCAGGGAAGTCCCTTCATTGGTTTTTGTTAAGTGGGAAAATGTTTCATTTTCAACCTGGAGAAATATGCTTATCTTTCACTTATTAATCGTTTATAATCTATAAATTATAGGCTTTCCATTTTCATAGTAGACAAAATTAGGCAGAGGCTTAGAAGCTTAATAGGAAGCAAGATTTTCCAATATTGTTCTCTTTCCAATGTATAGGTAGTCTCACACTTTTAAAAACTGGTAATACCTGAATTCTTTTAAACTCTCAAAATTGAGAAAGTCAGCCAAGGGTCTATTCAACTTGGCATTCCCCAGAAGGGCAGATTTAAGCAAAAGATGTGACATTTGAGGGCTAAGGGTCTAATTTCATTTTTTTCTACTCTGTTTAATATGGGATTTTACAAAACTTACTTAATTTCCTAGTGCCTCGGTTTCCTGACATTGCCCTTGCAAAGGGCTGGTGTGAAAATATTTTCAAAGAAATAAGTTAAATATTATTTTCTCTAAATTGAGTTGTCTTTCTTCCACTTATGGCTTAAAATTGTGGATCACTGCTTAAACGTCATCCTCCAGGGACTTCCCTGGTGGTCCAGTGGCTAAGACTCCATGCTCCCAATGCAGGGGGCCTGGGTTCAATCCCTGGTCAGAGAACTCAATCCCATATGCCATAACTAAAGATGCTACACGTGGCAACAAAAATCCTGCATGCTGCAACTAAAGATCCCAAACATGGCAACAAAGATCCTGCATGCCACAACTAAAGATCCGGCACACAGCAACAAAGATCCTACGTGCCACAACTAAGAACCGGCGCAGCCAAATAAATAAATACTAAAAAAAAAAAAAAAAAAGTCATCCTCCAAGTGAGGTCTTTCCTGACTACCCTATATAAAATTAAGTCCCGTCAATACTCTATATTCTCCCCTCTCTGCTTTATTTTTCTCTATAGCACTTACTTGCTTATTGTCTACCATCCCCCACCAGAATATAAGCTCCATTAAGTTAGGAGTTTTGGCTACTTTGTTCACTGCTTTATCTCCAGCACCTAGAATGATGTTTGGCATACAGTAGTACTCAATAAACAGTTATTGTATGAATGAACAAATTATGCAAATCTAGAAATGACATATGCCATAAAGCTATCAAAGGCATGAATTAGATGTAATTGAATCAACATGGCTAGACCTCAAAAGCATGTATTTGAGTCAAATAAAAGCAAGTTGCAGGATAATGCATAAATTTCCTCATCTGCAAAATAGGGCTGGTAACAGCATTGTTAGGAGGATCAAGTTAGTTCACTAGTGTTAAATGCTGAGACTCGTGATACAAGCACTCAATAAATGTTAGTGGTCACCATTATTATTGCTATATCATTGATGATAAACAGTTCACATAAAGTAATACTACTAAGTTTGTATGATATAATCTAATTTTATATAATTAAGTAACTAATTTTAAGACTACGGAAGGATGCAGTATAGACCAAGCTGATTAATTCTGTGAGGAGAGAAAACTCAGATTAGAATGACAGTCAAAGAGAGTATTAACTTCATCTGTCTGTTCTAATGTTTTATTTTATTTTATTTTATTTTTTATTTTTTATTTTTTTTGTGGTACCCGGGCCTCTCACTGTTGTGGCCTCTCCCATTGCGGGGCACAGGCGCCAGACGCGCAGGCTCAGCGTCCATGGCTCACAGGCCCAGCCGCTCCGCGGCATGTGGGATCTTCCTGGACCGGGGCACGAACCTGTGTCCCCTGCATCGGCAGGCGGACTCTCAACCACTGCGCCACCAGGGAAGCCCATGTTCTAATATTTTAAATGTAAATGATGCATATAACTAAAAAGTAATATTTAGAAAAGTTTAGTCGTATTTCCTGAGACATAATGACCTTTAGGGCTAGGAGGAGAGGAAGAGAGAATGGAGAGATGAATTACTTAGGATAAGAAAATTTTTTAAGTTTTCTATTTTATTTCTGAAGTGCTTCTTGAATAATCACTGCATGGATAGGATGCCCTTAGCCTAGAATAAAAATAACCAGAGAAAAGAGCCACATACTTAACTGATCCAGGGTCCTGGATGGATTACATGAGTTAGTTCTCATAGATTGGAGGAAACTATCGTTAACACAATCTTCAAGTTAGGAATAAATTATTCAAAGCCTTGTGTCATTACTTACTGCAGTTTCAGCCACTCTTCCACAAATGGAATGGAGAAGAATTCTGTGAATGTCTCCCCTATCCTCTTTGGATTCTGACTGGTCACGATGCCATATGTTTTGATTCACAAGAAAACAATAAGCAAGAATTCAAGTCAATTGTTGCTATTCTGCTGGCAAATTAACACTATTGAACCCTTAGGGTCATGGAATATTCAAAGACATGAAAAACTTACTTGTATAACCATTCGGTCAGAAAATCACAGGCAATGAATTTGGTTCTTTTCCTCTAAAGAGAGAAGAGAGAATTAAATTATATTCTTTGCCCCCATGTTTAAGTTGGACAAAGGAGGAGGGGTTAATTGATTGCTTGTGTTAGATGAAATATGCATAAGTCCTTGGTGAGGTTTACAGGCACATCAACAAACAATAACTCAGGCAATGTAAAGAATTCTGACAACATTTCGCTAGTCATCTTGGGGGTAAGCATATATTCTGACTATATTAGCAGGGACTACTAAAAGACAATGCACATAGTAGGAGGATTATTACATGCATTTTGGATTTATCTCAGAAGGATTTATTTAAATCTAGACCTTGTTTCAGAGTAAATATATTTATTGCTTTCCCCCAGTCCACTCAGATCCTCAGAATAGCAGTACTTCGGGTCTGGGTGCCGTAGGCCAGTGCATTGACTCTGCCAGCTGCCCACCCATCAGCCCCTCTCCACTTCAACCTTATTACCAGAAACCTGATGACAATCAGTCCAGGGGAAAAACTACATTTCCCAGCCTCCCATGTAGCAAGGGACAACCATATGACATAGTTCTGCTGTTTGAGATAGAAATGGACATGTCCCATGGATTTCTGAGAAAGTGCTACTTTCTTGATTTCTGCTGCCCTTTTCTTTGAAGTTTCCTTCTACTTCTTTCAGTCTGGAACACAGATGTGGGGCTGGAAGTGGAGCAGCACCTACCAGCCAAGAGGCCAAAAGCAGGGGGTTAGAAGGAACCTGGGCCTTTAATGACTTATTTAAGCCACTGTACCAGTTTGCGGCTGACCTACTCTGGATATCTTGATACGTAAGGAAAAATAAACTCCATTTGGATTATTGGCACTGTTCTTGAGTTTTCATAACATGAAGTTGAATGCAGTTCCTAGGTGACAGATAGCTAGTAAGCCACAAGGGAAAGAATGTCCTAGAGTAATGCGAGACAAGGCTCGCAGAACAGCAGTGGAGTGGAGCCTTGGGTATCCTGCCTCCTAGTCTCATTTAAAGTGTCTTGTAACCCAAACAGAACCAGTTAACTCCTTTTAGAAGACTGTTATGGGACTTCCCTGGTGACGCAGTGGTTAAGAATCGCCTGCCACATATACACAATGGAATATTACTCAGCCATAAAAAGAAACGAAACTGAGCTATTTGTAATGAGGTGGATAGACCTAGAGTCTGTCATACAGAGTGAAGTAAGTCAGAAAGAGAAAGACAAATACCGTATGCTAACACATATATATGGAATTTAAAAAATGTCATGAAGAACCTAGGGGTAAAACGGGAATAAAGACACAGACCTACTTGAGAATGGACTTGAGGATATGGGGAGGGGGAAGGGTAAGCTGTGACAAAGCGAAAGAGAGGCATGGACATATATACACTACCAAACGTAAGGTAGATAGCTAGTGGGAAGCAGCCGCAGAGCACAGGGAGATCAGCTCGGTGCTTTGTGACCGCCTGGAGGGGTGGGATGGGGAGGGTGGGAGGGAGGGAGATGCATGAGGGAAGGGATGTGGGAACAGATGTATATGTATGACTGATTCACTTTGTTATAAAGCAGAAACTAATAAAAAAAAAAAAAAGAATCGCCTGCCAATGCAGGGGACACGGGTTCGAGCCCTGGTCTGGGAAGATCCCACATGCCGCGGAGCAACTAAGCCCGTGTGCCACGACTACTGAGCCTGCGCTCTAGAGCCGGCAAGCCACAACTACTGAGTCCATGTGCCACAACTACTGAAGCCCACACGCCTAGAGCCCGTGCTCCGCAACAAGAGAAGTCACCGCGATTAGAAGCCCGCGCATGGCAGCGAAGAGTAGCCCCTGCTCTCCGCAACTAGAGAAAGCCCATGCGCAGCAACGAAGACCCAAGGCAGCTAAATAAATAAATAAATATTGTTAAAATAGCAGTAGCTAAGAACCAGTCGTTGGTTAGTTACCATGTGAAGAGATCCTTCTCAGGAATGAAGGCAAGACAGACTCTGCTGGAAATTCTCTTTGCCCCTCCAGGTGTACCCCCAAGAGGCATCTTGAAAGGCAAAGGGAGTTAGCCAATGGGAGAAGAAAGGAATAGTAACTAAAACTCTTACTGTTGCAAACAATAAACAACACAAACTGGCTGAGTAAAAAAAGGAAATATATTGGCTCATGGACCTGAAAGGTCCAGGGGATTTTGGCTTCAGGCATAGCTGGATCCAGGGTCTAGCACAATGTCGTTAGGAATCTGCCATTGGTGGTCTACTCTTCTTCCTTACTAATAGAACCCCAAATTTGTTCACTCTCATTGCAATGAGTTGTTGTGTACTTCAGGAGTGGCTGGGCTTAACTAACTATGATCCAATTTCCAAATAAGGTCACTTTCTGAAGTGTGGGAGGATATGAATTGGGGGCAAAGGGGCTGGGAGGAGACACAGCTCAACCCATTATACCCTGCCTTTCTCTCTTCCCTCTCTCGGATCCCCTGCTGGTACCTCCCAGTGGCTGGACCCAACAACAGAGTAAATGAGCCTGGTTGATATGAACCATAAAATCAGCCTCCTAAGGCAGAGAGTGTGGTACAACTACTGAGCCTGCGCTCGAGACTGCGCACAACTACTGAAGCCCACACGCCTAGGACCTGTGCTCTGCAACAAGAGAAGCCACCGCAGTGAGAAGCCTGCCCTCTGCAACTAGAGAAAGCCCACTCGCAGCAACCAAGACACAACACAGCCAAAAATAAAATAAATACATTTATTAAAAAAAAAAGATGCCTCTTGGAAGCCTTTTTGAGCATTCTTACCCTCTTCAGTTTAGAGTAAGCGCCTCCCACCACCGCCAGTTCTGTGTGTCCCTCTGTCATAGCACCTCAGATGTAACTGTAACCTAACTGCCAGCCCACATGCCCATTTCCTCTATCAAACTATAAATTCTCTGAGGACAGGGGATGTGTCTTCTTTTTCTTTATGCTCCCAGTGCTTGAGTGCCTGGCAAAGAGTAGGTGATCAATGGGTGGTGAGTAAGTGACTGAATGACCTCACCATTCAACTCTCAAGCAAAAAAGCAAGAAGGAACTCATGCACAAGAATTCTGACATTTATAAGTAGGCATTTGCTAATAAATTCTGGACAATTTCTCTTCACTTTCTTTCCCTAATGTTTTATTTATTAGGAGAAATATTTTCTTCTTCTTTTTTTCTTTTTCCCCTTTTACTTTGAAATAGCCAAATTAGCTTTATAAGCTTAAATAAGGTTAAAAAGATTGTTGTAAAATTGATTCTCACCAAAAAGGAAAGTGCTACTTAAAGCTTTATTATAGCTGTTAGTAAATAAAATACTGGTGCCTGAGTTGCTCGAGATGCAGTCTTTTACCTCACTGCTGACAGCCTTTTATTAAAAAATTGAAACACTGCTGGCCATGGTAATAAAATTAAATGTACTAGACCATGTAATGGGGTCTTCTAAGTCTGCATTGCAAGAATAAGATTCCCCTTGAACAGCTATCTTTAACCAAAATAAGAAAATACTTGTACAACAATGCAAATATGTATCTAGCATGAATTGCCATCTAATAATTTAAACAATCCTGCAGTTGTAGGATGGCAGTGTCTCTCTCTCTCCTTACAAAAGATGCATTGTTCCCTTAGCATTTACTGCACCGTTTGGTGGTAAAGATTCCTTCTATGAAGGGAATGCAGCTTGACTTACTCTATTAAATAGACTTTTAAAACAGCCAAATGGTCTGATGTATGAAGGTCATGTAGACAGATTTAATCATTTTGATGCAAAGAAATAAAATTGAAGAAATTGTGTTTTCCTTCTGTCCTGGGCAAGTGTGGACGTGCTGTGCATACTCAGACACACAGAACAGTGGGGATATTGTTCAGCTGTTGTTTACTTTAAAAATTATCTGCTGGGAGCTGAAAGGGAGAAGGGAAGGCAAATGAAAAGTTGTGGTGAGTGAAGAGATAAGAGAGGAAGTAATAGAGAGAAAATTAAAGAGCGAGATTAAGAAAGTGTGGGCACTGGGGCTTATGTAATGTGGACAAATACACGGAGCTCATGATTGTTAAAGGGTAAAAATGTCCAAGTTTGGGTGAGCAGGGTGATCAGTTAAGGCAACCTTATACGAGGTTAAAAAACAATTTTTAAAAAATCCAGAATTAAAAGGAAAAAGACTAAGCGTCAAGGGATAAGGCATCATCATGTCATCATGAATCTGCAACTTTGTTGTGCATCCAAGAAAACAAGATGGGTGGAGAGCACGATGAGCTGATAGACTGGTGGACAGATAATGATGAAGCAAATAAAGTGAAACGGTAACCATGAAATCTAGGTGGTAAACATGTGGGTGTTTACTCTGAAATTCTTCCAGCTCTTCTACATGTTGGAAAAAAGTTTATAATAAAACTGAGGGCAGGAGAACAAATCATAAAAGACTCAAACCCCAAAGAGAGAAAGGGCAGAAATCAGACAGTGTTTTGTACCAATTTTTATTTCGAATACACGTATAGGAGGCAGACTGGAGGACCGAAGATGGGGAAGAGGAACAACTCACATTAGAAAGCCACTGACGCTCTTCCAGTAACTAATGTAATTTCACCCCACCAAGGTCAAAAGCACAGGCTGTGAGCTTAGTGAAGCATGGCTGGCTATAGCATGGTGTTGGTTGAGGCTCTTTGGGTCTGCAAGGGAGAGAAAGCTGCTCGGGTTACCTTGGTTACTGGGCTTTTTTCAAAAGTGCATTTAGGCTAGACTTTGCTGTAACAAACACCCCCCAAATCTGAGAAGCTTAGGTCATCGATGGTTTCTCCCTCGTGTTACATGAACATTTCCACCAGCGTGGCTCTCCGCTCCATGCGATCTTTGCCCTGGGCCTCAGGCTGACAGGGCAGCCTCTCTCTGAAATGTTGCTGGTTGTCACGGCAAATGACACGGATATGGCGAACTATGCTTTGACTCTTAAAGCACATTTTAAATGACACGTCCATTCATTCCACTGACCAAAGCCGTGGTCAAGCTTCCCTTAGGGAGAGGCCACAAATATTTTTGAACAATAATATAACCTAGCACAGGGGTTACTGTAAAGGTAGAAGGAATGTGAGAATTCCTCTCACCAGGGGCAGAGCCAGGTCTCGGGAAGAAGCGGACCAGTGTCCACAGCTGTCCAGGCACGGGACAGGTTAGCCAGAGTCGTCCACCAGTAGCTTGGTGACCCAGCAACAGTTCTTCCTAACTGGTTCTTTCTCCCCCTCTCTCTGCTTTGAGGTCTGCTGACTCATGGCTTTTCAAGCTTTCTCCTGTCTCTGGTGTTTCTCCCCTTCTACCCACACTATGATCTGCCCTTTCTCTCTGTTGTCTGACATCCTCACGCCCCAGACAGGAGAATCTGATTGGGCTGATCAGACACTACCCAGGATGGACCATCCCTGTTGGGCAGAGCAATGCCAGACCATTTCCCAGCCACTTGCCGTCCCTGAGAGGCTGCCCACAGGGCCTGAAACTTATTCCTGGCTCAGTCACTTGTGGCCAGAGTGATGGGGACATGGACAAAGCAGGGACAAGGGCCTGTAGTTATGGCTGTGGGCATGGCACCCACTTAGAATGTCATGGCCTCCTTTCCCACATAGATATTCCCCACAAGAAATTTCCAGATACCCGAGACCACGCCCCTCCCACCCAAATATGACAAAAATGAACAATAACTATAATCCTAGGAATGAGCACACACATGCACGATAACCAGACGCCAAAATGCTTATCACAGCCAACTTCAAACGGGTTCACTTTTTTCACCACTGCATTAGAATTTCATTAGTGAAAAATAATACTTGTCAAAAGAAGTTAAAAATACGGACTTGTAACACAAAATGTTGACCAAGACTTCCAGCATGAGCCACGTGGCCATTTCTAAAAGTGGTTTTGGTTTAAAAAAGTAACATTAAAGTAATTCTACCACACCTTTCCTGCAAGAATCTGTTTTTTCCACTCCTTAGAAATTTTTTTCAAACAAAAGCTGATGGTACTTCTCATTTCCCTTATTAGTCAAGGCCAGGAAGTGGAGTTTCTTCCTTCACTGACCAGAGTCCTTGCACTTTTTAAAAGATATTCGGGTATTTTATTTTTTTTAAATACTAGAATAAATGACTATTACATGGGCAAGGAATATAAAAAGAAAAAAAAGGCTTTGTTTTACTGAATTATTCATAGTAGAAAATTTTAATGCCATGAGATCATCAAAGGACTTATCAGGAGTTAGAAATAGTTTACCGATACCAACTGTTGTTTACAAAACTCTTCACTGTAATGGAATTTGATGAGCAACCAAAGGCGAAAGGGAAAATTTTACATTGCATGGGATAGGATGGGGAAAGAGGTGGAAAGTCTTATCACCTCTATCCAGACTCTGCATTTAATCTGTATGTAAAGCTGAGATAAGGTTTATTTTCAGCCATCATTTTATTCATGTATAAAACTCTTGATTTCTTTCCAAATTAAGCAAGGTACACTGTTCCAGTTTGGCCCTGTTCAGTAAAAATTTACTGAAGATCTACTATGTGCCAGGCCCCATGCTAAATGCTAGAGATGAAGAAATGAGTAGGGCATGGCCCACTGTGGTTATTAATTCAGTGATGAGTATAGAGGATAAACCCCATCTCTAGCTCCGGGTGTGAACCCTGATAAGGCAGTCCAGATGATCCCACCTCACCTGCCATCTACACCGAAACCAATCTGGTCCACATTCATCCTGACCAAAGGGATTCACTGACTCAGGATGCACATGTAATTAATTTCAGAGTGATAAGATGTGGGAGGAGATGTGCTGGGGCTTCTGGGGCTTTGCTTTTCTGAAAGAGCTTGAGCATTCTCTCCTTCTGGCTGAGGCAAAACCTAGGACAGTGGCCATTGCTGTGTTACGGTTTCGAGGGAAGCCAGTTTAAGGATAAAGCTGACTCTATAAGAGGCCAAGCAGAGAGACAGAAGAAAACCAGGTTTTCAATTATATCACTGAGCACCTGAATCAAACCAATCCTGAAGCCTTCCTTCTTTATCTCAGAAACCTCTAGTTTCTGGGCTTCCCTGGTGGCGCAGTGGTTGAGAGTCTGCCTGCCGATGCAGGGGACACGGGTTTGCGTGCCCCGGTCCGGGAAGATCCCACATGCCGTGGAGTGGCTGGGCCCATGAGCCATGGCTGCTGAGCCTGCGCGTCCGGAGCCTGTGCTCCGCAACGGGAGAGGCCACAACAGTGAGAGGCCCGTGTACCACCACCACAACAACAACAACAAAAAAGAAACTTCTAGTTTCTAGCTTCCTGAGCCAGTAAATCCCCTTTATTATTTAAGCCACTTTCCTGCTAGTTGAAACATAATGAACTGTAGCCAAGATAGCTGCCCAGTATCCCTTCTGCCTTCTTTTGGTAACAGTGCCCTGAGTTCCTATTGGGGTCCACCCTTCCCAACTCTAAAGCTGTGTGCCTTGGGTAAGACTCCTTCCATTTGCCTAACAGCCCACTAAATCCCCCTAGTTCCAAGGGTTGATTCCAAAGTAGGTCATTGACCTGAGCCAGCTGGATTAGAGAGGAACTCTGGGAGAGACTTTCTCTTCCTCTGTTACCCTTGAGCCTTATGAAACGTGGGATGGTGCCACAGGGGAGGGACTGTTTGAGGGTGGGGCCAAGCCAGAGGAAACAGAATCAAGAGACAGAGGGGGAACCAAGTCATGAAGACATCACTGGGCCCCCAGATCAAGCTGTAAAGGAAGATCTCCCCATGGCCCTCTTGTCTTCATAAATAAACAAAAAATCTTTTTCTACTTAAGTCAGTTAGAATGGGGTTTTCTGTCACTTGAAGGACCTGCCTCAAGGAGTTAACACCAGCAAATATGGGAACGTTAGCTCTGCATACTTGACACATCCAGCTGAAACAAACTCTTGAGTTCATACTACTTTTTACTGCTAACAATAAACCTCATATCAAAAACTGCTTACAGTAAAAATCATTAACTTTATACTCTGAGTGCCCAAAATATATTCAGAGATGTATTGGAAAGAATTTCCAAGTGAAGTTTATCACAGCCACTAAGCCAGCTATGTTTAATATAGCAGTCCAATTAAGTTCTAATTAAGTTCTGATCTCTTGTGTTTCAATTAAGCTAATCTAAAGGCATGGCTGAATGTCAGGGGATCGGTTAAGAACATCAAGCCAACTGTAATGTCTAGTCTTTATAATGATATTTACGTGTCTCAAACTTAATTTACTCCAGTGGAACACAACCCAGTACATGAGAGAACAGGAATGGTATTATAACCTTTTAATCAACCATCCGTCTAAAGAGACTGCTGAATGTCTATCTTAACAATTGCACAGTTGATCTCCTGCCTTAAAACCTTTTCCGCCTTCCAACTCACATAGACTCTGGCAGCCCAGGGGCACCAGGGAAGGCAGCTACCACTATAAATGGAAGATCAGGAAGGTCAAGGTCAACAGAGACTCTGTAAGTAATGGCAAGTCTTCGTGAAAATTAGGCTCCCACGAAAACTCCTTCAATATGTCAGTATTGAAATTACTTGCAAAACTAGCTTCACAGTCATGTCTCCAAGAGACCAAAGGGTCTGGAACATTCCCTTCAATGTATGCCCTCTGCTTAAAGAAGATGGAGAAGATGTGTCAGGGCCTGTGCAATAGGAAGCTTCTGGCAGAGGCTCTGATGGTATGTCTGTCCTGATCCATCTCACGATTCCTGCCTGAAACTGGATTTATTCTTTCTTTCACTGTCAACCTGGACCCATCTCTCCTCCCTCTGGTTTTTCACTTGCTGACATCTGCCCGAGTCCCTTCTTCAAACACAATTTTTAATAACAAGAGCTACCCCTTACTGAGCTAAATGCTATACTCACATCATCTCATTCAATCCTCCAACAGCTGTGGGGAGGTGGACACTATGATTATCACCCTCCCATTTAACAGATAAGAAAACTGAGGCTCACAGAGTTTAAGCAATCTCCCCAGGGGCCCAGAGAGGGATTCAGGGCCCCTGTCCTGCCAGAGCATCCACCTTTCTCAGCCTAATCTTCACCATCCAAACCCCATGTGGCCAGATTCAGCCCACACCTTCCTTACACACTGCCCTCATTTCCAGTCTTCTGTTCCAGGTCTAAGGAACTTTTTTCCAATTTAATTTTGTTCTTATTTTATTGCTACTTTTCACCATAGCTGTGCCAGTCACTGAGCTAAATGGTTTAAATACACTTCTTATTTAATTCTCATAAATTCCCTATGTGAAGCAATTATTGTTATCATTATTTCCATTTTACAGGGGAGGAAACCGAGGCTTAGGAAGGTCAAGGTTACAAGGTCACAATGCTAGCAAGATCCAAGGCCACATATCTAGGAGGAGGTAGAGCTGGGCCTTAAATTCAGGTGAGCATGGCCCAAAACTCCATGCTGAGCTTCCCTTAGACAGCCTCCCATGTAATGACAACAGCAGCTACTGCTGTAAAAACCTGGATAGTTCCAGGACTTTAGAACCAGGGTCAGCAAACTTTCTGAAAGGGTCAGATAGTAAATATTTTAGGCTTGTGTCCCAGCTCTTCAGCTTTGCCACTATAGTACAAATGTGGCCATAGACAATATGGAAAGCAATGGGTGTTGACTGTGTTCCAGTAAAACTTCACTTACAAAAATAGATGGCGGACCCCAAGGGCCATAGTTTGCAGCCCTGTGCTTCAAAACATCAGTAACAGATAGATACTCTTTGAAGTGGAAGCATGGAAAAATCCATAGTTCTTGGTTTCTGACACAGAGGTCTGACTTCAAGAAAGCTCTGTTTCACCTCTTCTCTCTATTTTCTGGATAACCCTTTATTCTAAGGGATTAACAGTTTAAACATCCTTTATGTCTAAGACTAGTTTATGACTTGTTTCTCTTCCTAAAAAGTAGCAGGAGAAATGCAGCTCTCTATACAACCAAGAAGTTCAATGACTTATTTTAAGATATGTTCTTGTAAAAAACCAATCAATTGAATCTTATTTTCCTTCGTTTTAAAAAATGGCTTCTATCCTTTAGACATAAATTCTCAAGAGAAATCTGGGATACTTGCTGACTGTCTTCCTTCCTTCCTTCCTTCCTTCCTTCCTTCATTCCTTCTTTCCTTCCATCCTTCCTTCTCACTAACTGTGATTCTAGCATCTCTTTAACACTTGGCGGTCTCTTCATATTGCATTGTCAGGTTCTGAGTTCACCATAATTTCTGAGAGTTATGTTTAGATTTTTACAAATAAATATCATTTCTTTAAGGCGCTAATATTTTAAGGATGAGGAAAGTCCATCCTTGGCCATGTGTAATATCCAGAAAGTAGTAAGAAGGATACCACCTTCCATTCATTCAAGCAACAGTTGGTCACCCAGAAGGGGCCATGGGGGAATGACATTCCTTTCACAGACTGGCTATTTTCCAAGATAATGTTAATAGTGTCAACAACAGTTACATGTAATGAATGCCTTCCAAGTGTCACCACTCTTTTAAATTTTACTTAACTCATTTATCCTCACAACAACTACATATTATTAGGTTCTTAGGATTATTCCCACTTTACAGATTAGGAAATAGGGGCACAGAAAGGCTAAATACCTTCCCCCAAAGTCATTTAAGAGTAAATGGAGGGCTCCCCTGGTGGCGCAGTGGTTAAGAATCCGTCTGCCAATGCAGGGGACACGGGTTTGAGCCCTGGTCCGGGAAGATCCCACATGCTGCGTGGCAGCTAAGCCCGTGTGCCACAGCTACTGAGACTGCGCGCCTAGAGCCCATGCTGCGCAACAAGAGAAGCCACTGCAATGAGAAGCCCGTGCACCGCAACGAAGAGTAACTGCTGCTCACTGCAACTAGAGAAAGCCCGCGTGCAACAAAGACGACCCAACACAGCCAAAAATTAGAAAATAAAATAAAATTTAAAAAAAGATAAATGGAAAAGAATTTGAACCTGGTTGGACTCCAGAGCTAGCTTCTTCACACATTACCTCATGTAATCCTCAGTCATCCTGTCTGTGGTTTACAAATGAGAGGAGGAAGTTGTAGACAAGTAACTTCCCTGAAGATACTAGGCTAGAGCCAGAAGTCAAACCTGCCACCTGCTGCCAAATCCATTTTATTTCTAATGCAGTGTTAAGAGGTAAATTGCGAAAAAGGGCCATTCTCCACCCCTCCCTGTATACATATCTTCCCACCAAGAGATGGACTCTATTTCTCACTCCTTGAATCTGGGCTGGCCTCATGCCTTGCTTTGGCCAATGTGATACAGCAAAAGTGACACTGTACCAGTTCCAAGCCTCAGGTTCAAGAGCCTTGAGGACTTCTACTCAAATTCTTGCAACCCTGTCCATCTGTCATGTGAGCAATCCAGGGTTAAACTGATGGAGGATGAGAGACCAAGTGGAACAGGGATGATCCATCCCAACTGAGGCCATCTTAGACCAGCCAGCACCCAGCCTACCTGGTAGCTGACCACAAACACATGAACAAACCCAGCCAAGGCCAGAAGAACCTCCCAGCTGAGCCCAGTCCAAATTGCTGACTTGCAGAACAGTGAGCTAAATAAATTGTTGTTTTAAGACGCTAGCTTTTGAGGTAGTTTGTTATGTAGCAAAAAGTTAACTGATGCCAGAGTATAAAAAATGAAATGCAGCTTATGGCCAAATGGTAACATTCTCCCTATCAAGTGGCCAGTCAAGACTGCTACCATAGCCACCTGGCACAGAACCATGCCCCTGAAAGCAAGAGGACAAAGCTTTAGAGCAGAGCAGGAAAATCCTATCACACAGCCACTGCCTTTATTTTGTAGGACAACCATGGGGTTATCCTCAAGTCAGAGCCTGTTGGCTTTCTTTTTAAAGCCTTGTCTTTTGAGGATGACTTTGATTTTTAGAAACAAAAGCAACTCCCAGCCAAGTCTGGAGAATGAAGTGATCAATGTTGCTTTTGTTAAAAAGAAGAAAGAAAAGAAGCATGACTATACAGCTATAATAAGATTTTCTTGCACGGTTTACAAACTGGATCTGACAGCAATTCCAAGAGTCGCAAAGGGAAGTCTTTTCAGCACTAGCAGCTTTATTGACATAGTAGAACTGGGTGCCAGGCTCCAAAGCCTGACTCCTGCTTCAAACCCAGGCTCTTCCTCTTAGGAGCCATGTGAACTTCTCAGCCTCAGGTTTCCTCAGCAACAAAATGAGACAGTCAAATCACCCATTCAAAGTGTTACTGTGATGATTAAATGAGATCACAATGTGAAATAACGCCTGGCATTTAGGCAGTACTCTATCAGTGATTGCCATTAATCACCATTGATTAATCACACAGATGGTAACTGTTTGGTAACGATAGGTCATTATGAAACAGCCCTTAACTTTGAGCCATATTTCCTATTTAGGTGCTAGATTCCAAAATGAAAAATTGAGATCTGCTGTCTGAACCCATTTAAATGTCATGACGTTCAATCAAATGTAATAAGGTCAGGTTAAAAACTTGGTTTCCTCCACTCTTACATATCTACCCAAGAGAAATGAAAACATATGCTCACAAAGATTTGTAATCAAATGTTCACAGCAGCTTTATTCATAATAGCCAAAATCTTGAAGCAACCCCAAAACAAAGTCCATGCAATGAAAACATTATTCAGCAATAAAAATGAAGTACTGCTACCTGCTACAACATAAACGAACATCAAAAACACTGTACTAAGTGAAATAAACCAGATGCAAAAGACTATACTGTGTGTGATTCTATTCCCATGAAATGTCCAGAAAAGGTAAATCTATAGAGAGAAAAAAATAGATCAGTGGTTGCCTGGGGGCAGGAGTAGGAATGAGAAGTAACAGCAAACGATCACTGGAGATATTTTGTGATGATGGGAATGTTCTAAAATTAGGTTGTGGTGCACAACTCTAAATTTGCTCCACTTAAAATGAGTGGATTTTTAAAAATCATTTTTTAAAAGTGTGGCAAAATATACACAACATAAAATTTACCGTCCTAACCATTTTTTAGTGTGCAATTCAGTTGTGTTAAGTACATTCACATTGTTGTGTAACCAATCTCCAGAATTCTTTTCATCTTGCAAAACAAATTCCACACCCATTAAACAACTTTCCATCCCCCCTCCCCCAGGCCCTAGAAACCAGCATTCTACTTTCTGTCCCTATGAATTTGACTACTCTAGGTGTCTCATATAAGCAGAATCATACAATATTTGTCTTTTTTGGTGACTGGCTTATTTCACTCCGCATAATGCCCTCAAGTTCCATCCATGTGGTAACATATGACAGAATTTCCTTCCCATTTAAGGCTGAATAATATTACATTGTATGGATATACCATATTTTGTTTATCCATTCATCTATGATGGATACTTTTATAAATAGTGGATTTTATGGTATGTAAATTGTACTTCAATAAAGCTGTTCAAAAAAAAGTTTTATTTATACATCCTCCTGTCAAAGGACCTTGTAGTCATTTCCATTTCTTTATATTTCAAACAATACTGCATTTAATGTCCTTCTTCAGAGCTCTCTGTGTACAACTATTGAGAGTTTTTGCAGCAGCGTACAACCTTAGAAGAGACATGTCTAGTCAAATAGTATGTTTATTTTCTATTTTAATAGAAAGTTCTGCCAACTTTTTCTCCAGAAGGGTGGTACCAATTATGTACTGGTACATGAAAGTTAGTCTTTTCCACAGCTTCATCCATTTCTTATATTGTGAAACATTTATACTTTTGCTAATCTGTGAGACATGATAACACTGTGGTTTTATTTTTATTCCCTTCAACATTAGCGAGACTGAGCATCTTTTGATTTGCTCTTGGCTCTCTGGGTCTCCCCTTTTGTGAACTTCCTGATCCTATCCTTTGCTTTTCTATTTCATAGTTCTATTGTGTTGTTCTCTTTTTTCTTATTGATTTATAGGAATTCCTTACAGCCTGGATACTAACCTGTTGTCTATGTTGCAAGTAGGCAGAACAGATTAATAGATAAGAGTCAAGTCAATAAAAGGCAGAGATCAATAGGAGATAGAAAATGGAGAGCCTGAGATCAGGGCCACTGAGATATTCATTGTTGTTATTCTCCGTGTGCTTCCCACAGGGCCTAAGAATAATCATAACAGTATCAAGTTATTTATTGAGCACTTGCTATGCGCCAGGTATTACCCTCATGATCTAGCCTGATGCTCAGAACAAGCTGGTGAGGTAGACATTATGGTCCCTCTTTCACGCATGAAAAACTGAGACTCGGTGATAGGAGGTTATTCAAGTAAGTAGCCCAACTGAGATTCCAACCCAGCTTTATCTACTCTAATACCTTCTCTTAAAATTTTTTAAAAATTTTATCAAATAATACCCATGCATAAACGATCAAATAATATTAAAATAGCCCTTGCTCTTTTTTTTTTTTTTTTTTTTTGGCTGCGTTGGGTCTTCATCGCTGCACGCAAGCTTTCTTTGTTGTGGCAAGCAGGGACTACTCTTCATTGTGGTGTGCGGGCTTCTCATTGCAGTGGCTTCTCTTGTTGCAGAGCATGGGCTCTAGGTACACGGGCTTCAGTAGTTGTGGCACGCAGGCTCACTAGTTGTGGTGCACGGGCTTAGTTGCTCCACGGCATGTGGGATCTTCCCAGACGAGGGCTCGAACCTGTGTCCCCTGCACTGGCAGGTGGATTCTAAACCATTGCGCCACCAGGGAAGCCCAACCCTTGCTCTTAACTACCACATTATACTTCCTTACATAATCAGAGTCCAAAAATATTTGCTGAATGGATGAATCAAAAATTATTACCGAAGACACATATCAACAAGATTTAGCAGCTGAATCCAGCGAGCATGGTGGGGAAAGGTTTCCTATCTGAGGCAGACCAAAGACAGAGGAGGATGCTCACAACTAGAGTCCCCAATGCATAAAGAAATATAAGCAATAATTTTCAATGAAGTATCATTTAGCATACCATGAAATCAGAAAATTATATGCCCAACAACAGGCAATAGGTTCAATGCATCAAGGTGCAGCCCCACTATGAAAGTCCACAGAGTTGTTATAAGTGGCATTAAGGAAAGATGTTCCTGATATATTGCTAAGTAGAAAGTGCAAGTTACAAACAGTGAGTATAATGTTAAAAAAAATACATTAGGGGCTTCCCTGGTGGTGCAGTGGTTGAGAGTCCGCCTGCCAATGCAGGGGATACAGGTTCATGCCCCAGTCTGGGAAGATCCCACATGCCACGGAGCGGCTGGGCCCGTAAGCCATGGCCACTGAGCCTGCACGTCCAGAGCCTGTGCTCCGCAACGGGAGAGGCCACAACAGTGAGAGGCCCGCGTAATGCAAAAAACAAACAAACAAACAAAAAACATTAGTATGTACTAAATATATAAGTATGAGTATATGTGAATTTTAAAAAGCCTACCAAGGGGCTTCCCTGGTGGCGCGGTGGTTGGGAGTCCGCCTGCCGATGCAGGGGACACGGGTTCGTGCCCCAGTCCGGGAAGATGCCACGTGCCACGGAGCGGCTGGGCCCGTGAGCCATGGCTGCTGAGCCTGTGCGTCCGGAGCCTGTGCTCCGCAATGGGAGAGGCCACAACAGTGAGAGCCCCACGTACCGAAAAAAAAGCCTACCAAGATATTTAACATTAACAGGGCTAGAATTATGACAGATGTGGGGTTTTTGGTTGTTTGACTTTGTTTTTCTTATTGGTAGTTTCTCATTTTTCTACACAAAGCAAGTATTACTTGTATAATAATCATTCCATTCTTACCTCTTTTTTAAAATGGGCAAAGGCCAAGAGTCCTTTAAAGGAGTGGAGTTTAAAAGCAAGAGATCTCAAGAACAGATTCCAGATCCAAAGGGCAGGTGAGGCAGGCTCAGGGTCTGGATCCAGACTGAGCTAATGCAATCCAGTCTGGGTGGGAGGGCAGGAGCCAGCAGGGGCCAGCAAGGGCACTGCAAACAGCCTGCAGGGGCAGGGGTGGACTGCAGCCTCCATCATTTGGGTCAAGAGTTGATTTCCTGGAGTGGTTAAGGGCGGAGCCTTAGAGTCAGAAGGACAGGCTGGCATCCTGGCTCTGCCTCTAACTAGCTCAGCAACCTGTGTGTGAAAGTAAAGTTGTTCATTCTTTCTAGTCTGCAGTTTCCACATTTAAAGAATGATAAGAACACCACCTATAGCGCAAGGCTGATCTTGAAACTCAGTGAGACCTTGTAAACAAACGTTGAGCACCACAGAACGTGGCATAAAGGAGACACCACATAAATGGTAGTAGTTATGTTCCTAAGGATGTGGTCTGGTGCGGGGGGGTCAGTATGTCCTGATGGGCAGGGTGGACAGTCAGCAAACAGTGAAGAAATGCAGACCAGGAGCTCATAGGAGCAGTTAAGAGTACAAACCAGAGATCACCCGTTGGTGAGATCTAGCTTACAAATGTGCGCTGTTTGGCATGCTGTGTTTAATCGTTTTGAAAATTAACTGTGGGGCTTCCCTGGAGGCATAGTGGTTAAGAATCCGCCTGCCAGTGCAGGGGACACGGGTTCGAGCCCTGGTCCGGGAAGATCCCACATGCTGTAGAGCAACTAAGCCCGTGCGCCACAACTACTGAGCCTGTGCTCTAGAGCCCATGAGCCACAACTACTGAGCCTGTGTGCCAAGCATGGGCTCTAGGCACGTGGCTTCAGTAGTTGTGGCACGCAGGCTCAGTAGTTGTGGCTTGCGGGCTCTAGAGCGCAGGCTCAGTAGTTGTGGCACATGGGCTTAGTTGCTCTGCAGCATATGGGATCTTCCCAGATCAGGGCTCGAACGTATGTCCCCTGCATTGGCAGTCGGATTCTTAATCACTGCACCATCAGGGAAGCCCAAAATAAATAAATTTTAAAAAAAAGAAAGAAAGAAAATTAACTGTCAACAGTATTTTAAAAATTAATCAGGACAGTTCACGGTAAAATCTGAATTGGGGGCTTCTATTGAAAACTCAGGAGATATGGCCACACTGAGCCCATGTTCTGTATGGTGATGATCAGTAAGAAATGAGAAACGTAGCAGCTGCCCCTGTAGTGCGTGAGCTTCTGTGGTGGCCACAAGTCCCAACCACTCCCTGGTGTCTCTTTACTGTTATTCCATGCCTGTTTCATTATCTACTTGGTCCTGCAGCCCTTTGAATATTTTTCCCTTAAAATAAACAGTGTTGATGTGCTGGGTGCAGTAGGTTGAATAATTACCCCACAAAGATGTCCAGGTCCTAATCCCCAAAAGCTGTGAATGTCACCTTACACAGCAAAAGAACTTTGCAGATGTGATTAAATTAAGGATCATGAAATGGGAAGCTTATCCAGGTGGGACCAATGTAATCACAATAGTTCTTATAAGGGAGGAAGGAGGGTAAGAGTCAGACAAGAAGATGTGATGATGGGAACAGAGGTCAGAGTGATACTATCGCTGGCTTTGAAGATAGACGAGGGTTATGAGCCTAGGAATGTGCAGCCTCTAGACACGGAAAAAGGCAAATAGATAGATCCTCCCCTAGGTCCTCCAGAAGGAACACAGTCCTGCAGACCCAACTTAGACTTCTGAACCAGAGATATTCTATGCCCTGAGATTATGAGTCCTGTGTAAAACAAAACAAAACAAAACAAAAGAAAAACCTGTCTGAAGCCTAAATATTTTCAAATACCTCACTGGATGTTTATTAGGTAAAAAACTGTTTACAGGGCTTCCCTGGTGGCGCAGTGGTTGAGAGTCCGCCTGTCGATGCAGGGGACAAGGGTTCGTGCCCCGGTTCGGGAAGATCCCACATGCCGCAGAGCGGCTGGGCCCGTGAGCCATGGCCGCTGAGCCTGCGTGTCTAGAGCCTGTGCTCCACAACGGGAGAGGCCACAACAGTGAGAGGCCCACATACCGCAAAAAAAAAAAAACTGTTTACAATGATCCGAATCTAAAACTTAGCTCCATTTAATATATAAACACAAAGTCTCTCTGCATGGTTTTAATATACATTGATTTTTTCCAGAAAAGCAACTATCATGTATATTGAGAGAAAATTGTACCGTGTTTTATTCAGAACCTGAGTTTCTCACCATTTCAGAAAATCGTATCACCAAGGACAATATCACTTACATGATCTGAGTGACTGATATAACACATGTGACTCTGCCTTTTGTAGCTGTTGTGTTCATTGTGAGTCTATGCATAGGTGCAAGCAAGTGACTACCTCATGATATCTTCTAGTGTAGTTTTATTTGAGCTTTGAAAAAGGAAATACATGTAACCTATATTACAAATGATTTTTATTTTCTTTCTCATTTATATTATAGCCCACTATAATATAAATGGCCACTATATACATATATTTGAAATTACTGTATGGATAGATAACGATGATAGTGGCCCCTAATTGATCATGCCTCCTGGGTCCATGCCCCTTAGCAGTGTGACTCTGCTACTTCTTCTACATGGAGTCCATTTCTTGCTCATTGCTGAGTTGCTTTGTTGAGTTGCTGGCCTTGTGAGCTGTTTTGAGCAATGCAATGCAATGGAAGTGATGCTGGAGTTCCAGAGCACCGGCCCTACACTTCTGCCTTCGGCCTTTTGGAAAGCTGCCCTGAAAACAGCAGGCTGTGAAGGAGCTGGTCTGGTCTGCTGGAGGATGAGAGCCAGGCAGAGAGGAGCTGAAGAGCCAAGAGCCAGCACTGAGGCCCCAGACAGGTGAGTGAGGGCAGCCTGGACCTCCCAGTGCAGCCTCGACACTAGCTGAAAGCAGCCACATGGGTGAGTCGAAGTGAGACTGACAGAAGAACCACCAAGTCTCACTGGCAGAAAGAAATAATAAATCATTGTTTCTTTCAGCCATGAAGTTTTCAGGTAGTTTACTGTCAACAATACATCAATCAGGTAACTGATAAATAGGTAGTATGACTAAGCCTTTCATTTCAAGAAAGGCACTATAATATATGATGACAAGGGGAGAGTGGGCCCAACAAGGTTGAGAGCCATCGCTCTGATGATTTCCCCTTGCTCTTAAAATAAAACCCACACTCTTTGCTGGCCTACATGGTACAGCTGCCGCAGAGCAACTCTGCTGGCCTCACCTCCCGTCTCCTTCGCTCACTCTGCTCCTGCTCTGTTGGCCACCTTTCTGCTTTGTCCCTGGAAGAGGCCACTGAATTTGGCGGTACTGGGTCATTAGGAAACTTGAAAGGAGTTGAACCAGAGCATTTTTGGTGCCAGAGGGTCACACATTAAAGAGAATGAATGGTAAAAAGTTGAAGATGAGGTGGTTTACACAGTGTGCCAGTGACCATGAAGGAGACAAAGAAAATCACCTAGACAGGGCAGCAAGCTCAAATAGATGGGTTGGAAATTGCTATTTATTTATAACTTCTATTTTTTCTGATTACAAAAATAATTCATTATTATTTTAAAATTTTCAAATACTACTGAAATACTGAAATATAATATAGGAGAGCAAAGGCTCCAAAAGTGTCATCTCTCCCCCAGCTTACATGTGATTTTTCATTTACTGGCTAACAATTTGGATACTATTATCTACATTCGGGAAATGCCTGTATGATATCTATTATCGGCCCACAGGTAAGCTTCTACCAGCTATTTGTACAAACTAACCATTTCCAGTCACTACCTTTCACAGAGTATAGTTGTTTAACAACATATAAACCACTGCTAGCACCCAGCTAATTTCACAGCAAAACTAAGAGGCTAATCGACTTTATTTATAGGTGGTCAGTGTAATGCCCTACAGATGCCACTTAAATTTTCTCTATGACCTTTTTACACATAGTTGAAAACAACCATCTGGGAAATGATTAAAGAAATCTATTTCACTTGCTGAATTCATATCATGAAATGAGCAGGGTCTTCATTTACTTCTAAGGCTGACATAACTCATGGAAATCATATATTTATGGTTTAGTCCTCCAATTATATTCTCTAAAAATTAAGGAATAGAGAAATATCTGGCTATTAAATAATCTGAATTTTATTCTGAGCATTTGAAAGATTTAAATATCTAATGACAAGCAAACTACTTGGTTATGAAATTCATCAGTCTAATTCATAATATCTAAAATGGCATATATAAAAAATCGGGTTATTATGAATCTAAATCAAAATCATCAAGCTTGTACACTCTCTCCCAGGCAGAGTCTGTCTGATTCCATAGGCCAGGTTCTGAACCACTGGACCATGTACCATAGACCTCCTCATTCACGTAGACAGACAGACAGACAGACACACACACACACACACACACACACACACACACACACACACCCCAGGCGTGTAAGTATTGACCAAATGCTTTATGGCCTAGTCATTAGGTGTCGCCTCTCTCTCTGGTTTTCCTTGAGGTGTCCTGGTGCTCACAGGACAATCTAATGAAAGGCTCTGCCCCACAAGGTGTCTGCCCCAGGCCTGCCTAGCACCTTAGTCCTCTTCTCTAGAGCCTCCAGATCATTTGTTTTTTTTTGTTTGTTTGTTTGTTTTTTATTCATTTGGCTGCGCCAGGTCTTAGTTGTGGCATGTGGAATCTTTAGTTGCATCATGCAGGATCTTGTTCCCTGACCAGGGATCAAACCTGGGCCCCCTGCATTGAGAGCACGGAGTTTTTGCCACTGGACCACCAAGGAAGTCCCCAGATCATCTTTCCTATCCAAATCTAGCCTCTGCTTTTGAAAGCCATTAGACCTGCCGTCAGCATGGTCCAGTGGTCAAATGCCTAGACTCAGGAAACAGGCTGCTCGTTTGACTCTTGGCTCTGCCATTCACTAGTTGTGTACTTGGCTTGTTGATTAACCCTGGTGCCGCACGGCCTTCATCTGTAAGACAGCAAGAATAGCACCCACGTCAGAGGACTGTTGGGAGCGTTAAATGAGTTTCTGCAGCTAAAGTGCTTAGAACAGTGTCTGGCACAAAGTACGGGCTCTAAATGTGCTAGAAACTACTATTCTTGAATTCCAGCCTCTTTTTCAACTCTCTGGCTCTCCACTGGCTGTGAGGCTCCTTCAATTTTAGACGATTTGTTCCTTCCTCAGCTCTAGCTCCAGGGGACCCGACAGATCTGGACAGCTTCCCCATGGTCTACCTACCTCCGGAAGTAATAAATCCAGACAGTGCAGGTACAGTTAGTAAATGACCTCTTACATGTAACAGCTATGTGCTCCTGTAACTTAATTATGATCTTAAAAGTAGGCTCTGACTTTTGCAGAATCATATTCATTTATTCATCCCACAACTATTAGTGGGTCCCTACTATGTTCCACGTATTGCTGGAACAATATCACAGGACAAAACAGAAAATGAGGAAAGCACGAAAAAAATAACTAGAAGTCAGCATTTTAAGGGCAAAATACAAATCAGCAATTATTCTTAAGTGACCTAATATAAATGCTGTTTCAAGATATAATTTGAATGGCCCTAATTAACAATGAATTATGCTGCTGTTCAAGAGCCATTTGGATGCAGATTCAATTGTGGGTGACAGATAAGAATGCTCCCGTTATGTAATTTTGGCTGGAGGCTGGTTATCATTCAGTTTAAGCATCTATTCCCGATGACAGGATGTGAGGAAGAGCTGAATCAAGAAAATGCAAATCTGTTGTGCAGATCTGGATAAGAGGAGCTCCACTTGGGTCTGACAAATGTTGAGATGGCAATAATGTAATTTTTAAGCCAGCAAAAGTAACCCACAAAAGACTACGTGATGTCGGGGGCGGTGGGGCGGTGGGGAAGGAATCAAATTTAATTAAGAAATCCTAAAATCCTGAATCAGGGAATGAAAGAAGTAATGATAATTCACCCATCTTGCCTATTTGAAGCATTCACATACTGAACTTCCAGGTAAAGACTGAAGAGACAGCGGGGCAGGAAGGTAACATTCGATGGTGCTTGTGAGCACCCTTCAGTGAGTCATCCTCCTGGTAACGAGAGCACCTCTGTCATCCCTTTAATAGTAGAGGATTACTCACAGATTACATACGGTCACACTGCAAGGAAGTGGTCACACAGGACTCCAGGGTGTCTAGCTGCCTGTAAAGTTTATCCATTCTTGCAAGTTATCAGTTTTAAGAATGCACTTTTTTTACATCCTTTGATCATTCATTATAGCATTGAAAGTCTAATGCTCCATTTAAGCACCTGCAGCATTTGAAGTTTCATCTGTTTTCATTTAGTCCCAGTGGCAGCTCATCCGTGGGATGTCAAAGATGAAGTATGAGTTGGCACAAGGATGCCTCATTACTCTCTAATACAAATAGAAATTTCTCTGATTCTTTAAAAGCGTTTTATCATTGCCTGGAGACTGGAAACTGTTTCTAGCCCCCTCGTTACAAAATTATTTATGGGCAAAAATTAGACATGCAACCCTCAATGTAAAATCTTAATTACTGTCCTTTTAGCTGATTTTTGTATAAATTAGAAGAATAACAGTTGAATAAATTAGAATAAACGCTGCACAAGTGCATATAACTGCCTTAAGGTCTAGAGTGAATGTCTAGCACCAGATCCACGCTCGCTGTTTCTCCATAATCATTCTTCTTTTGGAGGAGCAAAAGAGAACAGATACAAAGGGGAAGAAAATAAAAGCTACCTTTATCCTTGAGCTACCGAGGGCTTTGCTATCATCTGTGGTTTCCTTGAGGACAGGGCCAGACTTGTCATCTCTGGGTCCCCAGGGCCTGCCCCATGATCAGCACATAGTAGGGCTTAATAAATGTTTGTTGAAAGGAACTGAACTTGGGTGACTTAATCTGTTTGCAGATATTCTCACACATATCCAAACAAAGGTTATTCTATTGTGCTCATTTCATTGTTTAATCACTGCATTCCATCCTTTGATCAAGCTAATAAAAGGCAGGGTACACTGAATATACTTTGGCCAACAGCAGGATTAAAAAGAAAGATCCTTGAAATATGACTTGCAGGATTGTCTGGTCTCTCTCATTTAGCAGCAGGACCTGAAGCCAGAGAGGCAAGGTCATCTGACACATACAGGGTCAGGCCAAGGGTTCTGCTCTCTGGCCCCCAGCCTCACTACCATTCCATCTGGCCACACCTTGCCCTGTTTAACACCACACAGAGGAGGGGAAGCTCAGTTACGAATGGGGGATAAGAATTAAGTCGTCAGGGGAAGCCAAATAAGCAAATGAAAAATACACAAGGATAGAAGCAGTTTAGATTTTATAACTTAAGGCAAGTAGCAATTTGTTCTCCAGAAAAGAACTACAAATGAAAAAAATTTGTATTTCCTGGAGCTATTTAGAGGACAGCCTCCAAGCCCCATTTTTTGAGAGGGATGAAAGCACAGGCTCTCGGAGCATCCGGACCTTGGTTGAAGACCTGCTCCATTGCTCACTAGCTGGGTGATCTTAGGTAATGCTCAACTTCTCTGAGTTCCAGGGACCTCCTCTGTACAAAGCGGTTGATGGAAAAGGGGATCTGGCTTAGAGGTTGATTGTAAGGGTGAAATGTGATGATGCGTATAAAGCAATTTGACCAGTGATGACACACAGTAGACAACTAACCAGTGAGATAGCTTCTCTGACCATTAATACGATCACTATTATGATAGCAGCAGTCAAACCACAAGTGAGGGGACCACCATCACCTGGATGGACAGTCAGTACCTAAACTGCTGGCATTCATTTTACCAGCTTTTTCTGTTTATAGTCCCCTTTAGCAGAGCAGCTTCTCATGTTAATGAAAATAGGGATCTGATCATTGTGGTTTTTTCTGGCTCAATCAGGACAACTGGTCTGTACCAGAATGTCAGGAGAATATAGCAGGATTAAGGTTTCCCAGATTTGAATTCACCAGGCCTGTGTCTCAAAACTAAGAATTTCTGCCAGAGCAATATGAAGAAAACCTTGCAATTCTGTCTTTGTTGGGGTGAGAGGTGTGAAGCCCCCTATCACCACTCCCACCCATCAAAAGCTATGAATAGCAGTTGAATTGCATTTTGAGGAAGGAAGGGTAAGCCGAATGCCGCACTTTTCTTTGCTGAGTGGGCTATGCAGGCTGAGAGCCAGAGCTGAATTGTTCAGGACCCAAAAGGGGTCTGGAGAGGCTGTGTGGGAGGAGGTGCCTGGAGAGGACAGACGTGGTTCTAGAGAGGATTAATGAAGTATTGCTTGACAGATGCCAACAAAGCCCTCTTCCCACCTCCCTATGAAAGTCTCAGCAAAATAAACCTTCTTCATGAAGTCCTTGTGTAATCAGATGTTTGGGGGGGAGCTGGGACCAAGTGCTGAAGAAGGCCTCTGGGTAGCCAAGGAACAAGAGCAAGCCCACTCAGGTAATGGGTGTAACCCACCCTACCTGGGGAGAACCTGCAGCCCAGTAATACTAATGATCAATAATAAGTTAACAACAACAACAAGAAATAAGTTAACATTTACTGAGTTCTTCCTACATTCCAGGGACTGCCCTAAGTACTTTGTATGGGCTACCTCATTTCATCAGCATGATAATCACATTGAAACTGTGCCCCATGGGGTTAACCGAAACTGGTGGCTAACAGAAACTCTTGAGCTTGTCTTGAACAGATAAGGGAACTGCTTGTTAAAAGCCCCTGTGCTTATAACCTGCTTTCGCTGATCAAGCATGCCTTAATTATTTTTGCAAATTGCATACCCTCCAAGCTGCATGTAGCCTAGATAATACATCACAAGACTCCATAACCGCCTCCTATAGATAACACCTCTGACGTATGGGTTGCTATAGTAACGGTGGCTTAAGCTGTTTTTCAGAAAGTTGGAGTCAGCTCTTGTCCAGTTCAAGCAGGCTAAAACTGGTTGGGACCACCGACCCTAAAACTGGGCCTACACAGTTGTCCCGTGAATGACCTTGTGACGTCAGAAGGCCCAAAACTCCACCCTCAGATCATGCTAGCACCTCTAGTTTCTGAACATGCATCCCAAGAAGGAAGAAGCATGTAACTCAGATACACTTGTGCAGAGCAGTGATTACCTCACCCTTTTCCTGCCTCCAATCACCTTCCCCTGGACCTCTGACGGTATACTCTTCACCCATAAGTATCCCAAGCCCCTTGCCTTCGGGAACGTGGACCTGAGACTTGTTATCCCATCTCCTCACTTGGCTGCCTGGTGAATAAACCCTTTCTCTGCTGCAAACCTCAGTGTCTCAGTATTTG